>NW_027256881.1:112603815-113843398 GCF_029215685.1 Pituophis catenifer annectens | reverse complement strand
CTGAGCGAAAGAAGAATAGAATAGAATAGAATAGAATAGAATAGAATAGAATAGAATAGAATAGAATAGAATAGAATAGAATAGAATAGAATAGAATTTTTTATTGGCCAAGTGTGATTGGACACAGAAGGAATTTGTCTTGGTACATATTATTATGTAATTTTAATTATTATTATTATTATTATTATTATTATTATTATATGCTGTCAGTGTACATAAAAAGAAAAGATACATTCGTCAAGAATCATAAGGTACAACACTTAATGATCGTCATAGGGTACAAATAAGCAATCAGGAAACAATATCAATATAAATTGTAAGGATACAAGCAACAAAATTAAAGTCATACAGTTGTAAGTGGAAGGAGATGGGTGGTGGGAACGATGAGAAGATTAATAGTAGTGCAGACCTAGTAAATAGTTTGACAGTGTTGAGGGAATTATTTGTTTAGCAGAGTGATGGCATTCGGGAAAAAACTGTTCTTGTGTCTAGTTGTTCTGGTGTGCACTGCTCTACAGCGCCGTTTTGAGGGTAGGAGTTGAAACAGTTTACGTCCAAGACAAATTCAACTCTCCAATCTTTTTTCCAAATACATCATAACCTCTGATGTTATGATGTTATGTCATAACTTTGAAGGCAAGCCATCATTGGAAAATTGAATGTAGGTAATGTATGTAAACATGTCTTGAATGAATCAATGCAATTGTGTGTACATGCACAACATTGCTCTACATCAAATCTTAGTGGAATTGACCTTATGTAAGCCTTGATCCTACAAAATGGATCTTAAAATCATCCCAAACCTTTGGTGGGAACGGCAGAAAATGTGAATGCCTCTGTGAGCATTTAACATCTGTGGCTTCCGAAAGTGGTGAAATTAAAATTAATTAGATGTAACCAAGGTTGCTTTCAACAATCTTTCATGCAGAACAAATGTGAGGAAATTTGAAATGAAAAATGTAATTGGCTCTAATAGGCAGCCATTCAGTTATCTGGCCCAGATCCCAATCCGATAACATGATTATCAGCTCACAAAGGCCTCCGATCTCAATCAAATACTGACACACAGTTTTAAATTTCTGTAAAGCGCCATAATGAAGCAAGTAATTTTACTTTAATGCTTCTTGTTTCTCCATCACATGCACCTGAGCCATGAGCAATAAAAACCAGAGAAAGGGCACAGCTGCATGGGTATCAAAAGACAAAGTCCAGGACTTTCTCCTACATATTAAAGTAATAGCTAACTCCTACCCAGAAGTGCTCTATTGTGTTCCCCGTAGCTACCTAGGGTTGTGAATGTTGAACCTTAAAAAAGCAAGACAGGAAGAAAATAAATTTCTTTGAGCTGTGGTGCTGAAGAATATGCTCCTGCTGCGTATTGCTTGGACAGCCAAGGTGATCAACAAGCAAGTACTGGAGCATATAACATCAACTACATCATTGGAAGGAAAAATCACAAAATTGTGTCTCACTTCTTTTGGCCATGCCATGCGGGGGAATTCACTGCAGAAAGCAATTGTGTTTGGAAGATTGAGTGGTAAAAGGAATCCAGGCCACCAAAGAACACGACTGCCGGAAACTATCAAAGCTGACACCGGCCAGAGCATAGAAAAACTCAAAGAAGTAGTGCAAGATCAGAAGATGTGGAGAGAATTTGCTCATAAAATTACCAAGAGTTGGACATGACTGAATGGATAACATCATTATCATCCCGCAGAATGGCATTGCTTGTGTCTTATCTACTGACATTATTAGGTCATCCCAGAAGATGTTTTGTTGTAATAAAATACTTAGGACAATTTCCTTTGTTAGTGTTTGATTTGATTTGTTTGGTTTGCATCTGGGCAATCTTTTTCTATTTTAATGGACTAAAAAGCATACCAAGCTTCATAGATAATACTGATAATATTATATGACTGATGTCCTATCTGAGTGTCCAGATTCACTTGCTGTCCCAGAAATCATTTCTATGCAGCTCCCAAATCCCTCATTAACTACTGTGCAATCAAATTAGCATCAGGTCCCAGCACTTTGAGGTGTCAATGGTATGAGACCAGATGTCCTCTTTTGCCAGGTGTCTGGTGTCCCTAGCGAGGAGCTATCTTCCATGGTGGCACATGGTTAATCGGGGCCAGCCAAAAGCTTCCGAACCATGTTAGCATGGAAATGGAAAAGAGATAATTCTTTGTGTTTTATCCATTGCTTGGAATTTAGACCTGTTGCTTTGTGTTGCTTTTGGAGTAGAATCTGACGTACAGAATTTGCTCTCAGGCATGAGAGCACCTCACCACAATCTTATTGTGTTACTACCATGCTTTCCAGGATAATGTAAAATAAAAATCGGGGGTAATATTTGAACTTGCATAATTTGAAACCAATAAACTAACAAATCTGAGTCACTTATGAACCTAAGTGGGCTAAAACTGTTGGTATAACTTTATGCTTTTTTATTTACTTTCTTTAACACCCACATGCTGCAGCAAGGCTTTTTAATTTGAGAACTACAAGACACTATATCTGAAGGACTGTCTTCTTCAAAGCAATTTAGCTAGGTATCTGTTTTGTTTAAGGTGACTTTTAAATAAATCTTTCTTCTATCTGAAGAGCTATGAGAGGATAGCCTTCCATGTGAAAATCTATCCATTCCAAATCTTATTTAAATATTGTTCTTAAAACAGAAAAAACAACAATACTACACTGTAAAAAGAATAGGACTGCTAGAGCTGAACAACATTCTTCAAAATGAAAAAGGCTTTCTCCAGTCACGACATAAGCCTAAGATTGAAAATCAGGCTTGTCAGATGCTACATCTTTTCTATCCTGCTCTACGGAGTGGACAGTTGGTCTCTGACAGAAAGCCACTTGAAGAGACTAGAAGCATTTGAAATGTGGATTTACAGGCGGCTGTTACGTATAAGTTGGGTTGACAAAATCAGAAATGATGAGGTGATAAGCTGCCTGGGAAAGCCAAGGGAAATCATCAAAACCATAAAAAAAGTGAAAGTTAGAATATTTTGGACATGTGATGCGACAACCAGAAAAATACGGCATACTTCACTTCATCCTCCAAAGAAAGATTGAAGGCAAACGAGGTCCTGGCAGAAGAAGAACATCATGGCTTCAAAATCTAAGGGACTGGTTTGGATAAAACTCAACAGCACTTTTTTGTGCAGCTATCGATAAAAATAGGATCGCCAACATCCGATGAAGGATATGGCACAAAAAGAAAAGCTGAAGTACCAAACTCCAGATGACCACTAGAGGGCAAGAAAAGATGGAGAACAGTAACTGCCATCCCAATTAGTTCAAATTTGTTTTAAATTATTTGTATTAACTGTATTTCAAACAATTATTTGTTTGTTTTAAATTATTGGGATTTTTAATTGTCTTGGGCTAAATTATTTAATTTGGTTTTAAATTGTTTTTAACTTTTGTATTTATGTATTTTATTCTGTGCCTGTTCACCACCCTGAGGCCTTCGGGAGTAGGACGGTATACAAATTTAATAAAACATAAACATAAACAAACATAAATAGGGCATACTTAGAGGAGAAGGCTGAAACAGTCCTTCCGCTGAATACCTGAACATCCAAGAAGTCCTTGCTTAACAACTATCTTGTTTAGCGATCATTCAAAGTTACAACAGTGCTGCTTTCCCTCATGAGTGAAAGCTCTGGATAGCCAGATTCCAAACAAACCAAGTCAATGGAGAAACCGGCGGTAAATTGCAAATCATAGTCATACAATGTGTCACTTAATGACCTGCAATGACTCATTTAACAAATGCATGGGAAATGGTTGTAAGTCCAGCATGGGGTCACGTTTCACTTAGCAACCATATTGATTAGTGTTGGAGTGGGTGGTTTCCATTCTGGTCATTTAGCGAGGACTACTTGTAAGCAGAGTGATAAACTATCCAGAGCTTCCCTCATGAAGGAGAGCAGTAAGGTATGAAAACTTTGATCTTTTCAGGTCTCCTCAGGGGAGGAGAGAAAGATTTGGCAATAATGCCTCTGCTCAGTATCCTTATCCCACTGAATGGCATTTCAAGTGCAAAGGATGTTTTGGCAGATTAAAGTCAATTGAAGAAGTTTGAGCTTTCAAGGTTTCAGAATCTCTATTAGGATGAGTTTGTGCTGGAAAAATAGAAAATCAGACCATGACATGTCTAAAAGATAATAAAGCTGATAGAAGCATCATCACACAAAGTCTAACCAAGGATATTTCACATCCAGTAACGGTTAAGCAAGTGTCACTCCTGTCAGCACAGCCATCTCAATTAAGCACTTGGAGGACGGAAGTGGGTGTGCACTATTTCAAGATGTCCTTTAAGGGACGTTTCTCCAGCATTTTTATCAAAACCATTTTGTTGCATAGAAATGTTACCGTACCTGTTGTTGGATATGTATTAGTCATCTTGCAACTGAATTATAAACAATGTTGAGCATCTGCCCGGGAGAGATATCCAAAATGGGGGCAAGCCAAGCTTTTAATACAAAGTTATGGAAAGCTTTATGGCTTTCCTTTAACAGTGATTTGCTTAAATCTCTTAATAACTCGCCTCTATTATTTTAAACCCTTGGACTGCAAGGCAATCAAACCGGTCAGTCCTAGAGAGATCAATCCTGACTGCTCTTTAGAAGACCAGATCCTGAAGATGAAACTCAAATACTTTGGCCACTTAATGAGAAGGAAGAACACACTGGAGAAGAGCCTAATGCTGGGAAAGATTGAGGACAAAAGAAGGGGACAACAGAGAGCGAGGTGGCTGGATGGAGTCACTGAAGCAGTAGGCGTGAGCTAAAATAGACTCCAGCGGGTGGTAGAGGACAGAAAGGCCTGGAGAAACGTTGTCCATGGGGTCGCGATGGGTCGGACACGACTTCACGACTAACAACAACAAAAAATTATTTTAAACCTGGATAGAGCAGACTGATGACAATTTTGCTTGCATAACTAAATTGTTCTCTTATTTCTTCAAGTCATGCAGTCCATCCAAAATGTATCCCTGTGGTTTTCTTCACAGCAAGATAACTATCAAGCGCCTTTCCTCCATCTCCACATTCATCTTCCACATAGTATCTTCACAACAATTAAGGTATCGTGTTTCAACAATTGTTGCCATAAAGTAATGCTTAACCCATTGGCTTTATTAATGGTAGTCCTCAACACAATGGGGACCAGAATTTTTAAATAAGGTGGTTGCTAAGTGAGCTTCATCCAATTTTATAACCTTTTTTTGCTAAACAAAAGTGAATCATGTGATTGTTAAGTAAATCCGGCTTCCTCCATTAGCTTTACTTGTCAGAAGCCAATTGGAAAGGTTACCTATGGTGATCATGTGACCCTGGAATGCATTGTAAATAGATGTTGGTTGCCAAGCACCCAAATTCTGATCATATGACCGAAGGGATGCTGAGACAGTAATAACAGTGAGGACAGGTTGTAAGTCACTTTTATCAGTGCCATTGTAACTAGAAAGAGTCGATAAATGAATGATTGAATACCTGTACTATTAAACTCAGTGGAAGAAGGGCAGGGGTGGGCTTCAAAAAAATAGAAAGTGAAATTCTCAGAAGTATATGTGCATATCAGGAGTGGGTTCTAAATTTTTTTACTACCGGTTCTGTGGGCGTGGCTTATTTTGTGGGGATGGCTTGATGGTATTGTGACAATTTTTTAGGATTTAGCAGAGGTATTCATCTACCAGGCTTTTAACTGCTTGCAGAGCTGTACTGGTCTACTCATCTGTTTTTGGAGGCACCAGTCTACCCATTTGTTTTTGGAAGCCCCGGTCTACTCATTCATTTTTGGAGGCACCAGTTTACTCATTCGTTTTTGGAGGCACCGGTCTACCATCACACTGCCTCTTAACACTGATCAGCTGTAGGGCGGCCCTTTGAAGCCTCGCGGCAAGAATTTAAACAGTTTTTTTCCTTCTAGCCGATCAGCTGGGACTCGGGAGGCAGCAATAGATTGGGGGTGGGCCAAATAAAAGGTAAGAATAATGCGGGGGGCGGGGGGGCCAGCTCTCGAACAAGAGCGGTGATGTCATATCGTCACCGCTACCGACTCGGCCAAACTGGGCCAAACCGGGAGGAACCCACCACTGATGCAGATCTGCATTTTTAAAAGTTGTTAGCTGCTCACCAAAGGATCCCAAATACATATAATAGCTGCGAGATGATAGATCATTGGATGACTTTGGATCTGATTGAAAAACACGAAATTGTGAGGGGAAAAAAAAGTAAGGCACTGTTCTTGCTAGGGAGAGAAATAAGCAGCTCCCTGTACATTTGTAAATTCATGATATGGCATATTTCCAGCCAAAGCTCACTAGGGAATACTTGCAGAAATGAACACTAAAAAAGCCTTAGCTACATTGTTCGATTAGCAGTCATGTAAACGCTTGTTTGAATCAGCTATTCTGATTACCCTTGTAAAACAAATGATTATTTGATTTACTAAACCTTTCCGATGTATTTTTGTCCCATGCACAAAAGAAGCTGTAAAGCAGTAGCCAACAGGGCGAGACCGGAATATAGGTATGTTCTATTTATGGTTGTGTCCTTTTCTGTATGCATCGCCTTTTTATTTGTAAGCTGTCCAGTACTTATTAAGAAGTCGAGCAGCCTTGAAAGTTGGTAAATTAAAAAATGAATTATCAGATGCAAAGGATCAGGACCATATATTAAGTTACATCACAGACAATTTATTCAAGCCTAAACAGTACACAAGAATCTAGTCAACTAAAGTTCAGTAATAAATTGGCACCAGATAAAGGTCACCATAATTCAAGAGGGCTTAGACTTGGATTGTTTGTAGCAATGTAAGGGTTGCTGAGGATTACACACACACGCACACACACACACACACACACACACACCAACTCTGCCTGCCTTCTCATATATAAATAAATTTACTTTTTTTAAAAAGTTTTTTTCTTTTTCAGTCTAGCTTTTAGCTCTAGGATTCTCTGGTAATTGCCTGCCCAAATATTAACCAGACCCAAACCTGCTTGGCGCTTGAGCCCAGACAACATCAGCTAAATTCTATCAACTAAAGTAGAAAATTAATTACTCTGGACATTAATAATTATTAAACAGATGGCTCCAGATCTCTGTAGATGGATGGATGGATACATGCATGGAGGGAGAGAGAGCGAGAGAGAGAGAGAGGGAGGGGGAGGGAGGGGGAGGGAGGGAGGGAGGGAGGGGGGGAGAGGGAGAGAGAGAGGGAGGGGGAGGGAGGGAGGGAGGGAGGGGGGAGAGGGAGAGAGAGGGAGGGAGAGATACTTGTTTTGTTTTAAATTGTGTTAATGTTTTATATTGCCCAAAGTCACGATAAACACTATTGGCCTTATAAAGTTAATAATTTGAAATGGGCTGAGATGTTTGTAGCAGAATTTCCAAGACAGTGTAACAATGAAATAAAATTAGATAACGTTACTATTTTCAAATTATTTTGACATTTTCAATTTAGATCTTCTTTAAAAAATTTTAATTACAGAAACCACTTCATAATGCACAGTTCGGGTAGAAATCCATATTATTTTTGGGAAAGTACTGTGTCCTCGATAGGGCCATTTCTTGTGCTTCCTTCAAAGTTTCTAATAGGTTTCTGGAACAGATGATGTGAGAATGACAGCAGAAGTGACAGTTCTATTAGCTGTAGAAACAGGACAGGTCAATAAAAGGATCCCACATCTATGGATAATGAGTTCAGCTTCGGAATAATGTCCTGGTTCTTGTAGGAACAGCTCTGACATGACAGAATACTTGCAGCTATGGATAAAGGAACATATTCTGGGGAGTATTCATTAAAATTATGAATTTCAGGCTGCCATCCTACTAACCTTGAGTAAAAATGTGATGTAACGTGATGTTTGGCTACTAGCTTAGATGTTTAAAATAATCTGTGCCATCAGTCCTTGAGTTTGCCAACCAATCTTATCATTAGTATGATTTTTGTATTTCTTTTTCGAGGGGACAAATTTATTTATTTATAAAATTTATATGCATACCATTGAACTAAGTGCTAAATACAAGACAATATAACCACTCACACAAAAACACACAGGCTGTGAACAAAATCAAAGTGTGTAACTTTACAATTTTGATTTAAGGTATCTGTGACTCACTTGCAACTCTGGCTGTACCATGTCTAAACTTGAAATGTTCCAGAAAGCATATAAGCATTTGAGATATTTTGAAGGAAGGTCTTACATATGTGGAGAGACAGTAGCTGTTCCTGCTGATAAGAGAACAACCCATCAGAGAATCAGCTACCATAGATGATTGATACCTGCTTGTAACACTACCACTGAAAATCAGAATTTCTATTCTTCCCTGAAGGTTTGCATGAAGCACAGGTAGCCCTTGCTTACTGACTGCCTTGTTCAATGACCATTCAAAGTTATGACGTACTGAAAAAATAACTTTAACACTAATGCCTGCAGTTACAACCTTGGCATCATCCGTCAGATCAACATTACAGTCCGTACACATTGTTCTGGGCCTGACCATTCCCCCCCTCCCTTGTACAGCAGAGAGATGGAGAGGAAGAATTACCAAAGTAAGCAAACACACAATTGGGATTACACTTCAAAGGCAATATCCTGGTGCTGACACAAGCGTATAACAAAAACAGCCTAGTATATTCCTCATTTTGTGCCATCTTACTCTCCTGTAATCCCTTCCTCTCCAATTTCTGGTCTGCAATAGTGGGAGAAAATGGGGGGGGGATCACAAACAATTTCAGTAAGCAATTTTTCCTGTGCCCTGACCTAATCTTCCCCCTATTCCAGAGCAGAGAGATTGAGAGCAAGGGATTACAAAAGAGTAAATAACACACCAGGCTGTTTGTGCAGTACACTTGCAGTGTTCTTCTGCTTGTACCAAAGCACTGCTTTTATTGCATTTCCTGTTATGTGCCTGCTTACTCTGTTGCAATCCCTTCCTCTCCAATGAATGTAAATGCGAACATTACTTCCATTCTTGCTCATTATCCCAGCATGGAATGCTGGGTGAGCATTCCAATAGGCCAGGGAGTGGAGGCTGACTGCCGACTGCCAGCAGTTCGATTCTCACTGGCTCAAGGTTGACTCAGCCTTCCATCCTTCCGAGGTGGGTAAAATGAGGAGCCAGATTGTTGGGAACAATATGCTGGCTCTGTAAATATGCAGCCCTCTGTAAAGAGGGCTGTAAAGCACCGTGAAGTGTTATGTAAGTCTAAGTGCTATTGCTATCTGTAATATAATTGGACTCAAATCTAGAGATACTGAAGGAACTTTGGGAATGGGGAAAAAAGGAGGAAATTATTACAGGGTGCCTTCCATCTTTCTATGGGTCCTCATTCCTTACTCTCTCTCTTATCGCCTATATCTCTTAGCTTTTCCCTGCCATCCAATAAGGGAAGATTCCCATAGACAGCACTTCCTCCAGATGGACACAGTTCTTCCCTGGCCAGATTGGCTTTGCATGGCAAAAAAAGAAGAGGCATTAAGGAGAAGATAATTAGCCACTTGTATTGGAAAAGAGCAGCAAAGCTTGCTTGAAACAATCTGGGAGGACAATGGCCAGATGCGATCCAGTGCCAGAGCTACCAGAATAAGGCAAAAAATCGTAGGAGCTGAGAAGGCCATAGGAACAAGAGTTCCCACGAATGGAAGGTACATGCACCACAGCTCCAAAGGGTTTTAGCTCCACAGGGGAAAATGGAGAAAGTGAAAGTGTAGATCTGCCTTGGAATTCACTAAAGCTTTTTTTTTTCCCTTCTGGTGTGGCACATTTTTGCACTGAATGACTAGCAAACAATGAAATGTGATAAGCTCTGGTGTGTGTTTAATCCGTGAGCATGGCATGAAATCTTTTAGAGAATTTCAGCTTGTCTGCTTCACCTAATGAATTTCAATCTCTCTGCCACTCTTCAGATGAGGAAGAAGAATTAATATATCAGAGGAACTGAACTCTCTACTGGTCTGAGAACATTATTTTTTTCTGATAGCAGATTTATGCCCGTAGGTAACCTATGTTTTATCGAATTACAAATATTACTGGAATCCATCGAGAGCAACAAAATATCTGTTTTGGAGTTTTGTCATAAACAACATAAATTGCAACTTATATGAGAAATTGTAATTGAGAGGAAAGTGTTAGGCTAAGGTGACCAGATTTTAACATTGGTAAAGAGGGACATTGTGGGCGTGGCTTATTTTGTGGGCATGGCTAGCTGGTCATGTGACCGGGTGGGCATGGCTAGCTGGTCATGTGACTGGGTGGGCGTGGCTAGCTGGTCATGTGACCGGGTGGCCATGGCTATGCGTATAGGGTAAGGTGAACAGATTTTAACATTGGTAAGAAGGACACCATTGTGGGCGTGACTTGTGTGGGCGTGGCTTGGAGGCCATGTGACTGGGTGGGCGTGGCTAGCTGGTCATGTGACCGGGTGGCCATGGCTATGTGTATAGGGACTACTCAGAGGGCTGAAAAGTCATTTCTGACAGGTCCTCGCACTTTTGACTGGTCCTCACACTTATGACCATCCTCATATTTATGCCCATGCAGCATTCTTAACAACCATGTCACTCATTTCACAACTGCTTCTCTTCACCATGATGATAAGATAGGGCAAAAATGTAAAATGTGAGGACAGTCGTAAGTTCGAGGACTGGTCAAAAGTGTGAGGACCAGTCAAAAATAACTTTTTCAGCCCTCTGAGTAGTCCATATGCACAAAAGGACTAACCAGAGGGCTGAAAAAAGTCATTTCTGACAGGTCCTCGCACTTTTGACTGGTCCTCACACTTATAACCATCCTCACATTTATGCCCGTGCAGCATTCTTAACAACCATGTCACTCATTTCACAACTGCTTCTCCTCACCATGATGACAAGATAGGGCAAAAATGTAAAATGTGAGGACAGTCATAAGTTCGAGGACTGGTCAAAAGTGTGAGGACCAGTCAAAAATAACTTTTTCAGACCTCTGAGTAGTCCATATGCATTAAAGGATACAGCAATAGAGAGGGATGAAGGAATGGAAATTAGAGTAGGAGTGAGGGTAAGAGAGGGAGGAAGAGAGGAGGAGAAGGAGAAAGGAAGAGGAAGTAGGGAGGAGAAAAAGAGGGTGGGGGGAAGAGAAAGTAAGAAGGAAAGAAAAGAGAGTGGTGGTAGGTTTGAGGAGAAAGATTGCTGTACAATAAAAAAGATGAAAGGGAAGAAAGCCAACCCCAAGCAAATATAAAGATATTAAGATAAAGAATGAATTGTTAAACTTTAAAGAATAAAAGAGAACAAATATGAATAAATAGCAATAATTAGAATTTAGAAACACACATACAAACATGCAATGTATTTTCTTTGAACAGAATATTTGGCTGGTTCACAAATTTAAACAGCGTTTAGTCATTTCAATTAAATTTACAATTTCTATATTTCCTTTTTGCCATATTTATTCCTCATCTATTTTTTTAAAAAAACAATATTACCCTTCATCCTCATCTCTAATCTTAATCAAATTCAATTTTTCCCTTCTATTCTATATTATACCCCTTCCCATTGTCATCTATTTTTATATCCATCCTCACATTGGTTAATTATGTAATTATGTAATACAGTTGTTTAATACAAATTCAACATTTTAATATAAATCAATTAGTTATATAACTATATTTTTTTGTATATTAATCAATATGAACATGAATATTCCAATTATTTCCATGCAATCCAATTTCTTACAAATCAATTAATTATATTTACCAATAATAATAAACCAAATAATTTCCCCCATATATTCCTCCAAACCATTTCTGCTTTCAACACAATATACAATTATTAATAGTATCTCAATTATTACAATTCCCTAGTTAAATAGAGCTTTTTTTCTTTTGTGTTTTAAAATCCAAAATTTCCCATTGTTTGCAGTTTTGTACCTACCTTTTTTGGTGAGGAAAAAGAAAAAGAAAGAAATCTGTCTCTGCCTCATTTTGTCACGTTGCAGGTTTAGTTTCGCTTTCGCCTTTGTTTTCAGTATACCTAGGGGGGGGGAAATCTGCTCCAGGAACTTTTTGCAGCTTTTCGCAGCTAATTAACCTAGCGGAAGCTGTTAACAGGGGCTGTTTTTCTATTTTTGCAGGCATGGGTCTATTCATTTTTTTTTAACACTGATCAGCTGTAGGTCGGCCCTTTGAAGCCCCGCGGCAAGAGTTTAAAGAGTTTTTTTCCCCTCTAGCCATCAGCGGGGATTCAGGAGGCAGAATGAAAAATCGGGACTTTTTTAAAACGCCGCGGGACGCGGGACAAATTGCTCAAAAGCGGGACTGTCCCGCCAAAAGCGGGACGTCTGGTCACCTTATGTTAGGCACAATACGAGTAAGAGCTGAGTCATGAATTTCCAGCTTATGGAAATCCATGAAAACAACAAGATATATTGAATCCTCAGCATTCAAAACAACACTTATAATATTAAACCACTAAAGGCAAGCCCATAAAGACTAGGATTTGAAGGTCAGAATAACTTATGTAGCAACTCTGTACCATTGCACACTAAAATTTATTGAATTACAACTGCTATGTGGCCTTTTTATACAGATTCAGTATGTATGTCAAATCTGCCAGTTATCATTCTTGAAATTGTCATAATATTAATTACACAGAGAGAAAAAAAGATACAGTAATTAAATGAGAGTCTCAGGACCTTTTATTAAATACATAAACAAAAAAGGCACTGACAAACCAGATTTACAAAAATAAACAATTCACCATTTTTACAGGTGTACAAACTTTTATTTATTTCGAGGGGCTTAATTAAAGGACAATACAGAAAGAGAAGATTTTCCCCTTGGTGTTTTAATAATCTAATAAATATGTGATCTCATACCACCATCTAGACCTACATTAATTTATTTCAATAGTTATAAGCCTTCTTTTCATTAGAACTATTATATACGTTTTTGTGTACTGATTTTTCTATGCTTTTTAACACATAATAAAAAATGAAACTCAGAAATGTATCATAGCAGTTTTTAACCTGCTAAGAAAAAACTGAAAAACATCTTAGAATCCTCTGAAGACTAATCCAATTTAATATCAGAAATTAATTAGTTGTCCACCGGCGCGCCTAGCCAAGATGTTCCCAAATACATCTCCGATGTGCTGGAAATGTAAATCACAGAAAGGGACATATTATCACCTCTGGTGGCTATGCCAAAGGGCAAAACAATACTGGCAACAAATCAAAACAATGATTGAAGAAATTACGAAACAAAAACTGGAAATGAGGCCGGAAACCTTTTTATTGGGAATAATCACAGCACAATATACCAAAGAAATAAAGTATCTGATTATCCATATCCTCACAGCAGCACGTATACTCTTTGCCCAACATTGGAAATCTGAACAGCTACCCACAGAAGACAAAATAATAGCTAAAATTACAGAATGTGCAGAAATTAATTAGTTGTAAATTAATCTGAATCTCAAAATCAATTGTTTGAAACTTCAGTTTGGCTCTCTGTTTCCCTGAGAAAAATTGTGTCCCAAAATTTCTGAAAAGCCACTAGTCTTAATCTTTTATTTATTGATTAGCCCTTGGGCCATATCAAAGTGCAGAGTTCCAGAAAAAAAATATTACAAAAGTTTGGTAAAACAATTTAAATGAAATTGGAATAACGCACAATTTAAAATGAAATTACAATAAAATACGATCTAAAATGAAATCGGAATAAAATACAATAATTTGAGGTACAAATTAAATATGATTAGAATTATATTATAATGTCACCCCTGTATCTACCCAATCAGTCATAAAACTACTATTGAAATTACATTATTAAATCAAATGATCTTTCCTACAATCTACCACATTCTGCTGCACCAACTTTGTCCTTTTTTTCCATCAACTTTACCGCAAATTTGACAATCCATTTCACCAGCTGCAAGTTAGAACCTAACAGACAATGTTGCAAGAAGTGCTCTTTAGACTTAGGGGTGCTTGTATACAAGATCTTGCCCAGCTGATGTTCCCTCAAATCTGAGTACAGGGGGACAATCAAAAATTACATGGGACATTGTTTCAACTTCCCCCGTCCCACATAAACAGACTCTTTCACTTACAGGGATAAGTAATGATAAATCATTAACAAATCTTATTTTTCAATTAATACAACTAAATATTTTAAACAAGTATTTCCCTCAAATCTGTCTATATAACTATGCCATTATCCCCCCAAAACCCGTTACCTTAAACTAACCAATTATCAATCCATTTTTCTCTTTCATTTGCCTAGATGGATATATTTTAACAATATAAAGCATACAATTATATTAAACATTCCCAAGATATTTAATTTCAACATACCCATTTTATTTCTAACTATTAGACTCCAAATTTATACTCTTTATTTCTATTGTTAAACCTACCTTATTCATCTTATCTTAACTATCACTTTCAACATACATCTCCTCATTTTAAGAATTTTGAATTCTTATGTCTGTTAATCAGTGTGTATATGTGTATGCACGTATGCGTGTACGTGTGTGTATATCTCAAAATGCTCCACAGTTACAATTTGCAGTCCCTTTTTAAGAATTGTCCATAATTTTCTAGCAGATTTAAACTTGATAAAGGAATACAGAAATATAGCTAGTCCCTGAATTACGACCACAATTGAGCCAAACATTTATGTTTGGCTCAATTGTGCCAATTATGACCGTTGCAGGATGCTGCAACAATCATAAGTATGAAAAGGTAGTAAGTCACCTTTTTCACTACCATTGTAACATTGAATGGTCACTAAATGAACTGTCATAACTTGAGGATTACCTGTATAAACAATAACTGTATTTGGGAATTGCAGTTTAATCATTGCAAAACAAAACAAAAGAAAGAAATTCTACTCTACCAGTGATTTTTAATTTTAAATCTCTAGGTATTGTTGGATTTAAATTTTAACAGCACCTTTGAACACAGTTGTGCTAGAAAACCATGCTTTTTAATATCAAAACAGTAAATTAAAAATTACAGACGCAATGCAGATTAACATAATTACAATTTAAAAAGCGATGATGAAACGAATGACTGTAATGGTAAAAAAAACAGCCATCCAGTCATTACAAATGAACCACGGATGCCTCAGTAATTCTCTCAAATGCCAAGTTGTTACCAGGCAGTAACAAGATGAAATCAGAAATCTTTTGGAAGCAGATTTTATACAACTGGGGCATCGCAATAACAATGACCTTGTTTGGCAAACCACAGATCCTGAGCATCTGAACTAATCAACAAAGTTCATACTGTTCATCAAGTTTGAACTTCATGCACAAGGAATGACACAATCTCTTCTACCCTGTGTTGCCAGATGACCAGATGGAGGTATTCTTTCTGGCCATTTTAAGAGCAGTGAAAGAGAAAGCAGTTTTGTCTTTTCCAAGCTTGTAATCTATCCTTGCCTTTTCTCTTTTTATTTCCATATATGTTATGAACAATAGGCCAGTGTTCCTTTGCACACTGCACGTAAGCTTTTAGAAGCAAGACAGCCAAGTCCAGTGGGACCATCTCTGGCCCAAATTAATTCTTCTAAGTAGTTCTACATTCTCTGAGAAATTAGGGAGCTATTCTCAACTATTTTCATATATGTGATTTTACCTTATTCTTTCAAGTATTTCTCCATGAAAATGTTTTTCCAAAAGAAAAACTGTCAAACTAAATTGTGAAATAATTACAGAGGGAATCCAGCATTGCATTCAGTGATTTTAGAGTCTACATACAGGATTCCCTCTGCAGAAGATAATGACTCCGCAGCTAAATGAGGCCCACTGGCACTTACATGAGATTATTGCAAGCTACATTTCTTAATTTTAAAAAGGCACCCCCTACAGCTATGTGCAAATGCTTGAATAATTCAGTTTCGTATGCTGCTATAATCTCTTCTAAAAATGCAAATAGCAGAAGCAGCACAGTGGTCCTAGAGAGAAACTGATAAACTAAGCAATAGGTAAACCAATCACTTATGTTGTTACTCTTATTAAAAACCTGATCAATTAAGAATTTTTAATTTTCTTAATAATATGCTTAAATACATTTTTAAAAGAGACTCAGACGTACCCATTCTTCATCCATATATAAATAAATAGTTCCCTGTGATCCTTAAGAGATGTGTTATTGATTTCTCAAAGGTCAATATACATGTTAGGGTTGGGATGTAGAAAGAATGCAGGACCACCAAAATAATTAATTTAATGCAAAGAAGATCCCCTTCGATTTAACTTTTTTGCTTTTAAAAACTTACAGGGGAACACTGGCCTATTGTTCATAATTATTAGCTATGCCTATCTGATAAAAATTTCATCTCCATCTACAGACTGTTGGAAAGAGGTACGTGCTAGCTCCTCGGGCTTTTTAAAATCTGAAAAATTATAATTGCAAAGTCAAATAAAGAAAGTTTGTTATCAGAAAGCCTAAGATACTGCCAGTATCAGTTTATGTAATGCATGTATTTACCATCTTTCTATGCAGAAATCCACCTCAAGGATATTTTCAGAAATAAACTAGCAATATTAAAATATTCAGGCGTAGTATAAAACAGCAACAAGATCATTATTCTTGAGCAAGTTTTTTAAAAAAAACCCAAAAGCAAAATACCAGATGTTGAAATTTTGTTTGAAAGCCATTAGTCAGAGGTATATTTCGTGTGGCATGAAGTTCCCAAATGACAAGGTCCAGTCTCTTTCCTAGCAATCTAAACCAGGGTGTCAAATTCGTGACAACACGTCGTCACATGATGTATCGCAACTTTTTTCCCCTTCGCTAAAACGGGGGTGAGCGTGGCCAGCGTGTGACGCATCCGGCCCACAGGCCACAATTTTGACACCCCTGATCTAAGGGATCTTACTTGTTAGCAATCAGAACAGATCCTGTGTTGCTACTTGTCTGGATGAGACTCTAATTAAAATTTAAATCAAATTAAAAGTTAAATGAACTTTTAATAAACAAAGTTTTAATAATGGGATCATTGACTTGCGGGAATTAGGGCTATACTTCCTTTTTAATTTCAGCACCTGAAATTTGAAGACATGTAGCTAACAGGGCGTGATGTCACTCAAGCACTGTAAACCCAGCTGAAATTCACATGCAAACCTGCTGAATCTGTAATCAAAGGTAAGACTTTGGGATGTCACTAATATCCATAGCTACGCCAAAACCCACCAGCTGCAATTTAAAGAACACTTCCAGAGGGTTTTCTTTTCCTGGTTTGTTTTCAGTTTCAATACCTCAGGTTTGATGAGAAATAAGTTTGGAAGTTTCCAGGTGTTTCAGGAAAAAGCTCATTTGGACTGTGAGATCCTATTTCTCCTTAGACATATATTATGAAGGCTAAGCATACACAGTTTCTCTCTATCTTAGTGCCCAGTTGTCCATTGATCCTTCCTGTCTATTCCACTTCTATACTGTCAAGAATTGGTTTAAAAAATTATTTGAGATGATATTGTATCAATGCACAGTATATTACTTTTTGTGATTTGGAAACTATACTTCTGCTGAAGCAGCCTAGATAATGTTTGTGTTCTTAACAACTGTGGTCAAATTACTGACTTACTGGTTCTAATCAACTACAAAGATCATTTTCTTATCTACTGTTACCAAGCCAATTATACCCACATTGTATACTTACGTGTTTGAGTACTTCTCACCAATGAAGAAATCAAACCTGACTTCATGGCCCATAATCAAATTATAATCTCCAATCTATTAAATCCATTCTGAATTTTGTTTCTGCTTTGAAAGATGTCATCTCATGCATTTTTTTTGCCAGGTACAGTTAACATAAGCATTATTTATGCTTATTCATTCAAATTATTAATAGTTTCATGAAGGACCATTGATTAAGACTGAAAGTAAGATATTTATTTATTTATTTATTTATTTATTTATTTATTTATTTATTTGATTTATATGCCGCCCTTCTCTGGAGACTCAGGGCGGCTTACAATGTGTTAAGCAATAGCCTTCATACTTTTGTATATACCTGCTTAGTAGGGATTTCGGGGCCCCCCCAAGCGGTGTTCTTTTTTATACAAAGTCAGCTTATTATTCCCACAATCTGGGTCCTCATTTTACCTACCTCGAAAAGATGGAAGGCTGAGTCAACCTTGAGCCTGGTGAGATTTGAACTTGCAGTAATTGCAGGCAGCTGATGTTACTTAACAGCACTTTAGTCTGCTGCACCACCAAGGCTCTTTTAAGACAGCTACTATATATATATATATATCTACTTAAATCTTGCATCATTCCATCTAAAAAGGCTTGTTAATCCTAATGTCACTGGGTGCTTCCCAGTGGTGGGTTTCAAAAATTTTTACTACCAGTTCTGTGGGTGTGGCTTGGTGGACGTGGCATGGCATGGCTTGGTGGGCGCGGCTTGGTGGGCGTGGCAGGGGAAGGATACTGTAAAATCTCCATTCTCACCCCACTCCTGGGCAAGGATACTATAAAATCTCCATTCCCTCCCCACTCCAGGGGAAGGTTACTGCAAAATCCCCATTTCCTCTTGATCAGCTGGGACTTGGGAGGCAGAGAATAGATGGGGGCGGGGCCAGTCAGAATTTTTACTACCAGTTCTCCGAACTACTCAAAATTTCCGCTATCGGTTCTCCAGAATTGGTCAGAACCTGCTGAAACCCACCTCTGATGCTTCCTCAAATGTTAACATCATATGTAAAAGTAACATTATTGGTTACCATGATACAGTACTAAGATTTCAAATCTCACATTATCTTCATAGTGGTAAATGGGGAACAGCATGCCTGCCCTTCCAGTCATATGAATAATTTCGCTGTCTATTTGTAAAGGAAAATAGATATAAAGTTGGAGAAAGTAAACAAAAGTCACTAACAAGTACTGCCCACAGCCTGGCATTCGATCCTGACCGGCTCAAGGTTAACTCAGCTTTCCATCCTTCTGAGGTCTGTAAAATGAGAATCCGGGATAATCAAGATAGCTGCGGTCAACAGGATGACTCTGTACATTGCTTAGACACTGCTGTAAGGCACTACAAAGCGGTATATAAGTGTAAGTGCTATTGCTATAATAGCTGAACTGCAGTACAGGTACAATATAAACCTACAAAATATATATATTCATGTGTATGTTTGAGCAACTTAAAATCAACCCTGATTTCTGAAGGAAAAAAAATATGTAAAGTTATTTATGGTTGAAGGAGAGATTTCTGATACAAGGAGACACTGGACTGAAAAAAGCACTGAAATTGGTAGTACAGTACACTTGGATTGGATTTAATTTGACAAGGAATAAGTGTTCCCAGATGCAACTCCAGGATGTTTTTGGCAGGTAACAGCTCCTCGAATATAATGGGCACACTTGAATGTGGAAATTTGTCTGGCCAGTTGCGCAACATGAACAACCTTGCCTAAATTTAATGAAGCCAAATCAATTTTTTCTTCAGAGGGATCATTTTTCATTGCAGCCCTCCTATCTGCCAGTTTCTTGCCAAGCTGTTTCAACTTGTTCATTTGGACACAGAGTTTCTAATAAATAGGATAATCAAGTATGCTAATTCTGCAGAATCTTTTTCCTTAAATAAAAATCTTTCATAAAAAAGAAAAATGAGCAACTAGTCAAGACAGATGGCTCTCATTTTTATAATAAAGCACCCCAATGCTTCACTCTATGCTTGCATTTCTTTATTATTACAGAAAGAAAAAAAAACACTCAACCTGTTAATGATCACTGCGTTGTATATGTGTGTTTCTTTACTGGATAATATCAACATTGCAGAATTTCTGTATATGTCAGATCTTATTAGGTCAAAGGCTTCCCTTTTCTGGTGAATTGTCACAAGCAATGAAAATGTTGAAAAGGGAAACCAATTAAATACTGAGTTACTGCAGTAATCTGGGATGGTTAGCAGCCTATCTGAACAAGTCTAAAAAAGGATATTGACTTTTAGAAAGTAGAGTATCTGCCAGGAGTCTCTTATTTGGCTCTCATCTGTGGAGTAACTCTTGGTTATCATCAGATTATGGCCAATATGCTTCTTCCTATCCATTCCAAATATTTTAGAGCCAAATGCATGGGATGGTTTAAAAGCAAAAAAAATACTATACCTGAAGATAAGAGTAAAAAAAAAATCCCTGATATAAGCCAAGTAAAGTCTAAAATAAAACAAATTAACTGTGGCTGAACTGAGATTAGAGGCTGTTGACAATAATAATAATAATAATAATAATAATTTTATTTCTATACCGCCCTTCTCCCGAAGGACTCAGGGCGGTGTACAGCCTATTTAAAAACACAAACAAAACAATGATATAAAATTTAAAATAATTAAATAAATGGCTCAAATTTAAAAACCCAATAAATTTAAATACCCCAATTTAAAACTATTGTATTGATAGTCCGGCCTGGCGGAACAACAGGGTCTTCAATGCGCAGCGAAACACCCGGAGGTCAGATATCTTACGAATTTCCGGGGGCAGTTCATTCCACAGGGCTGGGGCTCCCACAGAGAAGGCCCTCCCCCTGGGCGTCGCCAGCCGACATAACTTGGCTGACGGCACCCTGAGGAGACCCTCTCTGTGGGAACGAACTGGTCGGTGGGAGGCTATTGGTGGCAGAAGACGGTCTCGGAGGTATCCGGGTCCTATGCCATGGAGCGCTTTAAAGGTGGTAACCAACACCTTGAATCGCACCCGGAAGACCACCGGGAGCCAGTGCAGCTCGCGCAGGAGGGGTGTCACATGAGCATAACGGGTTGCGCCCATAACCACCCGCGCGGCCGCATTCTGGACCAGTTGGAGCCTCCGAGTGCTCTTCAAGGGGAGCCCCATGTAGACAGCATTACAATAGTCCAACCGGGAAGTAACAAGGGCATGAGTGACCGTGCGCAGGGCGTCCCGATCCAGAAAGGGCTGCAACTGGCGAATCAGGCGAACCTGATAAAAGGCCCCCCTGGCCACGGCCGTCATATGCTCTTCTAAAGACAGCCGCGCATCCAGGAGGACACCCAGATTGCGAGCCCTCTCCGTGGGGGGCAAAGATTCACCCCCAATAGTCAGCGATGGCACCTGCTGACTATATCGGGGCGCCGGAAGCCACAGCCACTCGGTCTTGGAGGGTTTGAGTCTGAGCCTGTTCCTCCCCATCCAGGCCCGCACGGCCTCCAGGCAGCGGGACATCACATCAAGGGCATCGTTGGGGTGGTCTGGGGTGGAGATGTACAGCTGGGTATCGTCAGCGTACAGATGACACTTCACTCCAAAACCACGGATGATCTCACCCAGCGGCTTCACATAAATGTTGAACAGGAGGGGCGAGAGGACCGACCCTTGCGGCACTCCCCATGCGAGACGCCTCGAGGTCGACCTCTGCCCCCCTGCCAACACGAACTGCGAGCGGTCGGAGAGGAAGGAGGAGAACCACCGCAAAACGGTGCCCCCTATTCCTAACCCCCTCAACCGCTGCAGCATGATACCATGGTCGATGGTATCAAAAGCCGCTGAGAGATCTAATAGGACTAGGACAGAGGAACAACCCCTGTCCCGAGCCCTCCAGAGATCATCCACCAACGCGACCAATGCCGTTTCTGTGCTGTACCCCTGCCTGAAGCCCGACTGGTACGGGTCTAGATAGATAGCTTCATCCAGGTGCCGGGGAAGTTGTCGTGCCACCACGCTCTCAACAACCTTCGCCACAAAACGAAGGTTGGAGACTGGACGATAGTTGGCTAATTCAGCCGGGTCCAGGGAAGGCTTCTTGAGGAGGGGCCTCACTACCGCCTCTTTCAAGGCAGCAGGAAAGGCACCCTCACCCAAAGAAGCACCTATAATCCCCTGGAGCCAGCCTCGTGTAACCTCCCGGGAGGCCAGTACCAACCAGGAGGGACACGGGTCCAATAAACACGTGGCGGCACTAATCTTACCCAGAACCCTGTCCACATCCTCGGGAGTCACAGGATCAAACTCCTCCCAGATAACATTCTCAAGGCCTGCCCCGGTCTCCTCCCGTGGACTCATCCAATCGGAGTCCAAGCCATCCCGAATCCGAGCGACTTTATCGTGCAGGAATTGCACAAAATCCTCAGCACGACCCTGCAAGGGATCTTCCCACACTCCCCCCCGAAGAAGGGAGTGGGTCACCCTAAACAGGGCGGCTGGGCGGTTCTCTGCAGATGCGATAAGAGCGGAAAAATGGTTAGATTTTGCCGCTTTTATCGCCACTAGGTAGGTCTTGATATAGGACCTCACCTGTGTCCGGTCGGAATCGGATTGACTAGTCCTCCAAATGCTCTCTAGGCGTCTTTTCCGACGCTTCATCTCTCTCAGCTCCTCAGAGAACCAAGGAGCTAATTGAGATCGGCATCGGGTCAGAGGCCGCAAAGGCACGACGTGATCCAAAGCTCCGGCGGCCGCCCTTTCCCAGGCGGCCACCAGCTCTTCAGTCGAGTCATGTGTTAGAGTCTCAGGAAACGGCCCAAGCTCCGTCAGGAACCTTTCGGGATCCATCAGGCGCCTGGGACGGAACCATCTGGTCGGTTCCGTCTCCCTGCGGTGGGGGCAAGCGGTAGGAAAGTCTAGTTGAAGGAGTGAATGATCTGTCCATGACAAGGGTTTAATATCTAGGTCCCCTCTACCAAGATCATTCAACCACTGACCAGAGATAAAAATCAGGTCCAGAGTGTGTCCCCCTATGTGAGTGGGGCCTTGAACTAACTGGGTCAGGTCCAAGGCCGTCATGGAAGCCATGAACTCCCGAGCCACCTCTGACGCCTCACCTGCGGATGGGAGGTTGAAATCCCCCATGACAATAAGTCTGGGGGTATCAACCGCCACCCCGGCAATGACGTCGAGTAGCTCGGGCAGGGTCGCTGCCACGTGGCAGGGAGCCAGGTACGTAGTCAGCAAACCCATCTGCACCGCACGGCCCCACTTCACACAAAGGGACTCACATCCGGCTATCTGAGGAACAGTGGTCTCCCTCGGACAAAGACTCTCCCTAATGATCACCGCCACTCCCCCACCCCTCCCCTGGGCCCTTGGCTGATGAAATGCACGGAAACCTGGCGGGCACATCTCTACGAGGGGGACCCCCCCTCTTGGCCCAACCAGGTCTCCGTAATACCTGCCAGGTCTGCACCCCCCTCCGAAATAAGATCACAGATGAGGGGGGCCTTATTAACCACCGACCTGGCATTACATAACATCAGCCGCGGACCCTGGGCCTGAGGCTCTACACAACCCAGGACACGAGTCACGCATTGGGGGCCGGAGTGCGCAATCGCTCGGAGACAGCGCGTGCGCACCCCCGACACTTGATATGACCCCCTGCGCCCGTCGTACCTGCCCCTCCCACTCATGATTTCAATTACACAGCCCTTTCTATCGTCCCCCTGCCCCCCAGTTAAATTTCCTGTCACGACCCCTCTGCTGCAGCTAACCAACCCCTCATCCCGCACAGTCGCTATCTGGACCCCCCCAGGTCCACTTTTACCACTCCCACCCGTCCTCCCGGGTCCCCTTAAAATTTTCCTTAAAAATTTAGCTAAAAAACCCCTCAGCCCCCTCTTTGCTGCATGCCATCTCTCGGGGTCCCAAAGCCCGTCATCAAGATAGGCCCTCGATAACGTGGAGGGCCAGGCCTGTGAGAGGGGGGAGTCTCGCAGCGCAAGAAGGTCGGTTTTTTGGAGCATCAACCGAGCCAAAGATGGGAAAAGAAAAAGCCAGTCCGGGAATCTATCATAGTCCAAGGGATAACTGAGCATAAAGGTCACAAAATATCCAAGCATTTAAAAACTTAATGGATTCCACTTCTTGGACTTGGGCTACACTACACTTGGACTTTATCTCCCAACCTTTGGCCCTGGGGCCACAGGGCAGCAATGAGAGCAGACATCGTACAAAACATTGAGTAATTAAATAGTAGAAAGGAACATAACTAAAACCAGATACCAAAAAGATTGAAATATATCAAAAGAATAGCCAAGTAAACTCTTGAGTTTTCTAAATAAAACTCCTTTAGTTTGATGTCAAAATGGGTATATGTGTTACATATGGAACAAACTCTGTTGTGAGAATAAGATCTTAAAATAACCCATAACTGCTGCTGAGAAAGCTTGTCCTGGGTGGTGCATCTACCCAACATATCAATCTTCTTATTGAGAGAATGAGTGAGAGGGACTCAATCAAACTTCTGACAAAAATCTAAGGTTGGCTCACGTGTGGGAAGGCTTCCAAATTTTCCTGACCATTTCTGATTACATCTCAAGTCTGAAGCCAGGTTTTAATCTCACAAACTTTACATTGCATCTGAATTTCCCAAGTTTGAGGAGATTTATTTTTTGAATATTGTATAAAGTCCAGCAAACTTTTGTGTGACAGTACTAAACCTATATTCTTTCCACTCAACAGATTTCATTCAACCAACAAAACAAATAATAGTCACGCTTCAATGTAATTCCATGTGTTCCTAAAACTTGTGCCTTGTGTATGTGTATTCTGCAATTGTTCTCTTGCAGAAATGTCACTTTCTTTGGATATAGATATAGATAGCCTAAAGCCTTTTGATGCAATGAAAGCAACACAGATACATTCATGCACAAAAAGAAACCTTTAAGTGGTACTTCTGGCTCTGTCTCAAAAGTTTAGCCATGAGCTTTTTGCAAGCCTGATGAAAGTGATGTTTCTATCAGCAGACTTTGACACTGCAATTTGTCCTCATAGTATACAGTGTCCCTTTGTTCCCAATTCCCACATAATTTGTGTTGAATAGAAGAATATCCATGTTTGAGGGAACATTTTATGCTGATGGGACCCTTTGGGCATGTTTGACAACAACAAAACAACAGTTCTTCCTAGGTGGCAGAAATAAGTATTTTCTCATACAGTTGCAGAGACATCATGGGAAATATGAGGAGCATGGTGGCTCACGTGGTTAGAATGTGCGGTTGACAATGAGCAAGCTCATGTTCGAGACCCAGTGCTATTGTATGATGAGGTGAGCTGCCATCATTCGCTCCAGCTCCTGCCCACCTAGCAACCTGAAAGCGGGCAACCATGAGTAGATAATGGGTCCCACTTTGGTGGCACATTAATGGTGACATAAAAGGAGTCCCCAACATGGTATCCCCCAGGCAAGTGATGTCACCAGCTAATCCTTTCAACCCAGAAGTGCCTGGGTGCTTCCAACATGAAAGCAGCAGCATCATGGGAAATTTAAATGGTCATTTGCCATTCCAGTCATATTTGCTGTAAAAAGATCAATATAGTGCTGTGGGTATCTCCTGAGGTCCCTGAGAATTACACTAAGATACCAAGAGCTGGCATGGCCTTCATTGTTCTCCACTGTGCCAGTTGCTTCTGCATCATCAGTACAGCTTGAGTCAAGTCCTAGAAATGATGCTAGCACATTAGTTAAATATTCCTCATTTCCTAGGTTTCAGGCAAGCAGAGAAACCAAAGCAGTAATTAAACCTCCTATATATAAACATGCAGTGACAAGGGATGAAAATCAGTGACACCTGTCAAACCGAGTAAAGACAATCATCAGCACAGACTTCTCCTTCTGGACTACTTACTTCTATTATTGCCATCAAGTAGCATATCATGAATCTTATAATCATAGGGTTTTTCAAAAACTTCTTTCTATATTATTAAAAGTTATAAGTTAAGAATGAATTGTTTGGGCAATCATCACTGCAAAGAAGCCAGAAATTATAGCTAGGTATATAGGACATTACACAAAGTTATAATTACATTGCAGTTAAGTAATTGTCAGGGCAGTGAATGATTGTTCTGTCAGATTCTAAATATATTCCAGATATTAATCCTTTAAGACACAACAATCTACTTTTCTAATTTTCTATAGCAGTTTCTATAGTTTGGTTCTTTTGATACACATTAAACAGAGTTTAAAAGTGAGAATATTTCCTACTCTTACATTAAATACATCGCCACCCATTTCAGAATAAATAGCATCTGAGGGATCGCCTCCTCTGACTCTGTTCATTTCCTAATAACAAAATAAATGTTGAAAATTAAGGTAAGATAAGGTGAGGTGAGATGTGGTGAGGTAAGGTAACATAAGGTAAGATAAGGTCAGGTAGAAACAAAAATTGTTAACTGGGAGGTGTATCTGGAACTCTTCTAATAGCCTTTTTCCATTTAATAGGTCTTCAGTAAGGCACACATTTTTTAATAAATGTAAATTTTAATATTTGGTTTTACTGTTGCTATTGTCATACAAAGCTTTTTTTTTTCTCTCTCTCTCTCTCTAAATGTATGTACATTTAGACATGTCACCAAGAATTGCATTATTGTTGCTGGTGGAAAAACGGGATATAAATGAAACAAAAAAGGAATTGATTGTAAATCTGATAATGGCAGCTAGATTAGTGATGGCTAAATATTGGGGACAAAATTGGAATATTCAAAGAAATTAGTGGCATAATGAAATTTGGAGTATGGCAACAAATGATAAATTAAGAACAGAAATTAAATTTAAAAAAGGGATGATAAAAGCAAACAATTATAATGAAATATGGAGAATTTTTAAAAATCAGTGTTGGTGGAAGTCAAAGGGAATAAACCTACTCAAGAATATATGTTGTTTTGGAGGGGATAAGGGCACAATTGGAATATACCGCTTAGTGGGGGCCGAAAGCCCTAATAAGCAGGTATATACAAAAAAGTATGCAGGCTATTGTTATAATGCATTGTAAGCCGCCCTGAGTCTACGGAGAAAGGCGGCATATAAATTGGACTAATAAATAAATAAATAAATAAATAAATATTGTATATATTTTAATTGTTACAGATAAAGAAAAATAAGGGGGAGGAATGGTCTCCGGGGGGGTGAGGGTGCACTGTAATATTTGGTTTTTTTTTCCTTTTTCCTTATTTTTTTGTATTTAGATGTATATGTATTATGTTTGTATTATTTGTATTTAAAAAATTTAAAAAAATAAAAAAGTATGTATGTATGTATGTATGTATGTATGTATGTATGTATATGCATGGGTGTGTATATACATATATACATATATACATTTATCATGTGTATGCACATACACATTTAAGCCCCTCCCGATTCCCATTTTTAAAAGATGGGGACAATAGAAAATGCCTTCAATCCACAGAAAAAATAACAGTCATTGGGCAGGGAATGGCTATCAAAAAGCCCACTCTCCCACATGCTGCTACTCTCCTGAAGGGTTACCAGAAAAAAAGTCAAGAGAACAGAATTTCAGCAACTAATTCACATGATAAATCTTTTTCAAACGAGTTGCTGTGCCATCTTAAGTCTGACAAATGATACAGGCTGACAAATTACCAAAAAGCTGACTTTAAGTGATTTTAAACAGGATTAAGAAACTATGGTAGTAGCTACAGTAATGAAAATAAGAAAATGTGTCTGTGGATGCTTCAACTGACTCAAGTGGCTATCTGGAAATCTTTTTTTTTTTTTAACTGTAATCCACTGGGTGTTAGTTGACAGGGAAGAGGAAAAAGGGAAGACTTCACTGATCTGCCCCCTCTCCCATTCCAGATGGTAAACTTTTCAGATTTCTAATTGTTATAACGTAAATTAAAGGCACCCCAGAGAGAAACCGTGTTTCTGTACCATTTCTCAATGGCAGACAGGACAATGTGCCAAAAGAGCCTTGGTAGTACAGGGGTTTAAGGCACCCTGTTATTAAGCTGGTTATTAAGACCAGCTGCCTGCAATTACTGCAGGGTTCGAATCTCTCCAAGGCTCAAGGTTGACTCAGCCTTCCATCCTTTCTAAGGTAGGTAAATTGAGGACCCAGTTGTGGGGGCAATAAGCTGACTTTGTATAAATATACAAAAGGATGAAGACTATTGCTGAGCACATTGTAAGCCGCCCTGAGTCTTCGGAGAAGGGCGGCATATAAATCAAATTAATAAAAAAAAAAAAGTCTGGGGTAAATACATTTTATTAACTGGAATATATTTGCAGCCAGGAACTGGCCAGCCTGAAAATATCTACACTCATAAAATTTGTAGGACAGCTTTACTGTCAGGCTCTGTTCAAAACCCAAGAAAGAAAAAACCCCAACTCCATGTTTGTAGAGAAAGGTACATTTACGGAGTTTGAACTGATAGCAACAAAAGAAAAAGCAAGATCTGAGGCTAAAAGCGCAAAAAAAGCAGTGGTGAAATGTAAAATTTGTTACTACCAGTTCTGTGGGAGTGGCTTGGTGGTGGTGGGTAATGTGACTGGGTGGCCATGGCCAACTTTTTTTTTTTTTTACTTTTAAAAGCATTTTTTCTACAACTTTAAGAGCTCTTTAAGAGGTTGTAGAAAAAATGCTTTTAAAAGCCTCTGACGATCCCAGCTGAGCCGCGCGATCATCAGAGGCTTTTTTTTTTTACTTTTAAAAGCATTTTTTCGGCCGAAGAGTTGTAGAAAAAATGCTTTTAAAAGTTAAAAAAAAAGCCTCTGATGATCGCGCGGCTCAGCTGGGCATGGGGTGGGGGCAGGAATTTTTGCTACCGGTTCTCTGAACCACCCGTCGCCATTGAACCGGGAGCATTTCACCCCTGATTGAAAGTATTCCCAAATCCTTCCCCCCCAAAGGACCCTGGCTGAATGTCCAATCCCCAGCCCTCCATGGTGTCATGTGGAGTACATCTTCAGGTGGTTCCATCCCTCTGGTATGCCGGAACGTTTGACCTTGACTGGCTATAAACAATTCTATTCAGCTGTGTAGTAGATGATGAGAGCAAACCTCCCTTTTCCTCCCTTTTCGGTCACACAGCGAGACATCTCCACCAGCTTGCTTCCCCACCCAAATACCTATGTTCTCCACCCCCACCCCCCATAGTATGGCAGCCGATAGCAAGCAAGTATCATAGAGGCTGACATTTACAATATTTATCACCATACTTCTGGATTTTTCTTCCACAAAATTAAATAACAGTACAGAGAATTAACAAAAAAACTCTCAAATGATGGTACTTTTACAGCAAGGGTCCCCAGCCCCAGGCCATGGACTGGTATCCAGTGGGTGAGTGAGCAAAGCTTCATCTGCATATGCGCGGGATCTCGGTTGTGTGCCATACACTCCACCCCCAGTCCATGGAAGACATTTTTTTCTTCCGAAACCAGTCCCTGGAGCAGGGGTGAAATGCTACCGGTTCGGTTGAACCGGTAGTAATAGTGGTGGGTGGTTCAGAGAACCGGTAGTGATGGTGATGCAAGGCTCTGCCCACCCACCCAGTCGTTACTTCCTGGTTTTAACCAGGAAGTAACCTGTTTTTACCTTCTGCGCATGCGCAGAGGGTCCACACGCATGCAGCGCGTACACTTACGAACCGGTAGGGAAGGTAAGTAGATTTCACCTTGCCCTGGAGCCAGAGAGATTGGGGACTGCTGCTTTACAGCACTGCATTTGATAAACACACAAAAACATGTATGCTTAGCAAGAAAAAGTGCATTTAGCAAGGAAAACTCCAAGCTATTATATATAAACAGGATGCAAAGATCACACTCACTCATACTGGTGGTGTTACCTAGTTGGGTAATGAAATATCGGGAAGCAAACAACCAAGCTCAGCATGCACTGAGGAAGCCATGGGTCAACTCTGAGCTATAGATATTATCTTCTATTGAAAACTCAATTGCCAATGTTAGCTTTGCAAAGAACACATTAGTTTGCAGTGATTCCCGGATGATCTTAAACATTTCTTCTGAAAATCAGTTGATTTGTTTCCTTCATGAGAAGCAGTCAATTTGACACTTTTCCTCTTGCTTTGTGGCTGATAGCGAATTACTGGAGTTTCCTAGTTCTTGTTTAGCGAATAAATGGAGAACTGCCAAGATGTCTGGATTGCTACAAATCCATTTGTAAATAGGAAAGGAAATATTACTTCATAAATTGAGGAGCAGATTGGGTAAAAGTCAAATTATAAGCCACAGCCTGAAACCAAGATTTTAATAGAAAGTAAGAATGAACTATAATAACAGCTCAAGTTTCTCCTTTAAAATGCTATTTATTTTTTAAAGCTCTCTTAATAAAGTGCCTGAAGTATATTTCCTCAGCTATTTGCAAAATACCATTTTGCAGCTAAGCACACTGTAAATTGTCCTATATCTACTTTCTTTTCAACGCTCCAATAAAGGCCTTTGCCTATTCTGCTTTTATTAGGCTCACATAAATCAAAGTCTATTAAAGGCCAAGCTTGGTAACATGAAAAAAAAACAAGTCAATGCAACAGGGAAATGTTGTTACGGTCACTGTTGTGCTAGCTGAAGTAAAGGAATTTTTTTTTAAAAAAATCCAAGGGCCAGGACACAACTATACATATTAGAAATGCACATATTCTAATATGCACAACTGTGCATGTTAGAAAGAATTAGAAATCCTTTGTGTGACTAATCACACTTGGCTAAATAAAGCTATTCTATTCTATTCTATTCTATTCTATTCTATTCTATTCTATTCTATTCTATTCCATTCCATTCCATTCCATTCCATTCCATTCCATTCCATTCCATTCCACTCCACTCCACTCCATTCATCTTAATTTAATGATATATATAGCAACTGTCTTTAACGGTTTATAAAGAGTTAAAAAGAAAGCCAATTAAGCAAATTTATTAAGGACTGTGGTACATTTTTTTCTCATATTTTATTTCATATTATATTCTAATATGCCCAACTGTGCATCTTAGAAAGAATTAGAAATTCTTTGCATGTCTAAGAAGTAGATGCAGACAGAGATAAAGATCCAAGAGAGGAATATGGGAGGCAAGTCAAAAAAAGCATAGCAACTAAAATACTGAAGCGGGCAAGAAACGATGGATAGAAAGGAAAGGGTTTCTCTCTTTTTTTGATGTCTTGATTTGCTTTTCTTTTTCTCTTTCTTTCCCTTCTTTTTTAGAATGGCGGCATGATTAGAAGTTAGGTAGAAATAAGAGAAGGGGGAAACATTTGTATATGCATACCTTTATATAATGGAATGAAAGTAATAATAAAATGGGGAAACTAGAGTTTGAAAGATGGTATTATTAAGTACTTTTAAAGTTTTTATTTCTTGAAATCATTGCATGTTTACAAGGATCAATTCTACTCCACTTTCATGAAAATTCAATAAGGCATTTCATTGTTTCATCTGAAAATGCATTGGCACCTCTGTGCAACTAAGCCTAAGAATTCAAGCCCCACAAGTTGGTGCTCCTTGATCAGCAATATATTTTAAGTGATTAAAAACCCAATATATCATACAATCCTTTTATATACAGTACATGGATTCATATTTCCTGTTGTCCAAAAAAAAAGGGGGGGAAAGCCTTAATTTTTGGTATTGGTATGGGGAAACAAAGGCATTTTAAAAGATCAATTTCAACTCCTGCTTCTTCTTTTTTTAAATACAACTCCTGGATTTTTCATGATCCAATTCATGTAGTTTTCATGGTATCAATGTAGGAAATGGTTCAGTACTGCCTTTTTCTAGTTTGCTTTGTTTGTTTATTTTCAGTGTTCGATTTAGCCAAAGGTTTTTCTGGTAGTCTTCCATCCAAGTAACAACAATATCAACCTTGACTAGATGCTGCCACATAGTGCACTTTGAAGACACTTAAAAGCATAGTAACATGATGTTCAGAAATCTATCACACAGCTTGCATGGTTCTGAGACATCCCATTCAGGGGTGAAATCTAAAATTTGTTACTACCGGTTCTGTGGGCGTGGCTTGGTGGTGGTGGTGGTGGTAATGTGACTGGGTGGGCGTGGTCAACTTTTTTTTTTTTTTTACTTTTAAAAACATTTTTTCTACAACCTATTCGGCTGAAGAGGTTGCAGGAAAAAATGCTTTTAGAAGCCTCTGACGATCAGGCAACTCAGCTGGGATCGCCAGAGGCTTTTAAATGCATTTTTTTTTCTACAGCTTCTTCGGCCAAAGAGGTTGTAGAAAAAATGCTTTTAAAAGTAAAAAAAAACAGCCTCTAATGATCGCGCGGCTCAGATGGGCATGGGGGGGGGCGCAGGGATTTTTGCTACTGGTTCTCTGAACCACCCGCTGCCATCGCTACCGGATCAGGTGATCTGGTCTGAACTGGGAGCATTTCACCCCTGATCCCATTCCCTTTTATAACATGTCTAGTTCTAAGGACGAAACATTCTCCACAAAATCTTCTTTATCTCCATCGTTCTTGGACAAATTTCATTCTTTCTAATTGGGCACATTGGAGTATACCCATCACATCATATTCCAGTTCCATCTATTTCCTATCATTCATACACAGCTCTTTATAACTGCATTACTCACAGCTCACTGAGAAATCACGCATGCATATGGAAAGCAACCTTTACTCCTATGGCTCTTCAACTCTGTCACCCTCCAATTTGTGTGTTGAGTATTCCCATCAAATCAAAGTATTGATTTCATCAGTGTTAAGAATGCGCAGAGAATAAATCTGTCACTTTTAATAATTAAATTTTACTTCATACATCACAGGAATTTTTAAAGATTAGGGTACAGCAACTATTCCCTCTGGGCTCATTCAAACAAATGAACAGCAAAGCTCAAAGTTGGGTTTTGATAGTGCTCTCATGTTTTCCGCACAAGTCCCATTACATTTTTTTTTTTTTTACAAAATTGTGACAGCCCAGATTGCTTGAGACTCTCCAATGGAAGGTGGTAGAGGTACTGGGAGAACCCCAATTCACACTCTGAGAACTCCCGTTTTAACCCATTTGCTTTGCGGGGCCTCTCAAAATAATTATAGCTAAAACACAGCTTACCAAAAAGGGTTGCAATTTACTTTTCCATTTGAACATTGAAATATCCAATGTCTAGTCCTGGCAGCCAGTTCCTAATTCCTCAAAAAAAAAAAAAGGCAATGAACTACTTGTCAAGCCTTCTTTGTAAAGCTGATGCTGTTTCAGAAGATAATTGACTTCTCTTTGGGGAATTAGTAGGATGTTAGTTACAGTGATCTCAGACTCCTGACATTTCAAATTAATTCACTCTCTGAACTCTGGTTTTACAACTATGCTTGAACAACTTGCCTCTGTCAAATTTTCTGAACATCAGAAGACTCCAAAGTCAACAAAGAGCTGAAATATCCAGCTTTTGATTCAGGATCATTGGTACCACTTTGAGAAAGATAATCTTCACTTGAGGTCTAATATTCCACAATTCTTGACAGACGAAGGATTTTTTTTTTCTTTACAGGTCATGCTACATTTTCAGAAATGCAACCTGCAGGAAAATAAAATATAGCCCTCAAATTAGCATCTGCACAGTTAAGCTTCAACACATACACACTTATACAAGACACCCACCCACAAATGAACAGAACCATTATCAATACGTTATGGTCAGATAAACAGTGCAGACAAATGTTCCAATGACTTACAAAGGGGAATGCACTCTGAAGAAATGGCATTTTGACTTTTATCTCTTCTGACTTCTTAGTATAGATTGAAATCATAAATTGCGCTGGATATAATGTGACATCTACTACTAACATCGAGCACATATAGAAATTTTCACTTTACACAACAAAGACTCAAAAAATGCTCTGCGCTGAGATAGTCAAATTGCTTCCAAAACTTTACGTGCCCTGAAGGATCTCACTGATAGAATCTAGGCATTTAATTCCATATTCACCCATTTAGTAAATTAATACAATTCCTATGATGAGTTACCTCAACTTATGAAATAAATCTAAACATTCCTTTGCAATAATTCAAAGACATTTGAATCACGAAGATAAAAATCATAGGATGAATACAAAAATAACATCAGTAAAAGAGGGTAGCTTAGTGATTGCATGTCAGTGTAGTGTACTGGTTCCAATGGCACTTTTCATAAGCAGTGCAAAAACATTTTTGTTTGGCTCGCTTTGCAAGATAGGTTTCAATATGCACAAGAGCCATTTTTGATAGGATGCTTCTTATATTTCATCTGCATGTTCTGCTTCAGTACTAGCTGAAAATCTTTCAAATAGGGCAGGCAGTAGAAATCTGTATAAATAAATGTCAAAGCAAAGGTGAAATAATTTTATGCATCATTAAGAGATTAGGGAAAACTGAACGAAACCCCCTCCTTTCCCCAAGAAAAATAGATCTGGGACTACGTGAAGGTAGCAGGAAGAGCCTTGTAACGTGGAGCCCGATCTTCCCCTCCCTATTTGTGATTTTTTTGGAACAGTTTTGCTTCTGAAGATAATTAAGGACACTGTGCTTCCCTGTGGCTCTGATATCAATATTATTTTATTTGCCATGTTAGAAAATTTCATGTTATCTTGGTTCTTATTAAGAGGTTCCACATATCATGGAAAATAGCAAAGAAGGAAGCTAACTGAAGGCATCCTTTGCTCACAGTGAAAATGAAAGGCAAAAAATCCAAGTAGCTACAGATTTCAGTAATAAGGGAAGTGTTTTATTCTGATCTGACCCACTGCTCCATCTATCTCAGCATGCAGTTACATGCAGCTAGCTGAAAAGCGGAAGATAATGGTCTTTCTCTGCCCTATCTGAAGATGCCTAAAGTTGAGCAAAGATTTTCTTTTTTTTTAATGAGCTTACTTATGAATAGACATGCAAATGATATCCCTGTTTTTTTTTTGTGTGAAATACAAGCAGGTTCCCCAAAATTCAAACACAGTGAAGGCGTTTGAAGCTGTTTTTAATCCAAGAAAATGCCCAAGATTTTTAAGTATGCAGTGCTTTTGCTACACCACTGAACATGAATCCTTCTGCTATATGATTTTTTTCCAGAATTCTAAATGTCTTTGCATTCCGTTTTTGTTCACTGCTTCATGCTACTACCTAGACCAGCTATTTGCTTGAATTAGCTGCACATTTGATTCCTGTATTACAGCTCACAAAAGATCTTTGCTGATATTTACCTGAATTATGATACCATACTTAACCTATATTTTTTATTTCCAAACTCAGAATGTTAGTTATCAGGCAAGACCTGTTTCATATTATTTTATCAAGGGAAGGTTACTTTTCTCAGCTAACAATATATGGAATCTTCATATTAGCAATCAGATTAGAAATCATTATTAGCCAGCATTTTTAAAATGCTTAGGAAGAAACCTACTTTCAACTGTAATGGCAACTTTCACCATGTAATAGCAATAGCACTTAGACTTATATACTACTTCATAGTATACTTGAAGTATATACTTGCTGTGATGTCCCGTTGCCTGGAGGCCGTGCGGATCTGGATGGGGAGAAACAAGCTCAGACTCAACCCCTCCAAGACCGAGTGGCTGTGGCTTCCGGCGTCCCGGTATAGTCAGCTGGTACCATCACTGACAATAGGGGATGAGATCTTGCTCCCCACAGAGAGGGCCCGCAACTTGGGTGTCCTCCTGGATTCACGGTTATCTTTAGAAGATCATTTGACGGCCGTGGCCAGGGGTGCCTTTTATCAGGTTCGCCTGATCCGCCAGTTGCGTCCCTTTCTGGATCGGGACGCCTTGCGCACGGTCACTCATGCCCTAGTTACCTCCCGTATGGACTACTGTAATGCTCTCTACATGGGGCTCCCCTTGAAAAGCACCCGGAGGCTCCAACTGGTCCAGAACGTAGCCGCGCGGGTGATTATGGGCGCAGCTCATTACGCCCATGTAACACCTCTCCTACGCGAGCTGCACTGGCTCCCGGTGGTCTTCCGGGTGCGATTCAAGGTGTTAGTTATCACCTTTAAAGCGCTCCATGGCTTAGGACCTGGGTACCTACGAGACCGTCTTTTGCCACCAATAGCCTCCCACCGACCAGTTCGTTCTCACAGGGAGGGACTACTCAGGGTACCGTCAGTCAAATTATGTCGACTGGCGACTCCCAGGGGGAGGGCCTTCTCTGTGGGGGCTCCAACCCTTTGGAATGAACTGCCCCCGGAGATACGGAATATCCCTGATCTCCGTGCTTTCCGCCGTGCCCTCAAGACCCTGATGTTCCAACAGGCAGGGCTAAACATACAAACATGCAAATGATTTTTTAAATGTTATCTAATTCTGGGTTTTATTTAATTGACCAAACTAAGTAACAATTTTAATTAGCAATTTTATGATGTTTGTGTGTCTATATTTTTCTTGACTGTACACCGCCTTGAGTCCTACGGGAGAAAGGCAGTATAGAAATATAATAAATAAATAAATAAATAAATAAATAAATAAATAAATAAATAAATAAATAAATAAATAAATAAATAAATAAAATAGTGCTTTAAAGCTCTCTCTAAGCAGTTTACTGAGTCAGCATATTACCGGTCAGGATTGAACTCCTGGCAGCGGACAGTGAGTTAGCTTGCAATACTGCATTCTAACCTCTCTGCCACCACAGGTCCTTTGGCAGATGCTATAGCTCAGTGATGGCTAACCTTTTCCAGACAGAGTGCCCAAAGCGCATGCACACATGTGCGAATGCACGTGTGCGTGCCCAAACCCCCCAAATGCAATGTGTGTGTGGCCCCATGCATGCACTCCAGCCCCATGCATGTGCACACTACCCGCACACACCCCACCCTCTGCGCATGCACACACGGCCCCCCAACATGCCCCGCCCCCATGTGTATATGCCCCGCACGCACGCGACATGCCCCCTGCACTTGCGCAGCAGAGACCCAAAGACCACCTGGCTGACGGGAGGCATGCACGCATGCGCAATGGAGCTGAACTGGGGTGGCAGCTTGCGTGCCCACAGAGAGGGTGCTGTGTGCCACCTCTGGCATGCGTGCCATAGGTTCGCCATCATGGCTATAGCTTGTTTAGAGAAGCTGGGAAACAAAAGTTCATTTCTGAGAGCCACTACATTTCAGGAAAGCAAGGCTTTCCAATTTTTGTGGAGTTGGCAATGGAGATGTTAGATACAAGAAATGAATGAGAAGATAAGAAAAACTCAAAGTCAAAGGAGAAACCAAAATTTTTGACGCCAAATAGAATTCCTGATTTGAATAAATTAAAAGAAATGTATTTTTTTTCCAACACTGCCCTCTTGGCTGCAAAATTCAATGTGACATATGAAGAATCAACATTAGTCAAAGGATTTTTTTCCTCTCCAAAGAACAATTAAGTTTCCAAATTGCCTATGAATTTTAGCTACTTTTTAAAATGCTACTAGCATAGAAGTTTTAATCTCAGGCAGGAACAAAGATGCGTACTTCTGTGACCACAATCCTCCACGTGAGATAATCTGCACTTATATCAATTCAAGAACTTTGTTCTCTCTCCCAATTTGGCAACTGATTTGTCAAGCGAATGGAACAAATCATAATCTGTAAAGGAAAGGGTGACCTCTGTGGTGAGACAAACTACTTTTTTAAGGGAAAATGTGTCACCTGAAACATGTTTTCATTGCACACACTAAATCAAAGCAAAAATTAATCCCAATCTGAAAAGTAACGTTTTACAAAATTATCCTCATAAAGTTAAGATAGCTTTCTATAGTTCATCCCAGAATAGGAAAACTGAAACATAAATGCACATATAAAAAATACAGTTAAACCATTCCATTTGCTTTTACCAGTCTAGTTCCTCTAAAACAGGCAACATTCCAATACCAATTTGAGAGTTTCTCTACTGAATGTTTGTATGTCACTCTAATTTCACCTTCTGATCTTTCAGGAGACAGAAAGGAAACCACTACAAAATTCTATTGATTTTTATACTTCAACATAGCAAGAGAAAAACATTATTATCACTTGATATACCAGCCCAGAAACCAATTCATCCACCAAATCTTAGTGTTCTTTTTTTTTTCTTCCCCTACCTTTTATTACAAAAGTTCAAAATAAGGGGGTGGATAGAAGACCCTTCAAATTCTTGTTTTAACATATCAGAAGTTGCAGTAGTTCATTATATAGTAAAAGGTTCTAAGGATACTATCTATCTATCTATCTATCTATCTATCTATCTATCTATCTATCTATCTATTACAAACTATTCTAAATATATATATATATATGGTTTTCCTACTAAGTTCATACAGATATATTTCTAATTAGGCATGAGTACCAGTGCAAGTTTACAAAATTTAATATATTTTGTAAAATCTTGCTTATTTCTTTGTGTGTGTTTGTGAAAGAGAGAGAAAGAGAGAGAGAGATTATTCCATTGGATCTTGCAGGTAGAATGATACAGTATATAATAAAAGCAAAAAGAAGAGAAATAGAATTAATAGAAATTCTCCAAATAACCAACAAAAAAAATTCAATGCTAGTTAAAACCACAATACAATAATGTTGTTTTGTGAAATCCCAGAAAATGCTGGCTGAACCTTTGGAGGACAGGAGTTCCAAAATACAAGAACTACAACAGAAAAGAACAGCCATCTGGTTCATGACCTCTTTCCATCAACTAGAGGAGGTCCTTGGGATATTCTTATCAAACATGCAGATTCAACTAGACAAGATGACGCACAATTCAGTTTGTATGAACTAAGTCATTACTCCATATAGGACGGCAAAGTGGATCAGTATTTGGGAAGACTGGAGCAAGAAAAAATAAAGACACCACAATCTAAGACACCCCAAAAGATCTAAATAGAACTAGGATAGATAGATAGATGATAGATAGATAGATAGATAGATAGATAGATAGATAGATAGATAGATAGATAGATAGATAGATATTATGCAGCCATTCACTAGTTTCTGGGCTTTTTTTTTCTTCTGGCAGCCAGCAGACCCTTTGCTGCCCATTGGGAGACTAAGATAGATCTATTTCGGCCTCATAAGGCCTCATCAGTTAGCCACACCCTCATCTCATGTATCCTCCCTGTAAAGGTACAATATTTGTTTTTCTTTCCTTTTCGTAGGTTTTATGTGTATTTCTCTTTAGCCAGGTTCTACCTATGTAAACCAAGATATTATGCAGCCCTAGTTCAGTGAAATCACAATTCACTAGTTTCTGGGCTTTTTTTTCTTTTTCTGGCAGCCAGCAGAACCTTTGCTGCCCATTGGGAGACTAAGATAGATCTATTTCGGCCTTATAAGGCCTCATCAGTTAGCCACACCCTCATCTCATGTATCCTCCCTGTAAGGTACAATATTTGTTTTTCTTTCTTTTTCGTAGGTTTTATGTGTATTTCTCTTTAGCCAGGTTCTACCTACGTAAACCAAGATATTATGCAGCCCTAGTTCAGTGAAATCACAATTCATTAGTTTCTGGGCTTTTTTTTCTTCTGGCAGCCAGCAGACCCTTTGCTGCCAGAAGAAAAAAAAAAAAGCCCAGAAACTAGTGAATTGTGATTTCACTGAACTAGGGCTGCATAATATCTTGGTTTACGTAGGTAGAACCTGGCTAAAGAGAAATACACATAAAACCTACGAAAAAGAAATATATATATATATATATGCATGCATGTACGTATATGTTTTCTGAGGTTTTCGCGGGTGTTTGTATGTAGGTCTTTGGTTATTCGGGTTTTCTCCCGTGTAAAATTGGAAGTGTCTTGGCGACATTTCGACAAAGTCTCATTCGTCATCATCAGGCTGGTGTTTTCGGCTTCGTGCTTCTAGGAGCAATGTGTGATCGCAGCTGTTTCTTCCTTTTAACTGCTAGTTGGGGTGTGAATGATTGGGTGGGAGCTTGGCTGTGTTCTGATTGGGTGGAGGTGTGTTCTGATTGGTTGGGGGCTTCGCTGTGCTCTGATTGGATGGCGGGTTGACTGTGCTCTGATTGGCTGGGGGTGTGTTCTGTTTGGGTGGGGGCTTGGTTGTGCTCGGGTTAGTCTGAGTTGCAGGGGGATTTGAGCTGGTGAGCTGTGCTGCTGTTGTTTGGCTTCGTTTGCCATGAAGACGTGGCACGACCACGAATGCGAACCCATTGCTCCTAGAAGCACGAAGCCGAAAACACCAGCCTGAAGATGATGAATGAGACTTCGTCGAAACGTCGCCAAGACACTTCCAATTTTACACGGGAGAAAACCCGAATAACCAAAGACCTACATACATACATACATACATACATACATACATATATATATGAGTGATAGCTAACCCTTTTGCCATTGCGTGCCAGGAGAGCGGGGGAGGGGGGTGTTGCGCAGGTTCATGCGACCCCCCTCCCCCCACTCCTGGCACGTGATGGCCCGGTAGGCCCATTTTTCTTTCTCACCTGGCTCCAAGGGCTCTCTAGGAGTCTGGGGAGGGCGAAAACGGAAGTTGTCAAACAGGGCATTTTTGGCCTCCGGAGGACCTCCGTGGGGGGGGGGAAGGCTGTTTTCACCCTCCCCAGACTCCTAGAGAGGCCCTGGAGCCAGGTGAGAAAGAAAAACGGGCCTTCCCCAATCTCCCCAGGCCCTCTGGAGGCAAGAAACAGCCTTTTTCCCTACATCTGGTGGGCTGAAGCTGAGCTCGCGTGCCCACTGATATGGCTACACGTGCCACCTGTGGCACACGTGCCATAGGTTCGCCATCATGGCTATATGGGGTCCGAGGCTTTATCGTTATATTTTTCATTTCCCACTTTTCCAAGTGAGAACTCAACAGAGTTCTCCTACAAAATATTGAAAGATTACAAATAAAACCTGTCTTCTGAAGTATCTTTGAATTTTGTGCCCTATTAGTTCTGCCAAATATTATGTGTTTTCTTGTGCTTTGGTTAAGAGAAAAGGTTATGCAACCATCTCCTGAGGGTTTCCTTTCACTTAAAAGGCAGCCTTGGACATCCACAACCAAATGAATTTAATGTGAACAGCTTTTTAATTTTTAATCCAAACCAGATCTGCCCTGACAATACTTTCTGCTCCCAGTTGCAACTTCCCATGTTTGCATTTTCTGATATAATGGGAACAAAATACCCTATTAGAATTACATCGTAAATCTCCAGCTGAATTTCCAGCTTGGTCATAGTATCCAATAAACTGACATCTAAATCAGAAACTTCCCAACTCATATTCTTCAAAACTGTGATTAATTGGTCCCTTGGTAAAGTATTGGGCTTAGAAACTCCAAACGAATTTCACATAATTGCTTTAGGAACATGGCAAGAAATTGTACCTATGAAATTTTCTCCTTGGGTGTTCCAACCAGTCTTAAAGAGCACCTTTTCAACAAATTCAAGAATAATACTCTTTTCAAGTTCACAGGCTGCACAACTTTGATTTAAGCTGCCTATCTTACTAACACTAGGGTTCCATATTAATTAACATTTTCTAATCTTGATTAGAAAATCTTGATTAATATGACTTGAACTAAAAACTTAAAAAAGGTCCCCAAAGGACTTTCTTAACTCTAGTTTCCTAGTCATATTGCATATGTTAATTACTGCAAGGATCTACAAGTCGCAGCTACTGAAGTTCCTATGTTAAATTATCCAAATGACAGTAAACAAACAGAAGAGTATGCCTCAGAGCTTGTTAACGTGTGAGAAAATTAATTCTGCTATCTTTAATTTTTCTGGCACACCCTTTGTTTAGGCTGCTCTGTTTATTTGGTCATTCAAAAGTTTGGCTGCAGAATTCTAGTAATCTTCACATTTTGGAGTTCTTCTTATAAACAATAAGAACAATAAGCAATATCAGAATTTAAAACCACTTTATATCTGTTAGTTCTTGACTTTTAAAATATGACAGTGGGTATCCATGGGGAGGAGAGTGTCATCATGTATGTCATGTTTCATTATGTAGATGATGTATCTTGCATTCTGTATATCATTAGTATTATGACATGACTGATGAATATTCATAATGGAATCTTTGGGGCTTCCAAAGGATGCCAGTGATTATGACTGTACCTTCTATTGTAAAGATAGTTTAACATTGTTATATATATATATATCTTGTTACTTGACTTTACTCCAGGGTAAAGTGGCACATAACCGCTTTAAACAAATAACATTACTAGAAAACACCATGAAATGGGAAAAATAGGTAAAAATGTAGAGATTACTTATGAACTCCATTAGTAGAAAAGGAAATTTAAATTGGTATAAAATGGGGAAGATGGGGGGAAAGTGAGTTAAAAAGCCATTGAGATGACCTTGTAGTAACTATGCAGAAATAGTTATAAAAACAAAAACATGCTTTAGGCTCAAGAAATAAGAGAAACCTTTAGAAAGAAACACAGCCTGGAAAATGGTCATGCTTTCAAGATTATATATTTATTTATAGCATGTATCAATAAAGTACCGTTCCAAACTTCTACCTTTCTTTCTACCTTGGCCTACCTTGGCTAATAGCAAAGTAGAAAATAAAAGTTCAGTTCCAGATGATTTAAAAGAGAGAATGGGCACCCGACTACACCTTTCAAGCCTTAGAAGGCAGTAAGATGTAAAGAGGGGCTCAACACGGAAATATTAATTTTGTTTGATATTTCTTAACAATCCTGTTGTAACATTTATTTGCTAAGCCCTGAACAGGATAGCATAAAATCACGAATATTGCTAACATCGAGTCTTTTCTCTTTTAAGAAACCATTAAACTTCTGCTATTTTAAGTCTAATCAATAGACGTTCTAAAAGGATGTTCTCTGGCACAGACAAACCTCCAAGTGGCCTCAATGACTCTCAGAAAGAGGGCTAACAACCAGATTCCCCACCATGCAGTCAGAACTGAAGAAGCTTCTTGGATGAGAAGTGAAATGTCTTCAAGAAAAAACAAATAAAGTCCAGTTGCTTCTTGGGAAAAAAAAAAAAAGCACTTTTGGGACAACCATGACCTGGATGATTGAGAATCTCCACAGACATTCTAAAAGAAGCTAAAATGTGGAATTAATTGAAGCCCATGGAACTTGCGCTTGGTAGCAATATTATTTTTTTAAAGAGGATTTAACTATTTGTGGTATGGAGGATATACTTAGAATCTGATGCTGACATTACATTTATAAGCCCTCAGAAAAAGTAAGTATCTAAATTATGCCCAAACGCTTCCTTAATTCTCAAGTATATCAGTGTAGGATTTAAGGAGGGGATGCTCATTATATGCAACTCACCTTTATTGTATTGAGTCTGCTGCTTTCATGCTTATTTTATATTATCCCAGATCAGAAAGATGACCTTTTTTTCTTGCGAAAAGAGGTAGGGAGAAATTTCTTTCCATCTTCCTCTGCATGAAGGAATGGAATTCTGTGTCTAGTTTGGAGGAGGAGATGGGGTCTGCCTGAAGTTTTGTCCACTGATGTCATGGTGGCTGTATGTATGATGGAAGTCCAACATTTCTGCTGAATTGGGTCATCAGTTCTGATGTGCATGAATTAAATCTCCAAAAACTTTATAGCAACAATTCAGGGATATGTAAACAGTTTTATACAGTTAGACTAGGATTATTTTATCATGTTTGCATACCATCAATATGTTTTGAAACAAGATGAATATCTGTATCTGTAGTACAAATTTAGGCAATCAGAAAGATTTAGAACACTAGAACAGTTTCAATAGCAGGGTATACCTATGACTGCCTAATACGTATGCTTTAAGATACTAAATATCTTAAGGGACATGCTGGAAAATAAATACCTGCTCAATGTCTACCTTCTATACTGGCAGACTGGCAAAACGCATCCATGAACACCAACTGGCAGTCAGAAGACATGACGGGAATTCTTTAATTTCACAACATAAAACAGATAGTTTCAATTGGGAAAATGTGACAATCCTAGACCAGGCCAAGTCCAAAAATGCCAGGGAATTTCTAAAAGTCTGGCACTCTGACAAATCAGCCATCACTAGACACATAGACATTAACAACATCTATAGACTATGCCCATGATGGCGAACCTATGGTGGCACATGAGCCCTGGCCCCAGCTGAGCTCTGCACGTGCGCCTCCCGCCGGCCACCTGATTTTTGGGTCTCTGCAGCGCTGTTGTTTAATCAAAATGCAGTTAAAACACTATACAAGCCATCGAGAATATAACTATATAAATCCAACAGGAACAGGAAATGCCTCACAGAAGCAGATAGAGGTAAATCCTAGAGAGGCAAGAAATGCATCACTGAACAATGGAGATGAATGCTAGAGGGGAATAAAGCTACATACAAGGCAGACATAACACCTGTAACAGCGTAGGCATGCACAGGGGAGAGCACGGGGCAGGTGTCACACGCACATGCACGGAGGGAGCACGCACAGCGGGTGGCATGAGCATGCTCAGGGGGTTGTCGTGCACGCATTGTATTATGGGTGTGGCCACACACACGCGCTTTCGGCACACAAGGACAAAAAGGTTAGCCATCACTGGACTATGCAAAAGAGACAATAAACCAGCCCAAAGGAGAACAAAAGGACCCCAACACCTCTCCACCAGTAATTAGCACTGAGATCAGCATAGATTAACTCCAAGGTTAACTTCAGACCAACAATCAAACAAACAATAACCCCAATCAAGAAAGTGCCAAAGAGCCAGACGTAAGCAGCCCAACCAAAGAATCTCTAAAATCGCCCCCAACCACCCAGACAGGCAAGTCACTAGAATGTAAACTGACAGCAAACAGCACTCCTTACTAGCACTGATGATGTTACCTAGTTAGGGTAATGAAACGTATGGAAGAAAACAAGCAAGCTCAGAGAGCACCAAGGACCCCTCTATCTTCTGTATTGTCAGTGTTTCTTCTTACATTAATTGTTCCTGTGTGGATAGGAATCCACTAATGAGATAAAGCTGATTGATATTGACCTGAAGGATTTTCATGTCGTTGTGCTGCTGACCAATTCCAGAAAAATGTTTTCCTTCGCTGCTAATCACCATTTATACATGAGCCAGTGAAAATACTATGGCATTTTCATTACTGGGATATATTAACAAATTGGCTTTTTAGGGGGGAAAAAGGGAAAGGTAGGAGAAAGCTGGACAACACGTTTTCATCTGAATAGTGCTTTGATCAGGGCATGTCAGGACCAAAGTAATAATTCTGCAAGAGTGATCTATTTCTCACCCCAGAAAACATACATCTTCATGTTTATCTTTTATAACTAGGGGTCTTAAACTTTGAAAAAACTAATATTATTAATGTGTATGGCCCTCCCCTTATGAATACAATAATAACTTTACTGGAGCTAGCTGTGGGTGAGAAATTAATATATTAAAATTAAAATGTAATTTATATATCCTAACAATTTTCCAAATTTGTGAACCAGCAGGGGTCATGTACAGGCACAACAAAGCCTGACGCAAGTGTTGATAATGCTCCCAGTTTGCCTGTGCAAGGATAAATAACTTTTTAAAAAATCTGTGATCCGTAAATTTCTATGTGACCCTTCAGGGGGTCCCCACTCATTTTGAGACCTCCTGGCATATAAATATGCTCAACTATTTTTGTGCCTCTTACGTCTAAACTTGAAAGTACTTTTGAGTGCAGTCTTGAAAAAGAATCCTTTTAGAGATTACTTAGATTTAATAACTCAATGCATATCAAGAGACAAGTACAGATGTAAAGAGGTGATGTACTTGCAAGCAGAGATTAATTGATACTAATGTCGTTAGAAATATCTAAATCAAGCAACTTTGGAGCTCTTTTTCTAAATCTCCCCTATCTCTATGTAATAGACAGAAGGAATAACCTTGAGGAACAGAAGGAAGAGTCACAACCAAGACAACAGTCAGATAAAAGAAATCTGAGTTGGGGGCAGAAATGTAATTTGAGAATTTTTCTTGGATAAGACCCTCCCTTCCCTACTTCTCACAAAAATAAAAGGAGGGAGATATTAAGATCTGCTAAGATTCTATTACTGTGACTTATAATAAAAGCAATTTTAGCATTCACATTGTTGGTTTCTGTTCTGGTCTACCTTGAAAAGCTGACAGTAATAGATGACAAAATTGTTGTTATGATGACAGAATAATTTATTTTTATGAATGTGAAAAACAACTGCTTTCAAATGTGTATCATATCCCTAGGAACAACTCTACTTTCTAAAACAGGATGTAGCAGCTTTCAAAATATACTACTGCAGGACTATTACTGGCAGCTTTTTAAAAGAAAAAGCTAATAGAAAAATAAAAAAAGGAGGGAAGGGCCAATTAATTTCAGAACGTCTTGTCTTGTGGCTCTGTAAGAGATGCAGATCCATTAATTTCACTGTGTATGAAAGCTTAATGACTTTCTGCACCTTTGAAATTCCCTAATTTTCTCCCTTCATTATGGTTGATGGGTAGAAAATTTCAGAAAGGGAATTATCAGCAGGAAGTTGTTTAAATTTAAAATGATAAAAACCATTTGAGGAAAAGCTGGGTATACAATTTACTTAACAAAATTATAGGCAGGAAATAACTGGTAACCTATGTTTGATTGAAATGCTTTCAGGAGCTTACCATTCACAACTATTATCTACTGACACCTAGAAGCAACAGACGTGGTCTATGTTACCAGTAATTTTAAAAGCCGAATTTCTGCTGCATTTGTTCTAACTGATGTACGCCTTTAATAAAACTTGTGTAAGCAGGAGGGACAATGCCTAGACCTTTAGCAGCAGGAGTAAATTTAAATTAGTTCATTGCTAGAAGCATAAAGCATTAATGAAATATACAAGAGAGGTTCTAACAATATTTGTTTAGTGTAACTAACACTTTTTCTTTAAATCCATTATGCATACACTATAGAACCACAGCAAATGCTGCACAATCAGAACAGACCTACAAGTAGTTATTACCTGCCAATGGTAATTGGGACCTGGAAGTCTGTTACTAAGTGACATGGTCATAAAGTTGACATTGTGTGAATGCAGTGATTTATAACAGCAATTCCGGCAGTTCCAGTTGCCATCATTAGGTGAATCCCACATAGTCACAGTCACATTGTTGCCATTTGTTGACTTCCCCATTGACTTTGCTTGTGAAAGTTTCATTTGCAGTAAACTCGCAAATGGCAAAGACATGACTGTGGGATGCTGCAATGTCGTACTTGCCAGCCAATCACTATCACTAATGTGACCACAGGAAGCTGCATGGTTACAACCATTTAGTTGTAAGTATCTCTCATAACTGTCTATCTAACATAATTGTCAGTGTCATAACTTCGCTGAGTGAGTGAACATTAAACAAAGACTACCTGTATAAACATTGCATTCTTTAGCATAGGAGACTGAAGATGTCAAATGAACACCATATATTTACATTCAGAAAGGAATAATGAAAAAGAATTAGCTTTAATAATTTAGTAAAGTTACCAATTTTCATTTTTGTTTCTTTCAAAAAAATACCATCCAAAATACTTACTCTTCCTTTAAAGTCAGTGTGTTCCCATTTAATGTTTTCATTAACAGTTTATCAATAGTAATGTCTATGCTATTATCTACTTCTACTGGGATCCTAAAACTAAGGAATGGAAGAAATTTAAAAAAAAGTTTACCGGCATATTCTTTTTGAAATTGATGGTGTAGACTTGGCATGAATAATTTTAAAGATTTACTCTCATACAGCACTGTAAACATGGAACAGTTGCATAAAACTAGATCCCCACATGTAGACTTAAAAATATAGGTTCCCAGTTGACAATTTATATTGCTATTAAATACAGTAAATATCAATACTTAAGAGCTGCCATTATTTTCTGTTGAAGCTTATCAACAAAAGAATCCCTAATACGTTATCTAAAATTTAGAAATATATTTCAGGCAGAAATAATGAATATGTATTTTGAAAAGTATGTATCTGCTCTTAAGATTTCAAATATATTTGTGGTTCTTTCCAAATTTTCCTCCTTTTATTATCTCTTTTACAAAAATGCCAATGTTTGTTTGATATTTAATTCTTCAAAACCATTAAAAATTAAGTCCTGTCTTATTTCCAAAAGTGGACATTTGAAATTATAAAAAGAAATACAAATTAAAAGTATAAAAGCTACCTATCAGCAAACCCAGGTCAAAGTCTACCTGAATAAACATACATTTGCCTATTGACAGAAGGATAACCAGCAAGAAACCAACTTTTCTGCCTGGACACTATTTAGTAAGGTTGGTGGGGGGGGGGGGAGGACATAAATTAAACAAACAAACAAATATTAAAGCCTGATAACATCCCCGAGAAGAATCTCTCCTGTCTATGCATCAGGTCCAAGTCAGTACTTATTTTAGAATTTAAAAACAGTTAAATCTTGATAGGTACAATGTGAATTATCTAGTGCCAAGAGTGTGGAAATGCTTACAAAATGGATAATTTTAGAGGCAATCTTAACTATAGGGTTTTTTTTTAATGAGAATATCTCCTGATGGAATATATCCTCAAGACACCCTGAAGGAACTAAAATTTAAGCTTTACTGCAGACTTTACTACTTCGTACTTTGAGGAAAAAATACAGCTGAAAGTACTTTTATTAACTGTGGCAGAGAGAAATGCAACTAGAAACAGAGGATTCATTACAGTCAGTTTATCAGAAAGCCTTATCCAAGTTTTCAAACTTCATTCACGTAGCATTCCTCACATTTTCTCTTCTCTTGAGAGGAAATATTGAAATGACAGTGACAGATAGAGGGATGTTAAAAGAAAACAAAACAAATCTATTTAAGAATTTCAGAAAGTTAATCCAAATGCTGTAACTTTATTTTGCAAGGGCAGTGATAAATATGTATTGTATTAAAAAGAGCCTCCTTGATAAACTAACACCAAAGAAAGTTATATAATTTTTTCTAACTGCTGCATAATATATCAGTTTGTACGATATTCACAGAGAGAATATCCTAAAAGAATATTCAGGTCATAAGTTAAGACAAAACAGTGCGCTATCAGTCCCCATCTTTTGATAATGGTGCTGTCTTTACTTGGAGTTGGGGGTTTTCTGGAACGCTGACAGGTGCATCATTTTCATATGAGTGGTTAAAGAACCAGGCTAGAAACTGGGAGATTATGAGTTCTAGTCCCACATTAGGCACAAAGCCAACTGGGTGGCCTTGGACCAGTCACTCTCAATGAAGAGAGAAGCAAACAGCTTCCGAAATATTGCTAAGAAAACTGAGGGACTAGTTCAGGCAGTCCCTAGGAGTCAACACTGACTTGAAGGCACCAAAAAATCCCAAACAAATCCTCATTAAGGAAAAACAGAACAAGATTTTTTTAAAAAAATTGATTTATATGCCGCCCTTCTCCGGAGACTCAGGGCGGCTTACAATGCGTTAAGCAGGTGTGGGAGAAAGATTGCATCTCTCTCCCACACCTGAGTTGATGTAGTCCTGTTGGCTTTATCTTACAGTATCAAAATGTTAGGTGTAAGCATTTGCAGAGGAAAATCAACACATCTGTTTTTTGGGGGGAGGGTTTGCAAATGTTGGGTCAAATATAACCCTAACCCTAATCATAAAACTAACCTTAATCTTACTTTGGACTTTAGTCTCAGGTCAGATTTAACTCTACAAATTATTGTCATGGGATCAGAATCTGCCCATTAGGTGAAGCAAGAACATTGGAACACTTTTCTCCCAAAAGACATTTCAGAACTTTTATACAGATTAAGTAAGAGAAACATTTGCACCCTAGTTGCCACAGAGACAATGTTCAGAGTAAGACTAATCTCAGGAGAGTTAAGCTAGAAACCATAAGCGAAAGAAGGCTTTAGCAAAAGGTTGTTTGCAAAAGGTTGTGGAGAATCTCCAGAGTGAAGCCATTTGAGAGGAATAGATTTCAAGAGGATAAACTGTTTGTTCTTCTACACAATGGAAGCAATGTGGTCATGCTGGCAATGGAAAAAAAGGAAGCAAAGGACAGATTGCCTACAGAAAGTACTTGCTTTTTCTTCCTACCCATCTCTCAGAGCAGAGAGACTGGAGAGAAAGAGATTTCAAGAGAGTACTGTACGTTTTTGCCTAGCATGTCCATTGCTCCTAGTCTCAGGCTGTTAGCACAATCACACTGCTTTCAATGTGTAGAAAGGCAACAGCTTAGTGTCTTGCAATTCTTCTTTCCAATATCTCTGTTCTGCAAGGAAGAAAAAGAAAAAAACTTAGATCAGACACAGGACGTGTGGTGATCCCATGACTAAGGGATGCAGCAAAAGTTGTAAATTGATGTAAAGGGCCTGTAATGTTATTTTTTCAGCACCATCATAACTTTGAATAGTTACTGAACAAATAGTCAGGAAGCAGGGACTACCTGTAATCCTCATTTAGCGATCATTCATAGTTAAGATGGATAATGAAAAACTTTGCAATCAATCCTCACATTTAACAATTTCTGCAGATCTGTGAAGGAAAGGAAAGCTGAAGTAAGATCAGCACAGTTGCAGTTTTACTTAATAACCTCGCTTAACAACCAAGTTGCAGGTCCCGACTGTTAATGAAGTCTAGCAGTATTTTTGTTCTGAATGATTTAAAATTTCATAGCTATCTGTTAAATTTGCTTCATAGTTCTATTATACTAATGTTTAAATAAATATTGTACAGCATGTAATTTCTTTGATTTCATTGAGAACAGACAAGTTACATGTGGCTGTCAGAGACAATGTTCTGAAGCACCCAAAGAAAGGATGTAATACGCCCGGGCATTTCTTGTACTTCAACAAATACAAGACATGTCTAATAACATCTCTTCTCCAGCCCAGTACCCTTCATCACATCCAAATTGCTTTTTGGTTTTACAACCGTAGCTTGGAGTGTGTTTCCAGTCTCAGTAATATTGCACATTTTCTTTCAGGGAAAAAAAAAACCCATCAACTATGTGTCACTTGGCTTTTCAGAAACCAGATCATCTCTTGAACTCATCCTATATGGGATGAGGTTTCAGAAAAACAGTTTTGTCTCTTTACAAAAAATGGAAATGGGTGGGGGAAGAGGGCCATATCCTTTAAAATCTCAAGAATCTTTAAACACATTTGCTCCTTTATTAAAACAACACTCCAGTAAAACCTTAGAGGTATTTATTGGTATGAGGTAGGTTTTTTGTTTTTTACGCTTGATAAAGGAGCATCAGGTGCACTGGCCTCCAAAACCCCATCCTATTCTTTTTTGGTGGGGGAGTTGAAACATTCGCAGATTTTTTTTTTTAATGAGGATATCCATTTTACAATGAGAAATGGTGAGATTTTATAGAAGTTACAGCTGGAGCTACTTTATAAACCAGAACATTATATTAACTGAAAAAGTTCCGTATGTTAACACTTTGCTCATGATTTCAAGTCATTTGCATCAAGAGATAACAGAGAAGAAAGCTACCTATAGGGAAACCTTGCTACTTCTCCTGCATTCAACTGAGAATCAGTGTCATGAGTTCTGCCGACAGGAAGGACTAGGTAGACTGCCTTCTACCAAATTTCAGACTATTTCTCTTGAAACTGACAAGCTGATACATGTTGAAAAAGAAACATCCTGTTATGACCCAGGCCCAAGTAAGTAGTATTAGACGCAAACAGTTCCAAAACAAACAGACTTTATTAGAACAGCTGAGAATTAACTCATTCTCAGCGTAGTCCAAACTAAATTAAAACAAACTCTTCATAACACAAATTCTTCAATCTAATCACCAACCTTGGTATAATTAGGCAAACTGCCAAAGGCTTCTCTTGGCAAAAGTTCAGAAGCAGAAGACGCCGACAAGAGATAAATGCAGCAAGACAAGAACAAGTCTATCAACGTTGTTTTGCGACAAAGAGCCCAAGAGCCGTTGCTGGTCTTTTAAGCCTTATGGGAGGGGCCAATCATCTCTTGGCCCTACTCCCGAGTCGTCCTCTTTGCTTTAGCTGCTCTTGCCTTCTGGCAGCTCTTCTCATACGTGCACTAGGAACAGGTCCTCCTGTTCCTCTGCCTCCCTACTGTCAGCTTCTGGAGGCTCCGGAGTCCGCACATCACTCCCTGATGGCCCTGGCCCCATCTCTGTCTCCGACGCAGAGCCCTCATCCGGGCCTTCCCCAGCCTCCAGGACTGGCCCATGTTCTTCCTCAGCCTCATCGCTGTCCGAATCCGCTGCCAGCTCCATCTGCAGGGTGCTGGCGAACCACAACACATCCTGAGATTTGGCTGTGGAATCTCTTCCTCGGAATAAAGTGCCTGCACTCAAGAGATTATATTCCAGGTCCTCTCTGTTATAGGACTTGTGCTCGTATCCAGTTTGGCCTCCCTGGGAACATTCAAGGGCTATATATATATATACAATATACAATATACAATATACAATATACAATATACAATATACATACATACATACATACATACATACATACATACATACATACACACACACACACACATATATATACATACATACATACATACATACATACATACATATATATATATATATATATATATATATATATATATATATATATATATATATATATATATAGACTGCCATTCATATGGCTTTCCAAAAGAATAGTGTTTGCTGATGAAAATGTGTGGCCCAGGATACACTCTTTTCCTTCCTGTTTCTTGGTTTGGTGTTAAGATTTGAACTTGCATTCAGAATTCCCCTTTCCTGGTTTGTTAATAAGCATTTAGTGAGTTTCCCTGTTGGATATAAAGGGAATGGCGATATAATATCAGGTAGGGCAGTGTTGGTGAAACTTTTCAGCACAGAGTGCCAAAACGGGAACACCCGGGGAGCACCGGAAACTGGAAGAGCAGCTCCCTGGTGCGCACGCTAGGAACCTGGGCTTCCGGTTTCCGCATGTGTATGCACACCAGTCACCTGGTCTTCCAGTTTCTGGCATACATGCGTGCACAAAAACCAGCTGGCCGGCACGCATGCGTGCACTGGAAACTGGAAGCTCAGCTTCCTGGCACACATACACACCAGGAGCTAACCTTCCAGTTTTCAGCGGTCCCGCCTGCATGAACACCAGATGGCATGTGCGTGCCAGAACTTGAAAGAACAACAGGCAACAGCTGGTGTGCCCAGAGAGATGGCTCTGTGTGCCACTTCCGGCATGCGTGCCATAGGTTTGCTATCACGGGGGTAGGGTCTTGGAAGTATCGGCCTGCCCAAGTAGATCAGATAAAAAATATGACCAGATGAGCTAATTCTAATTTATTGTAAAGCTACATTAACAGAATCTTGCATATCTGAAAGTACAAATCCCACCATCTCTTTTACAACCTGAGAAGCTAGAGAGCTCCTTTCTGTGTCTCCTTCTCCATCCTTTGTGGAGCTGTGGGCTACGCCATCTCTTATCTGATCCTTCCCTAGGCAGCATTTTTTTGCCCTGTCTCTCAAGAGCTTTCTCACTTTCCATTACAACATGCAACAAATGAAAGAGAAAGAAAAAGCAGGTGTCCAAACTGAACAGTTTATTAAGAACATTTTTAAAGCCCTACTTTTGAATCTATGCTCCCAAATATCACCACAAAATATCTCTACTCTTTCCAGTTGTTGCTTCATTTCCTTTTTCTAATTCTGTGTCTGTGATGTATTTTATCAAATAACATTTAGTTATGAAATTTCTGCTTACAGTGAATAAAATCTGTAATAGTACAGAAAATCTCCAGGCATATTTATTAAACTGGTAAACTTCTCAGCCAGAAAAAGGTGATTCTACAGAATGAACCTTCCATGTTTGTGACAAAATAAGCAAACGCATGAAACACAAACACATTCTGCTGGTGTTCTGCCAGAGTTAGCTTGCTTTCTCCTGACTACAGAAAACCAAAGCAAACAAGAACTCAAGCACAAATCTTTTCAGAGATTGAATTTTTACAATGATACATCAGACAACTTAACACATTTCTCCTAACATTCTTGTCAAGGAAAAAGCAAGCATTTCCCTTTAGTTATCTGTCCAACGTTAACTCTGAAGGTTTCAAAGTGAAACAGGGATTGCTGGAATTAAATAGACCATTGATGTTTTCTTTTATGGGTATATAAAACTGGGTATGGGGGAGGAAAAAAATGTAATGTTCCAAAGGCTATAATTTTGGTTTCTCTTTAAGCTGTTCATAACAGAAAATGTACATGTACATTAGCCCTTTCAGGCAAGAAATGTAAAGTCAGTGGAGCTAAGGATAGCATGCTGTGTGTGTGTGTGTGTGTGTGTGTGTGTGTGTGTGTGTGTGTGTGTGTGTGTATACCTGCCATTAGCCAACAAACACATATGCATGTTGGATAATGGTAGAGTTTTGTATCCTAGTGTTTTGCATTAAAGAAAATGTCATAATCTATAGATTCTGTTGTCGTTTCTCATCAGGCCACAATCTAAACAGACTGAATTGATTCTAAGAGGAACGGCAGTAATATTTATGTTGAGGTTATATGGATCTGTCAAATCCAGTGATTCATTTCGCTCCTGAACCATAATTTCCAGTTTTTCTTTATTAAAACAAAATCTCCACATGGCTCTAAAATTGTATTTCTGGAATAGGATTCAAGTAGTTTAGAAAAAAAAAACCCTGTATTTCCTCTTTGTGATTTTCAATCTCTTATATGAGATAAAGTAATGAAATTGCTTCTTGTGTATTCATTCATACAACTTATATATTTCCAAAACAGAGTAAGACCAAAAAAATGCAATCTGATGTTGTCATTATTATTCAATTTAACAGAATGACTCCTAGGAGTGACTTTTCCCCAACTATAGAAGACTATATTCTTTTCCAAACAGCCTTCCTATCTGAATCTTGCATATATTGGAAAAGTTCCTCCCTCAAGCCAGTCATGGCCATTTCAACATTTTGTTACGCAAGCATATGGAGGTACCTGTCCCCCTCCTTAAGCGATGATATCCAAAGGGCTAAATGGAATAGAGAATTCTTATTTCTGCTTGAAACAGAAATCACACTGACCTCAGATAAAATATCCATAATGTATCTTTTATACATTATAAACCCGGGGTTTTATTAAAGCCAGCAATTTATTATTGTAAATAACACAGCGATATTTGTACATTTTTTTGGTAGTTTGCAAAAGAATTTTCCCAAAGATTAGAAGAGGTAAAGTGCTTTTAAAATAAATTGGCAAATGCACTCTTCCTTTATCATATGGTTCCGGTGCCAGAACTGGCTTGTAAAGAAAACAAAGTTAAGATGGCATTCTAGTAGGCCCTGTGAAGTTTGGCATCCCAACAAAATCTGCCCAGAGTTATCTTGAGGTAAAATGGGTGGCAAAAAATAATGAATGAATGAATGAATGAATGAATGAATGAATGAATGATTCCCCCTGCCCCCCCCCTCTCTTTTAATGAAATGGGGCAAACCTGAGACAGTCTTCTAACTTGTTTGCAAGGCTTGGGCTCTGGTAGAGGATAAAGTTCAAGTAAGAATGTACAAGCTGAATTAGTACCCGTTTTAAGAATTATTGTCCCATCTCCTGTTTCTGCTCAAGTACAGTTTTAAGAAACCTTAAAGAGCCACAGGCTTCCTTTGTTCATTCAGTCCACTGTCTTGGTGCTGACTCTTTCTCCCAAGTAGTATAGAAACCCTATCGGGTGATTGGATGGCTACATCCTCCAACTGAGTCAGGGTTGATGGCTTCCCTAAAATAGAGGAAATGAAGTTGAGCTTCTCCCCTGAAGAGGAATAAACTGAGGTTCATCATACTCTATCAGAGCTCTATTTGGGTCCCTGACTTTGAGATCCCCAGGGACTCAATAGCAAGTAGTAAGGTAAAGGTTTCCCTTTTCCAGTTGTATCCAACTCTAGGGGGCAGTGCTGATCACCGTTTCCTAGCTGAGGGAGCCAGAATTGTCCGAAAACATTTCTATGGTCATCTGGCCACATGAGTATATGCCGAGGATAGAACGCTGTTAGCATCCCAACAAAGTGGTACTTATTTATCTACTCACATTTGCAAGCTTTTGAACTGCTAGGTAGGCAGGAGCTGGAGCAAGTAATGGAAGCTCACTCCATCACACAGTGTTTGGGTGTCAAACCTGGGCTGTCAGTTCTCCAGCTGAGAAGCTCAGCATCTTTATCATCATGCCCCCTTAGCAGTAACATACAAGTAGTATATCAGCAAAACTGCCCTTGGGAGCTTTCCCTCAGTAGCAAGGATCACTACAGCATGTTATTAAATTGGATTAAATTGATAAGTATAAATACTAGTTATGGCTAAAATGTGGCAGATAAGTCTCTCCAGTGAAAAAAATATGGCCACAAGCATGATGAACTCATTGGATTTTTGGGCTTCCTCCATTTATGAAGAAGATAGAACCGAAAGGAATTTCCCCAACACAATGAGTAACCGGAGCTTTGGAAATTTATCTTCCAAGAGCACATTCCAAGACAATGCTGTATGACTGATGGTGGCGAGCATCACTCAAAGGGCAGAGAATCACCCGACACGTCTTGCACAAAGGAGGGGGGGAAATGTAACATTTTCAGTAAGTTAAATAAGTGAATACAACACCATCTCCAATTTCATATATTATCTTCCATTTTGTGCATAAAAATGGATAAAAATGATTTATTCAAACCATAATTGGATACTAAACGAAGAGAGCAAAGAAAGGCCAATGAAACATCTGCTATTATTAACTTTTCCATTTGGATAAAGATCTAGATTTCAAAGCTTATTCTTGCAATGTTAAAATATGATGTCAAATAATAAGACTTCTTTACCTGGAAGGAATTCATCCAGCGAAGAGAAGGAGGCAACGAAACATTACTCTGAGATAATATCAACAGAAGTTCCAAACAGGTTTTTGATGGAAATGTGAGCGGAGAGACTCCAATATCTTCTCTCCATGCATCAACAAGGCTGGAATGAAACAAGAATTCTGTTACCTCTGAATGTAATATGCAGGGAATTTAAACTTTTAATAAGTGAAAAACAACAAATGTTGCTTATAAGCAGGTTTAGCTGCACAGAAATAGAGCAATGGATATAATGCTCTCTTGTTAAAACCTTATTCAATTACTTAAGCGGTTGGCCTGTCATCGTAAATGCCTAATGAGATCATATTTATTTTTGGATTCCATTTATGGGAGTAGCGAACTAAATGCACTGAAGACTCTTAAGACATATCAGAAGATGCTACTCCTGGCATCCTCAGTGCTGTTTTGGTTTCTGCCATGATCCTTGCTCCACCTGTTCTTTGATACAAAAATACAGAACCTAGCATTCTGCAAAGCCAGGCACATGCATGGGGTATCTTTTACACAATTATGGCAATATAATAATTATATGCTTGTAATACAAAAGAATGTTATTATCTCCAAGATAGCAATAGCACTTAAACTTATATACCGCTTCACAGTGCTTTACAGCCCTCTCCAAGCAGTTTAGAGTCAGCCTATTGCCCCCAACGATCTGGGTCCCCATTTTACCGACCTCGGAAGGATGGAAGGCTGAGTCAACCTGGAGTCTGGTGAGATTCAAACTACCAAATTGCAGGCAGCTGGTAGTCAGTAAAATCAGCCTGCAGTACTGCATTCTAACCACTGCAACTCTTGAAAATCAACAAGTTATTTTATCAAGATGTGGCAAGATAGGCAGAGAAGAGTAGAATGAATTCATAAATGAATTCATGAAAGCATAGATAGGGTTAAAAAACCTGCAATACTTCCAGGATTTGGGAAAGTTTTTTAAAAGGGAGTTAGGCCAGTTTTAGTTCATTTCCTGTGAGATAGCTTGGTTTGAGAGGAGGAGGAGGAGGAGGAGGAGGAGGAGGAGGAGGAGGTGGAGGAGACTTGTCCAGTTACCTGACTAATTTGAACTTGAATCTCTCTGGTGCCAACCCAAATCTTCATCATTATACTTTTCGCCTGACCAACAGATTTGATAAAATATGCTGTTGTTTTTGTTATTTTAACCACTGTATCTTAATTCTCGCCAGCTGACAGGGTAAAAAAGATGCTAGCTCTGATGGAGTATGCAATGAAAAACAGCCTCCAAGTATCTCTAAACTGCTTATGCCTCAGTCAGATCCTTGAGGTTTACATGAGTTTATATGCTGAACCATTTGATTAAAAATGTGTTTGTATTCACCATACTTGGGCAACCTATCCTGCACATAGAATCCCTGCAGAGTGATGCATGATGACAAATCTCACTTCTTTCAACAGCAGCTCATTATACAGCCTTCTGGAGCATGCACTGATGAATAGAGCCCCATTATGGTGGGATGTCAAGAGATTAAAAACCAAAACGTATCAACACTTCTGCCTCTGTTAAAAATAAGCTAAGGCTGACGTTATGAAATTCATCTCCCTTGGAGAAGTGGCTAGCCCAGAGGGGTTGCTAACAATAGTGCAATATTATGAAAGTTAATTACTACTACAAAAGAATAAGTATGCTTTCAAACTTCCCAGAAAAGAAATCCAAGCTGGTTAAACAAACAAGAATCCCCAGGTAAATGGAGGAAGATGGAGAAAATGCTGGACACAATGAAAGTTGCCCATTTATCTTGTTGGGGAAGTTGTAGGTATAAATCAAACTAGATTTTATGAAAGCTTTTCCTGTGAAACATTCCCTCCCACTCCCATGGAGTTCAGATTGCCCCAACCCAGTTGGCCAAAAAAACCCTAGTTCTTCCCTCTGGCTTCAAAGTCAGAATGCTACTGCAGTGCTACTGCACTATTCAACTGTTTTGATGAGTTGATTATTTTTATTGGTCATCTTTTGTTGGCTTTTTTGTTTTGTTTTGTTTTGTTTTGTTTTCATATGTAGGTTTCTGTTTTTGTTTTGTTACTCACCCAGAGTTACTTGATTAAGATGGGGAGGGGAGGGAAGTTTGCAAAATAAATAAATTAAATCAATCACTGGGTCAAAATGACAATAGAGCTACCCTTGAATTTCTGAAGAAGATATAAAGGTGATATCAATTATAAAGATATAAGTTACATGAAGCTTTTCAAAGAGAGAACCTAGAATAAAGGAGAAATTCCTTGTCAGTGATAACAATTCATCAGTGGAACAGCTTGCCTCCAGAAGTTGTGGCTGCTCCATCACTGGAAGTTTTTAATAAGAGATTGGACTGCCATTTATCCAGAATGGTATAGGATCCCAGCTTGAGCAGGGGATTGGACTAGAAGACCTCCAAGGTGCCTTCCAACTCTTATTCTGCAATTCTGTAATAAATATATACTGTAATTTTATAAAGATGTAAAATCCAGAACTGCTACAACACTTGGACTTCTTCTCAGGGCCATGAGTGGAATCAAATTTGATAGTCTTTTAATTGAGTTGGAAGCTAATTTTAGGTACCTGATTTGAGGATAGAGGAAATAAAAAGGTTTTCTAAACATTCAAAGTCAAAGAAAAAATTCTGAGGGATGTGAAAGATTACTCTCTATTTGGAGAAAATTGAACTGTGCCAATAGTAAGGGAAAGTTTTGAATTAGCTTCAATCATTCTAATGGGGCATTACCTTCAAGAAAATAGGAACAGCAGCAGGAGAAGGAAATGAGGACACAAGGAAACTACACTGAACACTGATTGATACAGACACATTATCTAAACTGAGCATGTGAAATAGAAAACTGGGACGGCTGAGTAGAATAGTGGGACAGAACAGAGACCTGGCCAATCCCGAGACTAAATAAGGAAGGACACAGAACCTGATTAAACCTAAGACCATTTATGGATGAGCAAAAAGTAACCTGTGTGAATACATATAATGGATGGCTAACAAAAAACTTAATGCAAAGGCTTGCTTCGCAGTTATGATGTGATTTACAAATATTACTACATGAAAAGAAGATCATACCAGAATGAATACTGTGGTGAGATAATTCCACTCCAGACCAGCACTAGTATATTAAAGAAAAACAGAATGGCCCAAAGGACGTGAGTATAATGACACCTAGCAATCAACAAACTGGTCATTCTGATGGATGAAGATACTGGAAAGCCAGTGTCTGGACATAACATTCCTAGATTAGAAATCATTGCAGGTCTCAACCTCTCCCTTCCAAACAGGAAATAAAATTGTAATAATGCTCAAATTTAAATTAAGTGAAAATTACTGGTCAGAATCTAATAATAATGTTCTGCTTAATACTATAAGAAGAGAGAGGAAGAGGGGCTAATTAATTTAGCCCTTTTTCTCCAAGGATGGTCTATAGCTTCTAATATTTTCTGACTGGCTTTCATTTTGACAGATGAAAAATATGATGTATGATTGGCCGTTTATTCTTTTTTTCATCTGCAGCAAAATATAAATGGCTAGATCACCTTACATTGTCTGTAATTTTAATTATTTTCTAGTAGGAATGATTAGACAAGTGGTAAGTTTCAATTCTATTGGTGCAATCTGCAACTGAACCATTGTTAGGTAAGCAAAATAACTATTTTAAGATGTGTCTTGCTGGTTGGAATGATGGATGAATAAGAGTGAGTGGGGAGAGTTCACTTAAAAGTGAATGAGCCAAAGACCTACAGTATATAAATGTTGTGTGTTAGAATCTAAACAGATATTGGACATAACTTCAACCCTGAATCTGACCTGACTGAAGCCATTTTGATCACGTGCTTCCTACCGTAAGATTTATTAAAGTTCTGCTCCAATATCAGTGATGGCTTATTTACTCTGGTTTTTCAGTGTCATGGTCTAAGAGCCGGAATGGTCTTGTCACTCATCCTTCCAGTGGTAATGGTGTTCACCATTGGAACAGGAGCAGTATATGGAGATTGTAATTAGATTAAAATTGGTGAGTGAGATCAAGTAATATTTATTATTCTGATTTTACTTTCCTATCCTGACCCACTCTATCCCACACAACCCCCCTAGAATAGCAGGATAATAGGACTCATTCCCAATAACCCCAATTTGGACATCACTTTGCTTATCCCATTAAGAAGGCATTATAATCAATTGTAGAAGGGATGGGGTGGCTCAGTGGTTAAGACACTGAACTTGTCGATCAAAAGGTCTGCAGTTCAGCGGTTCAAATCCCTAGTGCCACTTAATGAGGTGAGCTCCTGTTACTTGTCCCAGTTTCTGCCAACCTAGCAGTTTGAAAGCATGTAAAAAATGCAAGTAGAAAAATAGGGACCACCTTTGGTGGGAAGGTAACAGCATTCCATGCACCTTTGGCATTTAGTCATGCCAGCCACATGACCACGGAGACATCTTTGGACAGCGCTGGCTCTTTGGCTTTGAAACGGAGATGAGCATTGCCCCCTAGAGTCGGGAATGACTAGAACAGAGATGGCGAACCTTTTCAGCACCGAGTGCCCAAACCAGAATGTGTGTGCATGCATGTGTGCATGCCGGAGCGCTGGAACAGCCTGGAAAATGGCCTATTTTGTGGCCGTTTTTCGGGCTATTTTTCAGGCCATTTTCTGGGCTGTTTTCCGGACATTTCGGGGGCAGTTTCAGGCTGGTTTTCTGGGCCGTTTTTAGGCCATTTTTTGGGCCATTTTCAGGCGCTCCAGCACCCGTGAAAACCAGCTGACCAACGCACATGTGTGTGCCGGAAACCAGAAGAGATGGCAATGGCGCACGTGCCCACAGAGAGGGCTCTGCGTGCCACTTCTGGCACGCATGCCATAGGTTCACCATCACAGGACTAGAACATATGTGCTAGGGGAACCTTTACCTTTACCTATAATTAACTGTTGATTTCTCTGGACACTTGTGCTGGAATTGGTGGTCTTTTTATTAAGTTTCAAGCTATTCAATAAACTTATGTAATTGTTGAAATACATTGTATTGCCTGCTACAGTTACTATGTCCATCAGAGAGAGAAAGACAAATCCCAACCTGGTTTAGGATGATCCAAACCAACAAACCATAGTCTAAGATGAGCAATGAAATTACTAGGACTAGAGCTGTATTTCAAAACAAGGGTGTCTTCTACTTTTAAATAGAATGTATCAGGATTACTCTTTTTGGGTTGGAGAGAAGAAGAAAATATATTTCTTTTTTGTCTGTCTTTTTTCAGCCATCCAGTAAGGTATTCTCTTCATCATGATCCCAACCTTATTTTCTTGAGAGGCAGTAATCTTTTCCAAATACAATATCATATGAATATGCTGCAGGAAAAAAAAAAATCCCAGTGGGCATCCCTTTTTATTTATTAGATTGTTTTCAAGCAAAAATGCTGCTCTTATTAATCTAGAAATAACTTTAGAATTTTAAGGTATGTTGTCACAATTAAACACTTATTCTGGCAAAATACACTTCACATACCTAAAAAAGCAATGTTCTTTTTGATTTCAAATATTCCCTATCAATTTTTTCCCCCTACAACAACAGTGCTGTCTTGAACTAGCTTTACTTTACCCACCTAAACACGGACAGAACTTTTTCTCTTTAATAAGAACTTAAAACAAATAATCCCAAATCCCAGTGGGTCTTGTTAAAGTCGCCTCATAAAATTTTTACACTCTTGTATGACTTTGGGGAAGGAAATGTTGACCCAGCAGTTTGAGCTCACACTGACTAATGTCGCCTTGGGGAAGAGATTGTCAAAATTCATGTGCTTCTCTATTTAAAATGGATATAAAGCAGCCAATTATGATACATCACTGCAAACAGTAGCTAATGACAAATGATTTTTCAGACATAATAATCTAGTTTTCAAGTAAACAAAATTATAAAGGCAGCCCAACTATCAGGAACCTTAGCTGCTTTCCTAATAAAAATCACAATCAAATCAGTATCATGGTTTTAGATTCTGGGAGGGGCAAAATTGTGTAGTTCTCTTGTTTAGCTCAGTGACAGATTACAGAAACCCAAAAGGTCAGCAGTTTCATTTAGGGACTGAACTATTAGAAATTGCAGATGGAGAGGGGGAGTATTTCAATTATCCCTATCATACAAACTGTATTGCAGAGGTCTTCAAACTTGGCAGCTTTAAGACTTGTGGACTTCAACTCTAGCATAGCTGGCTGGAGAATTCTGGGAGTTGAAGTCCACAAGTCTTAAAGCTGCCAAGTTTGAGGACCCCTGCCGTATTGTGTAGAAACTACTAACTCTAAAGGAGACACTCTAAGCACCAACAACTGCTGCATAATTCTGTTAAGTTGTTACGGTTAAATTGCTTACAGTAGCTACAACTCTTATACCGTGGTCACCATTAACGTTCTATACTACTTTAGATCTCTGTTAGCTACCAATTCATGTTACAGTTCAGTTAACGGGATAATAGAGTTGGAAGGGTCCTTGGAGGTCTTCTAGTCCAACCCCCTGCTGAGTCATGAAACCCTATACTATTTTAGACAAATGTTTGTCCAATCTCTTCTTAAAAACTTCCAGGGTTGGAGCATCCACAACTTCTGGAGACAAATCATTCCACTGATTAATTGTTCTAACTGTCAGAACATTTTTCCTTACTACTAAGTTGATTCAAGGTTTTGGATGGGAAATGAAGTCCCAAATTATTTAGAATTAGAGGATCTGTTTTCTCTCATCTATATTGGGATCCCTAAAAGGTAATTTTCTAGCTGTTTTTTGGAAGAGAACTGGAAAGCTTTTCAGTAGTAACATTCAAGCCATGGGATCCTTTCTCCAGGTATGGTAACCTAAACACCACATTTAAAGCACTAGAAAAGTTGTATTCTCTTAAGTGGGATTAATCATTTATTTATTTGATTTATATCCTGCCTTTCTAATCAGAAGCACTAATCAGACCATTTCAGCTAAGGTTAAGGAGAGTAAGACCCCAAATGAGCCCAGAAATATGGCCATATCTCGATCCAGTCATTAAGTAAGTCACCACATGACCACGACCAATTTTATGACCATTTTGTGCCACTTGTTAAACAAACATTATAGTCATTAAGTAAAGCTATTATATCCAATGAATGTTTTTTGCCAGAAACCAGAAATGTATTCATTCCACTGGAGCTGGTTTGTGATCAATAAAACAGCAGGTCGTTAATTTTAATGGATCTTGTGTACTTTGACTGTTCATCTTCTAGATACTGGTATATTTATTTTTATTTTTAGCCTGTCCTTGTTGGCATAAGTAACACAGCTTTCCCAGTTAATCCAATTAAAGTGTAGTGGATTTTATTATGTTTTTCTTACATTTTGTTGTTTTGCTATTGGTATGCTGCCTAGAGCCCTTTAGGACAGGATGGATTATAAGCACCGCCCATTAATTAATTATTTTCCAGCAGCTATATTCATCTCATTGATACCCAAAGAGAAATACAGTCTCGCATTTCCAATCAGTGATGCAAGCCTACTTCTGACAACATAAATGGGATTTGGGGAAAAAATTATGCTGCCTTCTGTACTGCAAGCAGATGAAAAATATCAGCTCAATAAGAACAACTCTGCTTTTGGAATACACAATGTTTTAAGAGATCCACAAATGCTTTTGAATGTATTAAGAACTTGTTATGTGACATCCTCCTTCATAATGTCTTTACAAATTACAGAAGTGCTTCGTAATTGCTAGGAGATTTACAAACACCAAGAAAACAAAAAGCTCACATGTTCCCTGCTTAATAAGCTCTGTCAATAAAAATGAGCACTGAAGAGCATTCATCATTACATTTTGTGGTATACAGTGATGGAAACATGAGTTCCTGGTAAGTGAGTTGTGACAGGATATGGAAAAATTGCATAGTGCATGATTTCTCAGACTAGGTCCCAGTGTCTTCTCTGTGCAAATTCTGGTAAGGAATCTATAAACATCCTGGATGAAATTCACAGTAAACTGTTTTAGGCACATTTGGGACTATACAGAGTTTCTTATGAGTATTCTCACAAAATGGATGCCATGAAGTTTGTGGCCTCTCACAACTCATTACTAGAAGGCAAACTGGAGGATGGCTACCTGCCCTCCCTCTTCTATGTTGCGCTAAACCTCTGTTTATTTGGGGGTGGGGGTGGGCAAATGAACATATTTTCAAACTAAGATTGGGCTGGAGTCAGCCACCATTTTGATTTCCTAAAAAGGCTTCAAGATACACAAGTGTTCTATAAAAAATAATGCAGAAGGCAATTTCCTATATATTTATTTTAAAATATCTAAAAATGAAGTCAGGACAGAAAGTGAGCCCATTGGTATCTATTGTCACTAGGTTGCCTACCCTTTACATAAGTGTTCAAAATAACTACCCCTAATCTGGTATATACCAGATGTACTGAGAATACATTACAACTCTTTAGATCTTGAGTCATGACTGTTGGGCCATATTAATTAGGAATCCTGGAAAAAGTTTGGATTTATTTATCCACAAATCTGTAATTACTATTTTTCTTATAAAATTAGTCCATAAATCTTAGAAATACGTTCACAAGCCCATCATGAATAGGAAAGAATACCCAAAATATCCAGTATTTGAAATTGCAGATTTCTTATGGAAATCTTATGGAAAAAAATATATTTTGTCCCAGTCCTACAGCTACAACGTCTCCAACTGATGGATGCTCAGACTCCGTTTAATAATCTGAAAGAAAAAAGAGCTAACTAACTCTGAAGACAAAGTCTTCTACAATTAATTCTTACAATAAAAACTCTGTGCCAATTTTAAACCTAATAAAACATAAATTAATAAATACTTTACATAATAGACTTTGAACTATTTGAAAATACTCCTGTCTCCACATAATCTCTACTTTTCCCAGAAAAACACCCAATTTTTTGCTCATCACACTAGCCCAGGAAGAGGCAACAAGGCATGCTTCATATTTTTAGAGTCACAATTCTTATAATACCTGAGTGACCATGCTAGGTAGGATTTTGAGGATTAACAACATTTTATAGCTTCAAGAGACACTATTCTTGTTCTCATTGTTATAAATTCCTGTTTTCAGCAAGTGTCAGTTTTTCATATGAACTCAGATGCCCAGATTTCAAGTCCATCAACAAAATTCCAGTATGTTTGAGGTATGAAGAAGGTATATACTATAGTTGCTTGGTTGCATGTTCTAAGGTGCCATAAATCATCTCTTAAAACAGCAAGGAAATAAAGATTTTACATAAATATGGATTATAGAGGATGCATTTAAAAAAAATAATAAAGGCAGCTATATTTAAAAAAACTATTGATAAGAATCCAGCCAACTTATCGTATCAGCTGTTTTAAAATGTTCTCCATTGTAGCTTTACTGTTTCCAGAGGTACAAAACAGATTTGCATGTCAATTGGTTCCTTACTACAGTACATTAAACATATAAGGAACAAAAGTAATCTCTTGTTAAAGCCTCAGAATTCAAATCCATTAAATTAAGCAGAAAATTAATTATAGAGAAAATCAAAAGCCAGCGGTACTAACATTTGCATTCATTCAACTTTCCTAGGTCATACACGTTTATTTTAAAAAGCAAGTCATTAAAGAACTATGCATAAGCGTCCAAAAGATAGTGAAAATAGACTGTTAATAAATTATAGTTTTTACACACCGTATACTGTACACACCTAACACAGAAAGGAACATTTCATTTTTATATATGTTTGTAAAATTAAAGTGGATGAATAGGAGACATAGCAGTTTTCTGTAATGTCTACAACCCTGAGGAATTACATCCTTTTAGTGATAAACTTGTCACAATGTGATGATTTTTAAGGATGTTTTACACATTGAATTGTTCTGGAAGGGCTTTGGGTGAGTTACTGTTGTCCTGCTAGAGTTGGCTAATATTTCATTACTGTATTTATGCTATTATCTGTGGCATGTAGATAATATTGATTATAATTTGTGTTCTGGTACTATTGGTTAGGGTTTGTTCTTATCATAGATATTTTAATTTTAATGTCTATGAAAAGAACAAACCCCAACCAATAGTATCAGAACACAATTAAATTATGTTGATGTTGTACAGATTTGATATCCATGTGTTATTATTTATCTATCTGAGTTACACTGTGGGTGTTTGTGGTGAATAGGGGTGGTAGCATATACATTTATATTCATACACACATAATACAAGCTGCACAATAATTTAAAACTGTCCTGAAGAGATTTGTCAAATAGATTTCACTGGCTTAAGAAGACACTGGATTTCAGAAATTATACTATATAAAAACATTTGGGAATGAAGGTCATCTATTACAATGTCTTTTAAAAATATATATGCAGAATCAGTACTTACTCCTTGTTTCTGTTCTCAGTACAAGGATGGTAAAGAACTTTAACAGCTTTATGAATCTCAGCAGGCCTCATAGGAGATGACAGCTCAGGTTCAAGTAATGTAAAAACATTTTTGGAAACTGGGTTTCCTGATGTTTCCACCATCAGTGTGTCACAATTCAATACCCACATCTATGGATAAGAAACATTCTTATAAGTCACATTTTAATGAGCTTAGTCCACATATAGAATTCTACTATATTCAGGTTGTTCATTAGCAAGCACAAATAGAGATAAATGAAAGTGGAACTATTATTATGCACCAGACAAATTCCTTGTGTATCCAATCACACTTGGCCAATAGAGAATTCTATTCTATTCTATTCTATTCTATTCTATTCTATTCTATTCTATTCTATTCTATTCTATTCCATTTTCTCACATAAAAGACCATAGAGAACACTACTACTATTACTACTACTACTGACCCGGTTTCGGAGTTCTGATGCTTGTCCACAATCCCTTGATCACAAGACACATTTTAGGCACTTGGCAACCGGCTCACCTTTACAGCTGGTTGCCGCATTCCACAGTCACATGACTGTGATTTATGATGGGTTTGGATTTTGTTTTCCTGGTTTCCAGCCTTTTGGACGTTCCAGCAAAGAACACCCATTAGAAATACAAGGGTTTGCTCAGTGGTGGGATTCAAGTAATTTAACAACCGGTTCTCTGCCCTAATGATTTCTTCCAACAACCAGTTTGCCAAACTGCTCAGAAAGTTAACAACTGGTTCTCCCGAAGTGGTGAGAACTGGCTGAATCCCACCACTGGGTTTGCTGGGTCACTAAGCGAACTGTTTTAAGTTGAGGACTACCTGTATCAAAACTCTGAAACAAAAACAGAATATAAAAGCTAAAGGTACAGATTTAAATTATCAATACAATTGCATTAAAATAATTTAAGAAGTAAGCATAGGATGAGAACAATGAAGGAAGAATACCAATCTGAGAACAATCTGAGAACAATGCAGGAAGAATACCCTGGCTTGCCTAACTGTTAGTGTGAACTTCTTCAAAAGAGTTCCTTCTGCAGGCCTTAACAGCTGGGTAAGTCTGTAACAAGATGAGGAAGTTTCTAATAAGCAACACTAAGGTTTGTGACTTACCAAGATATAGACTGTGCCATCCATTCCTTGGATGCTGAACCTAAATGTGCTTCTAGAGAATGTGAGTTCCATGAAGCACTTGGCTACAACAGTCTGTATAAAGGAAGACCTGTTTTGGAGCCGAAAAGACAATTATATATAAAATACCAAGAAATACCATTATTTGAAAAACAAATGAGAATGTCAAAGAAACATTCTAGGCCCAGTAACCCATTCTAGTAATTAACCTTTTTAAACCAAACTTTTTAGGTCCCACTAGCTGTATTTTTAGTTCATAATCTCCTAGGATGTGTTGCAGCACATTGTTGTGGCAATTTTACACCTACTTAAAACAGGAAAGAAAATGTTGCCCTCATAAATTTGGGAGAATAGAGGCTGTAAATAGGATTCTGAGGGCCACATTCAGCCAGCAGTCTGCCCATTCTAGGACTTCTAGTACATTCTTGTCTCATCCCCCACTATCCTTCAGATCTATCAAAACAACACTGGTAGGACCTAGGGTCCCAACCTAATGGGACAGCTTCAGGCCGCAAGGCTACATTTGACCAAGTCACATTTTAGCATTTTCTAGAAGCATTTCTATCTTTCTTGGGACTCCACTGGGCAGCAGCAAGTATGAAACAGCAGAAAAGAAAAACAAGGAATTTTCTTTTCCTATTGGAAAAGAGGCAGGGATAAAACTCAGCTGTGGTCAATACACATGAGTCTTTGTTAATAAAACTGGCTCTTCAAATGGAATTTTTTTACATTTAAGACAGAGTATAATTAACAAAATACTGTCCAAAGCAGTTTTGAATTCTTTAAGCATAGCAATCCATTTGTTCTCCTGCCCTCGTATTTCCATCCTTCTCCCATAGTTCCAAAAACTCTGTTTACCTACATCATAATAAATTGCCACATCTATTTTGAATCAGAATGGGTCCAAGACAAAGTACTTTAGATTAATGAGAGTATGCACCAATATTATTAACATTGCCTGTCCTGAGTATATACTGGACCCACAGTATGGAGGAAGCCAAGTGTCCGACACCAACAGAGTTTTCAGAATTATTTTTTTATTATTGTACACTTAAAAGTATGCAACTACAATTGCATCACATTCCTGTCAGAAGTACCGAGGCACTTCCAGCTTGAAAACATTAGCTGGTAACATCACCGTTGTCCAGAGGATGCCCAGTTGGGAGCTCCTTTCATATCCCCAGCAGGAGCTGGAGGAAAGGACGGGAGCTCACCCCACCCCACGGCAATACTCGTCTCAAACACGGGCTTGCTAACCTCAAACTCAGCATCCTAACCACATGAGCCACCGTGCTTTTGTTCAATTGCAGTGACTCTCAGTATACACTTATTCTTGGCCATCACTACATTTTTGATGTCCAGTGTGATGCAGGCATAAAACAAATGCTAGAAAATCCCCCCTTTATATACTGATGGCAACAGTCTACATTCTGTGATTTTTCCCTTCAGAATGACGTGTTTTAGTCAAATGTCATCTTACAATTAAAAAGGTAGAAACTTTAATGAATCTGAAAGCTGCATAGGCTAGAAAGTGGTAGCTAGATACCAGCTTTTAATTGGCAATTATATGATTCATGGCAGAAATTAATTAAAGCAACATTAGGTTTGCATAATGTGCCACTGATTAACCCTAACCCTTGCTACAGCAGCAAGTAAATGATTGGGTTGGGGACTTATTAATTCTGTTGTAAGCATACTGGAAACAATGATTTTACAAGGGCATTGTCAAGATATTAAAAGCATTTTCAAGGGCAGAATAACCAATATAAAAACCTTCTATTCCATTCTGGAACCTTCTATTCCAGAAGAATAGAAAATACTTCTGGTTTTAATAAAAGGGTGGATTTGGTTTTACAGATGCAACAAGAGTGAACATTTCTCTACTAACTTTGCTACCAGCTATGAAAATTGCCTAAACCTTGTTTGGAAAGAAGAGTGAGCAACGGAGCACCTATATTTTCAAAGCTATGAAACAGGCTCAAGGACCTTCCACCCTTTTAAAAGTTACATGAAAGTATTTTTTTAATTGCCAAAATTTTATAAGAATGTTAAACAGTGCCAAAATTTCTATGTTCTTACGTGAAATCTCATAAAATCTCGGTTTTTTAATTATTGCTTTCTTTTAAATTAATGTTCCAAGTTCACTTATTTACTGGGGTGTAATTTATAATGTTATGCAGAATCACACCATGGTGCCTGCCATTTAAAATGATTGCTGATTCCTGCACTATGAGAACAAAAAACAAGATTCAATCTTTTCTATTTACCTCTTGAACAAAAGGACAAGATTCAGACATTTGGAGCTACAGATGTGGCCAAAAGTATTGGTATCCTTCACTTTTTCCCAAAGAATCCCAATTTGCCATGAAACAAGTTGAAACCTTGATAGTACAATGGTTTAGTGCACCCTGTTATTAACACAGCTGCCTGCAATTTCTGCTGGTTCGAATCTCTCCAAGGCTCAAGGTTGACTCAGCCTTCCATCCTTTCTAAGGTAGGTGAAATGAGGACCCAGTTTGTGGGGGCAATAAGCTGACTTTGTATAAAATATACAAAAGAATGAAGGCTATTGCTTAATGCATTGCAAGCCGCCCTGAGTCTCCGGAGAAGGGCGGCATATAAATCAAACTAAAAAACAACAACAAAAAAACAAGTAAATGGAATCCACCATTTTTTAATCCATAAAGCAGAAAGTTTGCATTTGATGTATGACATAACATATTCCTATAAAGAATAAAACAAATGAAAATGGCATGGCATAATTATTGATATCTCTATAAGTTAAAAGCCATTACTGGATTTAAATGAGAGATACTTATACTTTTGGCCAACTCTGTAACCCAGAAGAGAGATTGTGCCTTTAAAATTGGACATTTGAAATATAAGAAATTGATATAGAGTCATCTAATGGTCTCCAATATCTTTGATTTCAATGTTTATATTCCCTAACGTCATACCCTAATTACACAACTAAAAGAGAAAGAAAAAGAGCAGGGAAACAATAAGTATATTTAGTGAATACACAATTATCATTACTTAAACTATACATAGGGTTTTGAATTAATTTCCCCAAAGGGGAAGTTATCAAAAAGTTGCTTTACATATAGCATTTGACAAGCCATACCATTTTAATATAGAAATACGTGATACTACCTTGGTATTATGCAAAAGCTGTCTTCAGATGGCTGAATAAGCAATTCTGTGAAATAGTATTTTATGACACCTATGAGGGGGAAAATGAAATCTTTGTACCATATGAATTAATGTACAATGACAACACAACTTAAGTCAATAAGTCATGAAAACATAACAAGGAAACAAAGAACAAGTTTGAGGAGATAGAACACATAGAACTACGTAGCTAAGACAGTGTTTCTCAACCTTGGAAGCTTGAAGATGGGTGGACTTTAACTCCCAGAATCCCCCAGCCAGCGCTGCTGGCTGGGGGATTCTGGGAGTTGAAGTCCACCTATCTTCAAGCTACCAAGGTTGAGAAACACTGAGCTAAGAGAAGAGCCACATGGAACTAGGCCTAGAGAGAACACTAAAATGGAGAAAGGGACTCAAATAAATATTAAACCTACCTCTACTGCCAACACTGCAACAATTTCTATCCTATCCAAAATAATTCCTTGTGTGCCCATGTCAAACAACAAAATGGCATTTTTTTCTGCTTTCCCTTCCTTGTATCCTTCCTTCTTTCTCAAGGAGACCTACCACAAACACACCAATTCCCTTACAAAATAAAATCAACTGGGAAAGTGTTAAAAAATATAAATTGTTATCTCTGATAACCCTTAATGGACTTTCGCTGAGTGAAAGTTCTTAGGTTTTATTTATCAGCAAGAGATGAGGTAAAAGAAGAAGAGATCCTCGGTTGCATTTTAAGACAAAGTGATAAGTTAACTAAAATTATTTATACTTGCTGTGATGAAAGGAGAAGCCACTTTTTTATATATTTATTTTCTTTTTCTTTTTTACCGTATTCTTATTTTCTTTTTTCCATCTTTTCCGTTTTTATTTTTTTTTAAAAAAAATTATTCTTTTACTTTTTTTAATTTGTATCATTTTTTAATTTTTTTCATTGTAATGCTTAATAAGTTGAAATGATGCTTCGAATATGCTGACAAGCATTCCAGGATCAAGAGGTTTTTCATTTTCAAAAAGGCAATTAGTCAAAATGATGAGTATATTAATTCAGAGCACGGCACACCATTAAACACATCTTCTATGACCAACAGCGGGAGAAGGTTATAAATCGCATGCTCCTTTTCAATTTTCCAAAGACACCAGGTTGACTACTGTTGGATGCTAGGCAACATGACTCTTTGAGTCTGGCTCTTCTGAAGAATTACAATTTGGAGCGTTCTTAAAAATTATCCATAAGCACAGATGGAGGGATTTCTTTTCGCCTAGGCCTGATCCTGTCCTCCTTCTGACATGGAGCTGTGCAATAAATAAAACCTTAAACTTGTTAAACTTCTGCATGTCAGTCATTCATTAAAGACCGGAGAAGAGGATGAATTGGAAAAAATATGTAGCAATTTCGTAAATATTTACAGTCTGTTATGCTTTCACATTGCAGGGATGTTTGTATTATTCAAATGCATTATTAATGCATACAAAATTGAAACTGTTCCCAAAAAATTTTAAAATTTGGTTTTAACAGTCCAAGCAAGCAATGTGGTAGGGTAGCTTTTCCTCAAGCCGGACCACCCGGAGACATGTGTATTTCAGCCCCCCCCCTCCAATTCCAAAGACAGATGGCATTTGCAGAAATCTCTGGGAGGGCCATACTTTTAAAAGTCACTAAGGTTGGGGTAAAAGCAGAAACACTTTTTGGAGAAAGTCTTTGCTCATCCATTCCTAATGTATCAAGTGCTTTTTACTTTTTCTACAGAGACAACTGGTGAGTTGAAGTTTATGTGGTGTGTGTGATTTCTAATGTCTCCCTAATACTATTCAATGTCTTTCTTTTCCCCTTCCTCAGCACTATCTTTGTCAAGAACTCCAAAGTACCTATAAAATTGCTCACACTGAGAAAATAACCCTTCCAATATTTTCTACTTCAAAAAAAACTGTATGAAGAGTAACCAAATTTTGCTTTGTAAACTAAAATCATGCAGAAAGGATCTTGAAGTTGTCTTGAAATATCCCTTTTATTCACTCAACCTCTTTCCATTACCAGCCCCCAGCAACTGCCTTTGTTTTTCTTGTTCCCTTCTGCTACATGTTAAAACACAAAAATATCCTTTTGCTCATTCCAAAAAAAGTGAATTCTCCTTTGACTCAAGTTCAATAGCTGGTGACATCATAGACACCCAAATCCTTTTTTTTTTTTTTGCAGTGGATTTGCTCTGCAAGCTTGTTTAATTTAATTTCTGAACGTTTCATTACCAGATTAGGTAACATCATCAGCAGAATTTTCTTGTCCTATTCTCTTCTTAGTTTATAAATGTCTTGTGTGCCAGTGTGGTCAGTTGGTTGTGTGTAAATTGCTTGGAAAATATACAGAAGGGGTTTGCTGTTTCCTTCTTCTGAGATGTATTTTTCTTCCCCAGTCTATTAACAGAGAGAACCAGTTTGGTCTAGTTGTTAAGGCACCAGGTTTAAAAAACCATGAGTTCAAGTTCTGCCTTAGCCATGAAAGCCAGCTTGGTGACCTTGGACCAGTCACTCTCAGCCAGTGGGGGAATTCAAATTTTTTTACTACCGGTTCTGTGTGTGTGGCTTGGTGGGTGTGGTGTGGCCTGGTGGGCGTGGCAGGGAAAGGATACTGCAAAAACTCCATTCCCACCCCACCACAGGGGAAGGATACTGCAAAATCCCCATTCCCACCCCACTCCAGGGGAAAAATACTCCAAAATCCCCATTCCCTCCCCACTCCTGGGGGAAGGATATTGCAAAATCTCCATTCCCACCCCACTCTGGGACCAGCCAGAGGTAGCATTTGCCGGTTCTCCGAAGTACTCAAAATTTCAACTACCAGTTCTCCAGAACCTGTCAGAACCTGCTGGGTCTCAGCTCAGTCCAGCACACAGGGTTGTTGCTGTGGAGAAAACATGAGGAGGAAGGTGTGCTGGGTTCATTTGCCGTCTCGAGTCATTTGTAAAAATATTAAAAGCAAGATATAAATATATATATGTATGTGTGTGTGTGTGTGTGTATATGTATAGGTCTCCTGCGTGAGAAGGGGGTTGGACTAGATGACCTCCAAGGTCCCTTCCAACTCTGTTACTGTATGTATGAATGTATGTCCTGGGGCTTCTTGGTAGCCGCCCCTCTGAGGGCTAATATCCAGTTAGCTTTTCAAGACCAGTCAAAGTTCCCCATCTGCTGTACCCTAGCTAGATTTTTTTTTGTTAAAATAAGAAAAAAGAAAAACAAAGCAAATAAGGTGCCCCTTGTCAGGGCATTGATTAATCCCATTCTGCTTTTGGGATAATTGTGCCTGATTACGAGGAGTGGATCGAGACCTTTTCCTTGTTGCATACTTTAAGAAAACAAACCCCGAAGATATTTTCTAAGAAAACTCATTTATTTGTTATAAAGAAAATAAAACATCTCACTAACTAAGAAAAGTAATTGTTACATTTTTGCAAAAGTTCGGCTATTTCTCAGCCGGACCTTTCTGGCAAAAGAACAAAGGAAAGAGTGTGAGAATGTGGGGTGGACATGTGCAGTTTTGCTTACTGATAACAATTCTTGGCAAGCTATGGAAAGTCTGATAGTCCAGAAATAATGAGCTCAGCTGGTAAATAAAAGAACGCAGTGACACCCCTTCCTCAAAAAGAGAATTGGCTTAATTAGGAAAGTAGGGGAAATGGTTTTACTCAGCTCAGAACTAATAGGAAAATGGCAACAATATTTTATCGTAGAAAGAAGCTTGTGGTGGCAAGACAGTCTTACAGGAAATAGCAACTCTTCATATAATTCTTTGAGATGGGCAACTTTACTCTCTGGGAAGTAGGGGTATACCTGACTTTGCAGGTACATTTACAGTATTCTCCCTAATTAATTTTTTTTGTTCCTAAATCCAGACAAATTTTATGGCTGCTTAATGAAAATATATTTAGAATAAAGGAAAGAAAGACCTTGGCGCTTTCAAACCTATCTAAAATGGGCTTTAACATTTCATTTTAACAGGTCATTTTAAAACCTCTCTAGCAGTAGGTGACTAAAACAGCTTTCAAAGATTTTGTCTGAGAATTCAGTACCTGAGGGCATAGCTTCTCCCAACAACGTCTTGCAGCGCTTGCAAATTATTTTACTATTTGCCTGTGAATTCTGCAAAGCAAAGAAAAAGATTTAAATGTCTTCTTATTTGGTAGATACATGAGGAGAAAATCTGCTTAAAATGTCTACAAATAATTCAATCTACTGGCCAATTTCCTCCTGTTATATTCCAGACAAATGAGCCCATGTTTCTTTCAAACTCCCAGCATGAACATATTAAGGAAGACTATTATAATTCCGTAACAATGACCAATCAGCCCTTAAAAATGACTGAACCTGGTCCCCGCCATTACTGTCTACAATAAAGAGCCCACTAGTGCACAGTCATTAAAATGCGAAGCGGATGATTTATTCGCAGGGAACATTTTATTAAAATTGAGGCGCGGGTGTGTATATTCAGTCACCAAGAAGACTGAAGACTTCACCATGAATTCTAGATTCGTGCACAATAGAAAAGCACTAGCAATTTCAGCATCAAATTACCAAAAGCTATTTGAGAAGAGATATAATCATCAAACCCACATTTAAGAATGTAACATGCTCTAGTAATTCATGAGCAGACCTGTAAGTCATGTTGATTGAAATAATTATTTCCATTTTGCAACATTCTGAGTGAGAAAAGGAGGAGGAAAGTGCAATGGCAGGTCACGTAACTTCCTTTGCAGAAAAACCCAGGACATTTCCAAATGGCCAGGCAAATGTGACAACCCTTTTAAGAGAGGGCATGGATTGCTGCTACCAGTCTAAATCGACTGAGCCAGTTGGACGAATGACTTCGTTCATAACACATTTACCTATTATGACTTTGCTCATAACACCTTTAATTGATAAGTGGAGAAAAAGAAAGTCAAAGAGAATAGCTGTCTTCCAAGTGTGTTGGATTACAGTCAAGATGGTGGGGATTATGGAAATTCTGATCTAACAGGTCTGAAGGGCACCAATCTAGATTTACCTCTCTGACGTTCACTGTCCTGACATTCACTGGGTAACTTTGGACTAAACTGTCCATTTGTTTCTTTAGCACATACTGTAGAAGTAGTGCATCTTTCAGTCACTTTTCATCTGAGAGCTCATCTGAGAGTTTACCAAAACAAAGGACAGGATAAAAAAAAGTGGGATTTAAATGTTGTGTAGTGGGACCTTAAGTGATAATGAGTTTGCAGGAAGCCAGTGATGGGGAACTTTGCACTGCTGCTTTTTTCGTGGTATAAAAATAACAGGATGCTTTAAGTTGGGAGGTGTCCTTGCATTTATGCCTTGAATCCAAGTCCAGAGTTCTGTTTTCAAGTTGTTGAGTATATCTAATAATATGTCGGCAGTTCTTTTCATTGTCTAGACTAAAAAAAGGTCATGCAGCTAAAATTCCTTAGAAGGACCAAACATGGACTTGAAAATATGCCTTTTTCCAAAGCCAAAATCTACATCATTCTGAATCTGTGCAACATAAATTGAACATAAATTCCCAGCAGCAAACCTAAAATTCTGTATTAAATTGAACCCTAATTTTATGGCATAAAGAGGAATTATCCAGTCCATATATCTGGCACTCATTATCTATGGCCTCATTTTCTGGTTTCTTGTGATATATCCACAATTTAAAATATGTGCTAGAATTTAGTGTCTGTAATACATACAGTTTTGCATATCTGGTTTCTGCCACATTTTTTGGAATACTACAGATATTTATAATGTGGATGTTTTTTTCACAGTCTCATTATCTGTGATTTCATTATCTCAGGTTGCTCAGCAGGAAGAGAATTCCTGCAAATAACAAGGGGAATCTATATACAGTAAGCAAGGGGACTAATCTTAATTATACTTTGGCTGAAAACTATGCTAGGTAATTTAAAATTATAAAAGAAACCATCTGGATTGGAACTAAGTCTGCTTTGTTTTCAACTGTATCCATGCGTATTGTTTTACGAGTATTTATTGATTGATTGATTTAATGTATGTCTTTATGAGATTTAGAGACTGCCCAGTTCCAAAATGACTCTTAGTCACACGAAATATAAATGATGCTAAAAATAAAAGAATTAAAGGAAAATAATAAAAAGAAAATCACAAACACCAGACAACCACACTCCCTCTAATAAGAAACATCACCAACAGCCTCAGCTAATATCCTTCCCTAAGGCCCAGGAGAACAGCAGGTTTTTAAAGACATCTGGAGCATTGTGAAGCCTCTACAACAGTCCAACCAGTGGTGGGATTCTACTGGTTTGGACTGGCTGATCAGGGGCGGCAGATTGAATTGGCCCTCCTCAGCTGTTTTCGTTGCTCCTTTCCTTGTTTGCAACATGGAAGTTCAATTTTATGGAACCTGTGCATGCGCGTGCAACACGCATCTGGCATGAGCACTCAGAAAACTGGTCCCCAGGGTGGGAACTGGACCCCTGAGTCCAACTGTGAAGCCACTAGAATATCAGTGACTGTTTGGAGGGCCTTCTGATCCAGGAATTAGAAATGTAATCTGTGATTATCTCTAAGCAGAGCTGACAAAAATTTCTCAAACTCTGAAGGACCAGGTCAATTCAATTAGTGCCTCCAGAATTTCCCCAATTCTTTGCCATTGGTTATATTGTTTGAGGCACCAAGTTCCTTCCCTCTACTGCCATACCTAATTCTTAGCTTTATGGGCAATGCAAACTCCCCTTCTGGGGCTTCTCCTGTTCTTTTTATCTTATTGCACAATATGCAGAAGCTGCTGAACATGGAAGGTTTTTCTTTTTGTTTTTAACAAAGCCACTGTGGCTAATTGTTTTTGGCTTAGTTGCTTTTGTTTGATTCTAATTGTCCATTAATTAATTCACAATGAATGTAAGTAGCTTATATTCATTTAGAGTACACTCTAAAGTTTAGGGTCTAAAACATTTTCCTACAAAATCAACATTCAGAGTGCAGAGTATGCACTTCACACTCAGTTCTGATGTTTCCACTCTGTGGTCCAATATATTTTCTTCTGATTAGAACTGCATGTATTGATGATAAAAAAAGGTCACGCACCAAGAACTCCATGGTTTTGCTGACCTGAACAGAAATAACAGTATGTTTTTGCCACGCAAATTAAATCAATGTATCTTGTGTGACAACTTTCAGCTGTTGGCTAACTGCACATTATTTTTTTCCCCACTTCTATCTGAAAATGTCCTTGATATTGTCTGGAAGGAAACATTTTCCTCTAGAGATAAGCGGTTAGAACAGTTTGCGACCTTGGAGCATCTAAAATTATGTTGTGTGATGATTTGGAGAAGAGTTGTCTGAAGCACAGGAAATAGGATGGTGTCAGTGGCACACAGGTTGGCACACAAGCAAGAGTGCTGCTTCTGGGTTCATTATTTAATGACTTATCACCTGCTGAGACTTAACAAGGTGGGTGAAATGCTCCATTAAGGAGTCCTGTTTCAAGTGATATGGAGGGCTGGCCAAGAGTCCTTTCTCTTTGTGACGACTGTTTCACAGATCAAGTTATTGCCTGATGTTACAATTGCCAAGTGATGAAAATACACTTCAGCATTCTCCAAGATTGATGAGAAACAATAGCCTTCAAAGGAAAAGCACACATAATAATTTGTTTGTGTATGGGGAAGAAGCAAGGGAAGGAGATTATATTACAAGCCTTTAGCTCTCTCGGTTATAAATACAAGGGTTTGGATCCTGCTCGTGATTTTATTGAATGTTATTGATTTTTATTGTTCTTGCGTTTTTTCCCCCCAGATAACTGGGAACTTTCAGTTATTGTTTACAACCAGAGAAAGAAAAAAAGATTGTAGTACCAATGTAGCACTGACTGAAAGAAAATTTAAATCATATATAAATAGGAACTAATCTGGGTCGGTCACCGGGACCAGGGGTTCGGTCTTCCAAGCTTTCGGACTTGTGCTGGAACCCATCCTTAGGGAACTTCTCTTTAGTACAGTGTGTGCTAGAGAGAAGCTAGAGAAGTTCCCTGAGGATGGGCTCTAGCACGAGTCTGAAAGCTCGGAAGACTAAACCTCTGGTCCCGGTGACCAACCCAGATTGGGTCCTGCAACATTATCCTGGGACATATTCACCTTCATTCATATTAAATTAATTATATAATGAAATATCTAATTTTCTTTGAATAAGAGATGACAAACAAATGCAATGATTGCGTAGTTTTGGTGGCACAATTTTCTTTCACATTAATAGTAAATAAATAACATGCACTTTCTTTGTTCTAGTTGACATTTAAACCAGTAAGAGCTTGTTAAAAATAAATAAGGCTCCCTATAAATCTAGCAATGCAATTATATATGAGCCACTGACTTTCTCACCTGCTCCAACAGACCTGAGTGGCAATAGGAACATTACATTTTCCCATCGGTAAGGTTGAACCTACAGTGATACATTCTTCTGCATCCTATTTAAATAATGTTAAACAAGTAACTCCTGACTCTTCCAAGCAAATAATGATCAGAAATCATACTCCAGTCTTTAGAAGTTCAGCATTATTTGCACATGCGTCAAGGAACATTTTATTTGTCTAACCCAAGGCATTTAAGGTATTCTAAGTCTGTAAAGATGCAGCTCAATTTCACGGGAAGATTTCCAGGAGGACAGAAAGCTGTGCTGTGTGAAAAAGTGACTGATCTTCAAAAGCATCAAAAGCTCCAGAGATAAAAGCTACTTAAGCCAGCTAGGTAAAGTGGAAGAACTGCATTCAGATCACTCAAACTCCAAATGTGAAGAGCTATTTTATATGCAGTGATGGATTGTACAAATGGCTATGAGAAGTTTGGACTGAATAACCAAGTTTCCAAAGTCCTTAATCAGACACACCTCGGTCCCACATAGTAACTGACTGCTGATCCTGCTTTCAAAATCTTTTAGTATTGGAGAGATGTAATTTCCATCCTTGGCACAAGAGATGCCAAGAATGGCTAATAAATTCTGCTGAATGCTCCCCAGAAGAGATCATCATTGGATTTTTCCAGAACCACAGGGGTGAAAAATAATTCATAGATCTCAGAAAGATATCTTTGCTTTTATAATGTTCTGGTTAATTTGCCTGCAGTTTGCAAAGCTCTTTGTAGAAGCCATACTTTTCATGTTGTGAGAGTTTATAGTTTTTATTTTTATTTTATTTTTACCAAAGAACATCATGTAGTAACAAAAGCACATGTCATTTAACCTTCTACTGGCTGGGTCTGCATACTGCACCACATTACGAAATGATTTGTTAGGGTTTGGCTTACCACAATAAGCAAACTCAAGTACTATGGTTTGCAAAACATAGTTTATGTCTCAGCCTGTTATGTTTTTCAGCCAAATGAGCCTTTCCTAGCTTAAGCACTATTGGTGAACTCCAACAACTATACCAACAAATCTCCTGGTTATTACGATCTCCAAAATCTTTGGCACCACCCCTTAAACAATTATACAAGAGTTCAAATCCAGGAATTGGGATTTCAAATGCTGTCAGACTACAAGTCCCATAATGGCCAGAATGTGGTGAATTCACAGTTTCTAGTACCTGGCTTAATGAAAATAGCAGAGAACGAATTGTGCAGCTCAAAGGAATGCAGTCTTTTGTCTTATTTTTTGTATATATTTACCAAGAGAGACTCACTACTTGTAGTCCACTCATCCTCTGAATGAAGCCTTCCAGATTCTGTTCCCGATAACTCAGTTCTTGAATTAATCAGGAGGTAATTGTGCCCAAGAAAACAGTCATCAATTTGGGGATGAAGCAGGCTATCATTGAAAGGGTTAGGATGGCAACACCATTCGTCAACCAAATCACTCCAGTTCTCAAAAGGAAGGGAAAGAACCCGGAGAAATGTCCTAACCAAGAAGAGAATGAGTTGATTACTATAACAGAGACAACAAAAATCCAGGCTGTACAGACTGCAGAACAATTGTATGAATAAAGAAAAGGGACCAGATTTTCTGATGTTTCTGATGCTGAGAACTGTACATAAAAATGGAGAACAAGGGGCAAATTATAACTTTGCAGGGGAGAACCTGTATTTGTGTATCTCAGCATAATGCACCACATGGGAAAAATTGGTCTACGGCTATTAATGGAATTGAATGGTTTGATTCAGTGACAGAACAGGAAGCAGCTTCCAACTAAATGTACTTCCCAAAAAACAATCTACCCTTAAACATTCGACGGGCTGGAGCAGACATAGTTCAAAGTCTCCTGGTTTGTAGAAATTTAAAATAGATTCTTAAAGTAGCAAGTACTAAGTAGCCTTGCATTTTTTTTTCTTTTGAAGATGGCAGCTAAAATATTCATGAATTCATTCACTGTATTGAATGAATACAGATGTGACTATGGCTAGTTGAGGCAAGGAGGAAAAACTGGACTTCACTAATAATCCCATTGACTCAACCCATTTTCCTGTATTATTCAGACATTAAGCAAAGTTTATAATGGTAGATTTAGTGTTTTCTGCACTGTTTATCACTCATAATTGTTTTGTTTAGGATTGTGTTAAAGCAATACACGTTGATAGCAAACAATGCTAGGTTTCCCTGCACCCCAGACTCAAAACCTGTCACACTAAATGTAATGCAAAAAAAGATAAATAACCCTTGCAATTTATTTTTCAGTGTTCCTATAAAGCAAATGTGCAATGATATTTGGGATTAATGAAGAAGGGTCGAGGCCAAAAGAGTGAGCTGAGCAAAATTAATTTAAAGGGCATGCTACCCAGTTCCAATCTGGTGAATGGCAAGGGCAGTACCATGAAAAGTATTATGCCTATATATCTCATGCAGAAAAACAATCTGTGAAAAGCATAAACATGGTTCAATAGTCAGATGACACAACCTCTCCAGTCCTCAACAATCATGGTTTTGTGACCTCTGAGATAGAAAAACAGGCAGCTTCTGATTAACTAGTCTAGTGTAATGTAACAAAGTCTCTGCAGTTTCAGTTAGTGGGGGTGGGGGGGGGGGAAAGTGTTCCTGGCCTGACACAAAGACTAAATGGAGAGAGAAAAAGTCCTTTTTTGGGATTAAAAGCAAAATTTCCTATAGAAACATACAGTGAACCAGACAAACATGCTAACGGAATATCTTCGCATGTTTGGTATACGCCAATAAAAAAAAAATTAAATTAATTATGAACAACATTTACATTTTGAACATGACTACCATTTTCTCAGCCACTGATTTTAAAACTTAATCCAGTTTAAAAATGACCCATGTTTTTGCTGTTGCTGGAAACCTTCATCTCCTGCTTTTCAATTGAAAAGGCCTCAAGACAACATTGCAAGACATCAAAAAATATTGATGGTGTTAATAAAAGTAAAAAGAACAGGGGTAACAAAAAAGCTATTCATAGTGTACAAGAACTACTGTATACGGGCCACAGAGATTTTTAACCATTCGAAAGGACACCAAATTCCTTATTTTTCTCACCTGGGCTTTACTTCCAGATTATCTGAGTACAAATTTCACCAGCTGTTACATTTCTTCTAGTATGAATGATTTGCAAATGCATTCATCAATAGGAAAAATCTCAGAGTACAGTATTTACCTATTATTAATTACACTCTCCCCGCAACATTGACAGAAAAAAGTACAACTCTTTTTGGATTTTAGACCGTGACCAACAGCTGGTGTCAATTCTGAAAGACATTGAAGAACTTAACTAACAACAGTAAAACTACAGTCACACCAAGAATTTAGTGTAGCACTGGATTCACAACAACAATATTTTTATACTATTTTATTCACCAGTAATGAGTGAAACATTCCTGAAAGGGAGTCTTTTATTATCACACCATATTCCACACAATAGATTTTAACCCAACAGTTTGAAGATCACATAACAAGATCATAGCTGAAATAAGATTTGAACCAAAGACTTTCTGGAGCAACTTCCCCAGCCTTGGTGATGACTGGATTGCTGAACTTCTCATCTTAAAAATAACTGTGCTAATTAGAGAATGCTGCAGATGAAGTCCACATGTTTAGAAAGCCACATGTTGGGAAAGATTGCTTTAGAGGATAAGCCTTCGGTGACATGATGACTGCTAGTCTGGGATCTTTGTAATTCTCAAGGATCAAAATGGCAAATATCAGGTTTCATGCCCCATGTGGCAATGATTCTTGACTCACAACTCTCAGGATTTTTTTTATAACAGAAGTTCATGGACACGACAGAAGTACATTAATTGCTCTAGTGTAGACAAAAAAAGAAGCTATCTATCTCCTGCAGTAAATGCCAGTAGGTTTCAATATAAGGCCTTCTGAAATCAGTGGAGATTTGGCCAGTGTTGTGGTCCACCAGCAGCTTGCAGAGCTGGCAGCAGAGTCAGACAGTGAAAAGGCTGGGGAGGACCATGGGTCAATCCTGGAGTCTGGGGAAGGCCCGGATGAGGGCTCTGCGTTGGATGCAGTGATTCGGGCCAGGGTCATCTGGGAGTGATCTGCAGATTCCGGAGCCTCCAGAGTCAGGCAGCAGAAAGGCAGAGGAACAGGAGGAGCCTGTTTCTAGTGCACACATGCGCAGAGCTGCCAGAAGGCAAGAGAAGCTAAAGCAAAAGGGACAACTCGAGAGTAAGGCCAGGAGATTATTGACCCCTCCCATAAGCCTTAAAAGACCAGCAAAGGCTCTTGGGCTCTTTGTAGGAAAGCAACGTTGCTAAATTTGTTTCCAGTCGGCATCTCTTGTTTCTGAACTTCGTGGGACTTTGCCAAGAAAGGCCTTGGCAGGGTGCCAAAGAAGATAAAGGTTTGTGATAAGCCTGAAGGACTTTTTCTGAAGGACTTACTTTGGAATTAATTTGGACTAAGCTGGGAATGAAGTAATTCTCAACTGTTATAATAAAACAGTTTTGTTTGGGACTAATTGTGTCTTGTAATGACTAAGTGAGCCTAGGTCACAACAGCCATTTTCTTCACAACCTTGAGATTGGGAGCCTTAATGTTGACATTAGTACAGGGGACGTGCATAAGTGCACTAACGTGCCTATCGTTCCTGTCATTATATTTTTATTCTTTTATTCTTGTTCTCATTTTTGTTTGACAAATTCTAATAAATAAATAAATAAATAACTTCTGCCTGACCAGGGAAATGGCTGTTCCTCCCCGGCTTCACTTCATGACTTTGAACGTCAACTCCTAGTTCAATTTACAGTTTCTTTATTACATGTGGCTGGTCTTTGTAATTATGCATTAATAAAGTTGGAACTGGAAGTTTTTGAAGAATAAAATCATTATAAAAATTTATTAACATTATTAGTTGGAAAATTAAAGGCTTCATTAAAATGAACATTATGAAAATATATTCTACTAATACATGATTAAATATTTGGTCCTCCCAAAAGTTGCTATAAAGATCTGCTAATATAAACACGAATCCAGTCATGCAATGCTACATCCTATCTATGAATAACATGACACTGGAAAGTCTCCTCTTTGCAGGTGACATTTCCTATGAATTCTAGCAATAGCAATAGCACTTAGACTTATATACTGCTTCACAGTGCATTACAGATCTCTCTAAGCAATTTACAAAGTCAGCATATTTCCCCCACCCCACCCCCACCTCCCAACAATCTGGGTCCTCATTTTACCAACCTCGGAAGGATGGAAGGCTGAGTCAACCTTGAGCCGGTGAGAATCGAACTGCTGAACTGCTGCCAGCAGAATTAGCCTGAAATACTACATTTTAACCACTGCACCACCACAGCTCTTTATGAGGTGATTATATACATCTACTGATAAATAACCTGCATAGAATCAAGACGTTTAGCTCTTAGTAAGTGTAGGTGGAGCTAAGATTTCTAAAGAGAAAAATAAAACACAGAACATGTAGCAATAGCAGTGGAATAAAAATATCATATTCTGATACACGCGAACAGAATAATTTCTTAAATCTCAAAATCTCAGCCAAGAAAGCTGTTTTAATAGTCTGTTAATATTTTGCATATTAGAATATGTCATTATGTTTTCCTAGGAAGCATGACAATTAATATTTATTTTCATGAATTACGGAATAAGCAATAAATCCAATAAAATCAGACCAATGAAACTTTGGAAATAATGAGGAAAAAAAAGAAATAGCCCCAATTGTGATTACTTTATCTATAATGTCACTACTAAACGTTATTTTTTTTTCCTAGTCCAATGTTTTATAGGTAAATGCAACTTTCCTTGAATACTCTTAACATATCCTAATTTTGAACTTTTAAGCGGAGATCATCAGCAGAAAAGAAATAAAGGAAAAAAGGAAAATTCACACTTACTTGTACTGAAAACTGCTTGAACAAGCAGCCTCATATGTAAGCCTTCCCCTGGCTGATATTGCAGTCCTCGACAGGAAGAAGGCACAATACTGACCTCTGGCGGAAGGCCGAAAGCTTTACAAGCTTTATCACTTTTTAGTTCTATTAAAGAAGGCATCAGAGTAATATCCACAGGCCAGCTTTCTGGATTTAATTCACTACAGGGATTTAAGAAAGAACAATAATGTCCCATTAGCAAATAGTTGCAATAGAAGTCCACATGGCTGGGAAAGTCATGTATCTCATTTCATAAATGGATGCAATGCAAACAAATAAACATATGGAATAATTAAATCAGTTAAATCCAGCATTTTGCACAAATGGAAAGCAAGCCGATAATGAAGTCTACTGTATCCTTGATTAGAACTGTTGTTGTTGTTATTAGTTGCGAAGTCGTGTCTGACCCATCGCAACCCCATGGACAACGTTCCTCCAGGCCTTTCTGTCCTCTACCATCCTCTGGAGTCCATTTAAGTTCACGCCGACTGCTTCAGTGACTCCATCCAGCCACCTCATTCTCTGTCGTCCCCTTCTTCTTTTGCCCGCAACCTTTCCCAGCATTAGGCTCTTCTCCAGTGAGTTTTTCCTTCTCATTAGGTGGACAAAGTATTTGAGTTTCATCTTCAGGATCTGGCCTTCTAAAGAACAGTCAGGGTTGATCTCCTTTAGGATTGACTGGTTTGATCACATTGCAGTCCAAGGAGCTCGCAGGTTTTAGAATTGAGAGATGTACAAAATATTGTGAAAGATGCCATCCCAAATTGCACTAGGATGGGGAACTGCCAAAATAAGAAACCACCAGTGATTGTCTGTGGAGATTCTCAGTCATCCAGTCATCATAGTTATTTCAAAGGTGCTTTTTTGTCTTCAAAAGGCAAGTGGACTGATTTTTCCTTGTGGAAGAAGAACAAAACATTTTATTTCTCATCCAAGAAACTTCACCAGTTATGATGGCGGGGGGCGGGGGGGGGGGCGGAATGGAAGAATAGGTACCGACAAGACTGGATTGTGAGGGCATGGAAGGATGGGTTCTGATAGAATGGTGGGGTGGTTGGGTGGAAGGATTGTATTTCTTTGCAGTCATCTGGTTGTTAGCACGTTCTCTGAGACCATTTGAGGCCCCTTGAGGGTTTACCTGTGTCCTCAGGGTCACCTGAATCAAAGTGCAATATTCCTTCTCCTCTGTTGAGAAAGGGCTGATCAGTTCTAACATACAGTCAGGTCCAGAAATATTGGGACATTGACACAATTCTAACATCTTTGGCTCTATACATCACCACAATGGAGTTGGAATGAAACAAACACAATGTGCGTTAACTGCAGACTGTCAGCTTTAATTTGAGGGTATGTACATCCAACTCAGGTGAACGGTGTAGGACTTACAGCAGTTTGTATATGTGCCTCCCACTTGTTAAGGGACCAAAAGTAATGGGACAATTGCTTCTCAGCTGTTCCATGGCCTGGTGTGTGATATTCCCTCATTACCCCAATTACAATGTGCAGATAAAAGGCCCAGAGTTCATTTCAAGTGTGCTATTTGCATTTGGAATCTGTTGCTGTCAACTCTCAAGATGAGATCCAAAGAGCTGTCACTATCAGTGAAGCAAGCCATCATTAGGCTGAAGAAACAAAACAAACCCATCAGAGAGATAGCAAGAACATTAGGCGTGGCCAAAACAACTGTTTGAAACATTCTCAAAAAGAAGGAATGCACCGGTAAGCTCAGCAACACCAAAAGACCTGGGAGACCACGGAAAACAAGTGTGGTGGATGACCGAAGAATTCTTTCCCTGGTGAAGAAAACACCCTTCACAACAGTTGGCCAGATCAAGAACACTCTCCAGGAGGTAGGTGTATGTGTGTCAAAGTCAACAATCAAGAGAAGACGTCACCAGAGTGAATAGAGAGGGTTCACCACAAGATGTAAACCATTGGTGAGCTTCAAAAACAGGAAGGCCAGATTAGAGTTTGCCAAACAACATCTAACAAAGCCTTCTCAGTTCTGGAACAAGATCCTATGGACAGATGAGACCAAGATCAACTTGTACTAGAGTGATGGGAAGAGAAGAGTATGGAGAAGGAAAGGAATTGCTCATGATCCTAAGCATACCACCTCATCAGTGAAGCATGGTGGTGGTAGTGTCATGGCGTGGGCATGTATGGCTGCCAATGGAACTGATTCTCTTGTATTTATTGTTGATGTGACTGCTGACAAAAGCAGCAGGATGAATTCTGAAGTGTTTTGGGCAATATTATCTGCTCACATTCAGCCAAATGCTGCAGAACTCATTGGACGGAACTTCACAGTGCAGATGGACAATGACCCAAAGCATACTGCAAAAGCAACCAAAGAGTTTTTGAAGGGATAGAAGTGGAATGTTATGCAATGGCCAAGTCAATCACCTGACCTGAATCCCATTGAGCATGCATTTCACTTGCTGAAGACAAAACTGAAGGGAAAATGCCCCAAGAACAAGCAGGAACTGAAGACAGTTGCAGTAGAGGCCTGGCAGAGCATCACCAGGGATGAAACCCAGCGTCTGGTGATGTCTATGCGTTCCAGACTTCAGGCTGTGATTGACTGCAAAGGATTTGCAACCAAGTATTAAGAAGGGAAAGTTTGATTTATGATTATTATTCTGTCCCATTACTTTTGGTCCCTTAACAAGTGGGAGGCACATATGCAAACTGCTGTAAGTCCTACACCGTTCACCTGAGTTGGATGTACATACCCTCAAATTAAAGCTGACAGTCTGCAGTTAACGCACATTGTGTTTGTTTCATTCCAACTCCATTGTGGTGGTGTATAGAGCCAAAGATGTTAGAATTGTGTCAATGTCCCAATATTTCTGGACCTGACTGTAGATGAATTATTTTATCCCTCCTTCAAACCAATGGTCCTTTCTGTAATCTATAGAGATGACTATGTTAGAATTGTTAGAATTGAACATCAGAACTGATGAAACTTCTTGGATGAGAAGCGAAACGTTTTCTTTTTCTCCCTCAAGGAAAAAACAGTTCAGTTGGGCTTTTGAAGAAAAAATACATATGATTGTGAATTTGGGAGTAAGGGGGGAAAAGTAGAGAGAAAGGAGTGTCATCTTGAGAACACCTCCTCTTGTCTATGGGTGTTGTATAGGTACCCCACAGAACTGTAGCACAGCACTGCTTTCGCCATTCTGCAGAAAGCTGCAAGATCATTCAGATGTTGTTGCTTTGGAAATAGCAACATCCTAAATCTAACAGAGGAGCATTTTAATTCCCCGGGTCATGCTGTATGAGGTTTCAAGGCAGCAGTCCTTGTAAACGGAAGTTACAGAAATTGATTTCAGCACAAAATAAAATAGTCAATGTAGAATTCAACAAAGGAGAGAACACTATCTTTCACCTAGCCGATCTAATCTTCTAGAAACATAGTTTACGATAATTAGCTGTTTGTGACAGGAGTGACACTTTATGTAATTCTGTATCTTGCCTCTTTTCATAATTTCCCTTTTCTCTCTCCTGCACACATTTAAAATACTGTTCTGTCAGATTGGTATTTTACACATTTTCTGAAGCTGATTTTGATCCATGAAATCTTACATGATATAATAATAATAATAATAATAATAATTTTATTTCTATACCGCCCTTCTCCCGAAGGACTCAGGGCGGTGTACAGCCTATTTAAAAACACAAAAAACACAACAACAATTTAAAATTTAAAATCATTAAATAATTAGGCTCCAATTAAAATCCCAGAAATTTAAAATACCCCAATTTAAAACGTTATGTTAATAGCCCTGCCTGGCAGAACAACAGGGTCTTCAGAGCGCAGCGAAACACCCGGAGGTCGGAAATCTTTCGTATTTCGGGGGGCAGTTCATTCCACAGGGCTGGGGCTCCCACAGAGAAGGCCCTCCCCCTGGGTGTCGCCAGCCGACATAACTTGGCTGATGGCACCCGGAGGAGACCCTCTCTGTGGGAGCGGACTGGTCGGTGGGAGGCTATTGGTGGCAGAAGTCGGTCTCGAAGGTACCCGGGTCCTATGCCATGGAGCGCTTTAAAGGTGGTAACCAACACCTTGAATCGCACCCGGAAGACCACTGGGAGCCAGTGCAGCTCGCGCAGGAGGGGTGTCACGTGGGCGCAACGAGTTGCACCCATAACCACCCGCGCGGCCGCATTCTGGACCAGTTGGAGCCTCCGAGTGCTCTTCAAGGGGAGCCCCATGTAGAGAGCATTACAATAGTCCAACCGGGAGGTGACAAGGGCGTGAGTGACCGTGCGCAAGGCGTCCCGATCCAGAAAGGGCTGCAACTGGCGAATCAGGCGAACCTGATAAAAGGCCCCCCTGGCCACGGCCGTCAAGTGCTCTTCTAAAGACAGCCGTGCGTCCAGGAGGACACCCAGATTGCGAGCCCTCTCCGTGGGGGGCAAAGATTCACCCCCAATAGTCAGCGATGGCACCTGCTGACTATATCGGGGCGCCGGAAGCCACAGCCACTCGGTCTTGGAGGGGTTGAGTCTGAGCCTGTTCCTCCCCATCAAGGCCCGCACGGCCTCCAGGCAGCGGGACATCACATCAAGGGCATCGTTGGGGTGGTCTGGGGTGGAGATGTACAGCTGAGTATCGTCAGCGTACAGATGACACTTCACCCCAAAACCACGGATGATCTCACCCAGCGGCTTCACATAAATGTTGAACAGGAGGGGCAAGAGGACCGACCCTTGCGGCACTCCCCATGCGAGATGCCTCGAGGTCGACCTCTGTCCCCCTGCCAACACAAACTGCGAGCGGTCGGAGAGGAAGGAGGAGAACCACCGCAAAACGGTGCCCCCTATTCCTAACCCCCTCAACCGCTGCAGCATGATACCATGATCGATGGTATCAAAAGCCGCCGAGAGGTCTAATAGGACTAGGACAGAGGAGCAGCCCCTGTCCCGAGCCCTCCAGAGATCATCCACCAACGCGACCAATGCCGTTTCAGTGCTGTACCCCTGCCTGAAGCCCGACTGGTACGGGTCTAGATAGATAGCTTCATCCAGGTGCCGGGGAAGTTGTCGTGCCACCACGCTCTCAACAACCTTCGCCACAAAACGAAGGTTGGAGACTGGACGATAGTTGGCTAATTCAGCCGGGTCCAGGGAAGGCTTCTTGAGGAGGGGCCTCACTACCGCCTCTTTCAAGGCGGCAGGAAAGGCACCCTCACTCAGAGAAGCACTTATAATCCCCTGGAGCCAGCCTCGTGTAACCTCCCGGGAGGCCAGCACCAACCAGGAGGGACACGGGTCCAATAAACACGTGGCGGCACTAATCTTACCCAGAACCCTGTCCACATCCTCGGGAGTCACAGGATCAAACTCCTCCCAGGTAACATTCTCAAGACCTGCCCTCGTCTCCTCCCGTGGACTCATCCAGTCGGAGTCCAAGCCATCCCGAATCCGAGCGACTTTATCGTGCAGGAATTGCACAAAATCCTCAGCACGACCCTGCAAGGGATCTTCCCGCACTCCCCCCCGGAGGAGGGAGTGGGTCACCCTAAACAAGGCGGCTGGGCGGTTCTCTGCAGATGCGATAAGAGCGGAAAAGTGGTTAGACTTTGCCGCTTTTATCGCCACTAGGTAGGTCTTGATATAAGACCTCACCTGTGTCCGGTCGGAATCGGATTGGCTAGTCCTCCAAATGCTCTCTAGGCGTCTTTTCCGACGCTTCATCTCTCTCAGCTCCTCAGAAAACCAAGGAGCCAGTTGAGATCGGCATCGGGTCAGAGGCCGCAAAGGCACGACGCGGTCCAAAGCTCCAGCGGCCGCCCTTTCCCAGGCGGCCACCAGCTCTTCAGTCGAGTCGTGTGTTAGGGTCTCAGGGCACGGCCCAAGCTCCGTCAGGAACCTTTCGGGTTCCATCAGGCGCCTGGGACGGAACCATCTAGTTGGCTCCGTCTCCCTGCGGCGGGGGGCGGCGGTAGGAAAGTCTAGTTGGAGGAGCGAATGATCTGTCCATGACAAGGGTTTAATATCTAGGTCCCCTCTACCAAGATCATTCAACCACTGACCAGAGACAAAAATCAGGTCCAGAGTGTGTCCCCCTATGTGAGTGGGGCCTTGAACTAACTGGGTCAGGTCCATGGCCGTCATGGAAGCCATGAACTCCCGAGCCGCCTCTGACGCCTCACCCGCGGATGGAAGGTTGAAATCCCCCATGACAATAAGTCTGGGGGTATCAACCGCCACCCCGGCAATGACGTCGAGTAGCTCGGGCAGGGTCGCTGCCACGTGGCAGGGAGCCAGGTACGTAGTCAGCAAACCCATCTGCACCCCACGGCCCCACTTCACACAGAGGGACTCACATCCGGCTATCTGAGGAACAGTGGTCTCCCTCGGACAAAGACTTTCCCTAACAATCACCGCCACTCCCCCACCCCTCCGCTGGGCCCTTGGCTGATGAAATGCACGGAAACCTGGTGGGCACATCTCAACGAGGGGGACCCCCCCCTCCTGGCCCAACCAGGTCTCCGTAATACCTGCCAGGTCCGCACCCCCCTCCGAAATAAGATCACAAATGAGGGGGGCTTTATTAACCACCGACCTGGCATTACACAACATCAGCCGCGGACCCAGGGCCTGAGACTCTACACAACCCAGGACACGAGTCACGCATCGGGGGCCGGAGTGCGCAATCGCTCGTAAACAGCGTATGCGCACCCCCGACACTTGATATGGCCCCCTGCGTCCGTCATACCTGCCCCTCCCACTCATTATTTCAATTTCACAGCCCTTCCTGTCATCCCCCTGCTTCCCGGTTAAATTTCCTTTCGCGACCCTCCTGCTGCAACTAATCGACCCATCATCCCGCTCGGTTGCTATCTGGACCCCCCCAGGTCCGCTTTTACAACCCCCCCCTCCCTCCCGGGTCCCCTTAAAATTTTTTTAAAAAATTTTCCTAAAAAACCCCTCAACCCCCTCTTCGCTACATGCCATCTCTCGGGGTTCCAAAGCCCGTCATCAAGATACACCTGTTAAGATTAAAAAGCATCACAAGAGGTTTCTGTCTTAACTACAAACCAACCTAATCATCCCTCCAGAAATCATTTACTGTATTCCTGGCATGGAGTTCCTACAGAATTGTTGCATTTCTTTGTTATTGTATTTCTCTGTAAACTGAGCAAACTGCACCAGTTTCTGTCACTGAAGACCTATAGCAGGACTTGGATTGTAGAAGCATGACCTTAACTTTTTGGGACATACAGGCAAAGTTGTAATTCCTAAACCTGTCACAGATATTTTCACAAAAAAAATGAAATATATGGGTTAGAATGCCAATTCACAACTAGCTATTGTGGAAAGCATAGCTGATCACAAGATATAGTAGTTTCTCCCAGAGGGCATTCTGTGAGGCAAAAATGTTGCTTCTTAGAAAACATAATTAGGAAAATAGGTGTAGTAAAGTTTTGTGTGTGTGTGTGTGTGTGTGTGTGCGCGCGTGTGCGCGTGTGTGTTAAAAAATTAAGCTCAAAACTAAATTTTCAGTTCACAGCAGATGATGTTTGGAGAAACACATTACATGCAAATAAATCCTTACATCAACACACACATGCACGTACAAAAGGTAAAATTGACCCCCAAACTATTAAGAAAAAAATGTATCACATATATATATATATATATATATATATATATATATATATATATATATATATACACAGCAAAAACATATTGAAGTGGGATGCACTTACAAGCAATGCTTGGGATGTCAGGATAAAAACATTCAACAACACATTCCCTTCATGGTAAATTTCGCTTGCAAGTGTGCCCCCAACACCTTCAATTCCATAAGCTCATTATCATCAAAGCTATGCATTTTTCCATTCAATGTATAGACAATTGTACAGACACTATGGCTTAGCACATAGGTTCATGGAAATAATGGACTAGATGATGGTACTCTAGTGCTGGCTAATCTCCCAGGTTATTTTAAATACCTTCTATGGGAAAGTAGGTATTATGGAAATAGAGGAACGGGAGGGACAGCAAATAACAGGAAAAAGGTACCAGAGTCTGGGAGGATATTGTAATATCCATCAGCAATGAATGGATCAGCTCAGTTAAGCAGTGTACTGTTAGCAATAGCACTTAGACTTATATACCACTTCACAGTGCTTTACAGCCCTCTCTAAGTGGTGTACGGAGTCAGCATATTGCTCCCAACAATCTGGGTCCTCATTTTCCCAACCTTGGAAGGATGGAAGGCTGAATCAACCTTGAGCCTGGTGAGATTTGAACTGCCAAATTGCAATCAGCCGGCAGTCAGCAGAGGTCGCCTGCAGTGCTGCATTCTAAACACTGTGCCACCACGGCTCTTTTAGCAGCTTTTAATCCAACATACTAATTTCAATTAAGATCCAAGATTCAACTTCACTGGGTTGCAGGACATCTTTAGGCTGCCAGGACAAACTCTAGAAGAGCCAGTTGAATATTTTGCAGCACAACTAGCACCTTCAGGGCTCACAGATTTATTGTGCCATAAGTTTGTGTGGACTAGAAATCGCCTCACCAAATGTCATTTTTGAAGAAAGATTTTGGCAATCATCTTGAAAAGAGAAAACATATCCGCTTATAAAAGGAGGCAGCAAGACTACCCTAGAAAGGAAATGTTTCTCCTGGGAAACACTGTTTACCTATCTCTCTTTTTATTGAAAACCCTTTGTGCAAATTATATTTGAAATCTTAGCCTCGTACCCTTATTGGTACAATGTGGAATTCCTTAGATAATCATGTGAGAGAAGCTTCTGCTCAGAAGAAAGGCTTATTCATACGGAAACATATAATTTCTGCATTCCTATCTAATTTTAAAAGCCCCTTTCAAGCAAATAATTGAGGCTTCTGGCAAGGAAGTTTTCTATCTCCCACAGCGGTCTATTAGATTAGGGAAGGGAGTGGGTGGGTGGGCCCAATACAGAAGTGAAATAAGAGGTAGCCCCAACCAATATGATATGCAAATTACAGATGACATGGGGCTTGTATTAAAACAAACAAAGCAAAGCCACTAAAAGCTATAGTATTGGAAGAAGGTGACATAATTACAGTACGTAGAACTGAGATCTTTTTCTTCTATTTTAGGGAAATGGATTACTTATTTTGTTTCTTGGTATGAGATCTAAAAGAAGGTTTGCAGAGAGTTATTCCAGCAAAACCTGGGGGTGGGGGGGAAATCTGTTATTCCACCAGCATGAGTTGTTCAGAGTTGTTTGTAATTATCCAGGACATTAGTCATCCTTTATACTGTATAACACATAGGGTTGACTCTATTGGGAACTCACAGGTGATTTTAGTATTATATAACTTCTTAGAGGACTATGTTTCTCTAGGGAATTATATAAGATCTCTCCTAATACCGGTAGTTGCTTCCCAGTAAAATATTTTTCCTGAAATGGATTTCTTCTATTTTGGTAACACAATATTGCAGAATCTGGGAGGAATATGGTTAAATTCAGTAAGTGGTGCAACACTTAGAAACAAGAGGAAAATATTGTTGATTCAGTTTTAAAGCACCGACTTAAAAAGTTTCTCTATGTTGAACAATGTAACAAGTTTAATGTTTGGACCTTAAGTGATCAATTCAGAATCTTTTGGAAGATAATCAAGCTCAGTTTTGAAAGTAGTTTTTACAATTAAATTTGCTGAGGATAAGAGCTCAATTTTCAGAGATCATTATTTCATCATCATAGTAATTGCAAATGGTTGCTAAACGAGGCAGTTGCTAAATGAGAACTATCTGCAATGCTTCCAGTGAGCAGTCTGGTTTTACTTTCTTTAGTTTGGAATGATGTTTTTCTTGCATTCTAAAGGATTCTCAGCCATTCTCTCCCACAGCAGAAAGGTGTATGCTACGGTTACTTAAAACAGTGCCTTTGAAGCAGTGGTGAAATGTAAAATTTGTTACTACTGGTTCTGTGGGCGTGGCTTGGTGGTGGTGGGGTAATATGAGTGAGTGGGCGTGGCCAACTTTTTTTTTTTTTAACTTTTAAAACCTCTTCAGCTGAAGAGGTTGTAAAAAAAATGCTTTTAAAAGCTTCTGATGATTCCAGCTGAGCCGCGCGGTCATCAGAGGCTTTTCTTTTTTACTTTTAAAAGCATTTTTCGGCCAAAGAGGTTGTAGAAAAATTGCTTTTAAAAATAAAAAAAAAGCCTCTGATGATTGCGCAGCTCAGCTGGGCAATGGGGGGGGACGGATTTTTGCTACCGGTTCTCTGAACCATCCGCCTCCATCACTACCGGATCGATCTGGTCCAAACCGGGAGCATTTCACCCCTGCTTTAAAGGCTAGAAGAGACATAAGGATAAAGATGCATAACTGCACTCTGACATATTCTTGTACTACAACCTCCTCTCTTCTAATTGATGAAGATCCTCTGGGAACATCAGCCCTCCCTATTTTACACTTGCTCCCTCAAGAATTCAGCTGAGAAGATCCAGTGCTTGGGGTTACTATTTTATGACAGCTTCCATTTATCCAGGCATCATAAACCCTTTCCTTTCGGTGGTATGTATCTTTCACACAGAGTCTAGTCTTGAGATATTGCAGGCCACAATGTACAAAATCCATTCTTGATTTTGTCAACATGCAGTGATTTCCATTCAAACAGTTCAAGGAGTTCAATTTGGTTACAGTACTGCTAGGTAAGCATAAATTCAGTCCAGTGATTAAGGTACCAGGCTAGAAACCAGGCAACTGTGAATTCTAGTATTGCTTTAGCATGGAAGCCAGCAGGGTGACCTTGGGCCAGTTACTCTCAGCCCAATCCACCTCACAGAGCTGTTATGAGGAAAATAGGAGGGCAAAGGATATTATGTATGTTTGCTGCCTTGAGTCATTTATAAAAAATAATAAAGGCGAGGTAAAAATAAACAGAACAGCACCACACAGGCTTAAGTGATAAATATGCTTTAATAGAGGGCAACACTTTCTGGAGTTTGTTCTGAGAACTCAGCTGCTTTAATTTGAAAGAAGCAGAGTGGATGTACGCTACACACATGAGATGTGCATACACTGTTTGTGCTTATCTATATAAAGGCAATTTAAAAGAAGAGCAAAGGGAGGATGATAAACTAGCAAGGTACACCTCAAAAGAAGAATTGATAGGATACTTGACAGTCAATTCAGTTCTGAGCTTCTCATTTAAAGGGCCTGCCTCTGCAGTTTAGGGAAATCTTTCAAATAAAAAGATATACATTTTTTTTCTCAAATAAACTTGAATCCAAGACTATTATTTCATAAATTAAACTTTAAAAAAATAAGTTGCCTGCATGGTGAAGATGTTTGGAAAACATTTTCTTTCATGGCACACAATTAGACTTCCAATCTATACTGCATATCCTCTAGGTAAAGGTAAAGGTTGCCCTCGCATATATATGTTAGTCGTTCCCGACTCTAGGGGGCGGTGCTCATTTCCGTTTCAAAGCTGAAGAGCCAGCGCTGTCTGAAGACGTCTTCATGGTCATATGGCTGGCATAACTAAATGCCAAAGGTGCAAGGAACGCTGTTACCTTCCCACCAAAGGTGGTTCCTATTTTTCTACTTGCATTTTTTACGTGCTTTCGAACTGCTAGGTTGGCATGTCCTCTAGGGTGCCTTTATTGTCTGGTAACACAGACATTTACTAAAGTATGATGGTATGGGAAGTGAGTGATATTGTAGAAGTTTTACTAAAAGTAATCACCACTGTCCTGGATGGCAAATGGGAAGCTAAAGACAGGCCTGTAAGAGAAGAAGCGTTTTCTCCATGGAAAATAGATGGAACACAACAGAACGGGGCAATGCCTATCTCAAAGTGGGAAATGAAGCAGAGTGGGAAATGAATCAAACATAAAGCAAACAAATAAAGTACCGAATAATCAGCAATCCGCTCTTCATCTTCTCCCTAATCTCCAAGAACAGAGTAGTATCCATCCACGTAGCCACCGACTCCAAAAGAGGACCAAGCCGAGAGAAAGCAACCCGCTTCAAAAGTCTGCAAAATACTCTCCCACGTGGGCCGGAGAAAACTAGGAAAATTGAATCCCGGAAACGTTTTAGCTGAGAGGAGGACCTCTGTCTCGCACAGCGCCCCCTGCGAGAGAAATCAGGCTCAGGGCTCAGTCCAAAAAAAAAAGGCTCTTTAGCGCTATCTTTTTAACGGTGGCAAAGATGTCCTCGGCCGCAATGTGACATCATCTTAAAGGAGATTAGATTACGAAAGAAGGTTGCACATTAAACATTATTTGTACGAATTGTATCCCCTGCCGGGATCGCGCTTTGGTTTTTAGTCCGCTTGAACTGATTGATGGATGTCTTTGTTCGCTTTCTGTCGCATGGTAAAATAAGCCGGGAGATGAGGGCGTCTTGTAGTCCGATTCTACTATCTACTATTTACTCAGAAGTCAGTTTCGCTGCAGTTATAGTAGCGTTCGGAATTACCCAGTGCCTTGCATCCAATTGCATTGCAATAAACGTGCAGCCGATTGCAAACTGCAGCTTCCCGCGGTTTGGCTAGCTAGAGAGTCAGACGCTTTGCAGGTTGCATTCCATTCAAGCAACGCTTATTTAATGTGCCTGTTTACTGTGCTACTGATGTACATCCCCACCCCACCTTCAGAAAAGGTGAAGCACGAGAAATCAAGGAGAAAGGAATGAATGAAACTCAATAATCAACCGGTTTCGTGATTTTGCCTGTCGGCTTCCCAAACGAAGAAAGCATGCAGAATCCGGTACTCCGCAGAATACCGTGCCACATAATCTTAAATCCCGCCCGTAACGTTGAGCAAAATACACACACACAGTCGTGCAATGGGGGACAAAGCGACTCCTCCACGCGCGCTCCAGGCGGATCAAAGAACTGGGCTAGCCAAAGCATTTCTTCTTCCCGCTGGCATGAAAACAATAAACCAGGCGGGTTTATTATAAAAGCTCAGCTTTTAGGATTCGCTGGGAAAGTCCAAGTTTTGGGGGGGGAGGGGAAAAAAATAATAGAAAATGCAAGTCGGCTTTTGCACCGCGGTCACGAAGACCCACCCGGATCCCCCTCCTCTTCTCGAAGACTTTCCCTTTAAGGCAGGGGTGGGCAACTGTGGCCCTTTTATAACCTGTGGACTTCAAATCCCAGAATTCCTGAGACAGCCAAGCTGTCTCAGGAATTCTGGGAGTTGAAGTCCACAGGTTGTAAAAGGGCCACAGTTGCCCATCCCTGCGCTAAGGCAAACCTGGAACCGGCGCCGGCTCTGCGAGAAGAAGCTGCGCTAATTCCGAGCGGCGCCAGGTGGCGTCATAACGTCAGGCGAAGGCCAGAAGGAGGGAGGGAGGGAGGGAGGAGGAAGGAAGGAAGCCAGCCGCTTGGCATGCTGGGAGCTGTCAGTGCGCGGGGAGGCGGGAGGGGGGGGAGGTTTCTGCGGCGCGGCTCTTCCGGCTCTGGGCGCCAAGGTAACCCTTTTCGCTCTTCCTTTCTGGCCCTGCGGCCTTTTCCCTTCCTCGAGTGATGGGGCTTTTTAGTCTGTGAGGGGAGAAAGCGCTGAGAGAGAGAGGGGCAAAAAAGGGGAACGGCGGGCAGCGGCATCCTTGTTTGGACCCCTAAGGGGCTTCTCCTTCCCCTCCCTTCTTAGGAGCAGGTGCAGAGAGAGATGGGGTCGGTAGTAAACGCAGGCAGGAGGCGTAGCCGACGGAGACTCGCCTATTCTCTTGCTTTTGTCGGTTGAAAAGGTGTATTTGAAACCAAGGAAACAATCCTTCCATGTTTGCCTGCACAGTCTTTTGCTTAGGAGGGGATGTCGCCCTTCCTTCCCGCCGTTTCATTATTCTATGAAGTGGGAATTCTTGCATATGTTTTGGGGGAGGGGGAGTTATTTGCCTAAATAAATACCTCCCTAACTTGTTTTATTTTATCGTCTTATTTAAAACAGGGGGGGGGGAAACCCCATCCTTTCATTTTTCACTTTAAACGTGTAAAGGAGTAATCCCCTCTTTTTTTAAAAAAAACCAAACACAAGTTTTATTAAAATTTTTCTTTCATCATACATATTTTATGAACAGTGTTGACCGGGTCACATTTTATACATTTTGTGTGTGTGTGTGTGTGTGTGTGTGTGTGTGTGTGTGTGTGTGTATATATATATATATAACTTTTTAATCTATTCCAATCTTCCAATTTTTCCATATTTGTCTGTAATCCCCTCTTAAGGTATATTTATTCTGTTCTTTATTCTAGTGAATAAAGAAACAGAAACTGGGGGGGTTATTTGACTTTTATGGCTGAGAGTGTGTTTTATTTCTTTTAGTTTGCCGGTCAAATAGGACTCCTGAAACCTTGCTTAGACATTATGGGCCTTCTTTTGATTAAATGGTACATAAAATGGTACAAATACCTTTCCCATCATCGTCTCCATTGCCTCTTCTTTATATTTAGCTTCCTGTGCCTAGAATGATGTATTTGCCAATTATACATGCTGTAATGCAGAGTAGCATTTTTTCTTGAAAGCCCACTTGCGCAGAGGGAAAGTTAACAAATCAATTTTTCTTCTACCCTCTTCATTCTGTGTCCATAGGGATTGGTTAATGTTACAGTAGTTTTATTATATTTATTTATTGGATGCAGTGACTGGGAAGAGGTTGAAAAGGCCTTTTACCTGTTACTATTGCATGGAGATATTGTGGGAACCTAAAATATTACTTTAGTTGGGGAAAAAGTAACTTTCAGAATGCTATGTTTCAGAACGCTTAGGGAAAAAAAATTATTACAGCCTTCAACTTTTCATTTTTTTGCATATCTAGGTTTTTCTCAGTCAAAGAGTACTTTTGGATGAATGAATTATTGCTTATGCTGGTTTCTCCCTCTGTGAGTTTCTAGGGAAGCTTCAGGTATAGTTTGATGATACACGCTGAAATATTGATATGGCGAATATTAATCAGTGGATGGACTTGTGAAAAAAAGAATATATGCTGAGAGAGATTGTGTCTAGTGTATATGATGAAGAAAAGTAAACTAACTGGATGAGTGTGTACTCTTAGCTAGCCAAGAGAATGACCAGGAATATTGAACAACGCCCAAGGTTTGAACTTTAAAAAAAAGCCAGTGGTGAAAAAGCCAGACAGATAGGTGCAGTTTTCAGAAAAACTGGCTACCACCTCCTTTTGCAACTCTCATCTTTTTTTGAGAAGTATTTCTCACAGCGTTCATAGGTGCTATCTTCTAAGTTAGTCTGGATTTCACTGTTAAAATAAGCTAATAAAATTCAGAGTACATTATAATCTTAGGGTTGTTACACTTAAAAAGTCAGAAAATAACATTCAAGTGCTTCTATTATGTTTTTAACATTGTTTGTTGTTTTTAGTCATGTCCCACTTGGTGACTTTATAGCAAGTGCTCTCTATGCTACCCTATCAAGCACAGCTTTTTTCAATTGTTGTATGTTCAACTTTGCATCATATTTGATGTTATCAAGCCATCATGTTCTTTGTTTGCCCCTTCTTCTTTGTCCATTCCTAGTCATTCCTTGCCTTCTCCAATGAATTTGCAAGCATAACATGGCCAAAGTAAATCAGACATAGTTTTATGATTTTATCTTCCAATGAGGTGTGATTTAGCACCTTTCCGTTAGTTACTGTGGCTGTCCGTGGTATTCACAGTAATTTACACGGCACCACAGTTCAAAGACGTCAATTCTTCGATCAGCCATTCATAGTGTCCAACTCTCACACCCCCATATATCATTATAGGGAAGACTATAACTAGCTTTTTGTATTTAAATCAATATCCCTGCTTTACCAGATCTTATTCATGTTAACCATTGCAATGCGGCCTAAGATTATCCTGTGTTTGATTTCAGGAGTAGAATTGTATTATTTACCGTTAAATCAGAGAGTCTAGTAAGATCCAATTACAAATTGTATATCAGATTTTAGTGTTTGGTTTACTGTCCAAGACTCAGATACTCAGATATTTTCCCATCTATTTCCCAGTACCCCCCTCAGTTTTCTAATGTGCTTCTAACAGTCAATGTTTCATGTCCACTGATCCATAGTAATGTGTTTGAATTGTACTCATGTACCTTCTTTCAACCAGTCTATCCAATAAAGTCATTTGTCAATGGAAAAGGTTTCTCCTTCCATTCATATTCACATCTTTAGCCTAGAGTTAGGGAATCCTCAAGTGTAGATTTGGCATAGAAATGGAAACAAACAAAATAAATCCTCTCACGCATCTTCCTATCACACAAGAAAAGGCATTGAAGAATAAAGAGAGAATGCATTGGGGCTTAGAAATATCCTTGGGAATTAAAAATAAACTAGAAGATAGAGCATAACTATAAATCATATCTGTTTTTCCATTTATTAATTTATTGAAATTACTAAACAAACTAACCTGAGGTAAGGCTGTGACCTTGATCAGCATGGTGGGACTGGCCATGGGTAAATATTTACAAGTATTATAGAGAATCAGAAGATCATGGATCTAAAAATCTTTGAACAATTATTGTGCCTTACAATGTAGTTCTTTGCATGGGAGGACTCATTATTTTTTATGATGTTTCCTCTCAAGTGAGGGATTTGCACTATTCAATCGTGCGCGCATAAATTAGAAATACTACACAAAAATACATTTTTTTAGATCAATAGCATATTACATTGTTGCTGATATAAGTAAATAAAACCTTGACAGCAGGTATTAAAGAGTGATAGTGAAATCTTCTACTATCCCTACGATTGGGATAAAATTCTGGATAATTAAGAAATATTTTAAAAACCTTTGTATTTCAAATGCAAGCCAGTTATTTGGTTTTATATTTAGGTAGGTTTCTTCCATTAAATTGAAAACTCTCAGGAGCAGTCATTCTTTTCTGATAACCATAAATGTTGGGAACTGAAAATTATATTAGACTGTTCACTTGATAATATTTATCTCTTGTTCATTAATGAATTAATAGAAATTGAGGAATTATGATACTTAAATGTAAAACCTCAGATGCAATTATAGTACCGGTAACAGAGATAGGATTTATTAGTCAATAAAGGGTAGGTCGCTGAGCTTGGCACTTAATGAACCCATTGCAAAATGCTTTGTGTCACCAAACAAAAGGCTAACCTCTTCCAACTCATGCAGGGGGAAAATATAAGGGAATGTGACTTGTTCTTAAATGTTGCATTTTAGTTTTATTACAAGTTGTAATACAGGAAATCTGGACAAACCAACAGGCTGAGTTGGGAAAGTTTCAAAAAAGTAAAACAAAGGAACTGGTTTCTAAGATAAAGAAATATAAACGTTTGGTTAATGTTTCACTGGTGGTAAATTGAGCAAATATCATGGAAGAGATTATGTTATCAGCTATTGTTAGGACATGTTTTGTCCTGATGATTGGTAAAAGGGCTAGGCACATAGCACTTTCTTCCCTGGTCTAGAAAAACAAGTGAAGGCTTTTAGAAGGTGGTAATACAGTAGTTCTATAATGCTTTTGTCTTAGCTTAAGCAGAGCATGTGAGGTCCACCAAGGAGAATTTCAAGTGAACTGTCAGAATGTCAGAGTTAGGCTGTATTGTCTGGATACAAAGGAAAACACATCTGAGGTGATAAACTGAGTCTCATTCATTCATTCAAAACATTTATATAGCCACTCATCTTTCAACTCTTGGTAATTATATACATATTTTAAATAAATAGATCTAATATGTATATCTGCTGCAAAAGTAATGATAAAGAGAATGTGTACATTTGTATTGCTATTGCACTGATGTTCTGACATCTTGTAAAGACAAGAGTATGCCTCCCCCAATAGTCTGCATTTCTGATACTAGTATTTTTTTAAGTCATTACTCTGTTGATATATGTTGTTGGATTTACTTTAACATAAAATATTTTCAATTATTACCAATAATTGTATTTCATACGTTCTGTTCCCAGTTTGGGGTTGTGATGGAATATGTAAAGTTCTTAAGGCTGAATTGAAGCAGTGTTTTTCAAACAAGCATAAAATTTGCTGTATCTCACATAGCAATAGATAAAACATTCCTTATTCTAAAAGTGCAAAATAAGGAAACACTTGCTTTTGTTTTATGGGAAAGATTTAATTAAAGAAACTTTTAATTATTTCTGTAATGTAGAAAATATTTATAATTCTATCTGCATAAAATGCTAAGCAATACAAAGTAACTTCGTAGCAATGGAGATTCAGAGTAGGCAATTTTATGTGTAGTTAGAGTAAATTCACATGTTTAGCTTTGCTAATATTAGATTTCCTTCCTTCCTTCCGTCCTTTTCATTCAAGTCACCACTGTTGACCCTGGTGACTGCCTTGGCAAGTCCCAGAAATTTTCTTGGCAAGATTTCAGAGGTGGTATGCAATTGCTTCCTTCTTAGGGCTGAGGGAGAATGACTGGCCCAAAGTCACTCTGCTGGCTTTGTACCTAAGCAGAAATAGAACTCACGGTCTGATGCCTACCAAACCACTCTACTCTTTTTTTATATTTACCATTAAAGTATCATATTGGTACATGAGATCCCTTGTTTAATTTAGGAGTCTAAAATTGTAATTTTCAATTGACTGTTACATTCTGCCTAAAACTGAACTAAATCTAGACCTTCAATATTAAGTAATTTAGTAATTCTATATTACTAGATCCCATATATTAATTAAATCATTGCTAATAAATATATATGACATGTATGGGTAATCCTGGCTACCAAGACATATGTTTTTGCATATTTCCTCTCAAAATCACCCATTTTCAGCAATTATGATTAGAGGAGACTCCAGTGACTTCTGCAAAAAAGATCGAGGGCTTCAATTTGCCTGCCTTGCTCTTTATCAATTCTTTCATAGGACAGAAAGCCTTTTATTGCTTTAGAAATGATGGACAACGCAAAAACATGGCAACACAATATAAATAGAATCATGACTGTGAAACAGAGCCAGGCATTGATGATTTTATATTTAAATGATTTACAGCATTTTGGCTAGGGGATGGAGTTATTGCTACAATGAGTGTGTTTGCCTATTCCATCAAGAGCAGGCCAACATTGGAATCTGAGTCTGATTTAGAGTGACAGAAACAGAGCAAAATGTACAAACAGAAACACCCCTTGTTATTAAATTAAAAGGCAATATTATGCCACAATGATAAAGATGTAAAAGATGCTTCAGAAAGCAGAATCAGCCAGGCTACTAATGTGGATGGACCTTAATAAAATTGAAAGTAAATTGAGTTACACTTGCAGCTTCATTATGTGCTCCTGTCTAGATTTTTAGGCTACCTGAACACAGACGAGTTCAAATATTGACTTTTTCAGTTTATTATAACATGCTATCCTGAATTTTTCAGCTATATCAATATCGCACTACTACTGTATTCTTAATAATTAAAATGTTTTCATTCATTTTGTGAAGCATCACTTATTTTTATTCTTTTACCAAATGGAATATTTAGCATGCGCTGAATAAAGTTTTGATTTTGTTATTTGATCATAGCATCTAGAAAAATCTAATTTTCTTACTATATGACCAGGTGGAATGTAACTAGAATTTTCTTTACAGAAAAAAAATGGAATTATTCAGTATAACATTTCAAATGACAGATAAAACCTGCGAACTCATTAAAATGTATAGCTTATCTCCTTTATATAAAAATGTTCAATCATTGTTATCTATAATAAGAATCATATCAGAGGGTGATATAGTTACATATATGTTGCCATACATCTACAGTATTATTTTGGTTTCTGTTATACAATCACTTGTGGAAGAATAACTTCTATAGTAGTGCTTTCATTGATGATAGTTATTCCATTTCTTAAAGGCAATATTCAGAAGTTATAAAATAGGCTTGTGTACAATTCACAAGCCTTTGTGAATTGTAGTGGGTTACAAGAACTATCACCTGTGCCTAAAATAAGAAAGGTTATATTTGCTATTCAAAATTATATTACTTTTGAGTGTGAAATGTCTATGTAACAATCAGCCCATTGGCAGTTATATGAGTTTGTTTAAGAATCTCTAAATCAGGAACCATTGCCATATAGAATGGTAGTTAATTATAGAATTACCTGCTGTTTGAATGGTTTTTTAATATTCAATGATAACCCAAATTGTCAGTATATTTATTGATTTCAAGTGTATTCTTCGGTTCTATAGATTAAATGCAATAAAAAGGGCAAGATCTGCTTTATCTCTGAGAAATAATGATCCCAGATGCAAGAATCAGGGTGAGAAAATGGTTCATTTTGAGATTACAGTTCACTTTATTTTTTCAACAGTTCAGCTATTTAAATGCAGTTGTAGAAAATGTTTGCCAGTTTCCTCAGAACATTATAGATTCCATTTGACATTTATGATATTGCGATGATGTCTTTTTTTCCTTCATATCTCTACGGCAGAGGAATCTGGAGAATTTATGTGGTCTAGGAGAAAAGACATAAAAGAACACATCTTAATTAGATGTGCACAATTCCATAGATTTGAGAACCACATTCCAGAACCAAAGGCTATAGATGGGGGTGTTTGAGGGTAAAATAGATGTTTTAAGTTTCTGAAAGATTTATGGGACCAAGAATATTGTTTATGCTTCCCAGAAAGCTACAAAAATGTTCCCAAAACCCACAATTTTATTTGTACAGTACCTTCTCTAGGAGACATTAGAAGTTTAAAAAGAGAACCATTCCTGACATATGGATTGATGTGACAATTTTTTTTCATTGTAATACAGTTAAGACAGGGCTTATCCTCACATCCCTATAAATGCAAGATGAGTATACCCCAATAACCAATTTTTAAAAAATTTGTTGTATTTATGACTATCAATTTCATCTCCAGTTGAGAATTGAGGTAGATTAAAGTTGTCTTTAACTGTTCTGGTTTTAAAGTTGGCCTTCCTTCTTCCTTGGTACATTTTTCTCCAATGGATGCAATGAAGCATGCATGAACAATATGGTTGCAGCCATTGCAGCATCCCTGTGGGTATTCAATAGGTGTTTGAATACCTGGCAATTGACTTGCAATTATGATACTTGCAGTATCCCACAGTTATGTGATTGTTTCTGATCTTCCCTCCTGGCTTCCTGCAAGTCACTCCTGTCCCTGCCACTTTTCTGCTCACTTGCACACCTGCCTGCACTCCAAAGTGCCTGCTTGTAGTACCTGCCCTCCCACCCATGTTTCTAAGTACCCACCCATGTCACCCACCCATAGTTCTCATCTTGCTGGCCTGCTTACCTGAAAGTCCCATGTGAAGTCTTCAGTTAACCTGCATGAGTTAACAGTTAACAGTTAACAATAAGAGCCTTGGTAGTACAGGGGTTTAAGGCACCCTGTTATTAAGCTTATTAAGACCAGCTGCCTGCAATTATTGCAGGGTTCGAATCTCGCCAAGGCTCAAGGTTGACTCAGCCTTCCATCCTTTCTAAGGTAGGTGAAATGAGGACCCAGTTGTGGAGGCAATAAGCTGACTTTGTATAAATATACAAAAGGATGAAGGCTATTGCTGAGCACATTGTAAGCCGCCCTGAGTCTTCGGAGAAGGGCGGCATATAAATCAAATTAAAAAAAAAAAAAACAGTTGTGTTAGGTTGACACTTGGCAGAATGGGAAACCAAGCCAAGGAGGTCCATCAATCATTTTCCTTAACTTGTAGTGCATTAAAATAAAATGGACAGTGCCTCTTGCCAGGCTTGTGAGGGCAGTGCAATTTATGTCAGCATACTTTTCTTCAAACTCATAGATTGGAAGATAAAACTTGGCCATCTTACTGGTGGGCCTTCATGTCATGTGTAGACACAGCTAATTATTCAAGTATTTGACAGAGTAGCTGGTGTAGTTTTGAATACACTATTGTATTCAAAATTGCACAAGTACAATTTTGAATACAGTAATGAAGTGTTTTTCTCTCCTACCCTAAACTTGTGTTGATAATGGAAATGTCTCTTCCAAGTTGATTGAACCTAAAAAAAAAATTGCCCATTTCATTTGTGGAGTAATATCTTCACTTTAGTAGGTCTTAAATCATGATCTGCATATAAATTCAAGGTTGACTAAGCCTTCCATCCTTCCGAGGTCAGTAAAATGAGAACCCAGATTGTTGGGGACAATATGCTGACTCTGTAAACTGCTTAGAGAGGGCTGTAAAGCACTATGAAGCGGTATATAAGTCTTAAATGCTATTGCTATTGCTATCTGACTGCTAAAAAGCTACCAATAGTGTGCAATTCAAAGTTGGTTTGTTGTTTTACATAGTCTGTTTTATTTTCTGCGTTTCATTTGGTTGTGCTTTGATGAATTAAGGCTTTGGATTCTTCCAGGGTTTTTTGGATTCTTTCAGTACATTTTTAGTTTTTATAGCTGCATGATACTTTATTTCACACTTTCTTAATGCTAAATCTGGATTATTACCAAGGTGTAAAATTAGTTTTTGCAACATCTATTTGAAAATGATACCTTGGTTGCAGATATATCTGCTTAGCAATTCTGTCACTGGAGCAATTCTGTTAAAGAGAGATGTATCCTCTCTCTTTTATTGGAGCCATAGTAAAGATACTAAATGATTAAGATGATGATGATCCAGCTACTGTTGGAACACTTCAAGTTGATTCCTTTTCTTGCAAAAGCAAGAAAGTGTTCCTACAAGGAGTAACAAGTTTGCAACCCTTTATTGATGCCTGTTATTATGCACTTACTAATACCAGAAAAATGTCTTGCAGTAACATATAGAATATTGTAAATAAACAGATTTGAAAATAGTGTTACAATAAAATGTGTGAAATATGTGAAACTATATGTGAAATATGTGAAAATATATAAAAATCCAAACAAATTGTTTAGAAGTTGGAAGACTAATAGCTATAATAATGTTAACAAATAATTTAAAAGTCCTGATGATTTTGTTAGCAATTAAAAATTTGTGATTAGCAATAAAAATATTACTTTCTTTTTCTTATTGGAGTATCAATTATTTTCTAATTCGATGAGTTTCTCCTGAAGCTTTGAAACAACCCTCCAGATCTACTTTCTAGATATATTAATCTGATATTATTTTAAATTGAAAGAAGGGTCAACAGAGAGAGGGCTACAGAGATTTTAATATATTTTTATTTATTAATTAAATTTATTTGACACCCCTCTCCATATTGTGTGCCTCTGGGAAGCTTACAATACTGTATCCATTCATTCTCTAGAACAGGGATGTCAAACTCGCGGAATGCGGGCCAGATGTGTCACGTGCTGGCCCCACCCTCACCCAGTTTAACGAAGGGGGGGGAAAGTCCCGATACGTCACGTGACACCGCCATGACAACGTGAGTTTGGCACCCCTGCTTTAGAAGTTTCCTGATTCCGTGAAATATTAAAAATTGGATCATCATTCAAAGCAGAATTTATAGTCAGAAAAGGTGTCTCTGCCCACTGTATACAATCCTTCCCTTTGCTCCACAAATCATATCATATCCAGGATGATATTCCAAGTCCCCAGGAGTGACTTATGTATTTTATTCACTTATTAATAACATGTATATAGTCACACTTTTCACAAAGGGTGAAAAGGGGGGGGGTTGCCTGAAGATGAGCATGTGGAAGGTCTAAAACTGAATTCCTTCCACTCTTGCTTCAAATGAGCTAATATTTTTGCAGATTTCATGGTAATTATATTCAACAGGGTGCAGTAACTACTTGTTATTATTATTTTGACAAGTTTTTTAAAATGGGTGAAATATGAATCTGTCTTTTCCAGCTAATACTTTTACATGCATTGCAAATTGATCTCTGGTGGGATCCTACAGGAGGATGAATGCAGAGGAGCTGGAGCTGCTGGGTGATTCCAAGTACAGGAACTATGTAGCAGCTGTTGACAAGGCTCTGAAAAGCTTTGAGTACTCTAGTGAGTGGGCTGATTTGATTTCATCTCTTGGAAAGCTAAATAAGGTATGATGGGAAAGGCCCTCTGATCAAGGGGGAAAATATGCATTGGAATAAAAAAAACTTGAAATTCATTTTATTGTTATAGGCTGTTGTTTGATGAAATTGGAGTAAAATGTTCTGTGTAGTTTATATATGTCATTTTATAATTGTTACACCAGACAAAATCTGACACTTGTTTTTATATAGTACATATTTATTTATTTATTTATTATTTATTTATTTATTATATTTCTATACCGCCTTTCTCCCGTAGGACTCAAGGCGGTGTACAGTCAGGAAAAATATAGACACACAAACATCATAAAATTGCTAATTAAAATTATTACTTAGTTTGGTCAATTAAATAAAACCCAGAATTAGATCACATTTAAAAAATCATTAAAAGGAAAGTAAGAGCAGAATTTATGCCTGATCTTTGGGGGTGATTCTTTCCACTCAGTTGCCACAATATAGTGTATTCTATTCAGGAAGAGGTCTTACAGATGCTTTAATGCACTGGGCAGGGAGCCTGAGGGGGCGAGGAAGTTAATGAATGCACTTCTGCTAGCATGACATTAGTGTAAGTAAAAATCCTACCTCTGTACAGATACAGATCTCAAATAATAGACTATTTTTGCATATTATTAATATGTAAATAAATATTTGTATGTAAATGTGAAAGAAAGGAATGAAAGCCAGTTTGCTAAATAAGAACTTTTGAGCATCTACAGTCAAGAATTGGTTTTCTTACTGCATCATGATTTGCTTGATACCATATATTCAGAAAATTTGCTTTCAGGCTTGTTAATCCGATAAATCGTTTTCTGACTAAAGCTTTTGCAATACCTTCCAAGAGATCTAACAATGTTTCTTGTCAGGTTCTTCAAAATAATGCGAAGTACCAAGTTGTACCTAAAAAGCTGACCATAGGGAAGCGCCTTGCACAATGCCTTCATCCTGCCCTGCCTGGTGGGGTGCATCGGAAGGCCCTGGAGACATATGAGATTGTTTTCAAAATCATTGGCCCCAAGCGCCTGGCCAAAGATCTCTTCTTGTACAGGTAAGTAAAATTACATTTCAATCGAGGTCTTATTTTAGTCAAACAGCTTTTACTGTAATAAAATTTTCTACATACTCCATATTCCATACTGCATACTCCATACTGTAAAACCACATTCTCAATGTGTTTGATTACAGTTCCCATTGTACTGAACTGACAGTTATATAAACATCAACTAGAAATTTACAGATTGAAGCAAGCTCTCTCTCTCTCTTCCTTCCTCCCTCCCTCCCTCTCTCGATTTACCAGACCTCATTCAGTGAACCACTTTTTCACTGTGATTCATATCAATTATATAATTGCACAAAAGTATTTGCCTGGAATTATCATATTGTACACTTTGATTTAACAGATATTTCAAACACATCTTCTCCTTCCAATTAATCCACTTTTCACTCTATAGCAGTGGCCCCAAACCTTTTGGGCATCAGAGACCAGTTCTGTGGAGAGAGGTTTTTCCACAGACTGGAAGGGGGTGGGTGTGGTTTCAGTGCTGCCTACATCTCGCAGATGGGGCTTCACTTGTTTGCGTGTCCCATGGCATGCCGCCCTTTTGCATGCTGCAGACCTGTGTCGTTCACGAGCCAGGGATTGGGGACCTCTACTGTATAGTATATTCATATATTTTGTGTGTCGGTGACTATATTCATATAGTACTCTTAACCAGAGCAGTTTAAATTGCTGCTCTCAACCAACAGATGAAATTTGGTTAATGTTAAACTTTCGGGACTTTATATGGCATGTTGTGCATCTTATTCATTAGCTTATGATTTAATATATTGTGCAAAATATAAAATATGAATTTTTCAATAACTATGTATTATGCAAGCAATAACTACTAATATGGCTATAAAAGAAAGCAGCCTAATACATGATTTTATAATTAAATGATTCTACAATTCTACTATTAAGTGAGCTTATATGATCAGTTACTGTGTAGCGATTGTCTAACAGAAAAAGAAAATTGAGAGGTTGTTTGTAGTCTTTTGCACTGCAGTTATTATTGGAGTTACTCAAATGGATCTAAAGTTGCACCGTATGCAACTAGAAGCTCCATTCTATGTACGGACTGCACAACCACAATACACGTTACAATATATCAATGAACTGGTATACAAAGCAGTTTTGTGTTTCATACCTGTGACACTGACCTCTGTGTTTTTTGTTTTGTTTTGTTTTGTTTGCTTGTATATTTCTACAGTTCTGGCCTATTTCCTCTTCTTGCTAATGCTGCAATGTCTGTTAAGCCAGCATTGCTCAGCTTGTATGAAATGTATTACCTTCCTTTGGGCAAAACATTGAAACCAGGCCTGCAAGGGTTGTTAACCGGGATCCTTCCTGGTTTGGAAGAGGGGTCTGAGTATTATGAAAGGTAAGGCTGAAGAATAATGGAATGTTATTGTTACCAAAACTTATCTTCCTTGTTTTAATTGGTTATGATATGAAACTTAACTTTCTGAAGGAAAAAAAATCAAAGATTTTGGTGCATAAGTCTTTAAAAAACTATTGGAAGTTCCAGCTTCCACATCAAACTGTTTTCCTTCTTTCTTGTATTCAGATTCTGTTTGATTGAACTGGGAAAAATCTGTTGTGCCTAACTTTTATAAGAAACAAAAGGTTCAGTCCCGATTCATTATAATTGATGCAGGACCAGCCAAGCAAGAAAAGCCACCTACGTGTAGTTACTTTAGCATTCTATCTGAATCATAATTCATAGTGTATTCCACCTCGATATCTATTGTTTAGAATTCTGGATTATTCTAACATTTAAATTGGTCACAGATTTGTTTCCAATAAGAAATAGTTCTTAATCCTCTCAAATAAAATACATTATGCATCTGGTTCTAAAAAGATACAGGAGAATTTCAAAGGAAGAAGTTAATATTAGCCCTACCTTCCCAATACATTCCACATGAAAAAAGCCTTCTCTAGACGCATCATTTCTTGTTTGCTTTGAACCTTCCTGGATTTTTATTTTGTCCTTTATTGTTGCTTGTGTTCCAGAACTAACACTTTACTAGAGAAAGTTGCTGCAGCAGTGGACCAATCAGCTTTCTACAGTGCATTGTGGGGTAGTCTTCTTACTAGTCCTGCAATTCGGCTGCCTGGCATTACTTACGTCCTCTCCCATCTAAACAGGAAGCTTTCTATGGAGGATCAGCTCTATATCATAGGCAGTGACATTGAATTAATGGTAAATGTTTATGAAACCATAATGATAACTCTTGGTTCTTTGCCTTCCTAATTTTTTTGATGTAATCATTGCATAAAGAAACAATGTCTATATAGGAGCCGTGGTGGCTCCTATATAGACATAGTAATATTACTAATGTTATAAGTGAAAGGCCACTCTCAAAGCAGTTTCATAGCTGGAGACTTGTCACAAATAACGCCTTCTTCTGTGCTCCCTCCTGCCAAATCCCCCAGTAAGTGATGGTTTCCTCTTCATATATGTCCCACGGATTACTGGGCAATTCCCAATACTATTCCAAGAATGCAAAGGGCTTATTAAGGACCTATATTATACAAATTTTGATTACTTTGTTCCTTGGTTATATTTGACTCATTATTACAAAACTGAAGAGTAAAAAATAATTGTTTATTTATTGAGTGAGACTCATGTTTTAGCTCACACTTGTACAAGGACAGGAGCACTTCTTATGAATTATTTTCAAATTGTGCATATCTTATTACTTATAGTATTTTTGGTCTGAGAAGGGGATACTTCTAATAGTTCATATATTTTCCTTGCTGGTGAAATCTCCGTTCCTTCTGAATCAGACCTTTGGCACTGAGCCAGTTCAGTTTATTGATTTCTCTCTTACAAATGGCTTATTTCCTGATTTATGTAATGCAGCTATCCTTTTCCTCAACAGCTTTTGGGCATCCATGTATAGGTTTATATACCGGCATTTACAAGCCAAAATACAGTCTACAGAAACAGAGGAATGCACAATTAGGTGTATCATTCCATGCATAGAGAGAAAATTGGAAGAAAAAATTGTCTGAATAGGGATTACAAGTATCTAATGTTTGCGTAAAAGTGCAGTTTTTAGAAAAGTAATTAAATAGCATTATTAATCTGTGCTCCTTTCTAATGGCAATTTCATTTCAGGTAGAAGCAGTAAGCACTTCAGTGCAGGATTCCAGTGTCTTGGTACAGAGGAGCACACTTGATCTCATATTATTCTGTTTTCCATTCCACATGAGTCAGGTAAAGTACTTCCGAATCTTTATTGAGTGAAGTACTGATATGTTACCCACAAATAAAAATTTCAGTTTTCTTTTGTTCAAATTTCCCAAATCTGCATAATATTCTAGTGGGAAACAGCAACTCTTCAGTTGCTAGACTTCTATCTCCTGTATTTAAAACTTCCTTTCAAAATTCTATAGATGCATAGCATATTGGAAATCAAAGAGTTCCTTCTTCTTCTGGTGGCAATCCATTGTATCTTAAAGAAGACAGCTCTCATAAGACTGCTGTGCTTTGGAAATGGCATTCCAGAGCCATGCTTTTTCATGGAAAAATATAATCCTGTTTACTCCAGCCATCCTGCTTCTTAGTCACATTTCTAGTATAAAAATGACACTACAAATTCTTCAAAATTGATGCTTCATAATGTACAGAAAAACATGGGAAATGGCTCTTATCATTAAAGCAGATGAATCTTTTTCTAGGTTGCTGTGGCTGCTTCAGTAGCTGCTTCTTATATAACTGAGCATGTTCGACCACTTTACATTTTATAGCACGTTGTTTAATTTCATTTCTGGAAATTTACTGTTGAAAACTGCTTTTGGTATTTTGAATCAGTGTCTGTGCTTAGATTATGTAAACTTGACTATTCAGGTTTGCTTTAACCTTGTGGGGTAAGAAGAAAAATATGTCTTTTCTCATGCTAATTATTTTTAAGTCTTGTACTTGGGGGCTATGATATTTTCATCTATATCTTGTTACTAAAGATAAAAAAGATGCATTCATATTTCAATTGTAGCCCATATAAATTTCTATTGGTACTTGAAAGTGAAGTAGAAAATCATATTTCCATCATATAATAAAGTTTTTGAATGCGACACTTGTTTAAATGTGACATTCCCAATTTTAGGCAACACGCCCAGACATGATCCGAATTCTTTCAGCATCTCTTCATGTAGTGCTACGCAGAGACATGTCACTCAATAGGAGGCTTTATGCCTGGCTTCTAGGTAGGTTATAGGATTTATATATTTATTTATATCTATGCATATATCATTTGTATTTGAAATGTGCAATCTGCTTTTCAATCTGCAAAAAATCCTAAACAAAAGTACGGGATTTTAATGAAAAATCAAAGAATACTATTTAACATATGAACACTAATGCAAAATAATTGAATCAATAAGAGCCATTGGTATAGTGGTTGAACAATAGATCATGAGGTCTAGTCCCGCCTTAGGCACAAAGCCAATCACTTTGTCTGAAGCCTAGGAAAAAAGAGATGACAAGCCACTTCCAAAACTTTTGCCAAGAAAACCATATAGACTTGACTTGGTAGTCTCCATGAGTCAAAAATTGATTCAAAGGCAGGCACATGTGCACTTCCACACAAACACACACACACACACACACACACACACACACATATATACACACACCAGTTTTTGTTACTAATAGAAAATATAATAGGCCACGTAATTTCTAATCATCTTATTGTTGGGAGATGGCTGCTGTAACTGTTTGCAATTGGAGCTACATATTCTGCAAATTTTCTGTTTCATTATTTTCAAAATCAAAAATAGTTTAAAGAATGCATTTAAAATTTTCACAAAAAAATCATCATTAACATATTTAGTTATCTTCCCAAATTAAATTTGTGCAAAAGAGACCTTATTAATAGTGAAAAACTTGCTTGATATGGTAATTATTCCAGTTCCAGGTTCTGCTTTCTCTACACAGACTTTAGAGGTATAATTTTTGGATACTTTTATTAGATTAGCCTTTCCCAGTCTGGAATCCTCACAGAAATTGACTATGCTGACCGGGAATAATTCCAGCATATTTGGTGGGTGCTAGGTTGAGTGAAGTCTCTTCCAGATTTAGAATTGTTCCTAGCTTTTAACTGGGAGACCAACATTGTCAGGTTTGTTGGGGAGTCCCAATGGTCCTCAATACTCTGTCAGTATCATTTCTTACTTTCTTCCCTCTGACATGCCTGCTTCTTACCCTCCTCTACCACTTCATTTACTGAGCCTAACCTTTTTAATAGAGACTATTGGGTTTGCTGTTCAGACATAAATTTATCCCGTTCCTAGAGGGTTCCCCCCCTCCCCCATTCAGAAATAACAGGGGAGTGTCACTGCAGCTGTGTGGGTAGTTAATGGCTCAGATTGTTTGGTGCATGTAACACCATTGCTCCCATAGTTGCATTGGCTACCAATTTGCTTCCAGGTGCTGGACGTCACCTTTAAAATCCTACATGGCTTGGTACTTACGGGATCATCTCTTCCCACTTGGGAGACTTCAGTTCATTCAAAATGCAGTCTCTAATTTAATCACAAGACTGAACCAAAGGAGAATAGAACTCTTGGATTGAAACAACTCAGAATTTCTGAGCTCATTTCTGATGACAAATCTAAACAATAGTTTTAAAGATTATAAAATGAGGCCTTGTTCTGTAACCATGTAAATTAAATGCTTTCTCATGTTCAGCCATTTCATGCACAAAGACTTCCAGTTTCGAAATACCAATCTTGTATTGAATTATGTATATGGTAGCTAGATTGATTTTGTCAACAAGATTTCCATTAACTGGCAATAACTTGGAAATTGTATGTGCTTGTGAGACAATATACAGGTAGTCCTTGACTTACATCAGTTCATTTAGTGACTGTTCAAAGTTACAACAGCACTGAAAAAAGTGACTCCTCTTCACTCTTACTACTACTACTGTTGCAGCATCCCTGTGGTCATGTAATCAAAATTCAGGTACTTGGCAACTGAGTCATATTTATGACGGTTGCAATGTGCTGGGGTCATGTGATTATCCTTTGCGACCTTCTGGCAAGCAAAGTCAATGACTAAGCCATATTCATTTAACAACTGTGTTACTAAGTTAACAGCTGCAGTGTTCACTTAACAACTGTGGCAAAAAGATTGTAAAATGGGGAATAACTCACTTAACAACTGTCTCGCTTAGCAATAGAAATTTTGGGCTCAGTTGCAGTCACAAGTCAAGGACTACCTGTAGTTTTATAGTTTTGTAGTTTTACTGTGGTTGTAATGCACCCAGAGTTGTGCTACAGAATGAATTGCCATACAAATATATTAAATAAATAAATACCCCACAGTTCAGCTGCCAAGAATGTCATGAGTCTCTGTCTCTCCCTCCCTCTCCCTCCCTCCCTCCCTCCCTCCCTCTCTCTCTCTCTCTCTCTCTCTCACACACACACACACACACACACACACACACACACACACACACACAAAGAGGGGAGATGTCTTATGGACTTATGTACATGAACAATATCACCTGTTGGGAAAGATGACAGTGGATTTAGCTCTTCTCCCCAAACTATTTTTTATTTGATGTATTGATAGCATTTTTAACTTACCTTACTCCAGAGGCTCTAGGCATCATGTAAAATAATATAATACAAAGCAATACAATACAACAATATGATTTTATATTCATATAATATTTAGCAGTGTAGTTCCTTAATTTGTTGATCTGAAGCAGTTCCCCATTATATGTCATCTACAGTCTTATTATTCTCTATAGTACATTTACATATTGCAGGATTTTTGTAAGAGTTAGGGCAAAGTAATCCACAAAGCACCTTTAGAATTCAGATACTTTACATGTTCATAAATATATGGGTGCATGTGCATTTTGCAAAATTGCTACTATTTCAGTGACTTGAATCCTTGTGAAATAAAAGCATGGAGTCTTCATAAAATTAACTTTGGCATTTGGGAATCTTTATAGATAAAAAAAGCCTTATATTTTGCTCTTATTAAATTGGTTTCCTTTTATTAAATTTAACTTAAAATGGTCTTTCCTCTTGCCAACATTATTTGGACGGCAAAATGGTGAGTTCTCATAACTCAGATCTTGTGCTCCCTGTTCCTTGTTCTTGGTTTGCCTAAGCATAGCATTGATTGGGCTTTTGTTTTTATTTGCTTGAAGGTTTTGATAACAATGGGGCTATTACAGGACCTAGAAGTACACGAAATAGTAATCCTGAAGAGCATGCAACATACTACTTCAATACATTCTCTAAGGAAATGCTAGTTCAGGTAATACGTTTATGTATGTTGGGCAGACAAAGATATATCTGTGTTGTATTACTTTCTGTGTGCTGAAGTTGTTCATCGTGTGCTTTTTTGCTATAGCATCAGGAATAAATCTTGGCAAATCAGATTAAACTGAACATGGATTGTCAGTTATGTAATGTGATATATAAAGTATCCTTCTCCCACAGAATAGTCTTAGAGTTGTTGGGATACACTATACAGTTCAGTCCCCAAGAATGCCATGAGTGTATTCAAAATACACCTACACCAAAGAACAGGTTCTATAAACAGAAAAGATGAACGCACAGCAAGATCTCCTACTGAGGAAGATCATGATGGATTTTGCTCTTCCCCAAATATATTTGTTAGATTTATAAACTGGCTTACTGAAGAAGTTCTAGAGTAGACACTGCATAAAATAACCAGACTACAATAAAAATAGCAATATAATAGTATTGTAATAACTATTACAATAACAACAACAGTACCAACAATAATGGTGCAGATCTTTGTGTAGCTGTTTAAATATCATAGGACTACTGGAAAATCCAGATCTTAATTATTCTATAGGAAACCATGAATGAGGGCCAAACTTTCCTGGGGAGTAAGTTGTTTCAAGGGAAGGGAGCTGTCAAAATGGCCACCTTCTCTGTCTCATGTAACTTTTAGCAGGCACTTTATTCAACCAGATTGGGTGGGCAGAATTCACTTGGAATAGGTAGCTTCTAAATTACACAGGCCCTGAGACATTTAAGACTACAAATATTAATCAGTACTTCATATTGCACTTGGAAACAAACAAATAACCAGTGCAGCTCCCAAAACCGAAAGATAATGTGGCAATGCCATGATTATCCAGTAAGCATCTAGGCAACTCCATTTTGCACCAGTGGTAGTTTTAAGGTGGTCTTCACTGACAGCCCTGTGAAGTGTGAATGGCAGTAGGGGAGGCACAAAGGAAAAAGGGAATAAGTAACTGTCTTCCACAACCCTTTCTTATGTCATATTCCTTCCATGGATTTCTTCCCATTAACCAGATTTATATGTGACCTTGTATTTAGCCTAAATTCTCATAAATGCATAAAAATGCTTTGATTTTAAAGTATCTTCTCTTACAGGCTATGGTGGGAATTCTGCAAGTCAATGTGCATAGCGAAGAGAGCACATTGATGCAAGATCTAAAGCCTTTTCGGATTCTTATCAGTTTACTGGACAAACCTGAGCTAGGTAACTAAATATTAATTTGTGTGTTTGAGCATATGGCAAATGTGGAATTAGACTGGATCCTAGATAAAAAAAAACTAGCTTGGTCTTTCCAAGTACATGTGTTCATACATTATAAATGAAACAGTAATCCTGATTTTATAGTCAGCCTTTCCTCCTAACCTCTTGTCGTCCAAATTACTGCTCCTTTTGTCCTGTCTTCAAATGCTGTTGCCAACCTATTACCGTGTAAATTGGTGGTGCAGAGTTATTGTCATAGAGTAGAGTAGAAAAGTTGATGCTAGTCCAGGGGAGTGCTGGGAAAGATTAAAACTGTGCTTATGTAACAATCATGGGAAATTATTAGGGGATCTAACAACTGTCTAGCACTGTAGGGATGTAAATGAAGCGAGATACATCAGCAGGAAAATTTGGGGTAAACTCTCAGTAAAAATACACATCATATAAGTAATACAAGAAAAATGGCACTAGGGATAACCAAGATTGTAGATTAAGTACTGATGGTAATATGCAAATGTTAAGAATTCATAAAACAAACACAATGATAGGTATCCTATTAGTGCATTGTACTTCCAATACCAAAATATCAATTTTCAACAGTTTTCAGAGCATTTTTATTCCAGCTATTAGTGTAAAAATTATTTTGCCCAGTCATTTAGTATCATAGGTATCAAGGTTGACTCAGCCTTCCATCCTTCCATGGTCAGTAAAATGAGGACCCAGATTGTTGGGACAATATGTTGACTCTGTAAACTGCTTAGAGAGGGCTGTAAAAGCACTATGAAGTGGTATATAAGTCTAAGTGCTATTGCTATTGCTATTGCTATTGCTATTGCTATAGTATTAGTGACATAAGTGCCTGAAATAAAATGTATGTAAACACTTTGCAATTATGTCAGTGGACCCTTTCACTTAGCACACTTAGTAATTACATTTAGTAATTGAAATCAATGAGACATAAACTAGTAAATATTCATACAGTGAATGCACAATTATTTGTTTTCCTTGTAAGAATCAACTTTATAGTGCAAATATTCTTTTCTCAGCACTTCAACTGCAGTAAAAGAAAATATGCTGATCAAATCTCTTCAGGATTTCCGGAAATTTGTTAATAACAATAAAAATACAGATAGTTTATCAATATAATTGCAATTCTTTCCCTTGTTCTTTAGGACCTGTAATATTAGAAGATGTATTGATTGAAGTATTTAGGACATTATACACACAGTGCAAAGCGGAACTGGATCTTCAGATGGAGTCTTCCTTCAGTAAGGATCATACTCAACTAAGCAGGTGATTAGGAGGAGGGGGGTAGAAAGAAATTGCTGCCATAACCCTAATCATTCAGTTTCTCCCAGGAATAGAATGCTGCTGTTAATTAGTTTTCTGCGAATAGCCGGCTTCCATGCTGATTTGGAGTGGGGGGAGGAAGTATGCTGAAAATTGGGGAGTGATCATTGTGGATTTTGGACAATTTTTCCTGACATTTTTCCTCCTTGGCCCACAAGGAGATTTGCCATTGCCTTCTTTTGAGATGTGTTTTGATTTCTTACTTGAGTCTGCAGCTCCGATATTTCCAGGTGGTCCCCAATCCAGATATTAACCAGACCCCAGTTAGCTTCTGAATACAAACCAGATTAATCAGGTTACACTTACACAGTAATGGTTGGCTAATATTATAAAGTACCCTAAGTCATTAGTAAGGATCCTACTTCTCTCTGGTTTTCTGCCACCTTATTGTGCTCTTTTGGGCTTTAATGCTTTGCTACCACTGCTGGTATTTCCTTTACTTCTTGTCACTTTCATGAAGTTAAATGAATGTGGGACTGCTGAAAAATTGTTATCAGCAAAAGAGTATTTTTTTTCAACTTCTTCAGCCACTTTCTTACACATGAGTTCCAGGAAGTTCGTGGCGGACAGCAGACATTTTTATTTTGCACACTTTATTCAATGCTTTTTTTTAAATATAGAAGTATTATGAAATGTCCTATGTGGAAAAGATGGTAAAAGTGAAAGAGAGCCAGAAAACTCGGAAGGAAAGGATGGTGATATCATGAAACTTTGCTGTTAAGTAACAAAGAAATACATTTGAATTAGGAATATAGATGGTTGACTATGTACATATTTCACTGAGCTGTTGTGCTTTTCTTTCAGCAAATTGAGGGAAAATAAGAAAACAGCAGAGCTGATTAAAACTGCCAATCTTCTGTTTAATTCTTTTGAGCCTTATTATATGTGGGACTATATAGCCCGTTGGTTTGAAGAATGCTGTAGGTAAGGTACATTTCATAGAAGTGTTTTTATATTACTGTTGAAAATGTATATTTTATAAATCATCATCTCCATTTTAGCCATTGTCTATCTACTGTAGCATGAAGGCCTCTTCCGCATGTTTTATAAATAGGGTTTCATATTCGTTGAGAAAATAAAATAATTGGTTCATTTCTTATCTGAAGGAAAGAAAAGCTGCATAATTCCAAATATTCACTGTGATCTGTCTTTTAGAAGGGACTGATGCAGAAGGTGTTACTTTATTCTTTTGAGAGAGTGTGCACCGACCATGCTATCACATAATTTCTGTCTTGATGATCTTCAAAATAAACTTGACTCTAGTGAAAGGCATTGGTTTTAGGATATGTGAAAGTCTGTTTGTCTGCTTAATCTACAATGATCCTTTCAGATGCACAAGTTAGCAATCAGTGCTGAAGGTTATGAAGCATGATTCTGTATAGGGATCTTTTTCCTGGGGAAAAAAAATGACAGGAGGTGATTTTTAACTTCCTGCTAAAACATTTATTTATTTATTTATTTATTTATTTATTTATTTATTTATTTTTATTTTTTTTAATTTGATTTATATGCCGCCCTTCTCCAGAGACTCAGGGCGGCTTACAATGCGTTAAGCAATAGCCTTCATACATTTGTATATACCTGCTTAGTAGGGCTTTCGGCCCCCCCTAAGCGGTGTTCTTTTCTATACAAAGTCAGCTTATTGCCCCTACAATCCGGGTCCTCATTTTACCTACCTCGAAAGGATGGAAGGCTGAGTCAACCTTGAGCCTGTTGAGATTTGAACTTGCAGTAATTGCAGGCAGCTGATTCTACTTAACAGCACTTTAGTCTGCTGCGCCACCAAGGTGCAGCATTTTGCCCTTTGAGAAGTTGTTCTGGAAAGTTAGGGAACTCTGCAAAATAGTGAGTTTGTAAAGGGCAGGAGATTCAGCCTAACCCTGGAAAATAATAATAATGATTAAACAGAAACACAAACTCTCGTGTTGCTTGTTTCAAATTCTGATTTAAAGAAATATATTTGAAGAGTTATTTTTCTGTTTGAAGCTGAAATACAGTTCTGTTATTTACACTGCTGCTTTATCGTCGTTTATCGGTTGATTTGATTTGTAGGGCTGTCCATTTTACCTAAGTGACTCTGAGTACCTTACAACAACTAAAACAACAATCCAATAAAAAAACAAGTTAAAAACTATAATGCAAATACATAAATAAATATGCTATTTAGTATACTGTCTTTGGTGTAAACCGCCCAGAGTCCTCGGAGAGTGGACAGCATAGAAATATGAATAATAAATAAATAAATAAATAAATAAATAAATAAATAAATAAATAAATAAATAAATAAATAAATAAATAAAACATTGATAAGCCTTTTAAAACAAAAATAACCATATTTATAACATAAAGAGTTATATTTTATATATAAGAGTATATACCTTATATACCTTTTTTAGTCTTTTTTAGTTTTTTAGCTTTTAATTTGTCAATGGGTTTTAATTCGAACTGTTTTAAATTTGGGCCAAAGTATGTAATTCTTTTAATAATTTTAAATTTTGTATTGATATGTGTTTTAGTTCTGGCTGTGCACCGCCCTGAGTCCACTAGGAGAAGGGCAGTATACAAATTGAATAAAATAAATAAATAAATACCATGTTTATTACATTATAAAATAATAGTTTAAGAAATCATTAAGACATCTACTTACAGTTTCTAGTCCTGCAGATGCTGTGCTACCAATGCCTAAACTCTGCTTGAATTCGTAGGCGGACTCTGCATGCTCGATTACAGGCCGTGCCTGGAGGTGCTAGTGAACCTGCTGAATTCCCTCTTACCAACTTCTGCCTTCTGGTTGATTTTTTGTTGGATATAGTCTCTTTGGTAAGATTCCCTTTGTTCATTTTGACTATAGTCTTCCTAATAGTTGTCTTTTGTTTTATAAAATAGATGGGCTGGAGAAGTCTTTGACTTTAAATCAGATAATAAACAATATTGCAGGCTCTGAATGCATTAACAATTAGAGATTATAAGGTGGAGACTAGACTTCTTTACATGTAGTATCTGTTTCACTTCTTGTCACGGTAATTTCTCTTTTTCCAAATTTCTCATTACTATTCTGCTTTGACTGTAGATTAATTTTTTGTTAAATCTGCTAGATAACAGTAGTTCTTTTGCATGTATCGCAAATACCTGTTGGATAACACTATATATTAATGGAAGTTCTTGAAAATGCTTTTTCCCTATTATCTTTCTTTTATCTTCAAATTCTTTGCTTTTTCATTTCAAAGCCTACTAGAAGTATGAGAGTGCTTTGTCAGGTACGGAATTCTTACTGTTTTTTCAATTAAAAACAATCCTTTGCATGCACCTCTGACAGTATACATTTTGTAAAATTCCTTGTGAGAAAACGGAAATTGCTGTATCAGACCATCCTTCCTGAACTGTCAATTTCCATTATTAACCTGTTTTCAAGTGATTATTATTAACAGAATAAATAAAATATTTATAATATGTGAATAATTTTTCATATTTTCAATGAACAATATATTGATTTGAGAAGAAAGAATCAGCCAGATAATGTTTTCATTGCTTTAAAGAAAGTCTAAGAAATGCATGAGAATTACTCAAAAGTCATCACTTCTAAAATTCTTTAAAAGGTTGTGCTGATTTCTTTTGTGTGCTAGAATATGTTTATTTATGTATATTTATCTGTACATAGATGTGAAGAATGTGTGTAGGATATACAGTAAGTCTGTATTTCATGTAAGTTTTCTGAAAAGAAATAGAATACCTTATGCCACCAGACTTGAAATTTTGGACTTAGACAACTTAGAACTACGCCACCTTCGATCTGATCTAAGCGTAGTACAAAAAATTATCTGCTACAATGTCCTACCTGTCAATGACTACTTCAGCTTCAACAATACACGAGCACACAATAGATACAAACTTAAGGTAAACCATTCCAAACTCGATTGCAGAAAATATGACTTCAACAACAGAGTGGTCAATGCCTGGAATGCACTACCTGACTCTGTGGTTTCTTCCCCAAACCCCCAAAACTTTAACCTTGGACTGTCTACTGTTGACCTCATCCCATTCCTAAGAGGTCTTTAAGGGGCGTGCATAAGCGCACCAGTGTGTCTACCGTCCCTGTCCTAATGTTTCTTTTTATTTGTATCCATTTCATGTATTCATAATTATGTTTATACTTATATCTGTTATCTAATACATGCTTAATAAATAATAAATAATAAATAATAAAAGACCCTCCCTTTCCTTTTATTCTTCTGACATTTTCTCAGTTTTCACCTGGCTCCTAAAGCCTCCGTCAGTTCAGGAATTTTTTGAATGAACTAAACTGTGTTGAGTGGAACTGAGAGGGAAATCAGTCAAAGCAACACAGCATCTGTTTCTGTTGCTCTTAAAGTCCCTGTTTTGGAAGGTGTCCATGCCTGTCTATTTGCTTTGGCCCCTCCAGTCCCCAGTCCCCCTTGTTATAACCCATCAGATTTAGTGGGGTTTTTCTATATTAAAGAGAAGTCTGGAAATGTTATCTGTCTTCTGGATTAAGTTATTAATATAATTTAATATATTACTTCTTTTTTAAAAAAAAAACAATTTCTGGAATTTGCACATTTACATTGTAGTTACAATTCACTAGATTAATAAAAGAGGGATGATTTAATAATGTGCTTTTTATTTTGTTTTTAGGAAACCTATATTGAAATACAAACAGAACACCTGCCTCAGCTTTTACTTAGAATGATCTCTGCACTGACAAGCCATCTTCAGACACTCCACTTGTGTGAGCTGACCGATTCCTTGAAACTCTGCTCAAAGATTCTTAGCAAAGTTCAACCTCCACTGTTATCTGCCGGTACTGATGGTATTCTACAGTTACCAAACAGACACAATGTTCTCAAAGAATGGGAAGAGAAAAAGGTAACTCTGCAAATGTTCTTGCTTTGCTTAAAGATTACAGAGTAGCTTTATATATATATATATATATATAAAGGTAAGTTGTCAATTTAACTATTATTCTACTGTTTGAAAGTCAGTGATCTTCCAGAGCAGAGATGTTAAACTCAAGGTCCGTGGGCTGGATCCGGCCCGCAGGGTGCTTAGATCTGGCCTGCAGGGCCACCCTGGAAACACCAAGGGACCGGTCCACAATGCCTCTGCCAGTGGAAACAGAGCTTCGTTTTCACTGGCAGAAGGTTGCAGGAGGCCCTTGCAGCTGGAAACAGAGCTCAGGAGCCCGTTTTTGGTGGCAGAGCGCTCGGGCTGCCACAGATACCTCTGACACAAGTGATGTTGAGCTGGCCACGCCCCCTGATCACACATACCCCGCCCCCCTGAAGTCAAACAGAACCCTGATGCGGTCCTCAATGAAATCGAGTTTGACACCCTTGTTCGAGAGGAATAGGTAGGTTATCACTATCTCTGAGATCTTATCTTGTTTGTACATTTTCTGTGCTAAAGCCTGTCTTGGGTACTCTTATGTTCCCCAGCAACATAGCTTGGAAGCTTGTTTTCACTGTCTCTAGTAACAGAAGAAAGTTTAGAAGTCATTGCCTGCCCTTACAGCCAATAGAGCAATACCACATTTCCTTGAAGCTAAAGATAACGAAACCTTAGTATTGCTAACCTCTTCGGTTTTCAATGTCTAACATTTTGAAGTTACAGGGAAAAGTAGGAGAGGGGAGATAAAAATAATTTGGGGGGGGGATTTGAAGTGTATACAGAATTTATTTTGTCAATAAAAATTGAAAATAACATAATAACAGCAACAACAGTATGCATAATCTGACTTGCTCATAATTATTTTATATTTGAACTTATTAAATATAAATATCTAATTTAGTCAGATAACAGTTATGATTACTGATGGAATATATTTTTAAATGTTAATTTTGTTATAAATGGAACCATAAGTACAGGCCTGGCCTATTTTAATTTTGTCAATTCATAAGTTGAAAAACAAAGTTGAAGACAGAAGAAACTATTAGCAGGAAAATAAGACAGAATTATATCATAGCCAAGAGCATTTCATTTAGTCTCTAGGCAAAAATCAGATCAGGCTCTGAATCATTTTTTTTTCTCTGGAGAAAATGTCGATGGCTCTGAAGCCACAAATATATCTGGTTCTTGAACTGCACCACTACTTGTCCTCTGTGTATAGGAATTGTACTGCTCTGCTGTATTATATAAAGGCCTTCCTTTTATTAGTTAATATGAAACCTTTTCCAAAAGCTTGTTTTGGCAAGCTTTGTTGACAAAGTGGCCTGCAAAACCGAAGGCAAACTACATAAAATTATATGGAGAGATAATCACAATAATGCATTAGTACTAAACAGAACAGAAAAGCTTCAGATTTAGTAAATGAGCCATGATGGCACAGTGGTTAGAATGCAGTATTGCAGGCTACGTCTGCTGATCATCAGTTGCCAGCAATTTGGCAGATCAAATCTCACCAGGCTCAAGGTTGAATCAGCCTTCCATCCTTCCGAGGTCGGTAAAATGAGGACCCAGATTGTTGGGGGCAATAGGCTGACTCTGTAAACCACATAGAGAGGGCTGTAAAGCACTATGAAGCAGTATATAAGTCTAAGTGCTAGTGCTAAACACTTCTGTAGATTCAAACATATAACTTTAGATGTAATTTGCTATCAAGGTGCATCGAATAATTTAATAGTCATATTCAACTTGATTCAAATAGTTCAGACTCAAAGTTTCTCATACACTAGAATTCAGTGAGATTTTACTTAATTTATGAGCCATTAACTTCCTTAAGGAAATGTTATCAGCCTACTTCATGTTATTCTAGAATGCAGAGACCACATAGTATTGAACAGGATTGCCTCAGTCTGAATTTTATGTGGGACTTGTAAATTGAAAGTGAGGATCATTAAAGTTCTAAAATAAGTTGTAGAAGTATACAATAAGAAAAAAAATAGACTTTTGCAGTTGCCTTTTACTTGTGATCTAAAAAGAGAGAAGGACCACTTTATCTGCTATTTAAATCTTAATCTTCTTCTGTCTTGAGTAGATGCCCCTTGTTGCTGTAGAAAATCCCAATGATGTATTTGAGGATGGAGAAAATCCCCCAAGCAGTCGATCATCTGAAAGTGGATTTACTGAGTTTGTACAATACCAAGCAGATACAACTGAAGAGATTGACAGGATGTTGAGTGGGGGTCCCGGAGTACCTGCCATCCCCCTTATGGGCAGTGCCTCCTCCGAGACAGAGTCTGCCTCAACAGTGGGTTCAGAGGAAACCATCGTACAGCCTCCGTCCAAGTTGACCCAAGGGACAGGATCTCGAAGTGGGAAGACAATGACAATTCAAAAGACTGCAATGCAGTGCTGCTTGGAATATGTCCAACAGTTTTTAACCAGATTTATCAACCTCTACATCATTCCAAGCAATTCATTGTCTCGGCCTTTGGCAACAGGGATTCAGGAGGACCTTGTAAGAGGGAAAGGAGAGACTGCACAGTGCACAAGAGAGTCCCAAGGAGATGCATCCAGAGGGAAAAAAACAGCTAAGAAGACAACACCAAAAGAGTACCTCTCTGCATTCATTGCTGCATGTCAGCTCTTTCTTGAATGTTCAAGTTTTCCAGTTTACATTGCAGAAGGAAACCATACCTCTGAAATCCATCCAGAGAAAGCAGATGTTGGTGAGTAATGATGTGTATGATAGCTAATGTTTTTTTTTATATATATTTGACTGAACCTTGGGATTTGGCGGGAAGAGGGAGATTATTTCTACATTGCTTTTCCCCCCTGCTTTATGTAAACAAAGACAAACAATGTTTCCTTTGAATGGAAACTAGAATAGAAGAGAGATTCTGAGGCTTAATTTTGAGAATCAATTGGAAGTCTGCTCCAGACTAATGTGTATTTAGCATATTAGCATCCATCAGAGTTCACATGACATGACATTGAGTTAAGTGCACATCTTTACATTTTAGTGCATGTTTATGACATACTGACATTGGTCAGATTTGCATAACACAATTAATCAAAGAAGTATGTTGTTTGGACCTGCTAATCCACTCAAGCATAATTTAATCTAATTGTTAATCAAACTGTTTTCCCCTGTTTAGGGCAAACCCAGAAACCTAGTCAACCAGTTATTCAAGCCCCAGACACTCAGGTCTCTCTCTAGAAATGAAACAAGGTGCTATATTACAAACATTGCTGCCACAACATAGTAGCTACAAATTATGCCTTGCAATAGACTGATTGGCTGCAGAGTCCAAGCTACACTTTTTAAAAAAATATTTGAATTTATAAGTAGCCCTGCTGTAGTGGAATCTGGATGGCATACATCAACTGCTAATGGGTGACCAATGAGTAAGGGTTCGTTCACATAATGAAAAGCTTTTGGGTGATACACTTGAAACTAAAACTTTTCAATGGAGAGGAGGAGACTAATAATAGTACAGTTTTATTAATCTTTAAGAAATCTAGGAGTTTTTCTTCTTTGATCATGTTCTAGGTTAACTTCAGGGATTTCCAGATGTGAGGACTTCTTTTATAATTTTCCATGTTGACTTAGAAATTCTTGTGGTTGAATCTACACAGTCTCTGAATTGTGGAAAGCTGTTCTAGAGTCTTAAAAATGGCTACAGTTTCTTCTCCAAGTCCATTCTTATATGTGACATCTGATTCTGTTTTTAATACTATATAATCAGTCTGGGTTTTTCTTTGAACTCATGTTCAAGTTTTAACATCAGTATTTTCGGCCATTTAAGTTTGTATACTTTTTGCTATACAGTATATGTTGTGCTTTGCTTTATTATCCAATATTGGCTTTGCTTTTTCCAACAGATTATAGTTGCTGTATTTGCAAAAGCTCAATGCACCATAATGTTATGTGTCCATCATAAACCTGAAATGAAATAAAGGCATTTTATGCCTAGGTCTGAAAATTCATATAGACCTATTCATATAGGTCTGAAAATTCAGACACAATCCCTCCCCCAGCTACACTTTTGTTTTTAATAGCATCTGTAAATCAGAATGCAGAATGTCTTAATGATATAAGTAGAATAGTCCTCGAGTACATTCATTTGCCCCATTTTACTTCTCTCTTCTATATTGTCGTTTCTTCTATGTTTAATCTTTACATATCACAAATTTAGATGCTGGTCACATACTAAGAAGCTATTTTAGATAGGACAACATGTCTAATGAATAGTTAATAAGATTTTTTTTTCCCTTTAATTACTATCACAAATGGTTTTTGGGTCGTGAGTTTCAAAACCGAAGATTTACGTGTTAAGGTGCTAGCAAAGGTACTATATGAAAAAGGCATAATTAACCGTAAACAAACTATTGTCTGATTAGAATTCTCTAAGCTGAATGCCCTTTCCATCTTGCCCTTCATTAAAGGTTACCAAACTGAAAAATTATGCTGCTTCTTTCATCATCCATCCCATTAGGTATCCCAAAACTATAAATGAAGTCATATAGCGGTGGTGATAGTTGAGTAGATAAGCAAGAGGGAAAGAATATTATCCAGATGTAAATGAAATATAATAAGATGTAAATATATATATAATGCATTTATATTTGTATACAATACAAATATATTTCTTTTTTTTTCCAGATTGTGAGCAAGAGCAGCCCCTTTTGTGGCTCCAGACCCTTATGAATGCTTGCAGGCAAGCAAATGATTTTGGTGTCCAAAGCATTACTATTTCTTTAATAATGGACTTAGTTGGATTGACTCAGTCAATTGCTGTGGTCACTGGAGAAAACCGGAATGGTGTAGAAACAGCGCAGCCTTTGAGTCCAAGCCAGGGAAGAGTAGCCGTCGTTATCAGACCTCCTCTTATTCAAGGCAACCTCAGATATATGGCTGAAAAGACGGATTTTTTCAAGGTAGGGGAGATCATTCATAACGTTTTTTTAATAGTTAAGAGCTGATTTGGAGTGCTTGTATTATCAGCATCAAGAACAGTACAGGTAGTCCTCAACTTACAACAGTTCATTTAGTGACTGTTCAGAGTTACAGCGGAACTGGGGAAAAAAATAACTCATGACAATTTTTCACAGTTATGACCTTCGTAGCATTCCTATGATCATGTGATCAAAATTCAGATGCTTGGCAGCTGGTTCATATTTATGACCATTGCTGTATCCCAACATTATGCGATCACCTTTTGCGACCTTTTGACAAGCAAGGGAAGCCAGGTTCACTTAACAACCAGGTTACTAACATATCAACTACAGTGATTCATTTAACAATGGTGGCCAGAAAGGTCGTAAAATGGGGCAATACTTATTTAACAAATGTCTCACTTAACAACAGAAATTTTGGGCTCAATTGTGGTCGTAAGTCGAGGACCACCTGTATCTGTACCATTAGGTAAACAAAATTTCCCTTGGTTTTTCTCCCTCGTCCTGTCCTCCCACTTTCCATCAGAATCTCCAGAACAATTTCTGAGGATTCATGGGGAGCTGGAGGAGAAAGGGTCAGGAGGAGAATCACTCTGATCTCCTGTTCTGTGGAGATGATGATGATGTGGATGATGATTAAAGCTGTCCCTTTCCTTGATAGTGCACAATTTTATTCTATTTTTTTCTCCACATTAAAAATTATTACTATTTTACTGACTAGATTTATCAGAATAATGTTGCTGAGATTCAGGATTAAGTATAATTCCCTAAGAAGTTTAGTTGGAATACAAAACTTTCTAGTTTGAATTACCATTTCACAAAGTTTACTTCTGGGCTTTATATAGGCTTGGGTAAAAAAACATATGTATTGGGGCTTTTTCTTCCTCTGCTCTTTGAAAAGTCTTGCCTCTGAATTGGCAGTGGGATTGTGGAATACTATAGGACAGTGATGGCTAACCTTTTCTAGACCGAGTGCCCAAAGCATGCGTGCGCCCGCAAATGCACGCGTGCGCACCCAAACCCCCAAAATGCAATGCACATTCGGCCCACCGCATGCGACCCATGCATGCACATGTGCTCCCCGCACATGCCCCGACACCCTCACGTGTTTGTCCCCTGCATGCGCCCCGTGCATGTACACAGAGGCCCCCTGCATGCACCCCGTCCCCTGCGCATGTGCGACAGAGTCCCGAAGATCAGCTGGCTGGCAGGAGGCGCGTGCACATGTGCGGTGGTGCTGAACTGGGACGACGGCTCACGTGCTCACAGAGGGCACTGTGTGCCATCTCTGGCACATGTGCCATAGATTCGCCATCGCGGCTATAGGATGTGACATGAGGAGCTGAAGTAGGAGGGAGTTGACTGAATTATAGATGCTGAATATTTATTGTTTGTTTATCTGTTTGTATCTCACTCAAGACATCATACATGAGTATCTTATCATATGCAATCTTTATCACATCAACTCTGCTTGAAAAATGGCTAAGGAAGAAATGGTTTGTCTGAAGTCACAGAGAGCTCTATAATCGAGTGAGACTTTCTCCTGATCCTTTGAGTTACCTTAGCCATTATGCTGGTTTTAAAGCATTGTATCAAAAGTGCTTTCCCCTTGTGTCAAAATGCAAGGATGCATTTAATGTATAAGAATGCATTGCGTTCAAGCAGAAATGTTTACCACTTTTATCAATAGCTGAAATAGAACATCCAAAGGATATCACTAAATGGTTACTCTGATGAAACTTTTTTTAAAAACCAAATAGTTATGTGATTATTCCGTTTTACTTTCCAAAGCACGTGGCATTAACTTTATGGGACCAACTGGGTGATGGGACACCCCAATACCATCAGAAGAGTGTGGAGCTTTTTTTCCAGTTGCATAATCTAGTTCCATCTTCTAGCATTTGTGAGGATGTTATCAGTCAGCAGCTGACCCACAGAGACAAGGTAAATCTCTTTTTTTTTCTGAGTAGTATCCTCTTCTAATTTCCTTTCCCATGTTTATTTTCTTCTTGCAACCTTGATTGCTCTTCTAATTTTGTTCTGCTACAGCATTTAGTTTACTTCTTAAATGGATAATTCATGTCATTTCTCTCTTTTTTTCTCTTCCCCACTCCAGATGGTATCTGAATAGTTTTATTCATTGTTTATATCATGGTATGTTCAGTATGAAATAGTTAAAATAACAGTCTAATTTTTTATGTATTACAAGATCTCACCCTTCTCGTGTGGCAAAGTACTTGCAATCTGAGCTGAACAGTTTATAATGTCAGTCTCACAAGAGTGTCTGAACATTCTCACTTCAAATTTCTTTCTGAATAATATATTTAGAATCATGTACTGCTGAAATGAAATTGTGATAGTTATTTTTTTATTAGGATTAGTGTTGGAGTTGTTTAGAAATGCCTTGATCATTGTATTAATGCAACTGATAGGAATCTTATTTTATTCATTTATTATTATTTATTATTATTATATATCCTGCTTTTCTAAGAGTTTGAGATAGCACCCATGTCTGTATTCAATTTCTGCAACAATCACTCTAAGTATGTTCTACTGAAATAGGGTTATTGGTCCTAGCTTGTTCAAACTCTAGTAAATTTTATCATCTAATGAGTCCTTTATGAAGGCTATTGCTTAATGCATTGTAAGCCACCCTGAGTCTCTGGAGAAGGGTGGCATATAAATCAAATAAACAAAAACAAAAACAAAACAAAACAAATGAGAGTTGGACTTGGATTGTACCTGTCCAGATCTAGCACATTGACTGCTATGTGAGACTCATTGTTTTCTGTCTTGGAATTTTAGGTGGGCATTTATTGTACGAGCATCCATCCAACCTTCCTGTAGGTCCCCATGTACCCTTTGACTGGATCCTCCAGTCCCCTTCGGAGCAGGTTTTTGAGGGTGCACGAGGGGAAGAATTAGCTCCTAGTTAAATATACTGATGTCAGAAATTCTTTCAGCATAAATCAGGGTGGATTTGATTTAAATCAAGTTGATTTAAATTACAATTTAAATCATGATTTAAATCACTAGTAAAAAGGCTTGATTTAAATCAACTCGATTTAAATCATAATTTTTAAAGAGCAACTGTCATCTCTGCTACTCCTTTGACCCGCTGTTGACTCACCGATAGTCCCAGTGTTGCAGAATATACAGCCTCATGCTACATAACTAAGCTCCATTTCATGCTGAATAAACTAAATTATTTATGTATCTTAAATAGAAAACTATCTTACGATAGATTTTTACTCCAAAAGTTTTTTATTAAAATAAATTCAATAAAAATAAAAAAATCCGATTTAAATAAAAAAAATCCGATTTAAATTAAAAAAATCTGATTTTTTTTATTTTTTTAAAAAAAATCATTGATTTTTATCCACCCTGGCATAAATGGACCAGTTGAATACTGTGTAGGTCTTAAAATTGTAAAAATAGCTCCTCAACCTTGGGAGGTAGTGAGGGGGCAGGGGGTGATGTCAGTCTGAAATGTGTATAGTGTACCTTTCTTCTGCTTCAAAGATAAATTGCTGCTTGTGATATAGTTTTGCTCCTTGCCATTTCATGAAATTGTAATTTTTAAAATTCTTGATGACTACAGCAAGTAAAAATTCTTTTTGCGTTTCATAGAAATACAGTTGTAAACCACCAACAATGCTCTGGATTGGACAGTTTAAAATTATTATTGTTCTTGTTATTCTTTCAGACTGATAATGAGGAAAGAAATACACTACTGCTATATTGATTGTTACTCATTTAGACAATTTTCTCTTTACCCAATTTGATGGATTATATTAAGAGTGAATTTATTTGTTCCTTCGTTTTGTAGAAAATCAGAATGGAAGCTCATGCAAAGTTTGCAGTCCTTTGGCATCTCACTAGAGACCTCCATATTAACAAATCCTCATCATACGGTCGTTCATTTGACAGGTTAGTTGCATAGATAGTTGAAATAGAAAATTATTAACTATTATGTAATAAAATCATATATTTATTTTTCTCTAATAGCGAGTTCATGCTTATAGAAGTTTCCAGAATAGAATAGTTTTGAAACTTTAAAAAATTATACTCTGATAAATTGATATTGTAGTGAATAAATATTCTTGGGAAAACAAGAAAAGATAAAGTTGATGGCCAAATTCAGTTTCAGCTTATCAGAAATAATATTTATTATTTACATGTACATAACAGTATATGGAAGTTTGGCCCGACTTGAAGTAGAAAAAAATCTGTCACAATACCTGTTTTAAAATTGCTCCTATATATGACCTGATAGAGAGAAAGAAATAAAATATTTTATGACAAACTAGCAATGACATATAAAGTGACTTCATCTGATCTAATAGTACATGATCAAAACAATTTCAAAGTTCACTCGTCAAGTTGCTATTTAAGTTTTAGAAAATATTTAATATGAAATTAACCTGTATTACTTGGGGAATAATTTCTGAAAAAAATGTTAACATGGGTAGCCAACTGTGAGAATTTGCTGTTAATTTAATTTCATTGCCTCTCCAACAGCATGATGCTTTCTATTCTTACCAATCTTTTTTACTGGTATTCAATAGATCTGATTCTTTTCTGAATAAGACATAATCTAAGATGTATTGAAAATTTTAGTACTGATATTAATACCTCTTTGTCCAGGCAAAACAGTAACATTTCTTTATTTTTTGAGACATTAATTGTTGCATATCAAATCATATTCAACAGACTTTTATTAGGAGTAATTTTTTGTGTAACTGGATCTAAAAATATTTATAGTAAATTAAGTGTTTCTGAAACTGATACTAGCCAATAGAAATGCAATTTTTTTTGCATTTTTCAAAATTTGGAAAAACAATTTTCCTTTAATAGAAGATTGCACCTCATACAAAGATCACCTCATACATTTACACAAAAATTACCTTTTTATAATGTTTTATAGATATGTACAGTATATAGGAATTGCATTTATTTTAAGACTATTAACCTTACTCCCAAAGGTAAGATTTAAGGAATGTCATCTATTGACATGGAAAGAGATCTCCTTACACTTTTTATTCATATTTCAAGCTTACTTAAAATATAAAAGCCTCTAATGTTGTCTTTGTCATGTGACATACATCTGGCATATAGAAATGTGCCCAGTGAGTAGTGGAATATAATTTAATTTGTGTTTTAAATTTTGTGTAACATTACATATATTGAATTTCCCTTGAATGAAATTCCCTTATTTTTTAAAAAAATAGTATATTTTAGTTATTCTCCTAAATAGGCAGGTGACAGCCACTGAATATATCTGGAACTTGCCTCTCCTTACACTGAACACCATTGGCTTGACTAATATATTCATTAACTGATCTCATCCATGAAGTATCTAGTACAGGGCTGTTAAACTATGGGCCCATGGGCCAGATGCGTTACGCGCTGGCCATACCCAATGACTGGTTTAGCAAAAGGGAAAAAAGTCCCGATACGTCATGTGATGCCGCCATGACAACATGAGTTTGACACCCCCGATCTAATAGGTCTGTCCCCATTTCCCTGTTGGAAGGGGCGGGGGGGGGAGTTTTCCACTAGATTAAGGACTGACTTTGACGCAAAAGAGTGGACCCCAAGAGCGTTAGTGTCATCAGGTCAAGAGAATATTTGGCTTTCCCAGCTGGAGAAATTGATCATAACAAGAGTTTCAAAGCTTGTATTTTTTTTTTCTTTTGGCCTGTTATTTTAATATGGATTTTTCCCCCCCTCCTCAGGTCCTTATTTATCATGCTGGATAGTCTTAACAGCTTAGATGGCTCCACCTGGTCAGTTGGACAGGCCTGGTTAAATCAAGTCCTCCAAAGGCATGACATTGCAAGAGTCCTGGAACCTTTGCTTTTGCTGCTTCTCCATCCAAAAACCCAACGTATTTCTGTTCAAAGGGTACAGGCTGAGTGGTACTGGAATAAATCTCCCTGTTATCTGGAAGATGAAAATGAAAAACATTTTATGCAGAAATTTAATAGTAGTGGTTGTAAGTACCACCTCATTAAGCACTGATTTATCATGATATCCTCAATTTGTTATTATATTTATATCTTCAGTTTTGGTATTATATCGATATAATGTAGCATAAAATAGCATTTTATATTTTATACTGTGTTTAATAACATTTTGTATCATAGTTTTTTATTTTACATTAGTGTATTCATGTTGTTTTATTTTTTTACATATAGACTGATATAATTATATAATTTGAATAGTTTGGTTATCTGGAGCTAAAAAATACCACAGGATGACCTGCCAAAAGTGTGCAGTTGCAAGTATGATAATATATAAATAATACCTATTATAAGGCAATATCCTTTCATATCCTTTTGTTCACTCTTCACACTGGCAGAGTTTTCTGTGGATTTTCTCTTTTTATGTTGGATATAATCTCATATTTAAACAGATGTTAGATCCAAAGTTCTACAGATCTTTCCTATATCCGTAGCAATCAAGGATTTCTCTTTCATTTCAGAAATGAACACTAATACTGTCCCTATTGCAATGCTTGAATCAACAGAGTTTTACTCTAGACTCAAAATACCTACTGAAGTGTAATTTAAACACTTCATTCCTGTTGGGCTCATATTGCAATATTAACTTTTTAGTTTACATCAGAATGAACAGCTTAAAGGTGTCTTGCAGAAAAAGGTATTATATGATTTATGATAATAACTTCTAAATGACTATCCAATTAAGAAAAATACTCATAACTACTTGTTTTTCTTTTTGTTAAGCATTCATCACAATACCATCAAGTCAAGAACATGGGATGGCAACTAAAGAAAACACTGAAAAGCAGCTGGGTTTAGACGAAATGGAGAATTTTAGTCTTACGGTCAACCCTTTGAGTGACAGGATCTCTCTCCTGAGTACTAGCAGTGAAACTATTCCTTTGGCTGCCTCTGATTTTGACCTTCCTGATAATCAGATAGAAATAATGCAAAGTTCAGACTCTGGCTGTTCCCAGTCATCTGCTGGGGATAACCTCAGCTATGAAGTAGACCCCGAAAGCCTGACACCCCCAGATAGTTCTCAAAATTTGAAAGGAGATTCATTAGATGAAATAATACAGCAAGTGGTCCTTGACCTGATCTGCAAGGTAGTCAAGGAGCTTGCAGAAGATCCACGGTCAGACAAAGATGTATATCCAGAAGATACTTCAACTACATTAAACACTTTAGATCTCATTGAAGAGGTATCCAAATGTGAAGAACCAAACCTTCTGGACAGCCAGAGTAGTTTGCTTAGCAATGACAGTACTCAGCTACTATCTCTCTCATCTGAGACTGGGCTTGAAAGCATTTCTAATGAAATCTCCAGAAACAGTTCATCACCCTGCATCTCAATAAGCCAACAGTCTCTCAGTGACCAGACTTTCACTGCCCCAGAAGAAAAGTCAAGGCAACGAAGTCACAGTAGCATCCAATTCAGCTTCAAAGGGAAATTGCCGGAAAAAATGTCAGAAAAGGAAACCATTGTGAAAGAATCTGGTAAGCACCCAGGAGCAAAGCCCAAAGTCAAAATAGCAAAAAGGAAAGATGAAGAAAAGAAGAAAGCACAAGCTGAGAAGCTGAAGCAAAGCAGTGTTTTCTTCAGTGATGGCCTTGACTTGGAAAATTGGTATAGCTGTGGAGAGGGTGAAATCTCGGAAATTGAGAGTGATGCAGGGTCACCGGGGGCACGGAAATCTCCCCATTTTAATATACATCCTTTATATCAACATGTCTTATTGTACCTCCAAGTATATGACTCCTCAAGGACCCTGTATTCTTTCTCTGCCATTAAAGCTATCTTGAAAACCAACCCTTCTGCTTTTGTAAATGCCATTTCCACCACCAGCGTCAATAATGCCTACACCCCCCAGCTTTCTTTACTCCAGAATCTTCTGGCCAGACATCGCATATCTGTCATGGGCAAAGACTTTTACAGCCATATCCCAATAGACTCAAACCACAGTTTTCGAAGTTCCATGTACATCGAGATCCTCATCTCTCTGTGCTTGTATTACATGAGGAGCCACTACCCGACCCACGTGAAAGTCTCTTCGCAGGACCTGATAGGGAATCGCAACATGCAAATGATGAGCATCGAAATCTTGTCCCTTCTTTTTGCCGAGCTGGCAAAAGTGGTGGAGAGCTCCACCAAAGGGTTCCCCAGTTTCATTTCAGACATGCTGTCCAAATGCAAGGTCCAGAAGGTGATCCTGCATTGTTTACTGTCCTCTATCTTCAGTGTCCAGAAGTGGCACAGTGAGAAGATGGCGGGGAAAAATATAGGGACTGTTGAAGAAGGTTTCTCCGAAGACAGTCTGATCAACTTTTCTGAGGACGAGTTGGATAATGGTAGCACTTTCCAGTCACAGCTTTTAAAAGTCCTCCAACGGCTCATTGTTCTGGAGCACAAAGTGATGACTGTGCCTGAGGAGAACGAGGCAGGTTTTGATTTTGTGGTAACCGACTTGGAGCACATCAATCCTCAACAGCCAATGGCTTCCCTTCAGTATTTACACTCCCAGCCCATAACCTCCCAAGGCATGTTTCTTTGTGCTGTAATAAGAGCATTACACCAGCATTGTGCCTGTAAAATGCATCCCCAATGGATAGGATTAATCACTGCTTCTCTGCCTTACATGGGGAAGGTGCTTCAAAGAGTGGTGGTTTCGGTGACCCTACAGCTTTGCAGGAACCTGGATAATCTGATTCTGCAATACAGATACGAAATGGGTTTATCCGACAGTAGGCATGTATTTCGCTTTCTCTTTTTTTTCTCTTGGCACTTTTTTTTTAAGGGAATTTTGTGCATTCCAAAATTTCAACAGATTCATTGTTGTTTTTAGGCCTCTTTGGATGGCATCGGTTACTCCACCAGATATGATACTCACTCTATTGGAAGGCATCACAACAATTATTCATTATTGCTTACTTGACCCATCCACACAGTATCATCAGGTAAACCTCCTTAGATTTTTCAGTTAGAATTTTTTTTTTGTTCCAGCTATCAACGTGCTCTTATTTATCCTCTGCCCTCGTTAATAACTTGTTTCAGCCTGTGCATTGTGCAAGCCAGTCCATTGACCCTGAGAAATAACTCTTGAAACAGAGAACCTTATTTGGCATATTCTGAACTCTTTATGTCATTATGCCATTGATTATGTATGTGCAATTTATTACTACATTGCGAGATCTTGATCTCACACCAAATCTTACAAGAGCAATTTTCATTTACATTTTGAGTATATAAGTAGCGTTATGAATACAGTTTGATATTAAAGCATTCTTTTATGAATTACAGAATTTGAGACATTGCTGAACCCTATTTCAACCTTTAATTGAAACTGAATTCAGAATTTCAGTAAATTATAAACAGATAATTTCTCTTGATAAGATCTGTTTTGATTTGGAGGAAGTACTTCATTTTCCAATTTAAACTTGGTAACAATTATTGTTAGAATTGCATTGCATCTGTATCCTACCAGATCTTGAAACTAATTTCATACTATTGTTACAAACTGGCCTGAAAATAATTCTGGTTAGCATGTACTGTAGTTCAGTGATGGTTTAATGCTGCCTAAAACAGAATGTGGGGAGGGGGAATCAGGTGGGAAGAGAGTGTGAAAAGGGAATAGGATTCCTGTAAATTAATATCCTTGATGATAATTGATTATGTTTTCATCTTCCTTTTTACTAGCTTCTGGTTAATGTTGATCAGAAGCACATGTTTGAAGCACGCAGTGGGATCTTGTCTATCCTTCACATTATCATGTCCTCCGTCACACTTTTGTGGAGCATCTTGTACCAGGCAGACTCTTCAGAGAAAACAGCTGCAGCAGCTGCTGCATCTGTAACCACAATTAATCTTGGGTCAACAAAGGTTAGAGCACCAGAGTTATGTGTACAAATGATTTTGTTTACTAGTGTATGTAATACTTGAATAACAGAGGCAGTTTGGTATACTGGTTAAAATATCAGATTGGAGGCAGGAAGTTCTGGGGTTTAGAACTCGGCACAAAGCTGAATGACTGAATGACTCCAGACGAGTCACTCTCTGCTCTAGGAAGAAAGCAAGGGCAGACGGCTGCTGAAAAATCTTGTCAGGAAAACTCCAGGGACTTCTCCCAGCGCTCACCAGGAGTCAAAAACCTGCCTTGAAGTCACATGCATATTTTCTTTTTAATCCTTGAATGATCAGTGCCAGGATCTTGACAGGATCACAATATTTAATCATTCTTCCAGCAAACATCTAATGTCCGTATACTGTACAATGTAGTTTGTGTATGTACAAGAGAGGACTACCAAGTGATCCAATAATGGGATTTTGTTTTTCATTTCTAAAACAGTTGTAACAGATATTTCTTCTTATGATAATCTACATAGTAAACCCATTTAAAGGCAGATGTTAATATAGTTGATCAAATAGCCCCTATAGGCAAAACTTCCCTCAGTTCCATATAGAGACCTTTATGATTCAAGGGCTACAAAAGCTAAAAGTACATATGCAAAAAAAAAAAAAAAACACTGACACATTTCACCAATAAAAGAGAATATTTGTAGCTCGGGATTGAAATGAGGAGTCCTTGGTGATCTCTGAGCTTGATTGTTTTCTCGCAGACGTTTCATTACCTAAAGGACTAGCACTGATGATGTTACATAGTTTTGGTAATGAAATGTCTGCAAGAAAACAACCAAGCTCAGAGATCACCAAGGACTCCCCAGACATTTCACCAAACTGTACATTTGTGTTAACCATACTTTACCAATATAATAATGATTTGAGCATAAAAATCTCTCTCATGGTTTTGACCCTCTGGTACACTTCTACTTTCTCATAGTGTCTTTTCTATTTTATAGGAACAAATAGCAATAGATATTATTTTTTTTAGGTGTCATATCAAATTATAATGCAAAACATATTACCAACTGTCTTCTTTCTGATCCTGATTTATTTCTAACTGCAGAACATGATTGTTCATTAAGACTTCATGTCACATCATGGTTAAATTTTCTCAAGTATATTTTCAGGAGGCACTTGGATTGTGCCAGAAAATTCATCAGATTTGCATAGCAATAAAGAATTCAAGACTTTTAAAAAATAGTGCACAGAAATAGCTTGCCCTAAATTATTTTCCTCTCTCATGTTCCAAAAGAGAAATGGTCCAAGTTACATTTCTCAGTATTTTCTTTCATTGTATAACTATATTGCTTTGGATGAGCTGTTAGGTTCTCGTTTTGTTTTGCTTTAAATTTAGTATACTTTATGTATTACAGAATTTAAGACAGCAAATACTTGAATTGCTTGGTCCAATTTCAATGAACCATGGTGTTCACTTCATGGCAGCTATTGCATTTGTGTGGAATGAAAGGAAACAAAATAAACAAGCTTCAAGGACTAAGGTATGTTAACTGATTGACTTGTTTAAAATGTATTCAGCTTAAGAGTTTCCTAAGTTTTATTTAGTAGGCTTATTTAGCTTTGTTTGTTTGTTTGTTTGTTTGTTTAGCTTAGTACACAGATTGAGATACTGTGCCATACTAAAATAAAACGTTTGTGATCTCTGGGTATGAAACTATGAATCTGTTGGGGTTCACTGAACTGTTGTTAGGATCGCAATTATTGAATACAATCAAATGCATAACAGTAAAGTTCCTTCTCTTTACTAGGTCTATACTAGGGGTCTCCAGACTTGGTAGTTTTAAGACTTGTGGACTTCAACTCCCATAATTCCTCAGCCAGTTAGAGCTGTTAGAGTTGAAGTCCACAAGACTTAAAGTTGCTAAGTTTGGGGACCTCTGGTCTATACCGCCCAACCCAGACAGGTGATGCCACTTCTTGATTCCACAAGTATTTGCTTCCATTAATTTGCATCATTTTTAAAAAAGGAAAATTCTTTCCACTTTTTATGACTTGAGAAATGTCAGGATACTTTGAGGTAGTCAGTGACAGCCAATCTGAAGAAGTCTTACAAGACACAAAGAGACAAAGATGCCAATTGCCATAAGACGCACAGAATAAAGGAAATTCTGTTATAAAATGCCACAGAAGTGAGTGAAGTTATGCTAAAGAGAAACATAAAACAGGTTGTCTGGTGGAACAAGGAAGTAGAAAAGACTGCAAGTGAGAAAAATGCATGTAAGAGAATGACTGCTTCAAAAAACAAGGATGAGAAAAAAGTGTTGTATAAAGTGTGTTTAAAGAAAAAATAGTTGCAAAAAATGCACACAAAGAGAGCCAGGAATTAAGAAAAGACAAAATACAGAGTTATTTTGATGGAATAAAACATTTGTTTTGGGAGTGGGTGAAAAGGGTTAAACAGGGAACTTCTAGAGGAGTGAATCAAATTTAAAAATAAAAGTGTTAAATGATTCAAGATGAAATTTAGAATGACAAATGTTGGAAGGAGATTTATATTGGAATAACAGTGATATGGTAAACTATGGAGAAAAAAAATGAATGCTATAAATCAGTGATGGCTAACCTTTTTCTGGATCGAGTGCCCAAAGCACTCGATCCAGAATGCAATGCGCATGTGGCCCCCACCCCCACGCATGTGCCCTGCCCCCCGCATGGCTGCAGTCTAATTCTTACAAGTGTCTTTGAAATGGTCACTGAAATTCAATGTCAGTGGTGGTATTTTACTTATCAGGTGATTCCTAGTGCCAGTGAAGAACAACTGCTACTAGTGGAGCTGGTTCGTTCCATCAGTGTTATGAGAACTGAAACTGTAATGCAAACAGTGAAAGAAGTCTTAAAGCAACCACCAGCTATTGCCAAGGACAAGGTATGACACCAATAACAATATTTTAACAGTTCACACAATTTAAGTATAGGTAGTCCTCATTTAGCAACCACAATTGGGACTAGTGACTCAGTTGTTAAGCAAAATGTTCATTAAGTGAAGAATCATGTGCTTGCAACTGTGCTTAGGCTTTTACTTCAACTTTGCTTTACAGCATCAGAAGGATGCAACCCCAAGTATCTGGGTGAGTCCAAAGACCAGGGAAGGTTTCCATAATTCAACTCATAAGGAAGCTGTATAAAAGGACAAAACGTAGAGCCCTTTTCCCCCACTTCCCTGTCCTTTGGAATGCTCTGGGATAATTAGAAAGAAAAGACTTGATGTTTGTAGTTAGATTCATTGGAGAGGAAGGGATTACAAGAGAGTAGAAGGCACACAATGAATGCACATCAAAAAGAATGCACCAGTATCAGCTATTTGCCTAATAGGCTTCTAGCTGCCAGCTACAAGCTGCTTTGGAGGAAAACTAAAGCCTTTAATGTGAAACTGTTTAGAGTCTTGTTAATTTCAGGCAGCAGCTGGGAGGATTCTAATCAACTAATTAAGGTCACAGAACTGATCTTGTTATCTTGCTAGCACTTTCTAGCACTATAACGAGGCTGTCAAACTCCTGGCCCGTGGACTGGATGTGTCACGCGCTGCCCATGCCCATGCCCGGTTTAGCGAAGGGGGGGAAGTCCCGATACATCACATCACACCCCCGTGACAACATGAGTTTGACACCCCTGCTATACACATACATGCAGGAAAATGACTTTAATTAAACTTTATATTAGCTGTTGTAATTAATTAGTTAAATTACTATTGTAACTACTGTTTCTTGCATTAAAAATTCATTAATGAAGAATAAAGAACCAGTTGTTTTTGTGTTTTGTAATGAAAATGGGTTTTATTTTAAAAATAACATATTATTTTGAGATGAACATGGTTGTTCTTCTAGTTTTCATAAACCTCTTGCTTTGTTAATAAGTATAATCTCCCTTTGCCTTTCTCCTGAGAAAATTGTCTGTTTTTGAAAGAATACATTGATTCGTAAACCCAATTTTCTGTAGACAACATTAATATTACAGTTCCAGAAAAAGAAGAAACTAAGGAGAAAATCTCTTTAAAATATTCATAATTGCTCATATATTTTCTTCCGTTCAAATTTGACAAAATTGTGCTCATTTAAAAAAAAAGTCACCGCAAAATTAGTTATCTTTTAATTGCAGATTGACAGCTACTTGTAGACTTGGAACAGTAATGTGTATTTCTTAACTTTTTTTTAACAAAATTCTTTCTAGAAGCATCTTTCATTGGAAGTCTGCATGTTGCAGTTTTTCTTTGCGTACATCCAGAGGTAGGTTTTCTATTCTAACATCCCTTTTAATAGTATCAAATTATTTTTAGAAGGTCACATTTGCGCAACTGTTCTGTTAAAAGTCAGAGAATTCTGAGACATTTGATTAAAGCATTAAGGAAGGAATTGAACTGCCGAATTCCAGATTTTAGAATATTAGATACTTGTTTAAAAATCAGAACGTCCATCTGACTAAGGAGCTTCATGTATTTCCTCCTTAGCTCTGTATGCTGACTTTATACTTTGATCATTAACTGTAAAAGTACTTTAAAGCAATTATGGCAACATCATTTCATTTACTCGACCCTAGACAGCCCTTCTAAACATAATAATGAAAATCCTTTGGATATAATTCTATGACTTTTTCTTTCCTGTAGAATCCCAGTCTCCAATTTAGTAGACAGCTGGGCCTCTTTGCTGCTCCTTCTAAAGGATTCCATACCCCTCGGCCTTCCAGCACCAGGGCAGTTTCTAATACTTGGGTGAGTCATTCTGTGACCATAGAGACCGTTGATTTTTTTTTCATTTTGAAAAATGCTAGGCAAAAAGTATCTATTGAAAAATCTTGCAGAAATGTTGGTCTTTTGTATTGAAAATTAGATCACTACTTAATAATTGAGTGCAGTTTTTAATCTTTCAGTTGTAGGGAGGACTAGAAACTTTCAAGACATTTGAAATCTTGAAAGTGTCATGGATATACTTATCACTATGGCTAACTATAGTACAAACCTTTCCAATGTTCAAAGTGAGAATGGCAGGGCTGAATCTTGTTGCTCCTTTAGCTTAAAACCTGTTCAATTTCATGAGTTTAAATATGAGTTGAAAGCATTTGTCATAGGAGCAGGCAGAAATCCAAAATAGCGCTAGTCAGAATTGATTTAAGACCAGTTTTTTGAACCCAAATTATTTAGGGAGTAATTTTTTATCAGGTTATCCCAACCTTTGCCAAAAGGAAGGAAAGGTTGAGAACCACTGGATTAAGTTATAAAAATTTATACCCCACATTTATTGCTAAAATCAATCACAGCATCTTTTCTTAAGTTATAGCTTCTTAAAGATGTCCAAGTGTGGAAGCTAAAGGGCTGTAAATATGATACTTGGCTTAACCCTAGCCGTCTTTCTACGAGTCTTCCCTTCTATTCATAGGCTTCTGAAGCCTCTCTTCCCTTGAAATCCCTCTTTCTAAAACTTGAAGCAAGACATTTATGTTTCCCTTTTCTTTCTTGTTCTTTTAAAGTGTGTTAAATGAGTTTATTATGAAAAATCCAAATCTGGACAACAAGAAGGACCAGAGAGATCTACAGGTAAGAAATCTATAGAAACAGTGATTATTGGATTCATGTATGATATGAAATATAGGGATGTATAAGGAGCCTGGTGGTGCAGTGGACTAAACTACTGTTAAAGTAGTATTTATCTGCCAGCTGCCTGCAATTACTGCGAGTTCAATTCTCACCAGGCTCAAGGTTGACTCAGCCTTCCATCCTTCCGAGGTAGGTAAAATGAGGACCCAGATTGTGGGGGCAATAAGCTGACTTTGTATAAAAAAGAACGCTGAAAGTCCTACTAAGCAGGTATATACAAAAGTATGAAGGCTATTGCTTAACGCATTGTAAGCCGCCCTGAGTCTCCGGAAAAGGGCGGCATATAAATCGAACCAATAAATAAACAATAAAATAAATAACAGCGGTCCGTGCGCCTTTGGCGTTTAGTCATGCCGGCCACATGACCACGGAGATGTCTTCGGACAGCGCTGGCTCTTCGGCCTTGAAATGAGATGAGCACCGCCCCCTAGACTTGGGAACGACTAGCACATATGTGAGAGGGGAACCTTTACCTTTACCTTTTATGATATGAAAAAGAATGTAAAGTCTGGAGGCTAATTACCAAGAAAATACTTGTTTTGTTTTTCTCACCCTGTTTTATTTTTCTGAAATCCTGAATCGCTATTGAGTTCTCTTTTTCAGAATAGCTATCTTCTGTCATAAAATGCTTGCTATGCTGATGCTGATTTTTTGTTATGTTTCAATTTCATATGTCATGTGATTTATTTTTATTTTAGAAAAGATCACTGTGTCAATGACATTGTCAAAGCCTCAGTTAGGTTTATGTATATTTCTAGTTTACTGTGCCACAAAGTAGGTTTTCACAACTTAATTGAATTGGTTTTCTTTAGAGAGTTCCAGACACTTTAAATCTCTTAAGCATTTAATATTCATAATTGTGTTAGATTTTGTAATTAGAAATAGAGACTCGGGATGTTACCAGGCAGCAGCACATAATGGCATTCCACAAAGGACAGTATTGTCTCACTGAGATTATTCATTACTTTGAAGAAGAGAGAGGCACTTGTTAAATCAAGGTATAATGTATATTATTCATAAGAATTTTTCTTTTACTTCTGTTTATTTGCCACCTCACCAGGATGTAACACACAAAATAGTGGATGCCATTGGGGCAATTGCAGGCTCATCCCTGGAACAGACTACCTGGCTGAGGCGAAATTTAGAGGTTAAGCCTTCTCCCAAAATAATGGTTGATGGAAACAACCTGGAGTCTGATGTTGAAGGTGACTTTTAGTTTTCTTTGTTCATCTGAATTCACCTGACTGGAATTACAAAAGCTTTAACTAAATATAATTTGGAGCAGGAGTGTTGTTCATTAAAATAACTTATCACTATGGTTTAACTCTAATACAAATCTTTCCAATATTCAAAATGAGAATGGCATGGTTGCATCTTTGCAAACAGCATTTCTTTCTTTTTCATGTGTTTAATTTAGATATGTTGTCTCCAGCTTTGGAAACCTCAAGCATAACTCCATCAGTTTATAGTGTGCATGCCTTAACGCTGTTGTCAGAAGTAAGTGTTTTTGTAGTTCCTGATTTTATACATAATGCAACAATAGATAAAACATTATACATTTCTTGAATTTTTTTGCAAATACTTAGTATCAAATGGATCTTAGAAGTATTTATGTTGACTCAAGGGAAAATTATTCTATGATTCATAGACATGAAAATACTTTCTGTCCTTCATTCCACCTCTCTCTCTTTTATGCTTTTTTTGTCTGATTTTGGATGTTAGATGTACCCTGGAGCAAAAACAAATGTTTCCTGTTTTCATTATTATGAACAGAAAGAGATGAAATAGGAATGTGAAGGCGTTTATGCCATCAATGAAAATAATTCTGCAATTATTATTTTTTTTGCTTTGTGTGAAATTATGCCAAAGGATAATTGTGCTTAGTCCTACTATCATTAGGATATTTATATGCCTTTTATTCCACATCAGTCCTATAACTGGGATTAATAATTAACACTTTCTGTTTTAAAGATGTTAGCTATAGAAACCATGATTGAAATTGATTTAATTGAAACCAATCATAAAAAAGTAAAATCTTCTTTGACTCAAACTCATTTTTGGGTGGCTTCATGAGTATGCCCATGTAATTTCCCCAGCAGTGGTTGGAAGTGACTTACTTCTGCCTTCCAGTATTTTTTGTAATTCCCCAGTCTAGCTACAGCTCTGGCATTTCGGTCTTCATCCAAGAAAAGGAGTTGGACAAGAAGATCTAAGTCCCTTCCAACTCTATTATTCTGTGACAAGAACTGACTTAAATCAATTCCTGCTTAGATTTTAAGCCCATAGAAGTTATTGTTAAGGATGGTTGGGTAGTTGAGATGGCACAACAAACATTCATTAATGCCAGCAGAATCTAAAGTATACATTTGGGAAACAGTTTGTTTACATTCTCCATGTTTTCAAAAATTTTAACGTATCTGGCATCTTCTCTAAAATGCATTTACCACACATTCTATTTCCAAGCTTTGTAAATACATTCTCATCTTTATAAAACAATGCAAGGGGAAAATAATACATATTAGGGACTAATTTAGGTCAGTGCCATGCCTGTAGGTATATGGTTGTATATTCATTGACATGAAAATGAAGTAGGCTTTTACATCATTTGTGTTGTATATATAATTCTATAAATTCACATTTTGAAGTGTGTGTGTGTGTGTGTGTGTGTGTGTGTGTGTAGAATATTGGAAATCATCCTTAATCTGTGTTTTTACTGAAAGAATGAAAACATTCTAAAGAGTAACTCATAGATTGATAAGGAAAGTTGTGATGTTTTTTCTGTCCTGTTTTAGGTTTTGGCTCATCTTCTGGACATGGTTTTCTATAGTGATGAGAAGGAAAGGGTTATTCCTCTTCTTGTAAATATAATGCACTATGTTGTGCCTTATCTTCGCAACCACAGGTATTTTTGCAAAGTATTACAAAAAGTCGCACAGTCCCCCTTACCAGGGGGTGGGTTGTACTTATCTTTACTACCAGTTCGCAATGGGGCTGCGCGCGTTCTTTTGCTTTGCTTGCACGTGCGCACTTCTGCGCATGCGCAGAAGCTCCCTGATGATGTCAGGGTCAGTGGGCGGAGCCTCCTGTCAGTTTTACTACCGGTTCTTGCAAACGGGGCAACCTACCACTGCCCCTTACCCTATATTTTGTCCTCTAATCCAGAAATAAATAAGATCACATGAGGCCCCAAGATGAGCAGAGGAGAAGTGCAGAAGAAAGTTGGAAGCAAGGGAGGGAGGAGCTATTAGTGACAAGCCATAGTGGACAGGGCTGCCTTGCATTTTATCAGCAACAATAATTCTGAAATCATGTAAAGCTGGTGTTTTCAGATTGTTTTTCACAGAAACATTCTGTATTTATAGTAACGTGAGATGGGGGGGGGATTTCTTCTTCCAGTGCCCATAATGCACCCAGTTACCGAGCCTGTGTCCAGCTCTTGAGCAGTCTAAGTGGATATCAGTATACCAGGAGAGCATGGAAGAAGGAAGCTTTTGATCTCTTCATGGATGCCAGTTTCTTTCAGATGGATGCTTCTTGCGTAAATCAGTAAGGCTTGTTTGTTGCTCTTATTTGAAATCAGTATCAGGGAAATAAAACTAAATATTCCTATGAAACAAATAAACACAAACCTGATGGTTGTAAAATCGGGTTAGTCACATGGGTAACCTATTTTATGACTGTCATGACTTAGGCTGTAATGGGATGACTTGTAAATTGAACACTACTTGTACACTTGGGTACCTTCCCTCCTATTCACGACTGCTGAAGCCTTAACTTTGTACAGTCCAATATGTTTTTCTGATACATAGTGCCAAATTCTGAGAGAAGGTTGTAACAGTCATTCTTTCTTTTTGTTTAACCAAAAATAAATAAAATACTACACTTTTATTTTTTAAAAAATTATCATTTTTTTCTTCTTATACTAGTTGGAGAGCCATTATGGACAATCTGATGACACACGACAAAACCACTTTTAGAGATTTGATGAGTGAGTTTAACTTTTTTTGCTCTGTGTAAGATCCACGGTTAGTTTTTGAGCGGTGAAGTTTGGTTCCTTTGATGCTCGTGCAACAGTCTAGTTCAAAATTCAGCCAGGAAGCAAGTATTGTGGTGATAGTTGCTGCAAGTTTTCCTTCTCTTGAAATGTTAGCAAACACTTGACTGAGCATTCACTCTAAAGTTATGTTAATTTCCACCCAATGCCCAATTGATTATTGCCATTTGATTGTGGGTGTTTGATACTCTGTTATATATAAGACCACGAGTAGTACTGTATCTAGGCAATGATTTAAAGTATTCTGATTAGTAACATTCATGTAATACCTAAAATGATCTTCCAAAAGCTTATCTCTCTCCCAAAGCATTGCCAAAATTGCATCTTTTCTTTTTTAGCTCGTGTGGCCGTAGCTCAGAGCAGTTCTCTCAACCTGTTTGCTAATCGGGATGTTGAACTAGAACAGCGTGCTATGCTCCTGAAGAGGCTGGCCTTTGCCATTTTTAGCAGTGAAGTGGATCAATATCAGAAATACCTTCCAGATATACAAGGTAATTGCAATAGCAATAGCATTTAGACTTATATATCGCTTTACAATGCTTTTACAGCCCTCTCTAAGCGGTTTACAGAGTCAGCCTATTGCCCCCAACAATCTGGGTCCCCATTTTACCCGCCTTGGAAAGCTGGAAGGCTGAGTCAACCTTGAGCCGGTGGGACTTGAGCTGCCAAACTGCTGGCAATCAGCAGTCAGCAGAAGTAGCCTGCAGTACTGCACTCTAACCACTGCGCCACCATGGCTCATAGGACCACCATGGCTCACAATCAAGCTTGTAACTTCATGAATAAAAACCATGGAGTTTTATTGGCAATATTACACAACTAGTTTGCCCATGTCATCTTCGAAGGTGTGTGTGTGTGTGTGTGCGCGTGTGCGCGCGCGTTTTAGTTTCATATCTATTTTACTGAACTGATGCTCTTTGATAATCTTCCATCCAAATACCAACCAGGTCCAAGTCTATTTAACTTCTTATCCCAAACACGATCAGCCATGTGCTGCTACTTGCTTAGGCAATGTGGGATAAATAAAACTCTAAAAGGCTTCATTCCAGCTGGTCACTACAGTAAGCCAGTGATGCAAGTCAAATGGATTTCCTTTCTATTCACAAATCCGGTTCAGTGAGTTTGAAGACTTTTGAGAGCAGGGGACCACAGATCAGGAAGGGGAAATTCATTGCTGCTTTTTTGCAACAAATCTCTTGTCTCAATCTGACATTTAAAAAATAATAATAATAATGCAAATTTGTGTTAGAGTAGGCCTATTTTGGAGCAAAGTGTCCTGAATCACAGTTTTAACTTTTGTTATCTTTTTGCCTCATAGTTTAGATCCGTGAGTATTTAAGCTTGGCTAAAGTCTGTTGCATCTTTAAGTGTTCCACTGCGTGAAATTAATTTATATCATTAAATACAGATTCTTAATGGATTACAGATATTTGAAGCAGGTTGCAGCTCTGGATATTAGCCGTGGTTGTTTTCTGACAGATCCTTGTAACCTTTTCTGTTTTAGAAAGACTGGTTGAAAGTCTCCGCCTGCCCCAAGTGCCTACCCTTCACTCCCAAGTATTCCTGTTTTTCAGAGTTTTGCTTTTAAGAATGTCTCCACAGCATCTTACCTCACTTTGGCCTACTATGATCACAGAACTGGTGAGTTCCGCTTTGTATCCACAATTGGGTAAAGAAGACCATTTTTTAAGAAGACCTAAGAATTTCTCCATATTGGTTTTAAGCTATCCAGGAGATTGTTAAAGATAACAGCCCATAATTTCCCCTGAATCTGGGCTGCTTCTTCTTCTTTCCCTTCTGAATCACTAGGGTGCTTTCATCAATGAACTTCTTGTTATTATAGAATGTAGCCATTTCTATATGGATCAATATCATTACCTTATCTTAACATTTATGTTCTGCTTTCATCCGAGAGTTGAAAGCAGCTTTGCTGGATTCCGTTGTCTGCTCATTTTATACCCACAAGAACTCTGTACAATGAGTGTGCCGAGAGTGACCAACTGATCTAACATTCCCCCCTCTCCCCCAGTGAGGTCCTGTCAGTGAGAAAGGGCTTGAACTGAGCAGTCAGAATGTTAAACATTATGCAGTTCATCCCTCTTGCACAACATGACTTGATCTTCAAGGTAGCGCAGTCCAAGGGCTGCCTTTCACAACTGGGGACGTGTAGGGTTGCATTGAATGGGGCAATGATGTACAGTGGTTTAGTGGTTGACATTATATTTAATGCTGATATCTCCCTTTAGTATCCCAAAGATGGAAAGACAGAATATAAGGTGGGCTTTTTTTCTGTTTATAAACAGTATGTGCGCTTTGTTCTTTTTACCTTCAGGTCCAAGTATTTTTACTTATGGAACAGGAGCTCACAGCTGATGAAGATATCTCAAGGTAAAGTCACTGTGATTTGCTCACTCTTGTTTGCATAGTAAGTTAAATGCTATTGAAGGATTTTCTGATATTTTACATGAACTTTATTTTATGCTAAATAGGTGGAAAAAACTTTTCCATCCAGACTGAATAACATAATCTGTGCTAATGATAAACCACAATAAAGAAGTCGTTCATCCCATTTTCACATTACTCAACCAAATCTGACTCGTGCCCGGATTACAGGGGCATCCTGTCAGAAACATCAGGTTATTTTTAGCCAAGGACTCCGTATTATAAAATGAAGAAGAAAAGCTAATTAATTGAAATGTATTTATTATAGTTATTTGTGATCTTTGATAAGATTATAAAAAGCAAGGCAAAAGCCAGCTATGTGATGGGTCTTTTTTTTCTGTCTGGTTTAAACTCTTCTGCAGATTGCTAGCATTGTTGATTCAGAGCCATATTCAATGTCTGAACATTAGCAGTTTTGTCAGAGTTTGTGCTTGCTTGCCTCTTGCCTGTCTTCCCCAGAAACAGAAATAGTCATGCAGCCAACATAAACACATATTCCAAATACAATTTATGGTTTTATTTTGTATTTTCATTAAGAATTTGGGAGTGATTCCTCCCACTTCCTATCATTCGAACCATTTTGTATTTTGATTCATTTTGCTTGGCTCCTGACTTGTGGAGTTTTCTTTTGTATATAGAGTTCTAAAACCTTGTCTGTGACTTGCTGCTGCTTCTAAAACTCATATAGTTTTGAACAAATTAGTAGACAATTACCCCTTTGGTTTGTGCTTATGATTTTTAAGCAGATGGTTAGCAGAGATGCCTGTCTTAAAATAATTCATTGGGCCAGCATTTCTCTATTCATTTGTTCCCTTATTTTATTAATTTGTAAGTTCATCTGCCTTGCCAATGGTAACATTTCTTCATTTTGTGAACTCCTTTCCCATATGTTCAACTGCGAAGTGATATACCAAAATTCATTTATCAGTAGTATTAAAGCTCATTTACCCAAAGGAGAGTTCAAATATAACATAGGCTTACTAATTTTGTAAGGAAAATACTGTTATGATGTAAGGCCGGTATTCATTTGTAAAGCAGGCCAGCAGCTTTTATATATTAATTTCATTTGGTTGCAGAACTTCTGGTCCATCTGTTGCTGGGCTGGAAACAACATATACAGGAGGCAATGGATTTTCTACATCCTACAACAGTCAGAGATGGCTGAATCTTTATTTGTCAGCTTGTAAATTTCTGGATTTGGCCCTTGCGTTACCTTCTGAAAACCTTCCTCAGTTTCAAATGTAAGTAAAACCCAGAAATGCTAGAAATATGTTTGATGGGAGAAAACTGTTCTGAAAGGGATGCTTCTTTTTGTGGAGTCATGAAAGAAGCTATCTTCTGCCTTCTAAGGATGTCCTCTTTTTCTGTAAAGTAATATTAGAAAAATAATTCCCAATAGTTAGAAGGCGAATTTCAAATGAATGTTAGAAAAAATTCCCATTAGTAAATAACTGCAATCAGTTATTGGGGTAAATGGCACACATCTTTATTCACCATGTTCAAACAGAGGCTTGACAGCTATCAATGGGGATACTTTAATTTGGTTTTCTTCACAGAGAAGGGGATTGCATGTAGTGGCCCAATTGTCCCCCTTCAATTCCACGATTGTATAAAGCCCCAATAAGCACAGCTAGGGATACTTTTGAAACAAATCCTTTACTGCCATTTCACAAGAGATACAAAATGTTGTCTTGAAAAATAGATCTTCCAATCTGATAAAAGTTGTTACGTATTAATTAAGCGTTATATTTTTCTCTGCATGTTAGTGCCCTGGGTATCAAAATAAGCCTGGATGTAGCACTGGATATGAATACTTCCAGGAATACAGGAGTAGGGATTCTTTCCAAATCTTGCTTGCTGAATATGCAAAATAGTTCAGAAGTGGATTTGTTTTTCCTCTTAACAGGTACCGGTGGGCCTTTATTCCAGAAGCCTCAGACGATTCCGGGTTGGAGGTGCGAAGACAAGGCACCCACCAGAGAGAATTCAAACCATACGTTGTGCGATTAGCAAAGCTATTACGAAAAAGGGCAAAGGTATTCCATTTTTTTAAAAAAATCTGGTTCAGGTACTAAACTATGGGTAAATTATAACTGCTGTTCAGATTCTACGGAAATTTTAGAAAACTAGAATTTACATCCATGCGCACCAACAAGGCTGCTCTTCCCCCTTACAGGCTGAAAGTTAGACAGTAGCCTGAGTTATTGTAGGGAGATGTATATAAAGGATAGGATAATTCAGGGCCAGGTGTGATTTTTAAGCCTTGTAGTATTTAAGACTTACACTACACAACTTCATTCCCCCCTTCCCCCATCATTTAGTACTTCATTAAAATAAGAGGAACAAGTTTAATTGAACCATTCAGTGGTCTCAGTTGGAATGATTTGCTTTTTAACGATTAGACGAGTAAGTACTACTGACTTCGATGAGAAAATTCAGTTAAAGATGTTTCGTTATCTTCATTTGCAAGTTGGTAAAATCAATAAGTGCTGGCTTTGATGGCTGGTGAAAATGTGTAGAGGCTTTAATTTGGAAAAACGTACCAAGTCTGGTCCTGACTCTTGTCTTGCTGCTTACAGAAAAATCCAGAAGAGGACAGCTCAGGGAGGATTCTGAACTGGGAACCTGGCCACTTGCTCCTGACCCTCTGTGCTGTCCGCAGCATTGAGCAGCTTCTCCCCTTCTTCCATGTCCTGAGCCAAGTCTTCAACAGCAAAGTCACCAGCAGGAGCATTGGCCATTCAGGGAGCCCCATGCTTTACCCAAACTCTTTTCCCAACAAAGACATCAAAATGGAGAACCAAAAGACACTCTCTAGCAAAGTGAGGCAAAAAATTGAAGAAATGGTTGAGAAGGACTTTTTGGAAGGGGTCATCAAGACATGAAATGTAAATGGCAGAATCTTTTATCTTATGTAATGTTCATTTCAAACGAAACCACTCCATCCTTCCAGAGTATGTAATTTCCTTTTTCATACTTTGTATGTAATGTAAACTTCAAGGTTGTATTTAATTTAAATACTGTAAATAAGTTCTGGATGTGGCCTGAATCAAGTTGAAATATCACTGGCACATATTGATTATGGTGCCTAATATTTATGGTACATTTTGTTTTTGTCATCTTGAGGTCTGTCTTTAAGAAATCTTACAATAAAGTTGCACATTTTTCTAGTTGTATGTCTTTCTATGCACCTAGGCCGCTGCACAGGATTTACTTTCTAAAAATGGAATGAATAAGTAGTTTGAAAATAGTAGTTTGAATATTTTCATGAAGGCATTAATCATCAAGATTTTCTTTTTACTAAATTATCTTCACCAACAATGCTGGGTTCCTGGTTCACAAGCAAATAAGTGTGACATGGCAAACATCTTCAAACATGCACCCAAAATATTTGAGTGCTTCTACAGAATGTTGTTTCTCTGGGAGATCTTGGAATGCTACACATCTTCATAACTTACAGCAAACAAGCTTCTTTGCTGTAGCTTTCTTTCTGGTTGTTGTATATGGTGGAAATTGAAGTCTGCTCTTAAAATGGTACAACATTTACTCCAGCAGCCGCTTTTCCAGCTGGCTTAAACTGAAAGTCCCGTCAATCTCAGCCAGTCAGTCCACATTTTGCCTAGGGATTATAGGAACCTACAATCCAACTCTAGGATTGCCCTGTTTGAAATTTTCTGAAAAGCATTTTGAAGTTGAAATTTCCAAGGACAGGAAGCAGAAAACTCCTAGTGGTTTTTTTTTTTTTTTTTTACAATAATAAATGTTGAGTATGTCTCAGCTAATAAAGATTTTATATGACAGAATTTCATGATTCAGATCCAAGTGTGATGCTTCATCAAACAGCCTTGGGTGGGTCCCCGAATCCGCCAGCTAAATGGTAGACAGCCAAGCAGACTTCATGGGCGAGTTTATCTGCATTCTCCTAAAGAAAAAAATATGAGACTAAAGTAAATATAAAATAATCTTAGCTAAGGGAACTTTTAGATGTACCAGACCTGTAATTCAGATTTTTTTTTCTGAAAGAATCTGTTTTGCTCGCTAGTTCAGAAACCACATATGGCACAGTCTCTCACTGCTCATCACTATTAAGGACTTGGAGTCAATTTTAATTTTGTGCTGTAGTGAAACAATTCTAAATAACTCATAATCCTGGGATACATTCCACTATGAAGAGCAGATTTTAAAGAAGGATCTTTTAACCAAAAATGAAGCTTTGAAGAGAGGCGTTAAACACCCTGTTCCCCCATCTGTTTTTATTCCATGTTTGTATTTTTTTTTTACAAAACGTACTTAAATAGGAAGATAACCTTCATAAAAGTAAATGGAGAGTATAAATAAGGACAGGTTTCTTTTTAGAAATGTCCGTATTGTGCTCCATTACAGTTTTCTGAAATTGTTGAACTTGACAGATTATTATCAAATTTCTCTCCGGGTTCCCAATTTTTCCATCAAAAAAGCTGCTAGAAACAGCAGATCTTTCATAGCCTGAAAATATTTCAGAAAACCAAGGAAAGGAAAATAAGATTTTGAGCAAGCAACAAAACCGTCTTCATTTCTCTTTTCCCCAATAAACTTGAGAAGAAATGGAAAGGAGGATGGTAAAACTTCAAGAGGACTATGTATTGTTGCTTGCATACCTATAGATTATATTAATCCATCTAGTTTGAAACTTTCTGACAGAAAAGGACTTCCTTGCATGCTCTAGAAATATTTCCCAATTTACTGCACAAAGACACTAAATCAGGGGTGTCAAACCTTGAAAACTTTAAGACTTGTGGACTTCCAACTCCCAGAATTCTGGGAGCTGAAGTCCACAAGTGTTTAAGCTGCCAAGGTTGGACATCCATGCTCTAAATGAATCACATCCATTCTGACCTGGGAGTCAGCTTCGGCATAGACTCTGACTATGTCTTCTGTTCCAGATGGACGAACAAATGCCCGAGCCAATTTAAACTTCTGAATCAGATGGTCGATTTTTTCTTGCAGCCTTGGAGGTGCAATTGCTCGTCTTTCAGCATCTATCGTGCTGATGACCCGTCTATCAGCAACCTGCAAGTCAAAGTAAAACCAAGCAACATCATCTGACCTGCTAAAATTGCAACTGGTTGTATCAATTCTCCACCGAGGAGAAACCAGGAAAGAATTAAAATGAGCCGTGGTGGCACAGTGGTTAGAATGCAGTACGGCAGGCTACTTCTGCTGACTGCAATTTGGCAGTTTGAACCAGGCTCAAGGTTGACTCCGCCTTCCATCCTTCTGAAGTGGGTAAAATGAGGACCCAGATTGTTGGGGGCAATAGGCTGATTCTTCAGCTGATTCTAAACTGCTTAGAGAGGGCTGTAAAAGCATTGTGAAACGGTATATAAGTGCTATTGCTATTCAACTCTGAGGAGTGCTACGACCTTTTAATCAGAGGTTCTATATTGCTCACATAGCAGCTGGCTATGCTTCTATATCTCCTTCCCGATGGTAGGAGGACCAGGGTGAGAGTCGTCCCTGACAATTTTCCTCACTCTTCTAAGGCAGTGAGCCCTAGCGATCTCATCTAGTGGTATCGGGACAGCCCACAATGTTTTGTGCTGTGCTCACCACCCTCTCTAATGTTTTTCTATCTGCGGCTGTCAAGTCGGCATGCCATACTGTGATGCAATAAGTGAGGACGCTTTCTATTGTGGACCGGTAAAAGGAGGTCATCAGTTGTTGTTCCACCCTGTTTTTACGCAAAACCCTAAGGAAATCTAAGGAACCCTAAGGAGTCTTTGTTGGGCCTTCCTGGCCACCTGGATCGTGTTGTTTTTCCAGGTGAGGTCTTCGCTGAGATGGATTCCCAGGAATTTAAAGGAGGAACTCTCTCTACACAGCCCCCCTTGATGTAAAGCGGGGCAGGTTCCTCTCTCTTCCTCCGGAAGTCCAACACCATCTCCTTGGTCTTGCTGATGTTCAGGTGCAGGTTGTTTTCTAAGCACCACGTGGACAGTTTTTAAACCTCCCCACTGTACGCTGTTTCGTCTCCACCTGTAATAAGACCCAGTAAGGCTTCCAGGTGATAATCCCACAGTAGATTCTGTCATTTCTTTTTGTCCATCACACCGTCTACTAGACTGCTGAGATGAGTAAGCTATTCAGAGGACTTATTAGTTCAACTTCTCACCTCTTACAGGAAATGTACCATGGACTTTATTTCTCTTCCTCCCTGCAGCCACAAATGACATTAGTGGGTTTTTTTTTCCTCTGCTCTTTCCATCTCTGGATCACTTCTTCCCAGAATTTTTTTTCCCAATTTTTTTTTTTTTTTTTGAACAGATGGTTACAACCCGTTTAATTCTGATTTCCAACTAACCTTCACTTTGAGCTGTCGGTTTGGGAGATCCGTGTACAGAGCATCCCACTGTGCAATTGTGAGGTTCTTCAACACCAAGATGGCTTCGATCACAAGCATGTCAGAGAAACTGTCACCAACCGTCTAGTGCATAAGAAAAGAAAAAAAAGGAAAGAAAAACAGATGGGAAAAATCAATCTCTTCCACGCTTGGATAATTGAAAATCTCTCATACAGGTACTTTGTAAAACATTAATGATTCTAACTCTGGTCCTACTGTCAGATCTCACTGTTTTCCTAGTACTAATTACTGGATCTTGCTTTGCAAATGAGTTAAACTGGTATTAAAACTGGCTCAGATTATGGTAAGAATAATGCATGTAAGGAGCTTTTGCCTCTACATAATCTATTCCTTAGGTCAAAATAGCAATAGCAATAGCACGTAAACTGCTTAGAGAGGGTTGTAAAACACTGTGAAGTGGTATAAAAGTCTTTATATTACCGCTTCACAGTGCTTTACAGTACTCTCTAAGCAGTTTACAGAGTCAGTCTATTGCCCCCAACAATTTGGGTCCTCATTTTACCCACCTCAGAAGGATGGAAGGCCGAGTCAACCTTGAGCCTGGTGAGATTTGAACTGCCAAATTACAGGCAGCTGACAGTCAGCAGAAATAGCCTGCACTACTGCACTCTAACCACTGCACCACCGAGGCTCAATGATACTATAGATTAGAGTTGTTCTTTCTCCAATTTGTTTTGTTTAACTGATTATGCATGTCTGCTTTGCTTATTGTTCACAAAAAGTTTTTGTTTGAAGGAACCTAATCTACAGCAAATGCTTCTGAGACTAAAATCCATACAAAAGTCTTTTAGATGCTGGCTTTTCCTGATCACCAAAGTGTAACCATGCTCCCGTATTGTTTCTCCCACTTCTGCTTCAAAGATCTGCTGAATCTGAAACCAACTTTTGAAAATATAGTCACCCTTTTAATCGATGGAACAGAATATGGTTTAAGTCAGTTAACTGATTCAAACCACACCAGTATTGAAAAATGGCTACGAAGCTATTACAGATAATTTCCAATACTTACTTAGGGGAAAAAGAACCCTAATACCTATGGGACCTTACCCTGTTTTAAAAATAGATCCTACCATTCTCTCCAAAATGGTTTCTTCGAGCCATTTCCCTTACCTTTACAAAGTTCTGCAGTACAGTAAAAGCCTTGCAGATTCTCCCAATAATAATCTTCAACTGAATAGGGAACACTAAGAATTTTAAAAATTAAGTCTGCACTTATATAAGGCATCCCAACTAAGGATGGATATATAGGGGTATAAGAACAAGGACAGGTTTTGTCTAAATGGTGATTCCCTATTTGCCAACTGGAGATGGTACACTTTTGAGAATTTTAACTGATTTTTTTAAAAAAAGTAATATATACTCCATAACTCAGATGGAGCCTAGATTGTTAATTTACTTCAAAATACATCCACGGGGATCTTTTCAAGACTAAAGACTTGGAACAGCTTTGAAGTGGTAGTAGTGTCAAGCTAGCTTTGCTGATTGAGAAAGCTAATCAGGATCTTTCCTTGGTGCGTATCTGAGAAGACAAGAAGTATAGACTAATTTGGGAAACAAACTTACATCTGGGAAGAGGACAATAGGAAATCTCTATTTTTACCAAGGAAACTCTATGAATAGATACTGGTGTGCAATTAGGAGCCAAATTTGACTTCAAGACAACTATAGACAAGCTTCTGTAGTTAGTAATAGACCAACATTCCTACCTGATTTATCAGATCAATTGTGTTTTCAAGCATCTTTGCAGCTTCTCTTTTTTGGATATCTTTTTCTTCTTTTGCCTGGAATCTTATCTTATCCTCTGCAGCCTTACTAAACAATACCTTGAAAGAAAAACACAAAGGACAATCAACAGAGGAAAAAATGGAAGAGAAACACAATCAACATTCTCTCACACGCCTTGGGCTCAAAAAGAAATGCTTCATTGGTTTAAATTTAAACTCTGATAAATGGCTCTAGAGCAGGGGTGGGCAAATGTGGCCCTTTTACAACCTGTGGACTTCATCTCCCAGAATTCCTGAGACAGCTTGGCTGTCTCAGGAATTCTGGGAGTTGAAGTCCACAGGTTGTAAAAGGGCCACAGTTGCCCACCCCTGCCTTAAAGGGAGTCTTCTTCAAGAAGAGGAGGGAGAGAAGGGGGATCCGGGTGGGTTTTCGTGACCGCGGTGCAAAAACCGACTTGCATTTTCTGTTATCCCCCCCCAAAAAACTTGGACTTTCCCAGCGAATCCTAAAAGCTGAGCTTTTATAATAAACCTGCCTGGTTTATTGTTTTCATGCCAGCGGGAAGAAATGCTTTGGCTAGCCCAGTTCTTTGATCCGCCTTGGCTGTCTCAGGAATTCTGGGAGTTGAAGTCCACAGGTTGTAAAAGGGCCACATTTGCCCACCCCTGCTCTAGACTCCTTTGGGTCAACAAATGGCATACTTACTGTGCCATGACCGTTTGCTTCAAAATAAATTCCAATATCAAATTCCTGGGCCTTGTGATGCAAATGTTTCACTCCTGTTTTGGCACAGTGAACAGGCACCTAAGAAAGACAGACACGATGTGATGGGTGTATAATTCTGCATTACGAGCAACATAATCTTTGAAAAGTTGGAACACGGAAAGACAGCATTCCCTCAAGGCTCAAAAGAGAAACGCCTGACAGATGATAAGAAGCGCATTACACCAGTGAAACTGATCACCAACAAGGGAGCCTTGGGTGGATTCACACATTCCAAAACTATTGAAACAATAAAAAAAAGCATTTAAGAACAATAAAAATCTCCAAAAGAAATATACACAACAGCCAAGATAGTTAACCGGTTAATAATAAAACCAAGAAGTCAGTCCTTTAACACATTCAGGGTCCCAGGATCAGGAACACAGCCAAGTTTTTAAAGCTTTAGGAAAGGCTAACAGGATTAGGACTGAATGAAGGCAAATGTCCCAGGATTCAATAAGGGTCGGTCACCGGGACCAGAGCAGGGGTGAAATGCTACCAGTTCGGGTGAACCAGTAGTAAAAAAAGTAAAAAAAAAAAAAAAAGGTTCAGACGATCACCACTGTGCCGCACAATCGTCAGAACTTTTTTTTTATTTTTTAAAGCATTTTTTTTACCTATTCACCCGAACTGGTAGTAAAAAATGCTTTAAAAAAGTTTTTAAAAGGTTCCGAAGATCACGTGGCATAGCTGATTGACAATTGACAATCAGCTGTGCCATGTGATCATTGGAACCTTTTTTTTTACTTTTTAAAGCATTTTTTTACTACCGGTTCAGGCGAATAGGTAGTAAAAAAAAATGCTTTAAAAAGTAAAAAAAAAAGTTGACCATGCCTACCCAGTCACATGACCCTCCCGCACCAAGCCACGCCCACCATGCCACAGAACCGGTAGCAAAAAAAATTTCATTTCATCACTGGACCAGAGGTTTAGTCTTCCAAGCTTTCAGACTTGTGCTGGAGCCCATCCTCAGGGAACTTCTCTCTAGCAGACTGTGTTAGAGAGAGGTTCCCTGACAGGGTCTCTTTCTCTCTCTCTCTCTCACTGGTAAAGGAGAAATTCCCTGAGGAAATTCCCTGGGCTCCAGCACATGAGTCTGAAAGTTCGGAAGACTAAACCTCTGGTCCCGGTGCCCAACCGAGATTGGATTCTGCAGGATTAGGACCATTCTAATCTCCAAGGGGAGGATTTTCCACAGAGTAGGGGCTACTGCAGAAAAGGCCCGCCGACACTTTTTGGCTGAGGGGATCAGTCTGCCAGATTGAATTGGGGTAGATAAAGATCTAGCAGAAATGTGCAATAGGGAAAGCATGCCTAATGCCAGCGTTGATTAGGTTTGCAGGTGGATAGCACTCTGTACAAATCCAAACCATTTGGCTAGTTAAGGGTTAGTGGCATAACCAGGTTAAGTGTGTTTTATGAATGCAGCCACAGAACTTTAGAAAGATAGCCAGCAAAAAGAGAGGGGATTTCTGTTATCCTACTTAAATAATCAAATAAAACCAAATAGAACTGATTTTCTAGTAAGTAATTGTGCCCAAGCGATGGCATTCTCATTGTGCTGCCTTCTCATCAAGGAACAAGCCATGTTTTTGTTCCAAACTCTCGGGTAGTCAAGAGCGCGTGAGTAAAAATGGAAGCAACTTTTGGGATTTTTTTCCTAAAACTTTTCCTAAAACTCCAAATTATCAGAAAGCAGCACACATAAGGATCGGTTTAAAATATATTACATACATTTTTTTTATTTTTATTTTTTTATTTTTATTTTTACAAAAGTGATACTCATGAAATTCAGGGCTTGGAATACACAGGGAAAAATCAACAACATCAATGTTTTATTTCTTTTAAAAAGAAAAAAAAAAAGCACCCCAGCTGTCTTCCACCTGCTGTCTTCCAGATGTGTTGCAAAGCATCGCTGCCAACCCCAGGCTACTAAGAGTAAAGCTGCAAGTCCAGCACATCTGGAAGGTAGCTTGTTGGAGGAAGCTCTTCTAGGTTCTCTCTAGGTAAGCATTACACAAAAATTGGTTGCAATTAAAAACCTCCCCACCCTCACCCTATCCCATGTTGATGTTTCAGCCATGGTCATTTTGTTTGCTTGCTTAAGACTGGAAGAAATCAAATTCATACCTTCATGGTTTGTTCCAGATAACCAGTAGAGCTCCCATTGGCATACGCTGTTTGTATTACTGCAAAAGATAAGGTTTGTCCGGCCTGAAGAAGCAGAAAAAGGAACATTCCACAAACAAGACTCAACTTCACAAAAACTGCATGGATCTTTTCCTTTGAAGTTTAAGAACTTAAGTTTACAAAGAGATGGAAATATTTTCTCTCCTGATCTTGAAGATCAAAAGCAGTGCCCCTCCCTTTTTGGGTGGAAAAACATGTTAATCATTAACCAAACCTACTTTTAACATCAAGATTATGCAAAGAACTATTCCATCATTTATTAATAGTACAAGCTAGGTTTCAGGGCATACATTAGATTCCTTTTTACAATTAACATTGTTTTTAGATTTTATCGTAAAACTATGATTTAATAAGGCCATCTGGAGAGGAAGTGTGTCATGAAAGCCAACCACTTGTGATTATATAATTTAATACCATTAATACTAGTGGTATTGATTGAGTGGTGCAGTGGCCTAGAGGTGGAGGTCTCGCCCCACAATCAGGACGCTGTGAGTTCGATCGTAGGTAGAGGCAAATATTTTTTCTCTCTGGGCATGATGAGAATATATCTGCTGAATATAACTCCAGATTGGTGACAGGAAGGGCATCCGGCCAGTAATCACTCAGCTCATTCAGTTGCCCAGACTCCACCCCGCAAGGGATTATGAGGTCATTAAAAGATGATGATGATGATGATGAATACTAGTGGTATCGATTATGTCAAGTGCATGTACTACTTCAGAAAATGATTGACTATTATTTGTGAAGTGAAGCCCCAGCTACAGTTTAGTCTGCTCCATCCAATTTCCCCTGAATGAGGGACTGTAAAATTAAAGTTTTACTGCAAGTTGCCTGTGAAATAAACTAGTCTGAATTTATATGTATAAGGTGGATTGTTTGGTTTTGGTTTAATGCAATTTATAAATCTGTTTTTAATCAGCTGAAGAAATGGCCTACCTGACCCCATCAATAATTCTGCTATGCTTAATTTTCATTGAAAACTAAGAAGCAGCCAATTGTTGCCTTTTGCAAAACACAACACAGCTCCCACCTCCCATCCAAATAGTAGTACTATACTTTGAGGGGAAATAATTTACTGCATTTTTCTTAAAATGAATTCTCAATAATTTACTGCACTTTTCTCAAAAGGAATTCTCTTATCTCTTTTTGAAAAAATAGGCAACTGTAGAAATTGTTAATCACCATACAGTTAATATTATACTGCTATACTATGCTATGCTATGCTATGCTATGCTATGCTATGCTATGCTATGCTATGCTATGCTATGCTATGCTATGCTATGCTATGCTATTCTACTATACAGCTACGTTTAGGAAAAAGAAATAAGAATCTTTTACAATGGCATTTCATTTGCACACTCTTTCCACATAGAAGATATCTCAAATATACAAGTGTTTGTGTTCACTGTGCACAGGGAAGCTCTATTTGTTCATCATAGTAGAATAGAGTAATGCTATAACCAAAGGAAATCGATTACCTTTATCAGAAGTTCTTTAAGAAAAGTGCTGATTAGAGTTGCTATTTTATCTCCATCCAGAAGATGGAAATGGCCAGCAGTGTCTACATAGTAGTAAACAATTCGGTCAGCATCACCATCCAACGAGCAGCACCTCTCACCAGGATTCATTTGTAGTCCTAACAAGCAAGACAGCAATGCAGAAGTGTTCATTAGCAAGAATTTGGAGGGTAAAGGCTATGGCAGGGGTCTCCAAACCCTGGTCCATGGACTGGCATCGAGCCAAGGCATTTTAGAAACCAGGCCTTACAAACAAGCGAAGCCCTAACCAGGCAGCATGCAAAACCACAGCCTTTCCGGTCCGTAGAAAAACCGCTCTCCAAGGAACCAGAACCTGGTACCCAAAACGTTGAGGACTACTGCGTTATTGTTTTTACATACTTCCAAAATAAGCTGCCAAATTAAATCAAGAATGGGCAATATATTTAGATGACATTCAGCATCTATCTGCCCTACCCAGTGTGGTCAATGCAAACAGGTGGAGTTACAACCAAGCAACCTTTAGAGAAATGTTAACTGGTCTCTTTTGAGTTGTATAGATAGTCAGGCACAGATATTCTTCGCACTGCAAAATAACAATTTTAAGTTTCTCCTTCTACCACAAATCTACCAAAGGGTCAGAATGTTAATAAAGGGGTACAACTGATCTATTGAAGGAGTTTGCCTCCTTTGCATGCCCAGAAGGGAATTTCTTCAGCAGGATGCATGAATGGAGATGGCATTTTTAGGATTTTACTTCCACTTCAGTCTCTTGCCAAAGAAATTCAGCTCCCTTTGGCAGGCAGCTTTTTCATCCACCCCCAGAAACAAGGAGGAGTCCTCTTCAGGAACAGTTTGCAACTTTTCCTGACAGTTTCTCCACCGACTTTCTGGGGAAGCCAACAGAGAAGACTGCAAATAGTAATCACATGATCACCAGGCGTTTTGATGACCAGTCATACCTACCAACAGGTTGCCGAGCAACCAAATCATGGTCATGTGACCAGGAGATAGTAGTGCAATGTTTTGCAATGGCTTTCCAGAGCCACTGTAATCCTGGACCTTTGTTAAACATTAAGTCAAGGACTACTGGGTTTATAATTAAATAGGTTCATTTTCATCTGGCATTTTCTGGTATCTTCTTGGCCAAAGAAATGAATTGAACTCGCATCTAGCAAGGAGGACAAGTTGACTTTTTCTGGGAAAGGCTTCTGACCAAAGCAAAAGGAATCTGCTAAGCCTGTAACTCTTTCCCCACCCAAATTCTGAAAACAATTGGGGCTTGATCAATTTTGCCTCTTTAGGCAAAATATATTGTAGAGAAAAATCACTTTGGGGGATAATGAGATTGGATTGTTTTCTGAGTTTCTTACAAACCTTCTTTCCTTCAAGTTATATTTTTAGACCTTTTTTTCCCATCAGAAATAAGTTACAATTTTTCTTTCCAGTTTTGGTATTCATTCATTCATTCATTCATTCATTCATTCATTCATTCATACATACATTTGTTTGCCACTCGTCCCTCTTTGAGGTGACTTTAGTTCAACACTGTCAAACTATTTACTAAGTCTGCACTACTATTAATCTTCTCATCGTTCCTATCACCTGTCTCCTCCCACTTATGACTGTATGACTGTAACCTTGTTGCTGGTATCCTTACGATTTATACTGATTGTTTCCTAATATGATTCAATTACTTATTTGTACCCTATGACTATCATTAAGTGCTGTATCTTATGATTCTTGACGAATGTATCTTTTCTTTTTTATGTATAGAGAGCGTATGCACCAAGCCAAATTCCTTGTGTGACCAATCACACTTCGCCAATAAAGAATTCTATTCTATTCTATTCTATTCTATTCTATTCTATTCTATTCTATTCTATTCTATTCTATTCTATTCTATTCTATTCTATTCTATTCTGCGGATAGATTTATTTAAACCATTTTAAAAAGGCCTAGTCTTCTAGTAGCTTACCTACAGGAGGCTTCTGATGAACTTTGACAAAATCAGCCCCGCACATGTGGTTGAGCTTCCCTTCCCTGCCATCATTGGCCAAGTGTATTGTAAGGCTCTCTGGAAGGTGGGGTTCCATTTCTCTGAGTTTTAGGGCTCCTATGCCATTCGCACAATCGATCTTCAGTCCTCCACGGCCATCTGTCTGGGAAGCAGCCTACAGAAAGAAACCAAAAGGAAGTTCAGGAAAGAAGGTGGATAGATCCCAGCAAGCTTTGAGGAAATGAGATTTCCAACTCCCAACTTTCACTTTACAGGGTCTGTCCTGCCACTACAACTTATTTTCATTGAACTATATTCATTGAATATAGGTCAGTACATCTATATATATAAAAGCCAAATACCACTCATTCATCATGAAATCTCCAGAACAGTAAAGCCTACAAACTTGAAATTTGGCACGTATGTTCCTCTTGGCTTCTAGGTGTTCGCTAAGAAATAATTTTTCGAAATGACCATCAGAGCATTAATATTTCAGATACAGTATTATATTAACACACTCTGATGCTAAGGAGTTAGATGTTAGGCAGTTGGGAACTCTGTCCCAACTGCCAGTTGCCTTTTATTAATACACTCTGATGCTAAGGAGCTAGACATTCTATTCTCCCTCCGTACCTGAAAAGAACTCTTTTCCAACTTCTAGTTGCCTTATATTAACACACTCTGATGCTACCCCTTTGCTAAACCGGGCGTGGGCGTGGCCAGTGCATCACTCATCCAACCTGCGGGCTGGGACATTCTACTCCCCCTCTCCCTCTGTTCCAACTGCCACTTGCCTTATATTAACACGCTCTGATGCTAAGGAGTTACACATTCTACATTAAGTTTCAGGCTTTAAGTGTTAATTTATCACGCCCGATCACATAGTTTCATAGCGAAGCACAGGTGTCCAGCTTGTATTTTATAAAAATAACAAGTACAAGTTAAGAATGTCATAAATGAATTTCAGAAGTATAACCTTGGGCACTATAAATAAAAGATGTAAGATGGTTCATTTTGGCTCATAGGATTATACATCTGCTTCAGGAAAAATATTTTACACATATTCAAAAGCAAGTAGGGTGAAGAACAGCAAACTTTCCTAAGAAGGTTCTTCTTCAGTAGGATAAAAGTCCATTTTGATCCATTAGCTCATGCTTTGAGAGTGCTGTTACCCTAGCTGGGGTTATGGCTAGTTTTAAAAGAACTCTCTTCTAGGGAGAACATTTTTCATGAATTTTTAATAAATGCACTTAAGAATCCAAGCCAGATCTTCTCTTTAGGGAAGATGGTTCTTTTTACCTGTGTTGTAAGCTCCAGAAAAGCCTTGGACAGCTTTTGATAATAGCCTTCCACTGTTGGCGTTCCATAGGTACCATGAGTGTTGTGACAACGGACCATATAGTGTAACTGTGGGGTTGTTACTAAGCCATAGTCTAGTAAGAGAGAGAGAGAAGAGTCAAGCATTCATTTACCCATAGCAATAGCACTTAGACTTATATACTGTCCCCCAATGCTTTACAGCCCTCTCTGGCCAGTTTACAATGTCCGCATATTGCCCACAACAATCTGGGCCCCCATTTTGGATGACCTTGGAAGGATGGAAGGCTAAGTCAATCTTGAGCGGGTCAGGATTGAACTCCTACTGTGTGGGCAGAGTCAGCCTGCAATACTGCATTCTAACCACTACGCCACCAGGTCCCCTCATTTACCTATGCACAACTAAAGCCCTTTACCAGAAAAGGGAAGTGCAATAATCCAGATTTTGTGGAACTACAATTCCCAATAGCCCATTCAAAAATCAATTCTAAGGAATGCTGGGAGTTGTAGTTAACACATTTTCAGGGCTAGAAGTTCCATTCCTGGCTTGCATTGAGCCAGGCTGCTGATTAAGTGAGACTTATATTACCAGTCCAAATAGTTCTCCAGGATTTCAATTAAAGTCTTTTCCAGCTCTATCTGGAGATTTCAAAGATGGAGTCAGAGACCTCCTGCAATATGAAGCATAATTCTGCCCCCAAGTTCCAGACTTCCAAAATAGTTTCCTTAAACCTACATGAACCAAATAGGATAAGTAACCAAATAGTGATCAAAGAGCAAACATACCCTGATATTGACCTCCAAGGACAGATACACCATCAATTACTGATTGTGAAAGCTCCTTGCTGCTTGGCCTGCATGCAGAACATAGAAACAAACAAACACTTTGTTAAAAGTACTACATCAAAATACAAGCTAATACACAAATGCTAGCCAAATAAAAGATTTCGTTCTGTAAAGGGAAGGAATGACAGCAGGTGAGCAACTCAGAGAGTTCTAGGCAGGTTTTTTTATTAGGAGCCACCAAAAAAGCCTTGGCATTTCCCACGGTGTTCCCAACGATTCATATGGCATCTATTTATTACCTCATGTATTTTATACATCTGCTTCCCATCTGCTTCTTTCTTCTTTACAGAATTTCAGGTGACTTATGTGAGCTAGTAAAGAGTGACTGCCTTCACCCGAGTAGGTGACTGCCAACAGAGCTACAGTCTCAAGTGCCATTGCTCAGAGAGGATTAAAGCCAATTCTGAGCTGGATAAAAGGAAAATGCAACTGATGCTGAGGAAGGGAGGAACTGGCTCATGTCTCATAGGGGTGGAGGCACGGTAGCTGTGCAAGATAGACCATCTCCCATGAGGAATGACCATATCATGCCCCATGGGGGAGGAGGTAGGGGGAAGCTGTGCAAGGTAGACCATGTCCCATGAGTGATCCCACTCTTCAGATCTTCAGAAGTCTTCCCAGGATTTCATCAGCAAGCTTCCTTGAGGTAGGCCGCAAATCAATAAGCCTTCAGCTTTCTAAATCCTCCCCAATCCACCTCAGCTTTTGCAGCCTGTGTTGTTAAAACCAAAGATCTTCAACAGAAAGAATTGTCTAGGCCAGGGGTCGGCAAGTTAAACACTCAAAGAGCCACAAAAGTCCTAACTGGAACCCCCGTTCAATTCTGGAGCCAACTGAAGGTCCAGTTCCCCCACCATAGTTTCCTCCTAGTGCAGCGTCCTTTTTCCTCTTCTAACCGGAAGTCCAGTTTCCCCACCAGTGTCTCATCCTAGTGCAGCATTCTTTTTCCTCTACCTGTCCTAACCGAAAGCCCTATCAATTGTGAAGCTGACCAGCAACAGGGAGCCACAGCAGAGGCATGAAAGAGCCACATGTGGCTCCAGAGTCACAGATTGCTGACTCCTGGTCTAAGCCAGGGGTGTCAAACTAGTGGCCTGCGGGCCGAATGTATCACGCACAGGCCATGTCCAACCCAGCTCCGCGAATGGAAAAAACATCACGAAACGTCACATGATGGCAACGTGACACAGCAAGTTTGACACCTGTGGCCTAGGACCATCTTAGGTACCAGGTATTGTATTACCTCAATTTCTTTTCCCCAAGTTCCCCTCCAGTTCTTGTTTTTAAGATTCCCCTTTAATGCCGATCCAACACTATAGCCACCTCCTCCCTCCTCTGCCCAGATTCTCTCTATAAGCAAAACCAGCACAAAATAGACTCATAAACAGCCATCAGGAAACCATGGATGAATACAGGCTATTATAGGACTACACCACACTATTCTCACTGTGGTGTGGAAGTAAAGTTATAACAATAATAGCCTTTATTATCATTGTACCAGTGGCCCCCGGTTTGGACCGGTTCTATAGAACCGGTAGTAAAACCAGCAGGAGGCTCCGCCCACCAACCCCAACGTCATCAGGAAGCTTCTGCGCATGCGCAGAAGGGCGCATGCGCAGAAGGGCGCATGCGCAGAAGGGAACATGCACATGGTCCCATTGCGAACCAGTAGTAAAGATAAGTAGAACCCACCCCTGCATTGTACATCATGTACATAACGAAATTGGTTGCACCTCTACTGGTGCGATCCATAAAAGAAAATACAAGACAATACAATTCCCAATTTATACAAGTAATTGTTGTAGGAGTTGAAGTTGAAGGAGATGAATGTATTTAGTCTGCCTGAAAAGACACCATAGTAACCATGGCCATCCAACACTTTCTGCCACCCTCCAAGATCACAAGTGCCAAAATTTCCAGGTGAATCTTTCTTGTGAATTCATTTGATCCCAATGAACAGCCTGATGAACATATATATATTGCCCTTTGACCTGCAAGACATGTATCAACTTTCTGGTTTACCGGGTGTCTCTACCAATCACAACGAAGGCCTTGCTCTGAAGGTCCACGGTCTCCTTCTGGCAGATCTCAGTCAGGGCACAATGTAACTGGGGCTCTTCTGCATTCGCCAAGAATGTAGCATGTTCTTCCCAGGTAGGGGCCAACATCTCCCCAGAAGGATCAATCAGCTTCACGCCATTGTCTTCCTGGAGGAAGACAGAAAATGATCACTATTAAAATTGATGACATGCTTAGAAAAAGGGTTTAGTTTCCCTGAAACAAAGAAATATATTAAAAGTGTGTAAAATTTCAAATTCAAAGGAATTCTAAACATTTGCTTCAAGCTTAGAACACAATGGACTGCTTTGACTTTAAAATGGTTCATGTGTAATAGGCTTTGCACACCTTTATCGTGTTGTAAGGAAAACTGTTTTGAACTGTAACACTTTTATAATAAATAAATAAAAATAAAATTAATTAAATCAATCATGCCAAAACTTGTAAGTAATTTTTCAAAAAGAATGTCAAAAAAGGTAAAATGATTTAATGTTTCTGAAAAATCAGAAGTGGCACACCTATTCATGTTTATATTGCAAAAAGCACCATTGAACTTAGTGAGACTTATTTCAAAGTAAACATGCATATGTTTGTGTTGTAAATAATTGAACAAAGACGACGGAGCACATTGTGAAAAAGTTCCAGGAAGTGCAAGTTATACCTAATTAATGAATCAATCAGATTTAACATGTAGTTTACAGGTAACTCTACAAATAGTTCTCCACTTACAACCAAAATTGGGACTGGAATTTCAGTCGTAAGTCATTGTGATCATAAGCTGAGGCCCCCAAATGACTGGACCCAATTTTTTGACTGTTTTTACAGTGGCCATTAAGAAACAGTTGTAAATCAAAACCACGCATTTGTTAAGGGAACCCCATAGTCATTAAGTAAATCCCTTCTCCCAAAGTTGTGGTTTTTGCCAGAAATCTGCAAAAAAAAAAAAGTCACAAATTGCAGTCACGTGATGATACACAAGATGATACACCCAGTTGTAAATTTGAGTCAACTCTCAAGCACCCAAACTGTGCCGACAGAATATTTGTAACTCAGGGCTGAATTGTGTTCAATACCTATAATGCAGTCATGTGACCAAGAGAGCATGCCATTTTATAATGGTGCTCTATGGGCCACAATCCCATTTTCTGAGGTCATTGTAACTTCAAATGGCTGTTAAACGGCCAACCATAAATCGAGGATTACCTGTATTCTAAAATGATGCTAATTTAAAAAAACATTTTCCAGTTTAAACTAAGCATCTTAACTAATCAGAGAGATAACAGTTAATAGACATTGTTTTCAAGGCCCAAATAATTTTAGAACCAGAGCTCTCTCCTCTGCAATGCTGTTTCTTACTTCAGGGTTATGAGAGGCTGTAACCATCACACCAATAGTGGATTTGGTCTTCTTGGACCTCAGGACAGCCAGCAGTCCCATATGAAACATGACATGGTTGAGGTTTTCTGCCTTGCAACGGAATCCAGCCGTTCCATATTGGAGGAAAAGTCCCAGAGGTTTAGCATGCAGTTTTGAGTATTTTGTAACTGCTTCGGAATCCATTTCTGCAGGGTACACAAGAAACGACACTAATTTATTGCCAGAAATTAGAGCTGCACATCCTGTAAAACAAAATCGTGCCATATAAATTATTAGGAAAGAAAACTGAATTTCGTTCACAGTAGAATCTATTCCTTACGCTTTATAAAAAGCAGGTTAAAAATGGTTGGGATTTTTTTTTTTACCAGAATCATTATTCACCAAGGGTAGTTATAATACAAGATTTTTAAAAGCTCAGAACAAAGTGTTGCAACTTCATTATCCGGTTTTGTTCACAAGGACTTTGTTCCTTATCCTCTGGCAATCAATCCCAGGTCGCCTCCCTGCTTGGGCACCAAAAGGGAGAAGACGGAAACTGATCTTGGGGGATTAGTTACTTTCCTTTTCCATATCAATCTTTTTCTGGATACCCAGGAAACTGCAAACTAGAGATTCAATTGCAGGAGCCCACACCGATTTCAATCCCAACACCCTTCCACAATCCAAGCTATACTTAAGCGAGGTGTTGGCAGAGATTTTTTGTTTTTCTTTTAGACTTAGAATAACTTTATTGTCACTTTGAATGTACACTGATCGACATACATTAAAATGAAATTTCACTAGATCAATATTGGAAAACAGATCAATTGCCAACAGATCAACTAATAATCCAAAAAATTTACAATTGTGCGGAAATGGATAAATTAACATTTGAGTGAAAAGATAAGGTAGACTCAAAATACTACACGGTGTGGAATAGATGGTACGATTGGATAATTCAAAAGAAAGGAGAGTAAATGTAAAATTTTGTAAGACAATAAAATTAACAAACAGGCACCTTCAACAAGATAAAGGATGTGATAAAGTGACAAAGTCACTTTCTACATTTTTTTTCTTTTTTGTTTTGTTTTGCTTTCTTTTTCTATTTTTTGTTGTGAGTAAGCAATGTTGTACGGATTAATATAAATGTATTCTGTATATACCCGATGTGGTATTTTATCTTTTTATGTTTAATAAAGTTTGTTTTTAATTTTAAAAAAATAACTAAAATGAAACGAAATTCCGTTGCATACAGCTCTCAAAGGATCACCACCTCCAACATTACACTACATAAACATAACTAAGTACATACATACACATACATACAAAATTATGCATGTACCCAGATATATTATATGACACGGAAATTAATAGTCATTAATAGTCAATTTTTATTGGCCAAGTGTGATTTAGACAGACAAGGAATTCGTCTTGGTGCATATAAAAACAAGGTTCTAACGCGCATGAAGCGTCTGCGGGCAGAAAGCCTCCCCTATCTTTTGGAACGACCCACGATCAAAGCCACCCAAGCAACCAGATTACCTGCAGAGGTCCTTGCAAAGAGAACGGCGCCCACCTCTGAAGGGCCCTTCCGGGATCGGCTCAGAACACGTTTCCTTTTCGCCTTTCCCGGATGCACCAATCAGCGGGCCGAGCGTGCGGGGGGGGGGACAGAACGAGGCGTGTTGCAACATTCGATCAACGCCCAGGCGCCATTCCAGAGCCCAGCCACTCCTCCCGCTGCCGCGGCCGGGGCTGGAGTGCGTGGCGCTTCCCGGCTCACGTCCTTCGCCTGCGGTGATGTGAGCTGGCCGGTCGGTTACGTGGTCCTCTGAAATCAAGCGCGTCGCTCGACTCCTGGGTGTTACGGCCAGCTCGGGCAGGAATCTCAGGCGGCAAAGTGGGTTAGTGGCGAGCCAGGGCTCTGCTTAGAATTCAAAACTAGTTAACGACCACGGCTTCTTTAGCCTGGCCTTTAAGACCGTTGCTGTGTCCCAGGGTAACGTCGTCACCTTTTGCTACCTTCTGAAAAGCAAAGTCAATTGGGGAAAGCCAGATAAGTATTAACTTATCCGCTGCTGTGATTCGGTTAACAACTGAGGCAACAAAGGGTCGTAAAATGGGACAAAACTCACTGAACAAAAATCTCACTTAACGAGAAATTTGGGGCTCACTTGTGGTTGTAAGTCGAGGACTACCTGTATTGGATTAGATCAAACCAAATAGAATATCAGCAACAACTTCCCGAAAGGAGAAATGAATTGATTATATGACCTGGAGGCATGTAACAGGCGTATAATAATAGTTGGGCTACCAGATGACCCCAAGATGGTGGCAAAGAGATGTAGGAGCGTCTTATTCTTTTCTGCCTTGTGGAGGGAAGATTTTTGCAGCTCAGATCTAGTAACCCTAGAAATGGGGGCTGCTTTATTACCATCTTTGGAGTTTTCCTAAACATTCAGATTTGGTGTTGCAATTATGCAGGGAATAGTGCAAGAGTGGGAGAGTGTTGGAGTCCGGAGATCCTGCCCAAAGAGGACTTCAATTGGACTCTGCCTTCTAGGAGGACCAAGAGAGGAGCTCCATTATGGGGCTCATTTTGCAGAGCTCACAGACTGAACATATGCAGACAAGCGTGGTTTATCGGTTGCTCCGTTGTGGGCTAGTAGCCAGGATTAAGAGACTAAGGGAGCTGGGCTGCTTATGAAAATCAGTGGAATTTTCTTCTCAGTTAACCTTCACGGTAAACCTGATACAGGATGACTTGAAGAGGCAATTGTTTTGATTAGGCCAACTTAGAGTCACAGAAGTTTTATACATTTTATAATTAAATATGACTTCCCTGGATTTTCAGCTCACTGTGAACAATTCTGTGTAAATCTATTTAGCAAAGATTTGTTAGTTTTTGGGATGAGGGGAGATTTTTACCATTTACGGCAGAAGCTACGAGGAAACTAGATATGTTGAGCTTCTAAATGGACTGCATCCAACAAGGACACCAAATTAAATGGATATATGAACTCTGCAATAATGAAAATGTAAGATCTCCGTTGCCCTAAACAGCATCTGACTATGAAATCTGTGATTATAACAAAATGTACCTTAGACAGCAAACCCCAGTGACAAGCCATGGTTTGTTTACAAGCCCTGATTTATTTTATTTCTCATCTGAACTCAGAACACTGACTTGTTCCTATTTGGGTTTGGCCAGTCTGCAAAGATCCAGTGCAAAAATTACTGAAAACACATTATTCTTCCAGTGTAGCCACTCTCTATTTTTTTTTCTCTCTCCATGCTTCTCATTGCTCCTTGATGGCAACCGATGGACATTTTGACGTCCAGCCAAACAACACAAACATATTATTTTTTAAAAGCAATATCCACAGCACAAGAACAAATAATCATCAAATCACAAACATGGTGAAATGGGTGGCAAACAAATCTCACGAATGAATGAATGAATAAAACATACAAATACCAAGGTATGAATAATAAAAACAAAAAACATCATGTTGACTGCTGCTAACATGTTTGAGATATCGTTGACAAAAGATCTGAAGATGAGGAATTGGCTAACAAAATCGTGGAAAAGGAAAACATTGTTCAACCAAATACTAAAAATACATTTTAATTAATTAAATTTTAATTAAATTAATTAATTAAATTAAATTAAATGTATTAATGGAGCCATTAATACATGTGAAACCTGGAACAGTATAAAAAAATAGTACCTAAGTATATACTTCAATGGTGATCGTAACCACCATTTGTTCAGTACCGTCTTAACTTCAAATGGTCACTGGACTCATGGCCATTAATAGAGGACTACTGTATCAATCTGAGGGTTGGCATCCATTTCCTTTGCCTTTTGATTAGTACCTTCCAAGCAGCCGTTCTTTCTTTGCATCTCTTGAGCAACCAGGAGGACATCTATGCTTCCACAATTTTAAAGGGCTTTTTCTATTTCTTGTTTTTATTTCTTGTGTTTCTCCATAATGTCTCTGCTGGGACTTGGTTCTACACTGTACAACCTCTTTTAACTCCTTACAACTAATGCCTAAATCTAAGGACAGATTACACATAAAGAAATGTTTGTGATAGTGGCAAATATCTGTTGCTCGGGTGTAGGATTAGGTTGGAGGTTCGTTCTCTGAGTTTGTGGGTTGGTTTCTGAATGTTTCGTTACCTAGCCTGGTACCAAAATATTCAGAAATCAATCCACAAGCTCAGAGAATGAACCTCCACCCTAATAAAGGTTTCAGCTGGAAAAAAAATCAGGCCCTCCAAACTGTCTTTTTTTTTTTTTTTGACACGATCCTGGCAAGAACAAGGAAACTTTACCTGATTTGATATCTCTTTTTTCTAGGTGACTGATGTTGCATCTGTCATGATGTCTAGCAACATAAAAGACAGTCTTGAGCTTCAAGTGGCGGAACTGGAAATGCTTTTATCTATGTTTCCTAATAAAGGAGAGATAACTCTTCAAGATGAAAATGTTTTCCAGAATATTCAGAGGTACCTGAACAATATAACTGAAAATCTCCCGCCTAAAATTGAGTATTCAGTTGCTGTTCCTATAAATGAAACCAAGGTGAGGCCATCTGTTTTCATAGGTTGTTATTATTGAGGAATTCCAATTGTACTTCAGTTTAGTAAACATTTGTGAATCAATCTCAGTAAAATTACTAATTTTAACCAATAGGCCTTAATGCATGCTTGGTTGGATTTTGCCTTAGTCATTTTTTTTTCAACTGTAGATTACATTATAGTACTGCATTTAAAGATTAAATAAATGACTATAATACCCTATCCTGTCTGCAAGGACATTGAAGATATCCATGTAGATAGCCTAAAAGCTTTTTTAGTTAACAATGCAGCTTCACTGGTCATATTTTTACAGACTTCTTTTGGGTATTTTTTTTTTAACTTATGTATCTGGGACCTCAAGATAGTCACCATCTACATGATTATTGAAGAAAATTGTTCCATTTCTGAAGTTTGTTTTTTTCTACTTTAAATCTTGATCTATGATGTAGAGCCGTTCCTCTAGAGCCATTTAGGCATCAAGTCCAGCCTATTCAATGCAGAAATCCCAGTTAAAGCATCCTGATTATCCAGTCTTCGCTTGAACATATCTAATGGTGCTTTGATTTCAGAACAGTTTTAACAATGCATTAAATAAAATAGTTGCTTGCTACAGGTTACAGTTTTTGTTTCACCTTCTCTTTTTATTTTATTTATTTATTATTTATTTATTATTCAAACTTCTATACCGCCCTTCTCCTTTCGGACTCAGGGCGGTGAACAGCCAAAATAAAAACATTTATACATAAAGTTAAAAATAGATTTAAAATAATTAAATAAATTTGGCCCGTAATTTAAAACTTATCAATTTAAAATCCGTATCAAATTTTAAAACCAACCATAAAATCAGGACAGACCGGCTAACTGAAAAAAATAAGTTTTTAGGGCCCGACGAAAAGTCCGGAGGTCGGAGATCACTCGTATCTCTGGGGGTAGATTGTTCCAAAGGGTAGGTGCCACCACAGAGAAGGCTCTCCTCCTGGGGGTCGCCAGCCGGCATTGTCTGGCCGACGGCAACCTGAGGAGGCACTCTCTGTGGGAGCGAACTGGCCGGTGGGAGGCTATTGGTGGCAGAAGGCGGTCCCGTAAGTACCCCGGCCCTAAGCCATGGAGCGCTTTAAAGGTGATAACCAACACCTTGAAGCGCACCCAGAAGTCCACCGGAAGCCAATGCAGCTCGCGCAGGAGAGGAGTCACATGGGAGCGCCCCGTCGCTCCCATAATCCCCCGCGCGGCCGCATTCTGCACCAGTTGGAGCCTCCGGGTATACCCCAAGGGGAGCCCCATGTAGAGAGTGTTACAATAGTCCAGACGAGAAGTGACGAGTGCCTGAGTGACCGTGCGTAGATAGTCCCGATTTTAAGGTTAAACATTTTTCTGTTATAGCCTGTAAGTATAGGTTGTCCTCGGTTAACTACCATTTGTTCAGGGCCCATTCAAAGTTAACAATAGCACCAAACAAGGAGACTTAGGACTGCTGCTTGAAGTCTCAACTATCATACCTTTCCCACAGTCATATGATCCCAATTTGGGTGTTTGGCAACCAGTTGCAGTTGTAAGTCACAGCGTTGCAGTTACGTGACCTTGGTTTTGACTTTCACTGCTGTCTTCTAATAAATAGTCAATGGAGACGAGGTCACAATTGGTGATCACATGACATCACAATTTTCTTACGGGATTCGCTTAATGATCGCAACTGGAACTGCTGTCCTAAGTCAGCATGGTCAAGTGATGTTGCATTTTATGGCTGTGTTGCTTAGCAACAGAGTGCCTGGTTCCAGTGTCTTGTTAACCAAAGTCTACCTGTGTGTCATTGAGTCTTTTCCCCTCAAATTGTATCCCTGTGGATTATTGCTTCAGGCCAGGGCTGTCAAACTCCCGGCCCATGGGCCAGATGCGTCACGTGCTGGCTACGCCCACACCTGGTTTACCAAAGGGGGGAAAAGTCCCGATGCGTCACGTGAAGCCACAGTGACGTGAGTTTGACACCCCTGCTCTAGGCAGTGGAGAACCATGATCTTACAGTGAAATAAACATATTGTGAGGATGAACTTATTGCAGTTGTGAATATATGATATATTCTAGATCCGTGATGGCGAAGCTATGGCACGCGTGCCACAGGTGGCACGCGGAGCCATATCAGTGGGCATGCAAGTGTTGCCCTAGCTCAGCTCCGGCATGCAAGCACATGCTGGCCAGCTGATTTTCAGGCCTTCCAGGCCCACCAGAAGTCAGGAAATAGGCTGTTTCTGGCCTCCAGGGGTGTGGGGAAGGCCGTTTTCATCCTCCCCAGGCTCCAAGAAAGCCTCTGGAGCCTGGGGAGGGTGAAAAACGGGCCTACTGGGCCCACTGTGCCATCGTATGCCAAAAGGAAGGGGAGCATGGAGGGGTCGTGTGCGCAAGCACAGGGCAGGGCGCATTGAATTATGGGTGTGGGCACGCACGCACACAACCCCCTGCGCTCCCCCCGCTTTTGGCACGCGACAGCAAAAAGGTTAGCCATCATTGTTCTAGACCCAGGAAATTGTACTGTATCAGAGGTCACCTCACTAAACAGAACATTAGAATTAGAAACTTCAGCATTGCTAAAGGCTTGTATCTTTGCCTTTGAAGTTAAGGGCTAATAATGTGTATGCTTAGATATCACATCAATTAACTAAATTGACATGACTAACTTATGTCATTTTGTAATATAACCTGATTTATATAGAAAAACAGTATCAGCTATGAAAAAAAGCTGAGATTGGTGAAAAATTGGTAGAAAAAGAAGAATTGCCACCAGGAAGACAGATCAAAGTGCCATAAGTTTAGATTGCAGAAGTAAAGGAAAATTCATATTCAATTTTATATATACAATCAAGAATCACAATAGTCATATGGTGACTGTATCTTCTATGCTGATGTTATTGCTAACTAGCTTTTTAATGTTATCACACTGATTATAAAAGCACAAACTTTACCTAATCCAGAAATAAATTACCTGCCTGCGGGCATGGGATTTGCAACTTCCTGTGGGCTTCCCCATTAATTTTGGTTGTGGGAAAGCCAACAGGATGTTGCTCCACTAATAACCATGAGATTTGGTTAACCGCAGCAACTGGGGCCACAAGGATTGCTGCGGTAAGGGATGTGGTCACACTTTATGGACAACATTGTTTAGTGATGGAAATTCCAGTCGCAGTTGCCATCTTTAGTCAAGGACTACCTGTGTCAGGGATTCAAGAACTTGTACATTATATCAGCTCTGTGTGTTGTGCAGTAATCTTAACTTGTAAGTAACCATACTTAGAGCTCTATAGTGCGAGGGCATGCATGAAAAGACTGAGTGATGGATGTACAGTATATAGAATTGTCTGGTATACTTTTGTTCTTGTACAACATGTACTGTATGCAAATGAATAAAAATTATCCTTTATGGCATATAGGATATGCAAAATATTTGTATGAAGGGAATATTTTTTTTTTATGAATTTGCTTCAGGTTTGGATTCCTGTATTTCCTTGATTATACAGTTCCCCCCCCCCAAAATTGCTTAAGTACAAAATATGTTATTTGTCTTTTTCTCACCCTTTTTAGGCCATTGTAGATTTGCAGGTGGAATTGCCTCACAGTTACCCCTACGTGACACCACAACTTTTTGCGAGATCAAATACATTGGACAGGCAACAACAGTTGCAGCTCAATAAAGACCTTAGGTCTTATATTGCTACTTTGGAGCCCGAAGAACTTTATATATGTGCAGCTGTTCGGTGGTTACAGGATAACCATACATTCAGAGTACAAAACAGTGAAGTTTGTGAAAGAACGACAAGGAAAGAAATAGTTAAAGCACCATTTAAACGCATGTGGATTTATAGCCATCACATATACCGACAAGAACTGAGGAAAAAGATCTTTGAATATGCAAAGAAATTAAATCTGACTGGTTTCTGCCTAGCTGGGAAGCCTGGGGTGATTTGTGTGGAGGGCACGAAAGAAAACTCTGAAGAGTTTTGGCGTATTATTAGATATCCCAATTGGAAACACATTTCCTGCAAGCATCTTGAGACGGGAGAAGCAGAAGGAAATGGGGAAAGTTTCCGTCTCTTTCAGACCTTTGAAGATTTACAGTTTCAAGCTCATGGTGATTATGGATTAAGGAATGACTATCACATGGACCTTGGTCAATTCCTAGAATTTCTTAAGGTTCATCAAAGTGAACACATATTTCAGATCTTGTTTGGCATCGAAGGAAAAAGTCCTGACACTTAGCACAAGTTCACTCCCTCTCTGGTTCTTGACAAGGTTTTGAAATCTTTAAGCATCAAACAAGAACAAATTTCCTAGGAGGACTGTTCTGGGTTATATTTGTATGAAATAAAGAGGGAGGATTGGTGTGATTAAAATGTATGATAAAATAAAATCCAGTATTTATACATTTCAAAATGCCTACATCTCTGGAGAGCAGAACATGACACAGAGCATAAAAAATAAGTAGTAGGGTTAAGCAACCCTTTTGAAAAAAAATGCTTTGCAACGTGTAATATGCACTTGTTTTCAAATCCATAAAGCAGCCATCATACCAATTATTTGGGCTTATATGACTACTTATAAACTGCTTCCAGATGAATCCATATCTTTGTAAGCAGAGAACCCAACTTATTCTAACAAAGCCTCCATCTGTTGGCTAAGTACATCTTTTAAAGTATGTTAAAGAAGATTCTCAGGCTTGCCTGGAAGTTGAGACATGGCATCTGGACTTTTCTTTTTTGGTTTGAAACATTTCACTGCTTATCCAGGTAAAAGTACAGTAGACTGAAGAAGCTACTTGGATAAGATGTGAAACGTTTCAGACCAAAAAAAGAAAAGTCCAGTTGCGGTGGCTCAACTTCTTTTAAAGAAGTAGCACAACCCTAGCAACACCTCATTCCTATGTTGCGCATTATGAAAGACAGAATCAGTTCGGCATTTTGAGAAGAAACCACTTCATACTGCAGATGTACCTGCTGGAGCTTGCAAGTAGTATTGGGTCACTACAACAGAACATAATCTTTGGACAGCAGTCGGCTTGAGACTCACAGAGTGTCCTGCAATTCCAAAATCTGGTATTCCCCACCTCCCCCTTAGCTTTTTTTTTTTTTTTTTTTACCGTTTTCCATTTAATTCTGCTTCAGCTGTGATACAAAGAAACATTAAAACATGCCTTCTGAGACAGGAATAGCTTGATGGATTTTTAAAAAGGGAGATTGGCATCATGAACTTCAACCTAACTCCCTCACACTGAGTAGAGCTAGAGCAGGAAAGAATTGCTAGGGATTTCCTTAAAATGCACTAGGATGGGAGGAAAATGTCTTTATTACTGCCTTTTCTATATAAAGCCATAAATGGCATCATCACCATTCAACAATGAACTGTAAAGCAGCCAATAGGATTGTCTCATGGTCAAGATTTTTAAACTTTTGAATTCCACTGAAAATTTGGGAGAGGGGGATCTCAATGCAAAAGTCATCAGTGGCAGAAAAGGTTCGCCAAATGACACTTCTCACTGATCTACAAGCTACAACCATAGATCAAGTAGGCCTAGAGTAGTCTTCTTGAATTGAGAGGGCACCATTAAACATACGTGAAAATCTTCCAGAAAGGTACACTAACAGAGAAGTTGGCAAAGGAAGGAAGACCATGCTTTAAATAATCATATTGATACATGCTTTATCACAGTATTGGTTCATCTGAATTTAATAGCAAAACTAGTTAATAGAACCACCATTTTGTACAGATACTTAATGAAGAATAACCTTTTACTGAAGGTTCCTCCTGCCGTAAATGTTGCCTAGCAGGAATCTAGGAGATACTCTTCCAAAGAACAAGGAAATTATTATACCCAAATTATTTTCATTTGCTTATATGTTTAGATTGTAGCTTAAAGTGAAAGAACATTAACATTTGTAACCCCAAACCCACAGATTTAAAACACAGTGCTGCTAAAAACTGAGTTCTGAGTTAACAAAAGACGGAAATCAACTCATTTCTGGAGTGCTCCATTGTTACAGTGTTGTGTTCTCTGCTTAAACTTTTCTTGTCTGTATTTTCATTGCTTTTTCGGGCCAAATATAAGAGTCTGTCAGAAAGCTTTCATAGTCAGTGTTGTACATCTGGGAGCGGATGAATGCTTCCTTGTCTTCTGGTTCAGGGTAGAAAGTTGCTGTCTTGTTTTTGTAGGCTAGCTCTGCAATCTAGGAGAACGAGACAAGTCCTTCATTGTTAGAATTCATAGTGGCCTGAGCAGCAGCATGATATTCAATGGGGAAAATTCAAAATTTAATAACCAGGTATCAGATTGCCATCGTACAGCGAGCAATAAATCTGTGTTGTGTCCAAGAAAAGATAAAACATTCCTGGGCATCATACCCTTTGAAAGGAAGTGTTACAAGCTGTAGCAATCATAATCTGTTAATTCACATCAACTTCATTTCAACTGGGAGTGAAAAAGTTCCAAGAAGATTCCACACCCATTTGCACTCTTGATTGAGGTGACCCTGAAAGTACAGATAAATCCCCAAAATGACCTCAATGGCTCTCAAAGAAATGGCTAATGACCAAATGACTACAAAGAAATAGGATCCTTCCATGCTTCCCCCCCCTCCCCGCCATCCTGCCAGTACTAATCCTTCCATTTCCCCCTCCCCACACACACACACACACACTTTTCTACCAGAACTGATAAAGCTTCTTGGATGAGAAGCGAAACATCTTCAAAGAAAAAGCATTTCTTCCTCAAAAAAAAAAAACATACTCCAGTTGTTTTTGAAAAAAAGAAAGCACCTTTCATTCAGATGGGAGCATTTCATATTAAAGTACTCAAATTAGAGAGGGATCTTAGATTCATTGCAATAAAGGGCCAACTCACCAAGCGCATTCAGCTCTTTACGACATAAATATGTAATAATTGGCAGTGTACTTAATCCTGTCATCCTGTTTTTCTCAGATATTGTTTCCATTCTAATGCCCAAACAATATTTATAGGACTGCCATTACAGTGTAAACTTCACTGCATTCGATGCATGTAGATTATTGTAACCTTACAGTTAATATTTCAAATAGACTGCATGTTTAATTTTCTGGATCTTCCATCAGTTATCCTAGTTCAGTGATGGCTAACCTTTTTGCCATCACGTGCCAGGAGAGGGGGGGCAGGGGAAGGGTCACGCATGCACGTGCCCACCCGCATGCGCACGCAACCCCACCCACCCCCGCTCTTGGCACATGATGGCCTGGTAGGCCCATTTTTCTTTCTTAACCTGATTCCAGATCCTTTCTATGCATCCGGGAAGGTCGAAAACAGCCTTTCCCACTCCCTTGGAGGCCCTACGGAGGCTGAAAGGGCCCATTTCCCAACTCTCGGTGGGACAGGAAGTGATGTTTTTTGCTGTCCCCAGCCTCCAGAACCTCTCTAGGAGTCTCTAGGAGCCTTTCTAGGAGTCTCTAGGCGCCTCTCTAGGAGTCTTTAGGCGCCTCTCTAGGAGTCTCTGGAGGCTGGGGACAGGAAAAAAAGTCACTTCCTGTCCCACCGGGAGTCGGGAAATGGGCCCTTTCAGCCTCCGTAGGGCCTCCGAGGGAGTGGGAAAGGCTGTTTTCGACCTTCCCAGATCCATAGAAAGGATCTGGAGCCAGGTAAGAAAGAAAAAGGGACCTTCCCCACCCCTCACCAGGCCCTCCAGAGGCAGGAAACAGCCTGTTTCCCTACTTCTGGTGGGCCCAGAAGGCCCAAAAATCAGCTGTCCGGTGTGCGCATGCGCCCCAGAGCTGAGCTGGCGTGCCCACTAATATGGCTACGCGTGCCACCTGTGGCACGCGTGCCATAGGTTCGCCATCACTGTCCTAGTTGACAATTAAGACCCTTCTGCAAACTGTCCAGTGTTAAAGCAAAGTTGGTTATTGAAAGGATTCTAATTTTGGCTCTTAGGGAACTATGTATTTATATATGTATGTATGTATGCATGTATGCATGTATATATATGTCGATACAATTCAAATACAGAACAGATAGTCCTCATTAAATGACCACAACTCGGGCCAGCAATCATTAAGCAAAGGTTGCGATTGAAATTGTGACTGTTGTTATGATCAGCTTTCCTTTGCTTTACAAACCTGAAAAGGTCACAAATGTGAGGATGGCCATAAAGTTATTTTTTCAGTCTAACTGGTGTTAAATGAGACAGTCACTAAATGAGGCTACTTGCATTATGTCTATGGAGATTCTCAGTCATCCAGGTCATGGTTGTCCCAAAGGTGCTTTTTCAAGAGACAACTGGTCTTTCTGGCTTTTCTTTGAAGATGTTTCGCTTCTCATCCAAGAAGTTTCTTTAGCTCTTGAGCTAAGAAGCTTCTTGGATGAGAAGCAAAATGTCTTCAAAGAAAAATCAGAAAGACGAGTTGCCTCTTGAAAAAGCATCTTTGGAACTACTTGTATTATGTTTACATAAAAGTCTTTGGACTTCTCCACTTGCATCCTAAGTTCTATAAAACACTGCCTTAGGAATGACAGGACAGAATGCATTTGCAAAATTATTCTGGAAAGTCTTAGAAATTCAATGTATTTCATTTAAATGAATTTAAAGAGATCTCATAAATAAAATTCCATAGGGAAAACTTTAGCCCTATTAACCCTGCAGACTCAAATAACCAAATTTTATTGTTTTTTTGTTGTGTTTTTCACAATAACTAAATACAGATATGAATTATGGGAAGAGCAACAAATATATTGAATTAGATGCACAGATGGAGATTTTAAACTATCACTTCCCATTTTTAATTCAGTTCTTCACAAGGTAGCAATCACATTCAGTTCAAAATATTTTTGCAATATTGTGGGGATGAAGTTCAGTGTTAGAATTTCAAATATGTTGTTATTTCCTATTTCATGTCAGATGATATATTGGTGAAATATAATCACACCATCGATTGTATTCTATTTTAACATTAATATTAAGAATGAAATAATATTTTGTATTATATAATACACTGTATTGTACCATTTTTCTCACTGCTTAAAAATATAGTAAACTAAGTTTTGCCATACAAAAAAATGCAGGATTTCAAACAAATTCTTTGACAATAAATTTGCTTTAAATATTAAAAATGTCTGCATTGTCAAGTTGAAGAGGATTAAATATGACAAGCAGCTTTAAAATTATTACCAGATGTGCCTGAGAGAAGCAATTCCTTACTGATAACAACAAAGCAAGAATAAAAGAATTGGCAGGCTTGTAGAAAATGAAAAATGGAGCCCAAAGAGCGAAAAAGTAAGTCAAACTACACCAAAAGCCAAAGATTTGTGGCTGAATCTCCATTTGTTTATGTTCCAACTGAATTACATCTGTACTGCATTTTACTGACCCCTTCACTGTTATTTGTCCTGTTGGATAAACTTGCATGCCTTTGTAATACTGTTGTTAGAAAGTGTGACTAGGGAAAGTCAGTTTGAATTCACTTGGGACTTCATTGACTGGATGGTCATCCACAGCCATGGAAGTTTTTTCTAAGAAAAAAAGGGTGGTAGAGAATATACATCCTACCAGAGATCCTCAAAGGAAGGGAAAGGAGAAGAAGAGGGACAAGGCAAGGCTAGGCTAACACCCACTTTTTCTGAAGTGGATGTTACAAGCCAGATTTAGACCAATCTTAAAAAGCTGCAGAAGAGAATGGATTCACATCAAAGTAGTTTCAACAGGGACTATGTCAAACAATGGTACAATGTAGGTTTGGTTTGCTACGATTATTTGATTAAAATTATTTATTGTATACATTTTGTTACTGAAACTTCTTTTTGAATCACAGCATAATGAGCTATGAGAATAACCTTGAGGAACAAAAAGAAGAGTCACCATCAAGACAAGATCAGATAAGAAAAATTGGAGTCCAGGACTTCCGGTTTGGCGTCGCGTCGATGCAGTCGGGGAAATAGCAGGCTCCGATGAGTCCTGTGAAAAACGCGACTGACGAACCGCCACCGATGGGTCTACGGACCAAACCTGTCCTGCAGGGATGGGGGAAGAAGAGGGGCACCTCAGATGGCCGAGAGGAATAGGCAAGTTCCTTGGAGGCCAGAGGGAATCCTCTGAGTCGGTGGCGGCTGCCAAGAAGCCGTGAGAAGCCGGGAAAACAATTGTGCAGGAGGAAAGAAGAAAGAACGAGATACTTCGAAGCCGGGTGAGTGACACCAACCCTGGCGGGAAGCAACACTTAAGTATGGACTTTTACTAATAAGACCCCCAGCTTTAATTAGCGGCTGTAAGTTTGTGGGGCATGAAGATCTACAAAGTAATAAGAGGAAACAAAGACCCATTAAGAAATTTGCCTTACTATAGGCTGACTTGGTAGAATTGATTATTAATATACTAGAAATTTGGGTTTCTCTTTAAATTGGAATTGATTTGAGCCTTGGGGAAAAAAGAAAAAGAGAAAAAGGAAAAAGCGATAATTATGGACTTAACACCTTTAAAAGTTAAAAGAAGAGAGATAAACAGATGGTTACATAATGGATACAAAATGGAGATTGCTGTGACTAAGCGAAAGTGTGGATTGTGCAGACTCGCCTTCTGTTTGAAAAAGAAATTTTAACTCACTATTTGGTTTGGATCTTTGAAAATAACTATGGATTTTTGGATTTTGGAGATTTCTATTCTGTCTATGTGGGATTTGATAAAGAAAGAAGAAATATAATGGAACTATTAAAATTTAAACTAATTGGCGCAGGAACAAAAGGTGTGGCGCAGGAACAAAAGAAGGGAAGCTGATGGACTTTATATGGAACAGATGTTACAAAAGAATTAAAGTGATTTATAGAGTTTCAAACATGGAAATACAGATTTTGAAGTGGAATGTTTATGGACAGATCGGGACATGAAGAAATAAAATAGATAAAATTAAAATGTGATGTTTAAATAGTCAAATGTTTAAATGACTTTAAATATTAACAGGAGGTGCTTATAGAATAATAAAGATGGAGAATAACAGAAGGTAATTAAAATAGAAAATTGATGCAAAGGTGGTAAAAATGAGATTTTTATAAAAATACAAGAGTATATATTAATATGAGAAAAACCTAAGAAAACCTATTAGATTATGAGAGAACAAGAAGAGAATATGCCTGATATAATATGTTTTAATCTTAAATTGTAAACAAAGTTGAGAATGGTATATATGATTAAATCTGAATGATTAATGTATTATTGGATGATAAAACAAGATATACAATTGTGACTGAATTTAATGTATGCTAGAAATATTAAGAAATATGTTGGGAGTTATCCTGGAAGAGTATGCTATAAGATATGCTGGATATCAGCTAAACAAAAGTTGGAGAGGTGGAGGAGAATATGCTGGAAATCAGCCAAAATAAAATATACTGGAAATCAGCCAAACAACAGTTGGAGGTATGGAGGAGAATATGCTGGAAATCAGCCAAAACAAAACATGCTAGAAATCAGCCAAACAATAGTTGGAGGTATGGAGGAGAATATGGAAAATTAAGTGTAATTGTTAAAGTTTAAGATTTAAAGATTCGTTGAAATGGGTCTAGAGATTAAGGAATACAGATAAAATTTTGATTTATAAATTGAAATAAAAATAGAGTTGTACATATTTGGGAAATAAGATTTGTGATGATAAAATGTAAGGTAAACACTTAGATCAAGTTGTTAGAATATTTTTAAAATTTGTGTTTTTGATTTTTATGTTAAAAGATGCAAGGGAGGGAATTAAGCTAGATAGAATTTTGATTGATAATTGGAAATAATGAGTAGAGTTTATTTGAAAATTAAGGTTTTGATGATACAATAGATTGGTTTAGAATAAGATGTTAGAATTTGTGTTAAAAATTTGAGTTTTGATTTTGAATTTTAAAAGATGTAATGAAAAAATTGGGATTAGAGCTTGTTAAAGGAATGTAAACAATTGTACCTATCTATGACCAGATCAAGACCTCGTTCTTAAAAAATATATTTTATGTTTATGTTTGGAAAAAAAAATAAAAAAATATATTTTTTTTAAAAAAAAGAAAAATTGGAGTCCAAAGCAGGAATATAATTTGAGAAAGCATCTCAGGCTTGACCCTCCCTAGTATTCTTGAACATAAAAGCAGAGAGAGGAAAGGTACAGTCATACCTGCAAGTTTCTGTTACCATAACCTTATAATAAAAGTAATTAGAATTCATAACCTTATCTTGAAGGGCTGACACATAATATGATTAGTCAGTAAAGAATGAACTTACTTTCACAGCAATTTTAAGAGAGATGTCTTGAATTGCAGCTAAAGGTGGATATAAACGGCCTTCATCTAAATGCTTCTTTGATACCTGTTGACATATAACCTAGGAAGAAAAAGTATATATATATATATATATATATATATATATATATATATATATATATATATATATATATATATATATATATTAGATGCATGTATTGCTGATACCTTTGTTTAAAGAAGAAAAAGTTGCCGTAAATTTAAAAAAATCAGGAATGAACATATATGGGAGTTTTAAATGACAGTAGCTTCATCTCTGATACCTGCCGGTTTGCCTACATTTTTCTGATCCAATGCTCTGATCCTTTATTTTTTTTTTTATATTATCATTACATTACATTACATTACATTATATTAATTTTACAACTGCTTCTACAGGTGTTTCCTACCAACATCCAGAATATACTAACATATCATGGAAATAACTTTGAAGACCAATTATTCAAAGATCATCTTAAAGAGCTTTATTCTTTTTTTCCTTTCATACAGATATACACTGTAGTCCAGAATTCAATGTAGAGCAAGGAAAGCAGAATTCAAGCAACTTTAGCTCTTTTTAAGCTCTCAAAAATCCCTCTTTCTTTTTATCAACTGCATCAATTGTCAGACCTAACAAATAATTTCAGGCATGTAGAAAAGGCTAGGGGAAAAAAAGAAGACATCCTTGACTTTGAAAACAAACTCTCCAATTTGAACTTGACTCCCGGTGGCTTTAACTTCATGTTCATGTAATATTCTTGGCATAATACAGACGTGATTTGCCATTGCCTTTTAGGATGCTGTTTTATCAGTTTAGCTTGGGGGGGGGTGTCTCCTAAATTGGCCACTTTAAGAAGTGTGAACTTTAAGAAGTTAGGAGACCCCTGAGTTAGTCTGTGTGGTATTTATATAGTGCCTATTTTATGTGGCTTTTTAGATGTTGATGGCTAGCTAGTAAGTCGTTGGCTGTTTGCTTGTACTGCCAAGCCCTCCCCTCCTAAGTACTTGATAAGCTGGTGGTAAATTAGCATTCCTGTTGACTGAGGAGGGGCCCGTTTCCAAGGCTTCAATCACTTCTCTGGCTGTTTTTGTGCCTGCTCGTCCAACAATCTTACTAGCTGCAAAATTGAATCTATGTCCTTGTTCATTTGTTCTGCCCCAGCTACGGACCCCAAAGAACGCAGCACACACAAAGTCTGTACAAACCTTAGTTTACTAAATTAAATCAGTCTTTTTCAAACAAAGGCTGTTAATTAACTTTCTTAACAGCCTACAAGAATCCAAAGAATAAATAATCGTAATCTTACTATGGTTGGCCCAGAAGCAATTTGCAGGAAACTGATTAAGAGAACTAAGATCCAGACGCGAAGGAGAGTGAACGAAGTTGTTCTCTGCAAATTGCCTCAGTCGTCATCCTTCCTTAAATAGGCTAAGGGAGTAGCCAATTAGCCCCAAGCCTTACTCTCGAGGAGACCTCCTCCTGCTTTTTGGCAGCTCTGCGCGCCCGTGCATCGAGAAGAGGCTCCTCCTCTTCTTCCTCTTCACTTATGGGAGCTTCTGAAGGCCCTGGCTGAATCCCCGCCTCTGGCACCACATCTTCTCCAGCCTCCTCATTGTCTGATTCGAGTGCCAGCTGCACAGGCTGCTGGCGCAGCACCACACCAGCCTCCTCACTGTCGGAATCAGCTACTAGCTGTACAGGCCACTGACAGGCCACAACATCATTGCACTGTGAGGCTACCAATGAGTTTGGGTCTCCTCATCTGACCACACATTTGTGTTCTTGCAATCTGGTGGTTAACTTCATCCTTATCTGTCCTACATAAGGCACAGAGGCAATCCATGCAGGGAATCCAACGGATTACACCGTAAGTGTCTCCCATCTCAAAGCGATCTTTACAATGCATAACCTGTCCTCATATGGTAGCCTCTGGGCAGTGTGCAATGCCCACTTGCAGATCTTGGAAGCTGCGTTCTACAGCTTCCGAAATGTTTTTGATATACGGCATGTACTAGCCCATAAAAATTTAATTTATTTTCTCTTACAGTGTACAAAAATTACTATATTTTCTTTAAATCTAAAAGCTGGAAAGTGTTGAATAAATGTTATCAAAAATAATATTTTTATATTTTGGAATCCACAAGGGGGAGCTGAAGTTGTTAAGAAAAAGCAGCACAATTTTATATTGGATGCAGCTAAGTAAGTTTTCTTTAAGCAGATCCAAGTTTTTTTAAACCAGGCGGCCTTGCAATTTAGGCAGAGTTACAATAATATTTCATTAGCTTAAAGTGCTCAAACATAATTCTGCTTGGTGAGGCACAGAAGAACGATGCTTGTCATCAAGTGAAACTGCCTATAATTAGGCATTATAGCCTTCTGGACTTAAGTGTTTCATTTCCAAACTCTACTTTATTTGGCATGAAAATAAGAACACCTGAAAACAAGACTCGTATCTTACAATGAGTAGAGTGTTTCTTTTATCAACTTTAACTGGAGAGCTTTAACAATTTATAAGATTTATAATTCTATACAGGGGGTGATGGCTCATTGGTTAAAGACACTGAGATTGTTAGCTGGAAAGTTGACAGACTGGGTTCAGGACCCAAGCGCTGTGTTTCTTAGTTACAAATAGAAACAAGCAAAATAAGAACCACTTTTCAAACTTATTTTAAAGATGCAATCTCTATGATTTTATAGTAGTATTAATCAATACCTTAGGTAGAAAAAGAACCACGGGCAAGGAAGAAACCAGAAAAATGTTCACAATACGTATTTGCCAGAAGTGATGTTTTCTACTAGGAAACCTTTGCCATTGGACTGCATTTTATACCATATTGTTGTAAATGAACAAGATCATGTGTGACTGCAACTTGCAATTTCACTTTTGCTTTCTCCATTAATTCTACTTGTTGGAAACCGGTTATGAAGCTCACAAATGGCGATCACGTGACCATAGGACACTGCGACAGTTGCAAAGGTATGCCAGTTGCGAAGCATCCGAATGGTGAACCTGTGACCATGGAACACTGCAGCAGCCTTAAATGAAAAGCTTTTTTTTCAACTGTCATAACTTAGAAAGGTCACCAAACAAGAAAGTTGGTAAGGGGCGGTGGAGGCAACCTGCATTCCCATTTATATATACAAAAAACAATTAATACCTCTGCAGTAAGGAGAAAAATGTCATCACTTATGTTTCTCACTCCACATGAAACAACGCCTAGGGCAATTCCGGGAAATACATAGGCATTGTTCCCCTGTCCAGGATAAAACATGCGTCCGTCTGGAAGAGTGACTGGATCAAAAGGACTTCCACTTGCAAAAATGCATCGTCCCTGAATAGAAACAAAAATAATATTGCAAAGCGTAATTTAATGGGAAAGGATAGGCATACATTGAAATGTTCGTGTAGATAACAGTGCTTTTATAAAGTGATTATATTAGAAACTACAGGAAGAGCAAAAGACCTATTATTTGATGTTATATATCTATAACATCTATGTGGTTTCTTCTGGATATTTTGGCAAGTTTCAGATTAGTTTGAAACCTTTCTATAATTTTATTATAATGTCCACATCTGTCTAACTGTAGATAAGAAGAATGAGTTTTCTATGTTTCATAGTTTTTAATTCTTTCTCCTATAAAAAAACATCTGGGAGAACTTTTCCAAGTTCTCTTCATCCACAATCAACTGTGGCTGAATGTTATGATCATTCGGTCTATGCATATGTGTACGTATGTTGAATGTCTCTATATCACAGAAAGTCTACGTGACAAGCTTCTGGTGAAATTTTATCTTCTATACAATTCTTTTGAATCTTGTCATCTCAGTTTGAGATGATGACCTTTCTAAAGTTGTTCTTGTTCATAACTATTGTTACAAACGGTGCAAAAATGAAACACAAGTCCAGAAAATCTATTTGAGTAATTTGCTGCACAGTTATCTGAGAAGAACAGGTCAATATTTCATTTGGTGAATGTAATACTGCTCACCTTGGAACAAGCCCAGAATCTTAACTTAAATTTTATAATACGGTTTATAATATAGGTTTATTGAGAAATTCCACTAAGATCAATTATTTCTGTGTGAATGAGCATAAAATTGCTCATCTTCATTTTTAAAAAAGGAGACTTGCTCAAAGTTTTATATGCTTAAAGCTTGTTTTACATGTTTTAATGGAAGAGTAATAATTTTGATGCATCTTTAGATCTTCCGGTCATGAGATGGAACCATATTCCATCTGCTTTAAAAAATATTTGCATTACTCCTCCATTCCTGTATTGCATCCTTATGCTTACTTTTCAATAAGCAAAAAGGACATGCTGCATTTTGTATGTATTTACACATATATATAGCGACACGGTGGCTCCCTATATATGTGTGTAAGCTAAGACACTGAGCTTGTCGATCAAAAGTTCAGCAGTTCAGCGGTTAGAATCCCTAGTGCCGCATAATGGAGTGAGCTCCTGTTACTTGTCCCAGCTTCTGCCAACCTAGCAGTTCAAAAGTGCATAAAAATGCAAGTAGAAAAATAGGGACCACCTTTGGTGGGAAAGTAACAATGTTCTGTGCACCTTTGGCATTTAGTCATGCCGGCCACATGACATCTTCGGACAGCGCTGGCTCTTCGGCTTTGAAACAGAGATGAGCACCGCCCCCTAGAGTCGAGAACGACTAGCACATATCTGTGAGGGGAACCTTTACCTTTACCTTACACACATATATAGCTAGTCCTCAACTTACAATCATTATCTCCATCTTTCCAGTATCATCCCTTCCCTCAGCCACCACCAACGTCTCAAAGTAGCATGGTAGGTACTTTGATAGCTACATAGCTCTGGCTACCTAACCCCCATCTTCTCAGTAGAGTCACTCCATCTCTCCTCTGTCACTGAGAATGTTCTAGAAGTCCTCCCACCCCTGGCCTTCCCCTAAGCCTTCCAAGCCTTCCTGCAGCCCTGCTCTCAAACCTCTAACATCACATATTCTACCAGCCTAGTTTACTCCTCCAACTAACACCTCGCCAGTAATTTTCCTCTTCTCCTCCTAGTTATCATCAATTTCCAAGTGAAGCACATCTCATTCTGCTCAAACATTTGTGTTTCCTTTCCTGCACAGGCAAATGCATTTTGGTTCATGTATGTTTCATCCAAACAGCTGTTCTGAACACCAAAATGCTTTCTGAATACTTGGTAAAATGTAACTAATTACTTCCATTTTTTTTTTACATATCAGCTATCCTTATGTTACAAATCTGAACTCGTTACTTTACAGTGAAAGGCAATTATTGTAGTACAGCGATTTTGAGGAGCTTTGCAGCGTGCCAGACTGCAATTTATGCATGTCTCTTAATGATTAAAATGGTTGCAACTTTTTATTTCTCCCTCCAGTGACAGATATTAGGGAAGAAATACATTCTACTAGTTCCTGAATATATATGAAATCCTCTATTAATTGAAATGTTGGCCATATGGTCTTATGGAGAAATATTGCTAAAAACACCCACAAATAAGTCTGAAAACTGCCAAAATAAATACACACAGAGACAATTGTATAAATATATACACTAATAATGTGCCAACAAAAAGTATAATCAATTTAAATATAATTCTTCCCTACCCCACCCCAGTACCTCAGTTAAGTAATAGCAATCTTCAGCAGAGCATTCTGCTTTGCTAGTTGGGTTACTGAGTGCGAAAATTATTGGCCGTTTGTTGAAGGAAGCCATATTCTTGATAATATTTTTTGTAAATGCACCAGCAACTGCAGAAACTCCTATGTCAGGCAGAGATATAACAGAACGTTACGGAATGAACAATATTTATCCTTCACTCTCAAAGAATATTCTGCAGATGTATTGAAAAACAATTTCATTTAATTATATTTCTGCTCCATTACTTAAAAAAGATAAAAATGACAAGACAGACAGAAGTGCTATTTTAAATTAGTTACATTACTACATATATTGTAGCATCATTACCATCTTCACCCTCACCACAATATGTTTATATCGAGACTGGAAAATAAATGATATAGGTTAGGTGTTGCCATAGTGCAGTGTTTCTCAATGTTAGCAACTTTAGGATATGTGGACTTAAACTCCCAGAATTACTGAATTACTAGCTGTTAAATAAATGAGGCAACTTTGATATAGGCATTTTTTTAGCACCACTATGTTTTCTGTAACCAGAAATGTTTTTGTGAGATTATAAAATCTAAAATAGTATGCCAGTTTACTCTTGAACAAATGTCATAGCCCTCTAGTGAAAGGCAGTCTCCATAATTGCCCAATGCATTGCATTTCTTTATTTTCACTAAGATGTTTCACTGAATATAGTAATAAAATCCTTCCATTGAGAAGTATAGAAATTCTTAAAAGGAAGGGGAATTTTTTTTTCCAAACAAAAAGCACATTTTTTTTCTCTCATGAATAAAGTATTCTGAAATATTCCTGACATTATTGGAAGTATTTTCATTGGAAACTGTAAACTGCTTAGAGAGGGTTGTAAAACACTGTGAAGTGGTATAAAAGTCTTTATATTACCGCTTCACAGTGCTTTACAGTACTCTCTAAGCAGTTTACAGAGTCAGTCTATTGCCCCCAACAATTTGGGTCCTCATTTTACCCACCTCAGAAGGATGGAAGGCCGAGTCAACCTTGAGCCTGGTGAGATTTGAACTGCCAAATTACAGGCAGCTGACAGTCAGCAGAAATAGCCTGCACTACTGCACTCTAACCACTGCACCACCGAGGCTCAATGATACTATAGATTAGAGTTGTTCTTTCTCCAATTTGTTTTGTTTAACTGATTATGCATGTCTGCTTTGCTTATTGTTCACAAAAAGTTTTTGTTTGAAGGAACCTAATCTACAGCAAATGCTTCTGAGACTAAAATCCATACAAAAGTCTTTTAGATGCTGGCTTTTCCTGATCACCAAAGTGTAACCATGCTCCCGTATTGTTTCTCCCACTTCTGCTTCAAAGATCTGCTGAATCTGAAACCAACTTTTGAAAATATAGTCACCCTTTTAATCGATGGAACAGAATATGGTTTAAGTCAGTTAACTGATTCAAACCACACCAGTATTGAAAAATGGCTACGAAGCTATTACAGATAATTTCCAATACTTACTTAGGGGAAAAAGAACCCTAATACCTATGGGACCTTACCCTGTTTTAAAAATAGATCCTACCATTCTCTCCAAAATGGTTTCTTCGAGCCATTTCCCTTACCTTTACAAAGTTCTGCAGTACAGTAAAAGCCTTGCAGATTCTCCCAATAATAATCTTCAACTGAATAGGGAACACTAAGAATTTTAAAAATTAAGTCTGCACTTATATAAGGCATCCCAACTAAGGATGGATATATAGGGGTATAAGAACAAGGACAGGTTTTGTCTAAATGGTGATTCCCTATTTGCCAACTGGAGATGGTACACTTTTGAGAATTTTAACTGATTTTTTTAAAAAAAGTAATATATACTCCATAACTCAGATGGAGCCTAGATTGTTAATTTACTTCAAAATACATCCACGGGGATCTTTTCAAGACTAAAGACTTGGAACAGCTTTGAAGTGGTAGTAGTGTCAAGCTAGCTTTGCTGATTGAGAAAGCTAATCAGGATCTTTCCTTGGTGCGTATCTGAGAAGACAAGAAGTATAGACTAATTTGGGAAACAAACTTACATCTGGGAAGAGGACAATAGGAAATCTCTATTTTTACCAAGGAAACTCTATGAATAGATACTGGTGTGCAATTAGGAGCCAAATTTGACTTCAAGACAACTATAGACAAGCTTCTGTAGTTAGTAATAGACCAACATTCCTACCTGATTTATCAGATCAATTGTGTTTTCAAGCATCTTTGCAGCTTCTCTTTTTTGGATATCTTTTTCTTCTTTTGCCTGGAATCTTATCTTATCCTCTGCAGCCTTACTAAACAATACCTTGAAAGAAAAACACAAAGGACAATCAACAGAGGAAAAAATGGAAGAGAAACACAATCAACATTCTCTCACACGCCTTGGGCTCAAAAAGAAATGCTTCATTGGTTTAAATTTAAACTCTGATAAATGGCTCTAGAGCAGGGGTGGGCAAATGTGGCCCTTTTACAACCTGTGGACTTCATCTCCCAGAATTCCTGAGACAGCTTGGCTGTCTCAGGAATTCTGGGAGTTGAAGTCCACAGGTTGTAAAAGGGCCACAGTTGCCCACCCCTGCCTTAAAGGGAGTCTTCTTCAAGAAGAGGAGGGAGAGAAGGGGGATCCGGGTGGGTTTTCGTGACCGCGGTGCAAAAACCGACTTGCATTTTCTGTTATCCCCCCCCAAAAAACTTGGACTTTCCCAGCGAATCCTAAAAGCTGAGCTTTTATAATAAACCTGCCTGGTTTATTGTTTTCATGCCAGCGGGAAGAAATGCTTTGGCTAGCCCAGTTCTTTGATCCGCCTTGGCTGTCTCAGGAATTCTGGGAGTTGAAGTCCACAGGTTGTAAAAGGGCCACATTTGCCCACCCCTGCTCTAGACTCCTTTGGGTCAACAAATGGCATACTTACTGTGCCATGACCGTTTGCTTCAAAATAAATTCCAATATCAAATTCCTGGGCCTTGTGATGCAAATGTTTCACTCCTGTTTTGGCACAGTGAACAGGCACCTAAGAAAGACAGACACGATGTGATGGGTGTATAATTCTGCATTACGAGCAACATAATCTTTGAAAAGTTGGAACACGGAAAGACAGCATTCCCTCAAGGCTCAAAAGAGAAACGCCTGACAGATGATAAGAAGCGCATTACACCAGTGAAACTGATCACCAACAAGGGAGCCTTGGGTGGATTCACACATTCCAAAACTATTGAAACAATAAAAAAAAGCATTTAAGAACAATAAAAATCTCCAAAAGAAATATACACAACAGCCAAGATAGTTAACCGGTTAATAATAAAACCAAGAAGTCAGTCCTTTAACACATTCAGGGTCCCAGGATCAGGAACACAGCCAAGTTTTTAAAGCTTTAGGAAAGGCTAACAGGATTAGGACTGAATGAAGGCAAATGTCCCAGGATTCAATAAGGGTCGGTCACCGGGACCAGAGCAGGGGTGAAATGCTACCAGTTCGGGTGAACCAGTAGTAAAAAAAGTAAAAAAAAAAAAAAAAGGTTCAGACGATCACCACTGTGCCGCACAATCGTCAGAACTTTTTTTTTATTTTTTAAAGCATTTTTTTTACCTATTCACCCGAACTGGTAGTAAAAAATGCTTTAAAAAAGTTTTTAAAAGGTTCCGAAGATCACGTGGCATAGCTGATTGACAATTGACAATCAGCTGTGCCATGTGATCATTGGAACCTTTTTTTTTTACTTTTTAAAGCATTTTTTTACTACCGGTTCAGGCGAATAGGTAGTAAAAAAAAATGCTTTAAAAAGTAAAAAAAAAAGTTGACCATGCCTACCCAGTCACATGACCCTCCCGCACCAAGCCACGCCCACCATGCCACAGAACCGGTAGCAAAAAAAATTTCATTTCATCACTGGACCAGAGGTTTAGTCTTCCAAGCTTTCAGACTTGTGCTGGAGCCCATCCTCAGGGAACTTCTCTCTAGCAGACTGTGTTAGAGAGAGGTTCCCTGACAGGGTCTCTTTCTCTCTCTCTCTCTCACTGGTAAAGGAGAAATTCCCTGAGGAAATTCCCTGGGCTCCAGCACATGAGTCTGAAAGTTCGGAAGACTAAACCTCTGGTCCCGGTGCCCAACCGAGATTGGATTCTGCAGGATTAGGACCATTCTAATCTCCAAGGGGAGGATTTTCCACAGAGTAGGGGCTACTGCAGAAAAGGCCCGCCGACACTTTTTGGCTGAGGGGATCAGTCTGCCAGATTGAATTGGGGTAGATAAAGATCTAGCAGAAATGTGCAATAGGGAAAGCATGCCTAATGCCAGCGTTGATTAGGTTTGCAGGTGGATAGCACTCTGTACAAATCCAAACCATTTGGCTAGTTAAGGGTTAGTGGCATAACCAGGTTAAGTGTGTTTTATGAATGCAGCCACAGAACTTTAGAAAGATAGCCAGCAAAAAGAGAGGGGATTTCTGTTATCCTACTTAAATAATCAAATAAAACCAAATAGAACTGATTTTCTAGTAAGTAATTGTGCCCAAGCGATGGCATTCTCATTGTGCTGCCTTCTCATCAAGGAACAAGCCATGTTTTTGTTCCAAACTCTCGGGTAGTCAAGAGCGCGTGAGTAAAAATGGAAGCAACTTTTGGGATTTTTTTCCTAAAACTTTTCCTAAAACTCCAAATTATCAGAAAGCAGCACACATAAGGATCGGTTTAAAATATATTACATACATTTTTTTTATTTTTATTTTTTTATTTTTATTTTTACAAAAGTGATACTCATGAAATTCAGGGCTTGGAATACACAGGGAAAAATCAACAACATCAATGTTTTATTTCTTTTAAAAAGAAAAAAAAAAAGCACCCCAGCTGTCTTCCACCTGCTGTCTTCCAGATGTGTTGCAAAGCATCGCTGCCAACCCCAGGCTACTAAGAGTAAAGCTGCAAGTCCAGCACATCTGGAAGGTAGCTTGTTGGAGGAAGCTCTTCTAGGTTCTCTCTAGGTAAGCATTACACAAAAATTGGTTGCAATTAAAAACCTCCCCACCCTCACCCTATCCCATGTTGATGTTTCAGCCATGGTCATTTTGTTTGCTTGCTTAAGACTGGAAGAAATCAAATTCATACCTTCATGGTTTGTTCCAGATAACCAGTAGAGCTCCCATTGGCATACGCTGTTTGTATTACTGCAAAAGATAAGGTTTGTCCGGCCTGAAGAAGCAGAAAAAGGAACATTCCACAAACAAGACTCAACTTCACAAAAACTGCATGGATCTTTTCCTTTGAAGTTTAAGAACTTAAGTTTACAAAGAGATGGAAATATTTTCTCTCCTGATCTTGAAGATCAAAAGCAGTGCCCCTCCCTTTTTGGGTGGAAAAACATGTTAATCATTAACCAAACCTACTTTTAACATCAAGATTATGCAAAGAACTATTCCATCATTTATTAATAGTACAAGCTAGGTTTCAGGGCATACATTAGATTCCTTTTTACAATTAACATTGTTTTTAGATTTTATCGTAAAACTATGATTTAATAAGGCCATCTGGAGAGGAAGTGTGTCATGAAAGCCAACCACTTGTGATTATATAATTTAATACCATTAATACTAGTGGTATTGATTGAGTGGTGCAGTGGCCTAGAGGTGGAGGTCTCGCCCCACAATCAGGACGCTGTGAGTTCGATCGTAGGTAGAGGCAAATATTTTTTCTCTCTGGGCATGATGAGAATATATCTGCTGAATATAACTCCAGATTGGTGACAGGAAGGGCATCCGGCCAGTAATCACTCAGCTCATTCAGTTGCCCAGACTCCACCCCGCAAGGGATTATGAGGTCATTAAAAGATGATGATGATGATGATGAATACTAGTGGTATCGATTATGTCAAGTGCATGTACTACTTCAGAAAATGATTGACTATTATTTGTGAAGTGAAGCCCCAGCTACAGTTTAGTCTGCTCCATCCAATTTCCCCTGAATGAGGGACTGTAAAATTAAAGTTTTACTGCAAGTTGCCTGTGAAATAAACTAGTCTGAATTTATATGTATAAGGTGGATTGTTTGGTTTTGGTTTAATGCAATTTATAAATCTGTTTTTAATCAGCTGAAGAAATGGCCTACCTGACCCCATCAATAATTCTGCTATGCTTAATTTTCATTGAAAACTAAGAAGCAGCCAATTGTTGCCTTTTGCAAAACACAACACAGCTCCCACCTCCCATCCAAATAGTAGTACTATACTTTGAGGGGAAATAATTTACTGCATTTTTCTTAAAATGAATTCTCAATAATTTACTGCACTTTTCTCAAAAGGAATTCTCTTATCTCTTTTTGAAAAAATAGGCAACTGTAGAAATTGTTAATCACCATACAGTTAATATTATACTGCTATACTATGCTATGCTATGCTATGCTATGCTATGCTATGCTATGCTATGCTATGCTATGCTATGCTATGCTATGCTATGCTATTCTACTATACAGCTACGTTTAGGAAAAAGAAATAAGAATCTTTTACAATGGCATTTCATTTGCACACTCTTTCCACATAGAAGATATCTCAAATATACAAGTGTTTGTGTTCACTGTGCACAGGGAAGCTCTATTTGTTCATCATAGTAGAATAGAGTAATGCTATAACCAAAGGAAATCGATTACCTTTATCAGAAGTTCTTTAAGAAAAGTGCTGATTAGAGTTGCTATTTTATCTCCATCCAGAAGATGGAAATGGCCAGCAGTGTCTACATAGTAGTAAACAATTCGGTCAGCATCACCATCCAACGAGCAGCACCTCTCACCAGGATTCATTTGTAGTCCTAACAAGCAAGACAGCAATGCAGAAGTGTTCATTAGCAAGAATTTGGAGGGTAAAGGCTATGGCAGGGGTCTCCAAACCCTGGTCCATGGACTGGCATCGAGCCAAGGCATTTTAGAAACCAGGCCTTACAAACAAGCGAAGCCCTAACCAGGCAGCATGCAAAACCACAGCCTTTCCGGTCCGTAGAAAAACCGCTCTCCAAGGAACCAGAACCTGGTACCCAAAACGTTGAGGACTACTGCGTTATTGTTTTTACATACTTCCAAAATAAGCTGCCAAATTAAATCAAGAATGGGCAATATATTTAGATGACATTCAGCATCTATCTGCCCTACCCAGTGTGGTCAATGCAAACAGGTGGAGTTACAACCAAGCAACCTTTAGAGAAATGTTAACTGGTCTCTTTTGAGTTGTATAGATAGTCAGGCACAGATATTCTTCGCACTGCAAAATAACAATTTTAAGTTTCTCCTTCTACCACAAATCTACCAAAGGGTCAGAATGTTAATAAAGGGGTACAACTGATCTATTGAAGGAGTTTGCCTCCTTTGCATGCCCAGAAGGGAATTTCTTCAGCAGGATGCATGAATGGAGATGGCATTTTTAGGATTTTACTTCCACTTCAGTCTCTTGCCAAAGAAATTCAGCTCCCTTTGGCAGGCAGCTTTTTCATCCACCCCCAGAAACAAGGAGGAGTCCTCTTCAGGAACAGTTTGCAACTTTTCCTGACAGTTTCTCCACCGACTTTCTGGGGAAGCCAACAGAGAAGACTGCAAATAGTAATCACATGATCACCAGGCGTTTTGATGACCAGTCATACCTACCAACAGGTTGCCGAGCAACCAAATCATGGTCATGTGACCAGGAGATAGTAGTGCAATGTTTTGCAATGGCTTTCCAGAGCCACTGTAATCCTGGACCTTTGTTAAACATTAAGTCAAGGACTACTGGGTTTATAATTAAATAGGTTCATTTTCATCTGGCATTTTCTGGTATCTTCTTGGCCAAAGAAATGAATTGAACTCGCATCTAGCAAGGAGGACAAGTTGACTTTTTCTGGGAAAGGCTTCTGACCAAAGCAAAAGGAATCTGCTAAGCCTGTAACTCTTTCCCCACCCAAATTCTGAAAACAATTGGGGCTTGATCAATTTTGCCTCTTTAGGCAAAATATATTGTAGAGAAAAATCACTTTGGGGGATAATGAGATTGGATTGTTTTCTGAGTTTCTTACAAACCTTCTTTCCTTCAAGTTATATTTTTAGACCTTTTTTTCCCATCAGAAATAAGTTACAATTTTTCTTTCCAGTTTTGGTATTCATTCATTCATTCATTCATTCATTCATTCATTCATACATACATTTGTTTGCCACTCGTCCCTCTTTGAGGTGACTTTAGTTCAACACTGTCAAACTATTTACTAAGTCTGCACTACTATTAATCTTCTCATCGTTCCTATCACCTGTCTCCTCCCACTTATGACTGTATGACTGTAACCTTGTTGCTGGTATCCTTACGATTTATACTGATTGTTTCCTAATATGATTCAATTACTTATTTGTACCCTATGACTATCATTAAGTGCTGTATCTTATGATTCTTGACGAATGTATCTTTTCTTTTTTATGTATAGAGAGCGTATGCACCAAGCCAAATTCCTTGTGTGACCAATCACACTTCGCCAATAAAGAATTCTATTCTATTCTATTCTATTCTATTCTATTCTATTCTATTCTATTCTATTCTATTCTATTCTATTCTATTCTATTCTATTCTATTCTATTCTATTCTGCGGATAGATTTATTTAAACCATTTTAAAAAGGCCTAGTCTTCTAGTAGCTTACCTACAGGAGGCTTCTGATGAACTTTGACAAAATCAGCCCCGCACATGTGGTTGAGCTTCCCTTCCCTGCCATCATTGGCCAAGTGTATTGTAAGGCTCTCTGGAAGGTGGGGTTCCATTTCTCTGAGTTTTAGGGCTCCTATGCCATTCGCACAATCGATCTTCAGTCCTCCACGGCCATCTGTCTGGGAAGCAGCCTACAGAAAGAAACCAAAAGGAAGTTCAGGAAAGAAGGTGGATAGATCCCAGCAAGCTTTGAGGAAATGAGATTTCCAACTCCCAACTTTCACTTTACAGGGTCTGTCCTGCCACTACAACTTATTTTCATTGAACTATATTCATTGAATATAGGTCAGTACATCTATATATATAAAAGCCAAATACCACTCATTCATCATGAAATCTCCAGAACAGTAAAGCCTACAAACTTGAAATTTGGCACGTATGTTCCTCTTGGCTTCTAGGTGTTCGCTAAGAAATAATTTTTCGAAATGACCATCAGAGCATTAATATTTCAGATACAGTATTATATTAACACACTCTGATGCTAAGGAGTTAGATGTTAGGCAGTTGGGAACTCTGTCCCAACTGCCAGTTGCCTTTTATTAATACACTCTGATGCTAAGGAGCTAGACATTCTATTCTCCCTCCGTACCTGAAAAGAACTCTTTTCCAACTTCTAGTTGCCTTATATTAACACACTCTGATGCTACCCCTTTGCTAAACCGGGCGTGGGCGTGGCCAGTGCATCACTCATCCAACCTGCGGGCTGGGACATTCTACTCCCCCTCTCCCTCTGTTCCAACTGCCACTTGCCTTATATTAACACGCTCTGATGCTAAGGAGTTACACATTCTACATTAAGTTTCAGGCTTTAAGTGTTAATTTATCACGCCCGATCACATAGTTTCATAGCGAAGCACAGGTGTCCAGCTTGTATTTTATAAAAATAACAAGTACAAGTTAAGAATGTCATAAATGAATTTCAGAAGTATAACCTTGGGCACTATAAATAAAAGATGTAAGATGGTTCATTTTGGCTCATAGGATTATACATCTGCTTCAGGAAAAATATTTTACACATATTCAAAAGCAAGTAGGGTGAAGAACAGCAAACTTTCCTAAGAAGGTTCTTCTTCAGTAGGATAAAAGTCCATTTTGATCCATTAGCTCATGCTTTGAGAGTGCTGTTACCCTAGCTGGGGTTATGGCTAGTTTTAAAAGAACTCTCTTCTAGGGAGAACATTTTTCATGAATTTTTAATAAATGCACTTAAGAATCCAAGCCAGATCTTCTCTTTAGGGAAGATGGTTCTTTTTACCTGTGTTGTAAGCTCCAGAAAAGCCTTGGACAGCTTTTGATAATAGCCTTCCACTGTTGGCGTTCCATAGGTACCATGAGTGTTGTGACAACGGACCATATAGTGTAACTGTGGGGTTGTTACTAAGCCATAGTCTAGTAAGAGAGAGAGAGAAGAGTCAAGCATTCATTTACCCATAGCAATAGCACTTAGACTTATATACTGTCCCCCAATGCTTTACAGCCCTCTCTGGCCAGTTTACAATGTCCGCATATTGCCCACAACAATCTGGGCCCCCATTTTGGATGACCTTGGAAGGATGGAAGGCTAAGTCAATCTTGAGCGGGTCAGGATTGAACTCCTACTGTGTGGGCAGAGTCAGCCTGCAATACTGCATTCTAACCACTACGCCACCAGGTCCCCTCATTTACCTATGCACAACTAAAGCCCTTTACCAGAAAAGGGAAGTGCAATAATCCAGATTTTGTGGAACTACAATTCCCAATAGCCCATTCAAAAATCAATTCTAAGGAATGCTGGGAGTTGTAGTTAACACATTTTCAGGGCTAGAAGTTCCATTCCTGGCTTGCATTGAGCCAGGCTGCTGATTAAGTGAGACTTATATTACCAGTCCAAATAGTTCTCCAGGATTTCAATTAAAGTCTTTTCCAGCTCTATCTGGAGATTTCAAAGATGGAGTCAGAGACCTCCTGCAATATGAAGCATAATTCTGCCCCCAAGTTCCAGACTTCCAAAATAGTTTCCTTAAACCTACATGAACCAAATAGGATAAGTAACCAAATAGTGATCAAAGAGCAAACATACCCTGATATTGACCTCCAAGGACAGATACACCATCAATTACTGATTGTGAAAGCTCCTTGCTGCTTGGCCTGCATGCAGAACATAGAAACAAACAAACACTTTGTTAAAAGTACTACATCAAAATACAAGCTAATACACAAATGCTAGCCAAATAAAAGATTTCGTTCTGTAAAGGGAAGGAATGACAGCAGGTGAGCAACTCAGAGAGTTCTAGGCAGGTTTTTTTATTAGGAGCCACCAAAAAAGCCTTGGCATTTCCCACGGTGTTCCCAACGATTCATATGGCATCTATTTATTACCTCATGTATTTTATACATCTGCTTCCCATCTGCTTCTTTCTTCTTTACAGAATTTCAGGTGACTTATGTGAGCTAGTAAAGAGTGACTGCCTTCACCCGAGTAGGTGACTGCCAACAGAGCTACAGTCTCAAGTGCCATTGCTCAGAGAGGATTAAAGCCAATTCTGAGCTGGATAAAAGGAAAATGCAACTGATGCTGAGGAAGGGAGGAACTGGCTCATGTCTCATAGGGGTGGAGGCACGGTAGCTGTGCAAGATAGACCATCTCCCATGAGGAATGACCATATCATGCCCCATGGGGGAGGAGGTAGGAGGAAGCTGTGCAAGGTAGACCATGTCCCATGAGTGATCCCACTCTTCAGATCTTCAGAAGTCTTCCCAGGATTTCATCAGCAAGCTTCCTTGAGGTAGGCCGCAAATCAATAAGCCTTCAGCTTTCTAAATCCTCCCCAATCCACCTCAGCTTTTGCAGCCTGTGTTGTTAAAACCAAAGATCTTCAACAGAAAGAATTGTCTAGGCCAGGGGTCGGCAAGTTAAACACTCAAAGAGCCACAAAAGTCCTAACTGGAACCCCCGTTCAATTCTGGAGCCAACTGAAGGTCCAGTTCCCCCACCATAGTTTCCTCCTAGTGCAGCGTCCTTTTTCCTCTTCTAACCGGAAGTCCAGTTTCCCCACCAGTGTCTCATCCTAGTGCAGCATTCTTTTTCCTCTACCTGTCCTAACCGAAAGCCCTATCAATTGTGAAGCTGACCAGCAACAGGGAGCCACAGCAGAGGCATGAAAGAGCCACATGTGGCTCCAGAGTCACAGATTGCTGACTCCTGGTCTAAGCCAGGGGTGTCAAACTAGTGGCCTGCGGGCCGAATGTATCACGCACAGGCCATGTCCAACCCAGCTCCGCGAATGGAAAAAACATCACGAAACGTCACATGATGGCAACGTGACACAGCAAGTTTGACACCTGTGGCCTAGGACCATCTTAGGTACCAGGTATTGTATTACCTCAATTTCTTTTCCCCAAGTTCCCCTCCAGTTCTTGTTTTTAAGATTCCCCTTTAATGCCGATCCAACACTATAGCCACCTCCTCCCTCCTCTGCCCAGATTCTCTCTATAAGCAAAACCAGCACAAAATAGACTCATAAACAGCCATCAGGAAACCATGGATGAATACAGGCTATTATAGGACTACACCACACTATTCTCACTGTGGTGTGGAAGTAAAGTTATAACAATAATAGCCTTTATTATCATTGTACCAGTGGCCCCCGGTTTGGACCGGTTCTATAGAACCGGTAGTAAAACCAGCAGGAGGCTCCGCCCACCAACCCCAACGTCATCAGGAAGCTTCTGCGCATGCGCAGAAGGGCGCATGCGCAGAAGGGCGCATGCGCAGAAGGGAACATGCACATGGTCCCATTGCGAACCAGTAGTAAAGATAAGTAGAACCCACCCCTGCATTGTACATCATGTACATAACGAAATTGGTTGCACCTCTACTGGTGCGATCCATAAAAGAAAATACAAGACAATACAATTCCCAATTTATACAAGTAATTGTTGTAGGAGTTGAAGTTGAAGGAGATGAATGTATTTAGTCTGCCTGAAAAGACACCATAGTAACCATGGCCATCCAACACTTTCTGCCACCCTCCAAGATCACAAGTGCCAAAATTTCCAGGTGAATCTTTCTTGTGAATTCATTTGATCCCAATGAACAGCCTGATGAACATATATATATTGCCCTTTGACCTGCAAGACATGTATCAACTTTCTGGTTTACCGGGTGTCTCTACCAATCACAACGAAGGCCTTGCTCTGAAGGTCCACGGTCTCCTTCTGGCAGATCTCAGTCAGGGCACAATGTAACTGGGGCTCTTCTGCATTCGCCAAGAATGTAGCATGTTCTTCCCAGGTAGGGGCCAACATCTCCCCAGAAGGATCAATCAGCTTCACGCCATTGTCTTCCTGGAGGAAGACAGAAAATGATCACTATTAAAATTGATGACATGCTTAGAAAAAGGGTTTAGTTTCCCTGAAACAAAGAAATATATTAAAAGTGTGTAAAATTTCAAATTCAAAGGAATTCTAAACATTTGCTTCAAGCTTAGAACACAATGGACTGCTTTGACTTTAAAATGGTTCATGTGTAATAGGCTTTGCACACCTTTATCGTGTTGTAAGGAAAACTGTTTTGAACTGTAACACTTTTATAATAAATAAATAAAAATAAAATTAATTAAATCAATCATGCCAAAACTTGTAAGTAATTTTTCAAAAAGAATGTCAAAAAAGGTAAAATGATTTAATGTTTCTGAAAAATCAGAAGTGGCACACCTATTCATGTTTATATTGCAAAAAGCACCATTGAACTTAGTGAGACTTATTTCAAAGTAAACATGCATATGTTTGTGTTGTAAATAATTGAACAAAGACGACGGAGCACATTGTGAAAAAGTTCCAGGAAGTGCAAGTTATACCTAATTAATGAATCAATCAGATTTAACATGTAGTTTACAGGTAACTCTACAAATAGTTCTCCACTTACAACCAAAATTGGGACTGGAATTTCAGTCGTAAGTCATTGTGATCATAAGCTGAGGCCCCCAAATGACTGGACCCAATTTTTTGACTGTTTTTACAGTGGCCATTAAGAAACAGTTGTAAATCAAAACCACGCATTTGTTAAGGGAACCCCATAGTCATTAAGTAAATCCCTTCTCCCAAAGTTGTGGTTTTTGCCAGAAATCTGCAAAAAAAAAAAAGTCACAAATTGCAGTCACGTGATGATACACAAGATGATACACCCAGTTGTAAATTTGAGTCAACTCTCAAGCACCCAAACTGTGCCGACAGAATATTTGTAACTCAGGGCTGAATTGTGTTCAATACCTATAATGCAGTCATGTGACCAAGAGAGCATGCCATTTTATAATGGTGCTCTATGGGCCACAATCCCATTTTCTGAGGTCATTGTAACTTCAAATGGCTGTTAAACGGCCAACCATAAATCGAGGATTACCTGTATTCTAAAATGATGCTAATTTAAAAAAACATTTTCCAGTTTAAACTAAGCATCTTAACTAATCAGAGAGATAACAGTTAATAGACATTGTTTTCAAGGCCCAAATAATTTTAGAACCAGAGCTCTCTCCTCTGCAATGCTGTTTCTTACTTCAGGGTTATGAGAGGCTGTAACCATCACACCAATAGTGGATTTGGTCTTCTTGGACCTCAGGACAGCCAGCAGTCCCATACGAAACATGACATGGTTGAGGTTTTCTGCCTTGCAACGGAATCCAGCCGTTCCATATTGGAGGAAAAGTCCCAGAGGTTTAGCATGCAGTTTTGAGTATTTTGTAACTGCTTCGGAATCCATTTCTGCAGGGTACACAAGAAACGACACTAATTTATTGCCAGAAATTAGAGCTGCACATCCTGTAAAACAAAATCGTGCCATATAAATTATTAGGAAAGAAAACTGAATTTCGTTCACAGTAGAATCTATTCCTTACGCTTTATAAAAAGCAGGTTAAAAATGGTTGGGATTTTTTTTTTTACCAGAATCATTATTCACCAAGGGTAGTTATAATACAAGATTTTTAAAAGCTCAGAACAAAGTGTTGCAACTTCATTATCCGGTTTTGTTCACAAGGACTTTGTTCCTTATCCTCTGGCAATCAATCCCAGGTCGCCTCCCTGCTTGGGCACCAAAAGGGAGAAGACGGAAACTGATCTTGGGGGATTAGTTACTTTCCTTTTCCATATCAATCTTTTTCTGGATACCCAGGAAACTGCAAACTAGAGATTCAATTGCAGGAGCCCACACCGATTTCAATCCCAACACCCTTCCACAATCCAAGCTATACTTAAGCGAGGTGTTGGCAGAGATTTTTTGTTTTTCTTTTAGACTTAGAATAACTTTATTGTCACTTTGAATGTACACTGATCGACATACATTAAAATGAAATTTCACTAGATCAATATTGGAAAACAGATCAATTGCCAACAGATCAACTAATAATCCAAAAAATTTACAATTGTGCGGAAATGGATAAATTAACATTTGAGTTAAAAGATAAGGTAGATTCAAAATACTACACGGCGTGGAATAGATGGTACGATTGGATAATTCAAAAGAAAGGAGAGTAAATGTAAAATTTTGTAAGACAATAAAATTAAGAAACAGGCACCTTCAACAAGATAAAGGATGTGATAAAGTGACAAAGTCACTTTCTACATTTTTTTTCTTTTTCTTTTTTGTTTTGTTTTGCTTTCTTTTTCTATTTTTTGTTGTGAGTAAGTAATGTTGTTCGGATTAATATAAATGTATTCCGTATATACCCGATGTGGTATTTTATCTTTTTATGTTTAAAAAAGTTTGTTTTTAATTTTAAAAAAATAACTAAAATAAAATGAAATTCCATTGCATACACCTCCAATATTACACTACATAAACTTAACTAAATACATACATACACATACATACAAAATTATGCATGTACCCAGATATATTATATGACACGGAAATTAATAGTCATTAATAGTCAATTTTTATTGGCCAAGTGTGATTGGACAGACAAGGAATTTGTCTTGGTGCATATAAAAACAAGGCTCTAACGCGCATGAAGCCTCAGCGGGCAGAAAGCCTCCCCTATCTTTTGGAACGACCCACGATCAAACCCACCCAAGCAACCAGATTACCTGCAGAGGTCCTTGCAAAGAGAACGGCGCCCACCTCTGAAGGGCCCTTCCGGGATCGGCTCAGAACACGTTTCCTTTTCGCCTTTCCCGGATGCACCAATCAGCGGGCCGAGCGTGCGGGGGGGACAGAACGAGGCGTGTTGCAACATTCGATCAACGCCCAGGCGCCATTCCAGAGCCCAGCCACTCCTCCGCCTGCCGCGCCCGGGGCTGGAGTGCGTGGCGCTTCCCGGCTCACGTCCTTCGCCTGCGGTGATGTGAGCTGGCCGGTCGGTTACGTGGTCCTCTGAAATCAAGCGCGTCGCTCGACTCCTGGGTGTTACGGCCAGCTCGGGCAGGAATCTCAGGCGGCAAAGTGGGTTAGTGGCGAGTCAGGGCTCTGCTTAGAATTCAAAACTGCTTAACGACCACATCTTCTTTAGCTTGGCCTTCCCCGATGGGCCTCCTTCCCCTTTTACAGGGAGTCCTCGACTTACAACGGCTGGTTTAGTGACCGTTCGAAGTTAGATCGGCACTGGAAAAAAAGTGACTTATGACCGCTTTTCACACTTACGGCCGCTGCAGCATTTACCATGAATGGATGATCAAAATTCAGATCCTTGGCAAGTGACTCATATTTAAGACCGTCGCTGTGTCCCAGGGTAACGTCGGCACCTTTTGCTACCTTCTGAAAAGCAAAGTCAATTGGGGAAAGCCAGATAAGTATTAACTTATCCGCTGCTGTGATTCGGTTAACAACTGAGGCAACAAAGGGTCGTAAAATGGGACAAAACTCACTGAACAAAAATCTCACTTAACGAGAAATTTGGGGCTCACTTGTGGTTGTAAGTCGAGGACTACCTGTATTGGATTAGATCAAACCAAATAGAATATCAGCAACAACTTCCCGAAAGGAGAAATGAATTGATTATATGACCTGGAGGCATGTAACAGGCGTATAATAATAGTCGGGCTACCAGATGACCCCAAGATGGTGGCAAAGAGATGTAGGAGCGTCTTATTCTTTTCTGCCTTGTGGAGGGAAGATTTTTGCAGCTCAGATCTAGTAACCCTAGAAATGGGGGCTGCTTTATTACCATCTTTGGAGTTTTCCTAAACATTCGGATTTGGTGTTGCAATTATGCACGGAATAGTGCAAGAGCGGGAGAGTGTTGGAGTCCGGAGATCCTGCCCAAAGAGGACTTCGATTGGACTCTGCCTTCTAGGAGGACCAAGAGAGGAGCTCCATCACGGGGCTCATTTTGCAGAGCTCACAGACTGAACATATGCAGACAAGCGTGGTTTATCGGTTGCTCCATTGTGGGCTAGTAGCCAGGATTAAGAGACTAAGGGAGCTGGGCTGCTTATGAAAATCAGTGGAATTTTCTTCTCAGTTAACCTTCACGGTAAACCTGATACAGGATGACTTGAAGAGGCAATTGTTTTGATTAGGCCAACTTAGAGTCACAGAAGTTTTATACATTTTATAATTAAATATGACTTCCCTGGATTTTCAGCTCACTGTGAACAATTCTGTGTAAATCTATTTAGCAAAGATTTGTTAGTTTTTGGGATGAGGGGAGATTTTTACCATTTACAGCAGAAGCTACGAGGAAACTAGATATGTTGAGCTTCTAAATGGACTGCATCCAACAAGGACACCAAATTAAATGGATATATGAACTCTGCAATAATGAAAATGTAAGATCTCCGTTGCCCTAAACAGCATCTGACTATGAAATCTGTGATTATAACAAAATGTACCTTAGACAGCAAACCCCAGTGACAAGCCATGGTTTGTTTACAAGCCCTGATTTATTTTATTTCTCATCTGAACTCAGAACACTGACTTGTTCCTGTTTGGGTTTGGCCAGCCTGCAAAGATCCAGTGCAAAAATTACTGAAAACACATTATTCTTCCAGTGTAGCCACTCTCTATTTTTTTTTTTTTCTCTCCATGCTTCTCATTGTTCCTTGATGGCAACCGATGGACATTTTGACGTCCAGCCAAACAACACAAACAAATTATTTTTTAAAAGCAATATCCACAGCACAAGAACAAATAATCATCAAATCACAAACATGGTGAAATGGGTGGCAAACAAATCTCACGAATGAATGAATGGAAAAACATACAAATACCAAGGTATGAATAATAAAAACAAAAAACATCATGTTGACTGCTACTAACATGTTTGAGATATCGTTGACAAAAGATCTGAAGATGAGGAATTGGCTAACAAAATCGTGGAAAAGGAAAACATTTGTTCAACCAAATACTAAAAATACATTTTAATTAATTAAATTTTAATTAAATTAATTAATTACATTAAATTAAATGTATTAATGGAGCCATTAATACATGTGAAACCTGGAACAGTATAAAAAATAGTACCTAAGTATATACTTCAATGGTGATCGTAACCACCATTTGTTCAGTACCGTCTTAACTTCAAATGGTCACTGGACTCATGGCCATTAATAGAGGACTACTGTATCAATCTGAGGGTTGGCATCCATTTCCTTTGCCTTTTGATTAGTACCTTCCAAGCAGCCGTTCTTTCTTTGCATCTCTTGAGCAACCAGGAGGACATCTATGCTTCCACAATTTTAAAGGGCTTTTTCTATTTCTTGTTTTATTTCTTGTGTTTCTCCATAATGTCTCTGCTGGGACTTGATTCTACACTGTACAACCTCTTTTAACTCCTTACAACTAATGCCTAAATCTAAGGACAGATTACACATAAAGAAATGTTTGTGATAGTGGCAAATATCTGTTGCTTGGGTGTAGGATTAGGGTGGAGGTTCGTTCTCTGAGCTTGTGGGCTGGTTTCTGAATGTTTCGTTACCTAGCCTGGTACCAAAACATTGAGAAATCAATCCACAAGCTCAGAGAATGAACCTCCGCCCTAATAAAGGTTTCAGCTGGAAAAAAAATCAGGCCCTCCAAACTGTCTTTTTTTTTTTTTTTTTTTTTTTTTGACACGATCCTGGCAAGAACAAGGAAACTTTACCTGATTTGATCTCTCTTTTTTCTAGGTGACCGATGTTGCATCTGTCATGATGTCTAGCAACATAAAAGACAGTCTTGAGCTTCAAGTGGCAGAACTGGAAATGCTTTTATCTATGTTTCCTAATAAAGGAGAGATAACTCTTCAAGATGAAAATGTTTTCCAGAATATTCAGAGGTACCTGAACAATATAACTGAAAATCTCCCGCCTAAAATTGAGTATTCAGTTGCTGTTCCTATAAATGAAACCAAGGTGAGGCCATCTGTTTTCATAGGTTGTTGTTATTGAGGAATTCCAATTGTACTTCAGTTTAGTAAACATTTGTGAATCAATCTCAGTAAAATTACTAATTTTAACCAATAGGCCTTAATGCATGCTTGGTTGGATTTTGCCTTAGTCATTTTTTTTTCAACTGTAGATTACATTATAGTACTGCATTTAAAGATTAAATAAATGACTATAATACCCTATCCTGTCTGCAAGGACATTGAAGATATCCATGTAGATAGCCTAAAAGCTTTTTTAGTTAACAATGCAGCTTCACTGGTCATATTTTTACAGACTTCTTTTGGGTATTTTTTTTTTAACTTATGTATCTGGGACCTCAAGATAGTCACCATCTACATGATTATTGAAGAAAATTGTTCCATTTCTGAAGTTTGTTTTTTTCTACTTTAAATCTTGATCTATGATGTAGAGCCGTTCCTCTAGAGCCATTTAGGCATCAAGTCCAGCCTATTCAATGCAGAAATCCCAGTTAAAGCATCCTGATTATCCAGTCTTCGCTTGAACATATCTAATGGTGCTTTGATTTCAGAACAGTTTTAACAATGCATTAAATAAAATAGTTGCTTGCTACAGGTTACAGTTTTTGTTTCACCTTCTCTTTTTATTTTATTTATTTATTATTTATTTATTATTCAAACTTCTATACCGCCCTTCTCCTTTCGGACTCAGGGCGGTGAACAGCCAAAATAAAAACATTTATACATAAAGTTAAAAATAGATTTAAAATAATTAAATAAATTTGGCCCGTAATTTAAAACTTATCAATTTAAAATCCGTATCAAATTTTAAAACCAACCATAAAATCAGGACAGACCGGCTAACTGAAAAAAATAAGTTTTTAGGGCCCGACGAAAAGTCCGGAGGTCGGAGATCACTCGTATCTCTGGGGGTAGATTGTTCCAAAGGGTAGGTGCCACCACAGAGAAGGCTCTCCTCCTGGGGGTCGCCAGCCGGCATTGTCTGGCCGACGGCAACCTGAGGAGGCACTCTCTGTGGGAGCGAACTGGCCGGTGGGAGGCTATTGGTGGCAGAAGGCGGTCCCGTAAGTACCCCGGCCCTAAGCCATGGAGCGCTTTAAAGGTGATAACCAACACCTTGAAGCGCACCCAGAAGTCCACCGGAAGCCAATGCAGCTCGCGCAGGAGAGGAGTCACATGGGAGCGCCCCGTCGCTCCCATAATCCCCCGCGCGGCCGCATTCTGCACCAGTTGGAGCCTCCGGGTATACCCCAAGGGGAGCCCCATGTAGAGAGTGTTACAATAGTCCAGACGAGAAGTGACGAGTGCCTGAGTGACCGTGCGTAGATAGTCCCGATTTTAAGGTTAAACATTTTTCTGTTATAGCCTGTAAGTATAGGTTGTCCTCGGTTAACTACCATTTGTTCAGGGCCCATTCAAAGTTAACAATAGCACCAAACAAGGAGACTTAGGACTGCTGCTTGAAGTCTCAACTATCATACCTTTCCCACAGTCATATGATCCCAATTTGGGTGTTTGGCAACCAGTTGCAGTTGTAAGTCACAGCGTTGCAGTTACGTGACCTTGGTTTTGACTTTCACTGCTGTCTTCTAATAAATAGTCAATGGAGACGAGGTCACAATTGGTGATCACATGACATCACAATTTTCTTACGGGATTCGCTTAATGATCGCAACTGGAACTGCTGTCCTAAGTCAGCATGGTCAAGTGATGTTGCATTTTATGGCTGTGTTGCTTAGCAACAGAGTGCCTGGTTCCAGTGTCTTGTTAACCAAAGTCTACCTGTGTGTCATTGAGTCTTTTCCCCTCAAATTGTATCCCTGTGGATTATTGCTTCAGGCCAGGGCTGTCAAACTCCCGGCCCATGGGCCAGATGCGTCACGTGCTGGCTACGCCCACACCTGGTTTACCAAAGGGGGGAAAAGTCCCGATGCGTCACGTGAAGCCACAGTGACGTGAGTTTGACACCCCTGCTCTAGGCAGTGGAGAACCATGATCTTACAGTGAAATAAACATATTGTGAGGATGAACTTATTGCAGTTGTGAATATATGATATATTCTAGATTCGTGATGGCGAAGCTATGGCACGCGTGCCACAGGTGGCACGCGGAGCCATATCAGTGGGCATGCAAGTGTTGCCCTAGCTCAGCTCCGGCATGCAAGCACATGCTGGCCAGCTGATTTTCAGGCCTTCCAGGCCCACCAGAAGTCAGGAAATAGGCTGTTTCTGGCCTCCAGGGGTGTGGGGAAGGCCGTTTTCATCCTCCCCAGGCTCCAAGAAAGCCTCTGGAGCCTGGGGAGGGTGAAAAACGGGCCTACTGGGCCCACTGTGCCATCGTATGCCAAAAGGAAGGGGAGCATGGAGGGGTCGTGTGCGCAAGCACAGGGCAGGGCGCATTGAATTATGGGTGTGGGCACGCACGCACGCAACCCCCTGCGCTCCCCCCGCTTTTGGCACGCGACAGCAAAAAGGTTAGCCATCATTGTTCTAGACCCAGGAAATTGTACTGTATCAGAGGTCACCTCACTAAACAGAACATTAGAATTAGAAACTTCAGCATTGCTAAAGGCTTGTATCTTTGCCTTTGAAGTTAAGGGCTAATAATGTGTATGCTTAGATATCACATCAATTAACTAAATTGACATGACTAACTTATGTCATTTTGTAATATAACCTGATTTATATAGAAAAACAGTATCAGCTATGAAAAAAAGCTGAGATTGGTGAAAAATTGGTAGAAAAAGAAGAATTGCCACCAGGAAGACAGATCAAAGTGCCATAAGTTTAGATTGCAGAAGTAAAGGAAAATTCATATTCAATTTTATATATACAATCAAGAATCACAATAGTCATATGGTGACTGTATCTTCTATGCTGATGTTATTGCTAACTAGCTTTTTAATGTTATCACACTGATTATAAAAGCACAAACTTTACCTAATCCAGAAATAAATTACCTGCCTGCGGGCATGGGATTTGCAACTTCCTGTGGGCTTCCCCATTAATTTTGGTTGTGGGAAAGCCAACAGGATGTTGCTCCACTAATAACCATGAGATTTGGTTAACCGCAGCAACTGGGGCCACAAGGATTGCTGCGGTAAGGGATGTGGTCACGCTTTATGGACAACATTGTTTAGTGATGGAAATTCCAGTCGCAGTTGCCATCTTTAGTCAAGGACTACCTGTGTCAGGGATTCAAGAACTTGTACATTATATCAGCTCTGTGTGTTGTGCAGTAATCTTAACTTGTAAGTAACCATACTTAGAGCTCTATAGTGCGAGGGCGTGCATGAAAAGACTGAGTGATGGATGTACAGTATATAGAATTGTCTGGTATACTTTTGTTCTTGTACAACATGTACTGTATGCAAATGAATAAAAATTATCCTTTATGGCATATAGGATATGCAAAATATTTGTATGAAGGGAATATTTTTTTTTTATGAATTTGCTTCAGGTTTGGATTCCTGTATTTCCTTGATTATACAGTTCCCCCCCTCAAAATTGCTTAAGTACAAAATATGTTATTTGTCTTTTTCTCACCCTTTTTAGGCCATTGTAGATTTGCAGGTGGAATTGCCTCACAGTTACCCCTACGTGACACCACAACTTTTTGCGAGATCAAATACATTGGACAGGCAACAACAGTTGCAGCTCAATAAAGACCTTAGGTCTTATATTGCTACTTTGGAGCCCGAAGAACTTTATATATGTGCAGCTGTTCGGTGGTTACAGGATAACCATACATTCAGAGTACAAAACAGTGAAGTTTGTGAAAGAACGACAAGGAAAGAAATAGTTAAAGCACCATTTAAACGCATGTGGATTTATAGCCATCACATATACCGACAAGAACTGAGGAAAAAGATCTTTGAATATGCAAAGAAATTAAATCTGACTGGTTTCTGCCTAGCTGGGAAGCCTGGGGTGATTTGTGTGGAGGGCACGAAAGAAAACTCTGAAGAGTTTTGGCGTATTATTAGATATCCCAATTGGAAACACATTTCCTGCAAGCATCTTGAGACGGGAGAAGCAGAAGGAAATGGGGAAAGTTTCCGTCTCTTTCAGACCTTTGAAGATTTACAGTTTCAAGCTCATGGTGATTATGGATTAAGGAATGACTATCACATGGACCTTGGTCAATTCCTAGAATTTCTTAAGGTTCATCAAAGTGAACACATATTTCAGATCTTGTTTGGCATCGAAGGAAAAAGTCCTGACACTTAGCACAAGTTCACTCCCTCTCTGGTTCTTGACAAGGTTTTGAAATCTTTAAGCATCAAACAAGAACAAATTTCCTAGGAGGACTGTTCTGGGTTATATTTGTATGAAATAAAGAGGGAGGATTGGTGTGATTAAAATGTATGATAAAATAAAATCCAGTATTTATACATTTCAAAATGCCTACATCTCTGGAGAGCAGAACATGACACAGAGCATAAAAAATAAGTAGTAGGGTTAAGCAACCCTTTTGAAAAAAAATGCTTTGCAACGTGTAATATGCACTTGTTTTCAAATCCATAAAGCAGCCATCATACCAATTATTTGGGCTTATATGACTACTTATAAACTGCTTCCAGATGAATCCATATCTTTGTAAGCAGAGAACCCAACTTATTCTAACAAAGCCTCCATCTGTTGGCTAAGTACATCTTTTAAAGTATGTTAAAGAAGATTCTCAGGCTTGCCTGGAAGTTGAGACATGGCATCTGGACTTTTCTTTTTTGGTTTGAAACATTTCACTGCTTATCCAGGTAAAAGTACAGTAGACTGAAGAAGCTACTTGGATAAGATGTGAAACGTTTCAGACCAAAAAAAGAAAAGTCCAGTTGCGGTGGCTCAACTTCTTTTAAAGAAGTAGCACAACCCTAGCAACACCTCATTCCTATGTTGCGCATTCTGAAAGACAAATCAGTTCGGCATTTTGAGAAGAAACCACTTCATACTGCAGATGTACCTGCTGGAGCTTGCAAGTAGTATTGGGTCACTACAACAGAACATAATCTTTGGACAGCAGTCGGCTTGAGACTCACAGAGTGTCCTGCAATTCCAAAATCTGGTATTCCCCACCTCCCCCTTAGCTTTTTTTTTTTTTTTTTTACCGTTTTCCATTTAATTCTGCTTCAGCTGTGATACAAAGAAATATTAAAACATGCCTTCTGAGACAGGAATAGCTTGATGGATTTTTAAAAGGGGAGATTGGCATCATGAACTTCAACCTAACTCCCTCACACTGAGTAGAGCTAGAGCAGGAAAGAATTGCTAGGGATTTCCTTAAAATGCACTAGGATGGGAGGAAAATGTCTTTATTACTGCCTTTTTTATATAAAGCCATAAATGGCATCATCACCATTCAACAATGAACTGTAAAGCAGCCAATAGGATTGTCTCATGGTCAAGATTTTTAAACTTTTGAATTCCACTGAAAATTTGGGAGAGGGGGATCTCAATGCAAAAGTCATCAGTGGCAGAAAAGGTTCGCCAAATGACACTTCTCACTGATCTACAAGCTACAACCATAGATCAAGTAGGTCTAGAGTAGTCTTGAATTGAGAGGGCACCATTAAACATACGTGAAAATCTTCCAGAAAGGTACACTAACAGAGAAGTTGGCAAAGGAAGGAAGACCATGCTTTAAATAATCATATTGATACATGCTTTACCACAGTATTGGTTCATCTGAATTTAATAGCAAAACTAGTTAACAGAACCACCATTTTGTACAGATACTTAATGAAGAATAACCTTTTACTGAAGGTTCCTCCTGCCGTAAGTGTTGCCTAGCAGGAATCTAGGAGATACTCTTCCAAAGAACAAGGAAATTATTATACCCAAATCATTTTCATTTGCTTATATGTTTAGATTGTAGCTTAAAGTGAAAGAACATTAACATTTGTAACCCCAAACCCACAGATTTAAAACACAGTGCTGCTAAAAACTGAGTTCTGAGTTAACAAAAGACGGAAATCAACTCATTTCTGGAGTGCTCCATTGTTACAGTGTTGTGTTCTCTGCTTAAACTTTTCTTGTCTGTATTTTCATTGCTTTTTCGGGCCAAATATAAGAGTCTGTCAGAAAGCTTTCATAGTCAGTGTTGTACATCTGGGAGCGGATGAATGCTTCCTTGTCTTCTGGTTCAGGGTAGAAAGTTGCTGTCTTGTTTTTGTAGGCTAGCTCTGCAATCTAGGAGAACGAGACAGGTCCTTCATTGTTAGAATTCATAGTGGCCTGAGCAGCAGCATGATATTCAATAGGGAAAATTCAAAATTTAATAACCAGGTATCAGATTGCCATCGTACAGCGAGCAATAAATCTGTGTTGTGTCCAAGAAAAGATAAAACATTCCTGGGCATCATACCCTTTGAAATGAAGTGTTACAAGCTGTAGCAATCATAATCTGTTAATTCACATCAACTTCATTTCAACTGGGAGTGAAAAAGTTCCAAGAAGATTCCACACCCATTTGCACTCTTGATTGAGGTGACCCTGAAAGTACAGATAAATCCCCAAAATGACCTCAATGGCTCTCAAAGAAATGGCTAATGACCAAATGACTACAAAGAAATAGGATCCTTCCATGCTTCCCCCCCTCCCCGCCATCCTGCCAGTACTAATCCTTCCATTTCCCCCACACACACACACACACACACTTTCCTACCAGAACTGATAAAGCTTCTTGGATGAGAAGCGAAACATCTTCAAAGAAAAAGCATTTCTTCCTCAAAAAAAAAAAACATACTCCAGTTGTTTTTGAAAAAAAGAAAGCACCTTTCATTCAGATGGGAGCATTTCATATTAAAGTACTCAAATTAAGAGAGGGATCTTAGATTCATTGCAATAAAGGGCCAACTCACCAAGCGCATTCAGCTCTTTACGACATAAATATGTAATAATTGGCAGTGTACTTAATCCTGTCATCCTGTTTTTCTCAGATATTGTTTCCATTCTAATGCCCAAACAATATTTACAGGACTGCCATTACAGTGTAAACTTCACTGCATTCGATGCATGTAGATTATTGTAACCTTACAGTTAATATTTCAAATAGACTGTATGTTTAATTTTCTGGATCTTCCATCAGTTATCCTAGTTCAGTGATGGCTAACCTTTTTGCCATCACGTGCCAGGAGAGGGGGGTGGCAGGGGAAGGGACACGCATGCACGTGCCCACGCGCATGCGCACGCAACCCCACCCACTCCCGCTCCTGGCACATGATGGCCTGGTAGGCCCATTTTTCTTTCTTACCTGATTCCAGATCCTTTCTACCTCGGGAAGGTCGAAAACAGCCTTTCCCACTCCCTTGGAGGCCCTATGGAGGCTGAAAGGGCCCATTTCCCAACTCTCGGTGGGACAGGAAGTGATGTTTTTTGCTGTCCCCAGCCTCCAGAACCTCTCTAGGAGTCTCTAGGAGCCTCTCTAGGAGTCTCTAGGCGCCTCTCTAGGAGTCTCTGGAGGCTGGGGACAGGAAAAAAAGTCACTTCCTGTCCCACCGGGAGTCGGGAAATGGGCCCTTTCAGCCTCCGTAGGGCCTCCGAGGGAGTGGGAAAGGCTGTTTTCGACCTTCCCAGATCCATAGAAAGGATCTGGAGCCAGGTAAGAAAGAAAAACGGGTCTTCCCCACCCCCCACCAGGGCCTCCAGAGGCAGGAAACAGCCTGTTTCCCTACTTCTGGTGGGCCCAGAAGGCCCGAAAATCAGTTGTCCGGTGTGCGCATGCGCCCCAGAGCTGAGCTGGCGTGCCCACTAATATGGCTACGCATGCCACCTGTGGCACGCGTGCCATAGGTTCGCCATCACGGTCCTAGTTGACAATTAAGACCCTTCTGCAAACTGTCCAGTGTTAAAGCAAAGTTGGTTATTGAAAGGATTCTAATTTTGGCTCTTAGGGAACTATGTATACATGTATGTATGTATGTATGTATGCATGTATGCATGTATGCATGTATTTATGTATATATACGTCGATACAATTCAAATACAGAACAGATAGTCCTCATTAAATGACCACAACTGGGGCCAGCAATCATTAAGCAAAGGTTGCGATTGAAATTGTGACTGTTGTTATGATCAGCTTTCCTTTGCTTTACAAACCTGAAAAGGTCACAAATGTGAGGATGGCCATAAAGTTATTTTTTCAGTCTAACTGGTGTTAAATGAGACAGTCACTAAATGAGGCTACTTGCATTATGTCTATGGAGATTCTCAGTCATCCAGGTCATGGTTGTCCCAAAGGTGCTTTTTCAAGAGACAACTGGTCTTTCTGGCTTTTCTTTGAAGACGTTTCGCTTCTCATCCAAGAAGTTTCTTTAGCTCTTGAGCTAAGAAGCTTCTTGGATGAGAAGCAAAACGGCTTCAAAGAAAAATCAGAAAGACGAGTTGCCTCTTGAAAAAGCATCTTTGGAACTACTTGTATTATGTTTACATAAAAGTCTTTGGACTTCTCCACTTGCATCCTAAGTTCTATAAAACACTGCCTTAGGAATGACAGGACAGAATGCATTTGCAAAATTATTCTGGAAAGTCTTAGAAATTCAATGTATTTCATTTAAATGAATTTAAAGAGATCTGATAAATAAAATTCCATAGGGAAAACTTTAGCCCTATTAACCCTGCAGACTCAAATAACCAAATTTTATTGTTTTTTTGTTGTGTTTTTCACAATAACTAAATACAGATATGAATTATGGGAAGAGCAACAAATATATTGAATTAGATGCACAGATGGAGATTTTAAACTATCGTTTCCCATTTTTAATTCAGTTCTTCACAAGGTAGCAATCACATTCAGTTCAAAATATTTTTGAAATATTGTGGGGATGAAGTTCAGTGTTAGAGTTTCAAATATGTTGTTATTTCCTATTTCATGTCAGATGATATATTGGTGAAATATAATCACACCATCGATTGTATTCTATTTTAACATTAATATTAAGAATGAAATAATATTTTGTATTATATAATACACTGTATTGTACCATTTTTCTCACTGCTTAAAAATATAGTAAACTAAGTTTTGCCATACAAAAAAAATGCAGGATTTCAAACAAATTCTTTGACAATAAATTTGCTTTAAATATTAAAAATGTCTGCATTGTCAACTTGAAGAGGATTAAATATGACAAGCAGCTTTAAAATTATTACCAGATGTGCCTGAGAGAAGCAATTCCTTACTGATAACAACAAAGTAAGAATAAAAGAATTGGCAGGCTTGTAGAAAATGAAAAATGGAGCCCAAAGAGCAAAAAAGTAAGTCAAACTACACCAAAAGCCAAAGATTTGTGGCTGAATCTCCATTTGTTTATGTTCCAACTGAATTACATCTGTACTGCATTTTACTGACCCCTTCACTGTTATTTGTCCTGTTGGATAAACTTGCATGCCTTTGTAATACTGATGTTAGAAAGTGTGACTAGGGAAAGTCAGTTTGAATTCACTTGGGACTTCATTGACTGGATGGTCATCCACAGCCATGGAAGTTTTTTCTAAGAAAAAAAGGGTGGTAGAGAATATACATCCTACCAGAGATCCTCAAAGGAAGGGAAAGGAGAAGAAGAGGGACAAGGCAAGGCTAGGCTAACACCCACTTTTTCTGAAGTGGATGTTACAAGCCAGATTTAGACCAATCTTAAAAAGCTGCAGAAGAGAATGGATTCACATCAAAGTAGTTTCAACAGGGACTATGTCAAACAATGGTACAATGTAGGTTTGGTTTGCTACGATTATTTGATTAAAATTAATCAATATTGTATACATTTTGTTACTGAAACTTCTTTTTGAATCACAGCATAATGAGCTATGAGAATAACCTTGAGGAACAAAAAGAAGAGTCACCATCAAGACAAGATCAGATAAGAAAAATTGGAGTCCAGGACTTCCGGTTTGGCGTCGCGTCGATGCAGTCGGGGAAATAGCAGGCTCCGATGAGTCCTGTGAAAAACGCGACTGACGAACCGCCGCCGATGGGTCTACGGACCAAACCTGTCCTGCAGGGATGGGGGAAGAAGAGGGGCACCTCAGATGGCCGAGAGGAATAGGCAAGTTCCTTGGAGGCCAGAGGGAATCCTCTGAGTCGGTGGCGGGGGGCGGCAGCCATGGCGGCTGCCAAGAAGCCGTGAGAAGCCGGGAAAACAATTGTGCAGGAGGAAAGAAGAAAGAACGAGATACTTCGAAGCCGGGTGAGTGACACCAACCCTGGCGGGAAGCAACACTTAAGTATGGACTTTTACTAATAAGACCCCCAGCTTTAATTAGCGGCTGTAAGTTTGTGGGGCATGAAGATCTACAAAGTAATAAGAGGAAACAAAGACCCATTAAGAAATTTGCCTTACTATAGGCTGACTTGGTAGAATTGATTATTAATATACTAGAAATTTGGGTTTCTCTTTAAATTGGAATTGATTTGAGCCTTGGGGAAAAAAGAAAAAGAGAAAAAGGAAAAAGCGATAATTATGGACTTAACACCTTTAAAAGTTAAAAGAAGAGAGATAAACAGATGGTTACATAATGGATACAAAATGGAGATTGCTGTGACTAAGCGAAAGTGTGGATTGTGCAGACTCGCCTTCTGTTTGAAAAAGAAATATTTTAACTCACTATTTGGTTTGGATCTTTGAAAATAACTATGGATTTTTGGATTTTGGAGATTTCTATTCTGTCTATGTGGGATTTGATAAAGAAAGAAGAAATATAATGGAACTATTAAAATTTAAACTAATTGGCGCAGGAACAAAAGGTGTGGCGCAGGAACAAAAGAAGGGAAGCTGATGGACTTTATATGGAACAGATGTTACAAAAGAATTAAAGTGATTTATAGAGTTTCAAACATGGAAATACGGATTTTGAAGTGGAATGTTTATGGACAGATCGGGACATGAAGAAATAAAATAGATAAAATTAAAATGTGATGTTTAAATAGTCAAATGTTTAAATGACTTTAAATATTAACAGGAGGTGCTTATAGAATAATAAAGATGGAGAATAACAGAAGGTAATTAAAATAGAAAATTGATGCAAAGGTGGTAAAAATGAGATTTTTATAAAAATACAAGAGTATATATTAATATGAGAAAAACCTAAGAAAACCTATTAGATTATGAGAGAACAAGAAGAGAATATGCCTGATATAATATGTTTTAATCTTAAATTGTAAACAAAGTTGAGAATGGTATATATGATTAAATCTGAATGATTAATGTATTATTGGATGATAAAACAAGATATACAATTGTGACTGAATTTAATGTATGCTAGAAATATTAAGAAATATGTTGGGAGTTATCCTGGAAGAGTATGCTATAAGATATGCTGGATATCAGCTAAACAAAAGTTGGAGAGGTGGAGGAGAATATGCTGGAAATCAGCCAAAATAAAATATACTGGAAATCAGCCAAACAACAGTTGGAGGTATGGAGGAGAATATGCTGGAAATCAGCCAAAACAAAACATGCTAGAAATCAGCCAAACAATAGTTGGAGGTATGGAGGAGAATATGGAAAATTAAGTGTAATTGTTAAAGTTTAAGATTTAAAGATTCGTTGAAATGGGTCTAGAGATTAAGGAATACAGATAAAATTTTGATTTATAAATTGAAATAAAAATAGAGTTGTACATATTTGGGAAATAAGATTTGTGATGATAAAATGTAAGGTAAACACTTAGATCAAGTTGTTAGAATATTTTTAAAATTTGTGTTTTTGATTTTTATGTTAAAAGATGCAAGGGAGGGAATTAAGCTAGATAGAATTTTGATTGATAATTGGAAATAATGAGTAGAGTTTATTTGAAAATTAAGGTTTTGATGATACAATAGATTGGTTTAGAATAAGATGTTAGAATTTGTGTTAAAAATTTGAGTTTTGATTTTGAATTTTAAAAGATGTAATGAAAAAATTGGGATTAGAGCTTGTTAAAGGAATGTAAACAATTGTACCTATCTATGACCAGATCAAGACCTCGTTCTTAAAAAATATATTTTATGTTTATGTTTGGAAAAAAAAATAAAAAAATATATTTTTTTTAAAAAAAAGAAAAATTGGAGTCCAAAGCAGGAATATAATTTGAGAAAGCATCTCAGGCTTGACCCTCCATAGTATTCTTGAACATAAAAGCAGAGAGAGGAAAGGTACAGTCATACCTGCAAGTTTCTGTTACCATAACCTTATAATAAAAGTAATTAGAATTCATAACCTTATCTTGAAGGGCTGACACATAATATGATTAGTCAGTAAAGAATGAACTTACTTTCACAGCAATTTTAAGAGAGATGTCTTGAATTGCAGCTAAAGGTGGATATAAACGGCCTTCATCTAAATGCTTCTTTGATACCTGTTGACATATAACCTAGGAAGAAAAAGTATATATATATATATATATATATTAGATGCATGTATTGCTGATACCTTTGTTTAAAGAAGAAAAAGTTGCCGTAAATTTAAAAAAATCAGAAATGAACATATATGGGAGTTTTAAATGACAGTAGCTTCATCTCTGATACCTGCCGGTTTGCCTACATTTTTCTGATCCAATGCTCTGATCCTTTATTTTTTTTTATATTATCATTACATTACATTACATTACATTATATTAATTTTACAACTGCTTCTACAGGTGTTTCCTACCAACATCCAGAATATACTAACATATCATGGAAATAACTTTGAAGACCAATTATTCAAAGATCATCTTAAAGAGCTTTATTCTTTTTTTCCTTTCATACAGATATACACTGTAGTCCAGAATTCAATGTAGAGCAAGGAAAGCAGAATTCAAGCAACTTTAGCTCTTTTTAAGCTCTCAAAAATCCCTCTTTCTTTTTATCAACTGCATCAATTGTCAGACCTAACAAATAATTTCAGGCATGTAGAAAAGGCTAGGGGAAAAAAAGAAGACATCCTTGACTTTGAAAACAAACTCTCCAATTTGAACTTGACTCCCGGTGGCTTTAACTTCATGTTCATGTAATATTCTTGGCATAATACAGACGTGATTTGCCATTGCCTTTTAGGATGCTGTTTTATCAGTTTAGCTTGGGGGGGGGGGGGGTGTCTCCTAAATTGGCCACTTTAAGAAGTGTGAACTTTAAGAAGTTAGGAGACCCCTGAGTTAGTCTGTGTGGTATTTATATAGTGCCTATTTTATGTGGCTTTTTAGATGTTGATGGCTAGCTAGTAAGTCGTTGGCTGTTTGCTTGTACTGCCAAGCCCTCCCCTCCTAAGTACTTGATAAGCTGATGGTAAATTAGCATTCCTGTTGACTGAGGAGGGGCCCGTTTCCAAGGCTTCAATCACTTCTCTGGCTGTTTTTGTGCCTGCTCGTCCAACAATCTTACTAGCTGCAAAATTGAATCTATGTCCTTGTTCATTTGTTCTGCCCCAGCTACGGACCCCAAAGAACGCAGCACACACAAAGTCTGTACAAACCTTAGTTTACTAAATTAAATCAGTCTTTTTCAAACAAAGGCTGTTAATTAACTTTCTTAACAGCCTACAAGAATCCAAAGAATAAATAATCGTAATCTTACTATGGTTGGCCCAGAAGCAATTTGCAGGAAACTGATTAAGAGAACTAAGATCCAGACGCGAAGGAGAGTGAACGAAGTTGTTCTCTGCAAATTGCCTCAGTCGTCATCCTTCCTTAAATAGGCTAAGGGAGTAGCCAATTAGCCCCAAGCCTTACTCTCGAGGAGACCTCCTCCTGCTTTTTGGCAGCTCTGCGCGCCCGTGCATCGAGAAGAGGCTCCTCCTCTTCTTCCTCTTCACTTATGGGAGCTTCTGAAGCCCCTGGCTGAATCCCCGCCTCTGGCACCACATCTTCTCCAGCCTCCTCATTGTCTGATTCGAGTGCCAGCTGCACAGGCTGCTGGCGCAGCACCACACCAGCCTCCTCACTGTCGGAATCAGCTACTAGCTGTACAGGCCACTGACAGGCCACAACATCATTGCACTGTGAGGCTACCAATGAGTTTGGGTCTTCTCATCTGACCACACATTTGTGTTCTTGCAATCTGGTGGTTAACTTCATCCTTATCTGTCCTACATAAGGCACAGAGGCAATCCATGCAGGGAATCCAACGGATTACACCGGAAGTGTCTCCCATCTCAAAGCGATCTTTACAATGCATAACCTGTCCTCATATGGTAGCCTCTGGGCAGTGTGCAATGCCCACTTGCAGATCTTGGAAGCTGCGTTCTACAGCTTCCGAAATGTTTTTGATATACGGCATGTACTAGCCCATAAAAATTTAATTTATTTTCTCTTACAGTGTACAAAAATTACTATATTTTCTTTAAATCTAAAAGCTGGAAAGTGTTGAATAAATGTTATCAAAAATAATATTTTTATATTTTGGAATCCACAAGGGGGAGCTGAAGTTGTTAAGAAAAAGCAGCACAATTTTATATTGGATGCAGCTAAGTAAGTTTTCTTTAAGCAGATCCAAGTTTTTTTAAACCAGGCGGCCTTGCAATTTAGGCAGAGTTACAATAATATTTCATTAGCTTAAAGTGCTCAAACATAATTCTGCTTGGTGAGGCACAGAAGAACGATGCTTGTCATCAAGTGAAACTGCCTATAATTAGGCATTATAGCCTTCTGGACTTAAGTGTTTCATTTCCAAACTCTACTTTATTTGGCATGAAAATAAGAACACCTGAAAACAAGACTCGTATCTTACAATGAGTAGAGTGTTTCTTTTATCAACTTTAACTGGAGAGCTTTAACAATTTATAAGATTTATAATTCTATACAGGGGGTGATGGCTCATTGGTTAAAGACACTGAGATTGTTAGCTGGAAAGTTGACAGACTGGGTTCAAGACCCAAGCGCTGTATTTCTTAGTTACAAATAGAAACAAGCAAAATAAGAACCACTTTTCAAACTTATTTTAAAGATGCAATCTCTATGATTTTATAGTAGTATTAATCAATACCTTAGGTAGAAAAAGAACCACGGGCAAGGAAGAAACCAGAAAAATGTTCACAATACGTATTTGCCAGAAGTGATGTTTTCTACTAGGAAACCTTTGCCATTGGACTGCATTTTATACCATATTGTTGTAAATGAACAAGATCATGTGTGACTGCAACTTGCAATTTCACTTTTGCTTTCTCCATTAATTCTACTTGTTGGAAACCGGTTATGAAGCTCACAAATGGCGATCACGTGACCATAGGACACTGCGACAGTTGCAAAGGTATGCCAGTTGCGAAGCATCCGAATGGTGAACCTGTGACCATGGAACACTGCAGCAGCCTTAAATGAAAAGCTTTTTTTTCAACTGTCATAACTTAGAAAGGTCACCAAACAAGAAAGTTGGTAAGGGGCGGTGGAGGCAACCTGCATTCCCATTTATATATACAAAAAACAATTAATACCTCTGCAGTAAGGAGAAAAATGTCATCACTTATGTTTCTCACTCCACATGAAACAACGCCTAGGGCAATTCCGGGAAATACATAGGCATTGTTCCCCTGTCCAGGATAAAACATGCGTCCGTCTGGAAGAGTGACTGGATCAAAAGGACTTCCACTTGCAAAAATGCATCGTCCCTGAATAGAAACAAAAATAATATTGCAAAGCGTAATTTAATGGGAAAGGATGGGCATACATTGAAATGTTCGTGTAGATAACAGTGCTTTTATAAAGTGATTATATTAGAAACTACAGGAAGAGCAAAAGACCTATTATTTGATGTTATATATCTATAACATCTATGTGGTTTCTTCTGGATATTTTGGCAAGTTTCAGATTAGTTTGAAACCTTTCTATAATTTTATTATAATGTCCACATCTGTCTAACTGTAGATAAGAAGAATGAGTTTTCTATGTTTCATAGTTTTTAATTCTTTCTCCTATAAAAAAACATCTGGGAGAACTTTTCCAAGTTCTCTTCATCCACAATCAACTGTGGCTGAATGTTATGATCATTCGGTCTATGCATATGTGTACGTATGTTGAATGTCTCTATATCACAGAAAGTCTACGTGACAAGCTTCTGGTGAAATTTTATCTTCTATACAATTCTTTTGAATCTTTCATCTCAGTTTGAGATGATGACCTTTCTAAAGTTGTTCTTGTTCATAACTATTGTTACAAATGGTACAAAAATGAAACACAAGTCCAGAAAATCTATTTGAGTAATTTGCTGCACAGTTATCTGAGAAGAACAGATCAATATTTCATTTGGTGATTGTAATACTGCTCACCTTGGAACAAGCCCAGAATCTTAACTTAAATTTTATAATACGGTTTATAATATAGGTTTATTGAGAAATTCCACTAAGATCAATTATTTCTGTGTGAATGAGCATAAAATTGCTCATCTTCATTTTTAAAAAAGGAGACTTGCTCAAAGTTTTACATGCTTAAAGCTTGTTTTACATGTTTTAATGGAAGAGTAATAATTTTGATGCATCTTTAGGTCTTCCGGTCATGAGATGGAACCATATTCCATCTGCTTTAAAAAATATTTGCATTACTCCTCCATTCCTGTATTGCATCCTTATGCTTACTTTTCAATAAGCAAAAAGGACATGCTGCATTTTGTATGTATTTACACATATATATAGGGACGCGGTGGCTCCCTATATATGTGTGTAAGCTAAGACACTGAGCTTGTCGATCAAAAGTTCAGCAGTTCAGCGGTTAGAATCCCTAGTGCCGCATAATGGAGTGAGCTCCTGTTACTTGTCCCAGCTTCTGCCAACCTAGCAGTTCAAAAGCACATAAAAATGCAAGTAGAAAAATAGGGACCACCTTTGGTGGGAAAGTAACAATGTTCTGTGCGCCTCTGGCATTTAGTCATGCCGGCCACATGACATCTTCGGACAGCGCTGGCTCTTCGGCTTTGAAACAGAGATGAGCACCGCCCCCTAGAGTCGAGAACGACTAGCACATATCTGTGAGGGGAACCTTTACCTTTACCTTACACATATATATAGCTAGTCCTCAACTTACAATCATTATCTCCATCTTTCCAGTATCATCCCTTCCCTCAGCCACCACCAACGTCTCAAAGTAGCATGGTAGGTACTTTGATAGCTACATAGCTCTGGCTACCTAACCCCCATCTTCTCAGTAGAGTCATTCCATCTCTCCTCTCAGTCACTGAGAATGTTCTAGAAGTCCTCCCATCCCTGGCCTTCCCCTAAGCCTTCCAAGCCTTCCTGCAGCCCTGCTCTCAAACCTCTAACATCACATATTCTACCAGCCTAGTTTACTCCTCCAACTAACACCTCGCCAGTAATTTTCCTCTTCTCCTCCTAGTTATCATCAATTTCCAAGTGAAGCACATCTCATTCTGCTCAAACATTTGTGTTTCCTTTCCTGCACAGGCAAATGCATTTTGGTTCATGTATGTTTCATCCAAACAGCTGTTCTGAACACCAAAATGCTTTCTGAATACTTGGTAAAATGTAACTAATTACTTCCATTTTTTTTTTTTTTACATATCAGCTATCCTTATGTTACAAATCTGAACTTGTTACTTTACAGTGAAAGGCAATTATTGTAGTACAGCGATTTTGAGGAGCTTTGCAGCGTGCCAGACTGCAATTTATGCATGTCTCTTAATGATTAAAATGGTTGCAACTTTTTATTTCTCTCTCCAGTGACAGATATTAGGGAAGAAATACATTCTACTAGTTCCTGAATATATATGAAATCCTCTATTAATTGAAATGTTGGCCATATGGTCTTATGGAGAAATATTGCTAAAAACACCCACAAATAAGTCTGAAAACTGCCAAAATAAATACACACAGAGACAATTGTATGAATATATACACTAATAATGTGCCAACAAAAAGTATAATCAATTTAAATATAATTCTTCCCTACCCCACCCCAGTACCTCAGTTAAGTAATAGCAATCTTCAGCAGAGCATTCTGCTTTGCTAGTTGGGTTACTGAGTGCGAAAATTATTGGCCGTTTGTTGAAGGAAGCCATATTCTTGATAATATTTTTTGTAAATGCACCAGCAACTGCAGAAACTCCTATGTCAGGCAGAGATATAACAGAACATTACGGAATGAACAATATTTATCCTTCACTCTCAAAGAATATTCTGCAGATGTATTGAAAAACAATTTCATTTAATTATATTTCTGCTCCATTACTTAAAAAAGATAAAAATGACAAGACAGACAGAAGTGCTATTTTAAATTAGTTACATTACTACATATATTGTAGCATCATTACCATCTTCACCCTCACCACAATATGTTTATATCGAGACTGGAAAATAAATGATATAGGTTAGGTGTTGCCATAGTGCAGTGTTTCTCCCAGAATTACTGAATTACTAGCTGTTAAATAAATGAGGCAACTTTGATATAGGCATTTTTTTAGCACCACTATGTTTTCTGTAACCAGAAATGTTTTTGTGAGATTATAAAATCTAAAATAGTATGCCAGTTTACTCTTGAACAAATGTCATAGCCCTCTAGTGAAAGGCAGTCTCCATAATTGCCCAATGCATTGCATTTCTTTATTTTCACTAAGATGTTTCACTGAATATAGTAATAAAATCCTCCCATTGAGAAGTATAGAAATTCTTAAAAGGAAGGGGAATTTTTTTTTCCAAACAAAAAGCACATTTTTTTTCTCTCATGAATAAAGTATTCTGAAATATTCCTGACTTTATTGGAAGTATTTTCATTGGAATATTGACTCTTACACTACTTTGTGCTATACCTTTTTCATTTCAAGTAAACTGATGCAAGAAAAGTTTCTAATGGATCATGTTGAGAGCAAATTTCGGAATCGGAAACAGTTACAATTTTGGCCATTTTCAGATGAGATTTTAATGAGCTATGCACTTGTTTCATTAGGAAAAATTCATGAACAATCCAGATAACTTCGCTATTTAATCTCAATTGCTGTTTGTTTGTTTTTTAAAGACATCCAGCATTTTTTCCTTCTCTTTTAATGGAAATAAAAGACAAACTTGAAATCAAATTGCAAATATTTGATGAGATTGCTCTTCTATAACTATTCTGATACTTTGATAACTTCCTTCGTCCTACATTTTTACCTTTTGGAATTACCTTGAAGAAACATTTTCAAATGCACAGAGATATTTTTATCAATCTGCTTTATAAATATATTTTAATATGTTTACATAAGAAATATGATTCAGAGACGAAGCAAATGACAACTTTCAACTGAACAATTATCCAAACTCTTACTCTCCAAGAACAATCCCTTTACTCTTATCTATTGAAGTTGCCTCATGAGTCCAATTATTAAATGTGTTATTAATGTGTTGTTGAATATGAAATCTGTTCATTGCTATAAAATAATAAGGTATTTTGAAATTTGGACTTCATTTTTCAAAACAATATGTTTTAAAAGGTTTCTTAAATCAATTCATGAAATATTTGCATATATCTATCCTAAGATATTAAAAAATAAAAAATAAAAGGAAGAGAGTTTGAGATAGATGAACATATACGTAGGAGGCCAAACATATTTCATCAGAATCTTGGTTTCTTTGCATAAAATCTTAATTGAACAATTGTATCAATGCTCAAACAAAATGAAAAAAGAATAACAGCATTTTTAAAAAGTTCACATCAGGACATTGCCTTTGACAAAAATTAAATAAAGGTGCAATGAATTTACTGTAATAAACAAATACTACAGACCCAAAGAACTTTGTAGCCTTAACTAAAGTATCACCAGCTTGAACATGTAATCTTGTTTTATTCTTTTTTTCCCTTGCTCTGACAACTTAGAACTCTTACAGAAACTGAAGTTCAAAGCTCTCCATAATTTTAAACTGATCTTACCAAAAGTTATTGTCTTACTTTTTTTTACTACTTAATGTGAAGTTTGTTTTTAAAAAGCAAACGGTACAATGACAATCATTCCTAGTCATAGCAAAATAAATTAGAAAACAATCTCACTGATGCTTTATGGCTAGATTTGTTAAAACACTGTTTGTTCTTTCTCCAACAATAACAATACTCTTTTTCCTGAGTAATGTCTAATAATATACCATACATGGCTGTCGCTGAGATTGGAGTTAATGAAAATCTTGGAGAAACATGAGCTAACTTATTTATTCCCAATTCTTCAAGCAAAGATTTTAAACAATTAATCATATGATATTTGACCAATTTTTTCTTGCTTATGGAGCACTGTTAGGTTAATACAACATCCAAATAAATATATCCTTTTCATATTCAACACTAAGCATTATATAGCATGGAATACAAAATACTATATCTGATTTTTCACTATAGAAATGGGTCTACAAAAAATTGTATATTTTAGTCTATTTGCATACGATTTTAAAAAGAGAAAAGGACTAGAGAGACTTTTATAATTTGACTCAAGGAGCAAAATCACAGAACAGACCTTGCCCACAAAGCTTCCCCCCCCTTTTTTTTTTATGATCCTATGAATCCCTTTTATAAGGGTGGAGTCGGGACAACCGAATGGAACTGAGCATTTATGAGCCAGATGCCCTTCCTGACGCCTATGCGGAGTTCGCAGCAGATACAGAAACATCTGGCGCTGCGTAAGATTGAACTCTCAACCTCCTGAGTGTGAGGCAAGCATCTTCACCTCTAGGCCGCTGTACCGCTTACCCAAGAAGCTATTTATTACATGTAAATACATTTGAGGTCATATATTATTCACACATCGCTTACAGTACAATTCAAAAATCTCTGTAACCTTACCTACTTTCCAAAACTATGAGAATTACTGTATTTGTTCTTATGCATAAAGATCACAATATTTTTACCAATTTCTCTAAAATGTATGCATATCCAGTATCTGGGTGCATGTATGCATGTGCATACATATGTATGTGTCATACGTAGGCACAGAGACAGACATAAATATCAAATGAAAGTGCAAACTTCAATATACGATCATTTATTACCTATAAGAACACTTGGTCTTATTTTGTTAACAATGTCTTCTAATTTTTTCATTTCTTCATGCTGATGAGCAAACACTTCTTTCTCAGGTGTTAATGAAACACGACCCTAAGTTTAAAAAAAAAGATTACCAGTTAAAAAAACAGTTTTAAATTTATTCTGTGTTCTAATGAAAATGTTCAGTCTTCCTTTAAAAACATACTAGTGTTCCTTTGACTTTCTCATCAATAAACCTATAAACTGCAAAACATGGCATCCATTAAATATCTATTATAGTCAAAGAATTTTAGCAAGCATTTAAATCATGTTTAGAAGCATAGTCAGAAATTTTGAGGGGAGTATAGACCTCTAAATTTCTGTGATACTCTGTATTCAGTGACACTAAAAACTTTCCAAAGTTTGTTTGATAAAATGTCATTAAAAATTTCCCAACCTGCATTTTAGAAACTATCCTAATCAAAATACATGTAGAAAGGCTATCCTCATAGGATTCAACTAGTTTTATGGGCCTGGTGACAATGTCACAAAATATAAATAAGTTGCCAGCATCACTGTTTATGTGTGTGTGTATATGCTGAGAGGATAAGAAAATGTAGAGACACGATAGAAAGACCTCCAACAGAGAAGAACGTGCTGGGCCAGAATATCTAGAAGACAAGAGCTCAAAAGAGTACACGTGTCCCCTCTCAGAAGACATGTCACCTACTGTGCCCTTAGCTTTGGCCACACAAGGAATAGCTATTTGTCCATTTTAGATTTTTCCATCTGAGAAAAATATTAAATGCCACCTCCCTGCTTGCAAAACCTTTTGAGAGAACCATTTTCTCCCGGTCTCTTTATAGCCAGGCTATCTTTTATTTTCCCTCAGAGATTGGACATTCTCCAAGTTCCCTAAAATGACAGCAGAGGATTGTTTGACTCACAAGGATAGCATGCATCGCCTCAGGCCTGGAAACTGTCTGAATCTGCTTCAACCATGGCTGCAGTTATATATGGGAGGACCCAACTGACAGGAGGAGAGTTTTCCTCCACACAGAAAGCATACCTAATCCCAAATAATTCTGGAGGTGGGGGAATATTCCTGCCTCTAGTAATTTTGTCCCATAGCTATAAATCTGAATTCTTGATGCAACCCAAAATCATAAAAAATCTTAAGTGCCACCATGATTCAAATGAAGCAGAAGGTAGAACTTTTATCAGATCCAATATATATAAAGTCCAGAAAATATGCAATTATATATATATAAAACATATTTCACAGAATTTAAAATGAATTGCAAGTCATCAGGATTATGTTTCCTTCAACTATATAGTTGAAAAAATGTATGTTACATACTAACTTTTCTTCCATTTGGTATAGTAGATGTGTCAGGTACATATTACATACATAAAGCTTAATCATGCAACAATAGGGTTTTAAAGCAGCCCCAGAACTACTATGTTATACTATAAATAACCTTACCCACAGAAAGAGTGGGGGGGAGGGAGGGAGGGAGGGAGGGAGGGAGGGAGGGAGGGAGGGAGAGAGAGAGAGAGAGAGAGAGAGAGAGAGAGAGAGAGAGAGAGAGAGAGAGAGAGAGAGAGAGAGAGAGAGAGAGAGAGAGAGAAACCAACTTGCCAGGTTTCTGCCATGGTGTAAATTACATCATTGCATTTGTTCTCTTTCTCCGTTTCTTCCTGGTCAGCAACCACAAGTCTTGTTATTTATAGAACCGAAGGCAATGTATTATCAGTGGCAGAGGGACAAGGGATTACATAGTTCTGACATGTGGCTAACAACAAAATCTCCAATATGTCACTTTTCTTGACTCATACTTGATTTATTTGGAGGGCAGAATTTAGCTATTGTTCAGCCACCTTCTCTCTTCCTTATTTAGGCACTGAATATTGTCTTCCATGAAACCAGTCCCTGGTGGCAGAAATGCTGGGAATGTTGGGGACTGCCAGTTTACAGAATTCTAGAGCCTTTCAAGATACTGACAACAAAAGCTCTGTCAGTAATTGCACCTAATTTACTGTCTGCTTTGAACCTGAGAAGGACATTTGCCCATCTTTGAAAAATGACTGCACAAACTCTGAACTTACATCTACAAATTCCATTATGTTTTAGGTGTAATTTGTCCTCCCTTTAACTGGGACTTCCTTCTTTCATCAATTTATCTTTTTCTCATATGATTGATAGTGCTTTCCTTAAGGGAAAACGATTGAGGTAAAGGAATTAGAACAGATGTGCTTTTTCTCTGTCACTTGACAATGTTTTCCCACCTATCTTCTTAGACTAACCCTAAAGTAGTCACCTCTAAACTTTCAACTCCCCTCTCCTTATTTGCTTTCCTGTTTCTTTGTTCTAGATTCTAAGCACCCCTGCTTAGGGGTATGCTGCTTACAGAATTCCTGCCAATTAGTTTAGTCACTCATATCAAGCTACAACACATGGCCCTTCTTTGCCCCTTCCACTTAAAACGCTTCTTAATATTCTTCATTGCCAATTTAAATCGCAAGAAATGATAAAAAAACAAACAAACTTAGAACTATAGATGCTAATAGATGGACACAGTATTGAATACATGATCTTGCAGTATCCTTTCCTTAGAGTAATCTTCCGTGAGTAATAGGAAGTGCAAATCTTTTTGCACATCTCAGTTATCCAGAGTGTTATTAAGGAAATCTTCTTGATAGAAATCAAATATATAATAATCTTCCCATTTGATAAGACCCCATGAAAATCTATCCCATTCAAAGTTTCATTTTTCTCAACCCAACAGCTATGCAATCCCAACTGAGCAATACACGCTTTCGTGCAGATAACAGTAACATAAATCATTATTCATCATATGAACTTTTTAAAGAGAAGCACGGAAATCCAAGAGGAATTCTAAGTTTATGTTTTGTTTCCAGTACAACCTACTGTAAGGGAGAAGACAAATAAATCAGGTAACATTTTCTTTTGAGGATGGAAATGCTAATTTGAATAAATTATTACTTTAAACTCCCTTTATTATTTTAGTATTTGAGATATACATGTGTTTTGTCTTAGCTCTGTCTAGCATATGGAAGAAATGCGGTCAGAATGCCTTGTCAGGTCTCTGAGCAACTCTGAATGTCTAACCACTGCTGATATCATAATAAACCACAGCATGCAGGACATGGTCTCTGCTCTTATTGCTATGCAATAAAAGTTATTTGAGGCAACACAGCTGAAGTTTATGTAGAGGTCTGGCATAGATAAAGGAAAATATCAGCAGGAAATTATCTTTTACATCAGCATTTCTTTGCTTATTTTAATAAACAATTTTAGGTTCATTACAAACATAAGATATTCATGATGTGTATGCATGTATGTATATACATATACACACATGTATAGATATTTAAATCTGAAGTTGCAATAGGAATTTAAATACTTCCTTAGTTTTTCGAAGAAACTTACCACATTCTCAATGGCAATATTATTATCCCAACGGATAATTATTATTATCCAATTCTTAGGGATAGTATCCAATTGTAACTTAAGTGTACAGGGAAAAATATACTAACTTTGAGAGTATGTTGCTTCTGTTATTATTATTCAATGTACCTAAAAAATTTTAAATCATAATGTGTGTTTGTAATAGAAAGGGAAATGCTATTACCTTTACAATTAATCCTTTTGAATCAACCATCCAGATCTTTTTTATGGCTTCTTTTTTAGATGTCCCTTCCTTTTCCATGCTCATAATGAGAAGACTGGCTATGCCCATTGCTGCCTGTTGAGAAAAGGAAGAATTAGTGTACAGATAATAGAGTATAACAGTGATGGCGAACCTTTTCGGCACTGGTCAGCTGGTCTTCGGGTTTCCGGCGCGCCGGCACACGTGAAAACCAGCTGGCCGGCGTGCATGTGCACACCGGAAACCCAAAGAGCAACTGGCAACGGCCCGCGTGGCCACAGAGAGGGCTCTGTGTGCCGCCTCTGGCACACTTGCCCTAGGATCACCATCACAGGAGTATAACTTCAATATACCTCTCTCTCTCTCTCTCTCTCTCTCACACACACACACACACATACAGTAGAAATCAATTCAGATCTTCCCATCTACATATATATTTATACATATGCAAATATATTTATTTTTATATGAAAATATAAAACATCACTTCCCCTTTTTAATGCTTATGCACCACTCTGAGTTGCTATATTTTCATTTCTGTGCAAATCACATACCCATTAGACACAACAATATTCACAGACATTTTGATTTTTAAAAATTTTCATTACCAAAACAAGCCAGAGGAGTAACTCATCTATTTGGCAGCACTTACACACAATCTCCATAATAGCCTCCAATTAACCTTTTCCTCTTCCCATTTCAGGTTTCAGAGATCAACAAAAGATGAACTGCTTAACAAAGCCAGTACTACACCAGCAAGCCATCTAATTGTTAAGGTTAGGACATTTCTATCTGTCATCTCTTTGGCTTTCAAATCTACCCACCCCCACCCCCCTTCAGTTTGGACAATACAGGTTGTGCAATTTTTTTAAAATGAAATGACTTAGTGATACATTAGAATTGGTCATCATGCCCTTTGAAATGTGCCTTGACTGAAAACTTGAGTTGGCCACTTTGATTCTTTGCAGTTCACAGCAGAATGAATATGCTTATTTGCTCACCTTAGGGGGAAAAATGACTTTAGAATAATCAGACTTTGAGTTTTTACTTCAGAATTGAAAGGGATTATTTAAATAACGAGACTAAACAAGGCATTATTTCTGAGTTAACATCTGTACCTATTTTATATGGCCTTGGAACATCTACAAATGCTGACATTACACTTTTTTTGGTATTGTATAACCTCAATAAAAATCTTCTGGCACAAAGTGTTAGTTAGTTTTGTACATTTGATTTATTTTGACTCTGACAGTTTCAGAATATACATAAAACATTTCATGACCCAAGTTCACAAATTATGAAGAAAAAACTCCCTGTTTATTCATTAACCAGACAAAACCTCTACATCTGCATATAAACAATGAGGTTCAAAGAAAGCAAGTCCCCATTACTAATTACTTTTTGCATCTAGATCTTGCCTTTTTATGAGCTTAAAGCACTATACTAGAGGTCACTTTTCATTTGCTTCTCAACTATGGCCCAGAGAAGGAACCTGAGCTAAAAATCTGATAATCTCCATGTTTGAGTTGAACCTGGTTCTCTCAGGTCCTGGTTTGAAAATCTAACCACTATACTACATAGTCTGTTGTTCTCATCCCTTATACAGAGTTTACTCACAACCAAATTATTAAAAGGGGGGAAAGAAACGGGACAGAGTATTTCTGCTGATGCAGATATGTAGATAGTATACCTTATATTGAGGTTTATTTATTTATTCAAGGCAGCAAACATATCCAACACCTTCCTCCTCCTATTTTCCTCAAAACAACAACCCTGTGAAGTGGGTTGGGTCTAAAGAGAATGATTGGCACAAATTCACCCAGCTGGCTAAGGTGGAACTTGAACTCATGATCTCTCGCTTTCTAGCCTGGTGCCTTAACTACTAGTCCAAACTGGCCAATTTTGACTTCCAAAGTAACAGAGGAATCCTTTAGTTACCTGACATAAAAACTCAAAGTCACTTAAACATAAAAGCATAAATATATGGTTCCATGGCTGGGGATTTTTTTTCCTGTACACACCCTGAAATTTCAGTTTGTTGGTACAAATTCCTCAGGATGTGAGGAATAAACTGAAACGGTTTTTTACTTAAACAAAAAAATAATGCACTGAGGATCTAATTGTGGTGTCAATAACAAATGGCCTACATTGATATGGCTACAAAAGCATTTCAACATTTAGACTCCCTGGCATTGTTGTATTTTAACATATTTATATATTGCATCTTGTCTGCATGGAATTCAAATAAGTTTTCTATCTAGATTCTGACTAGTCACAGACTTCATTCGGTTCAGAAAGGCCTCTGGATTCAATCTGGCTGAGCTGACTTACTAAAAATATATCTGCCCAGCCAGCAGCACCAAAGGAGGAGTAGGGTGCAGGAGTCAAAACCAGCAAGTCAGAATCTTACAATGCAAGCCTCACCCATTTTTTATGCCCAATGATGTCAGACAGGGTGGGGTGGAGCATTGCAATGCTCAGGCCAGCATCTTGTCAATTTGAACTACACAGCCACACAATTCTATGGTCATTTAAACCATGGGGATCTACTAACTGCTGCCCCTAAGGCAGGGGTGGGCAACTATGGCCCTTTTATGACTTGTGGACTTCAACTCCCAGAATTCCTGAACCAGCCATGTTAGCTCAGGAGTTCTGGGAATTGAAGTCCACAAGTCATAAAAGGGCCATAGTTGCCCACCTCTGCCCTAAGGCAATAGGGTAATAGGCAAACAGCCAATCAAATTAATAAATATTTGACCAAACTACAAATATGGCACAGAAACACCTCTTTTCTCAGAAAAGTGACATAGCAATGAAAAAAAAAATAGATAAACAAACCTCTCCAGCTCCCTGAAAGAGTATTGTATGATCAGACAGTTTATTTTGAGTTATCTGGAGTGCAGCAAGGAGACCAGCAACAGCTACAGATGCTGTTCCTGAAACAGAATAAAATAAGAAATAATGGTATTACATCGAAATAACAGCTCATGTCCATTGATAACCAATCACACATCTTTTAGGTGAACTTTAAAAACAGAATTTGTCCTAGATGCATTTTTTTTTAAAAAAAATTTAATGTTAAGCTGAAACACACACAAGCACTCATTCCAGGTTTCCTCACCCCACTTCAGTGGTGGGTTTCAATTTTTTTTACTACCGGTTCTGTGGGTGTGGCTTGGTGGGCATGGCATGGTTTGGTGGGCGTGGCTTGGTGGGCGTGGCATGGAAAGGATACTGTAAAATCTCCATTCCCACCCCACTCCAGGGGAAGGTTACTGCAAAATCCCCATTTCCTCCCAATCAGCTGGGATTCAGGAGGCAGAGAATAGATGGGAGCGGGGCCAGTCAGAATTTTTACTACCGGTTCTTCGAACTACTCAAAATTTCCGCTACCGGTTCTCCGGAACTGGTCAGAAACTGCTGAAACCCACCTCTGCCCCACCCCAAAAAAATCTGCAGAAAAGTTACATTGCACATGTATGCATTGCACATTTCACATCAATGTGAAAAAGGATCCTACAGAAGCCCAGGTCTGAAAAGATCATTTAAACCATGAAGTCCAATCCCACATCTAGCACAGGAAATCTAAAGCATGTTATGCTTTCTCATTTTAGATCAAGTTCACCCCACCAGCCCTACAATCAGAAGAAGGTTCAAGAAGGCACACCAAGAGTAGCATTTGCCTTATATTTATTTGATAATTATTGAAATAGGAAGAAAAGGCTAGAGATTTAAAATGCTAATGAATACAGCTAGTGGAAAACTACATAGAAAAAATAATTAGGAAATAATTAAGCCCAGAAAACAATACTAATTCTCCTATGATATAATATCTTATTGTAAAAACAATGGAGGGCTGAAGTTACTACTCCTTTTCAAGTAAGAGTTCATCACTCTTCTCACCCTTATTCAATTGCATCAAATGAAAAATTTGATAAAGTATTATGATAATACTCTAGATAATACCCTCCAGGAACACAATTCATTATACATAGGAATGGTAAATGTGATATTATTTGTCCATAAAAGAAAATATTTTGTTACACAATGTATTAAGAAGATCAGTGGAGATTTGAAGAATGAAGCTGCTGAACAAGCCAAGGCTATTCAACATTAGAAAATGTCACCAATACAAGAAAAGACTGTCATAAAGTATCAAACACCATGCACTGAAAATTGCCATTTTCCTGCAGGATTTCAGCATTGTGAAGTTGTAAGAGTTTGGGATTCTCAATGAGATGATGAGGTTAATGAGATTTAGGAATACAAATTCCTCACCTGTATATATATTTAGGAAATGTTAAGCAATGATAATGAGATGATTGATTGATTATATGCCATCAAATCAGTGTTGACTCTTAGCAACTGTATGGACAGATTTACTCCATGACAATCTGTCTCTAACCTGGTCCTTTGGGTCTGAATCCATCAACTTTTTTCTCTTTTCCTCCCTCTTTCCCAGCATTAAAGCCTTTTCCAGAAAGCTGGGTCTTTGTACAATGTGTCTGAAGTAGGATAATTTGAGCCTAGTACCTCAAATGGGAACTCAAGTTGTTGATATGTTCAATGGGCTTTATTTCTTGGCTGTCCATGGTATTCTAAGAAGTCTTTTCCAACACCCATGTTCAAAGGATACTCTCCCTATTCTGCTTCTTCAAAGTCTTCTTTTTGCTTTCATAGAATGTCACAGGAAATACCATTGGTTGCACTATTTTAAACTTCGTAGGTAAATGTGTCTTAATAATATTGTATTTTATCAAATCATCTTTGGTCTCCAAAGAACTGAATTAGCAGATATTTTTTTTTTATTTGATTTATATGCCGCCCTTCTCCGGAGACTCAGGGCGGCTTACAATGCGCTAAGCAATAGCCTTCATACTTTTGTATATTTATACAAAGTCAGCTTATTGCCTCCACAACTGGGTCCTCAATTTACCTACCTTAGAAAGGATGGAAGGCTGTTCTTAATAACAGGGTGCTTTAGACCACTGTACTACCAAGGCCCTTTTGATAGTCAATAGTTCTTGCATGCATATGCAAGAATTAGTAAAGGGTAAAAGCAGGGGTGAAATCCAGCAGGTTCTGACAGGTTTTGGAGAACTGGTAGTGGAAATTTTGAGCAGTTCGGAGAACCAGTAGCAGAAATTTTGAGTAGTTCAAAGAACCAGCAAATACCACCTCTGGCTGTCCCCAGAGTGGGGTGGGAATGGGGATTTTGCAATATCCTTCCCCTGGAGTGGGGTGGGAATGGAGATTTTGCAGCATCCTTCCCCTGCCACGCCCACCAAGCCATGCCCTCCAAGCCCACCAAGCCACGCCTACAGAACCGGTAGTAAAAAAATTTGTATTTCACCACTGGGTAAAAGCTGTATTCAATTACTAAAAGTGCTGGGAGTCCACAGATGCCTCATGACAAATAAGCCAGGGAAGCACCTTTAGCTCCCTCTCAGGAGAGCTAAAATGTGACAGTGGGACAGCAAAGATCAACCAGTGTCTCTCTTCAGGCCAGCGCAGGAAATCCACAAAGGGCTTGTATACTTTACCCCTATCATTATGTGGATCTACAAGCACATGATGTAATGGGTTGCCTGGATGTGACACAGAGTCTTTATAAATAGTAAGTTATTAAATCATATTGTCCTCTGCTAAACAGGGATTACAAATATTTCATTACCTTGAATATCATCATTGAAAGTGCAGTATAAGTTGCGATATTTATTCAGAAGACGGAATGCATTTTGGTTGGCAAAATCCTCAAATTGAATGAGACAGTTTCTGCCATACCTAAGGGTACAAAACATTATATATTTAAAATGATAACAGTAAAATTAAATTACATTAATAGTATATGATTGCTCCTCCAATATTTTTTCAATTCCATGTCAACATGCTTACTGTGAGCAAAAGACTTGGCATTAAACAGATTTAGATGCTTAATCGTTATTTTAAATTTATCCATTTTAAAACAAAACTGAAGCAGTGAATTATATGGCCTTTTACTAACTAGAAACTATCCCTACATGGATAATTTTCTGGGCATTTACTTCTGTATGTAAAAATAGCAGTCAGTGACAGACTCCTTGTGCTGAAAGGAATTACTTTGCTATTTCTTTAAAAGAGGAGTAGAAACAACTCAGGCTTTGAATTTCCACAGCACAAGAAAATTATTGCAGAGTAATGGACTGGGACAAATTTTGTTTGATATGTTTCATACAAAATGTTATCTGTTTTAAAGTGATCGTGAAAACTTTTCTATAAAGCTTGTAAAAGTCATTGTCAGCATTCTAAGCAAGCAATGGTGTCTGCAAAGGGAAGTCAAAAAATATCAAAATGGTGCCCCTATTCATATGATCAAAGTCTTCCTCTTTCATACATGTATCATTTCCAGATAATTTCTCTTTCAGATACTACTAGAACTATGATAGCTAAGAAAAAGTCTGTTGATTATATAATGCAGTAGCATTATTTCTATCAATTTTATGAAATATATTTTTTGGCAAACTAGTAACTTAACTCTTGTACAGATTAACCTAGTGTGTAGGGCTTTTATATTAATTTACTAAGTAAAAAAGTACAAAAGAGCGGGCCTCCTCAGGGTGCCGTCAGCCAGACACTGGCGGCTGGCGGCCTCCAGGGGGAGAGCGTTTTCTGTGGGAGCGCCGACCCTCTGGAATGGGCTGCCCACCAGTCTCAGGACAGCCCCTGACCTCCTCTCCTTCCGCCGCGAATTGAAGACGTGGCTTTTTCACCAAATGGGCTGAATCCTTCGGGGTGATTTTTAATAATTTTAATTAAATTTTTAATTAATGTTAACTAATTTGAAATTGACTGTTGTTTATGTAATTTTTTCTTCCTTCTTGTAAGCCACCCTGAGTCCTTCGGGAGAAGGGCAGCATATAAATTGCATAAATAAATAAATAAAAATAAATAAAATGTACAAAAGACTAAATTCAAGGTTTGTTTCAATCAACGGCTAAAGTTAGAATTTTCAATAAAATCAACATAAGGTATACTATAACTTAGCCATAAAATTTCATACAGCACTTATGAGATCACTTTAGCAGTATAGAGCAAAATATCCTAATTTATTTTTCAGGTTCATTTAATGAAATGTAACTACCAAATAATGATGTTAGCAAAAAACTTTGCTGTTAAATGTTTATAGCACAAACTTGAAAATGTCAAACCAAAATAGTAAAAGCATTTGAAAATATGAAATGTGCTCTTTCATTGTACTGTTATTTTAGGTTGTGAAGGATGGAAAACCTTCCATACCTCAATTAAAATGCCTTTTAATAGAATGTAATGTGAAATAATTGTGTTCTTCTTTAAAAAAAATAAAGGTCTAGAATAAAAACTGAATTCAGAGTTATTAGATAAAAACTGAATTAAAAATGTTGATAGCAATTCTGCAAGGAATCTAATTCCATTTTGGAATGTATCCTTATGTAAATTCTCTAAAAGTAATTCCATTTAGATTAAATCAATTCTGCTCACCTGTACATGTAAGTATACATGAATCAAATTATGACTTATTTGCTGGTATTGTATTCTGAAATCCCATGGAAAAATATGTAGGGACAAATGCCATTGTAGTATTTATCTGACACAAATGGTTACCAACTTGATCAAACATGAATGCTTGCTTGAAGTCACACTAAGTTTTATCAAATCAATATTTTTCTTTAAGATTTCATGTAGAAATCCATCTGATTCTATGTGAAGTTTCAAAACAAACAAACAAAACATAACTTGAAAGATACTTAAAGTGTTATTCCCTAACACACAGGAGTAACTTTAGGCCAGGTCATTTCAACAATTTAATGAAGCTACTGTGATTATCACATTTCACTAAAGCTTGTAGCTTATTGAATTGGAAAGATTATTCCTCTCTTTATGGTTTTACTGTCTTTTGCTAAACAGTTATTCCATCTGATACTCAAAGCTTTCACTTCAGCAGCCTTCCGGGCATTTGATCCTGTTGAGTTGAGTTTAGGTTCAGGTTCCTGTTTTGCCATCATCATCATCCTATCTTTTCTTTTCAATTTGTCTGAAATTTACTCAAATTGAGCATTTGAAACTTGGTGACAGTCTAGGAAATTTTGTTACAGACTAGCCACATGAGTCAGAAAACATCTGGATTCCCTGATCTCCACTGCTTCTTACTCATAATTACTGCTGCCCACTTTCCCATCTGGTCTTGTGGCTGCCTCCTTCCTTTAGCTCCAGTGAGAATCCCACGTATCCAATTTTTGTTTTCATTAAAATAAACAAAAAGGCAACCAAGTTTGAACGGTGTTCAATGTTGTTATGGTGGCCATTCCTACTTTCTAGATTCTTAGCATCTCAGTAATACAGGTCCATTTAATATCTCCTTTTTGATGTCCCAGTTTCTTTAGGGCAGGGGTGTCATTCATCTATTTATTTTGTTCTTTAGATTCTAGACTTTCATTGTATTGACCATCCATTGTCCATCAATAAAGGATAGCTTTATTGAGAAAAAATACCAACAGATCTCTCTGATCTATCAAGCTCAGACTGGCAGCAATGTTCTGAAATTTGATGCAGTGATTCATTTCATTTTCATTTTTTCATTTTTATTTGATTTATATACCGCCCTACTTCCGAAGGACTCAGGGCAGTGAACAGCCACAGATAAAACACATAAATACAAAATTTTAAAGCAAAGTAAAACCGAATTAAATGATTTGATTCAAGCAAGATTTCACATGTGCAACACTACGTATGATCCTTTAACAGGAAATATGTTTGCAACAGGAAACTTTTATTCTCAACAAGACTTTTCCAGGGCACCTGCACAGCAGAAAACAGTAGGTGGAAGAAAGCTCCATTGGGAAATGTTAGCAAAACTGTTCACACTTCTTTGCATCAGGACAAAATTACTTCCCACACAGTTGTGAGGGTAGGCAGTTCAAAATTTAAGATTAGGGACTTTAAATGCAATACACTCTGTGGTTTGAATAATAACACATCTGTTGCATAGGATTAAAAAGCTTTGAAAGGGAGCATTTTATATTTTTTGCTTAGGAAACCTAATACCTACTGCACAACAGCAGCCAGCACATTATGGCCAAGTGTTGCAGTCCACATGTGTGAGAAAAGCAGGTGGATGTTCATTTCAACAGCCCCAATTTGCAGGAAGCTCAATATAGAATAGAATAGAATTATTTATTGGCCAAGTGTGATTGGACACACAAGGAATTCGTCTTTCGTGCATATGCTCTCAGTGTACATAAAAAGACAAGATACACTTGTCAAGAATCACAAGGCACAACACCCAGTGACAGGGTGGCAGTCTGGATTTAGCTATGGTTACACATTGCAAATTGTATTTAATGATGTTTATTTTGCCACCTACATTATGAGGCCCAATTGCTGGCCCAATTTTGAACCATAATTTCATTAATCTGCAATAATTTGATCAACCCTTTTTATACTATATTAATTATTATTCCATTCTTTTTATCCCTTATTGACTATGATGCTGAAAGCAGAGAGAGCAATTTTAGCTTAAGTTAAAGATTGAAATAAGCAACTTATGTTCTTTAGACATAACATGATTTTCAGAAACCGTATTTTTATTAAGGGAACCTTGGTTTTTTCCATGCCAGAAACTTCTACAATTAGTTTATCATCTTTTGAACAAAGGAAGCATTTAATAGTAACATATTGTCTATAAGTACATTAACAAAAACAGTAGCATTTATTTATGAGAATGCATATGTTGCCTGAACCTGCCCTTGAACACTAGAGAAGGGTCATTTTCATACATTAGCTCTGCAGCATCAGTGGAAATTAAATATGATAACACACCTTGCTAGCCAGAATTTTCAAAATGTCACCTGTGTATTTTACAGTATTCCCACAATCATCTTGAAAACACACATTTTAAACATTCCAACAGTTAATTTCAAAGATAAATAAGCTGTAATTACATTTAATTTTTAAAAAGTTAAATTAGTGTTTAACAGACAGAAATTATGCATATGCATTTTTCCCCTTCAGATCTGCATGATCAGCAAAGGCATGGCAGAAACTCTGATGTAAGATTGTCAGAATCAATTCTGAATATTTCAGATGGTAAAGATATGACCATCTGAAATAACTGGTAAAGAAATAAAGCTCTTAAAATGTTATACTGTGTTTCTAAATCAGGCACATTAGTTATTAGTTCAAAATACATCGCTCTTACTTGGTTTCTTAATGATTTTTCTGATGAGAGAACTATGATCGTTTAGAGATTTGGAAAATATTCCTTTGTATTCCCCAGTCTACTATGAACACAACCCTTATGCGTGTTTTCCTCCCCCGAGATGACAATAGAAGAAGCTGACTCGTGCTGGTTCAAATTGCTATTATTCAGCTTTACTTTATTTCTGAACAAACCCTTGCACTTTGATTGGCTGCTACATTTAAGTTTGAATGCCTCTTCGCCTCTGTCAATGATAGCCATCCTGCTGCAATCTAATTTTTGCTGCAAATACTGTTAGCAAGGATGCTTCACTAGCACAGCTGTTATAACATTTGCCTGACACACAGAACGTATTCAAAACCTGGCAGAAATAATCATAATTCCCTGTTTCTGCTGGGCTTTTGTGCTTTTTTCCCCTGTAATAAAGTCACCGGGCTGAGGGTGCCTCTCCATTTGTCATGTGCTGCACTACTCTAATAAATATACTATACTGTTTACTGCAAAAGCGCAGCCAGATCTGTGGATCTTGATAAAGTTCTGCTGAAAACTGAAAATCAGCAGTATGATTAACATTTTTAACTGAATGACGCTAGGCCTTCTATGGCCTAAAAAGGACATCTTTGCAAATCAGAACTCTTAAGAGACAATAGGCAAGAACTGTCTATTAAAAAAAGAGTAATATGTTCTCTCTATTTCAAAACAAACAGAATTGAAATGGATAACGGTATGTGCATGCTTCCTTAAAAGGTTTACCTTTATGAAAGTGTACAGATTTCAACCTTATTTTAATTTTTGCAATGTGTAACTTTTTGATAAATATATTCACATACTACAGTCTGGAAAGATGGGCCGTAATAGTATCGGTCTATTCAGAAAATTTTGCCCCTAGGAACTGAATTCACAAAAACCTTGGAAATGCATTCTGACTAGTGAATGTAAAACTCATTTGATGTTGTTCAAACAGAACAATTTCCCTGATATTCAACTCTGTGTCTCATACTTTATCATTTTTCAATGCAAAACTAAGACTTCTGCCAATTTCATATTGCTGAAATTCTTGGGACCTAGAAAGTACTTAAGCATACCTTTAATTTCTGGCCTCAAATGAATTAGGCTATGATCATTAAGTATTATACGATGCTGTTTGTTAGATTCGGTGATAGAAGAGACAGACACAGTTCTTCAGTAACAACAGCTCTTTAATAGTAGACCAATACAACCCAACAACCTGCTTGTCTGGCAGTGTCCTCTTTTATAGAGGGCTGCCAGATGGCTTAGCCAATGAGATTCAAGTATTTTCCCGCCTATTTGGAGGACTTGAGTGAAGCCTACAGCTCGCTCACTTCCTTACTTCCTTATATGGTATATAACACTGTTCACCAACAGATTAAGAACCTATAATTTCAGTACAGCACGTTTAGACACTCTAATAAAGTCAAACGTCAATTTTGCAAGTCTGGATGTACTTCGGGAACTTTTTATGTCTTTTCTTCTCTTTTCTTTGACTATGTATTTCTACCAGTATTATCTTTGTGTTTTGTTTTGCTGTTTTCCCTTTTATGTTATTAATTAAAACACAATAGGTTTTTAAAAAAGAAAATAACTTGAACTTATGGTAAAGTGTTCCTGAGACTACTTCATTGGACACCAACTCATGCAAAGTTCATACTATATGCCCCTAGAAAAATAAGAATATGTAAAATTCTGAATTCTGACTTTATTAAATCTTCCTTGAGGAAAGCCAATAAAACATTTCTCCCCAATAGAGGTAAAAAAGCCTAAAAATAATTTGTATCATTTATTATAATTAAATAGGAGCTATCTGATAAAGGAATGTTTGGATGTTACCCAACTAGGTAACATCATCAATGCTAGAAGAAAATGGGGCTTGGTCTCTGTTTATATACTAGTGCAGTGATGGCTAACCTTTTCTGGACTGAGTACCCAAAGCACGCGTGCACATGAATGTGCATGCGCCCAAGCCCCCAAAATGCAATGTGCATGTGGCTGCCATGCATGCGCACCACCCACGCATGCACACGCAACCCCCACATGCGCCTTGCCCCACCGCACATGCACACCCCTGCATGCACCCCGCCCCACACATGCACAGCCCCTGCATGCACCCCACCCCCCTCATACATGCGCACACACAAACCGTGTGTGCCCCATCCCCCACACATGCATGACAGAGACCCAAAAACCAGCTAGCCTGCGGGAGGCATGTGGCATGCATAGTGAAGCTGAGGCGACGGCTCGTGTGCCCACAGAGAGGGTGCTGTGTGCCACCTCTGGCACGCGTGCCATAGGTTCACCACCACAGTACTAGTCTTGCCCTGTCAGTATTGGTGGGAGTGTTTTTGGTGGAACCACGTCCTGATGATGTTACCTAGTTGGGTAATGAAATGTCTGCAAGAAAACAACCAAGCTCAGAGACCACCAAGAACTCCATAGTTTAAACATGAACTAACAAGATTTATTTTTATTGTTAAAGGATAAAGTGGTGGGATAGGGAGAAACACTCTTTTTAAGACTGTCTTGCAGCCTCGCCGATACAGAAAGAAGAGAATACTGGGGTTTTTACTTCCTGGCATAAAATCCTTAGATAACACAATAGATACTCATATTTAAATATGCATCAACCTTTCAAATGTCCATTTAATGTTTTAAATTATATATCTTCCAACATTTTAACATTTTGAGTTAGCAGGCTTGTTTTAAATATTTATGACAAAAGGAAATGTCAGTCGAGTTTAGAGATATAATTAACTTCTTGTGTGATACAGTACTACAATCACATGTCTTTAAAATTGTTGGGCTAATTTAATGCTATTCCTGACAGATCCCAAATGCAGAAAATAAAGGTAATGAGGAAAAATAATTTTTGGAAATTCTGGATGCTTTCAGGAAATTTATGTTAAAGACACCCAGTAACAATATCGTAATATTTTTTTATGCAAGGGGTACAGAAATAATTCTTGGTATTAGGAAATGGCAAACAAGAAATCAGAAGAAAGGAATTGTCCATTGATGCATAGTTCATATATTTGACAAAAATGATTCCTTTTAAATGAGTTCAGTGTAGTGACATTAAAAGATTACATTAAAACACACTACAGATAGTCCTCAACTTACAAACGCAACTGAGTCCAAAATTTCCATTTCTAAGTAAGTGAGTTTTGCTTCATTTTATGAGCTTTCTTGCCACAAATCACTCAGTTGTTAAGTTAATAATATGGTTAAATGAATCTGGTTTCCCCATTGACTTTGCTTGTCAGAAGGTCGCAAATGGTAATCACATGACCAGGGGACATCATAGATAGATACACATCAGATGCCAAGCATCCAAATTTTGATCAGATGACCATGGGGATGCTGCAATAGTTGAAAGGGTGAAAAATGGTCATAAGGCACTTTTTTCAGTGCCGTTGTAACTTTGAATGGTCACTAAACGAATGGTTGTAAATTGAAGATTATCTGTACAACATTTTCGAGATATTATTTTCAGTGGTGGGATTCAAAATTTTTTACTATTGGTTCTGTGGGTGTGGCATGGCTTGGTGGGTGTGGCTTGGTGGGCATGGCAAGGGAAGGATACTGTAAAATCTCCATTCCCTCCCCACTCCAGGAGAAGGTTACTGCAAAATCCCCATTTCATCCCGATCAGCTGGGACTCAGGAGGCAGAGAATAGATGGGGGCGGGGCCAGCCAGAGGTGGTATTTGCCGGTTCTCCGAACTACTCAAAATTTCTGCTACCAGTTCTCCAAACTGGTCAGAACCTGCTGAATACCACCTCTGGTTACTTTGTATTATCTTCTTTGATATCTATAGGAGAAAAAGCATTTCTCCACAGAGCCATGACACCATGAAGAAAGAAGCAGAAGGACTTCTTTGCATAGGAAGTGGTTCAAGCTGACTCAGAGTTGTGTATGTGTGTTTTTCAGTATCTTAAAATATTTAAATTATAAACAGATTTCTGGTGGGAAGCAACCTAGCCTTCTTTTTCTCACATGAAGTGCATTAATCACTAACTATAAAGATAACATTTTGCTGAGTTATTTATATGCAGCCAGTAACATTATTTCAATTCAGCAAGATTCTGGGCCACGTCATATATAAAAACAAATGACTTTTCAGATCATTGGCACTATGCCTTTCTTGTTTTGCACATTTTTCACTTAAGTTTCACGTCTGAAACTTAAGTAGCAAGTTAGAATCAACATCTAGTCAATATATTTTCCCAGTCCCTGATAAATGGCTGGATTAAACTGACTGATGTTAAAGAATGACATTATTCTGTTGTGGATAATGTATCACTTTTATCCCCCTCTAAAGAAACCTACAAAAAATACACTGTTTAAGATTTCAAACCTAATTATGAGCCACTATTGTTATTATGCAAGATTTATAACTAACTACAAAAAGACAGGAAACAAATCTTTCGATTCTTATTTTACCCAAATCTGCAGTCTACAAAAATAAGACTACCAGACTGATCACTACATAGCTTCTAAGATTTTTCATAAATTGCTAATTCAGAATTGGTCACCTTAAAAAGATAGTAATTTTGGATGCCCCTTAAATTCATTTTTCATGTGAATCAATTATGAAACAGTTACTAGAGTAAAGACAATTCACTCATTACTTTCAACAGAAAATGCAAACTCTTGCATTTCTACCAACTTTGTCTGCTGCCAACTACAAGTATAAAAATACAATATAAAACTTTATCAAAACCACAAAACCACTTTATTCCTGTATCTTTCAGAAAGAGAAGGAATGCAAATATGAACACATAATATCTAAGAATATTCTGCCCTTCCCATACTGTGAACATTAAAAAACATAAAAATGTACAAGCACTTTCAGTAAGCAAGTTTTGATGTTTCCCACATGGTTCATTCAAAGTGTGCCATAAAACATGAAATCAGAATTATGGATGTAAGGAAAGGCTGCTTTTATAAGATTTTTATGACTGTTTTTCATCAGTCTCCCAAAAGATGATTGATTGACTACAGTTTCAGACTGTCAGATAACCAGAATTCTTTCCAGTGGTGTACAAGCAAATGAAAACCACAAAATGATAAAAACAAGCATGCCATAAAAATATGACAAAACTAACACCTAGGGTAAGAAAGCAACACATCAGTTCAAATGAAAAACAGGGAAGGATAAAATATTTTTTAAAAAATCCAAACACGCTAAAGTAGACCTTAAAATGTCAGATAGAATAAAAAGGATTTTTGTGGGAAAAAAATCTTTTTTGCATTGGCATCCTTCAGTCTCAAGAGACTATGGTATCGTGCTCTGGAAAGAGGTCCTAAAACAGCATCTAGTGTAACTAAAAAGGCCAATTTGAGAGTGGCAATCCCTTCCACACTGAGGGCAGATACATTCTGTCCCCTGCCCAGCCCCCAGATTTTGCTGGTTCCGGGACTACCTCTTTGCCTCAGCCTGCCGAACAAGTGTCTCTTCGAATTGGAAAAGGCCATGCTGTGTCTTTAGCCTCCAAGCTGAACGATTGGAGGTCAAGGTTTCCCAGTTGTTAATGCCCATTCCCAGGGCCTTTAGGTCCCTCTTGCAGATATCCTTATATCGCAGCTGTGGTCTCCCTCTGAGGCGCTTTCCCTGCACTAATTCTCCATACAGGAGATCTTTCGGAATCTGACCATCAGCCATTCTCACGACATGCCCAAGCCAGTGTAGACGTCGCTGTTTCAATAGTATAGATTTTTTCTATCAATCCTATAATTTTTTTCAATAGGAAAAAAATCTATAGGATTGATATTAATGCTGGCCTCTTAGGGAAGGATATTTCACAAAGGAGGTGAAAGTCTAAAATGGGCTCTCACACTGGCAATTATTCACTTTAGAAATGGCTTCTAGAATACAACTTCAAGCAGTGCCCTTTAGGTCAGGAATAACCATCCTATGTTCACCTCTTTGAGTTCCCTCCAGATTTATATCAATTTTTTTAAACTTAAAAGAGAAGTGCCTCTGGTCCCACCTAAATCCCACCAATAATTCTTAGAAAAAAATATGGACCACTGTAGCTCATATGAAGGAGCAGGAGGATGAGGAAAGATGAATGACAGAAGGTATCCAGAGGTGGATTGATAGGGAGTAGCCCATGAGTTAGCTTTGCTTCAGGGGTGAAATGCTACCGGTTCGCACTGGTTCGGGTGAACCGGTAGCGGCGTCGGGTGGTTCGGAGAACCGGTAGCAGTGGTGGGTTCCAAAATTTTTTTTTTTTTTTTATTGCAAAAGTTTTACAATTACATTTTCACCCCTTTTTTCACCCCCCCACCACCCTCCCCAAACTTCCCATCCTCCCTAACCCTCCCTAACCCTCCCCCCCCAGACTTCCCTATTACATACTCATAACTAATAACACTAATAAATAAACCTGAACCCATCCCTCCCCCTATATAATTTTTCCTCTTTGTCTCTTTACATTAAAATATTTCTAATACATTATTTTCAAATAAAAGCTATTTGATACTTTCTAGTTTGGTATTTGTTCTGAACATATTCTATCCACCTTTTCCATTCCCATTCATAAGTCTCTTGTGAACAATCTTTTAAATACGCTGAAATCTTCGCCATCTCTGCAAAACTGGCCATCTTCAAAGTCCATTCCTCGATAGTAGGCAAAGCTTCATTCTTCCAGTATTTACCTATCAACAATCTTGCTGCTGTTATCATATACAATATTAGTTTTATTTCACCCCGTGTAAAACCCTTAACTATACCCAATAAAAACAATTGTGGAGAAAATTGAATTTTTTTCTTCAAAACATTCTGCATGACCCACCAAATTTTTATCCAAAAAGCCTTAACTTTCCTACAGGTCCACCATACATGATAATACGTAGCATCCAAACATTCGCATCTCCAACATTTTGGCTGAACATTAGGGTACATACATGACAACTTTTTAGGATCTAAATGCCATCTATAAAACATTTTATAAAAATTTTCTCTCAGGTTTTGCGACTGTGTAAATTTAACATTCTGAACCCAAATTTTTTCCCAAGTTTCCAGCATCACTGGTTCTTCAAAATTCTGTGCCCACTTAATCATACAATCTTTAACTAATTCCGTTTCTGAATCTCTTTCTAACAAAACATTATAAAGCCTTTTAATATGCATTGGACCTTTCTCTCTTATATGTCTAACCAATTCTTCCTCATGCAACATAATACCAGTTTTTTGGTCCTCTTTCCATCTCATTTGTAATTGATTATATTGTAACCAGGTTAAATTAATCCCTTCGTCCAACAGTGTCTGCAATGTCTTCAGCTGCCATCTGCCCGCATCTGTAAAAAGAACCTCTTTATATAAAAACCCCCCGAGTGACATTATATTTGTATTCCACAAGGTATGACCAAGATCCAGCCATAGCGGTATTTTATAATCCCATTTGAGTCGGTGCTTCTTCCAAACTTTCATCAGGGAGTCTCTAAGTATATGACTTTTAAATACTTTATCCACTTTATTTTCATAGAATAAGTAAGCATGCCATCCAAATTCAAGATCAAAACTTTCTGCATTCAATATTCCAGCCTTTTTATTTCCAAACCAGTCACTTGTTAAAGTTAAAGCTGCTGCATCATAATATAACTGTAGGTTTGGGAGTTTAAGGCCTCCTCTTTCTGGAACATCTTGCATAATTTTCAATTTCACTCTCGGCTTTTTCTCGTTCCAGACAAACTTATTCACACCAGACTGCCAGACTTTCAGTTGTTTATCACTTTTAAGCACCGGAATCATTTGGAACAAAAACAGAAATCTTGGCAAAATATTCATCTTAACTGCTGCTATTCTTCCAAGTAAAGACAGTTGCAGCTTTTTCCAAGTCTCCATGTCTTTCTGAACCTCTCGCCACAACACCTCATAATTATTTTGAAACAATTTCATATTTGATTCTGCAACCTGAATTCCAAGATATTTTACCTTAGGTACAATTTCAAAACCTGCCCTCCTTTCAAGCTCGTGTTTACGATCTTGTGTCATATTCTTAACTATCATTTTAGTCTTTTTTGAGTTCAGTTTAAAACCTGAAACTCTACCATAGTCTTGTATAATGTCGTTCATCAGGATTATTGATTCCATTGGTTGTGATAGGGTAACAACCAGATCATCTGCAAATGCCTTTATTCTATAATCCTCTTGCCTTATCACTATACCTTTCAAAATTTTTGAGTCCCGTATTGTATTTAGCAAGACTTCCAATGTTAATATAAATAAAAGTGGGGACAACGGACATCCCTGTCTTGTTCCTTTTTCAATTTTAAACTCTGTCGTCAAACTTCCATTAATAATAATCTGTGCTTTTTGCTCTTGATAAATTGCTGAGATCGACTGTATAAATTGGTCCCCAAAGCCCATCTTTTTTAAAGTCTTTAGTAGAAAGTTCCAATCCACTCTATCAAAGGCTTTCTCCGCATCCAAAAAAACCAGCACTGCAGAAATCTGTTTATTCTTATCAAGATATTCCAATAAGTCTATTACTTGCCTTACATTATCCTTCATATATCTGCCCTCAATAAATCCCGCTTGGTCCTCATGAATTACTTTTTGGATTACTGGCATCAACCTGTTGGCTAATACCTTCGCATAAATTTTATAGTCTGTGTTCAAAAGAGATATTGGTCTGTAGTTCTCTGGTTTTTTAGGACCAACTTGTTCCTTTGGTATCAGAGATATATAAGCAGTTGTCCAAGATGGGGGTATTTTACCCCCTTGTTGAATATTGCAAAATAAATCTCTAAGTTGTTCCACCATTTCAGCTTGTAAAGTTTTGTAATACACTGCAGTCAAACCATCCGTGCCAGGAGCTTTGGCTGTTTTTAGCTGCTTAATTGCTGCTATTATCTCCTCCTCTGTTATAGGATAATTCATTCTTTCCTTTTGTTGATCAGTAATTTTTGTAACTCTCTTATCCTTTAAATATTTTTCTATAAGTCCATTCTGCACCTCTTCTTTGGCATATAATTTAGTATAATAATCCACAAAAGCTTCTTTAATTAATTTTTGTTGAAAAATTTCTTTCCCTCCAATGTTAATACTATCAATAGTCCGTATACTTTGTTTTTTCCTCAGTGTGTAAGCCAACCATCTGCCCGGTTTATTGGCATTGCAAAATGTATTATGCTTCGCGTATTGTAAACTTGTTGCAACTTGTTCCGCCATAAGCATTTGAAATTGGTCTTTCAAAAGTTTTATAGCACTTCGTATTCTTTCATCTGTTGGGTTTTTAATAAGTAATTGTTCCTTATTCTTTATTTCCATTTCCAACTCAGATCTTTTCTTTTGTCGGAACAGTCTATGTTTAGAATTCATGTAGATAAGTACCCCTCTCATATAAGCTTTACTAGCGTCCCAAACAATTTCAATTGGGGTACCTTTATTCAAATTTATCTCAAAAAATTCTTTCAAATGCTTTTTAAGTTCTATTGTATTTTTTTCATATCTAAACAAATTCTCATTTAATCTCCAAGAACGTCTCTCAACCTTATCCATCTCAATTTCTATCCATACAGGGCTATGGTCAGTCAAAGTTCTTGGAAAAATCTTTGTTCTTTTTGTCTTAATAAGTAGATCATTTGACAACAGGATAAAATCAATCCTAGAAAAGGATCTATGTCTATCGGAAAAGAAAGTGTAATCCAATTCATTTGGATTATGTATTCTCCAAACATCTTTTAGTTCCATATCTTCTTTCAAATCAAAAAAAGTCTGCGGTAGTCTAATTCTAGACTTTGCCAAGCTCTTTTTGTCTAATTTAGAATCAATTACTCCATTCCAATCTCCCATAAATAAAATAGATCTATAGTCCCATTGCACTATTTTAGTATGTAACATCTTGTAAAAACAATCCTGTTGTTGGTTGGGAGCATAAATTCCAATCAAAAGAATTTGACCATTTGCTGTAAGCAATTCAATTGCTACAAACCTACCATCTTGATCTACTTCTATAACTTTTGCTGTTAATTTTTTATTTACATAAATAACCACACCATTCTTTTTCTGCGAAGTTGAAGATATATAATGTACTCCTAATTTTGAATTTATCAGATATTTCTGATCTTGAGTTGTAATATGCGTTTCTTGTAAACATATTATATCATTATTAAATTGTTTCAAATATGTAAATAGTTTCTTCCTTTTCTGTGCTGAATTCAACCCATTAACATTCCAAGATAAACACTTAAGGGTCATCGGCCTGTTTCTGGAGCGCAGAGCAAAATATTTGAAGTTCATCCAAGAGCTTCGATCTTGCTCCTCCCATAGCTCCACTCTCTTGTGGGGTACTCTTTGCTGCCTTCTTGTCTTGTCTTTCCTGTTGTTGTTGTTGCTTTTGTTTAAGTAATTTGGATTGAGCTCTAGTTATACGTTGATCTTTAACTTCAGTCAACTGAATCAAATCCAAAATTGGAGAAGAATCCAGCAAGGGCTCACTCAGAAAACCTCCTTCTGCACCTTGCACATTTTCTAATTCCTGCTTAGGCTGTTCTTCCAATTGCCTCTCTTCACTCTCCTTAATCTCCAAAACTGTAGATGTACGTGGAGATGGTGTTCTTTCCTTAAGAATAGTACTATAAAAATGTTGTGCCTTCTCCACAGTATTCAATCGATATCCTTCTCCCTTATATCTAAAAATTATCCCAGCTGGCGCATCCCACCGGAAGGGTATCTGTAAGTCTTTCAATTCCTTAACAAGAAAACCAAATTCTTTTCTAGCTTTCAGCATTTTAGGAGGTAATTCTTTAAAAATTACAAGTCGTGAGCCCCCCACTTGTACAGAGGTGTGAAAAGATTTTTGGAGGATTTCATTTCTAATTTCTCTCTCAGTAAAATATATGACCACATCTCTAGGCAGTTGTCTTTGTCTGGCCACCCAAGAGTTCACTCTGTAAATTTTATCTATTTTGTGAAATACCAGATCAGGGTTAACTTGTAAGATCTTAGCCAGGGCTTCAGAGCAAACTTGTCTCAAGTCCTGTCTCTCCTCCTCTCGAATTTCCCGAAGCCGTATGGCAAATTCCATCGCCCGGAATTGTATCATGACAATCTCATCTTCAATTCTCTGCATTTTACTATCAGCTTCTTCAATTTTATAGTCATTATCTTTCATCCTAACATTAACTTCTAATTTGAGTTCTTCAACTTTAAAATCAACTTTCCCAATAAAATTTGCCAGGCCAGACGCCACTTCTGATATTTTTTTTGGTCACCATATTTTGATTCTGCTTCACCATATCTTTAACTTCATTAATTTCCTGCAGAAATTCCTCATGTGATTTTTGAAGTTTATGATCTATTTCCTGTTGAGATTCTTGAAATTTTTCATCCAAAGTTTTAGAAATAAAGTCTTTTAAATCTCCCACATCAATTTCTTTTTTCTGAGTTTGTAACTGTTGAGCAGGGGGAAGTTGCGTTTGATGTTTATGTGTGGGGGATCCCCCCCCTGATGCCTTCCCTTCCTGCTTCTTTGAAGCCATTGTGCCACGTAAGCTAATTTTTCTAAAGAGGGAAGTTCTTTTTCCTTTCCCTCTTCCACAAAAGCTTCTAAAAAAGTCCCCCAGATTTAATCAAGTGAAGCTGAAGTAAAACAAAGTCAAATTTTAGAAAAAGAAATTTTTTCTTTAGATAGAGCAACTTTGTAGCAGCTTTATAACTTTGTAACAAATCTGGAAGGCTTCACAAATCCACTTTCATTAGCTCGTTAACTCAAATGCTGGGCGCCATTTTTTTTCAAATCACTTTCACTCACTCACTTTCTCTTTTAAATTAGAAAGTCAACAAAGCACTGATACTTGCAGTTTTCAAGTTTCTGGATTCAAGTTGATATTTCCGTTGTTTGTTAAAATTAGTTCCTTTCGCTTTAAGAGTTTGCTGCTGCCGGCTTGTTCTGCTAATTAGCAGAAACGTCCCACGCCGCCCGGTTTGCGAGCCTCGGCGACGGCGGTGTTTCTTTAAAGACCGCCAGCCCCGCCGCCTGTAGAGCCGCCCCGCGATCGAGGAGCGGCTCGAAAACTCCAAAATCTTGAAGATTGAAGGAGAAGAGATAGCAGGGTACAGGTTGAGCCCCTGTAACCCCCCAGGGAACTGTTTCTGGGGAGGAAACAGGCGTGGCTCCCTTCCAACCTGCTGAAACTCCGGGTTCCAAAATTTTTTACTACCAGTTCTGTGGGTGTGGCTTGGTGGTCGTGGCATGGTTTGGTGGGTGTGGCTTGGTGGGCATTGTAGGGGAAGGATACTGTAAAATCTCCATTCCCTCCCTAATCCAAGGGAAGATTACTGCAAAATCCCCATTTCCTTCCAATCAGCTGGGACTCGGGAGGCAGAGAACAGATGGGGGCGGGGCTAGTCAGACTTTTTACTAGCGGTTCTCCGAACTACTCAAAATTTCCACTACCGGTTCTCCAGAACTGGTCAGAACCTGCTGAAACCCAACTGTGACTGGTAGCTATGGCAGTGTGAGGCTCCGCCCATCCACCCAGATGTCATTATTTCCTGGTTTTAACCATGAAGTAACCTATTTTTTACCCTCTGCGCATGTGCAGAGGGTCCAAAATCGCATGTGATGTGCGTAGCGCACGCACTTCCGAACCAGTAGGGAAGGTAAGTAGATTTCACCCCTGCTTTGCTTAATCATATTTGTTGAAAAAGCAAGCTTCCCAGGTGGTTAATATATGAGACCAGAGCATGCTCTTAAAATTTTAAGTCTAAAACCTACAGATTTGTCTATCCCTATGTTAGGGTCTCTGCAGACATAACAGAGATAACCCTAAGATAGTTTGAAAGCTTTAAAATTAAAGACAGTTACAGTCTAGTCACTCTTGATGTGAACCGAGGTCCCCAGACTGCTTTCAAAGGCAGCTTCATAAATAACGCATGCAGAAACTCAAGCAGGAGATTATCAACCTATTAATAAATGTTACCAGGCTGTCTCTTTTCAGACAGGTTGCAGTTGATCTATTTGTCTGAATTCGTAATAGGCATCATGAGTCACATCTCTACAGAATGTGCAAGATCTCAAAACCCCTCAAGCAAATACAGTGAGGAATGGTCCCTTCCAGAACAAGGTGAGTACCGCTTACCCAGGCAGACGAAACATTTTTTACTCTTGACTAGATGAAGCTTTGGTTTATTAGCCCTCATTCAGCCCCTTATCAAGCCCAGTCATTACTTCAGAATGTCAACTGAATTAGATGAAAAGCTGAAGAATATATGCATTGCATTGACATGGCACAGTCAACCTACTGTTAACTTCTCATAGCACAATGAACATTTTTAAGATAAACCACTGATGCATTTGTACTGATTTAACATTAAAAATCTACAAAGGGCAACACACTATTGACTCCAGTTTAATGCCTATTACTCCAAGAGTACAATTAAGTAAAGAGATCAGTTTAAGACTTTTTACAAAATATTAGCAAGTCAGCTAATTGCAAAATGCAAGCAGCTGGATCATATTTTAAAATCTGATTTGGAAAATATAAAAAAACAGATGCACTTGGTTAATTTAGTCTGCAAATACTATCCTTTAAAAATACTTTCCATCCATAATTTACAGCTTCTATGGTCTCCTGGCAAACTCTTTAAGAAGAAGGAAAAAAAAACATCCTGTGCTGAATAGTCAATTTGGCTTCAGACCAGAAGATGCAAAACCTTTTCTAGGCTGATCCTGATATTGCTCTGCAAAATTAATTGGGAGCTCCGAAATGCTATGTGGAAAAGCTGCCTTTCAATATTGCATATTGAAAAAAATATCAGCAGTATATTCGTAAGTTGCTGTGTTCATTATTATCAAAATCTTATCTTGATACCTATTTTACAGTCAACTAAGGGTGATTCTCCAAAATCTTCATCTGACCTGGGAAGTCCAAATGGAAATTTCTCCCATTCCCTTTAAATCAACTCTATTTCTTTTCTCAACACTACACATTTTCTTCTTTTATCTGTGTACAGAAGAACCTTACTCAGCTTCAATCAGAACTCAATCAGATCAGGAAGATACAAATGAAGTCTCTTTTCTTTCGGATAGGACTGCTAAAGGAAAAATTAAGTAGATGATATTTTCCTGATCTGAAAATATTAACTAGCATTGCAAGGCTGAATATAAGATCCCAGGCTAACAAGCATACCATTAAAAAGATTAAAGTCTCCAAAAGAATCAGGTTTAAAGCCCAGCATTTTCAAGCATAAATTAATTATTTAAGAGCTAAAATAAGCCATGGAAAGAGATGCATTGCTTATGCATCTGGAAAAGCAATGGAAGCCTATAAATGTGTCAATGGGAGTAGAGGCTGATTGAGGGAAACTTTAATAACAGGTAGGGAATTTGATATTCCTGATATTCTGCTTAATTTCAGAACTTTTACTTATTACTATGTGTATATGGTATAATTTTGAATTAGTCCCTAGATTATTCTCAGACTGTAGACTGGAACGCCTTTGAAGGGATTTAAGCTGAAACCTGAGCATAGAAGCAACTGAAAGGAAAAAAGAATAAAAACCTTCTGTTTTGGCGTCTTTCTTTCAGATATATTCTGGAATAAAAAGAAGTCATGCTTGGTGACAATCTTAAAGCATTTCCTAACAAGATTTTAATAAGAATAAAAATTAAGTACAAAACATTATGTGTCTGACTAAAGAATTAAAAACTGAATAAACTATATTTTCTTTTGTGAAAGTTGAATTGACATTGACAAAGAAGAATGATGACTAATATGAAAACAATAAATCAAAGGAACAACTCATCTAGGAATCTTGGATTTGATTTTTCCAGATGGATACATTTTGACAAGAACTTCCATATGTCCTTTATTCTTAATTACCGGTACTTGGGGTTTTTTCTTATTGAACTCTGCCAAGGCTTGATGGTCAGATATGGGCATGCGCACATGGTGGCAATAGCAGTTTCCACAAAATCGGCACTGGGAAAACATTAACAATGTTAAAAGTTATGAACACAAGAGTTTAGGAAATGATTGTTGCAATCCTAGTGTCAGAACTCTCCTAAAATGCCCACTCTCAGAATGGAAAATAATGGAAGACTGAGATTACTGTAGTTCTGTTCTGGCATCAGACCTCCAATTTTACAGATCAGAGAAAGAAAGACTAGCAGGGAGACGTGTGGGGAAGGGTGTAGGATGGGCTGATATTGGGACTGGCAGATTGGCAGCCCGAGACATGCTTTGAAACTTCAGGCAGCCTTGAAACTAGCAGAACAGATTAAAAAAAAGTAAGAGAAAGGGAAACAAAACCAAAAACACAATTTCTCCTCTTTCTTTCTAAAAATACAATCTGAAAGAGCTAACTGTCCTATATATTAGAGATACAACATGTATATACAAACACAAGACAGAGTATGGTAGCTTGTTTGTTTATTTGTTTGTATAGTTCCTGTCTTAATTATTTTTACAAATAACCCAAGTCGAGGAACATATCCAACACAACTTAGTCTTCCTATTTTTCCTACAACAACCCTGTAAGGTGGATTGGGCTGAAAAAGAATGTCTGGTCCAAAGTCATCCAGCTGCCTTTCATGACTAAGGCGAAATTTGAGTTTCTTGCTTTCTAACTTGGTATGTCAACCACTAGACCAAACTGGATAAAAATAAATAAAAATAAAAACAAAGCTTATAAATATAAATAGAATCATTAATAATAAACTGTATTAAAATTATTTTGCAATCTGTCCAGATGTACATACAAGATATAAAATAATATTTTGTGGGAAATAACGCTAGTCCTTGACTTATGACCACAATTGATGTTAAGTCCAGAATTTGTTAAGTGAGAAATTTGTTAAGTGAGTTTTGCCCCATTTTATGACTTATCTTGCCACAGTTGTTAAGTGAATCTCCATAGTTGCTCAACATAGTTGCTCAACATATTTAACATAAGTTGTTAAGTAAATCTGGCTTCCCCACTGACTTTGCTTGTCAGAAGGCCGCAAAACGGGATCACATGACCTTGGGACATGGCAACTGTCATAAATATGAACCAGTTGCCAAGCATCCAAATGTAAATCATGTGACCATGGGGATGCTGCAAATGGTTGCAAGTGTGAAAAATGGTTATAAGTCACTTTTCTCAGTGCCGTTGTAACTTCGAACGGTCACTAAATGAACTGTTGTAAGTTGAGGTCTACCTATATAACAATGATTTTACTTTTCATTAGGTAGGTCCAATAAAAAACACAGCAAATAAAATGACACTTCCAACTGCTGAAGCAAATTCTTGATTTTATAGCCTAACAAATATAGGCAATTTTAAATATTGTATCAATTTTATAAGGTCCAAATCAGTTTGGCCAAGAATTTAAGTGAGCACTCATATTTCAAATTCTCACTAGCAATAAGAATTTGAGTGGTCTTTATTATTTACCTTACAAAAATTTATGAGACATAAAAAAAACTCTGTATGGATTTGAGTGCTCTTGAGTTCCTACTCAGGTGTAATCATCTTTTCCTGTTCAAATCACAGTGCAGCATTAACTTTGCATTATAAAGAGTTGTCAGAATTAGGGTTCCATCTTAATTAGAGTTTGCTGAACCACTTCAAGCACAGTTGAAATCTTAAATAGGAATATTGAAGTCCGCACAATTTCAGTTTGATTATGCCTTTTGAGATTCTAAGACTACATATTTACTCATAATAAATTCTGAGTCATAAAAAAATAAGTCTCAGTAAGTGAGCTTAGCATTGCTGGGAATCTTTCCAGTGAAAAAGCTGCTGGCAGGAATCAAATGGATCTACTTTAAAAAAAAAATCAGTAGTTGTGGATGCTCCATTACTGGAATTTTTTAAGAGATTGGACCAGGGGTGATTGCTTGATTAGATGCATATATAACTGCTCTTTGCATCTTCTGGCTAAAACCCAATCCTGTTGATTGACCAGTTCAAAACTGGTCTCTTGAGTCAAATAGTAAACTAGGCTACAAACTGGATATGATATCTAGGCTTTCTAACCAGTTTGTTGCAGACACCCATTGTGGGTGTCAAATGAGTATTACATTTGTAAAACGTAGCAGGTATAATTATTTTACAATGCATTTTCCAGTATTTCAGGTTTAATCTTCTTTACAGGCGTGCATAAATCATACTGATTATAAGTATAGAAGCAGGGATTGATGGGTAATTTTTTTAAGTGTTAGAAACAATACAGATGCTGACTAGTGCTAGAGAATAAATCAATCAAATGGTCTTAGGAAAAAAAGATTTGGCTTCACTCCAAGAACTGCCAGGTGATTGAGTTGAACTCTTATTTTATTAAAAAAATAATAAAAATCTCTTCTCATCCCTATTGATGGTCACTTGTGTGAGCTATCTTAACTTGACTTCCAGTGTTATCACAGTATGATAAATTCTTGAGGAAAAACCTTAGTATCCTGTTGCCTTTCTATAGTGCCAGGCATTCACAGATCCATGTGTATTGTATGACTTCTGGTAGTGAATTCAGGCTGTGCTGCAATTGGTCTATCTAGACCCTGAGTCTTTGGGCAAGACTATGAGCTTTATCTATGAGCAACTGGTGTTTTGACTATCACTATGGACTATCACTAAGTGTTGTACCTTAACGAATGTATCCTGTCTTTTTATGTACACTGAGACAAAGACAAATTCCTTGCGCGTCCAATCATACTTGGCCAATAAAGAATTGTAATTCTGTAATTGAGCTTCTGACATTGTTCCCAACACCCTTCTAAGCTATGCTCATGCACTAGTCCATGCAGTCCTGTAGCTTGGTACTTACAGGACTGTCCTTGTTGTGGGGAGGGTGGTTATTGGCCAATGGTACTTTCATTATCAACTTTGTCTTTCTTTGTCTTAGCCAGTCTGATTGGAAACCTGCTGCTAGCAGCTAGTGGTGTGTGTGTGTGTGTGTGTGTGTGTGTGTGTGTGTGTGTGTGTATGGGAAAAAGAGAGAGACAAAGAGAGAGAGAGAGAGAGAGAGAGAGAGAGACCACATACTTTCCCCCAGTAATTTGGCAATCTGAAATTCTCTTTATGTTTACTTGCACTAATGTGCATAATAAACAATAATCTACTAAATTTCTTTAAAGATGAAAACTCCAGGTAGTCAATATTCTCAACCAATCTACAAAATAGATTTCGCAACCCATTCTCAAGCTCCTACTGTAGCAAACTCCTAAAGACAAAGAAACCATCAACTGTAATCTGACTGTAGATCAGCAAAGCTTTTCAACATTTATTTCTTAGTGCAAAGTAAGAAATTTTCTTTGCTAAATTGTTGAAATACAGAAACAAAATTCAGTATTATGTCCCTAAATTCTAGTATTTAAAATTAATTCCTGCGTTAACATCTAGGCAAATCATCTCACAGAGTATTGTTCCAAATTGTAACTCATTATTACCACCCACCATTTAATTGTGATTTTGTATCTGTTCCCCCATGTTTTTTCAACCTAGCTTGCAATCCTAATTCTGCTAGGTAGACCTTAAATTCTAACATAAGAATTCATGCATGAAGTAAATCTGCTTATCCCTGATTAAGTAAATTAAGTAATTAAGTAAAAAAAAAAGGGCCACCATACCTCAATCCTTGTGGTTTTGTTAACTCATTAACACACCAAAATGTTAAAACGGGGCGGCGGGGAAGCACAAACTATTTGTAGAGCACATTGGACACAGCAAATTTAAACCTTATTTTTTTAGAAGACTAATCTGATTTGTTTGAATGTTCATCATAAATTGCATAGCTTGGGGATCCTAGACATACAGTATAAAGAAATGCGTTCTGTTGGATTGGCGCAGGGACGAGAATACGCGAGCAGCGAGAGGTCCGTTCAGCACTTTATTTAGGAGAATCAGAACTGCCAGCTGTGCTGCCGGGCTCGCCTTATAAAGGGAATCGGCAGTCAAGCCGGCCAATGACAGATCTTCAAATCTCCCACCGGTGGACTAGCCAATCCGGCAGGGATGCCCATATACGGACATAACACCCCTCCCCTCCTAGTTCTTAGTCCATCTCTCCGTTGGTCACATATGTGACGTAGTCGTGCAGGTAGGCGGGGCACCTCCCCGTCCTATCTGACCTGCGCAGATCACTTCTTGCCTCGCTGTTGACCCATGCAGACGAGACTCTTGTCTCTCCCGGTTAGCGCCTTGGAACTGTCTGGAACTCGGCCGTCGAGTGTGCGGGCTCCAGACCAGTACCTCCGGCTGGGTTCTCAGAACTCCCTGGCAGCCCCAGGAAACGATGCCTCAGCCGCCGCAACTCGCCGCTGATCAGGACTGGACGCCAGGGACCCGGTAAGTTGATGGTTCTCTTCCCTTCGCTCTGTAGCTGGTTTTCGGCACAAACAGCGTCCGCTGTCGTTCCGGTACTTGGTCTCGGTTGTCGCTGCGGCTGTTGTGGGTAACGTTGAGGGTCCTCGCGTTCCGGTAGTGGCAGTTGGCCTGCTCCCCTGGTGTGGAACGGCCCGACCTTGCCGGGGTGTCGGAGGTCTCCCTCGTCTGGGTGTTGTAGGCCTACCTCGTCTGGGTATGGTAGGTCTACCTGGACTGGGTGTTGTCGGCCCACCTCGTTGGGGTGGCGCAGGCCTATCTCGTCTGGTTGTGGTAAGCCTACCTCGTCGGGGTGGCGCAGGCCTACCTCATCGGGGTGGCGCAGGCCTACCTCGTCGGGGTGGTGTAGGCCTACCTCGTCAGGGTGGCGCAGGCCTGCCTCGTCGGGGTGGTGTAGGCCTACCTCGTTGGGGTGGCGCAGATCTACCTCATCGGGGTGGCGCAGGTCTACCTCATCTGGTTGCGGTAAGCCTACCTCGTTGGGGTGGCACAGGCCTACCTCGTCTGGGTGGTGTAGGCCTACCTCATCAGACTGCTTTTTGCCATTTCTGCCGCTTTCCCTCCACCTTTTCCAGAGTTGGTCAACATGGCATTTGACGACCTGCCCGTTTCCCAGCTCCACTTGGTACGACCTTGGGCCCGTTGTTCTGCTGATTACTCCCTTCAGCCACTTTGGAGGCTCATGGAAGTTGAGCGCATAGACCGAGTCTCCCTCGGTGAAGGTGCGCAGCAGACGGGTTGCGCTCGCTGGTTCTTGGGGGTTGTACTGGGGGTGTAGCCGGTCCAATGGTGTCCTCAGCTTCCTCCCCATGAGTAATTCGGCCAGGCTTCTGTGTGTGGTGGCGTGCGGGGTGATATGCTGCGTGAAGAGGAATTTATTGATCCTCTCCTGCCAATCCCCGGTACCCATCTTGGTGAGAGCTTCCTTGGTGAGCCTCACCATCCTCTCAACTTGTCCATTTCCCACCAGCCTGTAAGGGGCAATGAGGGCATGGCGGATGCCCAGCTCGGCCAGGAACGATTCCATTGGCTTGGCGGTGAGCTGTGGCCTGTTGTCCAACACCAGGACGTCCGGAATGCTGTGAGGACCCAGAACATGACTTGCCTGAGGATCTTTTCCTTCTTTGTGTGAGCTGCCACGTCCGTGGAAGATACTGGGCACTGCAGGTCTCCGTCAATGTGGAAAAGGCCGAGGGTGGGTGCGGGGTCTTCCACCGGTTCCTGCGTTGGGCACCTACTGAGGGCATCCGCGTTACTGATGGTTTTGCCGGGTCTGTGTGTGAGAGTGTACGAGTACCCGGCAAGGAAGATGGTCCAGCGCGTCATCCTGGGCGACATGTATGTCGGTGTTTGTTTGTAGCCTGCGAAGAGTCCGAGGAGGGGCTTATGGTCAGTGACGATTTCGAATGCCCTCCCATAGAGGTATTCATGGAAGCGCTTGATGCCAGCCATGATGGCCAAGGCTTCCTTGTCCAGCTGGCTGTAGTTGCGCTCAGCTGCTGCCAGAGTCTTAGAGAAGAAGGTGATGGGGGCTTCTGTGTTGTTGGGCAGTCGGTGGCTGACGACAGCCCCGACTCCTTATGGGGACGCATCGCAGGTCAATAGCCCCTTGATGTTCTTGAACGCGGTTTCCTCGGCTCTACCCCAGTTCCAAGGGGCCGCTTTTCCCAGAAGGCGATGGAGTGGCTCAGCAAACGTGGCTTTCTGTTTAAGGAAGACGCTATAGAAGTTTAGCTATCCTAAGAAAGCCTGAAGCTCTGGCTTGTTTTTGGGGGCCAGAGCTTCATGAATCGCCTTGACCTTAGATTTGGTAAGGTGTATGCCAGTGCTATCTATTAAATAGCCCCGGAATTCGACCTCCTGGACCCCAATGATGAACTTGTCTCTCCTTACATGCAGACCCTTCTGTTGGAACCGCTTCAGGGTGAGCCTCAACCGTTCCAAGAGTTGCGATCTGGAGGTGCCGGAGATTAGTACATCATCAAAGTACGGCACCACCCCTGGAATGCCTTGGAGAAGGCGCTCCATCATTGATTGAAAAATGCCAGGGGCTGCACTGACTCCAAATTGGAGGCGGTTGCATTTGAATGCGCCCCGGTGGGTGACAATAGTCTGAGCCTCCGCAGCTTTTTGGTCGACTGGCAGTTGCTGGTAAGCCTGGGCCAGGTCCAGTTTTGCAAATATGGTCCCACTCCCGAGTGAATGCAACAGATGTTGCACCACTGGGATTGTGTATGCGCTCTGCTGTAATGCGCAGTTAATGGTGCATTTATAGTTGGTGCAGAAGCGCACAGATCCATCATGCTTCATTGGGGTCACAATGGGGGTCTCCCATACAGCATGATCAATTGGTTCCAATATGCCTTGGGCGATCAGTTTATCCAACTGCGCGTCTACCTTAGGCTGCAGTGCAAATGGAACCCTGCGAGGCTTAAGCTGAATTGGGGTGATTGAGGTATCTAAATTGAAAGAGATGGGTTTCCCCAAGAATTTACCTAAGCTGCCATCGAAGACATCCTTGAACTCTTCAAGGAGCTTGTCGAGTTCGTCCTGCCGAATCTGATGGATTCCTCTGATTGAGAGCCCTAGAGGCTCGAATCACTCCACTCCCAGCAGGGTCGGGTGGCTGTCCTTGACGATGGTGATGGGTAGGTCGCCCTTGAAACCGTGGTAGCTGATATTCAGTGAAGCTCTCCCCAGGACCCCGATGGGGTTTCCGCCGAAATCAACGAACCTTGCGTGTAGCGGCTGCAGTTGGCTCTTTGAGATTTGTGGTTTCAGCTTTTTGAGCTGCTGCCAGTCCATAATGGAGTAGATGGAGCCTGAATCTACTTCCATGGCACATGGAGTTCCTTCCATGTGCACAGTCATGATGAACTTTGTGGCATTGTGGTCATCGGTGTGGGCAATGGTGGTTTGGTGGACCGCTCTGTTTCATGTGTACCCATCTCCTTCGCGCCTTGGTTGATAGGACTGTCTGGATGTCCTCTGGTGATCGCGGTTTTCCGGCTTGGCTTTCTCCCGGACTGGTTCTGGAACTCTGCAGGCCTCAGCGATGTGGCCTTTTCGCTGGCAACGGTGGCATGTCTCATCTCTCCACCGGCATCTGGCTCTCACGTGGTCGCTGTTGCAGCTGGCACAGCTCTCCTCTCGGCCGCCATTTTGTGTGGTCTCGCACCTTGGTGGTCTGGAGACCTTATGGACCGCCATTTCCTCGTCCGACTCGGATCCCGCGGTGGATTCCTTGGATGAGGTCTGGGGAGCTTTCTTGATTCTGTGGACTGCCTTGGCTCTCTGCATTGCTGCTGCTGCCACCTCTGATGTTTCTGCAGCTGTGGCCTCTTTGATCACGTCTTTAAGCGAGACCTTTCTCCTGCTCAGCAACTTTCTCTGCAGGGAAATGTCCCGCATCCCAAAGACGATGCGATCTCGGATGGCGTTGTCCACGTGATCGAACTCGCAGTTGGCAGCCAACTTCCATAGTGCTGTCACGATGTCCTTTATGGATTCGCCCTCCTGTTGGTTCCGTTGGCTGAAGGTGAATCTGTTTGCCATCGGTGTGCCAGTTGGTGCGTAGTGTTCCTGGAGAACGTCTTGGAGGTCGCTCCATGCCATGGTCTCGATGTCCTGGGGTGCCACGAGGTCGATGGCCATCTTCAGGACTGCCGATCCGCAATGTGCCAGGAACAAGGCTCGTTTGCGGTTGTCCTCCAGGTCTTCATAGCCGTTGCCAGTCAGGAATTGGCGGAACCTAATCATATAGGCTTTCCACTTCTCCTGATCGGGGTTGAATGGTGCCAGCGAGATTTGTGGCGCTGCCATGGTTCTCATGCTATCAGCTCTAAGTGACTACAGCTCACTGACTTGCTCTGTTGAGTCGGGCTGGGTGACGATCGTGCCACGAGGTTCTTCACTGTGGTTCTTGAAATCCTTCATCGCCAGTGTTTGATTGGCGCAGGGATGAGAATACGCGAGCAGCGAGAGGTCCGTTCAGCACTTTATTTAGGAGAATCAGAACTGCCGGCTGTGCTGCCGGGCTCGCCTTATAAAGGGAGTCGGCAGGGAAGGTGGCCAATGACAGATCTTCAAATCTCCCACCGGTGGTCTAGCCAATCCGGCGGGGATGCCCATATATGGACATAACACGTTCTGTACATTTACTTGCTCTGCTAGCCATTTTGCAAATTGCCATGTATGTTCCTTGTCATCTTTATATAATAAAGGCTTTTCTCTGCTGCTAAAGGATACATAAAGCTTAAAATAACTCATAGAAACAAAATGTATTTTTCTGAGAAAAAAAGATGCAACCTTTTATAATTCATATAATAGAATACCAATTTTATATGCCTCATCTATGCTCAATCCATAACTGAGCCCAAACTGCTATAGTATAAAATACTCTATTCTTAGAAATCTAGCAACTTCTTTTGTCCTTACTATGGAACAAACATCACTTCATTGTTTAGTTTCTAAACTTTCAAGTCTCTTTGTAAATAAGACTTGTCATGAAGTGACTATATCACACATTTTTAATATTTTAATGAGAAAAAGCAAAATCTTTTGGAAACTGACAAACATATAACTTTCCAAAACAAACCCCAAGCATAGCAGATAGATAAAAGGTACAGAGGTTTCTACTTTATTGTGTAAATAATGCTTCATTTTATCAGATATAAAGATTTACCCTGAACTCCTAGCCTGATATAATTTCACCCCATTCTGGATGAGTTCGCTAATTTGCAAACAGACAACAATATAGATTCTTTCCAACAATGATTATAAACACTGGAATAACTTGCAAAAGAATTTCTATAAATAAACAACTATAGATGGGCCCATTGGCAGTTAAGAATTAATCATAGGCCAAGAATTGATTAAATTAAGAATACTAGACTTAAATTTTCCTATTAAAAGTTTCAGTGTGGCCCAACATTCTTTCATAATTTCCAATTAGTGTCACAATTATCTGGTTTCTTCCTAATGTATTTCTTTGTCAAAGAAAACAACTGTGCCAAATAAATATGCTACCAACAAGTTTTAACAATATTCTAATGAAATGGTAAGCAAAACCATTGTTCTGTTTTTTTGTTTTTTTGTTTTGTTTAACTTGGAACTATATAGAGTATATATGTCTGTAAGCAACTACAGAAAATAAGCCAGGACTGCACTTCGCTTGATCAAGCAATGGTAACCAAAAAAAAAAGTTTCAATGTTATAACTGCGGGACAGTTTCCCCAGTACCTGGATGAAGCGTTGTATCTGGATCCGTTCCAGTCAGGTTTCAGGCCTGGGTACAGCACGGAAACGGCATTGGTCGCATTGGTTGATGATCTCTGGAGGGCTCGGGACAGGGGTTGCTCCTCTGTCCTGGTCCTGTTAGATCTCTCAGCGGCTTTTGATACCATCGACCATGGTATCATGCTGCACCGGTTGGAAGAGTTGGGGGTGGGAGGCACCGTACTAAGGTGGTTCTCCTCCTTTCTCTCTGACCGGTCGCAGTCTGTGTTGACGGGGGCAGAGGTCGACCCCAAGGCCCCTTATATGTGGGGTGCCGCAGGGATCGGTCCTCTCGCCCCTTTTGTTCAACATTTATGTAAAGCCGCTGGGCGAGATCATCCGTGGTTTCGGGGTGAAATACCATCAGTATGCTGACGACACCCAGATGTACATCTCCACCCCGGACCACCCCAACGATGCCCTTGAAGTGATGTCTCAGTGCCTGGAGGTCGTGCGGATCTGGATGGGGAGGAACAGGCTCAGGCTCAACCCATCCAAGACCGAGTGGCTGTGGTTTCTGACGTCCCGATATAGTCAGCTGGTGCCATCGCTGACTATTGGGGGCAAATCATTGGCCCCCACGGATAGGGCTCGCAACTTGGGCGTCCTCCTGGATTCACGGCTGTCTTTAGATGAGCATTTGACGGCCATGACCGGGAGGATTTTTCATCAGGTTCACCTGATCCGCCAGTTGCGTCCCTTTCTAGATCGGGACTCCCTACGCACAGTCACTCATGCCCTCGTTACCTCTCATCTGGACTATTGCAATGCTCTCTACATGGGGCTCCCCTCGAGGTGCACTCGGAGGCTCCAACTGGCGCAGAGTGCGGCCGCGCGGGTGGTTATGGGAGCGACGTGGAGTTCCCATGTAACACCTCTCCTGCGCGAGCTGCACTGGCTCCCGGTGGTCTTCCGGGTGCGCTTCAAGGTTCTGGTTATCACCTTTAAAGCGCTCCATGGCTTAGGACCTGGTTATTTACGGGACCACCTGCTACCACCAATAGCCTCCCACCGGCCAGTACGCTCCCATAGAGAGGGGCTCCTCCAGGTGCCGTCGGCCAAACAATGTCAGCTGTCGGCCCCTAGGGGGACAGCCTTCTCTGTGGGGGCACCTACGATCTGGAACGAGCTTCCCCCGGAGATACGGAGGATCCCGGATCTGCGCACCTTCCGCCGCGCGCTTAAGACTCTTCTATTTCATCAAGCTGGCCTGGCCTAAATCTTCCCCCTTTTAATATGGAAATTTTAAATTTGTTTTAATTATAGGGTTATGGGTAAGCCGTTTTAAATTGGGGAGCCATTTTGGATTTAATTTTATTTTAAATGTATTTTAATGTTTATATTGTATGTTTTTTAATCTTGGCTGTTCACGGCCCCGAGTCCTTCGGGAGAGGGGGCAGTATAAAAATTTAATAAATAAATAAATAAAATTTAATAAATAAATAATTACTGCTGCACCTAGCTGTAAATGCAAGCCAGCTGCTTTTTGTTGTAAGCCACCCAGAGTCTCCTCAAAGCAAGATGGGCAGCAAACAAATCTAATAAATAAATAAAATAAATAAGAATAAACTCTGATTCTTAAATTTAAAGTAACTTTGAAAACAGATAGATTTCTTTGAAAAGAAAGATTTCCTAATATAGAGAGAGATTCCCCAACTTCTTCTTACTGTTGTGAAATGGTAAATCCATTCACAACAACTTAACATTATAAACCAATGAGCTACAAGTACAATCTGTATTTGTAAGCGTGTAAAAAGTATGCATCTTAGCTTCTAAGTTAAATTGTTGTTCCAGTTCTCAATAAATCCCTAAAACATCCAGTGGTACAAAATGCAGAAATATTACCGGGAAACTGCAGCTTCCATAAATTCATCTAGAAGATCATCATAAGCCTGGCCTCGGATTCGTTTGTGTTTCAGACCTATGTACAAAGGATCATTTATCAACTCCTGTTCAAAAGAAAAGAAAGAAAATAAATACAATTGTTATCATTTGTGGCACCTGAATCCAAATATATTGTATGTGTATACTTACAATTTATAATTGAAAAAATTGTTCAGTCTTCCAGGGAATTATGGGATAGAAAAATGATGGGAAATCTCTGCCAAAAAATTTAGGTTTTTTATCCCTCCTTTATTATTTTTATAAATAATTCAAGTCAGCGAACATACCTAGCACATCTTCTATAAAGTATCTTAGGCTGAGAGAGAAGGAATGGCCCAAAATCCCCCAGTTGGCTTTCATGCCTGAGGTGACACTAGAACTCACAGTCTCCTGGTTTTTAGCCTGGTATGCCTTAGTCACTACTGTTTATTTTATTTATTTTAAGTATATTTTAAGATTTTAAATGTCTATTTTAGTATATTCATTGAGCTATCATTCCTTTGATAAGTTATGTGAAACATAAAACTAATATGTACATATGGTGTCGATAGATTTGGAAAATAAACATGAATGGTGATTGGTCTGAGATTGGTTACACATAAAATTAAGTGAATACACTTGTAAAAACAAAAATATAAGCAGGGTCAAACCTGGGTAGTATAAGTATGACAAACTATCAAGAAATAAATAGATAGGGAAATGGGAAAAAAAGTTACAGAAGAAAACAGTGGCAAATCACTTTTTCATGATTGCCAAGAAAGCAATATTTATATCTCTGCGTAGTTTCCAATAATCCACACAGTGGGTTGGTAGGATTTTAAAGTAAAAAGTAAACTCTTTAAAATTGCAGATAACATTCTACATAACTTTTTAAAGTCATTTATACCTGAAAAAACTTCAATTCATACATTTCTAAAATCATATTACATAATCAAAAATTTCTTGTGAGAAGGAAAACATGATGCTTTTATAGAGTAGATATTATAGCCTTTTTGAGACTAAATGTTAGCTTTTAATTTCATGTATCAAATTATACCTTATAATTTTCAAATCCAAATTCATGCAATATCCAAAGCAAAAATAAACAGAAATGAATAAATGAATCCCTGACCACATCAAACCACAGATAATTTTTATACTTCAGAGCTTTCCACAAAGTATATTTCAGGAGGAAGATATGGTTTTGACCATTCTACTATTAGTTAAGTCTAAGCTACCAATTACAACAAAATCAAATACTATCTTCCAATTTCAGGAAACCTCTTTGTGGGATATACACACGTAAGCCATATCTTACTAAAGGACAACACGGAATCATTTTTTTCCAGTTCTTATTTGAAATTGTGCCAAAGTGTTGTCCTTAGACTCTTCAGAAAAATCAATGGCATGAGACAGTAAAATGCAGCATAAACCCTAAACAAAACTGAATTTCAGGTTTGATTAGAAACCAGCCTAACATGCCCTTCATACTGAATCCATTGTAGAGACAGACATGCCTCGACAGGCTAACTGCTTTATTGAGAATGATCAGAAAATAGAAACTTAACATGCTTTAGAAATGGGATGCAAGTAAATGATGGATAGAATAAAACAGTTATGTTTAGAAAGGATCAAGGAATCAGAAGGAGAGAATAACAACAGATGAAATGGGTGAATGCCCTTCAGAGAACTAAAAATTATTACTGGAGACCAGCTGAACAATAAACACTGGTCTCTGCTAGGAGTATCAAACTCAGGACGACACATTGTCATCATGTGACATATCGCAACTTTTTCCCCCTTTGCTAAAATGGGGGTGGGGGTGGCCAGCATGTGAAGCATCCAGCCCACAGGCCGTGAGTTTGACACCCCTGGTCTATGCAGTCAGAATCAAATCTGAAAGCACTTAACTAACCTGTCTCCAGCTAACAACTGGTTTTACCATATAACACATTGTTTCAAAAAATATTCTGAACCTCAGTATCAGTTTTTTTACAGAAGGAATAATGATAATAATGAAGCTTCAATAGAAATTAGAAAACACTCCTGGTCCACCTGAGAAACAGTAATAATCTGGATCTGAAACTATAATCAACTATAAGGAATCACAGTTGGTTCATATTATTGTTCCGACAAATGACAAGTTTGTTCTACAACACTATATGAGCCATATGCTGTCATTTTTCATTACCTTCATTAAACAAATATTTCAGGACACTTCATCTAGAGATTATCTGTACTTATTTTTCTTTAAAAGTATCCTGCTAAACTGGGTGAGTTATGAATTTTTAATTGTAAATAATTCGCAAATACCTCATTTATGGATCAGAGATGGATATTGCTAGCTTAGCGGATGTTCAGCAACATCTATAGGACCTTAGGTATAGTGTTTTCCCAGACCAACACTTGAACTAGAAAGTTTGCAATCAGACATTCAGTGAAGAGCTCTTATAAGATACTTGCATTGCAGATATCAGAAAAACCTTTAATAAGGAAGAGAGACACCTACTGCAGACTATGACACATAATATAGTGGTGGACTGAGAACCATTCATCTCTCATTTGGAGAAGTGGTCAGTGCATTGTTATTGTAATTAACCATTCTGGTCTGAGGCCCTTTGTTAGCTTTGGTCTTCAGATTAGTTCCTCCCATATAATATTGATGAAATAAAATGCAATGGCAACTTTAGACAGCCAGTTTGATAAATGGCATAAGGAAGACTTCTAACAAACATGGACTGCCATTCTGAGTCCATAATCTACACAAACTATTTGACAGATCTGAAAAACAGGGCAAATGATGGGTACTCTACACCAAGAATGTTTTTCAATCCAAACCACAGTCTCAAAATTCAATTTCATCAGTGCAAAACATGATTTAATACTACAACTGAACTACTTCATACTTCAAACTGTCATGCTGGGGCTGTTGTTATGAAGAAATATGAGGAGGCAGTACTATGCATTTGAGATATACAAAAAAAACTATTAAATGATGAAATGCTTAACAAATGAATAATTAAGTATACTCAATATTTTCAACACCTATATAACTATACCTGTATTGAAATAGCAATAGATGGTTGCTGATATGAAACCAGGACCCATTATTCAGAAATTTTCATCTAGAAGCATCAAAGTTATCTTTTCTCGTTTATTGGAGTTGCCAGATAGCATATCACCAATTTTTTTCTGAATCAGAGTTCGATCACACCAGAGACTGTAGATTAGGGGTGTCAAACTGGATTTCTTTGAGGGCCAGATCAGCATTGTAGTTCTCCTCTGCGGGCCAGCAGGGTGGGGGGACGCCTCCTGCAACACTCTGCCAGCCAAAACAGGGCATTTTGGCCAGCAGACTGCTGCAGGCCGAAAATGGGGCACACAAGGGCCACACACGCCCCCCCCGCCGTGCCCCGTTTTGGCTGCCAGAGGCACTGCAGGCTGGTACTTTGCTATTTCTAGGCCAGCCCCACGGGCCAGATTTAAGCACCCCGTGGCCTTGAGTTTGACATCCCTGCTGTAGATAATCTGTAGAGTTCTTCATAGATAATTTGTAAACTGAAGAAGCCCCAAAAAATATGCAACAATAAGTTCAAAGTTTCAATGATCTAAACCTTTCTCATATTTATGTGGTTTGAGGCATGGCTTTTTGCCATTTTAACAAGCCCACTCAAGCTTCAGACTAATAAGCTTCAACCTCTACTTACATCTGCCAATGGAGGAAATAGAACACCACTCTTTTTTTAAATCAAGGACATTTTCTCACAGTCAATTAGTTCTAGGATAGATTACTCATCATTCTTAGTTGATAGTATTGGCCATGTATTTCAATAAGCAGGTCAAATCTAAAAGCATCTCCTGCATACAGAAATAGTGAGAAGTAAAATATGTGGAGCAAAGTAGAAGAGAAATAAGTTAATGACTATGTAATATAGAAATTTGCAACTGAAAATATTAAATCAGTCTAGAAATTGTTTACAGAGAAGTGTTTAGCGCTAAAAAATTAAATGTGAATTGCTGGCTTAATAACGCCTTCCTTGATCTATAGAGAACATTTACCTTAAAATGCTATTTACTATTCAAACTATTGAAATTCAGCTAACTTAACAAAAAAGGGTTCCAGAAACAATGTATAATTACAGTTCAGGAGCGTAAGGTAGCTATTGCAGAAAAGCCTCAGGAGGTGGCAGCACTTAGCTGACCTTGTCAAGCCTGGTTAGTGCTTTCATGAAAGGCTATCAGAAAATCTCAGGACTTTAGGTTAAACAGGAAGTCAAAAGTCACCCCAGAAAAACACTGAAGCAAATCACCTTTGTATGGCTGCCAAGAAAGTTACACATCCATGTCCATGAAGTCTTCAGCAGTCTAGCTCACCTCAAAGGACACATAACTTTAATTAACAAAGAAAAAAGGTAACGTGTCTTTTCTAAATGTACCTGCTTGAGCCTATATTCAAGCAACCTGAACTTGAGAAGATCGGTTTGATACTCAGATCTTGGAGCATTAGAGCCACAGCCACATTGGTAATGAAATGTATTTATCGTTTCTTTGTTTGGCTTCAACGAGACTCTTCCAAATCAATTTTACTGAAAGAGCAACTTTCAATTTTACTGAAAGAGTGACTTCAGAATAAGGCCTGTTCGTGCTTCTGTCTAGCACATGCTTGAGGCTAGTGGTACAGGAAGAGGCAGAATCTTTTATCGGGTGGGAAAAGAGTTAGCATTTTCAACCCCTGAAATCCTCCAGTCATAGACGCACAACTGTATAATGTTTCTCTGACAAAAACACTACTATTTTCTTCCAGGAACCCCACTTGATGGAAGAGAATATGCTACTTTTCATTAGCCGATTTTATTTCTGCTTGTGGGATCCATTAAATAATTCCATTCCTCAGCAGTCTCTTATGACTAGAGCAATTTTAAGTGTGCTGAATTTTCACTCATTAGTTATATCGCTTTTCCAACAGTTTTCAAATGCTGGAAAATATTTAGCATAAATAAAGCCAAACTTTCTTTTGAGCTTTATGATCATGATTTCTTTTGAGAATCAGTTTTTTCCACAAGTGTCAACAATAGTTGACTGTCCTTTTCAAAAACCTTCTGTCAAGTAATATATCAAACATTATTATTATTATTTGAAAAGCATACTTCTTCTCTCCCTTAAGTAAAATCTTAAATAGATCCTACATAGGCCCAAACAATACACTCCCAGTTCTTTGCAAAATCCAATAGTGGAAGTAAAACTAGTAACAGCAGTAGTAATACCAGTAGTGCCAAATATCTACCTCAGGTTTTCATTTGCAAATCTTCCGTATCTCTAATATATTTACTTGTCTAATACAAACAGCTAAAGCTCACTAGCAGCTACTATTTCAGATTCAGTCTTTATCTGAAGATAAAAAACTAAAAATACATGATGAGCTTTGAACAGAAACATGCAGTTAGGCTGTTCAGTAAATCAAAACTGTAATAATACAGCCAAGCATTGTCAAATTGTTCTTACTTCTCAGAATAAAAAAAAAGTGCTATTATTTCAGAGTTTAGAATATCTAGTGATATTTCATGGTTTCAATAAATCCCCCATAGAATTCTGATATCTGATCTGGTGCCAGAAGTACCAGGAAAGAGCCATACGTTTTCTTATTTATCTCTTTTTTTTTTTTTATTTGATTTATATGCCGCCCTTCTCCAAAGACTCAGGGCGGCTTACAATGTGTTAAGCAATAGCCTTCATACTTTTGTATATTTATACAAAGTCAGCTTATTGCCCCCACAATCTGGGTCCTCATTTTACCTACCTTAGAAAGGATGGAAGGCTGAGTCAACCTTGAGCCTGGTGAGATTTGAACTTGCAATAATTGCAGGCAGCTGATGTTAATAACAGTACTTTAGTCTGCTGCGCTACCAGGGCTCTCATACTCTTTAAATGAGTTTTCCCCACCGTTTAAATAGAATTTCAATGCAGAATCTTCAGGGATAGAAATTCTAAATCTACCCCACTGCCTTCTCCTTCCCCCCACAAGAAATCGCCCTCTATAGCTTACACAGTGACAAGATCTGCGATGATTTCAAGTGAGTCAGGGAAGCCTAAATTTCTCCAAATTTGTGATTCCTCTGAGCAGAGAAAAGTGACATCAATGATTTAATTCCACACCTAGATCCTCTCTAGCTCTTTTTGCTAATGTGTAAGTGGGAAATAATGACACCAATGAAAGAAAAACAGAAGAAAAAACTTGAAAGCCAATTTTCATAAGCCTTCACAATCACAGCATTTAGGAAATATACTAATTTAGTTAGTCTAAAGGGCAAACAACTGTAATTATAGATACTAAAAGTTTAAACATTCAGTTGAGAACAAACACAAGTTTCATTTATTTTAATGCCCAAATTCTAAATAGTGTTGCAACAAATAGAAATGCATGATTCTAGTGTGGTCAACATATATTCTGGTTGAGACTCTCACTAACTAGCACTTGACTTTAATTTATAACAGCGCCTTCAAGTTTTTATTGAAAAGGCCTGCCAAACTAACATAAGTACTTTTGTTATTTTTCCAAAATACTTAAGTACACAAGTTCCCCTCTCAACAGTCACATGAATGCACTTCAGTTGATTGGCAACTGAACAACAATTACAGCTGTTTGTAGCATCCTTACCAGTGTAAGATGCGATTGCATCTTATGCTGGTTTTGCCAAAACTGGGCATTTTCTTCCAGGCCCATAGCAAACCACTGGTTCACTTTGTCATTAAGCGAACCCAATGGTTTGCCGTGTTCACTTAATGACTTCTGCATTCACTTAATAACTGCCACAAAAAAGGCTGTAACTCTGTTGGTTACTCTTCAAGAAAAACAGCAATTTAATTTTAATTTTAAGAGATTATTAATTTTACAACTATCATTGTAAAAAGTCTAAGAGTCCATTAGGGTCATAATTTGAGGACTACATGTACCAAAAATAAATTATGTAGCGCTCTTGTTTTATACAGCTCTTTAAAACATTCTGCAAGGAGTCCTGTTCAAAAGGCACTCAAAAATGAAGGAAGCAGTTAAATAGCCATAATCATTATCACATGGTAGTTTTTGCTGTAATAAAAGATAAGACTGTGATATCTAAAACATGAATCTTTGCCATGATTTTTGACAGTTTGGCTAATAATACTTCAAACCAGTAAAATATGTTACTTTTAGACTTTATCATGCAGTTTCTCCTTTTTTCTCCCATTACATGCTTCAGAAACAGTGAATGTTACTTTATATTAGATTTACAGCAGTTAAAAGGTATGGATTCCTAAAACAAATCTTGATGGCTTTTTAAAAACAAAACCACCCAAACAGAACCCGGTCAAAGACTGTTTTCAGCACGGCATTTCTGCTCATAAAAGACTGGTTGTTAGAGTGGACTTAACATGGAATTGAGATGTATTCAGGTTATTTAATCGAAATTTACCACTAAGCTTTGAACATTCTGATGCCCCAAAGCGAGGAGGAGGAGGAGGAGGAGGAGGGTGGGGGGGGAGGAGGGGGAGGGGGAGGGGGAGGAGGATAACCATTTAGTGCCCTGTAATTGTAAATATTTTAGCATTTTTCAAGAAATATGACACTTTTATTTTAAGAGATTATTAATTGCCAGGAAAAAAATAAAAAAATGTTTAATTTTCAAACCAAAAAATGTTTAGTTTACTGAAAACTGTCAGCTGCCAAGTTATCATCAAATGAAATATGTCAGCCAAATGTTTTCAGTGTACAGTAATAACAAACAGCATCAACATAACTTAGCCAATGCAACTGTGAGTCAGGAATCTCTTACCAAATTTGTCACTCTTCTGGCATGTGTATAAATAAATACATGCTACTACAGAACAGATCTGTGCTGCACAAGGAGAAAAGTAAGGGAATAGAATGGACTAAACTTCTTTAGGCTGCTACATTACAAGTAATGGTTTACATGTGAAATACGTATTTTATATTTTAATGCAACATCCAGACAATTTGGCCAAAGAATCTATTTTTCTTCTGGAAGGAGCAGCAAAAGCAAAAGTCTTGAAGGATGCCAAGAGCAGGAAAGCCTCAACATGGGGAGGCCTATTTGATGTTTCTTCTTCACTGATTAAATTTGAAATTGTTCCTACGGAACTCCAGATAGAAATGCAGACATAAGCAAATGCCTATATAACCCCCAATCACTCCAGAGTCAGGCAATTCACAAGAACACACTGTACCGTTCTAGGCAGTCCAGAATCTTGGTAGGAACTATGGCTGAACCATTCCTATCCCAAGGTATTTTATGCTTCTGAAAGGTTTAACAAAAATGTTAAAAGAAAAATTGATCTGGGTGAAATGGTAGCAAAGGTATGTATCACAGCGTCCCATTCTATGCCATTGTGTTGAAATTCTTTGAACTTTCTAAGTTGCTGCTGCCAGTAATAGAATACTTTTTCATTTATTTAATGCATGAAATATTAATGTATATTTATGTTCTTGCCAACTTTTTTTCCTGGCTAATCCACTTATAATCTTCAACAAGTCATCAAGACTGACTAAAGTTCCTAGTCCAAAAACTTGACTAGACATACTAAACGTGCCAGTGACTAAAGAGATCGTTATAGTATTCTACAAAGTGTTTATATTAAAAAATAATATCCATAGTATTATTAATTATTTCCTTAAGCTACATTAACTCATTTGAAGTAGTCTCTCATCACGTCAAAGCTACAATATGGTTTAATTTGAAGTCTGCTATATGCTAGTATAAGGGACGCAGTGGCTCAGTGGCTAAGACGCTGAGTTGGTCGATCGAAAGGTTGGCAGTTCAGCAGTTTGAATCCCTAGTGCCGCGTAAGGGGGTGAGCTCCCGTTACTTGTCCCAGCTTCTGCCAACCTAGCAGTTCGAAAGCACATAAAAAATGCAAGTAGAAAAATAGGACCACCTTTGGTGGGAAGGTAACAGTGTTCCATGAGCCTTTGGTGTTTAGTCATGCTGGCCACATGACCACGGAGACATTTTCGGACAGTACTGGCTCTTCGGCTTTGAAACAGAGATGAGCACCACCCCCTAGAGTCGGGAACGACTAGCACATATGTGCAAGGGGAACCTTTACCTTTATATGCTAGTATTCTATTTTCTCTATTTTAATAGATTTTTAACTAAAAGAAAGCAATTTACAAAAGCTTAACTATTTTTTAATAAATGTTGGGAGGTTAGGAACAAAGATGATACTTAAAAATACATTATCATCTTTTTACCCAAGGTATTTTTATATGATATCATGATTTTATTTTGCTATGAATTCTCAGAATGGTAACAGGGTGAAAGAAGAATGAGATTGCTTATACTAAAAAGAAAATGAAGACATTTTATATGACAACTACAAGGACAAATTGACCAGCTTAAAAGAACCAGTTGTAAATATCTAGTTCTTTTTTCTTTTGGAAACCTCTGTGAAAGATTCCTGCTCCTCATCTTCTAAACCCATGGCATCTGTACATGGAAAAGTTCCAGAGAAATCTCATATATCTGCTGTTTATCATTTTAAAGGCTCCTTTGTATAAAATGACTGCAAATGTTTCAACTGTTCCCTAAAGTATTATATTTAAGTGGAGAAAGAGGCCTACCTAAAGATTTGCTGATTCTTGCAAAATGGCAGACATGCCTATCCAAATCTGAACCAATACTTACTTCATTTTAAGAATGTGGTGTTTCAATCATATGCAAATATATAAAAACACAAAAATCAAGATGGAAGCCTCAAAATACAAAGTAAGTTAGAAAACTATTCTTTACAAACACATCACATCTGTCACACTTAAGGCATTTTAATAAGCAAAATAGTGTGTGAGCATCTGGATGTAGTTGATCAACTTCATGCAGTATAAATAAAATAATAACAGATATAATCAGCCAAGAAGAAAATGAATGATGCCTCCTTTAAAAAAAAAAGGAAACATAGCAGGAAAGCATTTAAACTCTTGACTTCCTTACCACACAAATATTTAATAAAACACATTCCAAGTGGCATGTTGAATGATGTATCCATGTGCTATTCTGCTTAGTTCATTCGTAACTCTTATACTTGTGATAATTTTATATATTTGATTTTTTTTGTAAAATGATGTATTTGGATCATTTTTATATACTGGTGTTAAATTGGTATCATATGCTCCAAATATGAAAAGTTCAAAGTTAAATAATATATGAAAGAAAGGAAGGAAGGAAGGAAGGAAGGAAGGAAGGAAGGAAGGAAGGAAGGAAGAAAGAAAGAAAGAAAGAAAGAAAGAAAGAAAGAAAGAAAGAAAGAAAGAAAGAAAGAAAGAAAGAAAGAAAGAAAATAAATTATTTGGAGTTATTAATCTCATCAGGTACCAACTAAATGAGTGGAACAGGAGTTTATTTTCAAGAAGGTTGATTCTGGAGAGAGGGATTTGAAAAGAAAAGTAGCAGGGATGAGAACAAGAATGCTATATCAGCAGAACTGATAAATACTCATAAGGAACACTGAATGTTGTCATAGGGAGGCATCAGGGAAGAAAAAAGAAGCTAATAGAGGTCATCCTTGACTTATAACCACAATGTAGCCCAAAATTTCTGTTGCTATGTGAGATAGCTGTTAAGCAAGTTTTGCCCCATTTTATGACCTTTCTTGCCACAGATGTTAAGTGAATCGTTGCAGTTATTAACATCTTAATATGTGAATATGCTGCCTCCTTGGTGGCTCTAGGCTCCTAAATCAAGACTGCCATAATCACCCTGAACAAGAAACAATGGGCATAGTTTCTCAGCTCCATTCTAGCTGAAATACATAGGTTTTGTCCAGTTAGCTGCCTCATCAAACTGTAACTTTTAATAAACTTCACTGTTTGGCATTCCAACTGATTATTTGATATTAATCCAATAACACTATTTCACTCCAGCTAAAATACAGAGATGGAATTTTATGGCCATACAGTAACACAATTCTGTATTTTCAGTTCTAATACATGGTTAGCTACATTTTCAAGAGTTCCAAGACAGAGGTTAACATAATTCAACATTATATACTGGTATATATATTTTTGAACACATACTTTCTTGAAGGAAAAAAGGAAAACATGGGGGGTGAGGTAGGTTGCCATTTTTCCAATTTGGCTCATAATTTAGAAATAAAAACGAGATGGAACTTGGAGGAAAATAAATTATGCTTCTTACATAGTCTACCACTGAAAGCAAGGATTTCAAAGTACTTCCAGCCATCAGGGCGGGGAAATCCTTCTGCAAGGAATTTTTTGTGTCAGCTAATGAACAACAGGTTGTTCTAAAGTGTGTGAAAATGCTGTACAGACACAGCCTCAGAGCAAATAGCCCTTTGACTAAGAACAAAACTAAACAGATCTGTCAGGTGCTGGAAGTTCTGAGTGACATTTAAACCAGCATTCCATTTTTTCCATTAAAAACAGCATTTAACACAACAAAAAGTTTCCATCAAGTAATTCACCTAACAATTTCACCTAACACATTTAATTTCTAAGGATCTTTTTAACTTCAATTGACAGCAGGGTAATTAGACTGTATATACTAATAGGTTCTGCTTTTCAAACTGATTCCAACCTTGTCTGTCTTTAAATCTGGGGAATAGACTGTGCAGTAACTTAATATTCCTTCAGGATTTCTGGAACAGTGGCAGTAAATGATTATGTCTATTTAGTAAATCATGTGATGTTTTTAATTTCTTCATATTTCATCGTCTTCCTTTTCTACTACATTCTCCTTATGCAATTAATATTGAAGCTCATTTCAAATAACCCTAAAACAATACAGAATACTTGTGATCAAACAGAACCTCAGTGTTAGTATGTCTGTTTTTATTATAAACCAAATATTTCGTGAGACTGCAGCCTGCCTAACTTGCTATGCATTGAAGTCAATCAGGACCATTTCCTGATTTTCAGTTTCAGTTCATTAGTGTAAAAAGGAAAGTCAACTTCATTTTCAGTTTTAGAATTTAGTATGTCTTCTTGGGATGAATATCAGTAATACATGTAGTGGCTACCAAATATTATTTCCCTATAGGACCCAATTCTACATGAGGAGAACTAGAGAAAGGACTGCAATGTTGATATCCAGCATGTGCATGAAATGTGAACCTGGTCTCTTATTCCATGCCAGAATAAATGGAACCCAGTTCCTACTTTTTAAAGTAACAAACTTTGTAAGAAAATCGTGCAAGGAATAAAATTATCATTATGCCCTAACACAGTGATGACGAACCTTTTAGGCACTGAGTGCCCAAAGTGCACGCGCGCACCCAAACTGTAAGACAAGGGCACATGTGCTACTGCACCCCACGCATGAGCGCGCACCCCACACATGTACGGCAGAGACCCAAAGATCAGCTGGCCTGTGGGAGGCATGCACGCATGCACACAGACCCGAAACAGAGCTGGGGCGACAGTGCACGTGCACACAGAGAGGGCTCTGCGTGCCACCTCTGGCACATGTGCCATAGGTTCGCCACTACTGCTCTAACACATCACATAGGAGTCACTACCTTGTTAAAAGTTGCACTGATCTTCCTTTCTATTCACTTTTGTCCCAACTGCACTACTCAGGATAGTATGTTGGAACAAAAGTCTCATTGTTTACAGGCTGGAATGAAACTGGGATAAACACTAGGAATTAACAAATTACACCTTTGTGTTATTACTAGAAAAAAAAAATTCTGGGGAAAATGTTAAACACATTGTACCTTTTTTTTCTGAATAGGCAAATATTACTGCACAGTTTTGCCTATTTCTCTCTTGAAATATGTCAAATATTGACATCAGCATGAAAAAACAGTTACCTCATTGTCAGTTCCCACATCGAGCATAACGGGCAGACACTCCTGGGGCTTTACTCCTCCACACGCTGTGTAAAGTGCTAGTTTACCCACCGGGATGCCCATTCCATAACAACCTAGGTCTCCAAGGCCAAGAATACGTTCTCCGTCAGTCACCACAATCGCCTGTGGAAAAGTATGGTAAACATTATAAAACTGCAAAGGTATCCTGAATTCTTTGTTATGATCAGTTTTAAGCTCTGTCATGATATTAATATTTTCCAAATAACATGAATGAATGAATGAATGAATGAATGAATGAATGAATGAATGAATGAATGAAATACTGCATTATTAAAGTAAATAAATCTTTGGTCAATCAATTATATGGGCTAAGTGAATTCAATCACTAAATGAGAAACAACACATGACAAACAAAGTGAGCACGCTAGATTCCCTTTAATGATGCCCTTTTATTAATCCTACTAATAAAAGAGAACAAGGTTTTTTTTTAACCATTTTCCTTTCCCTCCTGCTATTCCAGGGAGTTGCCTATTCTCCCAGAGCAGATTTGGCAGAGAATACAAGACAGTGAAAGAAATGGGCAAACTTTATATATTTTTTAAATTTGTCAATAGCCTCACAAATATAAAATATATTTTTGATAAAAGAAAAGATACCAGTGGGTATAATTTTCTTCCTTAAGGGTTTAGATAAAGCAAATAAAAATGTAACTCTCTGATACAATGTGTGTGTTTAAGACAACAATTGGCATCTGCAGTTTCTACTGCCCAATTAATTGGAGAGTTCTGGCTAATGATTTCTTTTTAATAGATGCTCTAATGAATTCGTTGTTGAAAAATTGCAATATCTTGCTGTGATGCAAAGAGGAAAAAACTTAGTAATCCTGTTACTTAAACAACCTATGTGATTGAACATGAATAGCCCAGCACCATAATCCTGAACATTTGCACTAAAAAATGTAACTGTTTAACACATTGTTTTAACTCCTCTGAGTAATGATTCATTCTTTGTGGTTTACATTTCCATCTCTGAGTAATGATGCAGTGCTATTTCCAAGTTTTGTTTTCCAATTTAAGGATTTAATTTCTGACAAAAGGCTATTGATTATCAACCAATTAGGTATAGGGAGCCTTTATCAGCCCAACTGTCACATTAAAGTCCCAGGGACACATCCTGTGCCAGCCCCTTCATTCTCCCTTCCTCTCTCATGTAACAATTCTATATTAATAATTTCATCTCCTCAAATTGGCATCTACCCATAGATTATCCCCCATTGCTTTTCATATTTACAGAAAAGGAATCCTGCACAGGCACTTCTGTTTTCAGAAATGTCCAAAATGTTGAAATCTGAAGATGTTTTCTTTTACCTAGTAAAGCCTTCTTTCTCCTTTTATTTAGTAAACCTTAAGAAAGCAATCCAGATAAGACTGGAATATGGATGGCTGGAGGGTGAGAAAAACCCCAGTAGGATGACTACTCAGTTGTAGCAGTGGGTCAAAAAAGAAAAACAGCTGGGGCAAAGGGTCTCTTTGATATAGCCTCCCAACCAGCAGGATTTCCTGGAAATTAGGACTGGCAGCAAGGATTGATGCAAAAAGAAAGAAAAAAAGATGGCCATGCTGTGACAATTACAAAGCAGTCTATGTGAGACTATAGTACTAGGGGAAAAACACAGGGTTTGTTAACAAGACTCTACAAAGACATTAACAATATGTATTAAATATATCTATGTTGTTTTTGCTATATCTACAGAATTTGGAATTTATCATGGTATCAAGAATTACAGATCGAGAGGGCAAATGAGAGTTGGCTAGAAGAATTATTATATAACACTTATTCTAATCTACACCTTCATCACAGCAACGTACTGTGGTCAATATCCAAATTGGTCTTGGACAAGAAGAATATGTTCAATTAACATGGATAAAATTTTTGGAGGTGTTCTAGTAATCACATTATTTCTAGGAATTTTTTCTTTTTTTTATTGCTATGTTTATCATTTTTGAGGTGGCGTCAATCCTTTAATATTGTTGGGTTTATTTATATTTAATTGGTCAGCTAAGCACAATGAAATACAATACATACTGATAAATGACTGGGAATTGCAACTGGTTTAGAATATTGTTATTAGGCTACTAGTAAGTACAAAGTACAGTCTTGGTGTTAGTATGTCAGACTTTAGGCACAATTTAATGTATTGGTACAGACCTCTGAAATCCTAAGTGGCTTAGATCCTCATTGTCTAAGGGAATGCCCATCCCAATTGTATGGATATATTAATCTGCAGGAAGAGCCCTTCTAAAGAGACCCTGCCATCTACAACTCATCTATCTCACAGATGGAAGAAGGTCTTCTCCCGCATTATTCCTGGACTGTGGAATTGCAAACTGCAAACATCTCCATTTTAGAAGATCTGTCAAGGCACATGCCTTTTTCCAGGTTTTTAAAGTTAATTACTATTAGCATTGGGTTTAATTTTTTTTTAATTGTTTGCATTTCACATTTTACTGAATATTAGCCACCTGAATAGTACAGCAGAATATAATCATATAAGTAAACAAGCAAATATGATGGAGGAGATGAAGACATACATAATGCAGATGTGCAGATAAGAAGACCCTAGGAATCCCATTCAATAGAGTTTCCCTGCTGCTGCTTTAAAAATATGTGTAGAATAGTGCAAATAAGAAAATTGTTTAAATTGCAGATAAATCATATTCATGAATCATCCTGCCAAATCAGCTGCTATTTACCAGATTTTTTTTAAAAAGCAGATAGCACTTCCAAAGTTCTTAGAGAAAGAATCTCAGCAACCCGAAGCTTCTGCGCCAGGTATTTTTCACTGCAGTTTCAACATTTATAAACAAAAATAATCTGTTTCTGGTTTTTCTGTGCTAATCCTTTGAGAATACAACCATTGTTGCTTAAGAAACAGGTATTCAATGCTACATTCCACAATGATTACATATTTCTGTCCTGGCCCCAAAAGAAAATATCTGTAAGCTGGTGAGTGGGGTAAAATCCATCGGTTATTGCAACAGCTACTTCCCAATTGACATAATAGGGAAGGATCTGGCAATGGTGTAGAAGCAACTGGCAAACCACCTGCTCTACCAACCCTGCATGCCTTTATAGATAGCACATATACCTGAAAGGGCAGCCAAGATCTAGAGAAGATTATACATTCCACTGTAGAGATGGTGCATACCAAGTATCCAAATAATTTCAGTGCTCCCATTCAGAGCTCACTGAATCAAAGGGAAATCTTTAATAAGCTGACAATGCTGTTCTCACATGAAATGTGGATTTAATCATATTAGCCTGCTATTTTCATAAAAGTCAAAAGGGAAAAAAAACAATGCATTCTCTTAGAAATATAAAATTAATAAACAATGCTGGTCACATTATTGCTTAGCAAACATATTTATAGAAAAAGCTAAGTAGGCCATACTAGCAGGATTTTAAGAGTTGTAAAGGTAAGTAAGTTGTTGTTTTTTTTTTGTAAAAAGTTTTTCTTTATTTTTTACACATACACACACACAAACATACAATGTATTTTTGCCGAACAGAGTATTTGGCCGGTTAACAAATTTAAACAGTTTTTGATCCTTACAACTAAGATTACAATTTCTATACCTCCTTTTTGCCATGGTATTTATTTTCATCTATTTTTTACCAATATTATCCTTCATTTTCATCCCTAATTTTAACCAAATTCCAATTTTCCCTTCTATTCTATATTAAACCCCTTCTCATTGTCAACTATTTTTATATCCATCATCAGAATAATTAATTTTGTGATGTTACAATTGTTCAATTCTTATAGGAATAGTGAACCCACTTGTTTTATAACTTACATTTTCTTAAGTAATACAGTCCAACATTTTAATATAATCAATTACTTATGTAAATGTCTTTTCCATTTATATATTCAAACAAGAAAAAAAGAAAATAAACGTGGCTATTCCAATTAATTCCATTTTCATACATGTATGAAGGTAAGTTTTATGTAACATATTTAACACTCTAATATCCCACATCTTCCAATATGTGTTACTATAAACGATGACATCAAAATGTGTGTCCTATACTAAAATATTATAAATCACATGAATAGTTTTATTCCTCATATATAGTATGTTGGAATTTTTAAAAATCCCAAAAAGCTTTTTTTTGCATAACAATTTTAACTTCAACCTTTAAAGTTATTCTTTGTAGTGTTTTTGAAGAAAAAAAGCAGGCTAAAACTATTTTAAATAAGCCTCAAGGTATTTTACTATTTCAGATCCAAACTGAATAAAGGTACTTTTATTAGTTTTAATATCTAATACTATGGTCAAAGGGTTCCATGTTTGAATATTCCCTACATTTAAAAAACTCTACCATGTTAGAAAAAGTGCCAGCATGCTTTCTCTGAGACATGGTGCTAGATTAATGGAATTTTCATGGGACATTCCTATATCAAAGCAAAACCCAACACTATTGTTTATGTCAGTAACTTATAGATATGATTCTAAACATGCACATACATCTGAGAGACACCTACCTTTATATTAGTTTCAGGCCATGCTTTAAACAATGTTTCGATATGTCCTCGATCATGGGAAGTGATGAAGAGTCCTCTGTAAGGAAGTAATTCAAACTTTAAATTATTTTTAAAACATGAAGCCTGCCTGCCTGCCTGCCTTCCTTCCTTCCTTCCTTCCTTCCTTCCTTCCTTCCTTCCTTCCTTCCTTCCTTTCCTCCTTCCACCTACCTACCTACCTACCTACAATTATATCTTAATTTGACATACAACTTTCAGTATTAATTTAATATATCGCTTAGTGTTTATAGTTTTGTTAGTGATTTGCACTGTATTAACCTATCACATTTAGCTTATAATGCAATGACACTTAAGTTTTGTTTAGAGAAGGTGTATTAAATATTTTACAGTATACCTTGGAAGATACCAGCCTTTTCCTCTATTTAATCACCATTTTTTTTTAAAAAATCTCTCATTTCATCTATTAATTCTTGTTCTTTTTCATTCAGTTTTTCTGTATTTCAAGGACAATGTTCTATATGCCATGCTAATCACCAAATGAGCCTTTGGCCACTCATGGCTTTGATCAATTAAAGCTTTCATACAATGTTTTTAGTAAGCTAGAGAAGAAATAGACTAGGCTACTAGCTTTAGTTGTATCGGTAGCAACAATATGCACAATATCAGACAGTTCACACATATTTTGAAATGATTCCCACCAGCATAACAAAAGCCCAGTTTACCCAAAGGATGCTCATGCTGTTCTAGGCATGCTAAATTCCCTAATCTAAAGACAAGTTTATGTGGAAACCAACTCTTGCCTAAATCCTATCATGGAGGCTTCTGCAGTGTAGCAATTTACTCAGGATGGATAAGTAGAGGATGATTACAATTGTGAAATGAAGGGATTTTAACATTTTACCTCAAACCTGTAAACCTAGTACATAAAATGCACCACTTAACACCATCCTCAAGAATTGTCTACTTACATATCAGTGCTGTCAATGTATTTGTGAGCTGAACGGTGAACTACATGCAACGCTATTGAAGTGTATTTATTGTATTTACTGTGGGCAGCTCACAAGAAAGGAGGAGGGGGAATAAATGTAACAAATATATGGCAAGATGACAGAAACTGGACTGGTATGGAAAAAATAAACACACCCACACAGTGCAAAGGAGATTTTATTATCCCTCATTAAAGGCCTGAGATGACAGCCAAGTCTTTAAGCCCCTTCAAAACAGCGGGGGGGGGGGGGGGCATCAGGTTTTCTGGTACAATCTCAGGATTGTACCAGGGGCCAGTCACTACCATAGAGAAGATGTGCTTCCAGGGAACCAATAGATCACATTATTTATCTAAAGAAACCCAAAATGTGCCAACTTTCCTAGATCAAACTGGGCATGACAGAGGATACTATGGGACTAAGGCAGAACCTCAGTTAACCAAGTTCAAATCAGTTAGACTCCATCCTGATTTAATGAACATGAATTCTAGAAAAATCATTTTCCAACATTATAAACTAAGATTAGAAAGACCGGCATGGAAGATTCAATAAATGTTATACATATGCCCATAGAGGCAGTTGGGAGCATTTTGTGAGTGTGGAAAATGATACGATTGGTTTAATGGTTCAAAAAAAGCTGTGGCCTAAGTACAGTCACATATTCCAAAGCAGTTCTTTCCCAAAAATAAAAATAAAAATTGAACAGCTTTAATTATAATTACCAGTCTTGACATCAGTTTGAATTTTCTGGCTGGCCCTATAATATGATCAACTGCAGAGAGGGAGATGCAAACTACTTTTAGAATCGTGCAAGTCAGAAACAGAATCTCCAAACCAAATTTGGCTATCTTTGGGCACTGATGACATATTTAAGATAGTTAAAGTGTATATTCCCATGGTATCCCGTTAAGCAGTTTTCTATAACAGCCTAAAAGTCATAGGACTAAAGATATGTCATTCCTAAATTGTTAGAACATGAGATATTTACAATATGGTTTTAAAAAATTCCTTACATTTTTTTTAAGGATTAAAGATCAAGCTTGTCGTGACTTTTGGATATTTAACTTAAATTACTAACATTAAATTATTAAGCTTGTCATTTTTAAAAGATGTTGCAAAATATAAACACAATCTAGGTTGCCCTGTCCTGCTTGGGGTACTTTGTTCAAGGAAAGTCAAATGTAAAATAAATCCTTATAGTAATAGGTACTCTATTTTATGAGAAAAGGGTCAAAATAACATGGATCATTTATCCTGGGAAGAGACTCCAAAGTTAATTATATTGTGCAATTCACAGAGGGATTAAAATACTTTAATCAGGATATTCCATGGATGTTTCATGGAAAAAATATTAATTTGGATACCAACATTAAAAAAATGTAGTTTTAAAATAATTCCTTAAAAATGGCTACAAGGTTCCCGATTGAAAAATAGTATTCAATTTTTGCATTCAGACGATGGAGGATTCAATTTCAAATATATTCAAAAACACTTGAACTAGTAGTACCAAATTATTTCTTGCTTCTATGTTAAGATTGTTCTAATGGAAAAATAAGAACATGACAGAAGAGAAGTAAACATATATATATATATACACATACATATACATACATACATACATACATACATACATACATATGTCTTCTCAAGTTTTCGCGGGTGTGTGTATATAAAAAGTTAAAATTTCAGGTGTTTTCCCGCGTCATTAAAAGTCTGTTAGTTAAAATGCTTAAAATCTTAAAATCCTGGCTAAAATCCCAGCTCAAAATCCTCTAAAATACTAACAAAACACTTTGTAAGGTTTTTTAAAACTTTGGCTAAAATCCTAACCAATGCCTAGCAGATGAGGCACATGTACAAACAGAGCTTCAGACTCTCACAGAGGTATTAATGGCAAATGGGTTCCACGAAAATAAAATTAGAAGTATAATTTGGCAAGGGACATTAGGACAGAGCGAAACCCAAGAAGAAGAACAGAATATGGGAAAAGCCATCCTGCCCTATATAAAAGGGACCACTGATAAAATTGGTAAAATACTACAGAAACAAAAAATAAAAACAGTGTTCCGCACAGATAGAAAAGTATCGATGATATTGAGAAACCCCAAGGATAAAATTGAGCTGGAAAATCAAGGGGTATACGAAGTGCCATGTGCCTCCTGTCAGTCATCTTATATTGGACAGACGAACAGACGAATAAGTGTGCATTTAGAAGAACACAAAAAAGCAATGAAAAAGGAAGAACAAACTTCTTCTTTGGTACAACACATGAAGGCCACCGGACATAATATCGACTTCAACAATACTAGAACAGTGGTGAAAGAGGAACATCTTAATAAGAGAATAATTAGGGAGGCTATCGAAATTGAAAACAGGCCCCAGAATATGAATAGACGAGATGACACTTCTAGGTTATCAAGTATTTGGAGATCTGCACTGAGGGAAACTCGAGTCTTAACATCAGAGGATAGGCAGAGATCCCAACAGGCAACCAGTGGTGTTGTAATGCCTGCCAGAATCCTTCCCTCTTTGCAGATGATAGCTAGCAATAGGGAGAGGGAGAGAACCAAGCCAGAAGATAGGCTGAGATCTCAACAGGCAACCAGTGGTGTTGTGATGCCTACTAGAATCCTTCCCTCTTTGCAGTTGACAGTTAGTAATAGAGAACCGGAGAAAGCTGGGCCTTTAACACGCAGTCAGGCTGCAGCTAGGATAATGAAGCAGGAGGAAAAATGGCTGCCCTCCAATCAGGACACAGAGTTGCAGGCTAACCAGCATATGTCAGCAGCAGCGATCAGAGAAAAGAGACAACTCCGACCTCGCAGCCTACCCACAGCTTCTAAACTGAAAGTAGGGGCCCGATGATGACAAGTTAAAGACCTTGTCAAAACGTTGCCAAAAAAACCTTTAAAGTGTTGGTTAGGATTTTAGCCAAAGTTTTACAAGACCTTAAAGTGTTTTATCAGGATTTTAGAGGATTTTGAGCTGGGATTTTAGCCAGGATTTTAAGATTTTAAGCATTTTAACTAACAGACTTTTAATGATGCGGGAAAACACCCGAGATTTTAACTTTTTACATATTTCTCTTCAGCCAGGTTCTTCCTACGTAAACCAAGATTTTTATGCAGCCCTAGTTCAGTGAAATCACAATCCACTAGTTTCTAGGCTTTTTTTCTGGCAGCCAGCAAACACTCTGCTGCCCATTGGGAGACTACCCAATGCTACCCATTGTTTGCTGGCTGCCAGAAAAAATGCCTAGAAACTAGTGGATTGTGATTTCACTGAACTAGGGCTGCATAAAAATCTTTGTTTACGTAGGAAGAACCTGGCTAAAGAGAAATACACATAAAGCCTACAAAAAAGAAAGAAAACATATATATATACACACACAAAACACACACACACACACACGTATAACTAAAAGAAATAAATGGTTGTTATTCTGACCTCCAAATTAAACATCAAATTCCACAAGATAATTCCATAAGATTTCTGGAAAATTGTGCAGTATATACATCAAATCTCCACATCTGCTTCTAAGAAGTAATCTGAACCAGAAAAGTCTGTTTCCTACATTGTTTAACATCTACTGTAGATGAAACCATTGGGTGAGGTCATTCATTGATTCAGAGTGATGTGTCATCAATGTGAAAATGATACCGAGTTATATCTCTCTGTCCCTAACCAGGGAGAGGATGTAGCGGAATTTCTGACATGGTGCCTGAAGATATTTAGGTTCTGGGTGGGACTGAACTCTAACCAAATGAAAACGGCTGTGGAGTCAAAAGCCAACTGAGTCTGAAATTAATTCATCTATAGTTCCGGATGAACTCATCCTGCTCTGAACAAATCTGGTTTATAGGGGTGGAAAGGGCTCTTTCATAGCTCCTACTTGAATGTAAATGGAGGTTGTGTTGAAGGGAGCCTTTGCACAGCTACATGTGATGTGCCAAACAGCCACATTCCTGGATTAGGAGATCTGTGCATGGTTATTCATGACGGTGTCAGCTCATGGTGGGACTTCTGCAATTTGCTATACATGAGGCTTGCTAGAAGGCCATCTCAAGAAGCTTCAGATGGTCCAGCATGCAGCAGTGTAGGTAGATTCCAGATACAGGTAGTCCTCGACTTACGACCACAATTCAGCCTAAAATTTATGTTGCTAAATGAAACAGCTGTGACTTTTGCCCCATTTTCCAATCTTTCTCACCACCGTTGTTAAATTAGTAACACAGTTTGTTAAGTGAATCTGGCTCCCCCGTTGACTTTGCTTGTCAGAAGGTCACAAAAGGTGATGACATGACCCCAGGACACTGCAACCATCATAAATATGAACCAGTGGCCAAGCATCTGAATTTTGATCACGTGACCATGGGGATGGCTGCAACAGTCATAAGGGTGAAAAACAGTCATAAATCACTTTTTTCAGTGCCATTGTAACTTCAAACGGTCACTAAATGAACTGTTGTAAGTTGAAGACCACCTGTACTTTATCTTTGGGACGTTATCCTGCTGGTCTGATGCTGGATGCATTTCACAATGTTGGTTGCCACCTTTAAAGCCTCTATGGCTCAGGGCCTGAATACCTACAGTATAAATCCGCATCTCATTTGTTGCACCTATATCTAGCAAATGAGTTAGTCTTGAGTTAGTCTCAGTCTGTTTCAAATGTTAATCATTCTGTTTTATTTCACAATATCCTTCAGTGTTTGACAGACTCCATTTATATACAGGAGAAAATAATTAAAATATGAATTATTCCTGTTGACAGATAAACATGAATGCTAGTTGGGATCAACTATGGAAACCACAAGAAACATTAGATGAAAAGGCTCTATTGGATCATAATGGGTCAGGTAAGTAAGCTAATGGGGGAAACAATTGTCTTCCAGGAACTCTGAAGAGAAGGGTTAAGGGCTATTTAGAGAAGCTGCAGGAACAAGTGCTGACAAGATTTGGAGACTGGCCCAAAGTACTATGCCCTTGTGTGACTACAGAGATTTATTGGAAATCTTCCAAGCAACTAGAACCTGAGCAATTCCTGGCATCGAAGGTTTGAAAATGTGCTGACATCTGAATTTAAGACTCAAAGCTAAGGATGTTACTGGAAAGCTAAAGAAGGAGAGCTAAAGTTTATTCAGACAAATAAAGAAGGGACAAAACAGGAGCTAAATTCAGGAAGAACAATATTTCAGCAAAGTGAATTGCAATGCAACAATGAGCAATGATGCCCTCAAACTTACCACTGGATGAAGAGGCAAAAGAAAAAACAAAAACTATCTGGCATTTTCCATCTGCCAGAGGTCAAGAACCATTGGATGTTTAGTAGTAAAGTATTTTTAGTAGTAAGGTATTTTGTATTGTGGCTTGTGTTTTTATTATTGTGAGACGCCGTGAGTCCATTGGGAGATAGGGCAGCATATAAGCCGAATAAACAAATAATAAAATAAAATAAAATAAAATAAAATAAAATAAAATAAAATAAAATAAAATAAAATTATTATTATTATTATTATTATTATTATTATTATTATTATTATTATTATTATTATTATTATTTTATTTCTATACCGCCCCTCTCCCGAAGGACTCAGGGCGGTGTACATCCTATTAAAACAAAAAATATACAAATATCAAAATTTAAAATTATTAAAAATATTACACAATTTTGGCCCAGATTAAAAACCCCAATTTAAAAACTCCCAATTTAAAATAATTACATAATTATCCCTGCCTGGCGAAACAGCAGGGTCTTAAGGGCACAGCGAAACACACAGAGGTCGGAGATCTTGCCTATTTCCAGGGACAGTTCGTTCCAAAGGGCAGGAGCTCGCACAGAGAAGGCTCTCCCCCTGGGTGTCGCCAGTCGACATTGCTTGGCTGACGGCACCCTGAGGAGTCCCTCTCTGTGTGAGCGGACTGGCCGGTGGGAGGCTATTGGTGGCAGAAGTCAGTCTCGCAAGTACCTGGGTCCTAAGCCATGGAGCGTTTTAAAGGTGGTAACCAACACCTTGAATCGCACCTGGAAGACCACTGGGAGCCAGTGCAGCTTGCACAGGAGAGGTGTCACATGGGCGCAACGAGTCGCGCCCATAACCACCCACGCGGAAGCATTCTGTTGGAGCCTCCGAGTGCTCTTCAAGGGGAGCCCCATGTAGAGAGCATTACAGTAGTCCAGTCGTGAGGTGACAAGGACATGAGTGACCGTGCGCAAGGCATCCCGATCCAGAAAGGGCCACAACTGGCGTACCAGGCGAACCTGATAAAAAGCCCCCCTGGCCACAGCCATCATATGCTTTTCTAAAGACAGCTGTGCATCCAGGAGGATACCCAGATTGTGAGCCCTCTCTGTGGGAGGCAAAGATTCACCCCCAATAGTCAGCGATGGCACCAGCTGACTATACCGGGATGCCAGGAGCCACAGCCACTCGGTCTTGGAAGGGTTGAGCCTGAGCTCAACCCTTCAGTAAAAGTCTGCCATTTCTTAGCTGCTTTAAAGATTTCATAAGAAAGCAATGATAAAAGAAAGGTGATAATTTTTAAAAATACATACAAATTTAAAAAAAACAGCTTTACACTATAGAAGGAAATGATTATATGGTGTAATAACAATATATCATAATTTCTTTTTACACAATATATCATAATTTGTTTTTACACATACAAATAATAAAACACATGAAAATTAAATCAGAATTTTAAGAGGCTGTAAATCTTAAGACTATGAAAGATGCAAACATATTTAATTTGAATTGCCATGAATAGTCTCCAATAATTCCAGCTAAAACATTTTCGGTGCCAAAAGTTAAGCATATGTATAACTGTTCAGTGAACTACACATTGTCAAACTTTACTCTATCAAACAAAAAAAAAATTGTTATGACTGAAGCAAACCCTACTAAAGCCAGACAGTCTCTACAAAAAAGAAAAACTATAAAATGTTACTAGCTGTGGATGAATTTCCAAGAAGCGTATTGATAAATATGAAATCAATACTTTATTCTAAAGTGAGAAGTCATTATATTAACAAGTTCCAGCCCTGTATTCCCATTAAAACTTAGAAAACAGCAGGATATTGGTACTATCCAATTAGAATCAGAATTCACTTTGAAATGCAACATTGTCCAAGAATGCTAACATGATGACTACAGTATGTTCTACATCTTGCACCCAAGATGTCTGTATTTCAAAGCCCGTATGAAATAAACTGTGAATGGTTACATACTTTACAGAGACAGTAATGGCTAAACAAAGAATGGGTTACTGACAGAAAACAGTAATATCTGACAAAAGGATAATGGCGAGACTAGCTCATGCTGATGAAAGGCAGAGTATGGTAGAACACAGAGAAGCAATTGTAAATTGCTTCTCTGTGTTGCAATTGTAACACTCATAAAATACTTCATTTTCCTTTAAGCCTAGGATAAGCAACAAGAACTCTCCAGCTTCATTTCTCTGCCCCAGGTTTGTGCTGCTTATATTTTCATGGTGGTTTTTTTTAAAGATGAAGACTTAAAAGAAACAAATAAACAAAAATAAAACTTAATGGAAACTCAACCCATCTACTTTGGGGCAAATAAAAGCCAGAATACCTCCCCTCACATACCATTTATCTGTCTTGGGGGACATCACTGAATCACTGCCAATGGGATGCCTACAGATTCTCATGCCTCCCCCTTCAAAAGACCCTTTGAAACAGAAACAACCACAGCCATTGACCAACAAAAATTGTCTATGCTCATGTTGAGGCCCAAGGAAACTTTCCAAATGATCTCTTTAAGAGTAACCCAACTATATGTACAAACCAGGCAGTGCCAAGTTAAGTAGACAACAGAATATTTAGGAAAAAACAACAAGTTAAAATATACAAATATGTTTTATTTGTATGCAAATATGTCTTTGACACAAATATGCAAAGAAGAGCAACTAAAACAATTAAAAGGCCTGGATTCTAAAACATATACAGAACGGTTGCAGGATTTGAGTTTGGCCAGCGTAGAGAAAAAAAAAAAACTAGGAGGGACATGATAGCAGTATTTCAGTATTTGGGAGTCTGCCACAAAGAGGAGGGGGTCAACTTATTTTCCAAAGTACCAGAGGGCAGGACAGGAAACAATGGATGGAAATTAATTAAGGATAGAAGCAACCGGGAATTAAGAAGAAACTTCCTAACAGTGGGAACAATTAACCAGTGGAACAACTTGCCATCAGAAGTTGTGAGTGCTTTATCTCTGGAGGTTGTTAAGAGACTGGACAGCCAGCTGTCTGAAATGGTATAGGGCAGTGGAGGTATTCAGCCGAACGAACCGGTAGTGGTGTCGGCAGGTGCACACGCTCACATTTGCGAACCGGTAGCGAAGGTAAGTGAATACCCCCCCCCCGGTATAGGGTCTCCTGCTTGAGCAGGGGGTTGGACTAGAAGACCTCCAAGGTCCCTTCTAGCTTTATTCTGATTGATAGATTGATTTTGGAGTCCAGATGTTGGTAGCTCATGTAAGGCCTCCACTGCCTTCATAGAAACTAACCTAGCACAAATATTTATATGCTGGATTCACACATTTTGATGAACTATACTCCATTAGCATTTTGGTTAGACTAGCATACTATCCAGCTCACTGTGATATGTTCAATAAGCAAAATCTGAAAACAAGGACATCTTTTAAACTAATAAGAACAGTCACGAAAATATAAGATTTCATGATTTCACTCCTGCCAAACTACTAACCATGTTTAAGAAAGTGGGAAGAAGAAACAATATATCCCATGTCTACTAGTTTCATTTTGCTTTAAGTTAAGAAGGATTTTCAACTAAACAACTATTACATTTTTAAATTTAAAATGATTCCACCTATTATATTTTAATTATCATTCAATTAAAGTAACTAGTGAGGGTCTAGCTAAGAAAGACCTACTAAAAGCTACATATGGAAATTTTAAAACAAGAATGAAATCCTAAAACCACATTTGAAAGGCTAAACATCTGGACTTCACCTGGCTCAGCATCAATTTTAAAAACCCTATTCTACTTCATTAGGGAAAACTCATTAACGTCACCATTCTTTTTCAAATATATTACTATCTCTGCATATATAGTTTTCCTTTGTCAACCGTTAAAACTTTTCCTTCGGTTACAAAAAGTTCCACTGAAATATATAAATCATATACTATAGTAATAGCATGCTTGCTGAATACTGCCTGAAACATTTCACATAAGAGAAATAGGATCCACCAGATTTACAATAAATACAGTAAGCCCAATAACGATGGCACATACTCAACATATCCAGATACCTCAGATTAGAAAATATGCCTCAATATGCTATGCTGTTATGAAGTGAAGTAGCTCTTGGCATCTTCAAAAGAACCCCAATGCATATGCTTTCTGTGTGCTGTGCGAAGTTGTAAGAAATGCACCCGGTTTCCAAAGAATTCCTTCCCCATAATTAACCTAGCCCATACAATTCTCTTGGAAAGGAGTAGGATCTCAGAAGCACACCATTTCCTCTACTTTTTCTGAGCCCAGAAATACATTGAAGATTTATCTTCATGTTAAATTAATAACACAGTTCCCAAATAACATGGATTGCTTTTTTTTTAATTGAGGTTAGCACACTGACAATACAAGCTTTCCTTTCCTTTAGTAAATTCAATCGCAGCATTGGACAGAGGGATTTTCATCAGGATTGCACCTCACAATGGAAGAGTTAAACCTTTGTTCCCTATGTTCCCTTTGTTCTACAGTTCTCGTAGAAATTGCTACTCTCCCATATTTTCCCCTTTATTATGACACTTACCTACAACACCTGCAAGTTGGGTAAAATCTATTACATTTTATTACCCATGATTTTGGAGGGAAATCAGGTGACTGACAATGACTGGAGATAGCGCCAAGAAGAACAGATAATGGAAACAGCAAAGTATAGTCTTTTCCCAAGTCACGAATGGATGGAAAATATTAATTCAGTAGTGGGAAAAGCCCTATAGACTAAAAGTATCATCTGCATTTAAAGTAGCCTGATTTTTTAAAAAATCTGTCCCATATATTTCTAAGTAAAAATTGACTGATTTATGCAAATGCAATTTACTTGCTCAATAGTATAGAAATACCATTATATGTGCCGCTGTATATTAAATCAAATTGAAAAGTCCTAGTTTTGGGGCTGAAAGAGAATGATTGGCTCAAAATCATCTAGTAGGCTTCTGTTGGTGAGTGTAAACATGAACCAGGATCTGCCTGTTTCTAGTTTAACACTTTAACCAAACAGATTAATTAGATCTCTTTCCGACAGATTTCAGATCTAGGCCTAGTAATGAAACTATATTGATTGTTTTGGTGAATGAAGAGAGTGTAGTCTTCCTGATTCTATTGGATCGCTTAATGGCATTCACAGTAATTGATTATAGCATCCTTCTAGATCACCTAAAGGACTGACAATGGCTGGGAGTGTTTGCTTTTCAAATTGGTCAAATCTATAGTGGCACATATAATGGCATTTCTATACTTAACAGTCAGTCCTAGAGGAGATCAAACCCTGGCTGCTCTTTAGAAGGCCAGATCCTGAAGATGAAACTCAAATACTTTGGCCACTTAATGAGAAGGAAGGACTCACTGGAAAAGAACATAATGCTAGGAACGATTGAGGGCAAAAGAAGAATGGGATGGCAGAGAATGAGGTGGCTGGATGGAGTCACTGAAGCAGTTAAGTTTAAATGGTCTCCGGGGGATGGTAGAGGACAGGAAGACCTGGAGGAAAGTTGTCCATGGGATCGCAATGGGTCGGACACAACTTTGCAACTAACAACAACACTTAAGTAAATTGTTCCAATTGGTGATAATGGGGAATGAGTGTTCACACCATTGTATAGGATGCTGCAAGACTGGACTCTTCCCTGCAAGTTGTTTAACTTCTCTATGGAACTATTAGGTCAAGTCATTTGTTGATTCCAGATGAAATAACATCAGTATGCAGATAGTGTCGAGTTATATATTGCCTTTCCCAAGTCAGACAGGAAATATAGTAGATGTTCTTACTGTCTAGAAGCAGTAAAAGACTGGGTGGAATGAAACAACTTGAAACTGAATCTTAGCACTATGAAGTTGTGGCTTGTCCAAAAACCGTCTGATTCGATTATAAGCCCTATGTTGGTTCTGGAACGAATTGCATTCCTCCTGAAAGTTGCAGGGGGTGGTGGCTGAAGAGATTCTTCTGGATTCATAGCTTTTACTTGATCTAGGAGAGGAGGCTGTGGCCAGGGATGTCTCTGCCCAGCTTCTGCAGCAGTCACTCATTTCCTCAAGGTTGGATTGCTGCAACACGCTCTATTTGAATCTGTCTTGGCAGAATACCTGGAAACTTCAGCTGGTGCAGAATGTAACAGCCCAAATGCTGGTGAGAGAGAGCTGTTTCAGCTGTATTCTGCCAGCTGCACAGTGGAAGTATTGCATTGGTTATGACCTGGAGTCAGAGGAATTAGTCAGGCTATAAAACTTATAAATAAATAAGCAAACAGGATCTACTAATATAGTAGATCAGTGGCGCCCAACCTATTGGGCACCAAGGACCAGTTCTGTGGAGAGAGGGTTTTCCGCAGACCAGAAGGGACATGGTTTTGTGTGCTGCCTGCATCCTGCAGATGGGGCTTCGCTTGTTTGCACGGTCCGGTTTCTGGCGTGCTGTGGCCCAGTGCCGGCCAACGGACCAGGGTTGGGGACCCTTGTATTAGATTATCCCTGGACTATATGCTACTATGCATAAAGCAGTGTTGATTAATTCAGAGATAATGTTCATTCAAAAGACAATCAAATCAATTTTGCTTTTAATTCATCATAATATTTTCCAAAAGACTTCAGGGGAAATTATATACTTTACAAGCTTTTCTATATAATTTTCTAGTTATATAGTTTCAGGAATAAAAGTAGGGTTATTTTTTGCATAAAAATATAACAACTTCTCAAAAAAGAATGTGTAGGCATTTGAGATTTGTTTTGATACTAAATAAGTAATTAAGTATGTGCCTGGATGAGCAAACATAACCTACAACCCAGAAATTCATAGATATGTGGCTGTTGCCAATTTTCATTATATCACATAAGTCATTGCTGCCTGTATCCATAAATGTCAGGGCTCTGTACAAGAATGTCAAGAGAATAGCTAAAATAAGCCAAATGAAATAAGGAACATCTGAACTGACTGTCACCCTTACCCTTTAACTACAAAAAATATCCAGTTTCACTCCATTTCTATAAGGCAGACCACCTGCAGAAACTCACTGGCATAGAAGTATCTTTTGGAATCTAATACTTTTAAAAGACATTTTAAAAAATAAGCCACTAGGAAGAACATAAATTTTCAAACAAATTATATTAGTTTAGCTAAAAACACTGGCTTTTATTTGTCAAAATTAACTTTTTTTCTTTTTTTTAACCATTTAAAAATGAAAGCAGAGATAGATTACTATCAACTTTCAGGCACAAAAGATTACTGTGTGATAGTGCTTAGTTATTCTTTGCTGGTGTAACTAACCCCACTCTTCTTTGTATAAACTGTACTCTACGAAAAAGAACAACAGATATTTGCATTTAAAATAAATCCAGGTTTCCATGAAAGATATAATCATTTATGAAAAAAAGAATCCACCAGACTTCAAGAAGTACTTTTGACAAAACAATTACTGTATGGGGATTTTTTAAAATCAGAGTACAGGTAGTCCTTGACTTACGACCACAATTGATCCCAAAATTTATGTTGCTAAGTGAGAAATTTGTTAAGTGAGTTTTGCCCCATTTTATGACATTTCTTAACACTGCAGTTGTTAAATTAGTAGCACGATTGTTAATTGAACCTGGCTTCCCCCTTGACTTTGCTTGTCAGAAGTTCGCAAAAGGGGATCCAAATGTAAATCATGTGACCATGGGGATGCTACAACAGTCATAAGTGTAAAAAAATGTCATAAGTCACTTTTTTCAGTGCCCTTGTAACTCTGAACAACAGTAAATGAACTGTTGTAAGTCAAGGACTACCACCACCAAGATAGTGTGGAAAGTGTACTCAGTATACCACAAAAAGAAAGAGGAAATGCAACATGTGTTATGTGGAAAACATGCACACCTACACTTTGTCTTTGTAAGGCTCTGCGCCAAAACAAGTCTAGTAACCTGTTGCATTATCACACAATACCCAGAATGGGTAAGTTTCCACAGAACAATGCTTTCTAAGTAAAAAAAAAAAAAAGTTAATTACGTGCATGCATCTCTAATCATACCACATATCAGTACAACAATCTACAATATTTTAGGAAGGAAATTAGAAATGGATTGCCACAGCATATGAGAAACCAAGACAGACAGCCCAAAATCCCATAAAAAGACAACTTTGCTCACGGCAATTTTATACACATTTGCTAAAACAGAGGACATGAAGTGGAAATCAGCACACTATGAATGATTTGCCTTCTGGAATCAAACTTGAAGAAAAATGGAATGAAAAGAATGGATTAGCAATAGCAGCCCCTGCTAGGAATGCAGCGATGTTTATAGAAATCACAGAGCGTATTAAAAAAATGTATAGGTATATTAATATATGATACATAGCTGCATGCTAACAGGGGGCAAAATTAAACATTTCAGTAGTACACAGTTACAGATATACAAATCTATGTAAATATTATGGATACGTTCTGGTGTGATGCCTATCCTAACTTCTTTAGTCAAAGGCATGCCTGTATAAAACCAGAAAACATGTAGAAAAAGAAGCTGCTTCTGAACTTTCAATTTCTTCTTTAAAGACATAACAGAATGTAAAAGAAAAACATAACTATGCATGACTGCCATATTATGTTTACTAAAATGGCAGACTAGTTTAAAAATGATAGTCCAAAAAAAAAAAGATTAGTCAGGAAAAAAAACCTATATATAAACTTACAAAAGGTTTTTGAAATGCCCACCTTTCCTTCTTAGTTAACTTAAAATCTGCCAACATCAGCTAAAATCTGTCCTGAGGGGGGGGGGTTGTGGGGTTGTGAGTCTATGTATATATGTGCACACCTACACAGTAACCACAAAACTCCCAAAAAATGCAGAAGCAAGAGGAAAAATAATATCAAATGAATAACAATTCATTAAAAATCATTACAGATAGTCCTTGAGTTATGACCATAATGCAGCCTGCCAGTTACAGTCCATAAGTCATGATGGCTGTTTAGCAATGTGCTCACATGATAACTTTGCATAATGACCCCCAATCCTGCTCTCCCCAAATGCAGTCATTGAGTGACCCTGGATATTATTAAATGCTTCAGTGTTAGTGGAGGCCCTAGGCGGCCTGCTCCAGGCATCTCAAGGCCTTCCCCACCTTCTGAGGCAGCCTGTACTCTGCTTCCCACTCTTCAGGGTGCCTGCAGGCCTTAGGCTTGTAACCCCCACCCAGGTCCTGCAGGCCTTGGGCCTGCTTCCCACCCAGCCATTCCTCAGGGCAGCCTCAGGCCAGTTGCAGAAGCTATCAGTGTGTGTGAAGCAGATGATAAGATACGTCACTAATTCTAAATTTTATAAAGCTTTATGAATCTAGGGGGATGATAATATCATAAATACTCTTAGCAAATTATACACTTAGCAAATTATACAGCGGAGTTTTTATTCTCATTAGATAGTTATTCTGCCATTTTTATACTACATTTAAAAAAAAAAACAGAAACAGCTTGTTTATAATTTAAAAATACATTTTTTTTTCTTCAAATGATTCCAAATCATTTTGGAATCCTAAGATTACATAAAAATTAGTATGAGCTATTGTGCTGACATCAATTTTTCCTACTCGGGGATAATTCAAGAATGCTCAGAGAGAAGCTTCAATGTCTTTCAGTGCTGTATGGATGGGTGGTCTGAATGGGTTATTGGTTGTAATTTTTCTTACTTTTGGATATAACACAGAAAGGTGAAATCTGAAAAACATATTATGTCATTTTTTTCCCAATAAAGCTAAATACTCAGAATATGCTATAACTATATTTTTAGTTTAGCAACCCAGCTGTAACTTCATTATTGATAATACAGTGGGGTTCATTATGTTATTAGGACCAACGGATCTATTGAGTAAATTATCTATTAAGACTGTAAAAGATATTCTGGAAAAAGGCAAGTATCTTTGTGTCTTATTCACATTCATGATTAGTCCCTTAGGCTGCATGTAATATTGGAAAGAAAGTAAAGATTTCAAAGTGGATGAGATTACTTCAGTGCATTTGGACTTGGGAGGAGTTTCATGTTGGAGGGGATGTTTTTTGATTACAATATGTCTACATTAGGGCTTTCACTATAGGTTTCATGCGATCCCGTTGCGAACCAGTGGTAAAGGTAAGTAGAACCCACCCCGGCACACACCCTCATTTAACGAAGGAAATTCCAGTCCCAATTGCCAACTAAGTCAAGGACTACCTGTATTAATTTAGCCTATTTCCCTTTAGGTTAAAATCTAAAAATCCTGACTTGATATAGATAGTTCACAACTTACAACAGTTCATTTAATGACCGATGTTACAATGACAGTGAAAAAAGTGACTTATGACCATTTTTCACGCTTCCAACCATTGCAGCATCCTCATGGTCACGTGATCAATTCAGACGCCTGGCAACGGACTCATATTTATGAAGGTTGCAGTGTCCCAGGATCATGTGATCATTTTCTGCGACCTTCTGACGAGCAAAGTCAATAAGGAAGCCAGATTAATTTAACAGTCGTGTTACTAACTTAATAACGGCAGTGATTCACTTAACAACTCTGGCAAGAAAGGTCGTAAAAGAGGGTAAAACTCACTTAGCAAACACCTCACTTAGCAACAGAAATTTTGGGCTCAATTGTGGTCATAAATCGAGGACTACCTATAGTATTTTAATATTAGGAAGGGTCAAGCAGTTCAGTAAGCTTATCGCCCTTTAAAAAGCAAATCAAGAGAATTGCTATAAACACTGATGTTAATCAAATAAACGCTGAGAAAGCTCTGGAAAAGAATTGGCTATCATTGCAACTGGAAGAAAAATAAATGTGAACTGCAGAGACTGCCTGATCTTGCCAATGGTAGTAATAGCGTCTAACTGCCTTTTTAAATTATGTTTTAATATTTTTACTGAAAAATACATTATAAAATATGCTCCAGAAATTTTTTCTTTGTGATTAAATCCACTCTTATATGATGTTAGCATATTAAAAATATTAATATATTTTCAATTTTTTAAATCAAAGTAGGATTGGATTTTTCTTGTTTTTTTATTGTTATCATTAGGCAATTTTAGTTTCTCTGCAAAGCCATCTAAACCAAACATTTTTTTATTGTAAGTGTTTAAAAAAAAATAAAGTATTGATTTATTTTTGCAAAGTGTACTTAACATAGTTTGAATTATTTTAATTATTCCAGGCTTAGATTACATTCAATTATGCTGAAAAGCAGAAACTTATGAAGCAAGAAAAAATGTACAATTACTTAAAATGTGAAGTATAACCTTACATACCTTGGTCTCTGAAATGCTATACCATATTGTTGGCATGCCAGACCCACAGTGGGAGTATAAACAATAGGCATAAATCTTTCAATGTCAGAAGTCAGCACTTTATAAAAGAGTTTTTCATTTCGATCCAGAAGACCCATTAGCAAAATATACCTGTGAAAAATGAATTATAAATTAGACAGATTTCCATATGTAGCTCTGAAGTAAATTAAGTGTAAAAAAGGTATAAAACAGAGACTGTTTTCCCATTAGAGTTATTTTTACCTATGGAAAATGCTTCTTTCTGGTGGAAAGCTTATTACTATATCACCAGTGAAGCTAGTGAATCTGTAGCAAATGTGAAATTATTTAGCATATATATCATTTATTTTGTTATTCATTCTACATCTTTAGAGACAGAGTGTCTTAGATTAAGAATATGAATATTGTTTGAAAAATGAAACATAACATTGTAGTGCATCAAACTGTAACACACTTCTAGAATCTAAAAAACTGTGAGGGGGGGGTTTATTTCTGTGAGAAAGTCAAGGATTCAGTTTTGAATGGGCTAAATAGGTTATTCCCAATTTGATTGAGAAGGTGGACCACAAAAATAAGTAAGAGCTGTGCTCCCCACATAATCTTATTTTTACTTTTATGATCTGATTGAAGTAAAATATGATAAAAAGGTATTCCGTAATCCTAAATAATACTTTTGAATCATTTTTTTTACAAGCCACATCAACGTAAAGCTAGATATAGTTTCATGTGAATATTTTATCCATCTACAGAAGCTTAGCATTGTTTTTCTGTTCAGAGGAGGAAGTACTGTTGCAATCTATTAAAATAGCCCCCAAAGGATTACTCTTCCACAAGCAGCTCCACATATGTAGTCTCCAGATAAATTACCTGATCACAGAGCAAACTAAAGAAACCTGCTTCTTCCTGTGCCTTTAAATTCCACTCCTAGTAGTGAAGAAGATCATACGCTAATCACAACTCACAATAGTTACAAATGAATCCTAATGTTTATAAATCTAGATACCTCGGCTTAAAACAGTTCATTTAGTGACCGTTCAAAGTTACAAAGGCAATGAAAAAAGTGATTTATGACCATTTTTCACACTTAGGACCTTTGTAGATACCCATGATCATGTATTCAAAATTCAGGTGTTTGGCAACTGACTCATATTTATGACTATTGCTGTGTCCCAAAGTCACATGATCGCCTTTTGCAACCTGTTGACAAACAAAATCAATAGGGGAGCCAGATTCATTTAACCATTATTTATGTTACTAACTTATCAACTATGGTGATTAGCTAACTGTGGCAAGAAAGGTCATAAAAAGGGGCAAAATTCACTTAACAAATGTCTGACTCAATTTCAGGAGGATTATCATTCTAAAGTACCTGAATTTAATAATCCCTGGTTTTGAATGCTATACCATTTGCTGGTCAAACCTTTTTTTTCTTTAAAATCTACATTTCATTTCATTTCATTTCCAAAGGAAAGTAACAGGTGGAAAATATATTACCCATCGCCTAATCTAAAGTATGCCAAACTGTTTAAGCATGCATGGCAGCCAGAAATCTGAAACATAGACTTTTTCTGAACAATTACCCTTTTAAAAAAAAATTCTTCATTCTCTATAACCAGCTGCTTCTGCTTAAAGGTCTCATTTTATTTTCTTCTTCTGTTCATTTATTTGATGGCAGATTCTGTAAAAACGATGTTTTGAGCAAGATATGAGGAAAAAGTCTACTAAATGATCTTTCTACTACCAGAAAGCCATATATGGAGTTAGGAATTTTATTCCATTTCTTAACTTTAAGTGGGGTATTTTTATACTGGAAATGTGGGGACTTTCCACAGGGGCAAAACATGTGCTAAACTTGTTATATAAGATCTGAAATTGTACTCCAGGGACATGCTTGTATCCTGTACGGTGTAACGATGTAATCTGAAAACTGTATATAAAATGGTAAGAAAGAGACCATAATTTGCCTTCTCTCTTTCTGAGAAGGACCTTTGCAAAGAATAAAACTAATCTTATCTTGTCTATCAACTGTCTATCGTTATTTTGAAGGTAACAGGTTTTTCCTGTGTATCACATCAAGTCTACAAAATACTTTGGGGATAGGTATTGGGTATATAGCATCCTTTCCAAACCAGTTGATGTGGCTTGGCATTTAAGCAAAGGGACATAGGCTCTTCACATCCATCACGATATCCCCATCATTCCTTTTGTTATTGGTTTTGCGGAAGTACCAAGAGAGAAGAGCCTGAAGAATAGTTGAAAATCCTATAACAGAACCCTGGGGCACTACATTCTGCTTCCAGAAAGGCAATGGCATAATATGTCTTTAAGATGTCTACATATGTAATGTCTCAAGACCAAGCTACCCATGGATATCCTTCAGTGGTGAAATGTAAAATTTGTTATACTGGTTATGTGGGCGTGGCTTGGTGGGGGGGGGGAGTAATGTGACTGGGTGGGCATGGCCAACTTTTTTTTTTTTTTAACTTTTAAAAGCATTTTTTCTACAACCTCTTCGACCAAAGAGGTTGTAGAAAAAATGCTTTTAAAAACCTCTGAGGATTCCAGCTGAGCCGCGCAATCATCAGGGGCTTTTTTTTTACTTTTAAAAGCATTTTTTCGGCCAAAGAGGTTGTAGAAAAAATGCTTTTAAAAGTAAAAAAAAAAAAAAAGCCTCTGATGATCGTGTGGCTCAGCTGGGCATGGGGGGGAGGCAGGGATTTTTGCTACCAGTTCTCCGAACCACCCGCTGCCACCCCTACCCGATCAGGTGATCCGGTCCGAACTGGAAGCATTTCACCCCGATACCCTTTGTCCTTGACAACGGATCTTTTTTTAATTAACAGTCCCCACTTAAAAAAAAAAAAAGCAAAGAGTGAAAAATATGAGTAAAAATTGTAAGGCAGGATTCCAACTCATTTAAAAAAATATTTCACAAGGCTCATGGAATCATTTTCCTGATGTGGGAGTGGATGTTTATAAAAGCAGAAGCTGATCTCAGAGCAGTGCTTGCAACCAACAAGAAATAGAAGCGGAAGTGAAATTCTGGACATGCCAATCTAATTTAGCACAGCTGAGTCAGCTAACTAGTTTTTATTAATAGTAATAAAATTGCCTGCCCTTCCTTATTCTCTTTCAAAACTCATATCTCTATGGAGGAGAGGAAATATATTTGAGAGAGAAAAGAACAGACGTGTGATTATTACTTACGCTAATAATAACTATTATTAACTATTGTTGTTTCCAGAGCTTGGAATGGAATCAAATAAAACAGAAAGTGAGAAATTCCAGCTCTTTCATGCTTGCCCTTGCTTTTCCCCACCAGTCCTGCTTTTGGAGGTAAAAAGGTAAAAAAAAAGAAACAAATATTCATGAACTTGATCAGGGGAAATCTGCTGCTCTTTCAGAAGTTACATTTAAAAGCTTTTAAACTTGATTGAAGGAAGTGTGCAACTTTGATTTTAGTTAAGTTTGCTATTTATTATAATCATATCAAACACTTGGGAGGTCCAATCTGTGTGAGGTCTTTCACAGTAAATCATTTTAAAGACATAAACTTTTGCATCTCTAGTTTATGTCTTATTAAATGTTATTGCACTAATGGTTTTCTGCATGTTACATATTTAACTTGCATTACAATCACAAATAATCTTTCAGCTAATTCTAATATTTCCCTATGGGGTAGAAAATTAGCAGGCAAAGTTTCAAATGTTTGGTCAGATTCCCTTATCACTAATTATACTTTCTCTTGATTGTCATACTTGACTCCTCAATCAAAAATATGCATGTGAAATTGGCATATGGCTTGGGAATTTTTTGTTTGCTATTTTTGGCTGATCTGTATGTTTAGATTCAATTTTATAGGAACCATTTTTTGCTTTTGGAATTAATCTAGATCTTATGTACTAAACCTGATGGATAGATATTTTTAATTATTTTCTAAAATGGGCTAAAAAAATCAAAGCCTTTTACAAATACTTAGTATTATTATAATATACCACATGCATACATACAATTAGCCCTCAACCTATCATCATTCAATCAGTGATGATTCCCAGTTATGACAGCACTGAATAAATGGTGATTATGATTAGTCATCAGATTTCTGGCTGTCCAAGCACCTCCGCAATCTCATGATAGCAATCTGGGTGCTTGGCAACCTGTTTGCACTTATGACTGGTTGTCAAGTGCTCCAGGATCACATGATCATTATTTACAAACTTCCTGCTGGCTTCCCCAGAAAATCAGTGGAGAAGGTAACAGGGAAGGTTGCATGTCTCTGGGGTAAGTCTCTCCACCCACTCATCCCTCATCCCTTCTACACTCATGCCACATTGGCCACTCGCACATCTTTCTTGATTTGCACAGTACCTCTCAAACACTTCCTCACACACTGGCTTCTGGTGGTCCTCCGGGTGCGATTCAAGATGTTGGTGACCACCTTTAGAGCGCTCCATGGCTTAGGACCTGGGTACCTACGAGACTGTCTTCTGCCACCGAGAGCCTCCCACCGGCCAGTACGCTCCCACAGAGAGGGGCTCCTCAGGGTGCCATTGGTCCCAGGGGGAGAGCTTTCTCTGTGGGAGCACCTGCCCTCTGGAATGAGCTCCCCCCGGAGATACGGAGGATTCCGGATTTAGGTACTTTCCACCGGGCCCTCAAGACTTTTTTATTTCAACAAGCCGGGCTGGCCTAACTTCTGCAATTGCTTAATTTGAATTTGAATTTTAAAAGGGGTATTTTAATTGTTGGGCCAAAATTGTTTAATATGTTTTTTAAACTGTTCTTAAATTTTTGTATTTTGTGTGTTTACCTTTGGCTGTTCACTGCCCTGAGTCCTTCAGTAGAAGGGTGGTATATAAATTTAAATAAATAAATAAATAAATACCGTCACGCAACCTCTATGCAAACATGCAAAACTGATTGCGATTAGTTATAAACTGATTCATCTGTTCAGGAATTAGTGACACAATGCTTAAAGATGCTTCTCCCTACTTGACCACAAAAATTCCTTCTGATTCTTTGAAATTTAATTCTCAAAATGGACAGCCAATAGTATTTCAAAGAGGAAATATATCTTCTAATAATTCGCTTTTATTTGGCCTTATATCCTGTAGAGGCCCCACAAAGCTATAGAGTTTATCAAGATGTAGAAATGGTGAATGAAACACATCTTGTTGCTTCAAAGAAAGAATAGACCTATTGTATTTTCATAAAAAAGGATGCAAAAATATCCATTTAAATGAAAAAGGGGGGAAAAAAGCCTGAAAGCAGGAAGGAAGAAAATATGGGAGGAAATGAAGGATGAAACAAAGATGTCACAACAAGCATGACAGGCAAAAGCAGGAAAACAGGCATGGTGCAGTATATTTGTATATATGATCCTGGAAGAGAACCAGAAATTAAGATGCATAAACCTTGAGTTCTGGAACTGTGAATGAAAGAGAGGGAAAGCATGAAAAATTTGTAGCTAATTGAATTGAGGTGTTTATAAAAACTCCCCCCATAGTAGAAAGGTAAATAAGCATGCCCCTTGAAGACTTCACCTATCCAGGTCAGTTGCTTGTCTTTCAAATTTTTTCAGTTCGATTAAAACTTGCATGTCTTGACTGAAAAAACAGGGAGGTAGTAATCCATGAATATTAAGCTGCTGTCTCTCTTCCAAAGTAAAAGCCATGTCCTGTACAGAAAAACAAGCAAACAAACAATAATCACTTTAGTGAATAACTATTTTAAAACATTATGGAAGTCAATTTGCTAGAGAAATCAATACTGTTCCACAGTGCCTCTTTCTATATATATATATATATTTACTATACGATTATGTTACGCTTCTAAAATATATACTAAATCCCCTTCCCACAAACACATTTTACATGTAAATTCAATATTGTTTACTATATAAATGTACACAAATATACTGACTTAAAAGTTGCATTACTCTTTTGTTTATAAAGCAGACAATTCTGCTGTACATCACAGAAAAACTGTCTCTGGAATACACATTAAAGTGATAAATAAAAATTAACACAAAACAGCAATCTATTTTGACCAGACATATAACAGTCATTCTATATGAATCAGAACTATTATAACAGCTATATTGTATAGATAATACTTAAGTGAAGCTGTGTTTAGAACATTACCTACAAGTTATTGAATAAAAAAGAACTAAAATTGAAATATACTGTACATTATTTCAAAGTTTATTTCTATCTAGGCATATTCCACTTTCTTCAGAACCAGAGCAAACCTATTCACCTTCAACAAACTGTAGCAGCTGAAATAAGGATATCACTGTGCAGCAAGGAAGCTACTACAAGAGCGAAAAACCGAAAGTTCAGAAAAAAGGGAATCTAGTTCCACATTCAGTTTTCTGTGGGGCAAATTGTTTGAGTCATCAGGCCTTCCTGGATGACAATTGTCACTATGTTATTGCAGGGTGACAACCTTTTCAGGCGCCAAGAACTATTAGGTGACATTGCATATTCCTGCACACAGGGACACCCAAAGACACAATAAGAATAAATAAAATGACAGATTGCTTATTTATTTCCCTTTTTCTGTAACAGAGGTCAACGCTTGCTCTTCCTATTTCCAATAGCAACTCTGTGAGGTAGATTGGGCTGGAGAGTAAGTGATCCAAGCTGCTCGATCACCTATAATGGTCAAGGGTTGATATAAATCTGGTTTTCCCTGCTTAGTCCACTACTTTAGCCATTATACTACACCCACTATCTGGGGTCCTTCAAATGTTTAAGCTTTTGGTTTAATATTATTGTGGCAAGAGAATGGATAAGTGTCCATTCTAATGTGACCACATCAAGAAAGTTAAACTAATGTTCCTATAGTATCTGTTCAGTTAATTGTTTCTCCAGTACCTCAAATACAACCAAGAAGAAATGGGGAAAATCAGAAGAATATGAAAATTGCAAGTGTTAAAGCTATTTTACAAAGTTTTTGTGACTGCAGAAAGATTTGATTCGTTTTAAAGAAAGCAAGTGTATTTAATTCAAACCACACTGTGAAAGTTTGTGCCACTTGCAGCCAAATCAGAAAACTGAGCTCAGAGGTAAACATAATTTCCAAAGATCACTTGAATTTGTATGTCAAGTATTCATTTGTTTTGGCCAGCTCCACAACAGTCCTGAAATCTATATATTATTGATTGGACCACACATTATTTGTTCTCACATCATGTGAAAATAAACAATTTTTACATCTTGACTTATTTCATCTTTTTCTTGTTTCTAAAAAATATAAACTACATTCTTTCTTTTCTGCTAAGTTAAATAAATTTGTGCAGGATATATGGAAGGAAATGTGAGATAGGTAGCATCACAGAAAGAACTATTCTTTCATAAACAGAGTTTATACATGAGCTTTACTTTGTGATTATTGCTACTAGTTACAAAGAGATGTAGTTCTTAAACATGTCAAATCTGCCTTAAAGAGTTTTTTTTTTTAATTTTAGGGTTTTTTTTACACAATATTGAAAATTAATCTGCTGAATTACTGGATTACTTTCTATTGCATACTCTATGACAAAAAAGCTGAAAAATATTTTAAAATGTAATATGTTACCCTTACGTATTTTGTTTGTGGTTAACATCAATACAATGGTAGTCAGAAAATCTAACACGAATATAGAACTTATGACCACAACTGAGCCCAAAATTTCTGTTGCTAAGCAAGACCTTTTTTATGTGATTTTTGGCTCATTTTACGACCTTTCTGGTCAGAGTTGTTAAGTGAATCACTGTAGTTGTTAAATTAGTTACACAGTTGTTAAGTGAATCTAGCTTGCCCATTGACTTTGCTGGTCAGAAGTCACTTTTTTTCAGTACAGGTGTAACTTTGAACGGTCACTAAATGAACGGTTGCAAATCATGGATTACCTATAATTGATTTTTTAAAAGTAGAGGAAAAGATTCTACACAAATAAATTCGCTGAATATTATTCAATTGGCTCTTCCTTACAGTCCTATCTAGGACTCATTTAGCATTCCATTCAAACATTGTACTCTAGGTCATTTGCTCATTTCTTTAAAAAGTTAATTTCCTAATCAAAGGCCCAGTTAACTGACTAATAGCTAACAGGTGTAACTCCATCAGAATATTTTGAGACAAAAAGCATTAAAAAGAGAAGGCTCTATTTGTATCTACGTCTATGTATATGATGTAGTACCTAAAACAATGGCCCACACCATTAAGTGGATCATTTTAAAATAAATGGCAGGCTCTTCATTTTATAAACTTTGCCTGGCTAATGCAAATGAACCAAAATAAAGTCCCGCTTCTTTTACAAGTGAGATTGAATGCTATCTTGCATTTAAAAGTCACTGATATTGCAGCACATTTACAACTCATAAAATTAGCCATTTAATTTGCCCTCAAGCATTATCAACTGCCCAACAAGACATTTAAATTTAAGTACAAAAGATGGAACAATAGTCAGACTAAGGGATAAAACCCTGCTATAAGAACAACAGATATGGGATGAAAAATGGCAAAGCTCTCTTCTTAATCTGAGAATAAACTGTAATGTCCTTGGCTTTAGATAAACACTATAAAAACTTAGAGAGGAAATAATTATATTACCACAAATTCCTCCCCCATCTAGTGCTGATCATAAGTCAATCATGCTTTTAAGGCCGCAGCTAGTGGCCATATGAAATGATTTATATTCTTCTGAAAATATTATGATTTTCATAATATTTTAGGAATAAGAAAAAAGATTCCCACAAGTCTGTTATGTTAGTTATGATATCTATAATGGAACATGTAAGAGCCAGACAGTAAAACTGTCTGAGAAAGAGACTTTTCTCTCCTGTGAGTGTCTTCTGAGATTATTTTGCTTTCCGTCTTTAAATGTGATGGATTCAAGTTACTGGTTAATGAGACTAGGAAAGAATTCTATACTCTTGTAGTAATAGATAGTAAACACATGAGATTTTCATATTTGATCCTCTTTACTAACATATGACAAGTGTGAACTGAGAGGAAATTCTGTTATGGGCATTCACTTCCACCGTTGGCTCAGACTCATTTATTTTGTCTTATCATATTTTCTACACTTATAACAGCACAAAGCTATATTTCACTACAAAACGCTCCTTTTTGCTTAGGTTATTTACATAATACATCAAAATATTGTACAATGTTTGAAATACCCAGAAGTGACCTACACTGGAAATTGTGACAGTATGTATTACAGAAAACTAACAACTTTTACTATTAAGGGCCTTCCCTGGTTATATAGTTTATCTTGTCTTCTACAGATATAAAACAATCAGAATACTGAAAAGAAGCCATTCATACCACTTATTACTGTTTTGCATATCCCATACTCTGGACTTAAAAGAGAATGTGCGTCAACCAAATACAACCTTTTGTATGTTTTTCAAAACCTATTTGAAACCTGGGAAAGAAGATAGAACTCATCAGAGACCTTACTCATCCACCCAGTAATGCTGCCTTTTCAACTTCGTGCAGATAGTCCAAGATCAAATCCAGCCTCCTAGTTTATATATTATTATTGTAATAGTTCGTTGTACAGTCAGCCAGATGTTCAGACCATATTTGGCATTTTTGTCTACCCATCGGGTCCTTTTCAAGGACCTGGGATAGACAGATGTGGATGTTGATGGTGTTATAGATATAGTCACAGGATGTAAGATATTCCAAGTAAAGCCATCTTTTGCAATTGGCTGATGGCGAATTTCTCAATGCTGATGGTGTTCAAGTGGTACTCGAGGCTATCAACTATTGGGACTACTGTTGTGTGCTTTTGCCACAGTTGTTCTATTACAATTTGCAGGTCTTTGTATTTTGTTATTATTATTAAATTTATTTGTCACCTATCTAGTGCTATGTAGTCCAAATTAAGAACTCTACTGGAGATTACAAGCTGAAGCATCCCTCCTACTAATTCTGGATTTACTAGAAGATTTTGCACTATGCCACTAAACGGCAGTCTTGCAGTTAACAGAATTCAGGAATTCCAACTGGCAAATGGTCTTAGCATTCTTTAAAACAAGAGAACGTAATTTTGCCTCCCTCAGACATGCAACTTTCTAAGAATAGGTATTCTAATTATACTCAATTTAACACAAAGAACAAAAGGATGTTCAAACCTGCAAATGCACACAATGTTAAGTTTTCAGTTTATTTAACGTGATGGGAAAACACTAAATAGGACAATATTTACTGTGCAATGTGGAAACAATCTTAGTAATATATTTGACTTACATTTTGGGTTTCCTTTTCTATAATATTTAGGAACAAAATAGTTTTTCATGTAATTCAGTTTTCCCCCATTTCCAAGAATCGAGTGAAATCTCATTCGTTATTTAAAAGAAGCAGAACAATGGCAAGCACAACATGCCTTGCAGTTGAAAGCAAAATTTTAGGCCACTTTAGTCAAAATGTATGCTTCAATGAATCCCTAATTGACCAATGTTGATAAAACATCTGCTTAAAAAAATATTTGTGCAACTTTGAGTCCATCCAAACAACTTTTGCATGCAATTAAAGGTGCCTATTCTTAACTAGAAAATAGTTGACTGAAAAATAATTAACAACATTTTCAAAAGGCCTGAAAGTCTGAAGTGAAATTAAACAAGGAATTTTGTTCATGTGTATCCCAACCAGATTTTAGACATTTCATAAAAAGGGTAATTTAAATAATTAATTTGTAAATTCAAAATGTGTATTTAAAACATTGGAATATTATTACATTTAGAGTTCAGTGAAATAAATCAGACCTTCAGTGAACTAAAAAATATTTGTAGTTGCAAAAATTGTGAGAAACAGAGGAACCATCACCTTTGTCATCACATTCCCTCTCAATTCCAGCATTAACCATGAATCAAACATAGTTATGAATTCCAATAATTCCAGAAACTATTGGTCATGTGTAATGTACTGAAGATTGTAACTGATATACACAATGAAATAATGTTTAATAAGAAAAACTCTATTACCTAGTTTACCAACCCATAAATGTTATTGGCATTTTGCCTGCACTATGAGATTTTGGTGCTCTTGCCAAAAATTATGCAAGATGTCAGATGGAAATACCAACATCTCACAATTTTCAAATCAATAAAAATTTCAGCTACTAAAATAATAATAAGTCTTTTTTATTAATGTGGAAATTGTAGACACTAAATAAGGAGTATCATACATTCATGACACTCATAGGAATTGATCACCTCTAGATTTTATGTATAAAAGGAAAGCCTGGTGTGAAAAAAACAACTGTCGCTTTTTGAATGGCACATTGCTGTTAAAGCATCAGACAAGTTGGCTGAGAGGTGTGAGCAGATAGAATTAACTTTTGTTTCCTTAAAAAAAAAAGCTTCCTCCATACAAATGGCTTTATACAATGGCATAGTTGATGGAAACTAATCAGCACTTTTATCATTTAACCAAGATAATTTGGAAAGTGGGTTCCACTAGATAAAGGTTGATGAACTAGTAAATTTAATAACAGAGACTAAGCACGGAAGGAAGGAACCAATGAGCAACCTCTTCAAAGATTACCTTTGTTCTTCCATTATTCTCCACATTCCATAAAACTGATATTGCTCAAAAAAATAGAAAGCAGTAGCAAGAGCAAGGAAGGCCTGCATAATAACCAACCAATTTCTCCCCAGACATTCCCTCTACAATGAATTTTGAACAAATTCTGAAATTAAGATATTATAAACCCATAATAAGTAAATACTTATTTCAGTTCAGTTCTGAACTTAGTTCAATTAAGCTAACAATGTGGATTTTGTTTGGAATTCTGTGGTTGCTATCTTCTTTGTATTTCTTTTTTTTTAAAAAATAAAGATTTGGCCTTAATAAGGGAATTTCTTATTAAAAGTTTTCTCGCCTACAAAACTGCATAGTTACATGTCTACCTTTTTTTGTTTCTTGACTAGCACAAACTTTGTAACAGGCTATATTTCAAGTTTTTGAAAAGGATGATTCAAAGCACCTTCCTTTCTGTTTTTCCTGGGATTTGGCTTAAATGAAAAATGTATAATGAAGGACTAAGCATTCTCTGCCAGACAGACTAGCATATGTTAGAGGTTCGGCTTAACCAGACTTTGCTTATGATTTTTTTTTGGGGGGGGGGCTGGGGAACCCTTGGAAACATTATGTGATTGAGGCAATAAATTATCCCTATTCCATTTCCACTTTAGCATGCCACAACAAAGATAATACTGTATAAAAGATCTTCAAATCTCTTCATCAAAGAAGATGTTACAAAAAGAAATGGGGAAACAACAAAGAGAGGAAACAAACAAATAAGGCTGGTTATTGATACTAAAATTATGAACTCTAAACAGTCACAATCACTGACATATTGGAAAATGAGGCATAAACTCAACTAGTATAAACAATTCCCAGATGATTATAATATGCTGATATTATCTTACTACAACAGATGGAGCTATGGATACTGTGATGAGATTTCTACCCCCTTTAGTAAGTAATGATACAAACAGATTAAGCTCTTTTCCCAACTAGGATCCACAGGATCCATTACTACATGTTATTCTCAAAATATCATGGAAGATTTTTTTTAAAAGCCAAACTGGCACTCTTCTATCTAATGAAAGCCAATGCAAAGTTCCATTAATGTTGCATTAATAATACTCATATATGTAATGATTTATTTCCTTCTTTAGTTCTTAACAAAAATTAGAAATGGGAGATACATTTCTAGCTTCCTGCTGAATTTTTATAAGCTCCACATGAGATCAGAAAATATTCCAGAACAACTAAGAATAGAAAGTCAGCCAATGTTGCTATTGGAATAACAAGGATTTAACCTATGTTTTATGGGACCATAATATTATGGGTGCAAAGAGGATAATGGGAAAATATTTGTTAGACTTTCAAATCACTGCTGCAATGTGGTAGTAAACCCAAAACCTCCTTTTCTCTATGAAGATCCGGATGCTGCTTCTACCATCGGCAAAGTCTGGCGGGGGGAGGGGGGGAGCCAAACCTATCTGCTCCACCACATCCTCTGCAACTCACAGAATCCTTGGAAGAGGGGGAGGTCACCTGATTGGGCAGGGTGGAGGGAAATGTGTTGCCATGGGCAACATGGCAAAGAGAGTGATAAATTTTAGCATCCCCAAAAAACTGAATCTAATCCCTAAGAGAATGTTTCCCTAGGTATCAACAAATATGTCCTGCTGTAAAATAAAATACATAAATCACAATGTTTCTAACTTATTTTGTTAAAGCATCCTCATAAGACCAAATGACATTTATCTGTTTCACAGTAAGGAACAAACAGTAAGGCACACAGAGTCAGCACATTTTGGAGGATTCCTTTCTACATTTGTCTTCAGAAAATCGTATTCAATTACACACACAAACATACACCCACAAATGCACATATTACACTTATGAGAAACAATATCCTTGGAAATACTAACTTTCTGGTATAATCAGGTTGCAGATGTGAAATCAAAATACAATACAAATGTATACAATTAAATAGCTTAATTTATGGTATTCTATGAACAAAAATGCCAAATAAATTAACACATGACATAATTTATTTTGAGGACTGATAAGGCTAAGGACCTATCTTAACCGCTAAATACATTACTAAAAACTGAGTCTCATTCGTGAAATCATTATTTTCACTTTAATTAATTAAATTGTAATTAATTTGAATTTAATTTCAGAATACAGTTTGAAGGGCAGTTGTGTACAGTTTGAATTCAAAACTGAAAATAATATGCAAAAGATTCTTTGAAAAAATATTACAGTAATAGCATTTAAAATGTACAGAAGGCCAATAATCTGAATATTTTTAAAAGATATAATACCAGCCAAGAAACTTTAGTAAAAATAACAAAATAAATAAAAAAATTGTTACTCTCTTTTGGTTTTAGGAATTCAGCTGGTATATCTAGTCCAGCACATGTGGCCCAAGAAAGATTTATCTATAGACATCCCTCAAGAGTTGTTCATGGACCAAGTCCAGACAGCTTTTAAAAGTCAAACCTACTTTATGCTCACATTAATAATCTCCATGTGCAATTCTTTTGTGTTGAAATCAAAGTAGTTGAAACATAATTAATAAAATAAAACATAATACACAATTCTTTTCTAGGTCTCTGTCTTTTGTTATAATTATTTGACTAGAAATCAAACCTTCTAATAAATGTATCAACTATGGTTTTCAGAAAAAAAACCCTTTAGTTTCTGAGCATCTTGAAAAGATACAAGGAATACATCCTAATTACACTGATGCATTTCAAATGTATACAGAACCATATGGCTATAACCTTGTAAAATATCAAGACTCAAACAATATGTTTGAATTATCGTACTTAATGACCACGTATCACTCTAAGCCATCTTTTATTTAGTAATGATTTCTTGAGTCAATCAAAATTGGATGGATGCATCTAAGTCATGGTTTATAAAGCATAATAGCAAAGTTTAATGTATTAAAGCAAAACCAAAACAAATTACTTAATTTAGAATGATGCGCAAATGCTTATTCTCCCACCCACCTCTCCTCTTCCCTTCCCTTCCCTCCCCTTCGCCTCCCAGAAGACATGTAAGTGGCTGCTACCTGGTAGGGAAGAGAGCAAAGGACACAAGTGACCAGTGTAGTGTGAGTACAGAGGGACCAGCATAGAATCCATAGGCGGGGGAAACTGACTAGTCTGCCAGATTTCCCATTGACTTTCTCCCTGCAAGCTTCCTAGGCAGGAAGTTGCACATTCAAAGCCAGCAGACAGGAAGTGGAGGTGCAAGGTGGAGAAGCTGCAAGAGAATGTGCAAAGAGACTGGCAAAGGGCGCACTTGCAACTTTCCCTGCCAAGTTGTCCATTGACTTTCTCCATGCAAACTTCCCCATCGACTTGAGGGAAGCTGTCAGGCAATGTTGAAAATGATAAACATGTGAGTGCAGTTGGGCAGCAATGGTCCTGAAGCAGCAACAACTTCCCCAAATTTAATTCCCACAGGAGTCATGGATCCTAGCTTTCTGTAAATTAATCCACTGAGTTACCTTGGTTCAATAATTTTTGCCATATGGTTTCCAATATTGCCCAATTGAAGGTTATGAATCAAGCAAAGACAAGAGTTTTAGTAGTATACAGATGGTCAAAACCTTCTCTCTATTTGACAGTAACTAATACAGTAGAGATTGCTTGAACTTTGTCCTTTTTTTTTCATGCTTACTTATATAGATTACAACCTATATGGAACCCATAAGAAAGAACATGGGAACTCTTTCATCAATTTCTTTGGTGGGCATGAAAGATACATTACAGAAGCTTGCAAAAAACAACAACTTCTCGATTCAACACAAATCCTTCTAGGCCTATTTTTTATTACTGGAACTCTAAACATCAATATTATGGAATGATAAGCATCATTTCTGTCTAAAAATGATTAACAATTCACTATATTCAGCTATAGGTGCCTACATTCCTCTCAAATTGTATAATTTAAATGCACGTTTCCATCACTTCATCTCTACATGAAGTAATTTGAAATGTAGAAATATCTCCTTGCCTCACTAACAATAAGAAATATAATTTTATTATAGTCAGAAGTGAAAGGCATGAGACAAGCAAAAAACAAGATAACATTCCTACTACGGATATTTCAAGGAATTGATAGGGCACCTTTCTTTCAAAGAATTTAAGATGATATTATTGTTCTGCCTCTCTATTATCTTCACAATATGATACATAATGTTTTTATTCCAAAAGAACAAAGACTGTAGAATAAAAGGCTACATGGGCAACAGTTGAAATATACACTCAATGTCCCACTTTACACATGCAATTAGCTTCTTCTCCCTCTGTCCTTCTCAGAAACCATGGCTAATGACTAGTATTCTGTAGAGTTTAGTAAAAGCAGTTTTCAGACAGCTGGTCATCTAATTGCTAGTTACATGACGGACTACGGCAAAGTAGCCCAGTTAATTTTGTGGCAAACCAGTGATTTATAAAGGAGGAGCAGGAAATAATAGGTATTGTTGAGGTACAAATAACAACTTTTCTGGTATTAAAATCACTAGGTGTTCTCATGGCACTCTATCAACTTTCATGCCAGGTTCAGTTTGACACTAACCTACTTTTAGCATTATTTCATCTTACATGTCAATCATGTCTGGTACAAACAGACATTCATATGATTATGCAATACGGTAGTATCATATGATTTACATGTGTTGACAATATAATGTACGATTTTAATTCTGTTGCGCTGAATCAACCTTAGAGTCAAAGAACAAACCATCAAGAGGTAATTACAGTATCTGTCACTCCTGGCTAACGTACTAGAGTAGGTACACACCCCAAAGGAAAATGCTACTGACAGATCAGAACAGAAGCTCAAGGATGATTCAGAAATGCTGGTTCCCTGTTTGTTGCTAAGATTTCAATGAAGAAAAACTGTTCATCAAAGAAGCATTTGAATACAGGGTGGGTCAGCTGCAAATCTTAACATATATAGATAATCTTCAATATATGAGAGCAACTAGGACTGGAATTTCCATCACTAAGCAATTCTGTGGTAAAGGAAGAATGAATCAGGTTAGCAATGACAATCCTTGGAGTTCTGGTTGCCGGTAACTGCATCCCACAGTCATTAGGCTAGGCAGCTTCCTGCCAATTTCCCCACAACTGAAGTCTGTAGGAAAGCTGGTAGAAAGCTGCAAGGCCCAGGTGTACAGGCAAGTAAACAGCTGCTGCTGGGCAGCGAAGGGAAAAAGGGTATGTAGGAGGGTCAGGGAGAGTGCACAAAAGTTGCAGCAAGGCATGTGGCGGGTGCAAAAGAGTGTGAGGAAGAGCTAATCAAATATATTTGAGGAAGGGCTAATCAAATATATTTTCAAATATATTTGATTAGCACTATCCAATTCCAAATGACTCTGGGTGATTCACAATACATGCATGGGAGATGCAAAATGCATCTCAATGGATATAACTTCTAAGATAGGGGAATTTTTGAGCCCTACCTTCATATTCTATAAACAAAGAAGAAACTAAAAATAAACAATACAAATATCTGTAACAGAAAGGACTTTTTTTTTTTTTTGCAGTTTTGCAGTGTGGCTCCTAATGATGCTGAGGAAAATAATCTGCACATAAGTAAAATTTTTAAGGATCCTTGAAAAGTTAAATGTGGTTTCCCTAAATTTTCCCTAAATTATCTTGCATATGTTGTAAAAAAAATAAAGTAGATATAACCCAATTTTCTATCTTTGGAACTAGAATTCCTGTTTCCAAATAAGAATGAATCTTAATTATAATTTTCAAGACTGACAGAAAATAAGCAGTGCATATGCCAATAACCTCCAAGGAAAATAAAAGGTTAAATATCATTTTTACAGCATTTACTTAAAATAGCATCACCAAACTTTCCTGTTATTTCCACAAGGAAGTAGAGTTAGCCTTGAAAATGTTCTATTTAACTAATCTACTGATAGTTTGTCTATCTTCCTTTCTCTGCAAAAACACTTAGCCTCATATTTAAATTTTAGTTGTCGACTGAAAAGTATGAATGTTATAAAGAGGTTTAGAAGATTAAGTTCCATTCTGCCAGATTGTTAGATGTTAAAGATCAGGCCTTTGCAGAATTTTTACAAAGTGACATTTATTCCTACATTTAATCAAGGGCTACAAGTACATACTATCTTTTAAACTGTATGCAAACATGATGGAAATATTCTCTTCACATTATCCTTACAGACTCACTATGGACACCTGCACCATCCATCCACCCAAACTACAAATTTCTTAAAGAACAAACATAGGTTTTAATAGTTAATGTTCAAGACCAGTTCTTGAGAAATAATTTCTCACTCCTATTCTTTTTTTTTCTTTTGCTTTAATTTATATGCCGCCCTTCTCCGAAGACTTAGGGCAGCTTACAATGCGTTCTTAATCTGATATCCCAACTCATAAAAGAAATCATATGAAGCAGAGCCAAAGAAATTACAGAATAGATTCTAGGAATAAAACTAAAAAAAATAAAGGTAAGAACATAATATTAATATAAGTTCAACACACCAATATGTAATGTTCAAAAGATCAACCTTCCTCAAACATTTTGCCTGGATGAACCCTTGAAATTATTTTCATATCTCAGGGAAACCCTACATGAAAATGTCATAATACAATCACTACTACAATAATCTACAAAACTCATGTTTTACAACATATACAACAGCAAAGTGGCAGCTGGCAGCTGAATCACACCACATAAAAATTCCCACCACTATGAGAGGTAGCACCGTGCAGCAGGAGAAGTTCAAAAATACATTTTTTCCCATCACACTCTCTCTTGGAAGCCCTAGTAATTTCTCATGAAACCCCAGTGAGGCTGGATATGATTGATGACATTCTTCCATTGCCAAATGGAAATATAGTACTTTCTCTTCAGCACCTTTTGCAACAACTAGGTCAGATTTAAAATCCGACCTCCAAAACTAAAAAAAAAGAGCTTTAAGAGAAAAGCAGGAAATAAAGATGGAGCACAAAGCGTAACCTCTCCAATTTTCCGAGTTCACAAAACAACACAGGTTGAGTTTGTTAAACATGCTAATCTGAAACATGATTAACTAGTGGCTCAATGCGTTATATAAGCATACTCAGTAGTTTAATATCCTTGCAATACATTGGCAACTTGGTAACTCCTTTTTGTGAAAGACTGTTTATTTTTCACTATTATGTTTAAGCAGAAATATGCTTAAATATGGATAAAGATAAGTACAGAGGAAAGGGATAAAGTTGACTAAGTGATCATATACAGCAGAGTATGCTCCATATTATTTAATTTACGGTACCTGTAACATCTTAGCACTACAGACACAACTTATTATCACAGCAGGTGGCAGCATCTACCTGACCTTGTCTAATCTGAGACTAAGTAGACGTGGATATGATTTAGAAACAAGACTACTATACAGAAAATCCAAGGGCTCTATGTAAATTAGATTAAAAAGGTTGTTTTAGTGGCAAACTATGTCCATATTTTTCTCAAACATTCTTCAGGTAGTCATTAATAGTCAAGTTCAACATAATGGGAACTTTACTTGTTTCCATTGTTATATTAGGTACATTTATTTATCTATTTTAGAAATGTATAAGGTTGCCCAACTCTGGGCGACATACAGTAAAAAACATTATACAATATATTTAAAAAATCCAAAATTCCATTAAAAGTTGGAAAAGTACAACCTATGGGAAGAGCACTGGTGAAAATTATATCCAAATTACTGCCATTTGAGCAAAAAAGCTGAAAGAAATTAGTTGCACAATAACAGAGGTTTCATTTCCATTATTCTAACGTAATACAAGATGACTTGAATTTTTCCTCATCAACATAGATTAGAATTTTTTATTGGCCAAGTGTAATTGGACACACAAGGAATTTGTCTTGGTGCATACGCTCTCGGTGTACATAAAAGAAGAGATACATTCGTCAAGAATCATAAGGTACAACACTTAATGATAGTCATAGTGAACAAATAAGCAATCAAATATTAGGAAAGAGTCAATATAAATCGTAAGGATACCAGCAACAAGGTTACATTCATACAGTCATAAGAGGGAGGAGATGGGTGATAGGAATGATGAGAATGACTGCAGTCCTATGATTACTTCTTCCAGAAATAATTCCCATTAAATGCAATGGGAAATCATTTCTCCTGATGAAATCCTTGTTTTGCTTTCTACATGAAAGAAGCCCTAACCAAGGGTTTTATCATGTCGTTGATGGACCAAGTATTTTTACCATTTTACTACATGGCGGGGTATTATGAAGGTTTTATAAAGCTATATAGTAATACTCCTCAGTTTCCGCTCTCAAAAACAAAAATTTAAAAATATAGTAATATCCATGTAGATTCTAAGTTCAATGTGAATTTAGCCAGTTCAACAGGGCTTTAACCTGTTAGTCTTTTTTCTGCAAATTTCACCTTCATCCCACATTAAGTACCTTTTTTATTGCACTGCATTCCATCCCCCACCTCTTTGTGGCCTTATCCACAAAGTCTGGTAGTTTAACTCTAATCAGATGAAGCTGAAGCACTATGGAGAATGTTGCTTGGATTGTTATAGCCAGTTGAGTTAGTGTAGGAATAGACTTTTTAAAAAAATGAAATAGTGCACCCTGACAGGAAAAATGAAACAGCACAACATTCTCATGATAAAGACACTGCTTAGTCTTGCTGAAAAAGCCAGATACTGTTGATAAGAACGAAAAGCTAAAATAACGATTGATATTATCGCTCATATGTTTATGTATATATGATTATGATGATGATGATGATGATGTTCATATGTTAACACTTTGGCCACCTAGAAAACAGACTGTTCACCATAGAAATGGAATAGGTGGTATAAAACAATAAAAAATATATGTACTGAGCTGCTGATCACTGCCTCAGAGTGAGCAGTCAGCCTTTACTTCCCCCCCCCCCCAAAAAAAGAACAAAAAGCTAAGGTTTGATTATTTGTGTACAGTATACATGCACTGAAAAGGTTCACACAGTAGACAGCTACGGTAGTTCCCCTAAGAAAGCAATGTGGATGGGTGGTACAAGGTTGACTTAAGAAGGTACACTGTACAATATGGCAGTCCTCAACTTACAACAGTTCATTCAGTGACCGTTCAAAGTTACAACGGCATTGAAAAATGTGACTTATGACCATTTTTCAGAGTTATGACCTTTGCAGCATCCCTACGATCGTGTGATCAAAATTCAGATGTTTAGCAACTGGTTCATATTTATGATCCTTGCTGTGTCCTGGGGTCATTTGCGACCTTCTGATAAAGCAAAGTCAATGGGGAAGCCAGATTCTCTTAACAACCGGGTTACTAATTTATCAACTGCAGCGATTCACTTAACAACGGTTATGCAAGAAAGGTCGTAAAATGGGGAACAACTCAGTGAACAAACACCTCACTTGACAAGAGACGTTGGGCTCAATTGTAGTCGTACCTCGAGGACTATCTTACTACTACTGCTTACTACTACTAAGAGCTGTCAGTGTCCCTTTAACAACGTGTCCGCTTCACCTGCTAGTTTCAGCATTGCTTTTAAAGCAAAGTCTTTAAGCCCCAAAAGCAGCAGGTCCCCACTTTCCTCTTGTACGTGAAGTGCTATCTTGTTTTTGTTTCACACACTACACGCACAACCCCATCCAGTCTGCAGTTTAAACTCCAGCTGAGATCGGTGTGGATGATCCTGCCAAGAAGAGCCCAACCAATCGACGGAGCCTGGGTTCAAATTACTGGGGAAAGCGGCTTGGGTAGGGGCCGCTTCGTTCCTGCGCCGGGCGGCGGTAGTTGTTGTTTTCCTTTTAGCTGACAGGGCGAGTGCCAAGGCGGAGCCAGCGCAGAAAAAATACAAGCCGGCTCGGCTAAGCCAAAAAAAAAAGACACCACCACCAAAAAGCGTGGAAAAAAAAAACGTCATGCCGCCGAAGAGTCTCGGCGCCCAGAAAGAAAACTCTCCTTGCTTTGGAAGCCCGTCCCGGGGAAAAAGGGGCTGGAAGCGAGCCGGACCTGGGCTCTCCCGTTGCTCTCCCCCACCCAAGACAGCCGCACTCGCCCCGCCGCACCTCGGCGGAGCTCCTTCCATTCAGCCACCCTGCCCGACCCGCGAACCTTGTTGAGGGCAGGGTCGCGTAAAACATCGCAGCCCCTCTTGGTGGTCCACCTAGGTTTCCTCCCGGCAGGTGCGGCGGCTTCCATGCTCGGGGCCGGCCGGTTGCTGAGCAGGGGAATCGCTGGTTGGGGCCGCACTGGTCGGCGGATGAGACGCCTGTTGCCGGTGGTTGGCGCTTATGGCCGGGGCTGGTGAGGCGGCCGCCTCTTGGAGGAGGAGGAGGAGGAAGAGGGAGAAGGAACAGAGCTTCCCCAACTGCCTCCTCCTCCTCCGAGGTCAGTAGGGCATTGGGAGTCGCTGAGTCATTCCGGAGGAGTTGTTGGAAGCGGCCGCGGAGGCATTTAAGGTGTTTCCCCGGCGGAGGGCATTAGCCGTGAGGGGCGCAGACTCCCATCGATCCGGGTGGCATGGCATCGTTTTCCTTGGCCGCACCTTAGCTTCACACCTGCGGCAGATTTCCCAGTCTGTGGGAAATCTAGGATAATTGCAAAGATAATTTGAAATAAGCCCCTTGAGCAAATATTCAAGCGAGGTTGAGTGCATGCTGGTGTATAAAAAGGTAGCTAAATTAGTTAAGAGTTACCATAATTTTAGGATAGGGGACTAGGAAAGAACTGGCCGTTGCAAGCCACCCTGGCTGCAGAATCCAAGAGTGTGATTTCTTGCTATGTTGAGATAGGAAGCAAATTAAAAAATATAGGCCCTAAAACAGGTTTATGTCTTAAAAAACAAACAAACCACAGATACTCTCAGAAACCTACTCTCACCCACAATTGAGCTAGTCTTAGCTATTTCGTGATCTTATCCCCATCCCACCATGGTTACATCTGTCATAAATAGTAAAATATTTCCAGGCAAATTTAAGTTCTGTATACAAAATGGTGGTGATTTTGGAACAAGAACTCTGTGAGAAAGCTATTTTTAGTCACGTTTATTAACTCATGAATAAAAAAAAAAAACAATTGTAGACATTTAATTGCTTTACAATTTGAGCATATTTTTTTCATTGCACTTAATGCACAACACCACTGCTTGCAAATTAATACGGTAACAACATAATCTCTCCAAACGTGTTAAATATATTGCCCAGCCTATTTAATAGTCTATAATACTTGGCAACCTCATTCAGTTTGGATCCTGCGTATTTAATCTGTGGTCAGCATCTCTTCATTAGCTAAAACTCTTGAGCTTTAAGATGCTAATATTTTGTAATATACGATATTTTTGTCAAGAAAAAACTTTCACAAAAGTTGTTTGGGCCAACTTTACTTTAAACTTCAAGGATCAGCCTTGAGAACTGCATGGATGTTTGACTTGTAGGTATCAGGAAATACCTCTTGTACTTTCTGGAAAACATTTTCTGTCACATCATTTTATAATTTACCTAAAATGGTGTCAGTTTACATTTTAACTATGTGCTGTTGAGTGTGCTAAGCTTGCAGAGACATCAAGGACATTCATGAAAGTATAGATTCTTTGGCACACATATAATTTATCTGTAAGAAGAGCCTATAGTATTGCTAGTGTAATTTAAATATAGTTTATCTTATTTAATTCTGTCATTTCATCTATTTCCCAATTTCCAGCAAAAACAAAATCTGTTGTTACAAAGAAAATCTCTTGCCTTTTAATTAGAAGCAGTTCTAGAATCAAACACCTTTTTTCCTTTAGTAAAAAGTAAATTAAAAGGATGAGGTAAGAATACTTTTACAGTCCAGTGTTTAGTTGCTTATCACAAAATAGATCACAGTCTTGATGTATTTGTTTGTATTTCTACATTAAATTCAATACTCCAATGCAACAATTGCTGAGAGACAGAGGATGTTTCTGGCTATGTTCTATGCTATAAAAGTAGAATGACAGTTTGGTTGAGTCAGCTTTCTAGCCATATGAGATAATGTGTGCCAGGCTCAAACTCTTAATCCAGCAATAATTACCATATAACATGGGGTTAGACAGTACTTCTAGAGTTAAGAGAAGCAAAAAAGTAACACTCTGAGGTAGTTCATTTAATCTTGTACCCTGAATCGTTACTCTTAATCCCAATAGTAAAAGGATGCCTTGTCCCTTGAAATCAAGGTAGATAATCTCTCAGCATATTGCATATTCTTACCAATATGCAAGCAAACCTTCCCTAGATCAGCAAATTGTACAGACTTTAACCTTCAAGTCCAAAAAGGCAAAATGTTTTCTTTTTCATGACAAGGTTTTCAGATGAAATGGCCTCAATCTAGCACAAAGGGCAGGTTATTGCTGTTGTGAGCAGCCCCTTCTATAGTCAGTTGAGTACAGTATAAATAGGTCCAGCTATTTTCTTAGTTAAACTTCATTAAGAATCAGGATTATGTAATTTCATTTAATGAATCAGCAGAAAAGGTTGTCTTTCTTAGGAGAGCTATTGTTGACAAGAGCAATTTAATATTAACATGGAAATGAATTCTTATAAGTGAAAGATCTACTGAGAGTTGATTGTGTTAAAAATAACTACATTGGTGTATGGTTAAGGTGCTAGCTAGAAACCAGGAGACTGTGAGTTCTAGTCCCATTTTAGGCATGAAAGCCTGCTGGATGATTTTGGGCTAGTCCTTCTCTATCAGCCCAGTCTACCTCACAGGGTTGTGAGGAAAATAGCAGGAGGAAGGAGTCATATATATGTTTGCCGCCCTGAGTTACTTACAAAGTCAGAATAATAAATATTAAAGTATTTTGCAAACCACATAGATCTTTTTTTAAAAAAAATAAAAAGTGAAAACCTGGATTTTTTTCCTGGTTGAGTAGTTTATTTTTAATAAAATACCTTAATGGTGTTGAAAAAAGGAAGATCTTGGAGACCGCAAAGCTGGATTTACTGTTGACAGAGACTGACCAAAAAGGAATCAACTATAGAAAAATGTTAAATCCAACATTTACTTCAAGAGGATTGGAGGAAAACTATGGCAGGAACTTCAGTATATACATTGCAGTCTTCACCAAGTCACAGAACAGAAGATTCAAAAGAAAACCTTTCCTAAAGGTGTCACTTAATTTGTCTTGAAAAGTAGCCTGGATATAGGTCCCAAAATGAAACAATAAAAAAGGGCTCAGAAAGAAAATAATTACAGTGCAGCAAAACTCAACACTGTCTTCTACCTTTCCTCAACTGATAGAACATACCCGATAAACTTCCTCTGTTTTATTGTAGCAGTCCTGCTTACTTATCAGACTCAAAAAAGGACTACAAGAATACATGAAAAGAATGTAATGGGTAAAGAACCACAGCAGAGCTTAGACTTAAAAACTGAGCTAGCTGACCTATATCTTCCTGGCAGTGCTGAGAATGACCGAGAATGCTTCAGGGATGTTGTCCATTCATGTGCACTGAAGATATTAGGACTCTCCAGCAGCACGACTGGTTTGATGAAAATGATGAAATACAGGCTTTACTTGTTGAAAAGCATCCCTTTCATCATGTCCATCAGGACAGCTTATTGTCAGCTGCCAAGAAAAACGCCTTTTCCATTGCTCGTAGGATAGTCTAGAATTAAAATGCATAAAATGCAAGATGCCTGGCTGGGCACCAAGGCAGACAAAATGTAGGGATATGCGAATAGAAAAGACTTGAAATGGTTTTATTAAGTCTTTAGCACTCCCTGGAGACCTCAGTGTGTTGGGAATAGCAGTACAGATGGTACACCTTTTCATTACGGAGAAGACTCACATCCTGCAGAAATGGGCTGAACAACTTCTAGCCCTCCACAAACAACCATCGTTTATTAGTAAAAGATGATGGACAGGATTCCCCAAGTTGACACCAACTGCACCATGATTGACCTGCTGGTAATAGCATCAAGAGCTGAATTGCACACTTTATGCAACCAGTGTTGATTTCATGAAAGTCTTCAATACTGTCAACCAAAAAGGGCCCATGAAGGGTCCATGTCAAAGTTTGACCAAATTCAGATGATATGTCAGTTCCATGTTGGCATGATGGCCAAGTGCTGGAAAAGAGAGAATCCTCTAAGGCAGGGGTGCCAAACTTGCGTCATTATGTGATGTATCACTACTTTTTTCCCATTTGCTAAACTGGGCATGGCCAGCGCATGACGCTTCTGGCCCGTGGGCTGCAAGTTTGACAGCCCTGCTCTAAGGCGTTCACAGTTACCAATTGGGTTAAACAGGGCTGTTTGCTTGCTCCCACACAGTTCAGCATGATGATTATTGTCATGCTGAATTATGTCTTTCAGAACAGTGATGCTGGAATCCGCCTCAAGTTCAGAGAGGATGGAAAGCTATTGGCAAAGTGAAGGAAATGGTTCTGGGACAATTTGCTGCCGACTGAGCCCTGAATGCTGGCTCAGAGCCGGAGTTGCAAGTCAATATGAATAAATTCTCTATGGCTTCTGACAACTTTGGATTCACCATCAATATGCAAAAGACTGAAGTAATGCACCAGTCTGCTCATCATGTACCACACAGAATACATCACAATCAAATGGCAGAAACATAATGGACCAGTTCAATTATTTTGGCAACACTCTGTGACCATTGATCCATAAGTTAACTATAGAATGACAAGAGTGTATTCAGCTCTCAAGTATCCTGCACTCAATTGTGCGGGAATGTCAAGGAACAAAATAGTCCAGCAACAAAATTGAAGTTCTGCAGAGCTGTGGTACTCACTATCTCTCTATATGCCGGTGAAATATGGACTGTGTATTCAAAGCATGCAAAACCACTCAACTATTTCCACATGACTTGTCTTCTCAGAATTTTAGGCAACAGATGGCTTTTGTTCTTCACACTTCTTTCCACTTTCAGGAATTCATAGACTTATTTTTAATCTTCCTTTACTTCTTCCACCTCATTCATTCTTCTTATATTCGTTCGGCAATTTAGTCATCATTCAATGTATCTGTATGACCAAATATTGTCAGTGTACCTCTGTCATAATGCACAATCACTTTTGTATTCATTCAGCAACCATATATTCTTGACCCAAACACTTTTTTGCTTTAGAACACAACACTTAAGTACCCATTTCTGCTGCATTCATCAACTTTGATGTTTCTCTTGACAGACATAATTCTCACTTCTATATAAGAAATCAAGCAGAATTAGAATATTATACATGGCCATTTTCCAATTCTTTCAATAAGCATTCATTTTCTGAAGCACACCATGTATATTATCAGAAAGCCTTCCATCCTTCCAAGGTCAGTAAAATGAGGACCCAGATTGTTGGAGGCGATATGCTATGGGGCGGTGTGTAAGTCTAAATGCTATTGCTATCCACTACATTTCTACCACATTTTTCCACCCATTTTTTTTTTAGTTAGCATTCTACCAAGGTATACAGATCCACTGACTTTCTCCAATCAGTCCATTTTCACTATAAAGCTGAGTAACAGAAATCTGGAGTAAAACAACCAAAAGTGGATCATTTGAACAAAGATGTATGTATTTGTTAAATCCAAATGTCAGTTTAATCCAAAATTATATAATCGATGTCAATTACATAATTAAGTAGTTGAACTTTAATGTTATTTGTGTCACTTTATAGCAGTTGCAACATTAAAAGACATAACTGGACATAAACATGTTCCTTATAATAAAAAAGGTGACTAGCTTCTATATCTCCCGTTCTTTCAGCAATTGCTATTTTGAAGTCCCATTTGGTCAATATCATGGAATGCACAGAGAAAAACAAAGTATTTTTGCTTATCTGCTGTAATTATCCTGCCATGAACCAATTTTATCTCTATGTAAACCCAGTAGCTGTATACTGCAGATACAGCCTACATAGATAGTATTTAGGCTGTATCTGCAGTATACAATTCAACAGTATTATTGTTTTAACTTTGTATGCCACTCAAAGTTACTGTTGTGAGATGGGCAGCCATATCAATCATGGTCCTGATTCTTGGATGGGAGACCAACAGGAAATCACTGTAGGCTGGACTGGAAAGCTGGGAGGGGGGGCGGGAATCCTGGAAGAAAATGATGGCAAATGGTTTCCTTATTTGATTGATTAATTGATGTAACTACTCAATTCAGATACATCAGGCTGAGTGGCTTACAATAAAAAAAATACATACATATAATCAGACATCTTAAAACAACCATTAACATAATCAGAAGAGAGCTGTTGCTTTTGGAAACCATCATGTTACCAATGTTGGTAACCAACATGACAACAGAATAAAATAAATTCTACAAATGTGGTAGCAACCCTAAAAATATATTTTCAGTTATTTGACAGATTTATTTTTATAAAACTTTTTGAAAAAAGCAGGTGAAAAAGATTTAAGTCAATAAATCACATAACAGTCAAACTTAACCTAAGAGAGCAGTTCATTTTATTCCTGTTTCTCAGCTACATATTTGTTGAAGACCTTTGTATTCCATATACTGGTAGTCCTCCACTTACGGCCACAATTGAGCTCAACATTTGTGTTGTTAAGTGAGACATTTGTTAAGCGAACTTTGCCCCATTTTACGACCTTTCTTGCCACCGTTGTTAAATGAATCACTGCTGTTGTTAAACTAGTAACATGGTTAAGTGAATCTGGCTTCCCTGTTGACTATGCTTGTCAGATGGTTGCAAAAGGTGATCACATGACCCCGGGACATTGCAATCATCATAAATATGAGTCAGTTGCCATGTGTCTAAATTTTGATCACATGACTATAGGGATGCTGCAATGGTCCTAAGTGTAAAAATATTTATTTATTTATTTTATTAAATAAAATATGGTCATAAGTCATTTTTTTCAGTGCCATTGTAACTTTGAATGGTCACTAAATGAACTGTTGTAAGTCAAGGACTACCTGTATAAGCATCTCTTCAGTCTTATAATTAAATTTAATATCTGTTGACTTTATGTCAGTATAGCTGAAGTTTTTAATAATGTTATTTCATATTTTCCAGGAGTTTGGATGCTTTAAGCTAAAGGTAATTATGCAATCCTGAGATTCTGATACTTTTTCCTGGCAAACAGCTTTGCTGGTTCAGCTTGTTCTCCTTGTTTTCAATCTGCACTCATAGGTAGGACAAGGTCAGCCGGTTGATCTGGGGAAAAAAAAACACCCTGGCCTACAACTTGTCCTGCTTCCACATATGGCCTACTTTACAATTTCCATTTATGTATTATACATAATGAATCCAGGATTTGCTTCAAAAGAAACAAATCTCCTATTTTCTGTTTGCACTTAATTTTAAGTGATTGCTAATAGCTGTTTACTCTTGTGGTTGTTTGTTGATTTTCATGATTTCTGATTACATGCTGAGGAACATCCATCCTTGCCTCTTTTACCTTGCCTGCATATAAGTATACCATTGACTAAACGTCTGCAGAGATTCTTAGTCATCCAGGTCATGGTTATTATTATTATTATTATTTTATTTCTATACCGCCCTTCTCCTGCGGGACTCAGGGCGGTGTACAGCCAAGATAAAACATTGCATATAAAATTTAAAAACAATTTAAAAAACAATTAAATAATTTCGGCCCAAGATATTAAAAACAACCCAATTAAAACCAAATTCAATTAAAACTGAGAGGATGAGATCAAGCCAGCCCGGCTAGATGGAATAAGGGTGTTTTCAGGGCCCGACGAAAAGTCCGGAAGTCTGATATCGTGCGTATCTCAGGGGGTAGGTCATTCCAGAGGGCAGGTGCTGCCACAGAGAAGGCTCTCCCCCTGGGGGTCGCCAGCCGACACTGTCTGGCCGACGGCACCCTGAGTAGGCCCTCTCTGTGCGAGCGAACCGGTCGGTGGGAGGCTATTGGCGGCAGAAGGCGGTCTCGCAGATAACCCGGCCCTAAACCATGGAGCGCTTTAAAGGTGGTCACCAACACCTTGAAGCACACCCGGAAGACCACAGGTTGTCCCAAAGGTACTTTTTCAGGATGAAAAGCTTGGATGAGAAGTGAAACATCTTCAAAGGAAAAACAAGAAAGTTCAGTTGCCTCCTGAAAAAATACCTTTGGAATACCATTGACTACCTCCAAATTGTTCTCAGACAGAGGTGGGTTTCAGCAGTTCTGACCAGTTCTGGAGAACCCGTAGCGGAAATTTTGAGTAGTTCAGAGAACCGGTAATAAAAATTCTGACTGGCCCCGCCCCCATCTATTCTCTGCCTCCCAAGTCCCAGCTGATAAAGGAGGAAATGGGGATTTTGCAGTAACCTTCCCCTGGATTGGGGTGGGAATGGAGATTTTGCCATGCCCACCAAGCCACGCCCACCAAGCCATGCCACGCCCACCAAACCACACCCACAGAACCGGTAGTAAAAAATGTTGAAACCCACCACTGGTCTCAGAGGTTGAATTTAAAAAAAAAAAATTCATGCACACCCCAAAAGGATGCCCGCTCCTGCTACATATGCTTTTACTTTTGGGTTTGTGATTTTTATCCTTTGCTTCTATATTCTCCCAATTTTTTGAGGAATGGTTGTCTTCCTGAAGTGATTAGTCAAAAGGGACCCTGGATTTGTTTTATAGAAGGAAAACACAAAGACGGGAGGAATTCAAACTGAGTTGCTTCATGCTAGATTCAAGGAGTACTTTCCAAGAAATTCATCCTTACCGAGTAAATACACATAGGGTCAAGCTGCAGAAGATATAGGAGTTTAAAGCACAGATTAAGGTGAAAAGAGTTTAAAAGGATAAGCAAACTAATATTAGTGCAGAAAATTGGGTGGACCTTGTGCACTAGTTGGAAACAATCTAAGCCAAGTGTGCATTGTGGAGGAAAGTTTAATTGCACAATATAATGATGCAATAGTGAAAGATCTCAAGAACATTATGTGAATGGTGAACCTAAGAAACAGTGAAAAAAAATCCATAATATATGTAGCAAGGTAGTGATTAATTAAGGTAGTGATGAGTTATCTGCTCAAAGGGTATTATTAAGGGTTTGGTAATTTTAAAAGCAAGCATATGCCTTACGTTTCTGTATAAATGATGAATACCAGGAGTGGCAGGAGTGGAACAATTCAGCAACATAAAAGAAGTTAGATTTGTACTGTATACTGTATATTGAATATGTGCCTAGTTTTGTAGGGAAGAAGTCTCCATCCAAGGTCCTTCTCATATTTCAGGTTAAGACTGGGAAATGCTTAAAAATGCTGCTAAGATAATTTGTATGAACTGTGTTGAGTTACAAAAGATAATGCAGCTTGCTGAGTGGCATGCTTCCTTCTCTGTTTTTGCTGGTGGCAACTTGGAAAAGGATTACAAAATACACAACAAGTGCTTTGTCTTAAAACTATAGTGCAATACTGTTGGTGAGGAAGAATTTGGGGAGCAAGAAAAGAAAGCAAACATGAATAAAATTGCACAGTTGTTAAAGTTAAAAATAATATCCATTTAGGCCTTGTTCATGTAAATATCCTGAGGCCTATTCTGGTAAAGTTATTGGAGCATATTAAATGTGGAAGTAGGGATTTACTTCAATGTTCAATCATCTCTTTCAGTTTCTTAGAGAAAGGTAAGATTAATATATTTTGTAACTTCATAATGTGACGTTAATAACCGTAATTTCGTAATGTGAATAGGCATATTACCAATAGTCTCCTGGGTGAGCAGGAAAATTTGCATGACCAGAATATGTTTAATCCATTATTTTATTGGATTAATCCATTATTAATCCTTATTTTTCCATATAAGAAGCTCTTCTGAAAATCTGAATCCAGCTTTTCTGGATTCTTAACATCCTTAATACTATGTTGTCAATATCAATTCAAGATCCATTGTTAACTAGAAAACAGATAGCTATCCATAAATTTGGTTTGCAATAATGCCTGAAAGTAATTTGTAAATTGTTGCCAGCCAAGTGATTGGCCTGTAATTTTCAGGTTTATTTCCCTTTTCTGCAACCTTCTGAATCAAAAAAGTTCTTCCAGTTGTTAACCATGTTTCACTTTCTGGTGTTTCCAGAACCTGATTCATCTGGTTTGCTAATCTTGCATGCAAACTTGTTAAGTGACTTCAACCAGAATCCATGCAGCTGTTCTAAACCAGGGGCACTCTAGTTCTTGACCTTCTTTGCTTGTTTTTTTGCACCATTTCTTTTGTTATGTGAACATCTTCCGTTCTATTAGAGGAGCCAGTGGTCATATGTGAAATTCCTAGAATAAAATGATAAACAATTGTAGCTGTATTCATGTACTATTACTCGCTGTTCAGAGTCATTTATCTGAGATGGGTGGCTATAGATATTGAATAAATAAAAGTCAAATAAGCTGCTTAGTTTGTATTTTTCCACTTGGTTATATGTAGGGCCTAGCTATCTTCGAGACCGCCTGCTGCTACCGACGACCTCCCATCGACCCGTGCGCTCCCACAGAGAGGGCCTCCTCGGGGTGCCATCAGCCAAACAGTGTAGGCTAGTGACCCCCAGGGGGAGGGCCTTCTCTGTGGGGGCACCTACCCTCTGGAATCAGTTGCCCCCAGAGATAAGGAGAATCCAAGACCTCAGTGCCTTCCGCTGTGCCCTTAAAACCCATTTTTTTAAGCAAGCCGGGCTGGCTTAAGAAGAAATTTTTTAAATGTTTTAATTGATAGTGAGTTTTAATTGGGCCAAATGTATATATCTTTTAATTGTTTTTAATATTTGTACTGCATGTTTTTTAATTTTGGCTGTACACCGCCCTGAGTCCTCAGGGAGAAGGGCGGTATAGAAATTTAAAAATAAATAAATAAAATAAATAAATAAATGCTGATCTTTGTTGACTATGAAGTAACTGCAGATGGACTTTTATAATGAAACAAGTACAAACATTTGTTATTCCAGGTCCGATGGACTCATAGAAACATAACATCTCTATTTATACAACAGCCAAACCATTTGTTTAATGGTAATTTGTTGGAAAAACCACAATGCGCTAAATTTGCAAAGCATGTTAAGCCATAAACATATAAACCACAGTAGCTGGTACATATAATAAGTTAAACCCAAAAAAAGCCACATTGTTATCTAAGTGTGCTGAATAAATACAGCTAGCATATTAGTATTTGTTTATTTATATCAATGTAAATCCCACATGCCATGGGGTACTCAAGTTAGCTAACAATCCAAACTATAATATAAACCATAAATATTTTTCATTAGGACTTGACATGCTCCTCTCTTCTGTTCAACATCTGCATAAAACCACGGGTAAGGTCTTCTGCCAGTTTGGTGTGTGGTGTTAGCCATATGCTGATGATACCCAACTTTATATCTCCATCTCAAGTGCCCATATGAAGCTATCAATGCATTGATCCGGTGCCTGGAGGCTTTTGGGTCTGGGTTGGGCAGAACACACTTTAGTTGAATCCTAACAAGACTGAGTAGTTGTGACTGTATGAGCCCCCTGAGTGGAGGATGCCTCTATCTTGGATGGGACTGCCTTTCCCCAGGCAAGATTGGTTCATAACTTGGGAGTCCTGATTTGCAGCTACTGTTCAAATAGCAGGCGGCAGCTGGGGCCTGGAGGGCCTTTGCACAGGTTTATCATGTACATTTTTCCTTGGTTGAGGAGGGGGATTTGGTTACCTGGAAGCTACACTGGGTCAGAATGCAATGGTGCCAGGAGTTACTGCTGATGTGCCCATGTGTCACCACTGCTATGCAAGCTGCATTGCCTGCCAGTTGGCTGTCAAGTGTAACTCAAGGCGATAGTTATTACCTACCGGTATAAAGCCCTGTATGGTATAGGGCAGTGATGGCTAACCTTTTTGCCATCGCGTGCCAGGAAAGGGGGGTGGGGGAGGGTCGCGCACACACGTGCCCACGCCCATGCGCTCCTGGCACATGATGGCCTGGTAGACCCGTTTTTCTTTCTTACCTGGTTCCAGATCCTCTCTATTTATCTGGGAAGGGCGAAAACAGCCTTTCTCACTCCCTTGGAGGCCTTCCAAAAGCCTGAAAGGGCCCATTTCCCAACTCCCGGTGGGACAGGAAGTGACATTTTTTGCTGTCCCCAGCCTCCAGAGCCTTTCTAGGAGTCTCTAGGAGCCTCTCTAGGAGTCTCTGGAGGCTGGGGACAGCAAAAAAGTCACTTCCTGTCCCACCGGGAGTTGGGAAATGGGCCCTTTCAGCCTCCGTAGGGCCTCCAAGGGAGTGGGAAAGGCTGTTTTCGCCCTCCCCAGATAAACAGAGAGGATCTGGAGCCAGGTAAGAAAGAAAAACGGGCCTTCCCCACCCCCCCCAAGTCCTCCAGAGGCAGGAAACAGCCTGTTTCCCTACTTCTGGTGGGCCCAGAAGGCCCGAAAATCAGCTGGCTGGCACACACATGCGTCCCAGAGCTGAGCTGGTCATGCCCACTAATATGGCTCCATGTGCCACCTGTGGCACGCATGCCATAGGTTTGCCATCATGGGTATAGGGTAGTGTTGGAGAATATTTTTGGCACTGAGTGCCAAAATGGGAGCACACATGCGCATGTACATACCTGTGTACCAAAAATCAGAAGAGCAGATGATTTTCTGGTTTCCAGCGCACACATGTGCGCCAACCACCTGGTCTTCTGGTTTCTGGCATGCATGCACACGTGCAGACCAGCTGTCCAGTGCGCATGCACCAGCTCCGCCTAGCCTTTCGGGGATCTCCGCGCCTCCCTACCCGACCCCCTGCCTGCCCCCCTGGTCCCCGCTGGGTGGGTGGGACATGCCCACTGATGACCTGGTTCTGCAGGCCCGGACAGAGAGAAAAAGTTGGGGGATGCCATCTCCCTCTGCTGGAAAGCCGGAGCCCCTTCCCGGCCTCGGAGGGAAGGGACGTTCGCGTTCCTGGGGCTTGTGTTGGGGGGCCAGCAGGCGGGAGGCTTTCACCCCAAGTCTGGCTGGGATGAAGCGCCCCCCCCACCCGCCACCGAGAACAAGCCAATGCAGCCCCCTCCTTCTGGGCCACTTCCTGGCTGGGGTGCCTCTTACCCTTCGGCGGCATCTCCATGCGTGAGGAGCTGCGTTCTCCTCCAGCCCTCCTGGGGCAGTTCGCCTCCCCAACGGCAGCTCCTCCTTCTTTTCTTCCTGGCTACTTCAGCATCCTGGCCAGAAGCGGCAGTGGGAGAACAGCCACCACCCCCTCGCCCCTCGCGGCTGCAGGAGCAGCAGGTGGGGCGGTGCCCACCCAGCCAGCAAATGCTGCCCTGCTGTCCTGTGCGCCCGAGCTGGCCAGGTGCTCCGAACCACGGACGCACATCGGTGTTGCAGATTGGAGGGCTGGGGCTGCGAAGAAGTCTGCTCGGGCAGGGAAGGAGGGAAGCCCAGGCCCGCCTGTCCTGGCTGGCAGCTCTGCTCCCCTTGCTCTTCTGGGTTCCGGCGCACTGGCCATCTGGTCTTCCCGTGCATGGGAGTGCTGGAACACTGGAAACCAAAAGAGCAGCCGCCCAGTAGGTATGTGTGCGCTGGGAAGATAATGTTCCAGTTTCTGGGGCACACATGCAAATTGGCCAGCTGGTCTTCACGTGCACATGCGCACCAGAAACCAGAAGACCAGCTTGCCACACGCATGTGCACTGAGCGGCTGCTCTTTTGATTTCTGGTGTTCCCACACGCGTGAAGACCAGTGGCTGGTGTGCCAGAACCCGGAAGAGTAATGGGCAATGGCTTACGTGCCTGGACAGATGCTCTGTGTGCCACTTCCGGCACACGTGCCATAGGTTCACCATCATGGGTATAGGGCCTGGTTATTTGACGAATATTTGTCTCCAATCATTTCTGCCTGCCCAGTGCATTCCAGCAGAGTGGGTGCATTCCAGACCCCCTCCATTTAACATTGCTAGTTCAGAGGAGCTAAGAACCATATCTTCTCTGATGTGACTCCCATCTTCTGGAACAGCATCCTTCAGAAATAAGGAGGGTGCCCTCTCTTCTTGGTTCCCGAAAGGTGTAAAAATCTGGCTTTTGTTTGAGGCCTGGGGTTGATGTTTATAATTTCTTCAATAGCCCCTATTTTGTTTTGTTGCTTTTGTTGTCCATCAGATTATTTTACACTGGGCTGTCTATGTGATTCAATCTTTTTAGCTGTTTTTTCTATTCTTCTGAGTTTTGTACACCACCCAGAGTCTACTGGAGTTGGGCAGCCAATAAATTTAAATAATTAAATATTCAGTAAAAAAAATGGCTAGAGAAGTTATTTTTCCAGCTTAAAAATCCTGGCCAAAGAGCAAGGTCTTGATTGGTTATCTGAAGATGGATAGTAACCAAAAATTCCAAGAAGTTCCTTGGAGTTCTGAAACGTACATATGAGAGGATAGAATCTACTACTGATGCTATAATGTGACTTGGCCTCTCAACTTTATTTGTATGGATTTGAGTACATGAGAGGGAAAACAGAATAATCCATGAATCAATATACACAGTTCTAATGAGGGAAATCTGTTTCAAAGGAATGTCTGTTTCATAAGCATGCATTTTTGGGAACAGATAGGCTAAGTCCCTAATTCAGAAAAAATCAATTTTATTCAGTTAGCACCTAGTTCTGTTTAGAAGGCCCAGGAAATAATAGACTAGTAAAGGAAATCAAAGGTTAGCCAAGATACAGGGTGTAGAAACTTTTAGAATTGCCCAAATTGCATATATTTAAAGGTATTAAAGTTCCATTCAAACTTGGGTCAAAAATGCTGCTAATGCATCACAACCAGTGGTGGGATTCAAATAATTTAACAACCAGTTCTCTGGGTAGGCGTGGCTGGGTGGTCATGTGACTAGGTGGGTGGAGATCAGTGAAGGAAGGCTCACCAGGCAGAAATCAGCTGGGCCGTGTGGTCGAGGCAAGCGAGGAAACCAGAGAGCAGCAGTAGCTATGCCATGGGCATGACCATGATGGGCGAAGCGAGATGAGGAGTGAGTGGGAGGGGAGGGGCAGGGTGGGCAGGGAGGGGTGGGGCCAGCCAATGGTGCAATTTGCCGGTTCTCCAAACTGCACAAAAATTTAACAACCGGTTCACGTGAACCGGTCCTAACCGGCTGAATCCCATCTCTGATCACAACTATTTGCTTACTAGTTTCTCAACCCAAATACTGCACTGAGACAAATATGCAATACAAAGACCATTTAAAGGAGAAACTATTAGACTTAATAAAAAGAACATGGAAAATGACGTTTGTTTTTTGAGAGGATTGATGGGAGTATGATGGGTTTTAAACACATTGTTTAAAAGCCCAGTTTATTTAATAATATGGTTCTAATTCTTAGGAGTTGATTGACAGAAACAATAAAAATATTCTTTGTATTGTATTGCAATGCGAACGTAATCTCCCATTCCATCTACAGCATGACAAAAATGATGAATGTCCTGGATGACTAATTTTTATATTCTTTGAATGTTAGAAATAACTACACTATTACACTATACACAATTACACAATAACTACATGAATCACAATATTAGATTTCGCAGGGATTAGAATAACTCATTACATAGTATTTGTAAACATAGAAGAACAACTTCTAAGATCTTTGCTAAGGTTTAACTTTCCATTCTATATTGATTTCAAATTATAATACTTTTGAATTTTACATGAGCTGCCTTGTGAACTCTTAAGGGGTTTAAACTGGACAAAAATATTTTTTCTAACATGAATAATTAACAAATAAATATAGAGTAATAAATGTTTTCAATTCCCCAGTTGTGTCAGTTTTGTCATCACATAATGATTGCCTTAACTAGTTGGGTTTCAGGACAGTTTTAGTTTCCATGTTATTTATTTTGTTCCCAGATAACAAAATGATCTTCAGTCCTGACACTTACATTTAAGATCAGGCATCAACCCACTTAATTATTCTTATACCAACTAACTAAAACAAGAAAGTTATCTGGTTTAATACTGTTTCTTTATCAACAAAAAGCAATAGACAAATTATTTAATGTGTATGAAAGCTGTATTTTTAGAAGAAGATATACTACTTTTTATGCAGTTTATAGTGATAGAAAACATCAATGTTAAAGGCAAGTTGCTGGTTAAAAAAAAAAGGCTAACAATCTTACTCAGAGCTACCATACTGGACTGCAAAAATTCAGACCACTGATAGAATGCAGTATAGAGCTAATGTGTTCTGTCTCTGATTAGTGCCATCTAGTGGTCATTTGTAGTTTTGTTGTCCTAAATAAAGTACTGGTAATCTTAATTTTAGGATGCAGGTATTCACTGGGTTTGTGAAACAAGAGATTTATATTTCTACTTATAGGGATCAATTTAGAAAGATTGTTATCATATAATTACTATCCTATTAAACTCAATGAAACATATTTCTAGACTTATGTGATCAAAATAGCACAGTCGTAAATATCATCAAAAATTGCATATTAACACTGCATATTAAAAATGTACATATTATATGTAATACAAGCTTGTCATTATAGTTACCATGTATTATTACCAATGCCAAGCCTGTAAGATGGGTCTGTCATCTAAAATAATAACTACAATATAATAAATTAATGGCTATATTCAATTACAGTCAGTTTCCTCTAGATCAGAAAGATCATCGTGAAATATATCTTGGCAACACATTTCTGTGGCTTTTATAACTTTGATTGGTGGAGTTCTTGCTGTAAAAACGTAACTATCTTAAAATTATTTTATTGTATGATACTGGATTTCAGTTAAAAACATCTGAGTAGCCAAAAAGGAAAAGAGAACGGAACTGACCTCTAACATATGACTCAGTGACAATCCCCTATTTATAAAACTATGCTGAAACACTACAATGGAATGTTATGAAGCTTACTAATTTAACCATTATGGGCCCAAACGTGTCTTTAGCATTAAAATTATTATATTTATCAGGCCCAATAAGCTACACATGCACTGTGTCCCTTTTCACTAAAAAGTCAAGATGTTCAGCTTTTTAAAGGTTCTTAATGCAAACACAAATTTAGAAATCTCCAGAAAAACAACAATGAACTTTCCGGGAAAGTTTGCAGTACAGTATAAATGCAATACAGCATTATTTAAGCTAATTGTCTAGGCAGCAGTTTAAGTTATGAGAACAGAAAGTTCCATTTTACTGTTTTGGCCTATAAACATTCCAGGGTTTAGAAGCTTTTCATAAAAAAACTTGCTATGAAGGATTTGAAGCCAACATGTGTATGTTTTGCAGCTTTCACACTATGTGTAGATCTACTCAAATCAATGCTCCATTTTTCAGAATAAATTTAGCATTCACTTTTCAGTGCTTGTGTTTTTGTGTGCCCTAAATTTTTCCAGAGAAACAAACACATTTCCCCCCAATGGAGATAATGCATTTCTTTTGTGCACCAAAATGGAAAAAAAAAATAGTCTATCTATCTTCAGAACTTTGCCAGTTATGAAATCTAATTCTAAATTATTCAGGTTTGACTTGCCAATGCAACACCAAGTTTCTTACATCAGCAATAAATGACCAGAATTGAATCATATAATTCAAAAATTACAGCCCTGATCTGTTTGTCGCTGAAAGGAATAACACTTTGAAGTCGCAAATAGCAATTTTCCCCTCTGAGATACCTTCCAAGTACTGGTTTATGAAATTTCACCTCCTATAACCGTGATGGCGAACCTATGGCACGCGTGCCACAGGTGGTACATGGAGCCATATTGGTGGGCTTGTGAGTGTTGCCCTAGCTCAGCTCCAGCATGCATGCGCGTGCTGGCCAACTGATTTTTGGGCCTTTTGGGCCCACCGGAAATCAGCAAATTAGCTGTTTCTGGCCTCCAGAGGGCCTCTGGGGGGGTGGGGAAGGCTGTCTTCGCCCTTCCCAGGCTCCTAGAAAGCCTCTGGAGCTTGGAGAGGGCAAAAAACAGGCCTACCAGGCCACCGGGCCATCACATGCCAAAAGCAAGGGGAGCGGGGGGGGGGGGTCGTGCGTGCATGCGTGGGGAAGCAGGGCGCATAGAATTATGGGTGTGGGCCTTTTTGTAAGTCATGGCCTTCTAAGGTAAGAATTCTCTTATTTTCCAGGGTGATCCAATCTTTTATCCATACTAGCTTGGCTGACCTATAGTATGTTTCCCAGTCCGGGAGTCCAAATCCACCTATGTCTCTTTTACCCTTTAAAATTTTAATGGAAAATCTCGGTTTTTTCCCCTCCCACATGAATTCTCTAATAATTTTGTCTAGTTCTAAAAAGAATTTTTTATCTAAATTTATGGGTATATTTTGAAATAGAAATAATATTCTGGGGAGGATGTTCATCTTAATTGTGGCTATCTTGCCCAAAAGTGATAGTCTTATTTTTTTCCAGCAATCTAGGTCTTGTTTTATTTTCCTGATTAGGGGGATATAATTGTCTTCTTTCAAGGTCGAACATCTTGATGTAATCCAAATTCCTAGGTATTTAATTTTTTTGGCAACCTGTAATCCTAGTACTTCTTCTATCTCGTTTTTCTGGCTCTCAGTTGTGTTCTTGATCAATACTTTGGTTTTGGTTTTGTTCAGTATGAAGCCTGCCACCTCTCCATATTTACTTAATTCCTCCAATACTTTAGGTCCCGACTCTATAGGGTCTTCAAGGATTAGGGCTACATCATCCGCAAATGCTTGCGTCTTGTAAATCTCCTTCCTGATCTGCAGTCCTTTTATTTCATCGTTAACTCTAATTTTCCTTAGAAGGACTTCTAGGGCCATAATGAACAATAAAGGGGATAGGGGACAACCTTGCCTTACTCCCTTACTAATTTGAAATGTTTTAGTCCTATCCCCATTCACCAGGATACTCGCCTTTTGGTTATTATAAATGGATTTAATCATCATTTCAAAATTTGTTCCAAATTTCATCATCTCAATTTGTTTAATCATGAATTTCCAATTTAGATTGTCAAATGCCTTTTGAGCATCGACGAAAATCAAAGCCATCTGTTTTCCAGGGTGTTCCTCATAATACTCTAGCGTGTCTAGTACAATTCTCATATTATCCCTAATTTGTCTCCCCGGTAAGAATCCATTCTGGTCTTTATATATCCAATTGTTTAAAATCTTTTTCATTCTTTCTGCCATTATGCCCATGAATAATTTGTAGTCTGTATTTAGGAGCGAAATTGGTCTGTAATTTTGAATTTGTTTTGGGTCGGCACCTTCTTTCGGCACAAGTGTGACATGCGCCTCTTTCCATGACTCTGGAATTTTGTGGTCTAACAGTGCATCATTAAAAATTTCTACTAATCTCGGTTGGAGTATTTCTTCTAATTTTTTATATATTTCCCCTGGAAATCCGTCAGGTCCTGGCGCTTTATTATTTTTCAATTTGGAAAGGGCTATTTTTAATTCTTCAATTGTAATCTTTCTGTTAAGCATTTCTTTCTCATCATCAGTTATTTGTGGGAGCTCTGCTTTTATCAAATATTGTTCTATTTTGTCATCCGATATCTCCTCTTCTTTATATAAAGATTCGTAATATTCTCTCACTCCATCCCGTTTTTCTTCCTCGTTAATCAATAATTTGCCCTTAGAATCTACTAAAGTATGGATTATTCCCCTTTCATTTTCCTTTTTTAATTTATAGGCCAGCCACCTCCCCGATTTGTTGGTATTCTCAAAAAGATATTGTTTCGTTCTTTTCATTCTTTGTGCCAACTCTTCTTGCTCCATGATGTTTACTTTATGCTTCCACATCATCCAATTTTCTTTGGCTACTTCATCTTCTGGATTGTCTTGGAGTTTTCTTTCTGATTCTCCTATATGATTTAAGTACTCTTCCAGGGTCTTTCTTTCTTCTTTATTTTTATGTGCAATATATGAAATCACGACTCCTCTCAGATAGGCCTTCATTGTGTCCCAAACTATTGCGCGGGATGTGCCTTTGTTTTCATTTTCCTTGAAAAAAAAAATTATTTCTTCTTTGAATTTTTGTATACAGTCTTTGTCGCCCAGTAATTTGGCATTAAACCTCCACCTCCGTTGGTATTTTCTTTGGAAAGACTTCCATCTGATTTCTAATGGATTATGATCTGCCCAATCGTTTGGGTTAATTACTGCAGTTTCAATTTCCAACCCCAAATTTCTACTGGCCCATGCCATATCAATTCTGGACCACGACTTTTGTGCATTTGAAAAGAAGGTATATTGCCTGTCATTTGGGTGCAGGGTACGCCAAATATCAATTAGATCTAATTCATCGACTAACTCAAAGAATGCTTTCGGTAAGTTTGTCCTTTTATTTTTTTTAACTTTATTGCTCTTATAGTCCTTCTCCGGATCTACAATGCCGTTAAAATCCCCTATCATACAGATTTCAGTATATGCCATTTTCACTAATTGTTCATGCAATTTCTTAAAAAATTCTCCCTGTTTTTTATTCGGGGCATAAATGCCCACTAATAATACCTTGGAATTCCCTATCTTAATTTCAATCATAAGGATCCTACCCTTTGTATCTTTAAATTTCAATTCTGCTTCAATTCCTTTTTTTACGTAGATAGCCACCCCCCTCTTCTTTTTCTCTGCCAGCGAATCAAATGTTTGACCAAATTTTTTATATTCTAAACATTTACTTTCTTCTTTTTTTATGTGCACCTCTTGTAAACACATTATATCAACATTTTGTTTACCTAGTTTTGTTAATATTCTTTTCCTCTTTTTGTAATCATTTAGTCCATTGACATTTACGGATATTAACTTCAAGCCATTCATCTCTAAGCCCCTATCTGATTATTGGTTCTTGTTTATTTCTTACAGCCCTTACTGGTCTCGCTTTCTTCTCTTTGGCTTCTCCTTCTTCTTCTGTCTTCTCCTCGACAGTTGCCTCGTTCGTGTTCTGTTGATGTAGGGCTTCCTCCTCCACTGCTGCTATTTCTAGATCTTCCTTACTCCCCTGCTCTTCTTCCGCGCCTCTTAGCTGGTCAAGGAAGTCCTGTGCTGTACTCAGATTTTCTATTTTAATTTTTCTTCCTTGCCAGGTTATTAGCATCCCTTCTGGGAGAAGCCACCTGAATAGTATCTTTCTTTTGTTCAACTGTATAGCCAAAAATCTATATCCCTTCCTCATCTCCCGGACTCTTCTTGGTATCTGTTTTAGGATTATTATTTCTTTTCCTCGATATGTAATCTGTTCGTCTCTTGCCATATTATAAAGAATATCTTTAACTTTTTTCCGTGCAAAGCGGATATGAACTTCTCTAGGAAGCTTGTTCCTTCTTGCATAGTTAGTCTGGACCCTATATACGTCGTCCAGCTCCCTAATTATTGCCTGTTTGTCTTGGTGGAGTGCATCGGCTATCAGCTCCGCCATTTTTTCTCCTAAGTCTTCCTCTTTGTCCTCGACAACATTCTGGAATCGCAAATAAAAGGAAGCCCGGTCCATCTCCAATTGGACTATTGTATCTTCTATCTCTTTATTTTGACTCGTTAGTGCTTGATCCACAATGTCTAATTTCTTTTCAGTTTGGTCTATTCTTGTTTCGGCTTTTTGAATTCGTAGTTCATTATTGACTATTGATGTTTGGATATCATTCATTTTCTGGTCCAATGCATGTATATCTGATTTTAATTCGACATGGTTATTTAATAATTTTTCCTGCATTGCCATCATTGTTTCTTGGATCAGGGTTAATGATGCTTGCAGAGTTTGCATTGCCAGGCTTTCTGTAGATTTTTGTGTCGCCGGAGAGGTTGTCGCTATAGTGGGGTTAGAGGGAGTCTTTTTTCCTGTTTTCCCCACAGTGGATGCCATGCTTGTCATTTCTTTTAAGATTTTCTTTTGCTCTTTAATTATCCTGTCATGTTACTCCAAATTCTCATTCGCCACTTAGCGCCTCTATTATCTTTTTATATATATATATATATATATATATATATATATATATATATATATATATATATAAATATATATTTATATATCTATATTACTATATCTAAATTTTCCTTCTAAATTCGTAAACAAGTATGGCTAGTTTTCCGGTGGGCAATCAATATCAATGTCTATACGATGGTTCTAACCTCTTCCTCACAGTATCTTATACTCAGAATGTTATTTAAATATATTTGATGTTAAATTGGCTTGGTAAATATAAGTTAGACAGTTCAATACTATACAAATCAAAATATCAATTAATCAGCAGTTCACAATCAATATATCAATAAAGCAAATTAATTTGGCTCAATATTATACTCTTTAAATGCTTGAAATACTATAAGTACTATAAATAGAAAATTTGAATACTTAAGTTTAAATACGATTATAATTGTATAATTATAATTTTAAATACTATAGAAATACTGGTAAATACTATAAATGCTAAACAGTTAAATATATATATAGAAAGATTTAAAATATCAAAACTTAGGAGTGTATTATATTATCTAGTCAAAAAGAAAAGGAAGTCAATTTATCAAGGTATATACAGATCTAATAATCAGGATGCTAAAGACAAATTATCTAAAGGTTCAAGTGTTGTTGTTAATTTTTTTTTTTTTATGTATATATATATGTACTTATTATTCCTTTTTGGGAAATAGTCTATTCTTTTTTGCCCAGTCTCTGATCTTCTATAAGTCCTCCAAGTTCAGCACTCTATCGTATTCTTGCTGCCAGACTGTCCACCGCTAGGCAGGCTATTCCTCCGTCAAGTCACTCTAATGGCTGAGCTTCCTGTTCAGTGCAAAAAAGAAAGCCAAACTCGATCCACCCAATTTCAGCCTCCGCTGGGTCTACTTGTGTTCACAGTAAAAAGGGAAATAAGTGCTGGTCTTAAATTTTCTCACCGATCCTCTCTGGCACGCACACTGTCAATACAATTTTCTTTCTTATTTCGATGCCGGCTTGTCGGACTCTCTCTCTGCCGGAATACACAGGAAACTTTCAATCGCCGCTTCTCTCATCTGTAAGGCTCTCCTGCCCGATTTCGCCGACCCCTTTCCTGATGTCCTCTCTCCTCACTGCAGGAAAGGTGTGTATCGATCCACACTGCAACATCCGATCTCCCTTGCTTCCATCTGATTGCTGGTTACCACAGCTTCGCGTCAGCCATTAGTTTGGCCGACTCATGCGTGCTGGGTTTGACAGAGCCGCCCGGTCTTGCGATCAGCATTTTGCGCCTGCTTTCACGCTCACCCGGCTCGCTCTCTCGTCCGTGGGGCTCTCCGGGCTCCACGCCCCTCAGGGGGTCCCCAAAACACGGTGACTGATGGTATTGAGGAGCAGCAGTCACTCACTCAACGCCATATCGCCGCGGGTCACCAACCGGAAACGGAGAAGAAAAGGAAGACACATTTTCATAGACACAAAATTAGAGATTCCCTGATACAAACATGGACCCAGATTAGGCAAAAATATTACAAAAAAATCCCAAATTGGCTCTCAACGATGGAGGCCCTGACCCACCCAAATAGGTGGGAGAGGGAGAAAATGGGCAGATATAAAGATATTCTAGATGAAAGAGGGTGGCTTAAACCAAATGATATCTTACGAGAGCAAGGAATAACTTTAGATTGGTGGACTTATGCACAAGTAAAATCCAGATATCAGAAAGACAAAGAACAATATGGTTTAGAACTGGGATCAAACGGACTAGATAAAGTCTTGATGGGAACAAACAAAAAGATTCTGGCAAAACTATACAATTATATATTAAACGAGGATAAGTTCGAAGAGGTCACGAAGAACCAAATAATTGCATGGGAGAAGAATATAGGGCGCAATATAAATTTTGGGGAATGGGAGGAGGCATGGAACAGAAATCTTAAATTGACCAGAGCGGTGACATATAAGGAAAACCATTACAAAATGTTTCATAGATGGTACTTAGCCCCGGCCAGACTAGCGAAGATATATCCCAATATACATCCCAATTGCTGGAAATGTGGCCACGGTCAAGGCACCTTCTTTCACATGTGGTGGACATGCCTGGAAGCAAAAGGATATTGGAATAAAATTAGGAGATGGCTATATGAAATAACCGATGAAGATATTGCATTAACACCAGAGATTTTCCTCCTGGGAATAATAAAGAAGCCATATAGAAAGGAAATGATGCATTTAATGATCCATATAATTACAGCCGCTAGATTGGCATACGCACAGTATTGGAAAGAGAAAATTCAACCACCAGAAGAGCTTACAATTAAGAAAATACTCGAGTGCGCAGAGATGTCTAAATTAACCTATGAATTAAATGATGAAAAGTCAGTTTACTATATGGTGTGGGAAAGGTGGTACAAGTGGTTGCATGATAGAATGAAAGAAAGATCTAAAGGTGTATTAAATAATGGTTAAAAGTGAGTTAAAATGTCACCAAGTACTATCTATGGAAATAGTTAAAACACTGCACATCCGATACAAATTGAAAAGCTATATTATGTATATGTTGTTTTATGTTATTGTTTGAATGTTTGTTTGTTTTTTCTTCTTATTTCTCTTTTGTTTTTATCCTTTGTCTTTTGTTTGTTTGTTTTTTTAAAAGAAAACCTCAATAAAGTTTAACATAAAAAAAAAAAGAATTATGGGTGTGGGCACGCACACGCGCAACCACCTCGCACTTTTGACACACGATGGCAAAAAGGTTAGTCATCACTGTCCTGTAAGCTCCAGCCCAGCATGGCCAATTGGTGAACAAGAATAAGGCATTGCAAGGGATTTTAGGAAACAGCTCTCAAGTTGCTCCAGAAATTAAAATGACTTACCCAGTATCAGTGCTTCCAACACTGTACTTCAGAGGTGGTTTTATTTGTTGAGAAAAGAAGTTTAGCTCCACTGAAATCAATGTGACAAGTATATACTTGTCACATTGCTGCACTCTTATAGCGTGTTTCTAATTACAACATGTTCTATATATCTTAAAAGCAACACAGTAGCACAAAAAACAGTATTTGAATCATTTGGAACATTACATATAAAGTTTATGTTATTCTGAGTTTTAATTGCTTTCATTTAAATCACATATTGTAAAATTCTGTGTTGTAAAACTATATGCTGAAATAATTTTATAGCTCTTTATTGTAACTATCAAAAGGTCTGGCATAGGTTTAGCTGTATGTCTTTTGTTTTTATGTTCTGTATTTTTACCCTGTGATACATTGCCCACGCTCTATGAATTGAGTCAGGTTATAAAACTCGAAAGAAACGAATAACAAAACAAACAAGAAATAGAATCCTTGGGAATAAATACAGTTATTAATTAAAATAATACTTTGGTTCAACTCAGAATGCTAAATTTGCTTCCTTTATTGGTGACTAGAAATCCTTTGTAGACGTGTTGTGAATTATGACTGTGATGATTAGACAAGAGAGATTATATAAAGAATAATATTATGAAGCTAGGAGCGAGAAAAGTTAAAATATAATTGTACTTACAACTGCTGTGGAAAATATCAGAAGCCATTAGCTTATATATTTTTCTCTTGATTTCTTTCTTCTTCCTTTTTCCCTTACTTAATTTCTATTAGTTTTTATCTTTTTTTAAAAAAAGTTTTAAATACATCCACATCCACACATGCACACAATTTGCAATTTGTTATCATTTCTCTTGATATGTTCCAAGAGAATGTGTCTGTTTCTCTAATAACTCTTGATGCTATGAATACAGGAGAATAAAGCCTTCAGCGCGTCAGATTACTAGTTTGAGGTCAGTCTCCTTTTGCCTTTCTTCCCAGGTGGTAAATTTTAACTAAACTCGTTATAATTTCTTATAAACACATCTCCTTTCTGCTTCAACTAATCATTACTCAAATTCCTACTCTCAGGAATACTGATGAAACACAGAACACATCAATCTCCAACAGTATGTATTTTATTCCCATATTGTCTTTGAGGAAATTCCTTCTTAACTAGCTGCTGAACATTTCATTCATTACTGGATTTCCCAGATGTATCACTGTTACTATTATCGGTACGGTTCTATGTGAGGTCAGTGGGGCCTCTCACTCCTGCATACATATCACAGCATTGTCATCTAAAAGAATATTCTGATTCTTATCCTACTTGTTTCATTTTAATTATTTTTTTAACTAAAGGTCAGTGTGGAGAAAACATTTTGGATCTCAAATCCATTCATAGTTAGAATTTCGCTCTTGACTTTTGCTGAAATTAATTGCAGACATACCAGGTTCAACAGATTGAATTTGACCACGATTTTTAAAATGATGGTTTCTTGGTTAAGCCGAAACGAAATAAAACCACATTTCTACTTAGCCTGATATGCAAAATTAACCTAAGTTGTTCCATGATTTTAGTGAAATGTACCAGAGAAACATAACACATGAAGTACACCTCATTGTGATTGATGAGGCATTTTTCTAGGTACAGTAAGTATTAAATTACAGTTGTCACAAGTACATTTAGAAAATTGGGCAGGATTGTGTATGCATTGCAACTGGATTTAGTCTAAAAGCAGACCTGGGTATTTTATGACTTCTGGGCCATTTCTGACTCTTTGGCTGTCTCTGTCTTGCCAGGGAGGTGGGAGGTCTATTGGAAATTAGAAATCAAATGTAAATAAGTGCACCGCAGGAGGCAGGAAAAGCATCCGAGTCAGGTCCTACTCTGCGCAATCACTTGGCTGGTGGCCATGGGAGGGGGAGAAGAGGAAGATAGAGCACTTTTCTGCGCTTACACAGTGCTCACCCCTCACCTGGAGCAGCCTGAGGAGTTTGAGGACGTCAAATCAGGGTGTACATTGGTTTCGCCCTCCACAACAGTCCCAGTTTCTCATGTGACCCTTTGGGAAAATGAATTGCCCAGCCATGTATAGGTCACATAATGTTGAGAAAAAATATATAATTGTTTTTTATGCAGTTGGAAACATAGAGTTTAACAAGAAATAGTTGTAGAAAGGTATAAGAAAAAAAATGAGATTGTTTCTTTTCAAATTATCTAATTAGTTAAAGGTAGTTATAAATTGTTTGAATTATCTCTGTCTCTCTGTCCCTATCTATCTATCTATCTATCTATCTATCTATCTATCACCTACCTATCTACTATCTATCTATGTCTATGTCTATTTCTATCTATCTATCTATCTATCTATCTATCTATCTATCTATCTATCTATCTATCTATCTACTACCTTCCTATCTACCTATCTATGTCTGTCTATCTCTATTTCTATCTATCTATCTATCTATCTACTACCTTCCTATCTACCTATCTATGTCTGTCTATCTCTATATCTATCTATCATCTATCTATCTATCTCTCTCTCTCTCTCTCTCTCTCTCTCTCTCTCTCTCTCTCTCTCTCTCTCTCTCTATCTCTGTCTGTCTGTCTGTCTGTCTGTCTGTCTGTCTCTATCTATCTATCTATCTATCTATCTATCTATCTATCTATCTATCTATCTCTGTCTATCTCTATCTATCTATCTATCTATCTATCTATCTATCTATCTATCTATCTATCTATCTATTATCTACCTACCTACCTACCTACCTACTTATCTACCTACTATCTATCTATGTGACAATTATCTATGTAACAGTAAGGAAAACATCATAGTACTGTACCTCCTCTCAAATTTAAGGATTTCTTTTGTTTAATCATAGTATGATCATCTGGACCATCTGGTGGGAAAAGCCTTGGTTCTTGCAAGCCTTTCCTTTGAGAATCACATTTGCTCTCTTGCTTTTGCTGTGTCCTTGGCCTTGTTTACTCATTTGCAAGACTGTAAGGATGTTTTAAAATTCCATTCAGTAAATGGGAGTATATTGTAAACCAAAAATTCTCAACTTAATCTTGGTTGAGCAGACTTTTGATTTGACTTGACAAAGCAGGAGGTGATAGCAACTGCAACTGCCTGGTTGCCTAGTCTGCCCTTTCTTTACTGCCATTAGAAACACTAGGCCCACAGGATCTGATTCTCAGACTCCATGCTACTATGCTCTTTTGTGGTGCACTAATTTGTTGTGCTTGAGGTTGCCAAATCATCTTCAGTCACAACATTGTTTCCTGTTGTGTCTCAGATTTCCTTTTTTTCCTGTTATTGAACAGATAAGTCAATTTTAACTGACAGGTGTCCACTTATTAATCCATTAAATCAAAGGCCTACTATATTAAATTTCTGAGTCAACTGAGATGCTCTTTGGGGGTACAAATTTCAACACTGCACCGATGTTAATGAGATGCTCAGGGGGTTGCTCAGGCTGCTGGGGGTTCGCAGGGGTTCGGGAAACCTCTAAGATTCTGTGCAGTTTGGAGAAACCCCAAATCCCACTCCTGGCTGGCCCCCCCACCCCTCCTGTCCCAGGAGTCCCACGTGGCCCATTTGGATGCAGGTAAGTGCAGGGCGCACGCGGAAGCTCGGGGAGGGCGAAAAACGGGCCTACCGGAAGTTCAGGAAGGCTGGAAAGGGGCTCATTTCTGGCCTCCAGAGGGCCTCCGGAGCCTGGAGAGGCCATTTTCGCCCTCCCGGAGGCTTGAGGAAAACCTCTGGAACCCAGGGAGGGCAAAAACACCCCCACACACACTGTGGTGCAGGAGGCCGACTAGGCCACACCCACCATGGCCGTGGCCACGCCCACCCAGCAACCGGGCAGAGAACCCCTTGCTAAAATTTTTGAAGCCCACCCCTGGAGATGCTATGAGTGTTGCTGTGACACTTTTCTATAATGGCTGTTTCATTTGTTCCATTTTCTTGCACTACCCAATGTCATCTTGCAGATGTCACTAAAATTGTCAGACTGACAATTTAAATTATGTCCTCATGTTCTAATGAAAGTCCTGCCAGATCACCGTCAGTTCCTATCACCTTGTGAACTGTTTCCAGGCTTTCTGCAGATTGGAAAGTGGCAAAAGGCTTCAAAATTAACAATGGTTCAGTATCAACTTCAAAGCACTAATTCAAAAAGTCAACCACAGACTCTGCTACTTCAATACAGGCAGTGCCAAGATTTCTCCTATCAGATACATGTTAGTGGTGTTCACTGCATCTGTTCATGCATTTTGTTGCCAACTGAATTTCTTTCAGCATCTCCGTTCCATTTGACTCTGTAATAGTTTCATCTGTGAAAGCCTTGACCCAACTCACCAAACAAATGTTGTTCTTTCAGTGCCAATAACTTTGAGTTTATCTACATTGTCAGTAACTCCGTATCAAGAATAACAATCCCATATTTTTGCAGTTGCTTCTGGTATCCTCTGTAAGCGTATTTGCTAGAAAGCATGGATGTAAAAGATTATGGAGGAGATTTTTAAGAAACCCATGTACATGTACCCCTGCTGTTTTTTTTTTTTTTTTAATTTGATTTATATGCCGCCCTTCTCCGGAGACTCAGGGCGGCTTACAATGTGTTAAGCAATAGCCTTCATACTTTTGTATATTTTATACAAAGTGAGCTTATTGCTCCCACAATCCGGGTCCTCATTTTACCTATCTTTGAAAGGATGGAAGGCTGAGTCAACCTTGAGCCTGGTGAGATTTGAACTTGCAGTAATTGCAGGCAGCTGATGTTAATAACAGTGCTTTAGTCTGCTGCGCCACCAGGGCTCCTTGGTGAAGACTTGTTGAAGTCTTCTCTGAATGTTCTTCTTCAGGTTGTCTTCACCTTATGTCCACAATGAACCCCAAAATTTCTGTTGCCAAGCAAGACAGTTGTTAAATGAGCTTTGCCCCATTTTACAAATTTTCTTGCCACCGTTAAGTAATCACTGCAATTAAATTAGTAACACTTCATTTCCTGACAGCAAGAACAATTAATCAGCTTAACTGGTTCCCTCCCGAAGTTGTGGGTGCTCCAACACTGGAGATTTTTAAGAAGAGATTGGAGAGCCATCTGTCTGAAATGATATAGGGCATTGGTGGCAAACCCTTTACTCACAGAGTGCCAAACAGCTATGCACTTCGCTTACGCATGGCTCCCCCTGTGCGCTGTGCTCACAACCACACCGTCTGCACATGCACATGGCTTTCATGTGCCTCAGTGCGCTGTGCATGCAACTGCACCATCTGTGCATGCATGTGGCTTTCGCTCAGCTCCCCCGTGTACTGTGCACGCAATTGCACCATCTGCGCATGTGTATGGCTTTCACACACGTAATGCACGCACGTAAACACCATCTGCGCATGCGGCATGAATGCCATCTGCACATGTGTGCACTGTGTACAGGTACACACACACATGCACAAATGCGCACACATGCACAGGAGAGCTCCAAAGACAAGCTGGGTCCCTGGAATTGCATGCATGCACACTGGAGGCCCAAACACCAGCTGGGTCGCACACGCATGGGCAGCTGCAGGTCAGTTGGGTGACAGCTCGCGTGCCTGGAAAGATGGCTCTGCGTGCCACCTCGGGCACACGTGCCATAGATTCACCATCACCGGTATATGGTCTCCTGCTTGAGCAGGAATTTGGACTAGAAGACCTCCAAGATCCCTCCCAACTCTGCTATTCTGTTATTCTGTCTTCTATTTAGACTTTTTTGTGAAAATGAAATGATAGTTGTTACCTTCTGCAGTAGTCAAAAAGTCTCTGGATCTGAGACCTTGTTCAGCCTTGCAAGCTGCTAAAATTTACTTTAAGGGATTTGCCGATCCCCATGCATTTTTTCCCCCCATAATGATCTAACCCTAACTTGGTCCTTCAGCAATTTCAATGATGCATTCATGGCACTCTGAGTCCATCCACCTTGCTGCTGGTCATCCTTTCCTTCCATCTGTCAGAGCATTACAGCCTTCATTAGAGAGCTAGATCTTTGCATAATGTGTTCAAAGTAGGATAATTTGAGCCTCATTATTGTGCCTTAAGTGAGAACTCTGGGGTGATTTATTTGATGATCATTTTGTTTGTTTTCTTGACTTTCCATTGTATTCTCAGGAATCTTCTCCAACAGCAAAGTTCAAAAGCATCAATGCTCTTCCTATCTTGTTTCTTCAAAGTCCAACTTTGGAGGGAATATCATGGCTTGCATAATTCTGATTTTGGTAGGTATAACACATCAGGGCATTTGAATATCTTTTCCAGGCTCTACCAAGTGCTTGTGTGTGGCATATTTCTTGTCTGCTTGTTCCTTTACGATGGTAGATCCTAAAAGGGCATATGTGATCCACAACTCTGAAATCTTCATTGTCAATTCCAAGGCTGGTTGTTCTGATTATTGTCATTAGTTTGGTATTTATATTTAATTCTAGTCCAATTTTTTCACTGTTCTCTTTTATTTCTATTACAATACAAATCCTTTGCATTTTCAGCAAGCACAATTATAAAGTGTGACATCATGTGACTTCATTGCAGCACTTTCTGGTTTTTTTTTTAAATCCCAATTTTAATACTTTATAAGTAACTCAGAGCGGTGAACATACATACTCTTCCTTCTTCCTCCTATTTTTCCCACAATAACAACCCTGTGAGGTGAGTTGGACTGAGATTTGATTTGATTTGATTTGATTATATTTTTATACCGCCCTTCTCCCGAAGGACTCAGGGCGGTGAACAGCCATAATAAAACAATATACAAGACAAGTTTAAAAACCATATTAAAATAATTCAATTTTTGGCCGAATTTAAAATTCCCATTCTACAACCCTTATAAAACCATGTTAAAAACCCATATTTAAAACCCGATTAAAATTATTGTCCCATCAGACCAGCTTGCTGGAATAACAGGGTCTTCAGCACACGACGGAAGACATGGAGGTCGGGGATCCTTCGTATATCCGGGAGCAATTCGTTCCATAGGGCAAGAGCCCCCACAGAGAAGGCTCTCCCCCTGGGAGTCGCCAGTCGACATTGTTTGGCCAACGGCACCCTGAGGAGGCTCTCTGTGGGAGCGTATCGGTTGGTGGAAGGCAGTCAGTGGCAGCAGACAGTCCTGTAAATATCCAGGCCCTAAGCCATGGAGCGCTTTAAAGGTAGTAACCAACACCTTGAAATGCACCCGGAAGACCACCGGTGAGAGAGAATGACAGGACCAAGGTCACTCAGCTGGCTTTTATGCCTAAGGCGCAGTGCTGTGGAGTCGGAGTCGGAGTCGGAGTCGAGGAGTCGGAGTCGGAGGAAATTTTGGGTACCTGGAGTCGGAGTCGGAGTCGGCAAACAATGCACCGACTCCGACTCCGACTCCTACTAAATTTAGATTGGAATTTTAAAAAAAGCAAGTTTAAATGTCCCAATTCACAAAAAGTTATAATTAATGACTTCTCTACTGTAAGAATAAAGACCAATGCATGCAGTGCCTCACGTAACCGCAAAATGAACACGTTAAGTGACCGTGAAGAAGCATGCTTTTCATGTGCTTCACTATAAGGCACGCAACGCACAATTAGGAGTGGCAATACTTATACTTTCCATAGTGTTGTGTTCTGCTGTTACAGGGAACGCAGCGCCCATGGGTAACCTAGCCTCTCACTGATAAGGGATTAAGTAAATATGTTTTTTGCAGGACTAGAGACACTTGCATAAGTGAAGGGAATGGAGGGTCAATAGTTCAAGACTGAAGCTGTAAACCATTGGAAAAACTGCTGTCATTCAGCTAAGGCTATAAAAACTTGTAACTCTGATTGTTAGCTTAAACTTTAAACATGACTAAACACTGTTTAAATTTATGAACCGGCCAAATACTCTGTTCAAAGAAAATACATTGTATGTTTGTATGTGTGTTTCTAATTATTGTTATTTATTCATATTTGTTCTCTTTTATTCTTTAAAGTTTAACAATTCATTCTTTATCTTAATATCTTTATATTTGTTTGGGGTTGGCTTTCTTCCCTTTCATCTTTTTTATTGTACAGCAATCTTTCTCCTCAAACCTACCACCTCTCTCTTTTCTTTCCTTCTTACTTTCTCTTCCTCACCCTCTTCTTCTCCTCCCTACTTCCTCTTCCTTTCTCCTTCTCCTCCTCTCTTCCTCCCTCTCTTACCCTCACTCCTACTCTAATTTCCCTTCCCTTCCTTCATCCCTCTCTATTGCTGTATCCTTTTATGTATATGGACTACTCAGAGGGCTGAAAAAGTTATTTCTGACTGGTCCTCTCCCTTTTGACCAGTCCTCGAACTTACGACTGTCCTCACATTTTACGTTTTTGCCCTATCTTGTCACCATGGTGAAGAGAAGCAGTTGTGAAATGAGTGACATGGTTGTTAAAAATGCTGCACGGGCATAAATGTGAGGATGGTCATAAGTGTGAGGACCAGTCAAAAGTGCGAGGACCTGTCAGAAATGACTTTTTTCAGCCCTCTATACACATAGCCATGGCCACCCGGTCACATGACCAGCTAGCCACACCCACCCAGTCACATAACCTCCAAGCCATGCCCACAAAATAAGCCACGCCCACAGAACCGGTAGTAAAAAAATTTAGAACCCACCCCTGGTTGGGGGTCACCACAACATGAGGAACTGTATTAAAGGGTCGCGGCATTAGGAAGGTTGAGAACCACTGGCTTAGAAGAACTTGGTGGAACAGCTTCTTGGATTCAACTGTAAGTGTTTATATTGTATAGGACAAATCATGTCTAGGTTTAGTGCTGGGATATATAGCTTATTTGTTTGTATAAAGCCATGTACGTACAACTTACAAGACTGTGTATGTTGATATTAAAAATCTAATTATATGCCAGTTAGTATAACATATTTTATATTTTAGGGAAAGAGGCATCCTAAACAATGGCAAAAAGACTGCTAACAACAAACACAACAAAGTCTACTGTTTATGAGCACTTTGCATTATCAAGTGATGGAAAACATTACGTGTGCCAATGTATTAGAAAAGATGATGATGGTGAAAAACAATGTGATGCAAAAATTAGCAGTTTCAGTGGGCCTGATAAAAATGCACCTACAAGAGCATCAAATTTGAAAAGACACTTACAGCGTTTTCATCCCAAAGTGTTAGAAGCCGTGAATGAGAAAGATAGCAATGAAAACATTGCATCTACTTCTGTGACAAAAAACGTTCAGAAATCTACTGGAGAACAATCACAAATAAGAAAATTCTTTATATCTGACAAAGTTACCATAAGGATGACACCAGAAAAATTCAAACACCACATTATTGAAATGGTAGTAAAGAATAGTGTACCACTATCCTTCTTTTCACAGACAGCCTTTTTAGGCCTAAATGGAGAAATGGCAAAAAAACTTGGTGTTTCTCTGGAAAGAGAAAGTATAAGGAAACTTATAATTGAGGAGGCCAAATGTAAAAAGGAAGAACTACAGAAAGTTATGAAAGGACGTTTTGTCTTCCTTAAAATGGATGCATGCACACGTCACAGAGTCAATTATTTCGCTATTAATGTTAGATTTGTGGATGAAAATAACAAAACAATAACACGGACCCTCGGAGTAAAGGACACTCAGGCACATCACACCAGTGATTACCTTCAGAAGTTAGTGGAGGGTGTTCTAGAAGATTTTGAAATTAAAAAGGAACAGATTTTATGTGTTGTGACAGATAACGCTTCTAACATGTTGAGCACAATTGAGAAGATGAAGGCAGATGAAGAAGGTATCAAACAGATATTAGACTTAGAGGAAGACAGCTCTGCAAGTATTAGAGAAAGTTTAGAAACTGAAGAGAATGCTGACATTTTTTTAGACAACTTTGTTGAAGAAGCATTGAAGCTTGCTACTATTCATCATATGCGATGTGCTGTTCATACACTGCAACTTGCCATAAGAGATGGATTAAAAGATCGCCATGCAGCTACATTAATTGGCAAATTACGGCAAGTAACTGTTGCAGCCAGGGCCCCAAAAACAGATGCAATTTTGAAAAGACGTGCAGGAAAAGGAGCCATTTTGGATCAAACAACTCGCTGGGGAAGCACTTATTTAATGGTGAAGCGTTTGCTTGAACTTAAAGACTTCATAGAAGAAATGGACAATGAAAATCTTGCATTAACTGCAAGCCAGTGGACACAAACAAAAGAGCTGGAGAACCTTCTTTCTCACCCCTTCACTGTCACCAAGAGGTTGCAATGTGATGATCTAACCCCGGGTAAATTCCTCTTGGAATGGAAGAGCCTGTTATATCGCCTGAACAAAAATGGAGGGTTAATAGCTGAGGGCATTGCATCTTCAATGATGAAAAGAGAGAGTCTTTTGCTGGAAAATGAAATCTTGTTAGCGGCTATTTATGTCGACCCAATGAGCCGACTTTTATTGAACAGTAAACAGATTGCTACTGGGAAAAAGGCCCTCTATGATGTAGCAGTTCGCATGAAGGGATTACGACCTGAAATACCTCCACAGGAGGATGGAGTTCTTTTAAGCAATAGTGGTAACTCAGAATCATCTTCTTCAAACGAAGAATTAGACTTTGATTCCTTCTTAGACAAAATGGAAGTTGCTAAAGGAAAGCGACGTCGCATAAGCGTTACAGAACCAGTAAATGTCCAAATAAAAAAATTCCAACAGGAGTTTTATAAAGCACTAAAAGAAGTTGAAAAGTATGATCGCTCATCAAAACTTACTGTTGAAGAAGCCATCCTTGTTTATCCAGAGATCGTTAGTGATGTGGCCAGAATAGTTACTGCAATGCCACCCACCCAAGTCAGTGTCGAAAGATTATTTTCAGCCCTAAAAATAATAAAGTCTGACTTAAGAGCCTCTATGAAAGAGGATCTGGCAGAGGCAATTCTCTTCCTTAGAACTCTACATTGAATTGATTTGCATTTGCTAAGCCTATAACTACATTTCAAGATTAATATAAACCATTTCTAGGTTTTACAGATTTTGTTTTTGGTTCATATAGATAAGCTTTGTTTTTGTTCTAAAACAACCAAATAATGTGGTTTGTATTTTTGAACTGGTAAAGTTCCTGTTCCTGATGTTTATGCCTGCTGCTACTATCCAGCAACTTGATTAATTAAATTAATAAAAAAAAATTAATAAAACTTTGTTGTTTTCATTGTGTTTGTCTTTTGCTTAAACTGTTCAATACAGTAGACTGTTGGCTTCCCAGCCAGTAGTCCTGTGGTAATGACATGTATGTTGCCTTTCTTTCCTTCAAGGAATGTATAAAATACATTCGCATATTAATACAGAGGAGTCGGAGTCGGGGAGTCGGAGTCGGAGTCGGAGTCGGAAGTACAAAAAACTGAGGAGTCGGAGTCGGAGTCGGAGTCGGAACATTTATCTCCCGACTCCACAGCTCTGCTAAGGCGAGTCTAGAATTCAGTCTCTTGGATTTTAGGCCACCACTTAACCATTACTTCAGATTGGCTCTTGTTCTTGTTGTTAAGTGAATTCCACATCATCACTAAGCAAGGATCTCATGGGACCTTCTGCTGGCTTCCCAATTGACTTTGTTTGTAGGAGGCCAACAAAGAAGGTTGTTCATGATGACCACGTGACTGCAGGATACCGCAACATCGTAAGAATGAGCAAGGCATCAAGTGTCTGGATTGCAATCGTGTGACTATAGGGATGCTGCAACAGATGGAACTTCATGGACTGCTCATAAGTACCACTCATTCATTGTCATCTTGCAACAGATGGAACTTCATGGATTGCTCATAAGTACCACTCATTCATTGTCATCTCAAGCTTGAATAAATGAATGCTTATTAAGTAAAGACCACAAAGTGTTCCAGTACTCAAATTATTTCATAATATCTAATATTCCAATCCATTTGGACAGAGTTGGTTTGGATACAGTTCTTGCAGCATCTCCAAGGATGAGCATCCGCAATTTCTTCTTGATTGCCCAGTGAAGCCATTGTTGGCTGTATGAGAGCCGTATTCAGATCAGCACATTAAGTAAGAGCTTAGCTGCTGCTATGCATGTTGTGTCAATCAATTGTGCATGAGATATAACAACTAGCAAAGCTGCTGCAAATTGCAATGTATGACTAAACGACACAAGCCGGCATTACAGAAGGATTGTTTTTAGGGCAGTAGTTTAGATTTATTTTATAATTTGAGACAAAGTAATACAAATACATGTGTTTGTATATAATATAGTACAGAACATCTAGCTTCAAGATTAGCTTGACTTTTCCTATACAGTAAAAATCTCTTTCCAGCTGACAACGAACGGCAGAATTCACAGCAAAAAAACAACTTTCCTTCTCAATCTTTCAAATCTTTCAGATACAATGATAGAAACCTCTATTATAATACAATTCCCAGTCTCCATTAGCATCTTGCTCTGCCCATCTGCCAACATTAATCCCTTCTTCAGCCCTCTACAGAAATATACAAGTTTGCTTTGTTTTTTTTAGCTTGTTTTTTTTTTTAAAAAAAACACCTATGACACTTAAATAGCTTTCTAAATATTTCTGTTCCATTCAGCACAGACTCCTCAGGAGGCAATAGCTCTCAGAAAGAGCCTAAGACTGGGAAAATATCTTACCTAAACAGAGTATCAGGTTTACAGACATTGCAGCCAAAAAGTCTTAGGACTTCCAGACACAATGAAGGTTCAGTGAAGACATTTGATATGAGTTTTCCACAGAGTTTTGCCAATCAAATAAGTAATACTGCACACTGTTTGGCTCTTCTGATGGTGTCCATTCAATTGTCTGCATTCCCCTGCCTCCCGGCTCATTTTTCTCCCCTTACAGTAACATGTGGCTTCTGAAAGAACCTCATCATCTCTTGATGGGCTTGTTCCTTAAGGTTTTACTTAAAGCTGAGAGTGAGATACTATTTTGTTGTGGCCAATCTGTTCCCTTTGCTAAATTGTCCAACAATAGGTTTACAACTAAACTTGATTTAAGGGCAGCAACAATTAACAAAGTATTCCAATTTTAGTGCTTGGCTTTGTATTCTGTAATACCATCAATCTTTGCTCTTCATCCTAAAGAAAGTTCCAAGATTAATTGTTCCCAAAAATAGTTCTGCCTATATGTTCAGATGCCTAGGAGAACTTGAATTGTTTTTCAAACTTGTCTTACTTTAACCTCACAAAAAAAACAGAAATCACAGGAGGTCGTTTAGTCTTGTTCCTAATCAATTTGAGTCCATTTCTGGTTGCATCCATAGGAGTTCCTGTAAATAAAATCAATTTAAAAGATGCTGTTGAATCTGGAATCCTAAGAAGAATATTGGACTAAAATAGCATGCATTATCATATCATAAATTTAGTTACTTATGTCTTAACTAATATAAGAGTTATTTATCTTTATAAATACGTAAATGACTCTTTAACTTTCTTCCAGTAAATCCCATGGTATCAATGGACTGATGGGCTGATGCTTTGTACCTTTAAAGGATTGCTCTTCCTACATATCCAGATTGCTCAGAAAGATTAACTGTGTTTACTAACTTTGCCTAAGAGATTAATAGAAGCAGACAAAATTACCTGCAGGGAGTTTGTTTATTTCAACATTTTGGAGACTCCCTTAATTCGATTCAAAGGAAAAAGAACACTTGCAACTCTACCTTAGTATTTATGTTCCACCTTTACTGGCATATGTCAAAAGAGGTCAGAAAGTAGGTGGAAGAGGAGCCCTCCCATTCTCTGAAACCTGTGGTGCCTGTCTTTCTGCTGCTTTGAACTAGATGCTGATTTTGAAGTTTTGGGTTTACTTTTTTTTTAAAGTTCTTTATTTTTGTATGCTGCTCTGAAAGCCAGCTGCTATTGGGAGACAAATATTGGGGGAGATTATGATAGAGTGAAATAGTTCCACTGTTACCTTGCCAAACAGGAAAATCAATACCGCTCTGAAGAGAGATGGAAAGAGTGTCTGTCTCAGTGTAAAACTGGTCCAGATCATATGTAGCATACATGTCTTTTCTCCTGGCAGCTTGCCTGAATGAATGAGAATATCAGATATGCAGAGCAGTATCTTGGGAATCGGGAATTAACAAAACTAAAAGATAAGAGTAGAACTCTAGTACTCTACTGATTCCTAATAATAGATTAAAAACTCAGAGTATTACACACTGTAAGTGAAAATTGAGTCTTGGTGGCACAGCAGACTAAAGTGCTGTTAAGTAGCACCAGCTGTCTGCAATTACTACAAGTTCAAATCTCACCAGGCTCAAGGTTGACTCAGCCTTCCATCCTTTCGAGGTAAGTAAAATGAGGACCCGGATTGTGGGGGCAATAAACTGACTTTGTATAAAAAAGAACACCGCTTAGGGGGGGCTGAAAGCAGGTATATACAAAAGTATGAAGGCTATTGCTTAACGCATTGTAAGCCGCCCTGAGTCTCCGGAGAAGGGCGGCATATAAATCGAACCAATAAATAAATAATAAATAAATAAATAAAATTGGTTGGCAAAATATTAAATAATTGAAATATTTGACAGGTATTAAAAGAGATGTGCTATAAATGCAAACAAGGCTAATCGATAATATAGAATGATTTTTTTAAACATGCTTTTTGTGTTTCATTCTTATCTATTCCATGTCACTGTTCCTTTAAGTGGGTAGGTGGGGTATCCTATACAGTGCATTCAGAAAGTATTCAGACCCCCTTCACGTTTGTCAACTTTGTTATGCTGCAGCTTGATTCTACAGTTGTTGAAATTAATTTTTTTCCTTATGAATCTACATTCAGTACTCCATAATGACAAAGTGAAAACAAACACATGAAATTTAACTCTAGTGCCTACCATTTGTCTTGATCATTGCTTGGAGTTTACAAAAAAGCACCTGAAGGACTCTCAGACTGTGAGGAACAAACTCTAAGTGGGCTTTCATGTGTTTTGAACTGAGGAGAGGCTTCCATCTAGCCACTCTGTCATAAAGCTCAGATTGGTGGATGGCTGCAATGATGGTTGTCCTTCTGGAACTCTGTCCCATCTGCACACAGGATCCCTGGAGCTCAGTCAGAGTGACCATTGGGTTCCTGGCCACTTCTCTTACTAAGGCCCTTCTCCCTCAACTGCTCAGTTTGACTGGGCAACCAGCTCTTGGAAGAGTCCTGGTTGTGCCAAACTTTTATTTGAGAATTATGGAGGCCACTGTGCTCTTAGGAACCTTCAGTGCAGCGGAAGTTTTATTGTAGCCTTCTCCAGATCTGTGCCTTGCAATAATCTGATTCCGGTCCTGAGCTCGGCAGGCAGTTCCTTTGACCTCGTGGCTTTTGCTATGCTAATGTATGCATTGTCAGCTGTGAGCCCTTCTATAGAGAAGTGTGTGCCTTTCCAAATCATGTCCAATCAATTTAATTTACCACAGGTCAATTTCATTCAAGTTGTAAAAACATGTCAGCAACGATCAAGAAAAAAATGGGAGGCACCTGAAGTAAATTTCACGTGTTGTTGTAAAGGGTCTGAATACTTATGCCAATGTGGTATTTCGGTTTTTTTCTTTTTAATAAATGTATAGGCATTTCTAAAATTTTGTTTTCACTTTGTCATTATGGAGTACTGAATGTAGATTTATTAGAAAAAAATGAATTTCAACAACTATAGAATCAAGCAGCAAGTTTCTTAATACTTCTTCTTTGTCTTATTTTCCCCACAACAACCCTGTGAGGTAGGTTGGGCTGAGAGAGAGTGACTGACCGAAAGTCACCCAGATGGCTTTCATGCCTATCTGGCCAATAACACTGTTGGTATATCTCATTATTTATCATTTATCAACAATAATTTTTTTAAAAAAAACTTCACCATGCAACCGTTTTTGTTTTTAATTTAAGACTGCTGTGTTTAATCCTAAATTGTGTTAAGGTATCAGATTCGTGCAGATTTAATGGTATGAATTTGACCTTTCTTATAACTTCGCTGAAAACAGTGTGAAATTGTTTAGAAGACAGAATTGCAGCTTTCTTCCTTCCATGCACATGGGAGAGAAAGGAATGTATGTAAACAACTGTTTCTTATGTACAATAATTCACTTAATCTGTGGGTCTTAGTTTTGAACTATAAAGCAGTGATTCTCAAACATTTTGGACTCAGAACCTCTTTAGAGTCTTAAAAAGAGCTTTGGTTTATGTGGATTCTACTTATACTGTATTATTATTATATTTTGATTCTATCTTTTTAATAAATAACTCAAGAGATTAACATATTTAATGTTCCAGCCTTCTGTTTTCCTCACAACAACATCATAAAATAGAAATTAAAATCAAGAAATTTTTAAACATGTATTTGACTTTGCGGGCCAAAGATCACATTTAAGTCGTGTGTAGCATAAAGCTCTAATGACATTATTCTAAAATAAAGACTTCTATAAGCTTGTGTCACAGTCATCCAGGATGTTTTAGAGCAGAGGTTTGCTACCTTTCTGGCTCCAGGAACGAGTTTCAGAAGAAAAATGGTCTTCCACAGACTGGTGGTAGATAGGGGATGGTTTTGCGCAGGCAATGTTCATCCCATGCATATGTAGATGAAGTTTTGCTCACTTGCTTGCCCACTTCTTGCAAGGCCTGGTTCCCAACAAGCCACGGACTGGTACTGGTTGGGGATCCTGTTTTGGAGGACATCTCCAAAATTTCTAGAAGAATTACTAGCAAGTAAAAAATGTAGAAGTCCAGGAAATTGTAGTTTCTTCTGCCAATTCATGATATTTGAGAAAAACTGTTCATGTAAGCCTCACAAGACTGTTTCCTACTGTTCTTTCACAAGTTTTATGCCTTTAATGTTTGCAAAACCATTTAAAGGGAGTAGCCTAATTATATCCTCTAATTAACCTACCTCCCTTGAGAGTTACAGCAGGTAGCAGCATTCTAGCCAAGGTTGGCTGATCTCAAAACAGGTGAGTAGGGTTTGACCTGGAGAGTACTTGGATGGGACTGCAGACTAGAATGAAAACAAAAAATCCATCAGGTCACTTTCATATTGCCATCAAAGCAACAATATAGACAATTTCATTTACCAATCAAGATTGGAATTTGACACAAGGAAGACTGCTTTTAGTCCCAAAAAGCTTCTTGAAGGCTTCCAAATGTGACAACACCACTCCAAGCACATAGAGAACAAAATTCGGTGGTGGGGGAAAAAAAAGAACATGATACGATCTTTGTACTATTTGTTAGGCTTCATCTTGCAGTAAGAATTTCCAGACCATCCATGTCTGCCCAAAACGGGCATGAAAAAATCTTAACAGGGAGTATTGTAGCTAAGCCTATGGCAACTACCCTATTCTTCCATATTTATGAAAAAGAAATCTGATTTGGGAAAAGACAAAACAACTATTGAATAATCATAGTATGAGTATCCTACCTGTGAGTACAGGTTATTCTTCAATGATAGCTTGGCATGGAAGATTTCATTCTCAGAAAAGTCATTTTTATTTATTAGATTATAATCCATCACTCCTCAAAATCTTAGCCAGTTTCAGTTTCACAATATCTGCCTTGTAAAGAAGATTCATCTGAATATGTGTGATTAGCCTATAGTTAGCCAGGAACCTTCTGTCACTGAAGGTGAATTTGAATCTGGGTCTCCTTCAATACACTGGCTTTTCATTTGATCCCATTAAATTAGAGCTAATATAGAATGAATTAGGAGACAAAAATGGTTAGTAACTTTTGTTATGTGTTATAACAATTACTAACATATGTTAGTAATTCAATCTCACAATGGGAAATCTTCTCAAATTCTGCTAAACCACTGTTTGCTTAATCACGGTTAAATAAACATTACTTGCAAGGGGTTAGGTAACATACACTATAGTTTATAAATAATAATGCCTCGTTTACACATCATGTTAAGCCAAAACCAAACAAAACACATTATGGCTTATTATCAGACTATTATTAAAAGTATTGTAGTTAATAGTTATGCGTATATGTATGTAATACACCTGTACTTCTGTAAGTAAAATATTTCATAATGTGGGGCTACCAATGGGGTTTGTCACCTAGTCCAACGGTTACCAACTGATGGTTCGCAGAAAAATTATTTGCATTTTTTATATTGCACTAAATTAGAGGTCCTCAAACCACAGCCCCTGGGCTGGATACATGCAATGAACGCTTGTGTTACTGCAGAGAGTCTCCCCCTTCGGGGTCATTTTGTGTGGGTCAGAAGGGGGCAGAAATTCCAACCTGGGGTCTGCTTCGGCCTCCTGGTGTGGGGCTTTGGGCAAAGGCTGGAGGGAAGCGCCACTGGTGGCAAAGAGCCAGATGGCCTTGTTCCAGTGGGACTGCCTCATGGCCTGGAACTGACTAATCATCTCAGCCCGCTGAGCCTCCAGGCGCCGGTACCTGGCCTTGCACTCCCACAGGTCTTCCCCTTGCTTGGAAAGCCTATGCTCGTAGTCCTCAGTGAGGTGCTTCTGCTGAGCCTCCTTCTCAGTCAGATCCAATTTGAACTGAGCCAGCTGTTTTGCCAACTCTTTCTTGTGATGGCTGCTTAGCTCCAACAACTGCTTCCTGTTGGGGCCCTAGATGGGTGGAGCGAGTAGAGGCCAGCGAGGCGCCACTCGACGTGAGTGACATCAAATTGGCCATGTCCACCCAGTCACATGACCACCTAGCCACGCCCACCCAGCCGGTCATAAGGCAGATCATATCAGTGGTCCCCGGGATTTAAAATTATGAATTTAGTGGTCCCTGAGGTCCGGAAGGTTGGTGACCCCTGACCTAGTCCACACCCCATGAACTTCATCTGGACATTTAGGAAGTGAAGGATAGTAAGTTTATGCTGCACACTTGTTTTTCCTTAAAATTAATTAGATTGGAGAGAAATGACCCAAGTTATTTTTTCAAAAGTATTGTGTCACTACCCACTAATCATTATATAATGCCATGGTACTGTGATAATATATAGTTTATACCATATATTTGTGTGAATCCACACATATGAAGACCACATGTAAAATAGATAATAGGATCAAAGTTCTGGGAGAGTGCAATCTGTGCATCATGTGGAGAATGACACCTTCAAAGAAGACATGGTAAAAAGCAATTTTCATAGGAAGAGATGGCTCCAAAACAGTTTCTTCTCATGTGAAGTTCATGAAGCAAAGGCACTCAGATGGAAAACTTGCCAAGAGGTGTGAAAATCTACCAATGTGAGATTGAGTTGTCAAATCCTGATGGAAATTTAAAAAGTAGACAGGAATTGTAGCCCTTTGAAACCACTGGCCAACTCAATTTTGACTTTAAAAAGGGATTGATGGCTACTTGAACAAAAAAAATGAGCAATACAATTGGCATTTGTTTTGTATGCTTCAGGTTTCATGATTTTTTTTAAAAAGGCAACATAAAGATCCTCTTCACAATTCTCTGATAACACTTCCATTTATACCATCAGGCCGGTCCTTTTTTTTAATTTAGTAGATATGAATGTGAGATTTATAACACTGAAGTCCCAACTGCCATTGTTAGATGGATCCCACAGTTAGTGTGTCCATTTGCAATCTCTTGCTGGGTTTCCCATTGACTTTTTATCAGAAGCTGGCAATGAAGGTCGCAAATGGAGATCATGTGACCCACAGGACGCTGTAACGTCATAACTGTGAGCTGGTTACCAAGCACCCAAATCACAATCGTGTTACACAGAACACTGTGATGGCCACAGTTACAAGGATCCATAATAAGTCTCTCTTGTTTAGCCCCACTGTACTTTCAAATGTTGCTGTATGAGTGGTCATTCAATGAGAACAATCTATATTTCCAAAGGAGCAAAGTGAAGATATCTCCAAAATTCAGTACTAATCAAAAAGTATATATAATGGTGTAATATAAGATTCAGAAAATCGAAGCACCTATCTTTAATTGACAATTGCATGTTTTTAAAGATGTCTTTGGAACTGAAAAGAACCCCTAGCAATTTAAAGAATGTTGTTCAGAATTTTTGAAAATGTGTTTCAGATTTGTACATGAAATTCCATGAAAACTATATGGTATCCTGGGAATTACATTCAGTTTGAGAATAACCACCCAGCCCCAAACTGTGAGGCTTTTAAAATCTTGCATTTATCAATATACAAAAAAAAAACCCTTTGTGTACTTTGTTCATATTTAATATAATTATTTGAGAGATGTCACATAAGATAAGACTACAGTACCTTATTAGTTAATAAATTAAATATATTTACCAAAATATCTTTGATAGAATAGAATGGAATTGCTATTGGCACCAATCCCAACTTAGATCAGAAGGAATTAATTGAGTGCATCACAGCTAGAATCGAAGTATGATGTTCAGAAATAAGCAATGAAATATTATCAGCATATCAAAGGCTGATCGCAAACATAGCAGACAGATCCTTCCCAAACATAGCAATTAACTGTGTTTTCATTGCTGTTTAGTTTGCAAATGATCTATGATGTAAACATTTGACTTGTTTTCTCCTTTAATTAATTTGTTTATTTATTTGTATCCTGCCTTTATTATTTTTACAAATAACTCAAGGTGGTGAAACATATCCAGCACATCTTCCTCCTCCTATTTTCCCCGCAAATACAACACTGTCAGGTGAGTTGGGCTGAGAGAGAATGAGTGGTCCAAAGATACCCAGCTCGCTTCCATGGCTAAGGTGGGACTTCAACTCATGGTCTCCCACTATTTAGCCTGGTGCCTTAACCACTAGACCAAATTGGCTGTCATATATACAAGTGGTCCTTGACTTATGATCACAATTGAGCCCAGCATTTGTTGCTAAGCAAGACAGTTGTTAAATGAGTTTTGCCCTATTATGAGACCTTTCTTGCTATAGTTAAGTGAATCACTGCAGCTGTTAAGTTAGTAAATGGTTATTAAGAGAACCTGGTTTCCCATTGATATTGTTTGTCAGAAGCTTGCAAGAGGTGATCACATGACCCTGAGACACTGCAACCATCTGCAAATGCAAGATAGTTGGCAAGCATCCAAATTTTTATCATATGACCACGGGGGTGCGGCAATGGTCATAAATGTGAAAAGTCACTTTTTTAGTGCTGTTGTAACTTTGAACAGTCACTAAATGAATGGTTGTTGAGGACTACATGTATAGAAATTACATGAACTTCGAATCGGAATCAGAATAGAATAGAGCTGGAAGGGACTTTGGAGGTCTTCTAGTCTAGCCCCCTGCTCAAGCAGAACTATACCATTTCAGACAAGTGACGTTCAGTCTCTTCTTAAAAACCTCCAGTGATGAAGCACCCCTTTTGGAAGCAAGCTGTTCCACTGGTTAATTGTCCCCATGGTTAGGAAGTTTCTCCCTAATTCCAGATTGCTTCTCTCCTTGATTAATTTCCATCCATTGTTTCTTGTCCTGCCCTCTGGTGCTTTGAAAAATAAACTGACCCCCTCCTCTTTGTGGCCACCTCTCAAATAGTAGAATACTGCCATAGACTTAGACTTACTTTGTCACTTTGAATGTACACTAATTGGCATACATTAAAATGAAATTCCATTGCATATAGTTCTCAAAGGGTCTCCACCTCTAATATACACTACATAAACATGACAAAATGAAATAAAATAAAATAAATAAATAAATATGCATATACCCACATATATTACATGACACAGAGAAACAACAGTCTAGTTCAGATGTATACATGTACATGGCGACAGAAACAAATCTTGCAAGTTTACCAGACGGATGGCATAGGGAACAAAGCTGTTACAGAATCTTGTAGTCCTGCTAGAAATGCTTTGAAACCTCCTCCCAGAGGGGAGCAAGAGAAACAGACCGTGAAGTGGGTGTGTAGGTCTCTAACAATGCTTTGAGCTCTAACCACATAGTGCTTACAAGCAGTATCTTGAATGACAGGAAGCAAGCCTCCTATACTCTTCTCTGCTGTCCTTACCACTCTCTGAATGGACTTTCTATCTGAGGCGCTGCTGCCACCAAACCAAACAGGGATGCTTCCGCTTGTTATACTTCTTGCTTAATATATAATATAAGCTTCTTGCTTATATTGTCAGGTGAATGCAGGGTAGAATAACTGATGAGTTGACTCTAAAAACAAAACCTGTGATTATTTTCTACTGGAATGACCTTCTTCCTGCTATGATTTCTAGAGATCCATTCTTGAAGTTGCTGCTTGTGGATCATTTGTTTGTATCTCAACTGTCTCCCATTTTCCAAGGAACTCATGTTGGTGTCCTTTTAGGGGAAAGAATGAAAGCCAGAGTTTTCCTGTTTTCATGTACTAGTAAACTTTCATAACACGAGTGAAGTTATGTTTGACAAGGCCTCATCACCCAGGCATTGTTTGGAGATGTGGCTCAGGCTAAGATTACTTTAGATGCATGTGAATCTGAACCCAAGCCAAAGTTGCTTGGGTGTGAAACTAAAATCAATTTGGTATGAGACTAAAATCAATGTTTAATATAACAGCTAACTGATATTGCACTAAACCATTGTTCACTTAATGATGCTTACTGAATAATCCACAATGACTGGGATCTACACACTGCACTAAGCCATACACTGTGGTGGAAATAAAAACCTCAATTTATAGAACACACTAAGCTAAAATTAAACCAACTTCATTAGGTGATGCGAAAGAAGGAAATTATACTGAATTGTATAAAAGACTTAGGATAGCAATACAGATAATCCTCAATTTATGACCACAATTGAGCCTGAAATTTATGTTGCTAAGTGAGAAATTTGTTAAGTGAGTTTTGCCCCATTTTATGATTTTTTTTTTGCCACATTTGTTAATTGAATCCCTGCAGTTGTTAAATTAGTAACACAGTTATTAAGTGAATCTGGCTTCCCCATTGATTTTGCTTGTCAGGTTGCAGAATGTGATCGCCTGATCCCAAGATGCTGCCAACTGTCATAAATGTCAGTCAGCTGTCAAGCATCTGAATTTTGATCACATGACCATGGGGATGCTGCAACAGTCACAGGTGTGAAAAATGGTCATAAATCACTGTTTTTTCAGTGCCGTTGTAACTTTGAACAGTCACTAAGTGAACTGTTGTAAGTCCAGGACTACCTGTAGCAAAATAACTTGTTTTAAAATAAATTGTTACCTGCATAACTCAATAGGAAAAGTAACCTGAGTGGGTTGGACCTGGAATTACAGCAGTTTAAGTCTGACCTCTGCCCACTTCCATTCTCTGAGCTGGGTGGGAGGGTTGGACTAGATGACCTACAAGGTCCCTTCCAACTCTGTCAATCTGTTAAATTAACAGATTAATCTGGAGTCTTTTCTCTATTTGTTTTTTTTTTGGGGGGGGGGGCTCTTCTGCTCCTGTTTCCTTCCCATTCTTTCTAGGGATGCAGTTGAAGAGGCCTGGGAAGCAAAAGGATACAGAAACCCCAAACAGCCCTTTGCTGCCATTGACCATGGGGTATTTGCAGCCCAGCTATAGAAGCTTTAATGGGGCGCGGGGGGAACCTCCTCCAAGAATCCCTTGTATGTGTATGGAGGGGTAGAGAAAACAAAGTACCATCACCCAGATACATTTATGCTAAAAACAGTCTGGTTAGCTAGCTCATCTAAAAAAAAAAAAAAAAGTCACCTCTCACTTATTCATTGTTATAGCTTTTGTTTTAAATTGGAGGCGCTTTTAATTGTACTGTACAGGAAAAAAATACCCCTCACGAATGCCCTCCCTTTGTTGGGATATTTAAATAGGCTGCCTAAAGGAGAAGGAATCCAAATTGCCCGCTTGCTCTGAAGCGCCCCGCATCGGAATCAAACCGAGGCAGGCGTCGACTGGCTGACGAGCAGGAACGAACAGGGGAACGAGACGGGATATTGTCGTTGGGCATCGACTGCTTGCGGTATTTCGCTCTGCAATGACTTTTGCACGGCTTTTGCACTTCTTAAAAGAAACCCTTGCAAATCATTTCCCAATTTGGGAAAGGAGAAGGCCGTTACGACTATCCGCGTTTCCTCGGTTGCTTGCTTTTTTTTTTTTTTTTTTGCCCCCCAAGCAAGCCGCCGCCAAAAAAAAGTGCGCCCCTTATTTATTTATTTATTTATTTATTTATTTATTTATTTATTTATTTATTTATTTATTTATATGCCGCCCTTTCTCCACAAGGACTCAGGGCGGCTCACAGCAATTTTGTTCCTCAGGGAAAACGCACGCCCTTCCTTTCTGCTCTCCACGAGGGGCGCGGAAGAGCGCCAAATGCCTTTTGGATCTGGTGGATCTGACAGGAGGGAAAGTAGCCCGTGTGCAGCCACTCGGCTCCCGCTCTTACGGAGCGCGGCCGCCCACCTCGCTGCCCTCTCCGGGAGCGCCGTCCCCACCAGCCCTCCCGCCACTTCGTCGTCCTCCCTTCCCTTCGCTCCCGAGGCTATCCTCCCCTCTCGTTTAGCGCCGCTCTTCCCCGCCCACGCGGCTGGGAAAGACCCTAGCAAGGCGGATCCCCCTCCGCCCGCCGCAGTAGCCTTCGCCAGGATTCTCCGAGGGTACCGCCGCTAACTGCAGCCGTCGCCACACCACCCCTTTTCCCCCGCAAGAGTCAGCCGAAGGCGGCGCGACCTCGGGTGGCGCGCTGCCCCTTTGGACGGCTGGCTCTCTGCGCGTGCTTGAAATTTTGGGATTCTTCTGCACGGCTGCAGAGCGCGAGGCTGAGGAGCGAAGACGCTTGGCGAGCGGTGGCCCCTTCACGTGAGGTATGGTTGGCCCCGGGTTCCTGGGTTGCATTGAGGACCCAGATTGTTGGGGGCAATAGGCTGACTCTGCAGACCGCTTAGAGAGGGCTATAAAGCACCGTGAAGCGGTATATAAGTCTAATTGCTATTGCTATTCAATCCTCTCCCTCTAAGGAAAAAGTTGGAATGGCTTGTCTGGAAGCAGCGCCGTTCCTTGCCTTTTAGGATGATTTTCGGTGCTGAGCAAACCTGCCAGCAAAGCACGGTTTAAACGGGTGTTAACGGTCTCCTTTTAGGAAAGGCTCGCGCGGTTGTTGATATAGGAAAAACTGAATGCCAACCTGGATCGTGATCGGTGGCCGAAGGTATCTTTCATGAAAATAGGAAACCCAAATGGTCGGGGTGAATCAGAAGTGCGGCGCGCAAATGCGCGTCCTGAGGGAAAACAAAAAGATAGGCTGAGATTTCGTGCCTCTTTTGGAATTGGTGCGAGGGAACGGAGCAAATACCGGTACGGCCATAGGACCAGGCAGGGAAGCATCCCTGAGAGTCACTTGGTTGAGTTGGGCGGCCATAGAAATGGGAATAAATACATTGAATTAAATAATATTCTACAGGTTAAATCAAATTGGTTGGAAATGATGGCAGCTTCGGAAACATCAGTGAGCAGAATTCAGTACTATTTTCTTCTGGGTTGCACATCATTCTTGGAAGTATTCCTAGGAGGGTTACAGGGAAGCCAGAGGAAGATTAAACAGTCTTGGATTTAAAGCCCAGAAAAGTAAGCTTAGGGGCGGAAGTGGTTAGCTCTGTGTACTGTAAGTAGAATTTAGGCATTGGTGGATGCATTTTACCATGACAAATATTTTGGTTTTGCACAACTGGTACACAAAGGTCTTTGAGTATTTATTGAGCTTCTGTATGGATTTGACAGGGCAAAAGATTTTGCTCCCTTGAAACAGTCAGCTTTTAAATTCAGAACCAACCCTGCGTTTCCTTTTTGGAAAACTGACACTAATTTTATCCAGATTGCCTCTTCTGAGCTCTGTGTGTTGGAATCACAAAAGTCTTTCACTAAGGTTACTTATTTGATTTTCAGCTTCAGACACCTTGTTTAAATAAATGAAAAGAAGGCAGCAGAAAAGTAGAAAGGGAGGGACCCTAAAAAGTAATTTCATTTAATAAAAACAGCCAAAGCATTTTGATTAGTCTTGTAACACAGAGTTGATTCAGACTCTATGTGAAATTTATTGGCTTAAAAGACCTATGGATTTCTTCATTTCTGAATACAAGTGAATATGAGGCAGAATGAAGTCATGGCTAACCCCAATTTCATACTTTTCTTGCATTTTTTAAAGATTTCTTTTCTCCTACCTTTATTATTTTATAAATAACTCAAAGCAGCAAACATACCTAATACTCCTTGCTCTTCCTATTTTCCCCACGACAACCCTGTGAGGTGGGTTGGGCTGAGAGAGAAGGATTGATCCAAAGTCATGCAGATGGCATTCATGCCTAAGGATGGACTGTAACTCACTATCTCACTATGAGCCATGGTGGCATAGTGGTTAACCTGCAGTATTGCAGGTTACTACTGCTGGCTGCCTGCAATTTGGCAGTTCGAATCTCACCAGACTCAGGATTGACTCAGCCTTCCATCCTTCCGAGGTCGGTAAAATGAGGACTCAGATTGTTGGAGGCAATAGGCTGACTCTGTAAATCACTTAGAGAGGGCTGTAAAGCACTGTGAAACGGTATATAAGTCTAAGTGCTGTTGCTATCTCCTGGTTTCTAGTGTCTTAACCACTAGACCAAACTTGCATTCAGATCAGACTCATAGGAGGGTTTGGCTGCTGGCAAAAAAACCTGAACTCTTTTACTTATGAACTATTCCATGGTGCAACCCAACTTCCACATACCTTTCTTTATTTGTCTGTGAAGGTTGCGTACTCCTCGTGGACCAAACTGGAATTATTTAGAAAGGAAAGTGATTTAGCAATATATTAAAGATGATTGGAGATTTCAAAGGTCTTCTTATATTGCAGAGTGAAAGGGAAATAGTGTTGACAGCCCTAACCCTAAGAACTCAATTAAGTCATTACCAGCGCAGAGGGGAGAAAACAGTTTCTTTGCCAAAAGTAATTTTCTCTCTCCTTGCAGTAGTTTCAAGCTTTTTTATTTTTAGAGAATTTTTCTTCCCATGGGAGCCACTGCCACTTAGGCATTGAAAAGTCTCCACTCATTAATTTCTGCCTTAACTGCGATACTGCATATACATTGCAATGATTCACAAATGGATTTATGAGCCATTATTTTGGAAACATATACCACTTCATATTGCATTTTGAATGTAAATGTTCAAGAAAGTGATAAAATAACTAGAAATAAGATTCTGGAGTTTGTCTCAGATTACTGTGCACTGAACCAAGTACGCCCTCAGATATAGATAGCTATATTTTGTTTTCTTTTGCAACTAGGGTGATGGTGTGATTTCACCATCTTTTGGAAGTAGGGTGAAATATGATTTCATGGATCATGTAGTATATACTGCCGGTCAGTCTCTCTCAACCCTAGGAAGAAGGCAGTTGCAAACCACTTCTGAAAAAACCTTGCCAAAAAACTTTCAAGGCACTTTTCCAGGCTGTTGCCAGGAGTCAAAAAACTGACTCTAAGGGACCAAAAAAAATGGCATAAAATGATTGGATTGTAAGAAAAAAATGGGAGGCGATGGGAGGGAATTTCTCCATTAGAGAATGGTTGAGCTAAAAAGACAACCAGGTGTATTTTAAAACCGAAGCAATTAGGGAAACAAAATCTTAAGCAAGAGTCCCAAGAGTGGGCCAATCTTGATGCTTTTTCTAGATAATCCAATCCATTTCAGATAATAATTAAACATGCAACCCGTTGGGTTAAGGTAGGAAATCTATATTTTAAACATCTGAAATTCTGAGAAGATACAGTAAAACTATTCCTTGGGGAAACTATATCTCAGTCAAATCAGAAAAACAAGAGACTTCCGAATTATAAATTAAACCAGGAAGATAGATTGTAATGGCAGTTCTAGTAAATTGTATCTGCTTGTACTATAAAGCTTTGACAATCAAAGAGTAATAAGGGTTAAAGGCAGATTCTATTGACTGTTCTATCTATATGCAAAATGTTTTCAGAACTATAAACTGCTCTGGGAAGTTCCCATTCTCATTAAATCTGGCAAACCTTTACAATGTGTAGCATGGGTGATATTACAAGTCAAAAAGAACTAAAGGATGAAGTCAGTCAATGAAGTTCCTTTTAACTGTGCTTATTGCATACCTCTTTGGCCTGATCATTAAATATCTTACATACATTTCGTGGGTTGGATGCAGGGATTTTTCTCCTTTCCCTTCTTGGCATCTTTCTCAGGCCTTTTTATTTGGAAAGTTCTGCCCATAGAACCCCATTGCTATTTGGTGATTGTTTTTCCTGGCTAGCTTATGGAGATAAGAATGAATAACAGCAGAGAAAGTATTATTATTTCCATTCTGTACTGATATATGAAAGTTTTTTTTCAAATGTAAGATAGTATTTTCTTTAAGGCCAATATTTAAAGTTCAGGAAGGATTTTGAAAAAAAGCCAAATGAAATGCTCTGCAAACTCAGATTTGCAGAGACAAAAACAGCAGAGAGGGGGATATATGAATAAGTCACATATGAATTTGAGGAGTCTTTTATGCTCTCTGAGTTTGATTGTTTGCTTGTAGATATTTCATTACCCATCTAGGTAACATCTTAATGAATGTGGGGTTTGCTTCTTGTTGTATACAGTAGCTTGCCCTATTAGCATTGGAGGGAGTGTGGCTTTTTCCACAGTGGTGCCTTGATTGTAGGTATCCCTCTACTTATGACAACAGGGACCAGAAAATTGGTTATTAAGTAAGGCATCACATAACTGCACCCAATTATATGACCTTTTTTGCTGCGATTATTAAATAAACCATTGAATCATCACATGACCATGACTTGTTACCTTCCCAATTGACTGCGCATCAGAAGCCGTCTGGAAAGGTCACAAACGGTGATCATGTGAACATGGGATATTGCAGCCATCGTAAATGCACTATAATGGCCAAGCCTCCAAATCACATGCTGTGATATTTTCAGCATCCTCATAACTTCAAATGGTAGCTAAACAATTGATCATAGGATCATGAGGAGTATTATTTTCTGCTTAATTGTCTGGTGTTAATCCCTTCTTATTTGAGCATTGGCTGCTGGAGAGGATGTGTTCTGGTCTTTTTCTTTATTTTCTCTTAGCTATTTTTTATTGGCCCTTTGGAATGGTATGTAAATGTGGTTTACATTATGTGTCTGTTAATGGCTGATTTGTCTGAATGCCAAGCTCCCAGGAATTCCCTAGCATTTTTGGATTTAGCTTAGTTTAGGATGCTCATAGTTTCCTAATTGAAACTATGGTTGAATTCAGTGGTGAAATCCAAATTTTTTTACCACCGGTTCTGTGGGCGTAGCTTGGTGGGCGTGGTGTGGCTTGGTGGGCGTGGCAGGGGAAGGATACTGCAAAATCTTCATTCCCACCCCACTCCAGTGGAAGGATACTGCAACATGAAAGAGCCCTGGTGGCGCAGCAGACTAAAGCACTGTTATTAACATCAGCTGCCTGCAATTACTGCAAGTTCAAATCTCACCAGGCTCAAGGTTGACTCAGCCTTCCATCCTTTCTAAGGTAGGTAAAATGAGGACCCAGATTGTGGGGGCAATAAGCTGACTTTGTATAAATATACAAAAGTATGAAGGCTATTGCTTAACACATTGTAAGCGCCCTGAGTCTTCGGAGAAGGGCGGCATATAAATCAAAAAATGTTTTTTTAAAAAAATCCCCATTCCCTTCCCACTCCTGGGGGAAGGATATTGCAAAATCTCCATTCCCACCCCACTCCGGGGCCAGCAGGAGGTGGTATTTGCTGGTTCTCCGAACTACTCAAAATTTCCACTGCTGGTTCTCCACAACCTGTCAGAACTTGCTGGATTTCACCCCTGGTTGAATTTGTGCATGTGTTCTGAGAGTAAGGCGTTTTCTTTCTGTCTCCTGACTTCAGGTTGGTGTTCATGGATGGGCTCTGCCAGCCTGTCCTACATAGTGACAACATACGTATGCTGTATGTTGTAGATGATTCTTGTTTTTTTCTTATTCTTGGGCTATTGGATCTTTTAGTTTACTTATAATGTTTTGGAAGGCTTTATTTGATTTGTGTGATGCTGTGTGGTTGAAATGTTAGATGTAGTTTAATTATCTATATTGAGTGTGTGGTTTCTTTCATTGTACAAGAATGGAGATTAGATCAGATGGAAAAATAATGTATAGAAGTGTTAACTTTTTCGTAGCTTGTGTTAATTGTGCTATAGTTGGTTGAGTGGTCAGGTATTTTTTATCAAAACCACTACAATATATACAAGTGCTCAAATCACTAAGAACAATTAAACATCAAATTCAGAAGTAAGGATCTTTCTTAGCCTTGCTGATAGGGAGTAACTAAAAAGTACAAGGACATTCAAAACATATGTGCTATCAAGGGGCCATTGCTGATTCACACTATCATATGAACATAATAATATATTCAATGAACACAGTCCGAAGTATTGAAACATTTTTATAATGCATTAGGTGCTCTTGAAATAAATGATCTGCCCTCTAGTGGTTATTTCACAAATTTTTGAGTTTAAGATGAAAGGAAAGTTAAAATGAAGGGAAACTTTATTATTTGTTTTACTGTAATTCATCACCCACACAGTCTTCAGATTGGGGCAAAACAATTAAAAATAGGAACAATAAAACAATAGGTTTAAGCAACCTGCTCTTTGATTTATTCTTCCCTAAATCTAGTTTAAATAAAAATAAGTTGAACTTTTTCCAGTGATGGTTAAACTTGACCCAGATGAGAAAAGTTTATAAATATATCTATTGGATACTAGTACAATTAGCACTAGTAAAGTATTAGTCTCTGAGTTAGTTTAGTAGGATCCTTTCAGATAGGGCATAACTAAGTTTATGACCAAAATTGTGCTTATACCACCAAGAATGATTAATCAAAGCATTATTTTTCTATCTGATCTACTCCCCATCTTCCCATAAAAGAAACCACACACTCACAGCAGAATATAGTTAACTATCATTTTAGCTCCTTTTAAGGACTAGAGTACACATTGGCTGATAGGCACATTTAAATACTGAAGCTATGTATGACTGTCTTAGAGGGATTTTGTGCATTTAAAACATGGCTGCAATTGGGAATTGGCAGTCATTAAAATAAGGGCTCTAAGACGAACTAGTGAGGATTCACTCCTCATAACCTCCTAAGGTGTCCTCTGTCACTCTTTTCAAGGCTTTAACTTTTTTTCTGGAGAATGATCTTCACTCCCCACTATTATAATTTTCAAGGAATTTATAGGAAACCTACAAGCCATTGTGAAAGCAACATTGGTGGTGCTATTGCTTACTTTACTAAAGGAGCAAAAGGAAAAGTGTCCAGAGGTGCCAATATGACTGCTTGATTTGTGCCATGAAGAATGGTGGGTATTGCAGCCTCATTGGCACCTACGAGAAGCTCCCATGTGGTAAGCCAAGGAAATCTCACATTACTGAGTACAGTATATATGGAAATGAATCAGAAGACGGAGGAGATGTTACCTCAGGTTTTTATTTCACTACTGGGAAAAGTGAGTGAAAGAGAGACAGAAGACAGGGAAGTGCGTGCTTATTGATGTTGCTTCTTTCATTTTTGAGGTGAAGGAGAATACGGTGGCCAGAGGAGGAGTCAAGCCACACGTTTATTCTCTGCTGTGATTAGGATAGCCGCAGTCACACTGTGGCACTGTCCTCCATTACATCAGATGTGCTTGTAGTTAATTACAAGTTACCTTCCTGAATTTGCTGCAGTAAAAAGCGTATATTCAACAAACCAAAATGCAATACAAGAAGCTGGTGTGGTCCTTGTGGTTGTGTTTAGGGCTAGTTTCAGAGCATTGCAACATTCAGGCTGTCTTTTATACAAACCATCTAAAGGAAGAGACACTATTAATACCTCCAGGTTTTAAAAAAGTATCTCATTGAAACAACAGGTTGGAAAGGACTAGAAATGTAATATAATCATATGTGCTGTTGGTTTGAGCAAGCATCAAAATAGAGGGAAATATAACATTTAATTTGCTGCTGCTGCTTCTGAATATACAACTATGGCAACTGTAGCAGATCATCCCAACTTGGTGCCTCCATAGGCATTCAAAATAAAACTTCCCAAAATTTTAGGAATTGCCCTCTGACTAGGGCATGCTTAATTCCATGCTTATTTTTGAATTGCTCAAACTAAATAGTGCAATTTCTATTGATGTGTCAAATAAAACATTTAACCCAAAATTAACTTTGGAAGGTATATTGGCTCTGCACTTACTCCAGAAAAACAATGCAGAAGAGACAAATCAGCTGCATTTCCTATGCAATACAGGGCAGGTGGCTCTTCCCTCTTGTCCTTCCTCTTGGGATTTCCCCTTTCCTCCTAAAACCAAGGTCCTGTGGCACTTAACTAGACATTCTGCCATTTTTGTCTGCTCTAAATATGGCTTTGCCAGTGGCTGCTTTTCAAGGTAATTCAAGGGTAAAAAGCACAGCAGAGGATGTAACATTCCATCATTGGCCAGCATGGAAATACACTGGATGACTTAAATAGAAAAACGTGAAGATACTCCAAGCAACTACAGAAAAACAAGAGAGCTGGGAGGATGAACTTGGGAGCTATGTGAAAGGAACCTTAGTATATTTATTTTACATAGTATACTAAGTATTCTGGAGGTCTGGATTCAGTTTCTGAGTCAACCTGGACATTTATCAAAGATTCTTGAGAAAGGTATATCACTTCTGGATCGATCCTGGTTTGTTCTATCTTTAATTTTGTTAAATATAACAAGTTCAGTTACTGTAGGAGATCTACTGCAAATACTAATAAAAAAGATTAATAAGTAAAAATTACAAAGGCATCAGCTGATGGTTTTACCTCAAATTCTTACTTGTTTCTAAAATATGTTAAAGTAGTTATGGATATAGAATACAAGAATTGGAATATGCTGTGTTGTAGAGTGGTTAAAGGCTTGGATTAAGATTGAGGAGAGATTGATTTCAATGGACAGCAAAGAAACCTTGATGAGTGATTTTGGGCTACTCTTTCTCAGCCAAAATACCTCATAGAATTGCAGCTCGGAATAGAAGATGTAGTCAGAGCCCCACATAGGACACCTTGAAGTCCTGAAGGAAAGCAAGGATGTATTAAAAATGTAATTTTTTTCTAATACTATACAGTACAAGCGTAGAGAATCATATGGTTATAAGAAGATTTTTTAAAATTATCAATAAATAAATATTTCTGGCTTTGCTAGCCACATGAGTGCTGTGCTTAAATATTTGTATATCTAAGATGCAGAATAAAATTTCAAAAATCTAAAAATGAAAAAAAAAATTGCTGATAGCTATTTGAATATATTACTTTTATTATATTTATTGTCTTTGTAGCTCAACTCCATCCAGTCACCCTGACTCTTCTGGGAATAAGCAGTACCAAATTGTAAAGAGGGAGTTTTTAATTGTCTTTATAGGGCCATTTACAGGGATGCGGTGGCTCAGTGGCTAAGACGCTGAGCTTGTCGATAGATACATCGGCAGTTCAGCAGTTCGAATCCTTAGTGCCAGGTAATGAGGTGAGCTCCTGTTACTTGTCCCAGATTCTGCCAACCTAGCAGTTGGAAAGCACATAAAAAATGCAAGTAGAAAAATAGGGGCCACCTTTGGTGGGAAGGTAATAGCATTCTGTGCGTCTTTGGCGTTTAGTCATGCTGGCCACATGATCACAGAGACGTCTTCGGACAGTGCTGGCTCTTCGGCTTTGAAACGGAGATGAGCACCGCCCCCTAGAGTCGGGAACGACTAGCACTTATGTGCGAGGGGAACCTTTACCTTTACCTTATAGGGCCATATTTAATAGTTCTGTAAGCTTTTGTAAAGTTATGGTAATTAAAATAATATTTCTCTCACCCCCCTTTTTTTTTTCTTCAAAACAGAAACAAAGCACACGATGGCCTTGGTTCTGCTAATTTCCACTCTTGCCTTCAGCCTCACGAATGGAATAAAACTTCAAGATTTTAGCTGGCAGTTAAAAAAAATACCACAGATTGTGAAGGAAAAGACTTTCTTCCTTGACACTCCTAAATATGAAGCCAGTGCCAAATTAGAACTGAGCGGAGTGTGTGGGATTGAATGCCAAAGAACATTGCCAGTGCCACGTTGGTCTGATCTGAAGGAGCTGCTTTCCTATGAGACAGTCTTTGAGAATGGCACAAGGACCTTGACAGAAGTGGAGGTTCTGGGAATGGAGCCCAATGCAATTGTAAACATTACTACTAAGATGCCAACAAGAAGGAAGAGACAGGTCTATGGCACAGACAGCAGATTCAGCATTTCAGACACTCGATTTCTGACCAACTATCCTTTTAACACCGCGGTAAAGATCTCCACAGGCTGCACTGGCATCCTTATTTCTCCAAAGCATGTACTCACTGCTGCCCATTGTGTGCATGACGGTAAAGATTACATTAAAGGCAGCAAGAAACTGAGAGTGGGAATGTTGAAGCTGAAATCCAAAGGCACGGGCAAGAGACGCAGGGGAGCCAAGAGGAGTAAGAGGGAGATGCCAGAAGTCGAAGAGGATGAGGTTGATTCCAAACTCCAGAAAAGGAGATCTGGCGGTAGAGCTGGCAGAAAACAAAAGACACCTGTGTTGAATGAGAAGAAGTCAGAGCGTAAGCCCTCCTTCCAGTGGACCAGAGTTAAAAGTACTCAGATCCCCAAAGGCTGGACAACCGATGTGACAAGAGATGTTGCAGTTGATTATGACTATGCAGTTTTGGAACTCAGGCGTCCCCACAAGAAGAAATTCATGGAACTTGGCATCAGCCCGGATAGCAAGATGATTCCTGGAAATATGATCCATTTTTCTGGATACGATGCAGACCGAGCTGGCCAACTGGTTTATCGCTTTTGCAGCATATCTGATGAATCCAGTGATCTCTTCTACCAGTATTGTGATGCTGAGCCTGGTTCTACTGGTTCAGGAATTTACCTCCGCCTTAAAGAACCAAACAAGAAGAAATGGAAACGCAAAATTATTGGCATTTATTCTGGTCATCAGTGGGTGGATGTTAATGGAGAACAACAGGATTACAACGTTGCAGTTCGAATTACACCGCTCAAATATGCTCAGATTTGCCTCTGGTTAGGGAATAATGACACCTGTGCACAGGGCTAAAGATAATACTTGATCACCTAATATCTAGTAGTGTTAGGCAATGGAAGTCATACATTGACTTGCTTTGATTGTATTTGAACTTGACGCCAGAAATTAGATTTTTTTTTGTATTGAGGAACAAAAACAAACAAACACCTCAGCATTTATGAGAATTTTTCTGCTAGGTTAATTAAGTTAACCAATAGACATGAGGTGCACTTAAATCCCAGGTTGTGTATGTATGTACCGTATATGTCTCTGTGTGTGTAGACACAAACACACACATATATAGGTAAGTTTAAATCATACTTAAGAACAAACACTCTTTGCTTTTTCAGTTTGTTACTCAGTTAACAGTTCAAAGAAAAGTTTCTTCTCTGGTAATTGGTATTATTAAAACATTTATTATTTTATTTCCAACGTATTATCTCAGGGTTCTGCTCAAATAAGCATCACACATTTATTATTGAAACATAGAGGTAAGAACAAAAATTAATCTTCACACTTTGATGGTCCTACCAAATTAGTGTTTATGAAAATGGAAAGCCATTTTCTTGAATTCTAAACCAATAAAATGAAACTTAATCAAAGTAGCATGTCCCAATTCGAAGAAAAGAGATCCATGTAATTTAAATGCCTTTAAATCATATTTAGAAAATAAAACGGAGTATTAAAATTGTATTTGTTTTATTCAGTCACTACTTTGAACAAATCCCTGCCTTTTAAAATTATTATTAAGATGCAATAGTGACATTTATGTATTGTAATTTTTTAAACTATCAAAAGCTAAATGTATCATCCTATCAAAAGTAGGAGATAACAGTAGCCCAAGAAGCCATATATTTGCTCCTAATGGTAAGATTAACTTGATGAAGAAAAGAATAGCTCTATAGTCTAAAATGTAAACAGATGTAATTGTCACATATATTGAAATGTACATAAAAGCTTCACCATAAAGGTAACATGAGATGCACAAGTTGTATGTTTCTCAACCTCATCAACTTTGAGAGATGAAAACTTCAATTCTTAAAATTCTAAGCAGTGGTTATGCTGACTGAGGATTTCTAGGAGTTGAAGTCCACTCACCTTAAAGTTGCTGAGATTGGAAAACCCTGTATTAGGATTTATCAGTGAACCTTTCTTCAAATGATAGGCTGCATTGTGGAAGCTGTTCTTCAGAGTTCCACTACAACTACCAAAGCCAATAATTATTTGTTAATTAATCATGATCTAATGTTTACAGAATTTGTAGGTTAACATTTATGTAAATATATTACTGATTTCTTATGTAGCAAGAATTCTTATGGGTTCTTTTACTAGAAAAGGATTTAAAGTAGGCTTGTTATTTAAAATGTACACATTTCAGTAGCTTTTCAAAATAAACTCTCCTGTGCTTTCTGCTTCAAAGATTGTCATGTAAGTGAAGGCCATTTGGAGAAAACAAAATCATCGGAACTCTATTTAATATGTAAGGTTAAGGTGAAATATTCCTGGCCGTATGTAATCTTGGTTTTATTAATATTACAATAATTTCATTTTAACTTGAATTGATCAACATTTTTGCAAAAAAAAAAAGTGTAATAAGAAACAAAAGGTTTTAAATATATGTATAAATGTGAAAAATCACTAAATTCTTAAAAGCACTTCAGTTTGAATAAAATATTCTTAAATTTGTTGTTGTTTTTTGCTATTTCACTTTTGAAAAAGTATTAAATGTAGAATTGACATGCAAAGATTTTTCTTATTTCTGTGTGAAATGTGCATTTGAAAATATTCCATATCAAATTAATCATAATCTACAAACCTTATTCAGAAGTATTCTTATTTTGAATTATTGTTTATGAAATAATATATCCTTAATATTCTAATATCCATAAGAAATGAAACATATAGAAGGCATTCGTACATCATGATGTTCTCAAAAGACTTCAAGATATAAAACATTAAACTAAAGGTTTGCAAGACTGTAATTGAAAAACAAAAACGAAATTTTATTTATCTAGAAAATGTGTTCAACAAAATATGAAGCACATTTCACAGGCAAAATGGATATTCCTATTCAATAATATCATAGATTTCCTATCATTGGCTTAAAAGTATTCCCAAGCAATCATAGGACATCCTTCTTCAAAGAGCTATATGTTCCATGTCAGAAAGTATGAATTGGTATTAATTACTGAAATATAGTGTGAAAGTAAGAAAGTGAAAGTTGCATGTTATATTGCTGTGAATGCTGATCGCTGGATTCACTGAATTGAAGAATCAGAGATGAATTGGGAGGAAAATTATATTTTGAATAGATGGGAACCAGAGGAAGAAAAATTCTTCTAAGTATCATAAGTGAATGGGAATAAAAAAAAATGCAAAACTATTTAGAGACTCAAGAATGGGTTACTGTTTATACAATATATCTTTGTTTAATATAGGATTTAAGCAGAAGTCAGCTCGTATGTACCCATGGCAAAATAATACATATAAATATAAAAGCATTCACTTATGACAAAAGCAAGAAAAAAGCGTAGGACAATGTAAGAATGACAAATAGGGATGTGCAGACTACTCCACACACACAGATTGATAGCTTTTGGACAATCTATGAATAGAGTGAAATGTGCATACACATTGTTTGCTGTAATTGGAATCTGATATGCTTTGGATAGAATCCAAATTCCCACCCCCCCGAGATTTGGATAGCTCAACCCTATAAACTTTTTGCAAGGTATCGAAGTCTTAGTTGCTTTCTACACCTTGTCACAGTATGTGGGAAAGACCTTGGGAGATGGAGCAAAGAGATGTTGCCTAGGGAACAGTCAGATAAGAGGCAGCATAGCCACAATTGTACAGAGGGAGGAGCAAGACACGCAGAAGGCAACTTCCATAGGTTCTTGGACTATAAAGATGATATGTTGACTCAATATATCTGGTTGTGTCTCCTGTTTCTACCTGAACCAACAGGCCCCTGGTTCAGGCAGATAGATGACCTCTGCTGTTAATAGTACATCTTTTCTGTTTATCATTGGGCATTTTCAGTTATTTATTGGGGTTTTGTTTCTCTGTTAATCCTTATGAGTAACCCAAAGTCACACAGTTATATAAATCTTACAGATATATAAATAAAATGTAATTTTAATCCCTCGCAGAGAGATCTTCTTCCCTTTGTCCTTTACACAAGAGACTAAGGGGAAAAATCTCTCTGAGGCGCTAAGAGAAAAAAGTTTTTAAGATGCATAGGCCATCCAGAGTGCCTATGGCATTATTTTTCCATCTGATCTACTCTACTAAAAGAAAGTACATATTCAGAGCAGAATATTGTTATAATGTACAGGGAAAGGATGGGATGCCAATTTATATTCAAATGCCACTCCTTTTGATCAGGTACTCCAAAAATTAAAAAAAAGTACCATAGCATGAAAAAGTTTTAAAATTTCTGTTTTAGATAATCTGTTCAGCAGAGAATATATATCACTTCTTCAAATTTGCTGAACCAGGAATTGTATTTCCTGCTGCCAATGAAAGCCACCAAGATACAGGAATATCTTAGGCAAATGTTAAAATTGAATGTTTACAAGCGACAAAAGACCAAAAAAAGATTGCACTTTCAATTGAAGAACTGCTGTCCCCAAATGGAAATGTTAAGTTCCATAAGTATCCCACAAATATAGGTTGAGAAGATGACATTACAAGACCTTTCCTGCATCAAGAGTAATGCACTAATGAGAGGGATAAAAAACATAAAAGAAAAAAATACCATATACAAAGATTTTGTACATTTTTCAGACATCAAGGCATTCATTCCAACAAGGTTAGTAAAGTGTAGATCATTGTTGCCACTTCAAAGTAATCCATTTTCCCATTTTATCAAATCCTATAATTAGAACAAGGGCACAGCTAGATTAAAAGTTCTCCATCTAATTCGTTTGAGCTCCAAAAATGAGTTTGTGAGTAGTCTTGAGTGTGCATTTCCTTATCTTTACTATAGTTATTATGTGGCTGTGATCGTTGCAATTAAACTTCCTGTTCCTTGGGGATAGAAGTTTTAACCCACAAAAAAAGAACAAGAGACATATTCAGACAATGATCATTTCCATACATTATTATTCAATATAAATCCTCTTCATCAATGATGCACAGTCAGTGCTTGGCTGGATATCATAATAGTGTTATAAAATTGTAAAACTCTACAATTAAAATGGTCATTTTTGCCAATTTCTCTTGGTGTACAATATATTCTCACAGTACAATTTAAAATCCACATGAAAAGGTAGAATCTTTCTTTCAATCCATGTTATGTACACATATACATAAGCATATATTACAGGGGTTATTTTTTTAAAAAAAAAGCACTTGGAGGACAATCAGTTAACTTTCTGCTTCTTGTGCCATTCCTAAGAACTCAACAAAAGAATGGCTAGGTGCATACATTTAGACAATGAAAGATTTTACAGAACTATATTTTCATTTTGGTTTGTTAACAAATATGAAACTCAATATAGTATGGAATACATAGATATTCAACAGGGTAGTTTTTCTCCCTAGTTTTACATAAATGTAAGAAAGGTGGATGAATTGCATGCTAAAAGTATTGGATTACTTCCCGGACATTAATCTTAAATCGGGATTCCTCCCCCCCAGCAATTAAAGAAAACACTGGATGTGAAAGGAAAGAGGTTATAGAAATATAGTGTGTATTCTGAAGCCCATAAGACAGTTTTTCTAAGGTTCGTAGCTATAAATTTGATCTGTGCTGAGATTAACAAAATTATAAAAAGATAAATGCAATATAAAATAACAGCAAAAACACAAATCTGTCTCTTTAATTTTTATTTTCTATACTTAATAGTTTCTCAGCAAGAATTGTTTTTGTTTGGAAAAATGAATTCTTACTGATGATATCAGTGACAAGCGAAATTCCAAACTGTCTTGATTTTTTAATTATTTTGATATGTCAAAAATGGGTAAATAATAACAATGAAATATTAGGTTAATGAAAAGTCTAACAATTTCAGGAGTTGAATGCATAAATACAATCTGAGACATAGATGAACGATTAGTCTTGACAATTGTTCCTGACAAAGAAGATGGAGTTGAAATGATCCACTGGTTGAATTAATCAGAGTGTGCATGTGAGTGAGCAAATAGGTCTGCTTTATAATCAGTAAAAGTTTGCTGTTATTTTAAATTCACTGGATCTCCGTGAATTTTAAAGAACTATTTGTGCCTCAGTGTTCGGTTGAAAGTAATTTGAGTGTGGCAATTTTCCAAGGCTGTGTGTGAATGAGTGACCCTATGCTGAATCTGAAAGCACACTTGTAAAACACTATGAACCTCTCCATTTGCAGAAACGTATTGAGAAAATGGTATGGTGACATTTACAGAGGGTTCTTGTCACACAGTAATCAAAGGTTTCTCGGAAGCAAAGACGATATAATTCTCTGTTTCCAGATGAACCTGTTATTCAAAACCCCACACTTGAGATCTCATTTCATAAATGAGATTTTGGGGCTGCTATTAAGTTAAGTAGCCCTTAAACATCTCAATATATGTGATGGAAATTCAACATTAAGCAGGAACATGGAATTGCAGGATGAAATTTCAGTAGGGAGATGCCTAATGGTCCTATTCTATGCCCAGTGGCAGATAAAGAAAGATGATAAATTTCACTTTGGAAATAAGACTGGATTAATTTTACCCACCTAGCTGGCCATAATGTGTATCAAATGTGAATCTTTTTTTTCACTGCTATATAAAGGAACTGCTTTTGATTAATGGCTAAGGTTATGTAAACATTGCTGCTCTAGATAAGATAAATAAAAATGAAGGTACCTAATTTTGTATTTTGAAATCCAAATGGGACAGGAGGAAGAATGATTTTCATAAACATTATCTTCTCTGCTTCAGTAGTCACACTTATTCCTACATGCACAAAGATATCCACATGTTGTGAAAATACTGTACCAAAAATATAGGATTTTGTCTCTTCAGTTAAGGAAACTCTTCTCCATATTGTATCACACAGTAGTTCACGTTTGCTAAATAGCATCCTTCTTGTTATTGCTATGACAACAAGGCTGACACATCCTAATAGCCCTGCAAGGAAGCACAGGTTGCCTTGGCAACAGGGATACATTCCTTTGCCTCCCCTTTTCTCACTTTCCTCCAGGCCATCTCAATGAGGACAAAACATTATTTTCATGGCAGTCATGACGAGGAGTGCCAGCTAAGATCACACAGCTACAATGACTTGCTGAAGATGGCCTGAAGGCCTCTGTTGTGGTCCCCCAGCAGCCTGCGGAGCTGGCAGCAGAGTCAGACAGTGAGGAGGCTGGGGAGGAACATGGGCCAGCCCTGAAGTCTGGGGACGGCCCGGATGAGGGCTCTGCATCGGAGGCAGAGATGGGGCCAGGGCCATCTGGGAGTTATGTGTGGACTCTGGAGCCTGCAGTCTCGGACATCAGAGAGGCAAAGGAACAGGAGGAGCCTGTTCCTAGTGCACGCATGCACAGAGCTGACAGAAGGCAAGAACTGTTAAAAAAAATGGATGACTCAGGAGTAAGGCCTGGAGATGATTGGCCCCTCCCATAAGGCTTAAAAGAGGAGCAAAGGCACGTGGGCCCTTTGCAGGAAAGCAATGTTATTAATTCTGTTCCCAGTTGGCATCTCTGTTTGATTCTGGACTCCGTGTGGCTTTGCCAAGTAGGTCTTTAGCAGCATGTCAAGGGAGATAAAGGTTGGTGATTATCCCGAAAGACTTCTCCAGGACTTTTTGCAACTAATTGACTCAGCTGTGAATGAATGTAATTCACAGCTGTTGCAATAAAAGAGGTTTTTGGGACTACTTGTGTGTTTTAATGATTCAGTAAGCCTAGGTCACAACAGTCTCAGAGAGGACAGGAGGATAACACAGGCCTCAGTAATGTTGAAAGATTAAACACCAGAGGAATGAAAGAAAAGGAGACAGGAGAAAAAAGAGGAGGGGAAAGGGAAAGAGAAGGTATGTGTTATATTTATTTCAGGTGTGGCCAACTGAAATTATAGCAGAATGGCATTTGGGCAGATTATGAGATCTACACCAATCTCTCTTCAGCCGCCCATGGCTGGGCCTCTCTCCCAAAATTGGTTTCCTGCAGCTGGCTCACTCAAATTGTCAGGCCAGCCAGGGGATATTCTGGGACTGCTTTAATCCTTACTTTAGTTGTAAGGTTTTATGTTTGCAAATGTTGTACCAGCATCCTTCCCAAGAACCAATTACTATCTACAAAATGGAAGATAAAGAATTGCCTCGAGATGCCTGAAAAACTGCAGAGGGGAGTGTTGCAGTCTTCAAACAATGAGAAAAATTATTTTAAGATGTAGAACTTTAAAGGGAAATACTGGGAAAAATCAACACACAACTGCAGTCTATTAATTCTAATGAAGTACTCTTCTAGGGTTCATCTGAAAATCTGGCATAAACAAACTGCACAAAAATATTTATCTGTTGCCTAAAGTCAAATGAAAACTATCAAGCTCAATAGAAGGTAATTGTGTTCTAGTTCTAGTTCTAGTTCTAGTTCTTGAAAGTAAGTAGTAAAAATTAGGAAACCTTTAATATGAGAAATGGTTGCAGTTCAGAAGACAAATTACATCATTTTGGATTTGGCATAGTCCAGGAATAAAACAAAAATCAGGTGCAGAGATTTTTGCGTGTAGGCTACACATTTGTTGTTGTTCAGTTGCTAAGTCATGTCTGACTCTTCATGACCCCATGGACTATAGCACTCCAGGCCCTCCTGTCCTCCACTATCTCTCTGAGTCTGCTCAAACATATGCCTGCTGCGTTGATGACATTATCTAACCATCTCATCCTCTGCCGCCCCCTTCTCCTTTTGCCTTCAATCTTTCCCAGCATCAGGGTCTTTTCCAATGAGTCCTCTCTTCCCATTTGGTGGCCAAAGTATTTTGAGTTTTAGCTTCTGTATCTGTCCTTCTTATGACTTATGACTGTAACCTTGTTGCTGGTATCCTTACAATTTATATTGACTGTTGTCTAATATGATTTGATTGCTTATTTGTACCCTATGACTATCATTAAGTGTTGTACCTTATGATTCTTGACAAATGTTGTATTTTCTTTTATGTACACTGAGAATATATGCACCAAAGACAAATTCCTATGTGTCCAACCACACTTGGCCAATAAAGAATTGAATTCTATTCTATTCTATTCTATTCTATTCTATTCTATTCTATTCTATTCTATTCTATTCTATTCTATTCTACTCTACTCTACTCTACTCTACTCTACTCTACTCTACTCTACTCTACTCTAATTCTATTCTTCCAAAGAACAGTCAGGATTGATTTCCTTTAGGATTGACATGGATAATGTAATCACAATGATTTATAGCTGCCATTTACTTATACAGGTAATATATGAAAGAGGATATACAATAAATCATACCTCTGAGGCTAGGTAGGTTTGGAAGACTGTAGCAGTTTACATGATGGAATAAAGATAGAAAGCTTGTTTTTTTATGGAATTTTTAAAAATCAAAATGGATTGAACTACAGTATTAGTCATTATTACCACCAGTATGCTCTAATGTAGTTTCTTTCAATCTGGAGCTGTAGATAAGATGATCATCATCATTCCTGTTACTGGAAATCTGCATCTTTGGGGAATGCTGAATTATAAGAGGGTCTAGTGGATATAATGCTACATTTATTATCTATCCTAGGGCTAGGATGGCAAATCCAGGTAGCCTGAAGTTTAAATGGTTGCCACTGAAAGACATATGGGGTTTCACATATTCCTCTGTTTTAGCTTCTGTAGTATTCCGTCAAAGGAGTTGGGTCATTAAAATAAAGTTCTATCTAAATAAAGTTATCTAAAGTTCTATCTAATAAGAGAGCTGCATTTTGCACAAAAGGGACAAAAATAGTACATAACAAAGCTCCCCATCACTAAATTGTGACTGACATCAGAGATAATTAATCTGTACTCATCTAGTGAAAGTGACTCAGATGTCAACACTGCTCAACCTAAATTGGAAAAGACAGCCTTTAATTTCAACAAGTGAAGGTGGAGACATCATTGCAAGCACATGACGGTTAAGTGGACCTTGTGTCTGCTCCTCTAACCACATCAGTTGCTGACTGCTGTTTTGGTCTGAAATTATACAGTGTTTAACAGCTGGGTGCAGCCATGTACTTTATCTGTATAATGACCACATCGGAGAGTTTCTGCAAAGCTGGTAGCTGGTTTAGAATGACATCTGCAGAACTGGTACCTTCAGTTCATTTTGGAGTCTATTTGTCCAGCTAAATTTGGATACTAACTTTACAGCTGAAGATGAAGCCAGGAACAAGAGAGTACCTGACAGGCCTTATAATGTACATTGTATGTATGTACCGGTATGTATGTTGTACTGTATGTATTATATTATGTGCCATCAAGTTGTTTTTGACTCTTAGTGACCACATAGATTTTCTCCACACTCCATCTATTTAAATCCATCCATTATTACTAAACAGGGCTCCACACAGCGTAATTTTGTTCATTAAAAGTATTTAAAGTATGCTGAATAATTTTATTTTTACCCAACAACATATCCTCTTTCAGAATAGCCAAATATAGCCACTACCAGTATAGTACTCATAAGAACTAATATGAGACAATTTTGAAGTGTATCTGCAACTGTAGTCTGACAAACCTTTATAACTTGTGTGACTGAGGCAAAATAGTTCTTCACAAGTATTTCTAAAACATCACACCCCTATTTTAAGATGTCATATTGAGCGTATTTGGATACTAAATGATGTCATATTAACCTAATAACCTATTTCAGCAAGGTTTTTTTTTTGAGCATTTAAATCTGCTTTCTTAAGAATATTGTTGGAGTCGTAACTGTATACTTGCTAAAATGCTTCTTTCTCAGGATATTGACCATTTCTTATTCAAATTATTTATCAATATATGCCAGTCCTTTTGGGTTTGAGGAGGATGTGCAGCTCATCTGTGGACCAGTGGTGAAATCCGAACCGGTTTGCATGCGTGCAGCGTGCCAAACATGCGCATGTGCAGTGCACACCAATGTGCGCTGCAGACACGTGCATTCACAGTATGTGCCAAAAGTAGGCTTGGGAAGGTAAGTAGAAGCGAGGGGGGGAGATTTTTAGAAGATTTTAAGCTGGGATTTTAACCAGGATTTTAAATATTTTAACCAACTTATTTATAATGACGCGGGAAAACACCCGAGATTTTTATATATATATATATATATATATCAATTTTCTTACTTCTTCGTAGGGGCTATGTGTGTTTTTCTTCTAGCCAGGTTTTCCCTACGTAGCCAAGGTTTTTCTGCAGCTCCAGCTCAGTAGAATCTCATCTACTCGGTTCTGGGCTTTTTTTCTTTTCTAACACCTAGCAAGCTCTCACTGCTAGGAGGGAGACCTAAATAGATCCATTTCTAGCTCGTTAGCTTTCGTCAGTAGGCCACACCCATCTCCTCCCTGTAAAGGCATAGTATCAATTTTCTTACTTCTTCGTAGGGGCTATGTGTGTTTTTCTTCTAGCCAGGTTTTCCCTACGTAGCCAAGGTTTTTCTGCAGCTCCAGCTCAGTAGAATCTCATCTACTCGGTTCTGGGCTTTTTTTTCTTTTCTAACACCTAGCAAGCTCTCACTGCTAGGAGGGAGACCTAAATAGATCCATTTCTAGCTCGTTAGCTTTCGTCAGTAGGCCACACCCATCTCCTCCCTGTAAAGGCATAGTATCAATTTTCTTACTTCTTCGTAGGGGCTATGTGTGTTTTTCTTCTAGCCAGGTTTTCCCTACGTAGCCAAGGTTTTTCTGCAGCTCCAGCTCAGTAGAATCTCATCTACTCGGTTCTGGGCTTTTTTTTCTTTTCTAACACCTAGCAAGCTCTCACTGCTAGGAGGGAGACCTAAATAGATCCATTTCTAGCTCGTTAGCTTTCGTCAGTAGGCCACACCCATCTCCTCCCTGTAAAGGCATAGTATCAATTTTCTTACTTCTTCGTAGGGGCTATGTGTGTTTTTCTTCTAGCCAGGTTTTCCCTACGTAGCCAAGGTTTTTCTGCAGCTCCAGCTCAGTAGAATCTCATCTACTCGGTTCTGGGCTTTTTTTCTTTTCTAACACCTAGCAAGCTCTCACTGCTAGGAGGGAGACCTAAATAGATCCATTTCTAGCTCGTTAGCTTTCGTCAGTAGGCCACACCCATCTCCTCCCTGTAAAGGCATAGTATCAATTTTCTTACTTCTTCGTAGGGGCTATGTGTGTTTTTCTTCTAGCCAGGTTTTCCCTACGTAGCCAAGGTTTTTCTGCAGCTCCAGCTCAGTAGAATCTCATCTACTCGGTTCTGGGCTTTTTTTCTTTTCTAACACCTAGCAAGCTCTCACTGCTAGGAGGGAGACCTAAATAGATCCATTTCTAGCTCGTTAGCTTTCGTCAGTAGGCCACACCCATCTCCTCCCTGTAAAGGCATAGTATCAATTTTCTTACTTCTTCGTAGGGGCTATGTGTGTTTTTCTTCTAGCCAGGTTTTCCCTACGTAGCCAAGGTTTTTCTGCAGCTCCAGCTCAGTAGAATCTCATCTACTCGGTTCTGGGCTTTTTTTCTTTTCTAACACCTAGCAAGCTCTCACTGCTAGGAGGGAGACCTAAATAGATCCATTTCTAGCTCGTTAGCTTTCGTCAGTAGGCCACACCCATCTCCTCCCTGTAAAGGCATAGTATCAATTTTCTTACTTCTTCGTAGGGGCTATGTGTGTTTTTCTTCTAGCCAGGTTTTCCCTACGTAGCCAAGGTTTTTCTGCAGCTCCAGCTCAGTAGAATCTCATCTACTCGGTTCTGGGCTTTTTTTTCTTTTCTAACACCTAGCAAGCTCTCACTGCTAGGAGGGAGACCTAAATAGATCCATTTCTAGCTCGTTAGCTTTCGTCAGTAGGCCACACCCATCTCCTCCCTGTAAAGGCATAGTATCAATTTTCTTACTTCTTCGTAGGGGCTATGTGTGTTTTTCTTCTAGCCAGGTTTTCCCTACGTAGCCAAGGTTTTTCTGCAGCTCCAGCTCAGTAGAATCTCATCTACTCGGTTCTGGGCTTTTTTTCTTTTCTAACACCTAGCAAGCTCTCACTGCTAGGAGGGAGACCTAAATAGATCCATTTCTAGCTCGTTAGCTTTCGTCAGTAGGCCACACCCATCTCCTCCCTGTAAAGGCATAGTATCAATTTTCTTACTTCTTCGTAGGGGCTATGTGTGTTTTTCTTCTAGCCAGGTTTTCCCTACGTAGCCAAGGTTTTTCTGCAGCTCCAGCTCAGTAGAATCTCATCTACTCGGTTCTGGGCTTTTTTTCTTTTCTAACACCTAGCAAGCTCTCACTGCTAGGAGGGAGACCTAAATAGATCCATTTCTAGCTCGTTAGCTTTCGTCAGTAGGCCACACCCATCTCCTCCCTGTAAAGGCATAGTATCAATTTTCTTACTTCTTCGTAGGGGCTATGTGTGTTTTTCTTCTAGCCAGGTTTTCCCTACGTAGCCAAGGTTTTTCTGCAGCTCCAGCTCAGTAGAATCTCATCTACTCGGTTCTGGGCTTTTTTTCTTTTCTAACACCTAGCAAGCTCTCACTGCTAGGAGGGAGACCTAAATAGATCCATTTCTAGCTCGTTAGCTTTCGTCAGTAGGCCACACCCATCTCCTCCCTGTAAAGGCATAGTATCAATTTTCTTACTTCTTCGTAGGGGCTATGTGTGTTTTTCTTCTAGCCAGGTTTTCCCTACGTAGCCAAGGTTTTTCTGCAGCTCCAGCTCAGTAGAATCTCATCTACTCGGTTCTGGGCTTTTTTTCTTTTCTAACACCTAGCAAGCTCTCACTGCTAGGAGGGAGACCTAAATAGATCCATTTCTAGCTCGTTAGCTTTCGTCAGTAGGCCACACCCATCTCCTCCCTGTAAAGGCATAGTATCAATTTTCTTACTTCTTCGTAGGGGCTATGTGTGTTTTTCTTCTAGCCAGGTTTTCCCTACGTAGCCAAGGTTTTTCTGCAGCTCCAGCTCAGTAGAATCTCATCTACTCGGTTCTGGGCTTTTTTTCTTTTCTAACACCTAGCAAGCTCTCACTGCTAGGAGGGAGAAGAAAGGGGTTAGAAGAAAAACACACATAGCCCCTACGAAGAAGTAAGAAAATTGATACTATGCCTTTACAGGGAGGAGATGGGTGTGGCCTACTGACGAAAGCTAACGAGCTAGAAATGGATCTATTTAGGTCTCCCTCCTAGCAGTGAGAGCTTGCTAGGTGTTAGAAAAGAAAAAAAGCCCAGAACCGAGTAGATGAGATTCTACTGAGCTGGAGCTGCAGAAAAACCTTGGCTACGTAGGGAAAACCTGGCTAGAAGAAAAACACACATAGCCCCTACGAAGAAGTAAGAAAATTGATACTATGCCTTTACAGGGAGGAGATGGGTGTGGCCTACTGACGAAAGCTAACGAGCTAGAAATGGATCTATTTAGGTCTCCCTCCTAGCAGTGAGAGCTTGCTAGGTGTTAGAAAAGAAAAAAAGCCCAGAACCGAGTAGATGAGATTCTACTGAGCTGGAGCTGCAGAAAAACCTTGGCTACGTAGGGAAAACCTGGCTAGAAGAAAAACACACATAGCCCCTACGAAGAAGTAAGAAAATTGATACTATGCCTTTACAGGGAGGAGATGGGTGTGGCCTACTGACGAAAGCTAACGAGCTAGAAATGGATCTATTTAGGTCTCCCTCCTAGCAGTGAGAGCTTGCTAGGTGTTAGAAAAGAAAAAAAAGCCCAGAACCGAGTAGATGAGATTCTACTGAGCTGGAGCTGCAGAAAAACCTTGGCTACGTAGGGAAAACCTGGCTAGAAGAAAAACACACATAGCCCCTACGAAGAAGTAAGAAAATTGATACTATGCCTTTACAGGGAGGAGATGGGTGTGGCCTACTGACGAAAGCTAACGAGCTAGAAATGGATCTATTTAGGTCTCCCTCCTAGCAGTGAGAGCTTGCTAGGTGTTAGAAAAGAAAAAAAGCCCAGAACCGAGTAGATGAGATTCTACTGAGCTGGAGCTGCAGAAAAACCTTGGCTACGTAGGGAAAACCTGGCTAGAAGAAAAACACACATAGCCCCTACGAAGAAGTAAGAAAATTGATACTATGCCTTTACAGGGAGGAGATGGGTGTGGCCTACTGACGAAAGCTAACGAGCTAGAAATGGATCTATTTAGGTCTCCCTCCTAGCAGTGAGAGCTTGCTAGGTGTTAGAAAAGAAAAAAAGCCCAGAACCGAGTAGATGAGATTCTACTGAGCTGGAGCTGCAGAAAAACCTTGGCTACGTAGGGAAAACCTGGCTAGAAGAAAAACACACATAGCCCCTACGAAGAAGTAAGAAAATTGATACTATGCCTTTACAGGGAGGAGATGGGTGTGGCCTACTGACGAAAGCTAACGAGCTAGAAATGGATCTATTTAGGTCTCCCTCCTAGCAGTGAGAGCTTGCTAGGTGTTAGAAAAGAAAAAAAGCCCAGAACCGAGTAGATGAGATTCTACTGAGCTGGAGCTGCAGAAAAACCTTGGCTACGTAGGGAAAACCTGGCTAGAAGAAAAACACACATAGCCCCTACGAAGAAGTAAGAAAATTGATACTATGCCTTTACAGGGAGGAGATGGGTGTGGCCTACTGACGAAAGCTAACGAGCTAGAAATGGATCTATTTAGGTCTCCCTCCTAGCAGTGAGAGCTTGCTAGGTGTTAGAAAAGAAAAAAAGCCCAGAACCGAGTAGATGAGATTCTACTGAGCTGGAGCTGCAGAAAAACCTTGGCTACGTAGGGAAAACCTGGCTAGAAGAAAAACACACATAGCCCCTACGAAGAAGTAAGAAAATTGATACTATGCCTTTACAGGGAGGAGATGGGTGTGGCCTACTGACGAAAGCTAACGAGCTAGAAATGGATCTATTTAGGTCTCCCTCCTAGCAGTGAGAGCTTGCTAGGTGTTAGAAAAGAAAAAAAGCCCAGAACCGAGTAGATGAGATTCTACTGAGCTGGAGCTGCAGAAAAACCTTGGCTACGTAGGGAAAACCTGGCTAGAAGAAAAACACACATAGCCCCTACGAAGAAGTAAGAAAATTGATACTATGCCTTTACAGGGAGGAGATGGGTGTGGCCTACTGACGAAAGCTAACGAGCTAGAAATGGATCTATTTAGGTCTCCCTCCTAGCAGTGAGAGCTTGCTAGGTGTTAGAAAAGAAAAAAAGCCCAGAACCGAGTAGATGAGATTCTACTGAGCTGGAGCTGCAGAAAAACCTTGGCTACGTAGGGAAAACCTGGCTAGAAGAAAAACACACATAGCCCCTACGAAGAAGTAAGAAAATTGATACTATGCCTTTACAGGGAGGAGATGGGTGTGGCCTACTGACGAAAGCTAACGAGCTAGAAATGGATCTATTTAGGTCTCCCTCCTAGCAGTGAGAGCTTGCTAGGTGTTAGAAAAGAAAAAAAGCCCAGAACCGAGTAGATGAGATTCTACTGAGCTGGAGCTGCAGAAAAACCTTGGCTACGTAGGGAAAACCTGGCTAGAAGAAAAACACACATAGCCCCTACGAAGAAGTAAGAAAATTGATACTATGCCTTTACAGGGAGGAGATGGGTGTGGCCTACTGACGAAAGCTAACGAGCTAGAAATGGATCTATTTAGGTCTCCCTCCTAGCAGTGAGAGCTTGCTAGGTGTTAGAAAAGAAAAAAAGCCCAGAACCGAGTAGATGAGATTCTACTGAGCTGGAGCTGCAGAAAAACCTTGGCTACGTAGGGAAAACCTGGCTAGAAGAAAAACACACATAGCCCCTACGAAGAAGTAAGAAAATTGATACTATGCCTTTACAGGGAGGAGATGGGTGTGGCCTACTGACGAAAGCTAACGAGCTAGAAATGGATCTATTTAGGTCTCCCTCCTAGCAGTGAGAGCTTGCTAGGTGTTAGAAAAGAAAAAAAGCCCAGAACCGAGTAGATGAGATTCTACTGAGCTGGAGCTGCAGAAAAACCTTGGCTACGTAGGGAAAACCTGGCTAGAAGAAAAACACACATAGCCCCTACGAAGAAGTAAGAAAATTGATACTATGCCTTTACAGGGAGGAGATGGGTGTGGCCTACTGACGAAAGCTAACGAGCTAGAAATGGATCTATTTAGGTCTCCCTCCTAGCAGTGAGAGCTTGCTAGGTGTTAGAAAAGAAAAAAAGCCCAGAACCGAGTAGATGAGATTCTACTGAGCTGGAGCTGCAGAAAAACCTTGGCTACGTAGGGAAAACCTGGCTAGAAGAAAAACACACATAGCCCCTACGAAGAAGTAAGAAAATTGATACTATGCCTTTACAGGGAGGAGATGGGTGTGGCCTACTGACGAAAGCTAACGAGCTAGAAATGGATCTATTTAGGTCTCCCTCCTAGCAGTGAGAGCTTGCTAGGTGTTAGAAAAGAAAAAAAGCCCAGAACCGAGTAGATGAGATTCTACTGAGCTGGAGCTGCAGAAAAACCTTGGCTACGTAGGGAAAACCTGGCTAGAAGAAAAACACACATAGCCCCTACGAAGAAGTAAGAAAATTGATACTATGCCTTTACAGGGAGGAGATGGGTGTGGCCTACTGACGAAAGCTAACGAGCTAGAAATGGATCTATTTAGGTCTCCCTCCTAGCAGTGAGAGCTTGCTAGGTGTTAGAAAAGAAAAAAAGCCCAGAACCGAGTAGATGAGATTCTACTGAGCTGGAGCTGCAGAAAAACCTTGGCTACGTAGGGAAAACCTGGCTAGAAGAAAAACACACATAGCCCCTACGAAGAAGTAAGAAAATTGATACTATGCCTTTACAGGGAGGAGATGGGTGTGGCCTACTGACGAAAGCTAACGAGCTAGAAATGGATCTATTTAGGTCTCCCTCCTAGCAGTGAGAGCTTGCTAGGTGTTAGAAAAGAAAAAAAGCCCAGAACCGAGTAGATGAGATTCTACTGAGCTGGAGCTGCAGAAAAACCTTGGCTACGTAGGGAAAACCTGGCTAGAAGAAAAACACACATAGCCCCTACGAAGAAGTAAGAAAATTGATACTATGCCTTTACAGGGAGGAGATGGGTGTGGCCTACTGACGAAAGCTAACGAGCTAGAAATGGATCTATTTAGGTCTCCCTCCTAGCAGTGAGAGCTTGCTAGGTGTTAGAAAAGAAAAAAAGCCCAGAACCGAGTAGATGAGATTCTACTGAGCTGGAGCTGCAGAAAAACCTTGGCTACGTAGGGAAAACCTGGCTAGAAGAAAAACATATATATATATATATATATATATATATATATATATATATATATATATATATATATATATATAATGAAATATATAAATATATAAAATTATAAATATAAATGTAAATGATTTGTTATTATTAAAGTGGTGTTAAAATACTTGAACGTCTAAGCTGACGTATTAATTTAGAATAGTTTATACTTTACCACATGGAAAGTTGATCTTGTTGAAAACACTCAAGCAGCACCTGTGGTACAATTCAGACTGTTTTAAAAACAGAAGAATGTGTAAAATTGGAATAAAGGGAACACACCACATTTAAACACAAATATGCACAAAGTAACCCTAATAAAACTGTGATAAGACAAATTTGCGTAACAATCTTGTACATTTTTTCTTGAATAGAAACAATATTCCTCATATAAAAGGCTAGAGCAAATGTGCAGTTTTCAGCCCTGCCTTTGAAATTTTTCTGAACACAAGTTATGGAGATTTTTTTTTTCAGGTACCAGATGACAACTTTTAAAAATATCACAAAACAAAAGTTAATATGTTTAGTTGGTGGCTAACTAAAAACAAAAATATATATGAAAACCACTCAAAAATTACAGAGCAACTAAAAACTAAACCATAATGTTAACTTATGGACCAAAATGTTCTTAAGATCCAAAAACAATATTCCCCAGTAAATAGAAGCTATATGAAGCCTTCCCTCAAAGCACTTAAGACTCTTTGTTTGCTGAAACAATTTAATGTGCTGTAAGAACTGTATTTAGAAAGGAAAAACTGCTTTCACCTCTTTATTGACTATGCAGTTTTGATTTTGCTTATTGCTTTTGATTAATCAATAAACTTTGATTAGATCTCAAAGAAAGGATGATAGTTTTTGGGCTTGGTTTACATTGCAAGCTCCTGTGGTATTTTTACAAGTTGCATGCTGTTTTCAAAGATTTTTTTTTTTTTAACAAATAAGGATGCACAAAATTATCTTTCATGTACAGTATTTCTTTGGATTGTAACTAATTAAATTCCCTTAACTTTTTTCAGTTAGTTTGGCAACGGGATATTCTGAAACACTTCAGAATATTCAAATAGGATTAAAAAAAAAAAATGACAAGACAATCAGATACTCAACACCATATTCTATGTGCTGTCATAATTAATAAGGCCTGAGACAAAAGAGTAGATTGCTAACTTCATTCAAATTTACAAATGAGAAATGTCATTGAATTCAACCGGACTTACTTTTGAATAATTATGCATAGGTTGCACTTTCTTTCGGTGCTCCCTTACTATTTTTATAAAAATTTCAAGTCAGCGAACATACCTTATACTTCTTTCTTCTCTTATTTTCCTGACAACAACAACCCAGTGAGGTAGGTTTGATTCAGAGGTGGGTTTCAGCAGGTTCTGGAGAACTGGTAGCGGAAATTTTGAGTAGTTCGGAGAACCAGTAGTAAAAATTCTGACTGGCCCTCCCCGCATCTATTCTCTGCCTCCCAAGTCCCAGCTGATTGGGAGGAAATGGGGATTTTGCAGTAATCTTACCCTGGAGTGGGTTGGAATGGAGATTTTACAGTATCCTTCCCCTGCCACATCCATCAAGCCGTGCCACGCCCACCAAGTCACACCCACAGAACCGGTAATAAAAAATTTTGAAACACACCACTGGTTTGATTGATTGATTGATTGATTGATTGATAGATAGATAGTGAGTGAGCAAGCGAGGCTGGTCCAAGCTTTCCATACAGAGAATGGGTGATCCAAACATTGTACTCTATTTTATCTGACTTTCCATATGCTAGAGAACAGGTATCTCTGCATAATTAAGAGCCTTGGTAGTGCAGCAGACTAAACACTGCTGTTAAAGTAGTACTTAGCTGCCAGCTGCCTGCAATTACTGCGAGTTCAATTCTCACCAGGCTCAAGGTTGACTCAGCCTTCCATCCCTTTGAGGTAGGTAAAATGAGGACCCGGTTTGTGGGGGCAATAAGCTGACTTTGTAAAGAACACTGCTTGGGGGCCCCAAAAAGCCCTACTAAGCAGGTATATACAAAAGTATGAAGGCTATTGCTTAAAGCATTGTAAGCCGCCCTGAGTCTCCAGAGAAGGGCGGCATATAAATCAAATCAAATCAAATCAAATCAAATCAAATCAAATCAAATCAAATCAAATCAAATCAAATCAAATCAATCAATGATTGATTCTGACTTGCAACCACAGAAATTCTGTCTGAAAGAATATTGAGTCTATGCAGCTCCATTTCACAGCATGTTCCCGACTGCCACCAATTAGCTATATGATTATCGTACCAGTGATGTGATATAGTAAACAAAAGCATGACATGGAGCCAGCTGCATGGTGTATTTCTTTACATTTATCATACCATACTGTCATCCAGCAGGGGGCAGCCTAGGATATAAAAGCCCATGTTTCATTTTATCATATCTTAAAACATTTTGAACCTATACCAACTCAAGTTTCTAAGCATTAGGTTTTTTTTAACCTTTAAACAGGAATATCACACCTGACAACTCATCAAATATTCATTTTATTTCCAGTTTTAATACAAATTCTTTGAATAGAAGTCATAATGAAATAGAAAGAGGCTGTTTCTAAAAATCAGTGCTGCACCTTCATAACCATTTTTTTTGAAATAGTACATGAAACAAGATCTCCACTTAACGCTTTTCTTAAAATTAAAATATTGGTATGCTAAGAAACTTCCCTCTTAAGCCTTTGCAGTTAATTCAAATAATGAACTTGAACATGTCCAGACTTGATCAACAGGATTTAAAATTAAAGCTCCAAAATTATTACTTTTCCCTTTCGTTTGTGGAGATGGAGAAGGCTATAAATGCAGGGCTATTAAAAATCTCAAAATCAAGAGTAAATTGTATTCATGAATACATGGCAACGAAGCAATCTGGAATTAAAACATCGTTCTTTTGAATATAACTTTATGTACAGTGTTGAAGTCTTTAAAGATCTAAGTTAACATAATTCTCCCAGTTAACTAAAATCTAACCCCCTTCCTAAAGAGGAATCTGGATCTTGAGCGTATCATAAGAAGTATACAGGTAGTCCTCGACTTACAACAGTTCATTTAGTGACCATTCAAAGTTACAACGGCACTGAAAAAAGTGACTAATGACTGTTTTTCACAGTTACAATCTTTAAAGACTCCCCATCAGTGGTGGGTTGCTCCTGGTTTGGTCTTGTGAACTTGTAGTAATGGTGGGAGGCCTTACCCACCCGCCCCAATGTAATCACCTGCGGCCAGCAACAGCTCCCCATCGCCCAGTGCGCTCACACAGAGAGGGCCTACTTGGGGTTCCATCGGCCAAGCAATGTCAGCTGATGGCCCCTAGAGAGCAAGCCTTCTCTGTAGGCGCACCTACCCTCTGGAATCAGCTCCCCTTGGAGCTCCGGGTGGCCCCCGACCTTCGCTCCTTCTGCCGTGACCTTAAAACATGGTTGTTTCGCCAGGCTGACCTGGACTGAAGGGGTTTTAATGAGAATTTTAGATTCTTTTATCGTTTGAATTTTAATCTGGACTTGTTATTGCTTTATTGCTGTGAGCCGCCCCGAGTCCTTGTGGAGAAAGGGCGGCATGTAAGTCTGATAAATAAAATAAAATAAAATAAAATAAAATAAAATAAAATAAAATAAAATAAAATAAAATAAAATAAAATAAAATAAAATAAAATAAAATAAATAAATAAATAAATCACTGACAATCTGCGCATGCGCAGAAGTGCGTGTGACACACACACTCCCATTGCAAACCGGTAGTAAAGGTAAATGGAAGCCACCCCTGCTCCCCATGATCATGTGATGAAAATTCAGATGCCTAGCAACTGGTTCATACTTATGATCATTTCTGTGTCTCAGTTCAGAAGCATGCTGCTTCTCACTCTTATTATACTGGCATATCTACAGCAGAGACAACCCAAAACAGTGTATGTAAAGTACAAAGTTAGCACCCACCCCTTTCCTAGAAGAATGAAATATTCTAGGAAATATTAAAAAGGCAGAATATTTCCCCTAAAAGAGAAATAGAAATCTTAAGGGACACAGAAACTCAGCCCCAGCAGATATTTTGGTGCCAGCTTAACTACAAGACAAAAGACTGGGCCATCTTATCTACAAGACAAAAGACCTTTAGCTCCAAGGTGATAGGATTAGCCCTCACTCAAGATCCAAACCAGGACAAAGCCATTAAGCCATAATAGGAATTGCCCAAAGCCCCTTCATTACATCACCCATCAAGATTCAACCAAGCCTGGAACTCAAGACAACCTACAAAGTTACCCCTGCATGACCCCATGGGAGTCTGACAACCAATCAGAATACATTTCTTTCACAGGAACAGGAAGCAAGTTCAAAGCCCAAGAGAGGGTATAAATCTCTCTCTTTCTCACCCAGAGTGCTCAATTGCCCAAGACCATTAAACCATCTTTCCAAACAGCCTCCATGTTTCCAGTGTCTTTCTCCCCACTTGGAACTGAACCCAGATGGATATTTCTTCCCATAGTAGCATAATCAACATTACGTCTAACATCCATAAGCATTATTCCTTCATGAATTTATCTTATATTTTTTAAGTTGTCAAACTTGGTGGCAGTACTATAGTAAGGGACTCTGTGACTTAACTAAGCACTGTGCTTGTTATAAATTCCCATTATCAACTTTACCGGGTTATCTCGTATCTCTCATAGTAAGAAAAATAAAATCCAGTCTGAGTTTTATTAAAAAACAGTGTTGCTGCTTTCATCAAACTATAATTTTACATTCCTCTATTATGTTCTTCATAATCCTTCATAAACAGTAACACTGTTACTATAATTCCCAGAATGTGGCCAACATGACCAAAAGAAAAGGGAATTTCAGGAAATGGCAGTTCCAAAACCTCATTCTAGTTGAGAAAAAGGTTCCTAGCTTTCTGACAATTTTAGTTTTGAACCTTTTCCAAATCTGTAGTATTTCTTTTGAGATGAAATCACTGTTAAACTTGTTTCAATAGTTAAAAAAACACGTATTGCGATGCCAATTAACCCAATGTCTCAACTGACATCAATACTAAGTATCTTCCCAGTATACTTTTTGTATTGATTGATGTTGCTGTGCATACTTTTTTAGAATCCAGCTTCACTGAGTGAAGAAATTGCTATTGAATAACAATACAGAGCACTATATTTCAGATTGTTGAAGTGACTTTGCACATTTCAGGGAATTTATGTAGATGAATTTTAAAATGCTAATGAATTTCACAGAGGGTGTGTTTGGCATGACTTAATTTTAACACAAAATAACAAGATCATTTCGTTTTGTAGAAAGGTTAAAAAAAACCTGTAAATTATCACTTTGCATGCTGGTTTAGGCCTCCACCACTGGCCTTGGCTGGATAGTGATGAGCTTCAGTGTTTAATGACCAAGGTCTAGAAAACAAGATTTCTTGACATTTCACCAGCAACTGTGTCTGGCTTCATCAGAACAAAACGCATAAGAAAATGAGCAGGGTTTGACTGGGTCCTTGTTTTTAATAGCCAGGTGTCATGACTTCTGATTGGCTTTTGGCTGAGCTAGTTTCTGATTGGTGCAGGTTGGTGTCCCTGCTTAGTTGCCTAGCAGATCACTTTGCCTCTGAAGATACCACAGTTGCTGGCAAAACATCATGAAACCTTTTCTCTAGACCGCAATCATTAAACTCTGAAAACCAACCCTAGTGCAGTTGTACTCTACTATAATCATAAACTAGATAATTAAAAAAAACAGAGACCACTTTATTTTGAATTTACTTTGATCAAGGTGTTTTATTGCATCTCAGAGGGTATACATGCATTGGGTTTTCCTCAAACCAAAATACAAAGCAAATCCATTTGAAATTCTCTCTCTAACTCTCTGTCGTTACAGGGTATGTTATCCCCACAATATACAACCACTTTTTAAAAATGGTACCACATGTTGATTAAATATTAATTTGAAAGACTTAGATGAACATCTTTCCAACCTAATATGCTTTAACAAAGAGCTGCCAAGCCACTTGTAACACTGATCAACAGTGACCTTATTAAGAAGTCAAAAATCTTAAGCTAAGCCATCAGCACACACAGTATGAGAGAACAAACTAAAACGATAAAAGAACACTTTTGTTTACGGTAAAGGGTATAATTCAGGTTCAGTGTGACCTCTAATCACAAACAGTACAGAAAACATATAGTGCTGTATGGGGATGAAAAACACTAATCTAAGATATGTACAGAGAAGAACAAAACTGACAGCTGTACATAAAAACAAAAGGGGAAAAAAATTCATGATTTGCCCCTGGAAACAGTGAGCAGCCAAAGTAGCCTGACAAACCTAAAGGAGTTTGCTTTTGTTATGTTTGATTTTTCTGAACTATATGGCAAGAAACTTACCCTTTACTTGTTTTCAGTGCATTTTAAATAACAATGATAAATATGATGGTTTTTAAATGAAAATAAAAGACAAATGTTTTTTAAAGCAATCCGATAAAATATTTTTACTTGGGGGATTTTTTTAACAACCTTTGTCAAGTAACTTGATAGATTATTAATATGAATTTCATTCATATCAGCAGATAGAATGTCAGGAAATTAAAAAGTGCCCCACAACAAATTTGATAATAATCCTGCTTTGGGAAAAAAAATTACATTCCACACACTTTTTTTTAAAAAAAGGATTGACAGTGTTCTTCTTGCTACCTGATATAACCACAATATTGTTTTGTATAACAGATACGCAAAGGAAACTGGATTTGAAGAGAAAATTTAGAGGGTTGCCAAGGTTATTTACATTAAGACCTCCAGAAACACAGACACATCGCTCCAAATGGCTCACCACACAACAGCTGCATAATCTGTTCCTAATGGATTGGTTCAGAAAAGCACTAAGAAGGCATCAGAAACATACATCCATTGTTTAAGTTGAGAAACACATAAATTATAACCCAAGTACACAAACAGAGAGAGAGAGAGAGAAGGAATAACAACTAAAGGAGTACACATTCCTATGATCACTTTCACAGCTGTGCTACACGTTTTGGAAGTAGGAGAGAAGTCTGAGTAAGCACTGGGTTTGGTACTGGTGGCTCACTTGGAAATTCTGAGCAATAAAATTCTTGTTTGCAGATTCCAAATTTGCATCTTCACTTATCCTTTCACAAAACTACAGTCACGAAAAGAGGGGGAAAGAAGCGTTACAAAGTTTAAGGGACAGGCATTCAAATTCAGTTTCATAATCTGATTTATATGCCAGATGACAGATGATATAACCTTCCTTTTCCTCAGCTGTGTCATGCTCTTTTTCCCCCCCTAAGATGCAAAATAATTGGAAACACATTTTCTTCCACATCTATTCCATAGAAATGAGTTTAATACACATGTCATTTCTCTGTCTTTGGCACATATACATACACACAGAGAGTAACAGACCTGTAACATTTGATTCAAGATACTAATCTAGTGCTTAAATTCTACTCTTGAAGTGGAGAAGTGGTCAGGAGAAATAGGGGTGTTTGACAGCAAGTAAGCGGCCTACATATGTGTTTTCTATGTAAGAGGCAGGGAAGGGAAAGATACGGCTGCTTTTAAGGTTCATGGTTTTCACTGCCTAGTGCAAACATTGTCACTTGCTCAGGATTTATAGGTGGCTCATAAGGAAGTCTTCTTCTCTCCACAATAATCATTCTGCAAAGCAGAATGGGCTGACAAAAGAGATCTCCAAGTAGAACAGAATAGAATAGAATAACAGAGTTGGAAGGGACCTTGGAGGTCTTCTAGTCCAACCCCCTGCTTAGGCAGGAAACCCTACACTACTTCAGACAAATGGTTATCCAATCTCTTCTTAAAAACTTCCAGTTTTGGAGCATTCACAACTTCTGGAGGCAAGTTGTTCCACTGATTAATTGTTCTAACTGTCAGGAAATTTCTCCTTAGTTCTAAGTTGCTTCTCTCCTTGATTAGTTTCCACCCATTGCTTCTTGTCATACCCTCAGGTGCTTTGGAGAATAGTTTGACTCCCTCTTCTTTGTGGCAGCCCCTCAGATATCGGAACACTGCAGTGGTAGGTTGCTCCCGGTAGTAAAAATTTGTAGTAGTTTGGAGAACCGGTAATAACATTGGCTGGCTACGCCCCCGAACCGGTCCCCGGCCTGGTCGCCGCTCACTTACCCCGCCCACCTCATCAGAGGCTTTTTTTTTTTAACTTTTAAAAGCATTTTTTCTACAACCTCTTCGGCCGAAAAAATGCTTTTAAAAGTAAAAAAAAAAGTGCGGCTCAGCTGGGATCGTCAGAGGCTTCTGAAAGCATTTTTTCTGCAACCTCTTCAGCCAAAGAGGTTGTAGGGGAAAAAAATGCCTTTAAAAGTCTCTGGCAATCCCAGCTGAGTTGCTTGATCGTCAGAGGCTTTTAAAAGCATTTTTTTCTACAACCTCTTAAGGTTGTAGAAAAAATGCTTTTAAAAGTTAAAAAAAAAGTTGGCCACGCCCACCGTCACATTACCCCCCAAGCCATGCCCACAAAATAAGCCACACCCACAGAACCAGTAGTAAAAAAATTTAGAACCCACCCCTGGAACACTGCTATCATGTCTCCCCTAGTCCTTCTTTTCATTAAGCTAGATATACCCAATTCCTGCAACCATTTTTCATATGTTTTAGCCTCCAGTCCCCTAATCATCTTTGTTGGAAGTGAGCTTCCATGACTGAGTGTGAACATGAACCTGGGTGTTTTCTGTCCTAGTTCAAACCTTCAACCACTACATCATGTGAGCTGTTCGTGTCAGCAAGCTCAGTACTGAATGAACACCATTCAAATAAAAATAAATTCTTAGCATCCCCTGTGAAATATAAAGGAGAATACAAGCTTGAATATATTTGAGGGAAGGATGGAAGAAGAAACCCATACCTTAAATAGCTCATAAGAAATCTTTGATGTTAAGATCTGCTAATGGGTCCTTTGATGGAGGCTTCTTGGGACTCCGGGTGGCGGGTGTTGGACTTGGAGAAACCTTAATAGTTTTCCATTATTTCAGAAGGATAAGGGCACAAAAGAGGGGAAAGAAATACAATTACAAGTATTACGATCCATCTCTAACCAAAATTTATATGCACTTCACAAATATGGGCTTTTGCTATGTCCCACTGAATGAATACGAGAACTACTGTGATGTTCCGTTTTTAAATTAATAAATAAAAACTGAAATAAAATCGCTTTATCATGTATTGTCTCTCTTTGAGGGAGGTGAGAGGTTTAGAAGTATAAAATATAAATAAATAAATTTGAACATTCACTGGGAGCAGGAATCATTTTTGGACCAGTGACACACTTTTAATAGTTAAAGCAGCTTAAGACGTAGTATTCTAAAAAAATAAGTGTATTAAAAATTAAAAACTAAACAATTACACAAAATACACATTGTAACTTTGAAAAGTCTTGATAGCATGAACTGAAAACAATAACATGTCACACTAGACTGCCTTCCAGAAATAAAAAGGAAATAACATTGGTCTATATGACTTAACAAAAAAAAAAAAGGTGGGGGGGAGAATTCTGTTTTCTCCAAAACCAGGCAAGTTCTCACTTGTGCACCAGGTCCTGCAGCTGCTCCAAATGGTGGCCTCATCATTGGTTGTCCATAGATAAGAGGCTGCTGTGGCATCATTCCAACGCCAGCTCCAGGAGGCTGCTGGAAAAGATGTGAGAACAAATAATGTCTAAGAGATGCCATTTTATCAAGAAATCTCTTGATAAAATAGGCATGTTCCATTGGGGTATGTGCGTATGCGCGCACATATTTTAGGTGTCTTTTCAGATGTGAACCCATTTCTACCTACATGCATCTCAGAGTAGAGTACATTAACTTAAGATGTCAGCTAGAAATTCCAGCAACTGAACTGTGAACATTGCATCAGAAGAATACATTATTCAGTACACAATACATTGTATGGATTTTTTTTCCCCAGAAAGAGATAGCATATAATGCACATTTTTCCTGAAAAAAAGAAGCATAAATTTTGGCCACAATGTTCAGAAGGTAAGCTTCAGGATGTAGATCCTCAAAATGCAGTTGGGGAAAAGAGGACTATTTTCCAGGAAGAACTACAGTGGTATCTCCACTGTAGTTGCAGTGGTAGTTATTCAAATTGCATTTTCCCAGATAAGATTACTGAGATTTTTAAAGACCAATATAAAGGAAGAAGTCACTTGGAAAAGTGGAAAGTAGTACTTTCCCCATCCTATCATTCTTTGAGTCAATCCTTACCATCCCAAATCCTGATCCAGTTTGTGGAGAGGCAGCACCTGATGTAGGAGGGCCAGCACCTGCTGGAGGCACAGATCCTGTCTAGAGATTGGAGTAATAGAGATAAATCACTAACTGGTTAAATTTTATACATATAAAAACAGTTTAAAAGCCCTCCTATATTTAATTGTCAAATGTCACAATTTTCAGCACTTATGAAAGAACTCTAGACTGCCAACATTAAGGCGATATCAAATCAGTTAATTGCAGTCATTGTATCCTGCTGCAAATACTTCATTTAATAAATTATGTGTTGCATACAAAAATGTTGAAAACGACAAACACAGGAAGTTGTTTTTTTAATGAAATCAAACTGTTTCCAATGCCTTTTATGTGGAGCTACATTTGAACAATGTCCTGAAGATGTACCTGGGGTTGCAAAATGTGGCAAAAAGGCAGCTATTCAGCAGAGGGTAAAATGACTGTACTTTTTCCTTATAAATGAAGAGAATAAAATATCTAAAAGAAATATTCTTGCCCCTCTGTTTCACTGCACAGAAAGAAAAAAATGCCTGGAAATACCTATAAAGCAGGAAATAACTTGATCTACAGATGCAAGGGTTATTTGCAAATTAGTAACTCAAGTTTAGGTTGACTGTAAAAATAAAGACATTTTGCATTAGTTTGGTAGTAGCCAGGTCTCTCAGTTAGTACAACTTCATAACAAAAGGCTACTTACATAAAAAACAATCGCCCAACCTTTCTGGTAGAAAAAAAAACTTGCATTTAGTGTATTGCTTTCCTTACCTGGAAAGATCATTACACTGTACAATATTTAATATTTTACAGTCTTTTCTTAAAATGTTTCCTATTGCAATTTCACGATTGCATTATTATTATTAGCTTGTAAGAAGAACATAACTGAAAATAAATGCTTAACCAAAACTATATGAAAACTGAAAAACAAACTCAAAACATATTATCGTTTGAGAAACGATGAAGTGTTCCACTGCTAGAAGAGTAAGATAACAATGCAACATATAACAATAATAGGATGGGACTCCCATTTCCTTAAAAACGTATCAAAACTACAGTTTTGGAATAGACAAATGATGCTGATAATTTCAGAGGTCAAAACTTTAGTATCTGGCTGTAGTTTGATATACTAACTCTGTTCCAATAGTTTAGCAGTCATGTTCACATGGAATTTTGTACATCTATGAAATGTGCACTTATCTCCACATACCAAGGGGCCACTCGGAGGAACTCCAGTCGACCATGTTGCAGGTGCTACTTTTGGTTGCCAGTTGGCTCCTCCTGTTAACTTCTTCTCTCCTGCATTCCACTGAATGTCTCCCCTAAGATTTAGAATGATTTAGAATACGAGTGCTAACTTATTACCAGGCAGAACTGCAACCATAGCAAAGTTCTGGGCTGGAATCTTGCTGGCATAATTACAAAAGGCAATCTGTAAAGTGTTTGAATGGCAAGCACAAAAGAGAATTTGATACCCATTAACTGCATTCCACAATACCGAAGAAACTGCATCAACCACTGACTGTGGTTCCGCCCCAGGCGCCTGATGGATCCTGATAGGTTCCAAATGAAGCTTGGGCCATTCCCTGAGACTCTGGTTCACGACTCGATGGAAGACCTGGTGGTCGCCTGGGACAGGGCGGCCGCTGGTGCTTTAGATTGGGTCGTGCCTTTGCGGCCTCTGACCCGGCGCCGAATCGGCCCAGCTCCTTGGTTCTCCGAGGAGCTGAGGGAGATGAAGCGCCGGAAAAGACGCCTAGAGAGTAGTTGGAGAGCTAGTCATTCTGGATCTGACCGAGCACTAGTGAGGTCTTATATCAAGAGCTACTTAGTGGCGATAAAAGCGGCGAAATGTAACTACTTCTCCGCTCTTATCGCATCGGCAGATAATCGCCCAGCCGCCTTGTTTAGGGTGACCCGCTCCCTTCTCCACCTGGGAGCGCGGGAAGACCCTTTGCAAGGGCGTGCTGAGGATTTTGCGTATTATCTGCACGATAAAATCGCTCAGATTCAGGACGGCTTGGACTCCGACTGGGTGGGTTCAGGCAATGTGTCTGAGGTGGGTCTTGAGAATGTTATCTGGGAGGAGTTCGATCCTGTGACTCCCAAGGACGTGGACAGGATGCTGGGGAGATTGAACGCAACCACGTTTATTGGACCCGTGTCCCTCCTGGCTGGTGCTGGCTACTCGCGAGGTTACACGAGGCTGGCTCCAGAGGATTATTAACGCTTCTTTGAGTGAGGGTGTCTTACCTCCTGCCTTGAAAGAGGCGGTGGTGAGGCCTCTCCTCAAGAAGCCCTCTCTGGATCCGGCTGTTTTGGCAAACTACCATCCTGTCTCCAACCTTCGCTTTGTGGCAAAGGTTGTTGAGAGTGTGGTTGCGCGACAGCTCCCACAGTATCTGGATGAAACTGTCTATCTGGATCCATTCCAGTCCGGCTTCAGGCCTGGATACAGCACGGAAACGGCATTGGTCGTGTTGGTTGATGATCTCTGGAGGGCTTGGGATGTTCCTCTGTTCTGGTCCTATTAGATCTCTCAGCGGCTTTTGATACCATCGACCATGGTATCATGCTGCGCCGGCTGAAGGGGTTGGGAGTGGGAGGCACCGTCTATGGTGGTTCTCCTCTTATCTCTCCGACCGGTCGCAGTCCGTGTTGGCTGGGGGGCAGAGGTCGACCTCGAGGCACCTTGTTTGTGGGGTGCCGCAAGGGTCGGTCCTCTTGCCTCTCCTGTTCAACATTTATGTGAAGCCGCTGGGTGAGATCATCCTTGGATTTGGGGTGTGGTGCCATCTGTACGCTGATGATACTCAGCTGTACATCTCCACCCCAGACCACCCCAATGATGCCCTTGAAGTGATGTCCTGGTGCCTGGAGGCTGTGCGGGTCTGGATGGGGAGGAACAGGCTCCGACTCAACCCTTCCAAGACCGAGTGGCTGTGGCTGCTGGCGTCCCGATATAGCCAGCTGGTGCCATCGCTGGCTATTGGGGGCGAGTCATTGGCCCCCACGGAGAGGGCTCGTAACTTGGGCATCCTCCTGGATGCATGGCTGTCTTTAGAAGAGCATATGACGGCCGTGGCCAGGAGGCTTTCTATCAGGTTCGCCTGATACGCCAGTTGCATCCCTTTCTGGATCGGGACTCCCTATGCAGGGTCACTCATGCCCTCGTCACCTCTCGCCTGGACTACTGCAATGCTCTCTACATGGGGCTCCCCTTGAGGAGCAACCGGAGGATCCAGCTGGTCCAGAATGCGGCCGCGTGGGTAATTATGGGGGCGACATGGCGCTCCCATGTAACACCTTTCCTGCGCGAGCTGCACTGCCTTCCGGTGGTCTTCCGGGTGCGCTTCAAGGTATTGGTTCTCATCTTTAAAGCGCTCCATGGCTTAGGGCCCGGTTATTTACGAGACCATCTCCTGCCACCGATAACCTCCCACCGGCCAATTTGCTCCCACAGAGAGAGTCTCCTCAGGGTGCTGTCGGTCAAGCAATGTTGACTGACGACCCCCGGGGGAGAGCCTTCTCTGTGGGGGCACCCGTCCTCTGGAACGAGCTACCCCCAGGAATACGACTGATCCCGGACCTCTGGACCTTCCGTCGAGCTTTGAAGACTTTCCTATTTCAGCAAGCTGGGCTGGCTTAAAATTTTAATGGGTTATTTTAAGGGTAAAGGGTTTTAAAATTTTGGGAAGCCAATTCAATTTAATTCTGTTTTAAATTATTTTAAATTCTATATTGTATATATTTTAATTTTGGCTGTTCACTGCCCTGAGTCCTTCGGGAGAAGGGCGGCATACAAATTTAATAAACATTAACATTAACATCATGCATCTGGATTAATTAAGTACTGTATATAGAGGCACTGCTGTACCTCTTCCTATTTATTCAGGAATAAAGATATGGACTTAGGACTAGATGTTTAATGACCATTTGAAGTAATGAAAGCCTTAGAAAGGGTGCCTTTACAGCCCATAAAGTACTTTTGGCTGTTGTAAAATGTCAGGCCACCATCCTTGCAGTTACCTGATCACAATCTGGGTGCTTGGCAACTTCTTTGCACTTACGACCAGTTGCCAAGACGCCCACAATCATGTGTTCACCATTTGCATTTCTTCTCTGCTGGCTTTCCCAGAAAGTCATTGGGGAAGCCAATAGGGAAGGGTGCAGGTTGCTGCTGCCTGCCAAGAGGATTCTCTCTTGCCTCAGGGGACTGGCTAAAAGAGCTTCCTCCCAAGGAGAACTGAACTGCTTCAGTGAGGTGAAGAAATGGAACTCAGATCCTGATGGTTTGACCTTCGTTTCCGTACCTCATGGAAGGAGTTTCCTTGGGCACATGAAGATGACATCTGCAGGGTGCAGAAATGTAGCTCAGATTCTGATGATTTGAAGTCCATTTCTGCACCCCAGCAAAAGAGTTCCCTGATGTGTGCTGAGGAGAGGTTAGAACCTCCTTAGGGTACAGAATTGGAGTTCAGATCCTGAAGATTTGAGTTCCATTCTGCATCCTGCTGAAGGAATTCCCTTCCATGCACACAGAGGAGCTGACATCCTTTGACATGAAGGCTTTTCGGGCAGAACGTAGAAAAGAGAGGGAGCCGAAATCCAAGCAGGGAACAGAGAGGCAGTGCGATAAGGTGAGCACGGGGTGTCTCAAATGGATGGGAGAGGACTTGAAAGGCCAGTGCAGGCCAAGCATAAGTGTCTCTCCATGAGGAGCTGAAAATCCTGCTGGGATTTCAACAGGGAAGATTTTCAGCTCCTGAGTGGAGCCTCTTAGGGTCTTCCCCCCAACATGCCTGCCAAATTGGACTCTGTCCAGTTAACAACCTGTGTGATTGTTTGATGGCGTACTGGTAATAACTGCTTTGCTTAATGACCCAAATTCCAGGCTTAATTGTGGTCACAAGCTGAGGATATCTGTAATTTACACTTGGTTTTTAGGAAAGTGAAGAATTTGTGGTGATTACTGATATTACATTAGGTTGTAAGAATCTGATATTTTGGATTGTAAAAAAATTAACATTTTAACTGTTTTGCAAAATCATTCTACCTTTTGCAATATTAGACGTATAATAATGATTAACCACCATCAAAAGGATGGTGGTTATTTATTTATTTATTTATTTATTTATTTATTTATTTATTTATTTATTTATTTATTTATTTATTATTATTTATATATGGACTATATAAAAATACTGACTACAGTATTATGTTAGAAAGTACAGAAGGGAAATACACAACTATCTGGGACTTTGAATTAACCAGCTACTTACTTCTTTGTTGTGGTACCAGAAATTCCAAGATCTGCAAAAGAAACCAGGAATTTAAAAGATTGTTTCATCTGATAGTAGATGTCAAGAGATAACATGTTTGTCCATCAAATCACAGGCAACTCAGGTTTAGCTGATTTAAGCAGCATTTAACCAGTTATCTAAAAGTCACAATAAACTATACGATGATATAATTATATTTTACGGTATATATAATTACATTATATCTCTGAAAACTTTCTTATACCATACAGTCACTGATGTCAAAACTCTCCTGATCTAGACCTCAACTTACATGATTACTTTACTTGGTTACACTTTCTTGATTAGTTTCCTAACTATAAATATATAGGACATAATAAGCTAAGTTTAAGAAAATGTTAATTGTTCATCCATAACAATCGGTACTTTCATATTTTCCACTTTAAAAGCTACTCCTAGAACTGTATGTTTTGTTAAAGAACGTCCATTAAATGGACTGAGCAATATGAAAACATGATGCACCTTGGTCTCAAAAGTTCAGGATGAGAAAAGGAACTTTCTAGAACAACCTAAATTGTAATACAACTGCACTGTCCTCCCACATAAGGGAAAAAATACACCCTTCCAAACATAGCAACTGAACTCAGGAATAGCCAACTGGTGCAATGTGTAAAAGATCAACGGTCATAAAAAGAAAATCACTGTCAAACTTAACAGTTTCTCTGACTTACTTCCTACTAAGTTTGCAAGAGAGGAATCAAGATCACTTCCAATTGGTTTGGCTGCAGATGAAGCAGAAGCAGTGGCTATGCCTACACCGGACAAAGACTGACCAGTTTGCATGGTAGTGGGCATAAGAAGATCACCTAAGCCATCAAACACTGAAGATTTAAGAAAATCAATAGATTAGGAAAAATACTTTTTCAGGCAATTAAGTTTACACATAAACAGATGCTTAAATGGAGAATTCACAACCTTTTAAAAACATACAAAAATCACTACTGATCTTTGAACCATCACACAGATTTAATGCCAACGTAATGCCAACGGAAGGCAAGCATGCTTTTTGACCAACACATTGAAATAAATGAATTCCAAACATACTACAATAAGACAAAACATTAGACAACACTAACTTTTTAAATTATGAAAACAGTCCATGTTGCTGTACTGCACACTCTATGTTTTTAACACTGATATATGGAAGAATTGATTCACATATTATTGTGTCCACAAATCTAATGAGAATGTTACCATTTTCTGGAACAGTAGAAAAAAAAAATCAGTTTGACATTACTTTCATCCAGTATGGCCCCTAAAATTAATTTAGGTTTTCATATTCCATTTCTGGGTTTTTCCTACAACCCTTGAACCAGGGTTTTTAATATCTGATTCCAAAGAAATAATAATTTATTAGCCAATTAGTTATTTAAGACTTATATCAGGTTTGTCTGAAGTGGGAGTATTGTAGCTAATTATTATTTCCTGATTTACAGATTTGGAAGGGAATCATAATAAAGAATTGTCTCTTATGTAAGGATTATTTTTATTAAAATATTGACATAGCAAAGGAAGCTAGAAAGTAAAATATTACAACCTACTAATGAATGCTTTCTAGGAACAAGTTCACGGAAAGAAAAAAATTGAACAGGTAGAGAGAAAGTAAAATAAAAAGCAAAGGTTTGGGGCAAGAATTGTTTTTGCTGGGAAATTCAAAAAAAATTCCAATGGGTGGGAAATCTTTTTCAGTGGAAAGAGCACTGACTATGTACTTTCAAGTTTGTGTCACTGTTAGCAACCACAGATTTTTCTCCAGGATGATCTGCCCCCGACTGGCCCTTTGGGTTTTGGAAAGGGCAAAATGATAGGAAATTCTTGTAAAATGGGGAGGGGGAGGCCATGGCATCCTGTGAACATACCTATATGGGCAGAAATAAAGCATAATCTCCTCCACCTGTCATTAGGAGAGGAAGAGATTAATAAATGGGGCATGTTTACAGTGAGAAATATTCTTCTTGGGTATATTAATATTGCCATGGGACAAGGTGAGGGCCTTTCTCCTTACTTACTGTGGGTAAAGCCATTACTACTCTGCTGCTAATAGAAGCACCACAGTAATGTGTTATTTACCGTGCAATTCATATCAGGCTGTCTGGGTTTGAGATGGATTTCACAAAAAAACCAATGATACTCTACACAAAACACAATTATGTCTTCCAATTTACCATCAAGATATATGGACAAATATGGATAAGATACGGGGTGGACATTAACTCCCAGAATTCACGAGCCAGGAAGAAATTGGCATTGAAGGTTCAAAAAAGAGCCGAGGTGGCGCAGTACTGCAGCTACTTCAGCTAACTGCTAGTTCAGCAGATCAGCGGATCAAATCTCACCGGCTCAAGGTTGACTCAGCCTTCCATCCTTCCAAGGTGGGTAAAATGAGGACCCAGATTGTTGGGGGCAATATGCTATTTAGTATACTGTCTTTGGTGTAAGCCGCCCAGAGTCCTCAGAGAATGGGCGGCATAGAAATATGACAAATAAATAAATAAATAAATAAATAAATAAATAAATAAATAACCATCATGTAATCATGGGGCACTTGTGGCTTTAAGTGCAAATGTGTTGCCAAGCACCCAGATCGTGATCACATGACTGCAAGGATACCGGAACAGTTGCTGACCAAATGGTCGTATACCAAACAAAATACCAAAAAACAACCAATATCATCCCTCTGTCTCTAATGAAACAGAACTATGTAATCCAGGCCAACATTACATAGTCAGTAACACCAATTCATAACAGGTACAGTATGCATGCTAATGTTAGTAAGCAGAGTTGCACTATGTTGCGGCAAGCAGTAACTATAAAGCGAAGTACTACTAACTACTATTTGGCTTCTTTACTTCTTTCTGTTGCAGAACTCACCCAAAAGGCAAATTTGTAGCAAGGCCCCAGCATGGAAGTAGACAATGAAAGAGACACAAACAGAAACGACAGAGCAGTAATGAAAAGTCAAGCCTAGTGTCAAAGGACAAAATACCCTGGACCTCCTTTATTTTTAAATTCTGGTGCCATGCATGCTTTGGAAAGGCTCTGGAGAATGGCAGCACCACACAACCATATGCTGAGTGTACAGGAATAAGGTATCTGCAATTTCAGGAGTTTCCTTTAAATGGGCATGCATATAAAGCACATGCAGAAATACAGAATATATGCACTTCGGTTTGGTGTGTGCTGAAATCCTATTGAAGAGAACTGAGCAGAAGGAACTATTTTGCAAACTATATATTAAAAGTAGTATACTACATATTCAACTGTTTCTGACCGCTTTCATAAAAAAACAAACAAATACTTTGGACATCTGGGAGAATTACAGTAACATATTTTGGAGACGAAAGCTGCACAGAAGAATCCTTTCACTCACCTGAGGGATCGAAGGAACTGCTAGCAGGGGAAGGAGAAGGGGCTGCTCCAAATGCTGCTTCAAAATTGGGCTGCAATATATTAGCCTGAGCTGGTGTGATGGGGGAAGGTGATGGAGATGGAGCAATAAAAGAACCTCCAAAGCCTTTTTAAAAAATTAAAGAGAAAGAAATTAATTATTAGCCTAATACTAAGGACTAATCCACAGGCCTGAAAAACATTATAACTAACTTTGACAAACACAAAGTTCCTTTCCTCTTCTTGATGAGATTATTATTGTTGTTCCCACAGTGAAACTAAAAGGCACCAAGGATGAATGCAGAAAAGTATAGAGGGGGTTAGCAAAATTCTGCCTGAAAAGGTATAAAGCGTAGCAATGAGCAACAGTTGGGAAGTTAAATGTGGATTCACGCCAGATAAGGATTTTGCCCTGCAGAATTCTGCTCTTCTACACATCACTGAAAAACAAATCAATAGGAAACTTTTATTTAAAGAAAACATGTTTTGTGTGAAAGTGTTGATTCCTTAAATAAACAGTATACAACAGAAGTATAGCATGCATAAGAATGAATGAAAAGGTTAGTGAACTGTTCAATAGAGAGTAAAGCCATGGATGTGTGATGTTCCCCTTGTTACATAATGTATTGTATATGTATACAAGTATCTAAGGAATGCCTGTGATTGGTCTAGTGTTGTCAGGGACATGTACAGTAGTTTGGTAGGCAAATATGTTGCAAACCTAAATGATTTACAGCTAATATTAGATACTTATATAATACAATAAGGTAGCGGTCCCCAACCTTTACAACTTAGCAGCCAAGTGGGGGGGGGGGAAGGCCCACAGCTTGTGCTAGTTGAGCTGCACACACATGTGCACTGGCCTGCTGCTCACACAATTTGAGCTGCGCAGGTATGCACCAGCCCACCACTCGTGCAAGTCGAGTTATGCAGGTGTGCGCCGACTCGCTGCTCACGCAAATCAAGCTGCATGGGTGCGAGCCAGCCTGCCGCTCAAGCAAGTCAAGCTGCTCGTGCGTGGGCCCACTGCTCGCTCGACCTGGTTCTGAACGTGCCACGGCCCAGGGGTTGGGAACCCTGCAATGAGGAGTGTGGACCTGAAAATGAATGTACTAATGTGAAGGCATTAGTGTTTGATAGGCAAAATGGAACGAATAATTGCAACTGATATATAAGTGGCAAAACATAAAGCAGACGTATGAATTGTTTATCTTAGTAAATATTTTCTAACCACAAGAAAATGGAGACATTTTGAAAAATAGAAAAGTAGTGGGTAACATGTATTTTAAAAAAATGAATGGGTGCAAAAAAAAAGAGAAAAGACTATCCATAACAGTGCGCTTCTGCTAATTTTGTAAGGGTTGGGAATGCCAAGAGAAATGAAAACACTAATTGGAAATTGTTTACTTAGAAGTAAATGTGGTAAAACAAGAAGAGATAAGGCTAAGAATGGATGCTGAAAGAATATAGATTGAACACAAAGGCCAGGTAATGGTATAAAAGGAGTACTTAAAAGCTTGGTGATACACAGAGATTGAATGAATATCAAATTAAAAACATATAGGAACAGTGATTGTTGAAGAGTGGAAAACTGAGAATATTGGAATGGACAGAGTTAATAAGATTTTCAGAAAAAGAAATGTAAGAAGGTATTTTACTCATCCCCCACCCCTTCTCTGAAGTTTACAAAATGTTGCCTTAATTTCACAGATTAGCACAGCTTTTTTAAAAAGTTAGATTTGTATCTGTGTAGGAGAAAGGTTGCAAGGTTACATTTATTCTTTAAAAATTAATCTTCAGGAAGACACAATAGACCAGCAATTAATGTCATTCTTTTCCCCTATGTGTTGTAAACAGTTGGCAGATTTGGCATAGATTAGAGTTCAGGGGTCTCCAAACTTGGCAACTTTAAGCTTTGCTGGCTGAGGAATTCTGGGAGTTGAAGAGCACAAGTCTTAAAGTTGCCAAGTTTGGAGACCCCTGGATTAGACCAACAACCCATTTTGACAACTGCTATTTCAGTTTGTATGAACTGCTTTTCCTTCCTGCTGTAAACTGCAGAAGGAATAATCTTGAGGAACAGGAAGAAGAGCTGCAACCAAGACAACACTGAGATAAAAGAAATCTGAGTCAGGCTAGAACTGTAATCTGAGTAAACATTTCAGGCAAGACCCTCCCTACTTCTCAGAAAAATAAAGGGAAAAAGGAAGCAAATTCAGACTCTCTGCACTCTTGTAATGAAAACAATATTGCATGCATGACTTTAGTTTTCTAACTTGGTTTACCTAGGACTGATAGAACAGAAAACATTATACACATTAGCATGCACTATCAAGTTTTGACCATGTCAAAGAAAAAAACTATGAAGCACATTTTCTGAACTGTGTATCTCAAATAAAATAAAAGGTTAATTAATTTGTAGCTGTTTATCAGAATGTATGCTTTCTAATAAACTTGTATCTGTTTTATATCTTCTCTTCTGGGTGTTCATTGAATATTCAAAGCAGTAGCAACAATGAAAAAATTTATGGAGCTAGAAATGGAATTTCTTTTGAAGTCAGTGAATTTCCATTCCTTGTCCTGTTAAGGACCCTAGCTTCAGACATTCAGAAAAAGAAACAGAAAGCCATTTTGAACTAACATAAGAAATACCCTGTCGTATAATTTAATTGGTTCATGAATTGAGATGGATGAAGAGGATTGAGAGGATCTTATTTAGCAGCAATTTATGCCTTCTTTCCTGACCATTCTTTCAAATCTAGTACACAGTTGTATACCATAAGAATCAGATTGCTACGAATTACATAACGTTACTTAGTAGTGATTATAGACTAATAGACCAATATGTAGCTACATAGAATGGTATCATATAAATTCATAGGTATACAGGGGGAACACATGAGCTTCTCAATGTCTTAATTATGACTAAGGATATTTTCTGCAAGCAACAGTGACTTATTTTACTTATAATCATCCTGTAAAGACAAATTAATATAGCTTCCTGGAGCGGTGGGTTTCACAGAATGTTTATAGTTTGGAAGTCTAGTAGCCTTAGTGAGGGTTCATTGGCTATTCTTTTTGTCACAGTACAGAAAAGATGCAGTAAAAACATGCACACCCTTTATTAAAAAATACCACAATTGTATTTCATTACCAGCTAATAGATCAGCAGAAGCAGAAGCACTAGAAGCAGTTGAAACTGCAGGTTGGGGCTCTGAAGGGCCACTTCCAAAAGGATCTATTGATTTTTTTCCATAAGGCAGCAATAAAAGATAATAGGGTTTAAAGATATTGTAAATATATAAACATGTAATATTTGGAGGAAGAATGCAACTATGAATATGACATAATTTTCAAGACCATAGAGCAGTGATGCTGAACCTTTTCAGCACCAAATGCCCAAACTGGAACGCATGCGCGCCTATGCGTGCACCAGCCAGCTGGTCTTTGGGTTTCTGGCACTCCGGCGCGCGCAAAAACCAGCTGGCCGGTGCACATGCCCACTCTGCGTGCCACCTCTGCCATGCGTGCCATAGGTTCGCCATCATGGTCATAGAGGAATGATTAGTAAAATATATGAAACAATCTGAGGAATAGTTGTAGCTGAGTAGGAGAAGGAGTGGCAGTACCTGGGAGCAGAGACAAAACAAGAATCAGCCTGGAGTTTCTATGTTGATTAAGTCCATTTGTGGCTACATAGAGATTCCAGGCTGGTTCTTCTTTTGACTCCATCCCCAGGTTCTGCCACTCCTTGTCCTACAAGTTGTTCTAAAACCAGAAGAAACCAAATAAGGACCCAGACAGACTATTTTAGAAGTATGACAGTTGTACTGATGAGAAGTGATGGCAGTGCTAAGATTTTCCACAGGATGATGACCCCAAGAAAACTGCTGGCTTTCTAAGAGCATGTTCTCTTCCTCATTTCCCCAAACCAATTTTGAAACTAGTTTTGCAACCCTATGCAGATCTATGCATAGAAACTTTAAGGGATACATGAGCCTGTAAGTATTTCCTGTCCAATGTCCAATAGAATTTTGTAGAAGGATATTATTCAATTCCTGTGCTGCTGCATAATATAGGTAATATAATATAATATAATATAATATAATATAATATAATATAATATAATATAATATAATATAATATAATATAATATAATATAATATAATATAATATAATATATCTCCCTTTCCCCATAAACCTTGCAGAAAATAAATAAAACGTATTGTCACTTCCCTAGTATCATTTCACATTTTCTTAAAATCTTGTATGTACTCATCTGGCCATCTGTAAAATATGTCTAAGCAAAAAAAGGGGTAGCTGCAAAATTCCAAGCCAACTTTCTTCTATTGCATTTTAAAGTGTATTGCTAACTCTGATGATTAAAGGAATAGCATTCTGGCACTTTTGCAAAGAGGTGCTTTTCTCAGTAGCTGTAACCATAGTTACACGAGGGTGTGGTTGTGCAGTGAGAAGGAAAGATATATTGTAGTCTAAACAAGTCCTACATAGGGGCATCACAAACAGGACACTGGATGGTTGATGGGAAGTAGGCTGGAAGCAGATACTCTTAATGAAATAAGAAGGGATGGAAAAATATTGGTATCTTGCCATTTGTAAAGCAGCCACTTAAGAAATCAAAAAACAAAAAGTACTGTGAGCAATCTGGTGCTTTGCCATTGCCAAAAAAAAAAAAAAAAAAATGAATGCAGACAGTAGGGATGTATAAAGCATTTGAATAAAGTGCTTCACAGCGCACTTCACCGGAAAGAAAATCAATGGAAGTTTCTGTTTGTTAAGACATCTGCAAACAGGTTTTTGAAGCAGGCACAAAAGATGTGACTCCAGAATTCAACAGAAACCCTTTATTTTCTCTTTTCTAATGCACTGTTTTCTTCTTCTCCTTTTCTACATCTTACCTATCCATCCATCATCGAAGGTTTTCTGTGCACACATGAGCAAGACAACCTCTGCTTGTTCCCACAAACATGCAGTCCCAAAAGAATACTCCTTACTGCCTCTCTTTCCTTGACATTCTGCAGCTTTCTTTCTCTGGATCTCATTTCAGGAGAACCTGCAGACAGATTGTTCCAGCACCTACTGAGCTGCCTGTTTGCCTGCCTTCCCATCTGCTTTTGGCAAACATATAAGGGGCATCAGAGCCAGTAGAGAGAGAGAGAGAGAGAGACTAACTACTATGAAGCATATGGAATACGGATTCATTTGATTGAGATGGAGGCTGTACCAGGGGGAGAAAAAGGCAATATATCAACTGTATTTTCAGGAGAAAAATTTCACAGTGTTTTTATTTTTGGAATCTGAAATGAACCAAATTTATCTGTGAAATTTAATGAGTGTGCTATCTAATAACACCTTTCATATCTATTGCTATTCTGTAAGTCTGGGGACTTTCCTAATTTATACTGCTTCCAATCATAAAAAACGTATCTTCTGTACGGTAAACATTCTGCCTGGTTGTATATCATCACTGCTGCTAATGAAAGTTGTCGTCATTTGTGCTTTTTCCCCTTTAAACATCTAATGTTTTCTTGAGTAATATTGCAAATTATACAAAGAACATGCCTTTTGATAAAAAGCAGTAACAGTTTGTGCTTTATGTTTGACCACAGTTATATAGTTCCCTTCATGGTTTGTAATTAAAAGACAGTAGATACTATGTATTAAAATCAGAAGCCCATACAGCAGACCTGGGCATTTTACAGCCTCCAGGTCACATCTGGCTATTTTTGGGTGTCCCTATCAAGCCTGTTTGAGATCAACTGGAAATCAGAAATCAAAGGTAAATAAGTGTATGCCACACACACAATACAACTGCATTACTTTTATTTTGAAGGTGACTATTTTTTTTCAATTTACATATGTATGTCCATTTATTTATTTTTATTTATTTATTTTATTTAATTTCTATACCGCTCTACTCCCGAAGGACTCAGGGTGGTGCACAGCAAAACAATAAAACACATACATATAAAATTTAAAAGTAGAATTAAAATCAAATTAAATAGTTTTGGCCCAGACAAATTAAAACCCCAAACTATTTAAAACCAATTTTAAAATTTGAATATATAAAATACTAAAAGATATTAAAAAATTAATGCATGCATGTATGTAGCCCTGTTCATTCACCCCTCCCCCCTCCAAGAACCCATTTCTCATGTGGCCCCTTGGGAAAATTAATTTCCCACCCTTGCCATAGAGAAATAATTGCTAAGCATCACAAGAGCAGCCTCAATTCAGACTTGTCTGAACAGACAGAAAGACAGACAGACAGACAGATTGACTGACTCACTCCATCCCTAATCTACAAATAGATAACAGGTAGCTGTCAAGAGAAATATACATGCTATAGAGAAGCATAATTGTAAAACTGAAAATTGTATACTGTAGGAGGAAGAATGAAATAGTTATTTGAACAAGAAAGGAATTCCATGCATGGAAATAAGGAGACGACAATAAAAAACCATCTCAACTGCATTTTATAATACCCAGTTAAAAAGCAAACGAAGCACACCACACCACAATAAAAGTAACCTTTGTGAAATGTTGAATTGCTGGCAAAGAAAAATGAAATGGACCCTGAAATGAAATGGGAAGTACTTGAATGGTGAGGAACAACAATACCCACCACAAAACAGGTCAATCACACCTGAAGAATCCACTTTAGCCGGGGAAGCAGTGGGCAGGGACGATGGTGCTGCAAATGCATCCACTGGAGTAAGCATGATAATATTTAGTATCAGCAAATTAGGAATGATGAGGCCATTACCTTGAATCCATGCCAACACAATGTATATAAATATATATTGGAAAGATTTGGAAAAACTAAATCCCCTTTATATTTTTCACAGAGTATCCACTATAAAAGCAGCATGTTTAAAGATTAGATTGAAAAGAAAAACTGTTTTGGCATTTTTTATTTATCTTGTACACATGCAGGGACTGCACACAGTAATACGTATGCATTTTATTATATAAATATATATTAGCCTTGGTTTTATATTATTGTATGCATACGCACAAGAGCTGTTGTTTTCAGATTTCTCATTTCATTCATGCTATGGGAATTCTGGTTAACTCGAAATATGATAAAATTTTATAGCCAGATATGTTTAACTATTTAGATTTCCTGGATTCTGGATAGCATGAAAACGTCCTGATCATGGAAGCTTCATGATCCTTCTTTTAATAGATAAGCTGTGGAGGATAGAATTATGATCCTAGAGCCTGAAAATGCTTATTAATATAGCAGGTAATTGTCACTTGGAACTACATCTAAATCGCCAGGTAAATCTGTCAATAGAGAAGGGGCTATAAGACTATGTATCTCAGAAAGCTCTTTTCCTGGGTTACGGTTATAAACAAGGTCTCCAGGTAGCTTTTGACTCTGTCCATTTTTCAGCAATAATTTGAACAGGAAGTGGAATGTAAACTGCACACAGAAGTCTGTAAATAAGATTAGCACCACAAATATAGCAGAAAGTTGCACACATTGCCTTCCTAAATTAAAATAATTATGTTTTCATTTTTTATTATCAAGATCTTATAAGTATGATTAACAGTCTCATGTTCTAGAGGTCAACTGCTTGTGTAGGAACTTGGGCAAGGCTTATACAATCTAAAATTTTGGAAAGGGAGTTGCCTCTTTTTAAATATAATGGCGTAAATGTTCTCAAAGGCAGTGACCCCCAACCTTTTGGGGGACAGGGCAGTTTTCCATGGACCAGAAGGGCGTGGTTTTGTACACTGCCTGAATCCCACGCCTGTTTGGATGGGGGCTTCACTTGCTAGCACAGCCGGGTTCCTAGTGGGCTATGGACCAGGGGTTGGGGATCCCTGCTTAAAGGTCATCTAAAGTGACTCAGGGAATATTCAGGAGATCAGCTCAGTTTTGACTTTACTAATTTTTTAACAGTTTAAAATTGATGATGTTTCACAGGTATTTTGGAAGGAAAGTGACAAGCCACATGAGAATAACTTAGGTCTAAGGAGAAAGCGCCTACCTGATAAGAGATCACCAGTGAGAGAATTCTCGGGCCCAGGAGAAACTCCAGTAGTTGAAGAAGAAAAAGTATCTTGCAGAAGCCAAAGAAAAATGAATTATAAATTACATGAAGATTAGAGATAGATATGTATATGACTGACAAAAAAAATACTCAGCAATCAAATAAAGTGGAAATTTAAAAACGCAAACTTGCGTTATTATAGGACAGTACTTTTATATATATTTACCTGTCCCAAATAGGTCTATGCCAGGAGCTGCATCTGACTTAGGTGGTGCAGGAGCCTCAGCAGGTGTGGATTCAAACAAATCTAGATGAAGAATATATTGTGTCTTACTAATTTATATCTTCATGTTGTGAATTTTGTTTCTTTTCAAAACATAATTGCCATATAGTCTAAATATGCAAAAAAAAAAAAAAAAAGAGAGAGAGAGACTGTTTCCATAGGCTGAAAATCTAATTCACCCCAAAATGTATCAGAAAGAAAGAATTAAGTAAGTTACCACCAAAGATATCTAGAGCAGGAGGAGGAGCAGAGGTGGTGGTAGTGGTGGTAGGAGCAGATGTAGTAGCGGTAGTGACAGGAGCAGTAGTAGCAGCAGTTGTAGCAGGGACTGGAGGGGCCACAGCAGCAACTGGAGTAGGACTGGTTGCGGAAGTAGCTGCACTAGTTGTAGGGGTAACTACAGGAACGCCGGTCTCAGCTGGCTTCATAGCAAAGAGGTCCAGCTCAGGAGCAGCCTCTGCATTGCCTTCTGATGGGGCAAAGGGGTCTTGTAAAAGGAAACGGCAGAATATACATATATATAAAGGATCAGCCGGGAAGGAAATAGGAAAAACCACACCCTGTGTGGATTAAATCATACACACACATATCATCATTTATACATACATGCAAAACAGAGATCAAAGGCACAGCTTTGTTAACTACTGTTGATTCTCTGACATCTGTACTAATAGGTGCCCATGTGCCCACATGCATTTCCCCCCCCCTCTCACTTAAACGAAGGTGCTTTGAAAAGATCTGCTCCTAATTGGAGAAACATTCTACCAGCTACATGCAAGATTCAGCATTGTTAACATTTTTCAATTAAAAAAGGCTTTGGCGAAATCATGTAGGAATGCTTTCTTGACACAATTTTGTTCGAGTAGAACTTTCGTCCAAATACCTGGGGAAAATGCTTTTTGTTTTTTTTTTTAGGAAAAATTCCCTCCCCATCCTTAAGTGACAAACATACTGCCATGAAGTTTATTTTAATTAGTATGACACACACAACGATGACAAAACGAGCTAATGAGATGGAACCCACCATTTCCTGAGCATGCATCAAGAGCTGCTGCTACAGGGGTTGGGGTAGCTGGTGCTGCTGCCCCTTCAGGTGCTGCAGGGGCGTCACCAGGAGAAGCTGCAAAGGCATCTTGAGTGCAGGTTTAGAAACAGAAATTGAGAAGAATTTTTTTAAAAAAGAAGAAAATATAGTAAAAGAACCAAGTTAAATAGCATAAAAAAAAATCCCTTATACAAAATGCGGGGTCATAGGGTGAAGGTTGCATTTGTTTTGTGCAACTACCAACAGTTTTCAAACTAAACTCAACCCACGTAATTATATTAGGTCACGATGATTGCGATAGTCTGCAAGTACACACAAGATAAGCAGAAAAGCTCATGGCAGAAAATGTTCCTTGTATAAGGGTCTTGAGCAGCATGCATATGTAATCTCCAAGCGGGGGGGGAACCCTAATAAATAATATAGAAATCTTTCAATAACCAATACACTTAACAGAATACCGTATTTTTCGGAGTATAAAACAGAGTATAAGACGCATCTACCTTTTTGGGTGAGGAAAACAAGAAAAAGAAATCTGCCCCTGCCTCCCAGCAATTTTGCCTCCTTGCAGCAAATAGCTGGCTTTACTTTCATTTTCGTTTTCAGCATAGCTTGATTAGCACAAGAAAAAAAAAATCTGCTCCCAGCAATTGACCTCCTTGCAGCAAGCAGCAGAGGCCCGCGCAGCAATAGGCAATGGCAATCCCTGCAGCCTGAAACAGCTGAGAGTCGGGAGGCCGATCCAAGGGACTATCAACTTGTGCTAATTAGGCTGTGCTGAAGCTGAAATGGGCTGTTTCTTCTTGCTGCTTGCTGCAAAGGGGTCAATTGCTGGGAGGCAGAGGCCAAAGGGTGGGGGCCAGTGGGTGGGCGGGGCTACATTCGGTGTATAAGATGCACCCAAATTAAAGGTGTGTCTTATACTCTGAAAAATGCGGTAATTTTTCCTATTCTATTGAATTGTTTCATATATTATCTGAGATTGGGGAAGTAAGGTAAAAAAAAAAAAAAAAAAAAGGAGTCCCTGCGGATTTTACTCCATTAGTGGTTGCCCACTTTAGGGGGTGGTGCTCATCTCTGTTTCAAGGCCATTGAGCCAGAACTTTCTGAAGACATTTCTGTGGTCATGTAGCTACCATGAATGACCTATCATGGTTACCTTTCCACTTAAGCGGTACCTATTTATCTACTTGCATTTGCATGCTTTCAAACTGATAGGTTGGCGAGAGCTGGGGCAAGGACGGGAGCTCTCCCCATCACATCGCACTTGGGTCTTGAACTCAGGCTGCCAGCTTTCCAGACAACAAGGCCAGGGTCTTAACCACAGAGCCACTGCGCCACCCTCGGAGAAAGTAAAGTAGACTAAAAAAATGTTATTTGCACTACAATTACAACTCCTCGTAACTTGGACTACTGTAATTACACTCATAGCATTCTAATAATTCAGGTGACATTATTGGCCTTATTTATTTGCATAAGTGATACACAAAGCAATTCACACCCTTGCAAGGTACTGATCAAGCTTGGGGTGTGTGCAAAAAGAACTTGTCTCCCTAAGACTCCACTGCATTCGTTGTAGGAAGTCAACCAATTGCCTACTTTTTCTTGCACACATCAAAGGTATAACTTTATCTCCCTTTTAGCATTTCACAAGAGTGTGCAATTAAGATTCTGGATCAAGACCCAATTTCCTTTTCAGGAACACCCTAGGAAGGGGGAAATGGGAACCTTCTGCTTCTGGATTTAAACTTGCTTCATACAGTATAACTGAAAATAGCCCAAATCAGGGCATGTTTTCTAATTCTTGCTTGTGTCAATAAACCACAGTTCAAACTAATTCCCAGTTAAGATACTGAGGCAAAGTATGATTGGTTCACCACTTAGCAAACAGGAATTTATGGCTTGCTAATGGCTAATTTTGGGCCAGAAATGTTAGAAAGTACAATATTAGGGTGGAACTACTTTTCCAGTGTTGTTAATACAACTGATTCTTTTGGTAGGGCTACCTTCTTGCCACTAGTGTTTTCTTTTCATCTCCTTCAAGAGTATTTCTTGTCATCAGAACAAAATTCTCATAGCGGGCATAGTAGGGCATTTCAAGTAGCTTAAACCACAGAAGGAAAAGTCGCAGCACCTGATTGCTGTTCCCTCAGGTATCTCACAGTTAAAACTTCAAGGCAATTTTAAGGATAAGTTTAGCTTTACTACATCCTGAGAACATTATCAATGACCAGTTCCAGTCACTTTGAATAAGGATATTGATTCTAATCTTTTTCTCAGGCATCCTCAGGGATAAAAATTCACTAGCCTGTTTATGCAATGCTAAACTATCCTTTAGAGTTAATCGAAATAAGTCATCCTGTGTCAACTAGCAGAGAAAAATATAGACTGCAATTCACTTGGGGTTACACGGTTGAGAAAATAGTGCATTTGCACTTGCTGCAATTAGAGACATCTAGAAATGTCCACTAAAAAAAGACTAGATCTAGTTTTCTAAATTCAAAATCTAGAAAAATCTCCTGCCTCTAAATAATGTTAAAGCTATGAAAAAAGTAGAAGCTACGCTTTACCCATTTCCCCACTCTTTATTAATTGTGTACAGTCCTGCAAACCCTGCTGACTCCAGCAGCATTAAATAAGATTGAGCAAAATGATCAGAAGAAATGGGGAAAGACTGAAGTAGCCACAATGGTGGGGAGTTTGAAAAGGCAATTCAGAATTAAAACAGGATGCTGTTGGTTTTGCTGCCATGCAATTTCCCACTAGAAAGACCAAACTTACAATTTCTGTAGAAACAGGAAGACTCACATGCTTATTAAGACACAGACAATTTAATGTTAAAAATATTCATCCTCGAAAATAAAAATCCTGCTGCCTATTCTAAAAAGCTCACATAGACATGCATCTGATCTGCAACAGAATAAGTTAAAGCTGCCTGAATAAGTTAAAGCTGTAAGATCTATTAAAGAGCAAAGTAATAAGAAAAAAAGCAACAGGAAATGGAGTCTGCCAAATTCTCATTGTGCTGAACTCGTATTCTAATAAATGAAGCTTTTAAGCAATTTTGTTTTGCTTAACACGTTACAGAAAACTGTATGGCAGTTGTCCAATAACGGAGAACATTTCAATTTCAAGAACTCTACTTAGCTAAGGTAAACAGGAAGCTTTACCCTAAAGTCACACTGAAATGCTGAAAGCAGATACTGAAAACGGGATAAAATTTCATAGCTGTTATATTGGAAACATTTTGCTTACCTGAAGAATCACTAAATCAATTATATGTTTGTTTTACAGTATGTACTTTTCCTCCTTAAAAACTTTTATCTTGTCGAATTATATTATTCTGCAGACCTCAACTTACCAAATAAGGCAAGAGAAGGGCCAACTTCCTCTCCCCAGTTTGGCATAACATGGCTAATGGTGATAAGAGCAGCAATACCAATAGATCTATTTCTCCCATTCAAAGAAAGAAACCTGTACAACAGGAGTGTCAAACTTGCGGCCCACGGGCGAGAAGCATCACACACTGGCCATGCCCACCCCCCGGTTTAGCAAAGGGGGAAAAGTCACAATATGTCATGTGACAACGTGATGCCGCGAGTTTGACACTCCTGCTATACAATATTTATAACTAGCATCTTTGGTAAACAGATTTTTTGCTTAATTATCCAAAGTTCAATTTGCTTCAGAGGGTATAGCTAATAAAGGGGTGTCAAACTGGCAGCCCGCGGGTCGGATGTGCCACGTGTTGGCTCTGCCCCTGCCCAGTTTAGCAAAGGGGGGGTCCCGATATGTCATGTGATGCTGCCGTAATGCCGGGAGTTTGACACCCCTGAGGTAATAGATTTGGAGTACTAATTGGTGCTTCCAAGTCAGGTTGAATACAGCTTCAGAACAAGGGACCACCCATAAGCAGAGAGATCTCAAACCCATTGCTACGTGCAATGAAAGAGATTTATGCTACTTAATATAACACATTTATGATAGGTAAGTTCATTCCACCCATGTTCCTATGAACATTACTTCCCAGAATCATTTTTGCAGGAGGTAAAATGCAATGCAGGTCATTTTTGAAGAATTTTTATTAACTCTGTAGGTGAAGTGAGAAAGTTACCAAAATCGATCACTGTTTCCTCCGTCCTCCCCATGTTTCAGTCGAGAAAGTGGTAGTTAATAAGTAAGCTAACTAACCTCCAAAGAGATCCATCTCAGCAGCGGCAGCCGCAGGAGCAGCACCGGTGGTAGTTGCAGAAGTAGTTGCTACATCAGCAGCTGCAGCAGGAGGAGCTAGGATGGGTTCTGGTGCAAATGGATCTGAAATCTGTGGTTCAGAGGTAACACTGGAAAATCCAGCCAAACTGTCTACATGCGTCCATACAGGAAGATCAAACAGGAACAGTAAGCAGAAAAGGCCAAAATAACACTAGATTGCACAGTAAAATAAATTGAACAGAGACAGGCTTAGCCTAATTGAATATTTAAACATTTCAGCTGGAAGAACTGCTTAGAAATCAAGCGTTACTCACCCTCTCCCAGGAGGTCTGTAACATGTCCGTTAAAAGACAGCATTGTAAAGAAATAAAGAGGGTTAAGAAATTCAACATGCATGCTACTCAGCAGTCACTCTCTGCCGATATGGGGCTATTTCAAATCAGCAGGACGCTGCTCTAAGTCCAGATATGTCACAGGTATTGGCATGCAGTTTTACATGATGCTGTCACTTTTCCTTTTCCAAAGCACCTAGAAACAAAGACTTAAGTGACTAAGGCTTATCTCAACCCATCTCTGACACACCCTTATCCAACTACAAACTATTGTTGACAGCAAGAATTAACTTGATATGTTTGGCAAATAGTTATTCGTTTTTTCAATGCCATGAACCTGAAACTGCTTGAAGAAATGGCACAACACTTCACAATCTAACTGGTAGCAAAATCAGCAGAGATACGTGCTTTTAAACATTGGTTTTAGAAATCACAGAAGCAAGGCAATTTAAAAAGTTTAGAATTAAGCATCTCTGCTTGAATGCAAACTTAACAATTTTAATAGTGGGTTTATAATTTGGTTGAAATGAGCAATGACACCGAAATTTTAAAACTGTTTTTATTACACAGGATTCCTGCATTTTATACAAGTGTGTCCTCTATCCACTGATAAATAGAAAAAGATTTTTCGCACCTTTGAAGCTGCAGAGGTGAGCAAAAATTGCCTGAATAGCTGTTCTATGATTCTTATCCCTTCCAGGTCAAGAGTGAAAAAAATGGTAAGCTTATATTTGTCCATTTCTCCAGGGAGACCCAAAATGCAACCAAGCAAATATAGTGAAGCAAGGGAGGCAACTGTTTTGGGATTTACAGAAACCCTCTCATTGCCCATTTCTGCCCTGTGCTTCCAACAATTGTTGTGATAATTTCCTTCTGGAAAATTCTCTCCTTGTTCCAGAAATTGTCCAATTGAGGTTAACTAAGACTGTGCCTAGGAAGAAGTTATCCAATAGTAGCAAGAGCAGCCAGAGCCTTAATTTTGGTATAGGATTTGTGATGACATTACCCAAATATGCCAATCTTGTTTTAGGTAGTGTTTGTATGGCCCATTTCCAGAGAAAGATATTGTTTGACAGTTTGATAGGCAGCCCAAAACATTCCGTATCATGCTAACTGAGCAAGCAGGGGAAAGAAGAAGATAAGACACCAGTTCTTGGGTAGCCAATGTCAAGTTCTGGTCAGACTTGGCCATGTTCCTCAGCAACTTCTCAGTCACAACCAGAGTCTTGAGGAAAAGAGTTCTGTCTAGGCAGGTGACATGATTCACCGCTGTTATTGGCACCTGGAACCTGACTTTCTTACTTTGGAATTTTCCTGAGCTAAAATGGGAAAGGTATTGAGGATTAGTCCCGTTGTCTTGCCTGTCCAAAGGAACAAGTTCTGTCTTTTTTATGCCAATTCAGTTGGATTGCAGTCTGAGCCTATCATTGACTCACCTAGAAAGCATATGACTTTCATCTGAAGAACACCTGATAACCGTAGTGTTTGAGATTTCCTGAAACTGCTGTAGGATTCATTTGCATTCCTCTTCATACCCTGCCCTCCACTCTCATAGCCCACACACCTTCACTGTAGCCAATGCTGCTGCTGCTGCTTCTACACCCAATCATACAGGTAGCCCTCGAGTTACGACCACAATTGAGCCCAACATTTCTGTTGCTAAGCGAGACAGTTAAGTGAGTTTTGCCCCCTTTTACAACTTTTCTCTCCACAGTTGTTAAGTTAGTAACATGGCTGTTAAGTGAATCTGGCTTCTCCATTGACTTTGCTTGTCAGAAGGTCGCAAAAGGGGATCGTGTGACCTGGGGACATTGAAACTGTCACAAATATGAGTCAGTTGACAAGCATCTGAATTTTGATCATGTGACCACGGGGATGCTGCAATGGTTGCAAGTGTGAAAAATGGTCATAAGTCACTTTTGTCAGTGCCATGGTAACTTTAAACAGTCACTAAATGAACTGTTGTAAATCAAGGACTACCTGTATATGCAGTTGGGTCAAAAGGGGATGCTAATGCCAGGGGTATATACACATGCGGCAGTTTAAAAGCAATGTTGTGGCCAGCAACTCACACAGACAAACATTGCATGCACTCTCTCCTGCAGGTTTATTATGTCACATTCTGATGGTCTGGAAGAAAGCTACAGCTACTTCTTAAAAGATTTTCTGAAACAAAATAGATGGGTTTGTGTGCGTATTCTGAAAAATAATGTCCTTCTATCCATCTGTTGTATAAGGTTAGTCATGCCAACTGTGTGCGTACTTTAATCATGTTCTTCTGTCTGGCTCATGGTTAAATTTGTGATGCCTTTAAAAGGTAAATGAATTTTCATCTTTAGTGGCCCTCCAAAAATTCCATGTTGTAATCAACAGGACAAAAGAGCGTAAACAAACATAGGCCCAAGCTCAGCAAACCACCACAGGTTTTTCCTTCCCAAAAGGATTTGGTTGGCTGATTGATTTGATGGCTCTGATGTCTATGTGTGCGATTGCATGCACATGTCCTCCATTCATGCTCTTATGTACTAAAGGTACACAGTTTTTTAATGCATTTTGCTGCAAATCCGCATTTGAACTTGTTGGTTGGCTTATCTGCTGCAGCTCTACCTCTCAGGTACTTTAAGGGAACAAAATTCTTGTTCAGTGAGGGTATTGCTTCTCTGCTGCTCTTACCGCAATATTATCCCCATTTGTTATTATCAGTTGATGGATTTTGTGCATTATGATCAGTGGTGAAATTCAGCTGGCTCTATCCGGATCATACAATACAGTAGCGCCGGTAGTGGGAGGCTCTGCCCACCTGCCTGGACATCGTGTTTTTGACCCTCTGCATGTGCAGAAGGCTATGGGCATACGTGGAGGAGTTGCGCTTGCTCACATTTGCGAACTGATAGCAAAGGTAAGTGAATTCTACCCCTAATTATGATCATGAAAACCTTTTGGCAGTAATTAGCTAATTCATCTAGTATCGCTGTTCATCAATACCATAGCAATTTCCCTAAATTACAGTTTTTAAACATTAAATGTAGTGCTGTCCTTTAGAAACCATGGAAAAGCCACGTCTTTGATCAATCCTAACAAAAACCCCTGGTTACAGAAAGTAATTGTTCTGTAAAAATATCCCAGTTTGAGCAGTACTTGTTTCTAGTGAAAATACTGCATCTTATATAATTGCCAAAATAAAAAAATTAGATCCTGCAGGAATACAATCCCTTCCTTCACTGTTGGAGCAGTGTTGATGTAGGTATAGGATTAAAAATAAATTTCCCCTCATCCTTCCTGGAAAAACTCTTGAGACAATTCAGATATATGCGGATGTACTAAACAATTCTTGCTTTGATAGGGAAAACTGGGGAAGGAAAAAGATAGCGAAAACAATATTTCATTAAGTCTCAGAAAGGAAAGATCTATCTACATTGTTCCCCAGGATAGGACAGAGATGGGATTTTCTCTTTACATTTGACCTCCTGAGAGAGCAGATACATAGAAGAAAGCATGCAGCTGACAATACATTTATTTTCTTCCCCTTTTTCTAGCACTGCCAAAACATATATTAAACAAATGCAATTAAATGAAGAAGACCTCTTGGATAGAACTAGCTTTACCACTATGAAGATTGAGGGAACCAATTCAAGTGGCAAAAGCTGAAGAGAGGGCATCCTAATTGTTTACATGTATACATTACATGTGACCTAATAGCCTAAAGGTCAAAAAGCAATCCTAGTTGAGTTGTCCAAGTCTCTTGGCCTTTTTTTCTGTTAGAGAATAAAGGCAGGTGGGCACCACATAACCTGGTGTGCCACTCTTGGATATAGTGAACGATACCATTAAAAAATTTAACCCATAATACCTGTGGTAGTTTGCTACAACAGACAAGGTTGCACCTTTGCACATTGTTAGAAACAGTTTTAATGCCACTTGTCAAGAAAAATATTTTACAACTTAAAATGCTATTTTTAAATGACTAAAATCTGTGTGTCCTGTTGGTTTTATAACAGGTTTGATATTCTCAATAGATGTCAAAAAAACTGTTCTGAGTTCCAACAGTATCCACTGTAATTTCCAACCTCCTGTATTTTGAATGGCAATTCAAAACGTTCAAATTTTAAATGTCAAATTCCTTCTGTAGAAGGAGAAAATTAAACCCAACAGAATTAGGAATATAGTGCTTTGATTATAGGCCAATGAAATGTAAAATGAGAAACGCATTTCAGAATTTCTTTAGATTCAACCGTAGGCCGATTCATGAAACAAAACCTTCAGGATACATTTGTTTGAAACATACAATGGAATAATGCCAGTACAAATAGTATTCAAAAATATTATTCTGAAGTTAAAATATGTTGTAAGGATGAAACTTTAAAATTCATTATAATGGTATTTCCCCCCCTCGAACTGGAGATTTCTAGAGGTGAATTAGACCCCATACTTCTGATGGCTAGTAGGTAGGAATGATGTACTCTAACACATCTGGAGGCCTGATTGACTGAGAAAGTTCAATTTAGAAAATTGCTGTAATCAGCACAAATAGTCTTAGACATATGAAGGTGGATTAAGAAAGTGTGGTCAGCATTCCAGCTTTATTTTGAAATTAAGTTTTAGAGAACTAAAATTATAAAGGTTTTACCTCCCCATGAGGTTGTTCCACCAGTGGGAGCTGCGGAAGCTGCTTGTGCAGAGCCAGATGTGAAGTCTGGTTGAAGATCTAGAAGATCACTGGAGAGCTTAGAAGCACTATTGAAAGGCGGGAAAAATACCAAAAAATATTTGAATAAAAGTCATAAAACTAATTTTGAAGTCTTGTGAATTCATTTGCAAGAATTAAACAAAAATAATGGCATATTCAAGAATATAATTAGAACTGTACAAATTGTTGTGATCTTATATCAACTTTCCCTAAACAAGTGTTTTCCAGATAAATTAGGCTTCAAAAGTCACAATTTCTAGATTGATAAAGCTCATTTACTTATTATTAATCCACATTCCACAAACTTTTCAGGCAGAAAGTATTTGTAGGACATTTTGTAGGAATAAGGTATGTCTACAGCCTGTTGGGCTCTGTTTTTCCCCCTCTGAAAGAGAAACATTAAGTTTTGAGGGTGATTATGATTTGTACATTGAAGTTGCACATACATGTTTTGGCTTTTGTCTGCAATGCATTTATAAACTTTGTCTTCTATCATCGAACAAATTTAACAGAAAGACAAGAATAAACACACTTTATAACATCTTGTAAATAGTGACCACAATGGAGCCCAAAATTTCTGCTGTTAACTGAGTCATTTCTTAAGTGAGTTTTGCTCCATTTTACTACCTTTCTTGCCACAGTTGCTAAGTGAATCACTGCAATTGTTAACTTAGTAACACTTGTTACTTGTTAAGTAAATCTGCTTTCCCCACTGACTTTGCTTGTCAGAAGGTCACAAAAGGTAATCACATGACCTCGGGACACTGCAACCGTCATAAATATGAACCAGATTCCAAGCGTCTGAATTTAGATTACATGATCATGGGGATGATGTAAAGCTTGTAACTGTGAAAAACAGTTATAAGTCACTTTTATCAATGCCCTTGTAATTTTGAATGGTCACTAAATGAACTGTTTTAAGTCGAGGACTACCTGTACCAAATATTTAAAAAGTAAGCATTGCATTTGCAGCCAAACTAACCTGATTGGAGCCGTCGTTGAAGATGTTGCAAAAAGATCAACTGGTGGCGATGTATCAATACTTTTTGCTGGGGTAGAATTGGGAGATGTAACCGTTGTGGCTGGAGAAGACTGGAAAAGAGGAGCTGGTTAGGACATACCACATTTATTTTATTTATTTAAGAAAATTTATATGGCCACTCACTCACTCTCAGTGACTCTGGGCAGCTTATAAAAAATAAAAAAAATAATATAAAGTAGATCTATTTAATTTAGTTAGTTAAGTTTAGTTATTTAGTTAAATGGGAAGCTAAAGAAACATTAATCATGCTATCATCATAAAAGAAGTTTTTCTAAAATATTAACCATTTCTGTTAATTATTGGCATCTGGTACTCCATACTCCCCCTTTTCCAGGTTGATACCAGGAATACTGCATCTGTTTAGCCTTGTTTAATAAAAAAGGTGCAATTTTATATGACACATTGTACTTACATTGCATTAAGTTGAATTATTTACATCTGTCTTTTAAATATGCTTAAAAGGATAAACGTGACTTGGGAGGGGGGAGAAGTTCACTAAATACTCCTTTTAGTATTATATCCTTAGTAATTTCTTGTGAAGCAGGTTGAAAACAGGGTAAAGAGCAGTAAAAGAGATGAGAAAAAAGTCTGTAGGATACAAGAAAGGTACATCCTTTAGATCCACTTCCCAACAAGCTAATACTTAGCTTTCCTTCCTCAGATGGAAGGAAAGCCTGAAAATATATGCAGATTTTAATGGTGAACAAAAAGCTAAAATATTCCTATTTTTATAGGAAGTTTCCAAGCTTGCACAGGCTCTCTCAAAAACTCTTCAGTAATATCACAACAGAGTAACATGAAGTTTGATTTAAATGAACACTATTTAATCATTATGTCATAAACTTTAAATTAGCTTTATAAAAACCCATTTCATTTTAAAATTATTTTATTATTTTGGATAGCTCTTAAGGAACATAGCACATAGGCTAATATTAAAGAATCAAGAGCCAAAACAGGAATTACAGTATGAAAAGCATTTCAAAAAGGCTCCTCTGAACACATCCCTTGAATTTTTGCTCACAACTCAGCATTATCTGCGGATCAATGACTAAGTAAGATCTCAAATTTCCTGGCCAGCATAAAAATTGGCATTTTGTCAAAATCCATGTAGGAAAAGATACTAGCAGTATATCTTTCTATCAAGAATGCTCCTTTGCTGTAAAAGTTCACATACATTTACCCTTTAAAACAAAAACAGTACATTCCTGATGGTGGGTGAATTTGTATGGAGTATAAATCTCTGTACAATAAATGCCTTATTTAAAGGCTTCGAAGCTAAATCCATTTTAAAAATTGGCTTTATCATAGTAGATATGATAAAATTCAAGTCCCATTGAGATCTTTTCTGGAAAAAAATGTATTCAGTGTATACATTAAAAGTTGGACAACCCCGTGTATTTTATAAACGTGATGTTAATATAAAATATTTTGGACAGAAATTTGCATGCTGTTAATTATGAAGAAGGTGACAACTCTGAAATGTAGACTGTTTACTATGACAATTTGTCAGGCAGCTGATGGACAGCAATAGAACCTTTGATTCTGGAGTGTTGAATAAAACATTGTAAGACAGACTTTTGTGTATTATATGAAACATTAAGTGTGGTGAGAAAGGCCTGCTATAGATCTTTCATCTAATTTCAGAAGTCCTTTTGTTCAGGATATGATAGTAACCTTCAACCATCATATCAGAGCAGGGGTGAAATCTAAAAAATTTTTGCTACCGCTTCTGTGGGCAGGGCTTAATTAGTGGGCGGGGCTTGGTGGTAAGGTGACTGGGAGGGCATGGCTTGTTGGTCAGGTGGGCGTGGCCAAGTCAATGTCACTTCTTTGCCCTTTTTTAACCTACAAAACACAACACAACACAACTGGCTCACCCACAATGTAAAAGCAGCTGTGCTAGACCCAAAATGGCCCCTGCAACAAGCAGGAACCTCACACAGCCACAAAGAGCCCAAAAAAACAACTTTCACACTTTACACACACAAAATTCCATACAGCTTTGTGAGATTTTGTGTGTTTGTGTAGTTAGAGTGAAACACTACAGAAACAAACTAAATCTCAGAAAGCTGCACAAATATTATTTTATTTTTATTTATTTTTATTTTTATATAAAAGTAGCTAAATTTAAAACTTCCTAAATTTTAAATGGCTAGGTCTAAAAAAAGAACTAAAAAAACCCCCAATTAACTATTTTTTAAAAGCTCCCAAAGGAGGAAAAAACTTACCCAACAGGGGTCTCCAACCTTGGCAACTTTAAGACTTGTAGACTTCAACTCCCAGAATTCCTCAGCCAGCTTTGCTTTGCTGGATGAGGAATTCTGGGAGTTGAAGTCCACAACTCCCTGCCTGCTTGATCGCAGGCAGGGAGATTCAGTTGCTTGCTGATGCAATGGATTGCAGGGATTACAGCAAGGCGTTGCGACCAGCAGTTTAGGTAAGCAAGCTGAGGGGGGGAGGGGGAGGGATTTTTGCTACCGATTAGCAGGCAACTCAGCTGGGGTCGTCAGAGCTTGGATCGTCAGAGCCATTTAAAAGGAAAAAAGTTTTTTTCTTTTACATGGCTCTGGCGATCCAAGCTGAGTTGCCTGATTAGCAGGCAACTCAGCTGGGATTGTCAGAGCTTGGCTCATCAGAGACATGTAAAAGAAAAAAAAGGCTCTGGTGATCGCGCGGCTCAGCTGGGCATGGGGGGCGGGGCCAGGGATTTTTGCTACCAGTTCTCCGAACTGCCCGCCACCATTGCTACCTACTCACCTGAACTGGGAGCATTTCACCCCTGTATCAGAGCTATAAAACACTAACCTTTGCTTTGCCTTTAGGAAAGAAATTAAAATATTTTCACCCAAACCTTTGAATTACTGATTATTCCTGTTGATTTTTTTCCAACTGGATTTTAACTGTTTAAAATTATTCAGCTTTTGTTTTGTCTGTTACCGAGAGCACTCTAGGGATTTCAATACTAAATATACTTCTGCATCTATATTTGGCTGTTAGGAAAACTGCACAGTGTTGATAAAAGACAGCACGGGTTTTTATAAAAAGAGTCTGCTATGAAATCATCATAAAATGTATTAGTGAGAAGGCAGTCTTAGATTTAATCCTGAGAAGTATTTCCAACCTTATTTAAAAATTCTATTGCCAAAGCAGTCTCGGCCAGCAACCTCAAAGCTGTCAAATTTGAAATCTATAGTAACTAGGAAATGTCCAAGAAACCACTATGTTTCACATTTTTGCTTCACAGCAAGAAAATTTTCCATTCAATTATTTTCAAAGTTAAATCATGCATGAAACTTCATATAGAATGAATTTTTAAAAAGCCTTTTAAAATATAACCTTCAACATGTCCAATAGGATGTCAGAAGAGCTTATGAGCGTGGAAGTTACTTTAAAAAGGGTACATTTGTAATGTGAAAAATAGATTACAAGCATTATTACGAAATAGCTGTCAAGAAGAACAATTTACAAATACCACAGACAAACATATCCATAGCTCAAAGTAGTAGCCTGCTGGCTCCTCACCCACCTAGTCTAGCCCAGTAATTTTCTTTGGATTGGATTCGAAACTGTCACACATAAGGCAAAGAAAAACTAATTCTTTCCCTTTTTTTGGTTGTTTTTTTTACATCTGACAAAGAAGCAACTCTGTGTTCTGTGTGGACTACAGAACTCAAGTCTGTGTCCACTATAGTCCAAGTCCTGCTTCACATTAAATCAAATCCCAATATGGCTTAGCATGTTGTGTGAATGTGTTCATTACACAATGATATATGCACATCCAAGGCAGATTTCTTAGCTGGATCATGTGCAGTTGGCCACTTATTTTCAATTTCCTGTGCCCTAAAAAATAGCAGCCTAAATTCTAAGGTGATGCTGGTAAAAGACAAGACAACATAATGTGATTAAATCCATCATTATACATTTCCCCTTTATAATTGGTGGTTGTAAATTCACTCATAAATTCACTGCACTCATGTAGTCCTTATATCTTACTTCTGAGAGTGTCGGTGAAGGTGTGCAAGGATGTGCAACTTGTGCTGTATTCGATCAGGGAGAGTACATTTCTCTACACATGTGGCTAACATAGTTGAATACAGAGGGGCTGTAGATGAAGCACTGGTGGGGGAGATCTACACCAGCAACATGCAATCTTCCCTACTGGCTTCCCCATTGACTTTCTGGAGAAGCTGGCATGGAAGGTTGCAAATGATGATCCCATGATTTCAGGATGCTTAGCAACCTGATGTAAGTGCCATCTTGTAATTTCATGACTGCAGGTAGGCCGGAATGCCCAGAACCTTGATGGCTAATTGTAATCACCATTCATTCAGTGCAGTTGTAACCTGGAACTCATGCTGACAAAAATATCATGATTCAAAGACTACCTATATTACTTAATGTTTGAATCTATGGAAGCTTGTCTCCATTTGGTGCCACTGAAATCACATCTATATCACCGGGGCTAATGGACAATTGATTTCCTATGGATACATGCCTATGTTTGACTCTGTAGTTTGTTTGCTTGTTTGTTTGTTTATTATTTATTTATTTATTAGTTCAATTTATATGCTGCCCTCCTCCAAAGACTCAGGGCGGCTTACAATGCACTTATAGCAATAGCCTTCACTCTTTTGTATATACCTGCTTATTAGGGCTTTTGGCCCCCCATAAGCGTTGTTTCTACAAAGTCAGCTTATTGCCCCCACAATCCGAGTCCTTTGGAAAGAAGTCACGGTGAAAAGAGATCAATCTGTGTAATATTTTTCACATAGAAATGAAAAGTAATATAGGTGTATAGGATGTAAACTAGAAGAGATCAAATATCAATTTTATACATTCTTACAAAGCACAAGACTTTTCCCATTTACATACGTAATTGAAGACTCAACTCTAATATCAATTTTTAGATTACCTTGCCCAAGGGGGAACCAGCACCAGACCTAGAAGAATTAAATTAAAAAATATGATTCAGGAACAGACTTTATTTGCTAGTTGTAAACTCATAGAAAAATCTGGCAGACTGTATAAATATGATTTTAAACAATAGTGATTGCCTATGCAATTGTAAAACAAATGTTTCATTTAAAAAACAGATGGGAAAACATATTGAAAATAGGGACAACTTGTTTCTTCTTAAGCCTTTTTTCATTGCTCTTTTTTAAAATGGAAGAAAAGATTTAAAATATTCTTTAATAATTCCACTTTAAATAACATGGTTAAAATGTGAAATTAATTGATCTGTTTGGATATCATGGCTAATCACGATATAAGTTAACGTGCCCATGAAAATGATAAAAAGATAAAGGAACAGGACGAATAGAAACTGTTGGTTGTACTTCAGATCAGAAAAAGCTGACTTAAATATGTATTCTGAACCTGCTTTTTTCTTAATAAATATTGCCCTAACTGAACTAGTGAGGCAAGATCATCACAACACTTAAATTATTTTGTTTAACTGCAAATGATGATGGTGTCACCAAAAATAAGAGTTACTGTATTCTCAGAATTCACTAGCTTGGTTTTCATTTTTAGTTTTATGTTTCATTACAACTAGAGGTACGTTTTTAAAAAAATAGTCCCTTACATGTACAGATTCATTCTTAGTAACTTCATCAACATACAGGAGGAGTTTGCTGTTGTTATTTTTTCCAGAATTTGTTTTTTAGTTGTTACTCTAACCTTCCTAATGTTATAGTCTCTTGTCCAAATATTAATTTAGCTCTTCAGGAAACCTTGGATAACACTATCTATCTTGATATGGCTATATTTTAAAGTAAATTAATAATGTTGTATCTATTAGGTGTATAAAAATATATATTTCAATTCTGTGAATTGTGTAGTTTTATAACCTTAAAATATTATATATGTAGTACTACATATATTTGTATTCATATCTATACAATTTAATTTCATATTTCTGAACTTTCTATTCCCTCTATATGTATATATAAACCTTGCCCTAAATCCAACTCATAAATTAGTGTCTTATCATCTCCAAACAAAATTCAATCAATACTTGTTACCCAAATCTTTAAAAAAAAAATTAACTTCTTTGATTTTAAATAGTTTATTAAAAAGATTGAATGTGGGCTCTTATCACATCTTCAAAGCTTTATAGGAGATTAATCTTTTAATGGTTTACTGCAAGGAGCTAAATAAAATCAGTGAGCCTGTAAGCCATGTAACAATTTAGCTAACAGTATGAGTTTACAGTTAATTATCTTTTTAGAACAGAAATTATATTTTCATAAATACTATAAACATGAAAATTACCATTGTGCTTCACAGGCATTTCATTTTCCAGAGTTCCAAAACAGCATGCCAATTACTGGTAAGAAACTAATATTCATAAAATATAAGCTTTCATTAAAGAGATTGATGCAAAATGCACACAGGCAGACACATTAGTGTGTTAAGTTTACTTACCCATCACTAAATGGCAAAAGATCCATTATGCAAATAAAAGAGAGGGATACAGAAAAACAAGATCAGATAATGTCAGCCTATTTTAATTTCTTCCAATCACTACTAACATTGGATGATAAAATGCAGACCATTAAAATGTCTGTTTAGAGTAGAACACAAGGAACTTTATATGTTAGCTTAAAAAGTGGTTATTTGTAGTATGCATGCTCAGGAGGAAATTCTGTTGAGTTCTGTTGGCCTTACATTAATTAGGATTACAAACTTGGTTAAACTTAACTGGACTGTATTAGGCTATCTATAATATTCAGACATATTCTACTTTACAACAATTTCTGTGCGACACAAAGGCCAGATCTTGGATATCCCATTTTGAATTAACATCATGTAATTGATTTTGGAATATGCAAAAAATGCAGAGATGAAAAGGAAGCAATATCCTGTATTAATTTTATATAATCTCATATATGCATTTAGTTTCTTTGCTGTACCAAGTGACAGAGCCAAGTTCCAAGTGCACTGTGTGATTGAAGGAACCCACTGATACAAGCTGTTTTGCTAATTTATAATATCTATAAATATTTACAGTTGCAATCCTACATGGTCAAATATACCATGTGTATTAGCACACATCTACTCTGTGTTTCTCTATTACAGCTTCTTTCATCAGCTGGAAACATGACGGTTATGCCATTTTTGCTGCCCAGGAAAAACTAATAATATACGGTACATCATACCAACAGGAAAGCAATAGTCTCACAATACCACCCAGTGGTGGGTTCCAACCGGTGTTACCACCGGTTCACTTCATGCACGTGCTTCATGCATGCTCCACACATATGCAGTGATTAAGGAAGAGCTGAGACGCGGTAATCTGCTCTGCCGCACCTTTCAGCGGGGCTAAAAATTACCGAATATAAGGTATGTATAATGCAGGGGTGGGCGGGAGGGCCAAGCTAACCGACAGAGAGAACCGGTTCGCTTTCACCTCACCACCTCCACTACCGGCTCCCCTGAACTGGGGAGAACCGCTAACAATCCACCACTGGTACCACCCATTCTGAAAGGAAGACTGGAGACAATGTGTTCACACGAAGAAGTATGTGTATAGACACTAGAGAAGCTCTATGTTGCTAATATTCCTTCAATAAGTGGCAAGCAATAAAGCTATCACTGGGCAATGAGAAGTTCAGGAACAGAGAGATACATGTGGCTTATTACAATCACCAGTTGAGATGCTGTTTTGTGTTTACTATAACATAATGAATGCTCAATGCTTTTTCTAGTAAGGAGCCAAAAACTTCACCAAGCAATGCTCAAACTGATACACGGATTCTCTCCCCACAACCTCTTTAGATCAATCTATAAAATCTCTTCATACTTGTTCCCAGGTTTCTTTCCTTCCAAAGTATTTAGATGCTGTTCAAGAGTCTCCATAAGACTACTGGGAGCCTAAAAATATAATGAAAAGATACATTTAAAACCAAGGAGCATTAGAAAAAGCAACTGATACAGAGCACAAGCGGCATTTCCAGAGTCTTTTCTTCTTCTTTGAATTGATTATTTGCATGGATATGCTATTTATTTATTTGTTAGTTTATTAAATTCATTTGTCGTCTATCCCACTTAATGCATAAAACAACTGTGCAAAAGACAATTTTCATGCTACTATAGGTTGTATATTATGCCAAAGTACATTTTTTGAAGGAAGAGGTTATTAGTTGGAATACAAACTGAAACCAGAATGGGTTTATTATATTAAACATTATTAATAGCACAAATGTTAATCTCTACTAAAAATATATGTATGCATATTTAAATACATATTCAATGGAAAATCTGGCAATTTGTTCTCTGTAGAATTAGATCTGTAACACTTTCCACTTTCTCATGTCTAATAGTATAAAGGAAGAGCATAAGACACAGAAGACAGAAGCATATTAGAGATTCTGAATGCTGAAGGTTAGTGGTCAGAATTCTGTTTCTTATAAAATCTAGTTCATCCTTCAAAGTTTATGTTACTGGTCTGAATATTTCTTAAAAGCAACTCATGACGTTCTTCAGAATTATTTTTTCAAGACCTGATCAGGGCATGTTTTAATATTTTTTTAAGAATCATAAAGTAGGAGTTTTCTAGTCAGCCAATGTCAAAAGAATTTTTTAAAAAATCCAAACGTTAATATTACAATTATGCTTAAATTCAATTTAAGTAATCTCTCCCTTAATATTCATAGTACTGTTTTAATCTATTCATGCTCTTGCTGTTATTAAAATGAGAAAAGACTCCAAGTGCAGTAAGAACAAAGAGTATATTTGGCATTTCCAGATGAAGTAATACCTATATAAACAGATTTCCAGTTACACATTACATTTCATCAAGACAACAAGTCCATCAACTGTACAGGCCTTAAATGACTCTTCATTTTCATCACTTAGGTTAACGATAACTATGAGTTTTTAAATAGTAGATTAAATTTAAACCATTGACAACTTAATTGGGCATAATAATATAGAAAGATTGTAGCTAGGATTAAATTAGCAACATAGCTTCTGAACCTGTTTAATTTATAACAAATTACCTTCAAGTTGCAACAGAGTTGGACATACACCACAGATTTAATGCAAACTTTTCTAACCTTATCCAAACTTGTTCAACTTGCAAAGTGTACCTTGGAAGAAGACCAGGGTATCATCTAGATTCACAACAGAAATCTTGGAGTATAGATAAAATTATTTTTTAAAAATATGTAGAGATGTGTTATCCTGCCTCAAGAAAGGCTTCTTAATGTAAGTGTAAGCTGCCTTACAGCAATAAATTCAAACTGATTATACTTAATAATCTATTTCCCCTATGAAAACTTTTTTTATCATTTTTCCCAGGGATATGGAATGAACTGGACTTACAAGCTGTAAGTCACTGGTTCAAATCACATGATCTCTAATACTAGTTTTTAAGGATTGTGCCAGGGCTTTTCTAGAACCATTACTTATAAAGGCATCATTAAAATAGAATTGTCTGATTAAATCGACAATTGTTCAACTTTTCTGTCAACTTTTTGTCCATTATCTGAGATGGTTTCCATGTGCTATATAAATGGCTTTCAAATTCAGAATTGGCAGAAGGTATAATGGCCAACACATTCCTTTTTTCCAAATGTTAAAGAAATGTATTTCACATCCTCCTCTATAATGATATGCATTACATATGTTCTTTCTTTAATATATTGTCATAATGGATCACTGAAGAATCCTGTTCATCATAAGACAGAAAAGCAGTCAAGTATTATAGTCTACTACCATTTCTGAAAACGTAAGAAGGCACTAATAGGAAACTGAATACAAAATCATGAAATGTATCATAATTAGGAAATATGCTTCTAATCTTACCAAAACAGATAATGAAGACTTTATTGATTCATAATGTGTTGATAAAACACCTATTTTTTTAACACACGCATCTGTTTATAAGTTTAGGTAAATACTTAGAACATATCTATTTAACAGTAAAATAAATATATAAATGAATATAAATAAAATAATTTAAAAACAAAAGTAGCATTTATACTACTTCAAAGCATAATCAGAAATCTCCATTCGTGAATCCATAGGAAGTTTGGTGTATGGAATTTATACGAATTGACGAAGCCAAGTTTTCCTCAAGTGGATATTGATGCTTGAGGGTGTCACGGATACATTCAAGTTTTCTCTTGTCAACAATATAGAACTAGTTTGCCACTGCCTCTGTTTGTTTGTTTTTTAATTTTCCAATCTAATCTTAATCTGGGATTCCGTGGTGTTCTCCCATCCAAGCACCATTTGGTCTGCCTTGCTTGATTTTTGAGATTAGCCAAGGTCAGCTAAGTGCTGCCATCTAGCTGGCCATTTTGGAAGATACTTTTGTCATTAAATGATTACACTATGCCTTTCTATATTCAATAAGTCAAAACATTACTTGCAAACAGATAAGGGATCTTTCTGCACTTTTATTTTGCTTTTTGCCTTTTTCCACCATTTCAACTTCCTTTCTCCTTGCTTGTTTACTTTTTACTCATGTTATTAAAATTTAATAAATTACCTTAAAAACAAGGGAGAACATTAATCAAGGCCACTAACTTATTCTGTTCAAATTGAAAGATGTGCAATTAACTAGGTGGCTCAGACTTTTAGGGAAAATAAATGATTATGCTTATGATTTATTTATTTATTTATTTATTTATTTATTTATTTATTTATTTTTATAACAATAGATCATCAACTGTGCAATATGATTATACATGTATTCAAAAGTCAAGTTCTGTTCATGTGTCATTCATTTATACAGAAATCATTTTTAACTCTGAACGTTGCACTATCTGTGGTTATGAAACCTCAGAAAAACTTTTAAGAAACTGCAAACACAGATGGTTTATATTCTAAATCAGGGCTGTCAAACTCACAGCCCGTGGGCCGGATGTGTCATGCACTGGCCACACCCATCCTCGCTTTAGTGAAGGGGGTAAAAGTTGTGATATGTCATGTGATGACACCATGACAGCGCAAGTTTGACACCCGTTCTAAATCATGTACAAGGACTTTCAAAACTGCTCATACACTACTTAACAGCGTGGATGTTAAGCTATCCAAAAGAAAGCATAAGACAAAAGTAATTTAAATTAAAATCAAATGCTTTCAAACTCCAAGTTGTTTTAAACTACTGCTTTAGCTGCCTGCCAACAGGCAAGCATTAAGTCATGGCATTGGCTTTTATGGGTGAGGAGCATTCTACCGTGTCCTCAATGGATGATGAGAAAGTCTGCAAATTCTCCATTATTGAATATAATACCAACAGCAGTCTTAAAAAGGCCAGTGTGTTGAATTAAACCCTGAACAATTCCCTAGTCCACTAAAATACTGGAAGATATATAAAATATATAAAACTGGAAAATATAAATATCCTTATTCATGATTAACAAATTTACAAAATCTCTTGGTTTCAATTTAAACAAGATTAACATTTCCAACACTCACTTTCTAACTATGATTGGGCATTATCACGAAAAAGCACAAAAGAAAAATTATAACTAAAGCAAAGCAAAACAAAACACTTCATGTTCATTTGAAACTACAGTAATCATATATTCTGCCAAAAGAAAAACAGTAAGCAAAAAGGAGAATGGTAGCTGAATTTATTTATTGTACTTCAAACAATTTCTAGCACATTACTGTGAAAAACCCAATGATTATTTTTATAGTTGGGCAATGTTAGGTCAGTGTAATTTTAATTCTATCTACCTGTAATGTGTAATTAGAAATAAATCTGTTTCATTTATATGCAAAATATTAAATTGTTATACAGATAGGATGCCATCATAATGCTTGCAAGTATGTTATCCTTATGTTAAATTTCTGCAGAAACTACTTTATTTTTGTTCAGCAACATACTTCATAAGTTTTTAAAATGTTGCTGAAATATATTTGCAATAAATAACATTTTCAAAATCCTTAAAGGTAGTTATTAACCCTCTATCTTACCAATGCAATGATAAATAATGACTGCACTCATGTACAAAGTAGAAATATGAATAAAAGTTTTCATTTCTTTGTATCAAAGTATTTTACAGCTAATAATTTATAAGCAATTGGTTTTATTATGGTAGCCCTAAATCAGGGGTGTCAAATTCGATTTGATTGACAGTTGCATCAGGGTTGTGTTTGACCTCGGGGGGGTGAGGGGAGCATGGCCCAGGTGAACATGTCCAGCTCGACGTCACTCCTGTCGGGGGCGCATGTAGTAGCTTGAGCGCTCTGCCAGTGAAAACAGGCTCCAGAGCTCCATTTTCAGCTGCCATGGCCTCCTGCAACCCTCTGCCAGTGAAAATGGAGCTCCCCATGGAGCTCGGGAGCCTGTTTTCACTGGCAGAAGCACCATGGGCCGGTCCTTCGCTGATTCCAGGGCAGCTCTGTGGGCCAGATCTAAGTACCCCATGGAGTGGATCTGGCCCCCGGACCTTGAGTTTGACACCCCTGCCTTAAATCTATCTCTTCCTTGGAAAGAAAAAAATTAAGCAATTTTATGAATCAAGTCAAAGCACTGGGTACAAATCCTAAAGAACTTCCTCTCTCAAGTGTACTATTTGCACTCTCAGACCTTCCGAAGGTGCTTTCTTTCAAAATGCAACTGGACTTTCTTCTTTTGCTTGAAACCATTTCCCTTCTCATCCAAGAAGCTTCCTCAGTTCTGAAAGCTTCTTCAGTTCTGGTTTCATAACTAAAGAAGCTTCTTGGATGAGAAGCAAAATGCCTTCAAGCAAAACAAGAAAGCCCTGTTGCCTTTTGAAAGAAAGCACCTTTGGGACAGCCATGACACGGATGACTGAGAATCTCCATAGACGTTGCACTCTCAGAGTTTGGGAACAAACTGTACCTCTAGAAAGGAGGTAAAAACAGAAGTTTTCTTCATTACATACAATATCTCTAAATACTCTAAAAATGGAAATTCCCTAAATAAATGGCCTAAAATTGGAAATCCTAATCTAGAAACAAATCTATGATCAAAATGGTTGCCATTTACAGGAAGCATATCTTTAAAATAGTTAACGCTTTTAGGTTGCTTGCTAAATGAACAGATTTTTTTTTGTTACCTTTAACTACTGTCAAGCTGAATGCAACTTACTTGCGTGAGATCGGGAATATCGCCTTTGTCAATTCCAACTTGCTGTGGATCAAGAAAGAAATAAATGAAAATAAAATTGTTTCAAGTTTCACATTTGTGATCACAAACCAAAAAGCAATATAAATCATCAAGCAACAACAGGTGAACTGAATTGTTAAGTGTAACATCGTTAATTGTCATCTGACAGAGAGAAACTTCTAGAAGCTTTCAAGACTGAACACAGCCCTTTGAGATAAGCCAGGCCAAAAAAACAGACACTTTGTTCGATTTAACAAATGCAACTCTGTTGTTGTAAACCAGGGATGTCAAACTCGTGATGACATGTTGTCATCACGTGACATATTGCAATTTTTTTCCCCTTCGCTAAAACAGGGGTGGGCGTGGCCAGCACGTGACACATGCGGCCCGTGAGTTTGACACTCCTGTTGTAGACTTTAGTAATCCAATTTTATTTAAGTGATATTAATTAATCAATCAATTAAACAAATAAACAAGTGTATTTTCAAGTTTCTCTCTGTCCCATCTTATAGTAAACAATCCCAAGGTTTTTAGTTGTTTTTTAAATACATCCATTAGACTTATTGTACGTCACTCAGAATCATCTTGGAGTTTGGCAGTTTTAACAAATACAACACAATCAACAAAATAAAGATGAATTTTTTTCTTATGCTTGCTTTAATCTCTGGATTGTGTAACAGTGTTAATTCTTTCATACATTCTCCAAGTATATCTCTATTTTATTTTTTTTTACAATTTGAGGCATAGGTCTCTGGGACTTCTTTGTACATACTGTACCATGAAGCATTCAACTGAAAAACCATACAAACATTGGATGTTGAAAACCAACCACATGGTGATTACTTCCATTAGTTAACTGTCATTTCTTTCCGTTTTAGGAATATTCACTACTAGTTAAATCACAAATCAACGTACTATTGTTTTAAATGTGTAACTGACATTAAATATAATCATTATGTCTTCCATCTTCCGGTCTTTTTCACAAAATTCAGTACATTGCAGAATATTTGCAATCTTTACAGCCTATTATTCTTTCTATGAATGTTTCACTTACTTCTGCAACTTTAAGAAATTCTGATACTCTCGTCATCCTAGTAAGAAACCGCTTATAAATTTCAAGGGCATCTTTGCACTGTCCTTTCTTCATTTCAAAAAACTTCTCTGGAAGAGATACATTTGACAATCTCAGTCTCTAATATTCTTCATAAGCAGAACATCTGAAGACTTGACATTTCACTATGAAGAAGAATCTTCATAAATGGTATTATTAAAAAGATGGCAGAAAACAATTACGGCCAGATTTGTTTTTTGTCCTATTCCACCCAGCAAACTTCTATGAACAATCCCAATTAAAAGTTTTATTTTATAGTATTCCCTAACCTTAATTCTTTTTCTTTCTTTAAACTGAAATCCCAGGAAAATGTGTTTCTAAGACAAAATCGACAATGAATTAAAAAAAAACCTTAGTTAACAGAGTGTGTTTGCAACCATTTGCTAGATACAACTATTTTTTTCCCCTGATAGGGGCTATTTATTTGGGTGAAAGAACAAAAACATAAAAAGATGATCTGTGCCAAATAGGAAGTTTGCTTCATTAATACATTGCCAAAAGCGTATGCTGAAGTGCTTATCTAAGCATCACTAAATACAGTATTTGGACTCAGCCAGATGTTTGTAATAAAAAGCAAGTCTTCAATTATTAAAATAGCAAAACAAGACTCTTGCCTTGAATTTGCTACCTGGATTGTTGAGACTTATTCTTCCACAATAATAAGAGCCGTGGTGGCGCAGTGGTTAGAATGCAGTACTGCAGGCTACTTCTGCTGGCTGCCGGCTGCCTGCAATTTGGCAGTTCGAGTGTCACCGGCTCAAGGTTGACTCAGCCTTCCATCCTTCCAAGGTCAGTAAAACGAGGACCCAGATTTTTGGGGGGCAATATGCTGACTCTGTAAACTTAGAGGGGGCTGTAAAGCTCTGTGAAGAGGTTTATAAGTCTACAGTAGTGGCCAAAATTGTGGAAACCTTTTGGGAAAAGTGTATTTTCTAAAACTAGCTAATAATACCAATTTTTTTTTTGAGTAGGACCATAAAATTATATATCAATGGAAAGATAATTTAATCAAGAATGTAATGCAATCACATTTATGAAGGATTTGCTATTAGAATAGCAGTTACAGTATAAAGAAGAAAAGTGAAACACATAGAAAAAACGAGATATACAAAAATTATCATCATGTCAATTAATAGTTGGGTAACCTTTAGCATGAATTACGGCCTTACAATGTCTTCCCATAGAGTGAAACAAGTCTTTTAGCTCTGCAGCTGTTATAATGTGAAACCAAGATTGAATGATTGCTTCTATTAACTCGGTTTTATTGCTGGGTCGCTTCTGACTAACAAGTTTCTTTAGTCGGCTCCATAGATTTTCAATTGGGTTAAGGTCTGGGCTATTCCCAGGCCATTTTAGCAGTGGAATAAGATTATCTTGAAACTCCAAAAAAAAAGTGGTGTTATTAGCCATCAAACTTCAAAAATACACTTTTCCCAAAAGGTTTCCACAATTTTGGCCACTACTGTAAGTGCTATTGCTATAATGACACTGGCAACGGTGCTGGTTCTTATTGCTTAATGCAAGTTGCCTAACTAAAATGCTTAATCATAGAGATGTTCCACACCTATGATTAGTTAGTCAGTCAGATTACAGTATTTTTTGGGGGAAAAGATTTAGTCTTCTTTTGAAAGAATATGACCAAAAATAATCTGGCTACAATCATAGGTCCAGAAAAGAATCACATACCTAATAAATTAATGACGCCATCATTGTAACAAGCAAAAAGCTTGATGAGATCTTTGAACAGAAGCATAAATGCAGCATTTATGACCCCATTTGTTAGTTCATTTGGATGAACCTGTATAAGAAAAGCCCATGAATTATTATAAACATACAACATTCAGAGTAGCTTTTCTTTCGGCACAATGTAAAACATTAGCAGATATATTTATTGTTCAGATTAAGAAGTCTAAACAGAAAGTATGCTTCTGAAGAGACAGTAAATTCAGCAATGCTAAACTACAAGAATGAACAGCTCAGGTTAGGCTGTTAGAAATAATGAAATCTAGATAAACCCAGTAAGAAATTGAATATTAATGCACATTTTGAAGTTTGTGTAACATTAATAGTGAAATGATGACACTTGGTTATGACCTTCAATGAAGCGCAAAAAAGTAATACAATCTTCAGTCTTCAGCCATTTATTTTTTTCCGCAGCTTGACAAAATACAATCACTTTCCTTTTACAAGTTAAATGTTTCATAGTTTTTTGTAATATTCAAAGTAAGAGGTGTTTTTCTGTAACCATAAAAGTTTAAGGAAAATATAAGCCCGTACATCAAATTCAAGAAGTGCATCTATTTGTCCTTGTAATATTGGCATGCTCTTCAGTAGTTTTTCCGGGGGCATCGTCCTCATTACACCATCAGCCCTGAGGAAACAAAAGCAAACCCAATTTATACATTTTATTGTATAACAAATACTTTGAGGCAATCTGCAGCTTTTTGAAAAATGTTATATTCAATTCTGGATGAAATAGTCAAATAATCTTATGCTTGTAATACTGTCATCTGAAATTACCATTAATATTGATAGATTACTGGAAATAAAGAAAAAGAAATATTGTATCTAAATATTTATTATCATCATCAACTAGAAATTGTTAATTATCAATCAATACTATGTAAATATCATTGTACTGAAACAATATAACATATTAAGGTTTGTAAAAACATAAGAAAAAAAAGGGAAATATTAGTCAAATATATTAATGGCAACTCAAATGTCACAAGAGTAGTATTAACCTCATTAATAAATCTTCAAAATCTGTGGCCAAGGTCTTGGCATCTGCCAAAAACTGAAAACATCATTACCGACATTAGCTGAAGGTTAAATATCCCTATGAGTCTATAGGAAGAATAAACATTATAATAAATATTACTTCAGGACAATATGTACCTTTAAAAGGATTCCCATGTAATAAGGATAAGTTAATAAGAAAATGTTTGTGCAATACGCAAACCACCCAGTTTTCATTATCTAAATTATTACTTATGAAGATGTGATTTTTAGCTTTCCCAATTTCAGCTCAATTGTTAGGCCGAACTCATATTTGACCTCTCTTAATGTCTTTGCAATGGATCGGCTCTTGTTTTAGGTAAAAGTCATGTATTTTTCCAGCATTAAAAACTAGAAGCTGAGAATGAGGCTTAAATTTGTTCCTTATTCCCATGAGAAACTGAATTCTGGGATGATCCTAGTTTGAAAAACGCAGGGTAGGTCTTTTTAAATCTTCATGGGCAAAAAACATATTAATTTTTTGTCTGTCATCTTACTACCAAAACATTAGCTCTGTTGGAACAAGAATTTGGATTGTTTAAAATATCAAAACAGCTACTTACTTATCTGAAATATATTTTAACCTTCTGATTTAGACCAAGTACATTAGCATTTTATGAAATGTTTATCAAATTTTAATACTTTAACTTAGTATAATTTAGTTTCAAATGATCTAAATCTGCAGTTCAATTTTATAGAAAATTGAAGTATATCATTATCCAGGTCCTTCCAGCTTATTCTATTCTACAATTAATATTGGTAATTTGCAAGAAGATTGGAATAAAAAGAATGAGTATCCTATATACCAGATGGGATATTTATCAAAGAGTGGCTGTCCAACTTCAATAGATTGGAAGTAATATGACAGAATGCATGTTTTAGATTTGTTTCATGATCGTCCCATTTGACTTATTTAATGTTGGGAACAGTAATAAAGTTCTATATCCAAATGCTATTTGAAATATATGCTGAAAAACTAGAATTTGATTCCTAAGATTTCTGGATTTATTGTGCACCGAGGATAGCCAATATATTGTTTTATTTTAATGGAGACAACATTAAACCGATTTAAAATCATGGACTGATATTGACTTATTTTCCATTTATGAATTAACTTTGTATCATTTATAGGGAAAGGCTGACTAACATTATTCTATGTGATCAGGATTTAATTTGCCATTTAAAAACTGAGTATGTTCTTCTGTGTTTTAGTCCTTTTATTTCTTCTTTGCATCATGATTTCTTTATTTTTTATATGTTAAAGTTTATAGTTTTAAAAAAACATATTGGATATGTAATCTCCGGAGTGTCTAGAGGTATAATCTGCTGCTTGGCAACAGAAATTTCTCCAACATGAAAGACTTTAATGAGTCCCTGTGTTTTGCCTGGGAGTCAGATGGAAAATACTATTTTTTCCCCTATGAAAGTACTGGGATGTAGCCATATAAGCCTGAAAGTTAGAAAGGGAGAGAGTCCATCTGACAAGCAAAGGTTTAAGCTTTTGCTACAGCACACTCAATTAAAAGCTGGGAAGTTGCAATGGTAATTGAATTTGAATAGGTGGTAAAAAAGGAAGTAACATTATACCTAATAAAAAACTTTTGAGATTTTGATGTTGGCATAAACAATGGTTTCAAACATAAGTCTTTAGCCATTTTTAATAGGCCATTAGCACTGGGAAATGTGCAAATGTGATTGTAGAATCTTACGTTAGTTAAAAATAAGTTCTGTATGAAATATGGCCACAAATCATAAGGGAATGAACCCTTCAGTGATCTATTCCATACACACTCAGATACTTTCTGATTGCATCAGGAACTATGGTGCAATGTTCTCTACAAGAGCTGGGTGCAAATCTGGCCTGCAGGCGTGCCTTACAAAGATCATCTCTTAAACTAGGCTGATAGTCAAGTTTCCTCGAAGCCAATTTAGCTAGAGACTGTTTCACTGAGACTCTTCCCCCAAAGACATGCCCTTAAGTGAGAAAGCAGTCCTATTTGATAAAGATCTGATAACGCATGTATGATTCCCTCACAAGGCAAAAAAGGCACAATGGATGTCTTGTCAGTTTATTGCCACAGTTCTACTACTTCCTGATGGGTGCTCTGATGGCCATAAAACCCAAGCAGCAACTTAGTTCAAAAGACTAAAAGTTGAGAGGAACAAGATCCAAGTATTAGAGGAGGAAGAAATCAAAGATGTTACTACTAAAATCGTCAGAAAAAAACTGAGGGAAAGGGAAGGAATTCAATTTTTAAACAGAACATGGTGTGAGAGAAGGCAGGAATGTGGTGCCTTTGCCCTCCCAAGCTCATTTTTTGCTGCGACAGCCTCCTGTAACACTCTGCCAGAGAAAATGGAGCTCGGGAGGGCTACGCACAGCCCTCCTGAGCTCTGTTTTCGCTGGCAGAGTGCTTGGGCCGCCACAGGCGCCTCGACACAAGTGATGTTGCGCTCGCCATGCCCCCCCTGGCCACACACACCTGCCCCCCCCAGGTGAAACACAACTCTGATGCGGCTCAATGAAACAGAGTTTGACACTCTTCTTCTATTGTATAAACACACAAAACAATCTATGTTATACTTAATAAATGGCAATACTTGCATGCCAGAACTCTTTTTAACACGTTTTCAGTTTGATTCCTTTTTAATGATTCACACGAATATAATAACAGGAGATTGTTAGAAATAATTACAGCAACATTCAATTTGTTGTATTGAATAGTACAATATAGTACAGGACACTGTCAGACGTATTTACATCAACATTCAATTTAGGTTGGGTTGGGTTGGGTTGGGTATTGTTGGGTTGGGTTGGGTTGGGTTGGGTTGCGTTAAGATAGGTAGGATAGGATAGGATAGGATAAGATAGGACCAGAAAGAATTACAACATTCAATTACATTGCAACGACAATATTGATACTAAATTAGGACAGCTTACCCCTTTTTTACTCTTGCAAAATCAAATGCCATTTGTCTGTATGAAAATGCTTTTTCATTCAAATATCTACTGTAGCGCCTGATAAAAGTTGACATATCGTATCCTAGAAAAAGAAACCGTAATATGGAGAATTTTGATTTATTAATTTATTACAGTGAGTGAAAAAAAATGATAATGTTAATGATGCAAACCTATTGGGTATTTCAGTCATTATTCCAACCACTCTAAAAGTCTAAGTAATAAAGGGCTCACTTGTACAATAATTGCCTAGCTATTGACACCGAACCAAGAATTAGTTATTTCTAATTTATTAGTATAATATATATAGTTTTTTTGTTCTTTCTCAATCAATGAATATTTCCCCAAATCTCTTCTTTAAATATAGGATGTCACATTAATAAACCCCAAAGGGAGAGTAGAGAGTATCTTGTAAATTTCAAGATACAATAGTTTTGTTTAACAGACAACACTTGTTTACATTTTGACCTAAAGAACTGTTAAACTAGAAAACAACTGTTGGATCATTGTGTATTGGATGCTGATAAAATAAAGACAAGCTGCAGTATATGATTGATAGGACTATGATGAAAGAATGAATTCTCCTATCAATATCCCTATAAAATTTTACTTAGCTCTGCAATGTGTTCATGAACTTTTGCTGCAGAGAGAGGCTTACATGCAGTATAGCAGAATTATGCAATATTTGCATTGCCAGGATTTAATTCATAGAATCCTATATGGAGTTATTTTGTTGATAGCCTTGGGGAAAGAGTACACTACTAAAATTTTAGGAATCAAAAACAACTTTTCATCTTAGAAGGTTTTCCCCCCTTTTTATTTTTTCTTTGCACTGTCTCTTTTCCAATTAACCTGGCTGTGGTATATTTAAACCTTTCTGCATTAAGAGAACAAGGCACCTACATTCCTCCTAAGATACTCACATCAACAAACTTCAAGTGACAGCCTGCCAAACCATATTTCAGAGGAATTAACAGATGTAAGGCTGCCTACAGATTTTTTTTTTTTTTAAACAAAACATGTTTACCAGGAATTGGAAACTCAGACTAAACTGCCTAGGTCTGACATCATAGCAAAGAATCAGTATAACAATCCTTTGCAGAATACTGAGCCTGGTATAAGTTCTTTGCTGCTTATTAAACAAAAATGGCCATTCATTATTAAGCATCCAACTTTATCTTTGATTTTTATCCTCATTCGATATCAGACAACCATATCTGGAACAAACACATAAACACATACAAATAAATTTACTTATTTTAATGACACAATCTTTATTAAATTAAAGCCTGTTTTCCGGAATGTAAGTTTTTATTCACACACCCTTCACACTAAGGACTAGTTTTTCTCCTTGTTGATTTTCTTAAGAAAAATGCTATTTTTTTAAAAAAATAAAAATAAAGTGGTATTGTTTCACTTTAACTGTGACTTAAAGTAACAATGAGGCAGTATCTCAAAGTGCTTAGAAAGGTTATTTTGGTGTGTTTCAAAAAGTACACAGAAATGTAGATTAAGAGCAAAGAAAAATTTAACCTTTACTGTTTAGGTTTGTGATATTTGATTTGATCTAAATATGTACGACTAAACAACTATGAAAAAAATGTTATGTTTCTGCTCATGTTATTTTCTGTAAATAAGCTACCATACTAAACTTGATAAAGAGAATGGTTTTTCTTACCATGTGATCCGCTTTTGTCCAAAAAATTGCTGAGATTGAATAATGTGTTTCTAGATGCCAAATATTGAATAAATCTCTAAGAGGGAGAAAAACAATAAAATGAATTATATCTCGCTTCCTTTTTCATGACAGATCTCTAAACATATTTTATTTTTGCTAAAAAAATGAAGTATTTCATTACATAATTAATATCTAATTTGTACATATCTCTAGTTATGTGTGTCAGCTTATATACCTAGACACAGATGGCTGTTCACAAATCTGAATATGCACTGAATACTTCCATATAAAAAAAAAAAAGTTAAACCATTCATGTTGTATTTAGGCATACCAATGTTAGAAGTGAATTATTTGAACCTATGACAAGTTTTAATCTAAAAATTAACAGACAACTGCGTTTTACATACAGTTAGTAAGTACCTCTGATCATATGTAAAATGCAGTTAACATACTGCTTCTTTGAACAAAACTGACACAACAAGATTACTGCTAACATATACTAAACAACCCATGTCTTGTTGGGTCATCATTTCAAAGTTCCTTCCCTAAATAGAAAAACAGAATGGTCAACAGCAGGCAAAAAAAGTAGTGGAAGCAAGAGCAATTTCTGACTTCCTGCCGGCTTTCCCATTGACTTTCCTTGTGGAAATTTGGCAGGGAGCACCAGAAATCTCCTTCCCTTCCGTTTCCCGCAGGCAGTAAAGGAAGCAGGCTGGGTGGGGCAGGGAAGGAGGGATTGTGAGACTAGTTAAGAAACTGTCATGCAACACTGAAAATAAAGATCAGGTTGAAGGATGTAGCAGCAGCCAACAGCACTAAAACAGCCACAACTTTCCAGCTTTCATTACCTTGTGTGTTTTAAATTGAGGGCCAAATTTTATATATCGGATTTTAATTGGTTTTAAATTTTATAAATTCATGTGTTTTAATATGGCTGTACACCGCCCTGAGTCCCTCGGGAGAAGGGTGGTATAGAAATTTAATAAAACTTAAACTTAAACCTTGGGAGTCATTGAGCCCAAATTTTGGACAGATTCTATAAATTAGCTCATTAGAGGTGCCTTGATTAAAAAATGGTTTCCCTATGTGCACCATTTCTCCCAGTTAAAGTTCATGACAGGTTAAAGTTCACGACAACATTTGGCAAAGTAGACCACAACCTACTTCTTGCTAAACTAAAAAAATGTGGGATAGACAGCATCCCCACCAGATGGAGTTATAACTGGCTGACAAACCGCACTCAACGTCTAGTTCCCCAATGGAACTACATCTATATGGAGGGAAGCAAGCAGTGAGCTACCTCAAGGTGCCATTTCAGCCACAGTACTCTTCAATATCTTTGTGTTCTGAGAGTTTTAGTGGTATATAGATTATATTAAGGAAAGTATTGTTTTCCATTTGAATTCCAATTCAGGAAAATTAAAGATCACGTTACTCTTACAGTGCAAGAAATTATTCTGGATAAACAATAAAATAATACTCCATAGTCTAAGTAAAAGAGTAGGGACCTCACTCTATTTATATGCTAGGTTTCTAAAAGAACAAATAACGTAACCAATGTAGAGAAATACCAGTTCACATAAAATAAGTTCTCACTGCCCTCCAGTTTTAGATAAAGAATTGTTTTCTTTACTAGGCAAAAACTGGTCGTGTATGGGATATCAGCAGATATTTATTGAAACTGATAAAGGAGACTCTGTAAAAAAAAAAAAACCTTTAAATATAAGTTTTGAAGCAAATACTTTGCCATGCACTCAAAGTAAAAAAAACAAAACAAAATGAGATTTCCGTTCATAAATACATACATATAGTATAAGAAAATTTAAAAGATTTCCTGTTTTAAAAAATTATGAAAATATGTGTAGATCAAAGCACTTTTCTTTGTATATCAGAGAAGTATAGAGATTTTATTTTTACATAATAACACTAAACTCTTTCAGGGGATTCTAACATTGCATGACCAAAGGCTTAACTGCCTAATGCAGTTACCTACCTAATTCCTGAATTTCCATAACCTCCAAGATCTATTTCAAATGACCCCCAAACTCCAGAGCATATCTATTAGATGCATGGAACCAGGAGCAAAATCCAGCAGGTTCTGACAGGTTCTGGAGAACCGGTAGCGGAAATTTTGAGTAGTTCGGAGAACTGGCAAATACCATCTCTGGCTGGCCCCAGAGTGGGGTGGGAATGGAGATTTTGCAATATACTTCCCCCAGGAGTAGGGAGGGAATGGGGATTTTGCAGTATCCTTCCCCTGGAATGGGGTGGGAATGGAGATTTTGCAGTATCCTTCCCCTGGAGTGGGGTGGAAATGGAGAGTTTGCAGTATCCTTCCCCTGCCACGCCCACCAAGCCACACCACAGCCCCGCCCACAGAACCAGTAGTAAAAAAAAATTGAATTTCACCACTGCATGGAACGCTGGGGTAGAATTATCTCCTTCAGTAAGCAGGGTGGATAATTTATTCTCTAAAATTTTCATACAGAAAATCCCACATAACCTAAATATTTTATATTGCCTTAACAGTGTATCAGATAAGTTCACTACGTGCTATCACTTTTTCTTTTTTTAGAATCTATGAGACAAACACAGGCTTTCTTAACAATCCCTTCCTTTAGCTTTGAGGATTAAAATGCTTACCTCGTTGCCATGAACCATTAGATGATGTGTTGTAACTAAGGCTTTGAAGACAACAACCCAACTAGTGTTTGTCGCTCTCTCAAAGAGGGTATCAGCCATTTGTGGAATGTTGACATTTGTCTCATTTGTGGCCTGGATTAGGTCTACAATATTTAGGAAGGAAAGAATAGTAACAGTAAATATAGAGAGAAGATGATGTACTGGTTAAAGAGAGTATAGTTACAAATTACTGACCAAAATCATTATACGATACAGTAGTAATTTCACTAAAAAAAGAAATTTAAGGTTAAAAATAAGTCATTCTTAGAAATGTATATAATACTTAGAAAAGCCAATAAAAAATAAAATGGAAAACAGTTCCTTATTGGATGGCCTAACATTATTGCTATTGCCAAAGTTTATTTTGTGAGAGTTTGTTCTTGCAGTAAAAATAACAACGGGAGAAGCAGATAATAAATATGTGGCCCAAGTCCATTCTGGGTTTGGCTCAATTAAAATTATAGCCATATTTGTGTCTCTATATAAATGTTTTGCTGTTTTAATTTTCAAAGTCCCGCCATTCCCATATCAGAAGAATACTGTAACCAATTAATAAAACATATTCTTCCTTTTGCTACTGACTTTATAGATTTGCCTTCAAAATATTAAATAAGTACTGTAACTAGCACTTTTGAGTACTTGTACAAGGAACTTTTTTTTTACATTATTCTCTCATATCCATTTCTTCTGTAACAGTTCATGCCACAAAAGCTGTAGCACAAGGAAATTCATTAATTGAGACTTTTCTACTTTGGGCCAATACATGCCAATACATGCAGAGTTGGTTTAGAATCAGTTAAGACGTTTATCTTTTCAGTTTAGTTAAGCAAAACTTTTAGAAGTAAATTGAGGATTATATCTATACCTGTATTTGTAACTGCATTTACACATACATACACACACCACAGAGAGGGAGAGAGAGGGAGGGAAAGAACCTATGTTTTTTACACATGACTGGATATTATACTATAAGTTTAGAACTGAATAATTAAATTATTGTTGCCCAAATCAACTCTCCTTTAAGGCAATAGATAACTGAAATAGATACAAAGATGTCATGCAGGGGCAGGTTTCAAATCCCGTCACTACTGGTTTGCTCGGGAGCGTGCGTGCGCTTGCATGCGCAGAAGCATCCAGGCGGGTGGGAAGAGCCTCCCGCCACCACTACATGTTCGCCCGATCCGGGGCGAACCGGTAGCAACCCACCACTGATGTCATGTTACAAACACAAAACAAGCACACAGAAAACAGCAGGTATTATCTCGATTTAAATATGTCTACCCAGTCATAGTACATTTTATTGATTTAATAACAATTTTATTTTTCTTTCTTGTAAGCCTGTCTAGAAGCTCAGTGACCTAATCATGACATGCTACAGTAGAGCAGATTAATGTGAAGCAATTTATATTATTGCAGATTTATTCTTATCACTATGCTCATATCGATTCCTATGATGATCATATTTCTTCCTGTTGTATTTCAGTAAGAACTGCTATTATTTATAGATTTTAATCTTAGTTGCTATAGAATCTACTACTTATAAAGCTCCTGGACATCCACATCGATATGGAAGGTATAAAGATCAATACAGATTTAACATTCAGGATTCATAAGCAATAATTTAAAGTCATTTCCTATTATTATATTCAAAGTAGCTCAGGTACACCTTCCTGGCAAAACAACTTTCTAGACTAGAATCAGTTCTTCTCCTGAAACCGGTACAGTAAAAGCCCATATATCCACAGTACAGAATAGGAAAACTCACCGCAGCCAACTCGCCATGCCACAATCAACTTGCCATGGCCAGTTCGCCACTGCCAACTCACCATGGCCAACTTGCCATGGGACAAATCAACATTTAAAATTATAAAATTAATATTTTAGTTTTTGTCATTCACATTTCATTTTGTCCCTCCTTTGGCATCCTTTCTTTAATGATTCTCTTTCACTATTTCTTCAATATTACTGTAACTCTTGTCCCGTGGTGAGTTGGCCACAACAAGTTGCCATAGATCCTCCACAATACTGTGTATGCTTGGAAAATTATTCTAGAAAGTTCGTGTGAGCATAGCACTCCTCTGCTATTACAGTAATTAAATCAGCCTGGTGGCTTTAAGGCTTTTGTATGAGCCTGAAAAAAGATGTGGCTGCTTTAAGAATTACATTAACTTTTAATGTAAACCATCCTTCCAACAATCATTCAGACTAGTATGGATACCTGAAAAAAACAGGAGTTATTTTAATAAATGGTAAAGAGGTAATATGAAGTAAAAAATACTTTTTCTAAATCATTTTAAGGAATGCACTGTACTGATGCACAGCAATAATTTTTAATTCTTCGAACACATATTTATAAATTCCATGTTTAAAATCAAATGAGAAAGAGATGCATATGTATACATAAGATGGCACATTTCTCTATACCAGGGGTCTGCAACCTTAAACACACAAAGAGCCATTTGGACCCCTTTCCCACAGAAAAGAAAACACAAGGAGCCACAAAACCCTTCCCGTGCCTGATTATTTCTTGAGCGGCCACAAAACTAGCATATGTAGTTGAATTAAACATTCTGTTTTTTTCGGAAAGTTTTCTTTTCTTGGATTTATCCATGGTTGGCCTACCGGGGGTTGAAAAGCTCAAATAAATCATGTGCCAGCGGGTGTCACACATTGGCAGTTGTGATGCATATTTTGAGTGACAGGGAGCCGCAGCAGAGGGGCGAAAGAGCCACATGTGACTCCAGAGCCGCAGGTTGCTGACCCCTGCTCTATACGAAGAGGTTCATGAGGCAGGGAGTTAAAATTGTTTCAAAGAGAGCAGGTAGCAATAAAATTATTGCTAAATAATCATTGTTATTGCTAAATAATAAAATACACAAATGATTGTGACATAGGGAAGGTTATACGATACACTGTTAAATGCTTCATCACGGCACGCTCACCACTCTCTAAATGTAATGCAGCAGTTGTAAAGTCACCACAATAGCACATGATCAATGATTTCTGGATATGTTGAATCAGAGGGAATGATGAACAGGGAGAGTTGCTTTCATTTCCCAACATCTGTCATCCAAGGCAGCACTCTCATTCTGATCATAAGGATGACTTCAAGACAATTGTAATTATCACCTCACAGAAATCTACACCAATCTGACCCAAAGGGGGGGAAAACCTACTTGAAAAATATGGTCTTACTTCATACAGGTAGTTCTCAACTTAGGACCACAATCGGTACCAGAATTTCTATTGCTAAAGAAATGGTTGCTGAGTTGCACCCAATTTTACAACCTTTTCTGCCACAAATGTTAAGCAATTCTCTGCAGTTGTTAAGTAAATCACTAAACAATTCATAAATGAATCCATTTCCCCCACTGACTTTGCTTGTCAGAAGCTATCTGGGAAGGTCACAAATAGTGATCACATTACCCCAAGATCAGGGGTGAAATCCAGCAGGTTCTGACAGATTCTGGAGAACCAGTAGTGGAAATTTTGAGCAGTTCAGAGAACTGGCAAATACCACCTCTGGCTGATCCCAGAGTGGGGTAGGAATGGAGAATTTGCAGTATCCTTCCCCTGGAGTGGGGTGGGAATGGAGATTTTGCAATATCCTTCCCCTGGAGTGGGGTGGGAATGGAGATTTTGCAGTATCTTTCCCCTGCCACGCCCATCAAGCCACACCCACAGAACTAGTAGTAAAAAAATTTGGATTTCACCACTGCCCTAGATGCTCCAACTGTTTTTAATATGTGCCAATTGCTAAGCACCCAAATTTTGATCATGTGACCCTGGGGATGCTGCAATGATCATAAGTGCAAGGACCAGTTGTATCACATTTTTCAGTGCCACTGTAACTTTGACTGGTTGCTAAACGAATGGTTGTATATTGAGAACTACCTGTACTCATCTTGGCCCTAATCTAGAAATATATAGAGCACTGGAGCTTTCAAGACACATTTAAAAGGCAGCTGGGGAATGCTAAAAGTTAACCTGGGGACAATTTCAAATCACAATCAACTTCTGGTACCCGTATAAATACAGCCATGCAACTTCCTGATGAAACTAAATATACTGTGATACAAAAAAAAATACATGCAGATTAGTAATCTGCAAACACAAACATTTCCTGATTTGGTAAATGTATTTAATTCACTTTGAACTGAGGAATACAAAATCTTAAGGGACGTTTTAGTTTGACTTAGCACACCATCTAAATGGGCGATTTGTGATTTATATAGCTGCCTATCTCAAATACATAACTCAAACATGCTTCCCCTCACTTTAGTCAGTACAAACAAGCCAATCATTATATTAAACAAATAAAACATGAATGAAATGTCAAGAAATAATGATGGCCCCAAATCGTTGGAGGAATATTTAATTTTTAGGACACTGTCAAGACAATAAGCAGGCTGAGACACTGGATCGGGGGCATGTTAGTGCTAAGAATCCTTCTACGTCCCTAGATATGGTACTGCCAGGCCCCTCCATAAAGACCAAGCAAATCTGATGAGGCATCTTTACTTTAGTCTGTCCCAGGCTGTCTGTCTGTCTGTCTGTCTGTCTGTCTGTCTGTCTGTCTGTCTGTCTGATCACTATCATCAACTGTGAACAAAAAGCTGTATCTGATTTGTTCAGCTGGGAGGGGATTTAAGCAATGATGCTGCAACTTCTCAGTTGCTAGAAGGAGCTATGGCATCTGGCCCTGCGCTCTATACCCTGACATTTTACCTCACTCCTGAAGGTGGACCATTAAAGACACAGCTGTCACTTGTCTCAAGATGGCTATGTTTGGGAAACAAAACTGCAAGCCCGGTACAATTTTGTCAGGACACAATTAATCTAGAATACATTAGATAATAGTATTCTCACAAATAGAATAGAGACCTAGTTTTTTTTTAACACCACATTTGTATACATCAGTAGTTATATTGCTTTCTCAATATAAGAATGTCTATGTCATACCCAACTACTCTTTTGTTAATGATCCATCTCTCATAACACTCTCCCATCAACCGTAAACCTTCCCTCACCCAACAACTATATGCATATTTAAAACTTTACAACTGATTTACAACTGATAGAAACTAAGATAGAGCATCACAGAGGCTTTTTTGTTTTAGCTTAATTTTTCATAACATTTATGGATAGATTTAAGGTGAATCCACTGTTTTTTCTCCAATTGTCAGTAATCAGGTTGAATTGACATCTTTTTTTAACTCCAAAGTTGCAGCACAAATTAAATAATGGTATAAAATAATGCAATGCTTTTCTCATTTTCCCTGAAAAGCACTCAATTTGAGAATTTAAAACAGCCCACCCTAATACTACAGTTGTTTATAAGCAATATATTTCCTATATGTTCTCTCCAACCTTTCTGACTTGGCGAACCGGCAGTGGCGGTGGGGCCGGGGGTGGAGGGAGAGGGGATTGTTTCGTGCATGTGCGCTGCTTTCACAAGTGTGGCTTTGAGCACGTGCATGAACACACATGCATTCATCCACCACTTCTGTGGCCCAGTTCCAAACGGGCAAAAGCCCGACACTGGGTCGTAGCCTGGGAGTTGGGGACCCCTGCTCTAAAGAGAGTTCAATATGATTTGTAACACTTTGGTAACAAATCACAGTCATGGAGGTCAAGCATTTAGGTTCTCAGTTAAAACGCAGGCAGGCTCATGGAATGATTAAATTGCTTTGAGTTAGTTAAAAATAATACAACCTGGTAGGCCCCAATTCTGGCCTTCTTTTTCATGTATAAAAGCAAGCATGGGTATATCCACAGAGACTAAGGATTTCCATTCACTGTTTCCATTTTTCAAAGGAGGAACAAGTCTGCAAATTACAGATCCATCATTTTATTAAGCACCATTAGCAAGATTAATACTAGTTTTAACATTCACATTGGAAACCAAGGGACTGGTTGGAAGAAGAAAATTTCCTAGCAGAGGAACAGAGTGACTTTAATTGACTAGTATCTCACAGTGAGACTTCAGAGATTTAATGTCTGCATTTGATTTTTTTTCCCCTTCCATTCAATCGTGTCTGATTTTCAGAAGACTTGCTGGGAATTTTTTATTATTATTTTTTTTGCAAATTCTTGCAAATTTTTTGGCAAGATTTCCTATGGAGCCCAGTTGAGTCCTTTCTGTAAATTCACTCCACTGGAGTGTATCCAGTTTTGTGTTTTTAATAGCAGTTTCCCATTCTGTCTCAAATACTGGGTGGAATAGAGAATACAGCTATCCATAGTCAACCTTTGGTTAAACCTAGATGTTCCTTCTATCAATTGGCCTAGCACCTTTAATACTGATTGATGACAATAAAAATGATAAGAAGGAAACAGAAAGACTATGATCACATGCTCTCCAACAACCAATGCCCAGATAAGCAGGGATTAATACCAGGCAAACAATCAAACAGAAAACAATATCCTAATGAGAAAACCATACCCCCCACCAACACTGGCAGGGCAACCTACTGTACATAAACAGAAAGCAATTCCACATAACAGAAACAACAGAATAAAATGCTTATACTTTTAACAGAAATAACAGAATAATAGAGTTGAAAGGGACCTTGTAAGTCATCTAGTCCCACCCTCCACCCAAACAGAAGACCCTCCACCATTTCTGACAGATGGCAGTCCATTATCTTCTTGAAAGCTTCCAATGATGAAGTTCCCACAACATCTGAAGGCAACTTCTATTCCATTGGTTGATTGTTCTCAGCCAGATTGTCAGATTGGAATTACCTAGTTGAATAATGAAATATCTGCAAGGAAACAATCAAGCTCAGAGAGTATCAAGGACTCCACACTTCCATATATTCTTTTATACTCTAATGATACTTTGTAATTTTATAACATATAATTACAAGAAATCCTCATTCCATAACCACAATTGGAACTGGCAATTTGGTTGTTAAACAAAGCGGTCTTTAAGTGAAACCACAAGTTTGCTTAAAGATAAGATTTCAGCTTTCTTTTGCTTTACAGAAGATCATAAATACAAGAATTGGTTACTTTTTATCATCACCATCTTTACCGCAAACAGCCACTAAATGAAGACTGCCTGTATTATGATAAATATAACTCACAGGTACAGATTTAATTTGTATTTCATAATTGTTGTCTTATAAAGTTTTATATTTTTATTGTTTTGAGTTCCATAGTAACTTCATACTGACAGAGAACAAAAAACTATTTCACAACTTTATAGTTGACGTCCATAAAATTTACAAATATGGGTTATTCTTATGGTCATTAATCCTATAGCAAATGTCATAATATGTTTTTATTTTATGTTCGTTAAAGATCAAAATATAATTTACTAATAGATAATAAAGAAAATAAGGGTAAATATTATTGACTGCATATTTGAATAGATAATGTCTTCTTTGGCTTCTTTTCTGGCAGAGCAAACAGAATTTTCCAGACTCTTAAGTTTTAACAATAGCAATAGCACTTAGACTTATATACCACTTCACAGTGCTTTTACAGCCCTCTCTAAGCAGTTTACAGAGTCAGCATATTGTCCCCAACAATTTGGGTCCTCATTTTACCCACCTTGGAAGGATGGAAGGCTGAGTCAACCTGGAGCCTGGTGAGATATGAACTGCCAAAATTGCAGTCAGCCAGCAGTCCGCAGAAGTAGCCTGCAGTACTGCACTCTAACCACTGTGCCACTGCGGCTCTCTTTATATGCTGAAATTCACTTCAGCTGACCCCATCAGAGCAATATCCACAAGTCTTTTCATGTATTTACCAGAAGGTTGCAAATTACATATAGAATATAATCATGAATGGGAGGCAGAAATGATTTTGTAACAGAATTGACCATCAGTACAATTCTCCACGTGATCCAGAATCAGTAAAGGCAGCTTCTGGATCACTCTGACAGCTGTGCACACTTTTCTTCTCAATTTTAAACTCTCCATACATCCTGGCAAATGCTTGAAAGGAATTTATTTTGCTATTTCTTATTGCTTGCTGTTTGTGTTGCTTCTCTTTTACTCATTTTTATTTATATCATATTTTTTAATAAAATACCTACTGATGCTATTAAAAAATAAACAGAAAGTGCAGGAAAAAGAAAAAAAGAGAGGGAGACTATAGAAACAAATGTCTGTGTAAATTAAATAAAGATACAGATACTCCTTGACTTACAAAAATTCCTTTAGTGACTGTTTGAAGTTACAACGGACTGAAAAAGTGACTTATGACCATTTTTCACACTTACGACCGTTGCAGCATCCCCACAGGATCAAAATTCAGATGCTTGGGAACTGACTCTCATTTATGACTGCAGTGATAACAACTGTGGCAAGAAAGGTTGTAAATGAAACAAAATTCACTTAACAAATGTCTTATTCAGCAACAAACATTTTGGGCTCAATTGTGGATGTAAGTCAAGAATTACTAGCATGTAGAATATTATTGGGAAATGAGGAGTTTTAGAAAGCACTGTCTTGTATATCACCCATGTTGATGCACTTCAATTAAAATTCAATTTGCAATTACATTTGCACTAATTTAAATACTAACCAGCATCAATTTTTGGGGGTTCAGATTGGACGGATCATAGGAATACATTGCAATACTATGAATGATTGTTGCCGAGCAAACAATGGATAACTGAATGTTGAAGGAATAAATATTCTATTAATAGCTTTCTACTTTAGGAATGTATATGCTTTAGGCATTTATGCTGCATAAACATTTCTTTCAAATCATGTTTAGGTTAGACTATAGAAATGGTGTGTTTACATAATGTTTCTTGATAAACAGTGCTTCCATTTATAGTGAGAGTATTTGTAATCATTCTATTTTTAATCAAAATAGAGATATAACAACTTCTGGCAAAATAATTAGGCACTAGCTATTAAGCAGTCATTTATCTTTCATCTGAAAATCAGCGCATCTTTTAATCAGCAGTAGCTATATTCCAGGCAAAATCATGGAGTATATTATTTTTAAAAGCTGTTTGGATGCACACTGGGGGGCACCCACTATCTGGAATGAGCTCCCCCCGGAGATACGGAGGATCCCGGATCTGCGCACTTTCCGCCGTGCTCTTAAGATTCCAGCAAGCCGGCCTGGCCTAATTTTCTCCCCTTTCTTTTTAATTTTTTAAACTGAAATTTTAATTTGTTTTAAATTATTGGGATTTTAATTGTCTTGGGCTAAATTATTTAATTTGGTTTTAAATTGTTTCTAACTTTTGTATTTATGTATTTTATTCTGTGCCTGTTCACCGCCCTGAGTCCTTCGGGAGTACGGCAGTATATAAATTTAATAAAATAAAATAAAATAAAACAAACAAACAAACAAACACTGTTCAGACATTTTTGAGTGTAGAACCATTAACAGAACAGTCAATAATGGGCACCCGCTTTGAATTAAACTTTGCTACTGATTCAGTGATGCTTTTCGATACCTTATTTCCTACAAGTTCAGAAGTTCTATGTAAAAATCGATCATATGTCAATATGTGAATCTACTTGCAGAAGAAGAATATTGTACTTCAAAGTAGGGAGATAGGTGATTCCAAAATGCAATAAATAAAAATAAATTTAAAAAGAATGTTAACTGAGCCACATAGTTTCCAATTAAATTCCAGCTTAGCTATGAAAACTGCATTTTTATAATTGAAAACTGTGGTTTTATTTATTTATGAGCCATGGTGGTGCAGTGGTTAGAATACAGTACAGTACAGTACTGAAGGCTACTTCTGCTGACTGCCAGTTGCCTGCAATTTGGCAGTTCGAATCTCACTCAGCCTTCTGTCCTTCCGAGGTGGGTAAAATGAGGACCCAAATTGTTGGGGGCAATAGGCTGACTCTGCTTTTGCTATTTATTTATTAAATTTATTTGCCACAAGGTAACTCTTGATTATTATTTGTTAATATTTGAAGGTGTTATAAGACTCTGTAATTTAATTCAGAGTTCTCAACAAAAGCATCACTCAATGATGACAGTCAACCTCACTCATCATACCAATGAAGCTCAGCTAAAGGATAGATGATCTGATGCTCAGCATCCTTGGCCAGTCTAGCCAATATAAAGATACAGTGGGAAATATACTTCAAATAGCTGGGTTGCCTATTGCTGCTCAAATAAGCGTCCATTGAACACGTGGATTAGTTATCTCAAACTACCCCAGAATAACTAACAAATGGAAGAGTTTCCCTAATGGTTCGATGTTCAAAAAAATACCTTATGTTCTATATTGAAACAAAAAGGAGGAAACAGACAAAAAGCACCCCTGGTATTTTGAGAATATTTTTTCCCAGAAAATTTTATATTGCTAGATTACCATTGAGTAAAAAGGAACCAAGTCCCACTCAGGCATTTTTCTGAAGAGAGGTATGGAAACAGATGTTATGAAGCATATAGATCACACACTAGGCTCACTCCATATCACCCCAATTTTCAAAGCTTATTTCCCTATGTTCAGTAGAAAGCCATTTATTGAACTTCATATAAGCAAGAAATCTGACAAAACAGTTCTATGTTGCATGTAGCAATAGCAATAGCTCTTAGATTTATATACCGCTTCACGGTATATAAGCAGAGGTGGGTTTCAGCAGGTTCTGACCAGTTCTGGAGAACCGGTAGCAGAAATTTTGAGTAGTTCGGAGAACTGGTAGTAAAAATTTTGACCGGCCCCACCCCCATCTATTCTCTGCCTTCCAAGTCCCAGCTAATTGGGATGAAATGGAGATTTTGCAGTAACCTTCCCCTGGAGTGGGGTGGGAATGGAGATTTTACAGTATCTTTCCCCTGTCATGCCCACCAAGCTACGCCCACAGAACCGGTAGTAAAAAAATTTGAAACTCACCATGGCTTTACAGCCCTCTGTAAGCAGTTTACAGAGTTAGCATATTGCCCCCCAACAATCTGGGTCCTCATTTTACCAACTTCAGAAGGATGAAAGCTGAGTCAACCTTGAGCCAGCCACAATCGAACTGCTGGCATTGAGCAGCAAGTTAACCTGCAACACTGCATTCTAATTACTGCACTGCCATGGCTTATATGTAAACCAATAAGTACTACTTATATTCAAGAAAATATAAACAGAAGTCTACTGCTGACCTCTGTCTCAACAGGAAAAAGTAAATTGTCTGGATTAATAAACCTCAACTCTCTTATTCATATCCTTAAGCCTATACAGGTATAAAGCCTGAATTGTGTGTGATTTCCCATTAGACAGTAAAAGAATTTAGAGAAAGATAATGTTTGAATTATTAGCCAAATCGAGGAGGAACAGGAATAATCAGATGCCGTATTTTTTTTTTCACTTGCAAGTCATACGAGGATCAAATCCTTGCTCACTAAAAGAATGTAGGAGCAAAAATAAGGGGTTAAAATTTGCATGGAAGTCTGCAAGAAATGATCTCAGTCACTACTGAAGTTCCAACTGAAAAAGCTTCGAGGTTAGCCTTATTCCTTAGCATTTCCATTCAGATCCTAATCTGAACACTGTTTCCTTCTCATGAGTAGAAGTCAAGGCATCAAGTCTATAACTCTGGGCTTTCACTGAACATTTTGCCATCTTATTCTAGTTTCGGAGGTGGATCTGGAGCAAGAAAACTGAATCCGGATTTCTTGTTCCTCTATTATGACTTTTTTGAGCAGGGAATCCCCTGGAGTCTTCAGCTACTGGCACAATTTGTTTCTCCCTGACCTTTAAAGCACACACTACAATGAACAGCAGAATTCTTCTGAAATCTCAAGTTTGGGATTCTTCCTACTACGGTAGAAAGTTTGTTTGATAATATCCTTAAATAACCTTAATGTCTTGGTCCTATTTCATTGCAGGTCTACAGTTGTTCTCAGCAGTTTTGACCAAGGTTTGAGTCTCACATCAATCACAGGCTATTCATACACAACTAGTACAATTGCAGAAGTCAACGGACTGCTTCTGTTTTTCCATAGTATGGCATTTAAGTGTAAAATCTCACTGCAGAACAATGCTGTCTGCCACTATGTGATGTAATACAGCCAGTGGTGGGCTGCTGCTGGTTCGGACTAGTTCAGGCAAACCGGTAGTTCTAACGATCAGCTGGCACCACCCACCCGCCCCCGCCCTATTCTGCAGGGCTGGTATTCACTTACCTTTGCTACTGGTTCGCAAATGTGATCGCATGCGCCACCTCCACGCATGTGCAGGGCCTTCCGTGCATGCGCAGAGCATCAAAAATGGGATGTGATTACGTCCGGGCAGGTGGGTGGAGCCTTCTGCAGCCGCCACTACCAGTTCACCCGTCCCGGATAGAACCGGCTAAATACCACCACTACTATTCTATCCTATATTTCCTTCTTTCTGGCTCAGCTGATTCGCGTGGCACAGCTGATTTCCACGCATCCCCTGTTCTACTTGCCAGGGCTGCCTTAGAAGGTAAGCAGCTGAGCTTCAAATTGCTGTATTTTGAATGCTCAGAACCAGCTGCAGCTCACCACTGAATACAGCCACCCCACATTCACTACCGATCAGCAAGATCATGAAAATGGATTGATGGTTGAAAACTAGAAATTATAATACAACTAGTAACATGAATACTAAAGTTCAGAACATTGACCACAAGTCTGAAATGCAGTTACCAGCTGTCAAATCCACCTATGCTGTGCTTTGGTGAACTGTGATCTAACACATCCAACCCCAAAATAAAAATATGAATAGGAAGTACAATGATGAATATTTAAAAAACAACATCATTGAACTGGAGAACCAATCTTCCCCAAAACCATACTATACTGAAATTTATATCGAAGACTATTATTGATTAGCAAGTTTATGCTAAACATTATTATGTTTAATTTTGAACCAAATTTTCTTACAAACTTTTGTTTTACAGTATAAGGCCTTTAAATGAAAAGAATGGGAAGGCCTACATAGTTGCAACAATAATCATTGCAATTCTACAGTATCTTATTCTCCAACCGCACTCAACGTGTAGTGCTCAATGGAACTGCATCTACATGGAAGGAAGTATGCGGTGGGGTATCCCAAGGGTCTCTCTTGGGCCCAGTACTCTTCAATATCTTCATCACTGATTTAGATGAGGGGATAGATGGGGAACTCATCAAATTTGCAGATGACACCAAGCTGGCAGGAGTAACCAACACTTTAGAACATAGGCTTAAAATACAGAAGGATCTTGACAGACTTCAGCATCAGGCCCTATCTAACAAAATGAAATTCAGTGGTGAAAAAAGTAAGGTTCTACACTTGGGCAAGAAAAACCAAATGCACAGGTATAGTGTAGGTGGTACCTGGCTCAATAATAGTAATTGTGAGAGGGATCTTGGGTCCTAGTGGACAATCACATCAATATGAGCCAGCAGTGTGCTGCTGCTGCCAAAAAAGCCAACATAGGCTGCATTGACAGAGGGATAGAATCAAGATTACATGAAGTGTTAATACCACTTTATAATGCCTTGGTAAGACCACACTTGGAATACTGCATCCAGTTTTGGTCACCATGATGTTAAAAAGATGTTGAGACTCTAGAAAGAGTGCAGAGAGAGAAGAGCAACAAATTAGGGGACTGGAAGCTAAAACATATGAAGAACGGTTGCTGGAATTGGGTATGTCTAGTTACTGAAAGCAAGGACTAGAGGTGACATGATAGCGGTGTTTCAATATATAAGGGGCTGCCAGAAAGAAAAGGGAGTCAACCTATTCTCCAAAGCACTTAAAAACAGTACAAGAAGCAATGGATGGAAACTAATCAAGGAGAGAAGCAAGCTAGAACTAAGGAGAAATTTCCCAACAGTTAGACTTGCCTCCAGAACTTGTGGACGCTCCAACACTGGAAGTTTTTAAGAGGAGATTGGACAATCATTTGTCTCAAATGGTACAGGGTTTCCTGCTTAAGCAAGGGGTTGGACTAGAAGACCTTCAAGGTCCCTTCCAACTCTGTTATTCTGTTAAATGGGAATTCACATACTCTTAAAGAAAACATACAGTGGTGTGTTTGTTTATCTAGGTGGTCCCCATATTTTCTGAACATTTATTTATTGATCTGCAATTGCAAAAAGTCTGAGAAATACTGCCATAGAACACAAAACACATCATTTGTGGTATGCAGGTACTTTATTCAAATCTGAATTGCACCAAAGGTTTTTGTACTATTTCTCCTATTAGCAGAAATACTGTTCTATTTAAATTATTTAAAAATTTGCATCAGTACCGTAGCTGCTATGATTTCATCCTAACTCTGAATCACAAAGTAATATTAAATGTGATCTTCCCCATTTTTCTCTGTTCAGGTCTGCAGTCACACATTAAAAGTGAACATAGATGCATGGTATTATATAAGAGAAACAGCCACATTCACTTACCTCATCATGGGTGACAAGTAAAAATGATCTCCAATACTAAGCAAGGGAAAAGATGACTGCAAGAGTTTTTAGTAGTGCAAGATTCATTTTAAAAGCTAAGAGCGGAGGCAGACTTGATAGGCTGCCACAAGTATAATAGAATCTTACAAGTATTGTGATATATAATGACTTATATAATGACCCAATCACTTTTGTAATATTATTTGTAAGATTCTATTATACTTCTGCCAGCCTATCAGGTCTGCCTCCACTCTTAGCATTTTAAATGAATCACGCACTATTAAAAACTCTTGTGGTGTCATACATATGGTTTTCTTTTGTGGATTTCACTAATCAGGGAGCTACAGCTGAATCTAGCTCTTCACAGGAATGCTTGCAATACTGTACTTCCATTGTTCATGAAAAAAAAAAAAACCAAACATTTTTAGCAAATGCACAGACAAATAACTAGCTTGGGGGTTTCTCCTTGATTTCAAACTGTCAGCAGAGGCACAGCAGGCTTCAATAAGAAGAAACGCCTATGGCTGACAAACCATTTCCAGCCCTATCTGGATAGAGATAGCTTAGCTTCAATAATTGATGCTATAATAAATTCTGCACTACTGGGAAAAAAAGACTTATGAACATTGACTTGAAAGCACAGAAATTGCAGCCTTTATAGAACTAGCTTGTTACTTAGAGGAGGGTTGAAAAGGATACATAATACTGGTTCCTGAACTGATGGGCTGGCTACCTGTGAGCTACCAAGCCTAAATAAAGGCCTAAGCATCTTAGGATCCAAAAACATAAAATACTGCCTCTCCCACTATTAGCCAACTAATGAGTTAAAATCAGGGGAGACCACAACTTGTGGCCTCAACTGTTAGATGTGGCTCAGAATGTCCTTCTGATATCCCAAATTCTATTTTACTGAGTAAGAAACATCGTTAGTCCAATTGTTTTAAAAATCAGTTAAAAGCATTTATATATCGTGGCATTTGCAGAATAGTTATTGTCCCAAGATCAGACTATTTTTCCACTGAGCTCTGTTTTAAACCCTTATGCTATTATTATTTTTACTGTCTTGTTTTATAGAACTTTGTATTATCCTCTGTTTTTTTCCTGCCTGCTATTCATAACAGTCTTGTCCTATTAATCTTAAAAATATTAGCCCACATTTAAGTATTATTATTCACTGAGATCAAATTGGCTGGAAAACAGGGTTGGGGAACTATAGCTCCTAGATTCTCCACCATGATAAATATATCTGTTGGGAATTATAATTCAGTAATGTCTGGAGGGTTCCCAAGAACCAAAAAGTTCCTTCATTTTGCAAAGTATTAACTATTTTCACTGTATCGAGTTAGATCTAAAAAAATATAATAATAATAAAGTGCTCTGGAACTTTGGGATGCAAACAGATCGGCACCTGCCACATAGCACCCCAGACTTAAAAACTGTTGATAAGACAGACAAAAAAGCCTGGATAGTGAACCTATAAATAGCAAGATAGAAGAGAAAGAACTGGAGAAAATCACAAAATACAAGACCTGCAAATAAAAGTAGAATGATTGTAGCAAAAGAAAGCACAGAAGTACAAATAGTAATAGGTGCCTAGGATACAACCCCTCCAAAATCCACTTGAACACCATCAATACTGACAAAATCACCACTAGTCAATTGGACTAGCAGCTTTACTTGAAATAGCTTATATCCTGTGACAATAACTTTCAACACCATCAAAAACAACATCTGCCTATCTCAGGTCCTTGGGAAAGACTCAGTAGGCAGATAAAAATGCCAAATCTAGTCTAAACAACAGGCAATGAACAACAATAACAGCAACAAAAACGATAATGACTGTGCAGACATTCATAATATCATAAGCCTGTCCAGAGTGTAGAGATCTTATATCAGGGGTGTCAAACTCAAGGCCTGTGGGCCAAATCTGGCCCGCAAGGTGCTTAGATCTGGCCTGCGGGGCCACACTGGAATCAACAAAGGACTGGCCTGCGGGGCCTCTGCCAGAGAAAATGGAGCTCTCAGGCTCTGTTTTTGGCCATCTTGGCTGAAAACGGGGCCGAAGGGGCTGGCAGAGGGCTAGCAAAACAAAGTAAAAGCTAAGCAAAATAAAATGTTTCCCTTTTGCATTTGAGCATCCAAGAAGGGACAGGAAAGGAGAAAGGGAAAGAGGAGAGTCAAAGAAAAAGAAGGGAAGATGGGAAGAGAGCAAGGAAGGAAAAAGAAGGAAAAAGGGGAAGAAAGAAGAAAGGAGAAGGAAGATGGAAGGAAAAAGAAGAGAAGGAAGGAAGGAAGGAAGGAAGGAAGGAAGGAAGGAAGGAAGGAAGGAAGGAAGGAAGGAAGGTCCTGCCTTAGCACTTGGCCACCAGCAGCCCTGCTGACCTTTCGCCATCCCCTTGTCTCCTCCTCCTAGCCTCTCCTGGTGGTCTCCCATCCTACCGCTGAGGATGCTTTGGTTACAAAGCTGGATTTCCTTGCATGGAGAAGGAGTGGGCCTCCCTCTGACCCACTTTGCTCTCCCACACACCATGAGCAATCTGGCCATGGAAAGAAGGAACAGCAGCAGCAGCCTTGAGGAGAAGGAGTGCAGCTGGGCACCCCCTCAGGGAAGTGGGGCTGGGCTGGGCTGTGGGATCCTGGTACCCTGGGAGCTCAAGGGCCAGGCTGGGCGCTTGTCCTCTGCTGCCTACGGCTCTGGACAGCTTGCACTGCCATCCAGGGGTCCTCCGTGTGGCCTGAGGGACAATGAAGCTCCTCTGGAGGACAAGAGGTTTGATGCTCTCCCTGGTCTCGCCTCTCTCCGCTGGAGACAATGGATCCCCCCCAGCCCCACCCAGGCCACCACAGACGCCCCTGACACGAGTAACACCAAGTTGGCCACGCCCACCCCACCAAGGTCAAACACAATCCTGATGTGGCCCTCAATGAAATCGAGTTTGACACCCCTGTCCAATATAATATATATCCAACAAATAAACTTAAATAGCCCCCCCCCAAAGTCAATGTAAACCAGAATCAATTTCTTCACTAAATTCCAATTTAAGTTCCTACATAATATTTTGCATGGTTTAAGAAACGTCTTCCAGTTCCATGTCAAAAGCCATAGTTTTTGTGGTTAGAATGCAGTATTGCAGGCAAATTCTTCTCACAGCCTTGAGTTCAATCCTGATGGGGCTCAAGGTTGGTTCAACCTTCCATCCTTCTGAGGTTGGTATAATAAAACCCAGATTGTTGGGGGCAATATGCAAATAACACTTCTTCATTGTAAGCCACCCAGAGAGTGCTATGAAGTGCTATGGGGCAGTATATAAGCCTAAATGCTATTACTAAATGCTATTGTTTCTTCGGTCATCAAAACCTAACACACGTAGTCTGAACTTCTGCAAATTTATTACTTACATGCTGCTTTGAGCTTATATTAGAGATACCTGGAGAAACAATACTAATGATATGAGAAATGTCTACAAGAATCAGGAAACAATCACAATACATCTACTATGCTACCAGTACCTAACATCTATGACACTTTGCTTTCAAAGGACCAGGGGTGAAATCCAGCAGGTTCTGACAGATTCTGGAGAACCGGTAGCAGAAATTTTGAGTAGTTCGGAGAACCGGCAAATTCCACCTCTGGCTGGCCCCAGAGTGGGGACAGAGCAGGGATTTTGTAGTATCCTTCCCCTGGAGTGGGGTGGGAATGGAGATTTTGCAGTGTCCTTCCCCTACCATGCCCACCAAGTCACACACCCCAAGCCACACCACGCGCATCAAGCTATGCCCACAGAACCGGTAGTAAAAAAATTTGGATTTCACCACTGCAAAGGACCCTATCAATTTTCAAGGAGTACTGCTTGATCATAAAAATATTACCTATTTCTTCTTTGGAGAATTCCTTTTATAGGCAATTCCTTTGACCAGAGTAGTTAAAACTCCTGCTAAATATTAAACTGTATTACAATTGCAATCTCTTTACTTTCTTTTTAATTTCAATAGCAATGCATACCTCAGTCTTATAAACCATTATATACAGAAACATGTAGCCTTATATCCCTGTTTTCTACAATTAAAAATTTGGTACAGCTAAACCAATAAATTAAGCTTAGGAGAAAGAGAACAAGCCATGATATTAAACAATGGCCTACAGTGATTCAATATGCTATCTCGACCTAATTTTCATATCCATTATTTCCAATTTGTCTGGCTTCATATGCTTCACCAAATTTTTTAACCATGCTTTATAGGCAACCATATGGAATGCCTGATAATTCATTAAGCCATATAATTGCAGTTATATTTAGCAACCTGTCCAAACACAGGTGCATTGGATGTAGTACAGTTACTCTAAAAATTTAATGCACAACTTGTAACCAGGGCTTATTTGTGGCTTACCTGTTAAGCAATGGCTTTAAATGTCATTTGAATGCAGTCTAAGAACTAGTTTGGGGGAGGGAGTGTCTTTGTACCTTGAAGTCAGTGTTGACCCCTAATGACTGCCTGGACTATTCCCCGTTTTCACAACACTAAGTGAAGGGAGAAGAACTACACATCACAGGAAACCAAATAAATCACATGAAAAGAGTGTTACATGTACATTAGGGTAATGATAAATTATAGTAAATTGAGGCCTCATCGAAAGGAGAAAACTGCCAATATAAAGACAGAGTTCCAAAGCATAAAGCTATACAGCTCACTGCTTACTGAACACAATTACATAAGCATCTGAACCAATTTCAACATTTCAAGAAGTCTCCACATCCATTTCAAGAAGGCTCCACATCCCTCCGCAGGGAAAGCTCGTACTTGAAAATTTATTGTGTTTTTGCGCTTTTCAGACCGTGGGGAACATGAATATGTGTTTCTTCTGCAAATCTGAGATCTGTGTCAAAAGTTACGTTTTCTGACTGAATTGAGCCCTATGCCCATTCTGGAGACCCTGAGGACGCAGATAAATCTCCAGGTGGCTCAATGACTCTAAAAGAATGCAAATGACCAGCTGTCTGCAAGGAGTATAAATCCTTCCATTCCCACCATCCAATCAGAGCTGAAGAAGCTTCTTGGATGAGAAGTGAAATGTCTTCAAAGAAAAACCAGAAAGTCCAGTTGCCTCTTGAAAAAGCATCTTTGGGACAACCATAATCTGGATGACTGAGAATCTCCGTAGACATCTGAACCATTACAACAAATAGTATTGGTAACTAAGCAAAACTGTATAGTTCCACTTAGAACTCAACCATCTGGCTCAGATGACAATATTACTTTATTCTGTGCTTAATCTTGATACGTCATTTAAATATGGGCCATGAAACTGAATACCTCCAGCTTCTCCTTAGCTTTGGTTCTGAGTATCATTTCCATCTGGAGATGTATCTAATGAGAGTTAACACAAAATAAGTCTACTTTTTCTGCCACCAGATAAGAGTCCCTGGGACTAGTCAGTGAAGATATGGATTTGCATTTTTTCACAAAGGAGATACAGGAAGTTATGACTGGCTAACTACTTCAAAGTTAGCATGGATATTGACCATGTAGTTACTAACTTCCTCACGATTAACATTTACGACAACATAAGTTATGGGCAAAATCGTATTTTTTTGTCTGTCTCCATTCTGGGAGAGGCTGAGCCTAGAAAGTTAGAAGCAAATTTTATATGGGTTAAGAGTTGGCTTGCAGTTTCATCATGTCAAAGTAAACCTCTTAGCCAAGCCTACAAAGCAAAAAGTCTTGTGTTGTCTATCTTTTTTTTTTAAAGTAGTAAATTTACATCCTCGGCCCTAAAAGACCTGCTGCTGAGCACTTCCAACCCTTGCTGCCATCTCCTGCACTCCAGTGGCTTTACAGAACAACTGATTTTGATTTATTAATACGGCCCCTTCCCCTTGCCAAGTGAGCAAGTAAGAGAATACTTAAATGACCATGGTTTGCAAATGCGATCTTGTCAGATAATTTGTTGCTAGAAAGTGTTGCAAATACAAATTTACCAAGTCGCATTTTAATTGACAACAGAGTATATAACCAAGCCATCATTGTCTAATAAAATCAAAACATTGGAAACTGTCAGCTATCCTGAAAATACTTATTAGGAAGTTAGTTTCAATGAACCAAATGACAAAATAATCAAATGTTTATTTGGATGTACTTATTAGTCAGATCAATTAACCAAAGTTTTGAGAGATACGCATTAGACTAAAGCAGTAAAAGCAACATCAACAATCAACCTAAGGATACAATGTAAAAAAATATAAAACAATCTTTCCAACCTGTTTAAAAATGCAAAATGTCGTCCTTTGAGCAAAATAAAGTGTGGGCACAAACAAAAAATTGGGGAAGCACTTCCAAAGATGGTGCACCACAATGAAGAGGTGCTTCCTCTTCTACTTGAATATGCAGTGCAATTTAATGAAGATATTTGCAGAGGAATTTTTGCAGGTAGCCTAAGGATCTGGTCAGATATACAGAGGAGAAGATCTTCCATTAAATTCTGGCCCCAAACTATCTCAGATTTTAAATGTATACATTAATATTTTGAGTGGGATGCAGAAAAGGGTTTGGAACCAAGCAGCTAATGAAGCACCAGAAATATCTAACCATGGCAGTTATTTTGGACAAACTAAAGTTTGAAAACCATTTCACACATGCCCATTCAAAACAACAGAAGCTATCTGCCCTTCTCAATATAATAATGGATCCAGGAGCACTTCCATAAAATAGAATGAAATTCCCTCCAGAAAAGGCTCAACTAGAGAATGAACCACCCGCCACTTGTAATTCTTTCTCTGGACTGACCTTCAATTTATCAATTCGCATCCAGTCCATTATTCTGCTCTGTTATCGATATCCACCACCTCACCTGGGTTAGATGAGAAGGAGAAATGAAATTGGGTGGCTATCCTCATATAACATTTTCACTTGTATTTCCAAATAAAGTTTACATACAACTGTGGGAGAAAGTGAACCATGGGGTTTACCAGGACTTAGTATAAATTGCCAGGGAATATAAAGCAGTAAAGTTTTTGGTAATGGATGTTCAAGTAGAAATTGCATTACTATAAATAAAACTCTCTATTGTCATTCCAGGCAGTTGATCCAGACATATACCATGCTCAAGGTAACTGAAGATTTATGGGAGGCCCAAGTGAAATCTAATGGTTGTATTTCTCTTTTCTTTCAGCACCGTCACCGAGTCTGACTAAATCGTTTTTTCCAAGAGTATTTAGAGTTTGTCACCAACCAGTCATCTAACAATCCTTCCTTAAGAAAAGGATGATAATAATTGCTCTGATGTTCTCCTCCACTTCTGAGTCCAAAGATTTCTTCAAGGATGTTCCAAAAGTGTCTTTTTAGGATGGTAATACAAACTCATTTCAAAACAAGGAATAGATTCTCTTGGCTCCTATTAGCCATTTCATCCTTACTAAATTATAGCAAGCTAAAGGACAGTATCATGCATGCAAGAGATAAGGTAAACTTATCCAAGGATATTTTCCAAAACTTTAAACCTCAAACAAACTCAAGCAGAGCAGACAAGGAATATCTCCATTCTAATGGAATTCCATCAACAATGGCGTGTTAAATAGGAGCAATTTTTAGCTTGAAGGATTTTGCAAATTATTACAGTTAATCATTGAGAATATGGCCAAGCCCCTTTCCAGAATAAATCATAATAAATATTTCAGTATATAAAAGAGCTTCACCAGATGACACTGCAAAATGATGTGGACTGAATCATTCTCATTATAACAGAACAGACTTCACAAAGAGCTCTAATTCAGAGTTTTTCTTTTATGTGTCATCAATTGAACCTTAGAGTTTCAATAGGAATTCTATGAGAAATTAAGGACCAAAAGAAAAAGAAAAATTACCAAATGTGGGTTCCAAATTTTCTAAGGTATAGCAGAAAGGGAAGCGCTTGTAAGCTGACATTCGGGACTTCCACTCCTGGGGTAGTATAGATGGGCATTTGCGTTTATGACAACTCATTGCTTTGCTGCTTGATCAGGGATTTGGGGAAAAATATTCTTTTTTTTTAACTAAAAGATTCTGCAGCCTGAAAATGTTTGAAACCAACTGCTCTAACCCATGTTCACTCAGGTTCAATAGCTGCATTCCTGTTGACTTTATTGCCAAGAACCTATCTTAATCTGTCAAGGAAAAAGATGCCTGCTCAATTACCTGAGTAAATGTCATATTCAAATACTAGTCATACCAACTGGAAAATCCCACAGGGCTCTAGCAGTGTATTTAAAACCATTAGCGTTGATTACTTTCAATGAAGCAGATGCAGAGGTTCAAAAACTGAGGCTTCAGTGCCACACACAGACCTGATATTCTTGGAATGATGTCTAAAATATGTTATCAGGTTAATATCTTTAATAAGACATAAAGGATTCAACGTTATTAAATGTAGGATTGAAGAGTAACCATATTAACCATATTTTATTTCAATTACATGAAATGAGCTTCATCTTTGTAGGCCCTACAAAGACTACCTGAGGCTAGTATTTGGATAGTATTTATGGCACTTGCTCAAATACTACAGAAAAATCCCACAGCATGTCCATATTGTCCCAGGTGTGACTTATATCCACATTGAGGAATGGGTTGCTATGCTGAATATATTCTATTAGAAACACATTATCAGAATCTATTTCTGAAATTTCATTCAATACTGAATCAAACCTGCTTTTCATATCTCCCGATATGTTAACAGTTCATATCTTAGACTTAGATGATCAAAACTCCTTGCCAGAATACAAAGAAACATAATTATCTGAAAATGTTTAATAATTGCCATACTGTATTTTGAACTTACTGGTTAGTGAGAGATTTAATTACAAATGTTAGTGTAGCAATCATTCTACTAGTAACCAGTCAAAAGCAGAGGGCAACCAAATTAAGATCACTTGTAAATAAATCTAAACAACCAGTTCTTTTGAAATCACATAGTCACTGTATGTACATTATTAACATCTATAAATATAATAATGGCAGATATTTTGACTTGTTTCTTTTCACATCAGAGCCAAACTTTCTCTTTTAGCTAGGTTAACATTATTACCTATTTTATGGCACCAAATAAGCCATTCATAAAACACTAACCTCAATGGCTTAATTATTTTGTCTGAAAGTCTTAATTTCACAAAAGGGAACTAGCGCACCCTGGAAAATTTCTGCAAAAGTCCCAGGAAGTCCCAGAAGCTTTTACCACATGTTTATTTATTTTGCACTTATGCCTTCCCAAGTATCAGAATCTTATTACTACAGGTAGTCCTCCACTCACAACAGTTCATTTAGTGACCGTTCAAAGTTACAATGGCACTGAAAAATGTGACTTATGACAATTTTTCACAGTTACGAACTCTGAAGTATCCCCATGATCATGTGATCAAAATTCAGATATCTGGCAACTGCTTCATATTTATGAAAGCTGCAGTGTCCCGGGGTCATGTGATCACCTTTTGCAACCTTCTGACAAGCAAAGCGAATGAGGAAGCCAGATTCACTTAACAACTGTGCTACTAACTTAAAAACTGCAGTGATTCACTTAACAACTGTGGCAATAAAGGTTGAAAAATGGGACAAAACTCAGTTAACAAATGTCTCACTTAGCAATAGAAATATTGGACTCAATCGCGGTCACAAGTTGAGGACTACCTGTATATGACAATTAAAATTTTTAGTATTATTTTCTGAGACACTTGAAACCAAGAAACCAGGACACCCATAAATGGAAATACAGTGCCACAAACAACCATACAGGTAAGCCTTACTTCTGTTTATTTATTTTTAAAGATACAATCTCAATTTTTTACTATCACTATATGTACACAATACACATTTCTGTCATTTCACTCTTGCTTCTGTGCATTATGGGTATACCATATTCAATCATTTTTAGAGAAAGATCAGAGAGAAACAATGGGATATTCAGATGCTAAAATGTAAAATTGGTCATTAATAGCACAGCACCAAGTGATTCTAGCTGCACAAGTAGAAGACATTAATGTTACCCCTCAAACTAATTTCCCTTGAAGTTCAGTTATAAAGAGAAAGGAATTCAGGGCACCTTAAGCCTTTTTCTAATCCATCCTATACTTCACTACTGGTAAATATAATGCAAATAAGCTTTTCCATTAAGCTCTCCAAGGTCATAAAATGGGGCAAAACTCACTTAACACATGTCTCACTTAGCAACGTAAATTAATTTTGGGTTCAAGTGGCCTCAAGTGGTCGTAAATCAAGAACTACCTGTATCTATTGCAGTATTTTGTTCACTTCCCACATAATCACATGCTTCACAATGACATTAGTACATTATTAAAATGTTAGTAATCTAATTCAGTATATTTTGTGTATTTAAAATACACAAAGCAGAAATAACAATGGACTGATAACAAACATTACTGAATTATCCTTCTATGAAATGACTATTTTGATTATTAAATGAAACGTGTAGAATCAGAGCCTCTATGCATGACTGCTTGGGATTATATAGATTATTAACTTAATATATTAAGTTACAACATATTAATTACCTTGCTATGGAAACATAGTAAGAAACAACAAATTCAGGGGTTGCTGCGAGTTCACTACCTTATAATTCTGCAACAAGATATGAAAAAAACAGCACAACTTGTTTTAGAACCTCCTGCCTTGAGTATGACCCGCAAAATCCCAATATATCATACAGTTGTGTAATTGTAATGTGTCATTTGAAATAGAGTATAAAATATAAACGAAATAATTATAATAACAATTCCATTTCCAATCCATTTAAGATTTGAAGCTAAATCCGATTGAGACAACCCACACATACTGGAGTATAACTCTGGCCCAACATTCAAGCATATTCTTTCCTATAAGGCCAGAAGGATTTTAAGGAAGTATAAGCAGATTTCAGGCTTGACTAACTCAACAAACATGTATATTTTTTTTCTTTTAGAATGAGTTCACACATCACATTAAGCCAAAAAGAAACGCCATCCCATCTTCGTATAATTGGCAAACTGGAATACTCATATTCAACACAAAAATCTACTCCTTCTTGAATAGTGCTATGTGGAGGGTGGCCATTTTGTTTCTTCTTCAAAGTGACAATGTGATCTGAAAAATTATTTTACTCCACCATGATTTGATTTCTTAACACTAATTTGTTTGGTGCGACCAGAAAAAATAAATTTTTAATTAAAAGGAGCCCCAGAATATTGGGCAGTAGATATTGTTTGCTGTAACTTTCCAAATGAGGAATATCCTATTTTGCAGAGATTTGTAGGAAAAAACAAATCTGCCATTGCCATGTATTGTCTGTTGACTTGTTCACCTTGAGATTATGGAAAGATTGATCATAAATGGACAAAAATGTTACAAAAACTATGCATGTGACTATATCGTCTCATTCCTACTAGTACTGGTTTAGCTCTACAACTTGCAAACACAAAATCATATATAGCATTGACTGCCATCAATGTTTAACTCAACATGGCAACAGTTGTAACTCAATAGCATATGGAATGCTATAGATTGATGCTCTAAACCCGTGATAGCGAACCTATGGCACGTGTGCCACAGGTGGCACGCGGAGCTATATCAGTGGGCATGCGAACTCAGCATGAGTGCGCCATCCAACTGATTTTTGGGCCTTCCGGTCCGATCGGAAGTCGGCAAATGGGCTGTTTCTGGTCTTTGGAACAGGGTGGGTAAGGCTGTTTATGCCCTCCCCAGGCTCCTAAAAAGCCTCTGGAGCCTGGGGAGGGCAAAAAATGGGCCTACTGGGCCCACCTGGCCATCACGTGCCAAAAATGGGGGGAGCACGGGGGTGTCATGCACACATGCATAGGGGATGGGGCGCATAGAATTATGGGTGTGGGCACATGCGCGTGCAACTCCCCCGCGCTCCTCTCTGCTTTTGGCATGTGATGGCAAAAAGGTTAGCCATCACTGCTCTAGACTTAACATGAAGTGAGAACTCACTTTGGAATATCATAGAAGATCAAGCTAAAACCCCAGAAGGAATTAAAACTCACTACAAATTATAGTACATACCTTTGGTAGTCCTCATTTAACAATCACAATTGGAACCAGGAACATGGTCATTAAGTGAAGTGATTGCTTAGTGAAATCACAACTGTGCTTACAATCTTACTTCAGCTTTCTTTGCTTTACAAACCTGAGATGGTCATGGATGCAAAGATTGGTCCTAAAGTTATTTTTCATCATTCCAACAGCATACAGTCACTAAACAAGGCCTACCTGTACTGCCGATATAACCATGACCAACATATAATACATGCAACAGTTTGCTTTGGTAACTGTTGAAGAACTGAGTTTTGGATTCTGAATAATGAAGATATCCATTTGAATTATGCTTTTTCTAGTTTTACACTCCAAATACACAATGAATGATTACAGAGATTACAATGATAAAGAACTATTCAATTCCACTATGTTCAAAATTCTACTTGTAAAAATTTTTACATTGCTAGTTAAGACAAACACTAATTCTGGACTGAATTCAGGTAACCAAAGCAAGCAAGAACATTTCACTGTTTTCCAGATTCAAATCGATCTCCTGCTATTCAAAATGGTCAAACATAACTTCAGAACTTATGCAACAACAAATTCATTTTTCCAAGATGCCTCACATAAGGCTTCGTCAAGACAGCAGATTAGTGTCTGAGGAGTATTGAATTGTATGCTTAAAAATCATGACCGTGCATATAAAAAGATGCTTACAATCCAGGTGTTTCTTCTTGGGGCCCATCACTTCATGTGTGGTTGCTTTGCATACCGCTCTGGCTACAGCTGACCCTGTAACGCTGTACTGAGCAGCTGCGATGCGATCTGTCAGCGTCTGACCCGACATCTTCAACTAATTCTAGGACTACTGCCACTTCTATAAAGAAGGGAGGGGGAAACAATTGAGGGGAGGAGAAAAATAAAAGATAAGATGATTTGTCCATTAAAAGTAGATTCCCTATAAAGCCTGGCTCTCCCGTTCACTCCTTCCCCCAACCCCCATCTTTTCTGTTGTGTAACTGTTTGCACTGAAATGTGTGGCCGCGGATGTTTTAGAGATGGGGGAATAAAGAGGAAATATGACTCAGGAAATTAAGACTTTAAGGTGTGTGTGTGTGTGTGTGTGTGTGTGTGTGTGTGTGTGTGTGTGGAAGGGGGGAGATATTCCTTTTCCTTCGGTGAACTGCATCCCTTGATCAATATGATGGCGGTGACTGCAAACTACCACCTCCCTCTCCGCTATTTATGTTGGAGGGAGGGCAGGAGAAAAGGCTCCCCCCCCCCCCGCGTCTCCAAAGCGCAGGCCTTCCAGACAGAGCCTCAAGAGGGCTCCCAGGATGAATTTAATAGCTCGTCTCCCATTCGGCCACTTATCCACCCCGGCTTCCTCTTGCAGCCGATTTGCACTGCAGCACCGGGGTTTTTTTCCCCCCTCTCTTTCTCCCCCGGTCGCCCTGCGTTTCCACTCCGCTGTCTGAGGAGAGATTATATCATTGCGCCATATTATGCCCTCTCGGAGCCTTTCTCTCCCCCCACCCCCCCACCCAGTCTATAGGCAGCAGCTCCCTCCTCGAAGACGAGACAACCCGCAGGCCTCTCCATTCGCCACAGCCCGGCCAACCCCACCCCGACATCACCCCCCCCCCAAGCCCCCCATTCCTTCGGCTCTCTTTCCTTACCCAAATCCCTAGTTGTTCTTGCTGTGCTCTGCTCTGGTCTGCAATGCAATTCCGCCCCCCCCCCCACCCGCACCACCGCTTCCAATGCGCAGGGAACGATGATAACAGCCGCGTCTGGTTAACCGGGCACAACGGCACCCCTCATCCCACCCCCCGCACCCCCACCCAGGCTGAAGATTGCTAAACGCCTGCGAGGCCTTCCTTGCCCCCACCCCCCACCCTTCACCCCACTCCCGGGAACGCAGAAGAACCCAACGCGGCGAACCTGTCAACACGCTCCCGTCCTCTCCCGGCGCGCGCCGCCGTGCCTCTTCCTCTCCCCTGGCTTAGCTCCCGGGTCGCGAGAAGGCCCCCGTCGCTGCCGATCCTCCCGCCGCAACCTTTCTTGCCCCCGCCCGGTTCGCAGCAGCTGCGCCGAGAACCCCTCCTCCTCCTCCTCCTCTTCCCCCCAGTTCGCACCGGGCGCTTTGCTCCAGCGCGCGGGAAGGCGCGCCTAGAGCGCACTTGGCCTCTCCCTCAGGTGCAAGGAGGCTGGCGGAGGGGGTGGTGGTGGATGGTGGGATTGGCCGAGAGGAAGATGCGCTAAGGCTGCGGAGGCTCCGCCGGAGCGCAGCTTTTTTTTTTTTCCACGCCCAGGAGCCGCCGCTATTTCTAGCTTAATCTCCGCTTGCTCGCCTGGCAGCCTAATCTCTGGCGCGCGCGCGGCTACATGCGTCCCCCGGGGTGGCCCTAGAGCAGGAATAGGCGAATGCCTGGCCAGGCGTACGATACGCCAAAATCCTCTCCGTCTGGCAATAACACACCTCTGCCTTTCCTCCTGGTTGACTCTTTTCGGCTGGTTCTTTCGCGCAACCTCGCGGGTTTGGGGCTTTTCCCCCACTCACCCACCCCCGAATCAGGTGACCCGAAGCGGACGAACCGAATAGCCCTCCAGGGGCCGTAAAACCGGAGAAAGTCCCTCCTATGCCTAAAGGGGACGCCCGTCACCGCCGGGATTCCCCCCCTTTGCTCGTCGGGGAAGAAACGAGGCGTTTAACCACGTGAGGGGCAACGTTTTTAACCCAGGTCTGGCTGGGTTTCTCAGCAGAGACGGTCCTTCCTTCCCCGTTAACTTAGTGCTGCCCTTTGCTTGTTTTATTGCACCGGGAGTGTGCGTATCCTAGATCCTATTTCACGTGTCAGATGTGGATGCGTGTAAAATAATCCTTTTTTTACTTTGTTGCAAAATGTGAGAGCCAACCTTGTTCATCCGTTTTTCAGTTTCTCTTCTGTTTCTTGGGCTTCAAGTTCTTTCGACCTCAGCTTCTACGTTAATATAGCAGTTGAATATTATTACTGGTGCGGCTTAGTAGATAACCAATAAAGCCTCGCCTCTAAATGTGATTGCTCGAAAATTGAAAGATAATACCAAGTTTAGGGTGTGTAGTTCAAAGCAGGTCTCTCATGTTAAGTACCTCCGTTCTTCAGTGCCCATTGTAATTCCAGCTATTGAAGCCGTTAATCAAATTGGGTCTTAGTTTTGCCGGACATCCTTTTTTCTTCACCTTTCTTCACTTCTAGTCACACTGAAACTGTAAATGAATTCACAGGACTCTAGGTTTCCAAAGCCCTCAGAGTAAAATATGGCTAAAGAGTCTATGCTCCAGTGTATTCTGGAAACCCCAGCCAATTATATATAACTTCTGCAAAGCCTTGTTTAGTTTATTAACAGTGATGCAAATTAGAAAAACAAATTACATTTGTTTTTAGAACTCAGAATGGTTTTCTTTCTGTGAAAGTGGTATATAGGAAATGTTGATTTTTTTTTCTAATTAATCATACTATTATTTAGACCGAAATCAGTATGATGGGTTTATTATCTTGGCCACTGTTTACAATAGCCATCTTCAAATCATTTTATATTGGATAGGTTCATAAGGATGATTTATGCAGAATAATACTCAGTAATAAATAAATGCAGTAAATACTTCCTATTTAATCCTAACATGACATCCTTCAGGTGCTGTATCCTATTTTAAAGTTTTGGGGTATGTAGCCACCATATACGTATTTCGTATATTTCCATATAATTTATAGGTGCATTATATTTTGAGGACCACAATGTGGATCATTGTGATAGATTATTGATAAGTGCAAAACAGGTAGCTGGGCTCACATGACACATGAAGCCTTAAAGGTAATTGTATTGTGTGAAAAAGCTGTTGTGATTTGTTAATCAGTGTTACAGTTCAACACAATATGCAAGTGTTGAGTCAACTGGCGCTTAAGCAACATTCTGTGATTTAAAAAATGAATGTTAACTTGACCATATCCCAATCATCTAATAAAAATGTCAATCTTTTATTTCACATTTGAATTTCTTCAAAGCTATGAGGTAGGTATCTCAACGTTGGTGATCTGTCAATTTTTAATTCATTAATAAACCTTAAAGCTTAATTTCTTGCCACTGTTATTTGAAAAGTCTGTTCAAGTGAGCATCAATATCCTAGGTTCTGCCGTGGCTCAAATGTTCTGTAGTGAGGAGTGGTGAAAGTAATTAATATAGCATCTCTCTCCTCCAGCATTTTTTCCCCTTATTGGTCCAGTAGTCCATTTGCCTTCTAGTTGGATTCCTACTTCCAATTTAGATTTTTTTATTATTTATTGTAATGTTTTAGAAATAAACTCAAATATATGTTATATATACATTATTTATGAACAAACTTGCAATGTAATCTGCAGAAGGAAACTCACCAAATACACTTTTTCCAATGGCTTTCTGCCTTATGCTTTTAGCTATAGCTACCATATTTGGGCTGCAAAAATACAGACATTCACAACATAGCAGTAAAGAAATACTGCTATTTCATATTATATGTTTGATATACTATACATTATAGTTTGTTTTCTGGATCTCATGTACTTGACAACCTCCCAATATTTACACTGCCCTCTGTCTTCAGCCTCACTATCTCATCTTAGATATTTTTAAAATTATGGGGGGATTTTCCCTCCCAATCAAGCCCTTAGCTTTTTATGTCAACAGCATGAACCAATGGCTCGCCTAATCATACATTTCTGTCACTGAAACTGCATTGTGTGAGCCATGCATGTGTAGCCGGATAAATGTATGAACCTACATCTATAATAGTCTGGCCAAAAGCTGAAGAGAATATGCATTTACACAACCAGGAAACCAGATCTTTAGGAACACTTTTGTCCTGTGCATGTAAAATCTATCTTCTATGATTGATGCCCCCTGTAAACATAACTATATTTATCACTGTAATAATTTCTGCCTGGGTAACTTAAATATTTTAAACTGACCACTGCTTTTATAATAGGTATTGCAGTTAAAGTCTCTGAGTTTGTCAGCTGGAAAGCCAACAGTCTGGGTTCAAGACCCAAGTGCCATGCAGTGGGATGAGCTCCCGTTATGTGCCTCAGCTCTTACCCACCTAGCAGTTCAAAAGCATGCAAATGCAAGTAGATAAATAGATGCCACTTTGATGGGAAATTAATAGTGTTCTGTTCTCTTGGGTGTATCTCATATTGGCTACATTATTACAGAAATGTCTTTGGACAATGCTGGCTGCTTAAGGTAAGAAATGGAGATGAGCATCGGCCTAGAGTTGGATACGACTGGACAGGGGAAACAAGGCCTTAGGTATAGCTTGAATGTATACCCTGACTTTTGGGAAGATAGTAAAGAAAATATTTCTTTCTTACTGGAGAAATGTTATGAGAAAACACTTAGCACACATTGAACAACATACTTTTATTAGCAACTATACATAACAGCTTAACAGATCTCACGTCAAATGTATTTCAAGCTATTTTCTCCTGCTCTGAAAATTGAATGGATTTGGAGAGGTCAAACTCATATAGATTCTAAAATGTAGATTTTTATCATGAACCTATTACTAGATTTCATTATGACATTTCAATCTTTAAAGGGTTCATTGCCTTGAAAGGCACAAGTATTCAAACCAAAGAGAATGCTAACACAATGTTCCACTCTATTTGACTAGAAACTGAAGCTGTATTTGTTTTATTTTGGGTTTACAAATGTAGGTGACCAGAACATTAGACAAGCAAGTATTTGCCCCATAAAGGACAAAATAGTTATCCCTTTTTTCCTTGACATTTTTTTCTGTAGTATATTTATAATTAATGGATTTAGTATTAATTAGATTCCTGTTGTGTTTCTGCTAAGAATGCATCCATTCATGTAATTGTTACTACCAGCAATAGCCTGATCCTCTGCTCTATGCTTGACTGTTGCATTTATATAGGACTCTCACTCCAGCATTAATTATTGAAGTTATTAATTACTAAATTAATAGCATTAGTTACTGAAATAGATAAAAACCTAACAAATATTGGGCTTTTGAGGATATGGGAACGATAAGGACATGTCATCTGCAGCAGGCCCAAGTTGAACTATATCATTAGAGGCATTGCTTGACCTCTGTTTCAAATATGCATTACCTATTAAAGTGTAGCTAATAGATTGAAATAAATTAGTAGAAATGATTGTGACAGAATTAAACATTATGGTATGTAACTCTGAACATTTGTATAAGGTAGTTGAGATTGGGCTGTTTCTTATTTTTATTTGATCTTTGTCATGTATACCTAAAAGTGATTTTTAGACAAGCCAGTCTCCCCAATCCTCCATCGGATCTGTAATACAAGGAATAATAATAGTGATTTATTTTACACTTTCTAGGAATGTTTTGAAGTTCTGTACAAATAATTTTGAAGATGTACTATAGCCGAGAACAAAGTAGACTTCTTTTATAAAGAAGTATGTCTAGTTTAATGAAAAGAAGGACTAGGGGTGACATGATAGCTGTGTTCCAATATGGAAGGGGCTTCCACAAAGAAAAGGGAGTCAACCTACTTTCCAAAGTATCTAAAGGCAGGACAAGAAACAATGGATGGAAACTAATCAAGGACAGAAACAACCTAGAAATAAGAAATTTCCTGATGGTTAGAATAATTAATCATTAGAACAAGTTGCCTCCAGAAATTGTGGATGTTCCAACACGAGTTTTTTAAGAACAGATTGGACAACCTTTTGTCTGAAATGGCATAGGGTCCCCTGCCTGAGCAAGGAGTTGGACTAGAAGACTTCCAAGGTCCAACCCTGCTATTCTGTTAATAAGTGAAAGTGAAATAAATGGAATTTTGGATGATAAGTAGTCGGGGTGAAGTCACAAAGTGATACAGAGTTCTTATGAATATACATGGAAAGAAAGCACACTAAGCTGGATATTTTATGAAGAAGTGAACTTTCATGTTCACTTGAACCAGTTTACATCAGATGATTAAATGATATCCTATTCAACGCATAACCTTATGAAATGGAATTGTAATGTTATTGATAAACATACTCAGCTGTAACTCAACAAATAATATAGCAAATATCCAATAAACCTAAATTTATAACAGTGGTTGCATTTACCACTGATGTAATAACAGAACGTACTAAGGAATTCTATAGCAAATTGAAGGCAATGCTAAGTGCAACATCTTGAAAGAACATAGTATTGCTCACGGGGGATCTGAATGCAAAAGTTGGGAATATGAGAAAACTTTGTGATACTGATAAAAAGTCTAGGAGTAGTTACTGATGCAATAAATGGATGCAGACTGTCCTTCCTTCATAAATGAGACACGTTTTGTCCATATTTATTTATTTATTTATTTATTTATTTATTTATTTATTTATTTAAATTTGTATACCAATTTGTATTTTGCACTGAAAACGTGTTAAAAGACACGAGTAAACCTATAAATAGGTTTCTTATTTGAAAGTAGAATATTGACTGGGATATTTATGCTGTAACTTATTACTAATATTATTAATCAGACCTTTAGAAATATCTTCCATGGATTGCTAGAAGGGAAATCTGACAAAGAAATGGGGAGACCTAGAATTTCAGGATTTGTTTGGATGAACCAGAACCAACTGGTCCAAGAAGATATCCTGGAGAAGCTGTTTGTGATGCTCATGTTCTTTGGGGGGTGGGGCAGAGAAGGGGAGAATGGGAGGGAGAGGAGATTAAGCCAAGGAAAGATGCATGGACTTCCATTTCCCAGAATTCCCTAGGGAGTTGAAATCCACCTATCCTAAAGGGGCTGAGACTGAGAAGCACTGGTCTAGAAGCTAAGCTTCTAGACATTAATGCAACTATGATTTTCCTGAGGGCCTTTGGCAAGTGACCATGCACCATCAAACAAGGATTGTAAGTACTTTCTTGGGATTGGATATAACTTCGTGGTTTTGAGTTGATGTATGTAAATAAACTGTATCTTGTTCTTTTACCATGGATATTTTAACTGTGCATTATGTTGTAGTAAGCTCCCATGAATCTTTTGGAAGCATACAAATGTAATAAATATATTTATATAACAAATGCAATAACTGTACAACTCGATGTCATTGGAAGTAAATATGTTGCAGGAAGAGAAACATAATATGTACAATATCAACATCCTCCAGGTCCCCTCAAACTGCAGATTGGTGAACAGAATATTTTTTTTTTTAATTTGATTTATATGCCGCCCTTCTCCGAAGACTCAGGGCGGCTTACAATGTGCTCAGCAATAGCCTTCATCCTTTTGTATATTTATACAAAGTCAGCTTATTGCCCCCACAACTGGGTCCTCAATTTACCTACCTTAGAAAGGATGGAAGGCTGAGTCAACCTTGAGCCTTGGCGAGATTCGAACCCTGCAGTAATTGCAGGCAGCTGGTCTTAATAACCAGCTTAATAACAGGGTGCCTTAAACCCCTGTACTACAAATATGAATTATTTGTATCAAATAAGCATTTTAAGGTTAGAAAATTAAAGAGCATAGATAACTATGCCAGCAAGATTTGACCTGGAAGACAATCTAAGGAACAGATTTAATATACATAATTTGTATGAGAAAAACCTAAGGAGAAGACTAGAGAAGTTACAAAAAAATTATCACTAAGGTGAAAGATTACACAAATATAACCCTGAAGTAATTCTTATGGAAACCAGTGAGGGGAAAGATGATTTTAAAACTATATCAAAACCCTAAACAGAATTATAAAATGACAAAAACATTTGCAAAGAGAGAATACATGACAAACACAATTGTGTATGTTAGACAATAGATCTGCGAATTAGAAAGTACCAGATTCAGATGGTCAGTGATGTTTATAGCTTCAAGAGAGAAAATGTTAACAGCTCTATGTCAACAATAGAGAACAAGAGTGTCCTAGAAATTGGAAAAGATCAGTATGATGAGATGAGAAGTGCAAACAAAACATGAAAATTACTCAAGTTTAGCATTTTTTCCACATGCTAGCAGTTTTAAACTCTTACAAATAAGGATAGAGACACATGGAAAAAGAAATGCCAAATGCCAGGCAGATTTCAGAAAAGGTAGAGAGACTTGTGATCCGAAAGCCAATAACAACAAAAATGGGCTAATCAAAAAAGCAAGAAAATTGGAAGTTTGGTTACCTTTGTTGATTATAGCAAGGCCTTTGCTTGTGTAAATCATGCCTAAGTATGTTCCACATTAAGACTAATGGGTACATGTCTGATTATTATTCTAACGAGAAACTTTTATTAGGAAGGGAGCCATGGTGGTGCAGTGTAGTATTGCAGGTTGACTCTGCCCATAATCTGGAGTTGGATCCTGACCAGCTCAAAGTTGACTCGGCCTTCCAGGACCCAGATTGTTGGGGGCAATATGCTGACTCTGTAAACTGTTTAGAGAGGGCTGTGAAAAGCACTATGAAGCAGTATATAAGTCTACTGCTATTGCTACTGCTATTATGAACAAAACATGGTAAGAATTTAATCTGAAGAAATTGAGTGGTTCAGAATATAAATGGGAGCAAAACAACGATACATATAATTTCTAATTTATACAGTAAATATTTTAAAAGACAATCTTGAAAGGGTGACAGCTGGAGTCCATACTAGAGATCAACATATTAAAAAAAAAGAGATCTGCAGACAATAATACTTTGTTTGCTAAAAACGAAGAATACTTAGAAAAGTTCATTATGAAAATAAAGTCATTATGAAAGTAAAATGAAATGTGTGTGACAAATGTCAACCCAGGGCTGTCTGCCATCCTATCATATACTCATCCAGATATACATGCTGTTTTTTTAGTTAGTAAATGTAGAGATAACACTTTTTTTTCACAGCCACTACTTTTCTCATAAGAAAGGAGGAGCTGCTACAGTGTAGGCAAGGAAGAGGAAAAGCTGGTGATAGTTAAAGGACTTATGTAAGAGGAAGGCAAAAATAAAGGTGGAAGTCTCGAGATGGAGTAGAGAGTTTTGCAGTGCTACAGATTTGTGTGATCTGGGACTGGATCCAGAAAAAGACCACTGAAGTGGTCTAGAAGGGTCTAAAGATTCCTTCCACAGGTATTTCTTTCTCATGCATATGGCTTTCATGGAAAGTTGAAGACAAACAGGCTTGCGAGAAACTACCAGCCAAACACCTTTACTTAGCCCTAGAATAGCAATCCACATATTTCATTAACATTAGGGATCTGTGTTCCTAAAGAGTGATATGTACCTTTAAAAAGCTTGGAGGTATGCATATAAATAAAGCTTTTGTTTTATATTTGTCTTGCCACTTCACTACACTTATTAGATTAGAGGACGATGAAAGAGTACAAGAAAGGAATACAATAAGACTTGTTTAGCTGTTGTAAGGAAATGCTGCTTAATTTTTTGAAAAATGAAACAAGCCAGTGAGAAGAGAAACCAATAACTTCCTTTATTTTGCTAAAAAGAAAAGGAGAAAAAAAATTACAGGAACATATTGCGTACTGTCGGTTGGATGGATTCCATGAATCAGTGAAGGCCTCATGACACTGGGTTAATGTTAAATATTAGAAAAACAAGATACTGTCAATCTGCATGCTTAGTGTACTTGTAATTGATAGTGAAGATCTCAATTTTGTCTGGGAAAAAAAATTAACTGATTTTTTTTACCCAGAATGGATAGGCATTTAAAATGAATCTATTGGTGCAGACTACCATTCTTTTGGTGGAATAATGTTAAATTGATATAGTTCATTATTAATATAAGTAGTAATTAATATTAATCATGTATATTTTGTGTATGTGTATACAGGTGTGTGTGTATTTGTGTGTATCTCTGTGTGTATATCTCTGTGTGTGTATTGTGTAGAGAAAGGATATCAAAATCCTGATTTCAACTGCAACATCTCTTTGATAAAATTTGGCTCGTGCTTCAATGTTAAATTACAGATAAATATGTTAAAGTTCAGTGTATTCAACCATTTTGAGTTACAAGTGATGCAAAGACAGCTTGAATTATTTACTTTCCCAGTTGAGTGGAAAGACAAGCAGTAACATCACTGCAATGTTCTAGTAAATCCACCTGTCAGCTCAAAATGCTTTCTCACTCATCTGTCATTTCTTTAAACAACCAGCTTTCATGCTAGAACATACAATTATTAAGCCACTAAACAACAAGATAATACATTTCAGTCTTGTTATACATACTGAATGACAAATACTATTTTATATTTTATTTGGGGGAAGGGCTTTTTCTCTTCTAAATCTAAATATGTTCCTTGCAGATCTTATAATGCTTGCTTGTGGAAAGGATATTATGTTTCTTTAAGTTTATGTCGATATTGATTATTTCCCACCTGAGATTAGTTATTAGCATTAGAAATATAAACCTAAACATGTAAGCAAAAAAAGCTTACACAGATAGATTGGATTTTGAAAATGAATGAAGCTGCAAACTGAAAACAGAGCAGCTTGTCCCTAAAAAAAAAAAAGGGGGGGGGAGGAAAAGTTCTGGTATGTTTCCTGTACACCAGACCTTTAATAAATGTGGTATAATAATTAACTTGCACATTGCTACAAATCAAACATTGCTTAAGAAATAGTTCAAAGCTCATATTTTCTTAAAATAATTGAGTTTTCATGATTTCTGAAATTGGGATGTAGTTTATATGTAAGGGAAGAAATATTATCCAATGTCCAATATAAGTGGGAACCATTTTGTTAAAGTTTGTAAAAATTGTTAAATTGCTCAGCTGAGAATTTGGTTTTGACAGGGAAAAATGTAAGTCTGGGGAAGGGAATCTAAGGGATTATCTGCACTAGCCCTTTCAGCTCTGCTTGTCCTGTACTCATGCCAACTGGACCTCAAGCAAACTTAAGAGGGCCCGTCTGGAGTCAGATGCTCTGACCACAGCTTGCAAAGTATTCATTTAGGACTGTAGGCTACTACATCCTCCCATTGCTCAATTACCCTGCTGTTGCAGTCTCCCTACCAATTGCTTTCGATGGACAGACTTATATTGCTCTGTGTATGTGTGTGTGTGTGTGTGTGTGTGTGTGCACATTTTTTCTTTCAGTTGTGTTCACTTCTCAAAGACTGCCTGGACAACTCCTTGAAGTTTTCTTGGCAATGTTTTTCAGAAGTGATTTGCCACTTTCTTCTTCCTAGGGCTGAGAGAAAGTGACTGGTCCAAGGCTACCCAGCTGGTTTCGTGCCCAAGGATGTACACATATACATACATATAAAGTGCATGTATATCTACAAAGCTGGTTACCTTACATGTGGACTACCACAATGCATTCTACATGGGCCTGATTTCAGAAGTGACAGCTGGTCTAGAACGTAATGGCATGAACAATTCAGAGTTGAATTCATTATGCCTACACTTAGCACTTCTGCCAAGCAAGCTATACTGGTTACTAGTGAGCTTCTGGCTACAATTCATGTCACTGGCTGCCACCTATAAAGCCCTTCAATGCATAAAGCTTGGCATCCTGAAGCTCTCAGATAGACTGAGGACTTACCCATTCGGTGTGTGGTCTGTTTTCGTTGTGGTCTACAGTTTCCCTATTATGTTTAGCTTTATGTCATGCTGTCGTGTCTTTTTTTAGTCATTGTGTTGGTTTTGTGCAGCTTCCACAGTCTGTGTTGATCAATCAAATAAATAAAAACAAACAAATAAGCAAATTAAAGAACCAAATGAACAACAACTACTTTTGAAATGAAAATTACGTTTTGTATTTTCTATGCTTTTCCTGAGTAACACTGGTTCAGGTTTTGCTACAGCAGAGGTGTCAAACTCGCAACCCACAGACCGAATGCGTCACACGCTAGCCACGCCCCATCCCCGGTTTAGCAAACAGGAAAAAGTAGCGATATGTCACGTGACGACATGATGCCACTGGTTTGACACCCTTCTGCTACAGCAAGTCTTTCTCATGAATAAAATTACAACATTTGCATTGTTCCGATTATTCAGTAACCATTTGAATTTATAGTAGCACTGAACAAATGGTATTTATCGGTCCCAGAAATTATGGTCATTGCAACACTCCTGTGGTCATCTGATCTAAATTTTGGCCGCTCACCTGCACTTCGACCACAGGGGAGCATCAAGTCAACTCCTGCCACACACCTATCTTCCTCATCCTTTGCCCTTTTGGTCGCCCTGCACTTCTCTCATCATGCTGTCCTGCCAACCCTCCCATTCTGTTCTTCCTAAGCCTGCCACCCTGTCAGCCCTACTGGCTCCGAACCCAAACCTCTTTGTCAGTGGTGGATTAAGGCTCACTAGTGCCCTAAGCACTGACAAATCTTGGTGCCCCCCTCCTTTGTACATACTGTACAAATCTTCATTGGGTTTTTTTTTCTTTCTCAACTTTGTGGTGCCCACTTTGGGCCTGGTGCCCTAAGCACGTGCTTAGTCTGCTTAATGGTTAATACACCACTGCTCTTTGGTCACTCCATTCAGAAAAGAAAGACAGTTTCCCCACCCACATCCATATTCTTCCTTCATTTGTTTTCTTTGTAAAAAAAATAACAATAAATCCAATTATGGGAGCAGGTTGTGCTAATTACTCTCAGGGAGTGGCTTCTCTATTGAAACTGCTATTATTGATGGCCAATGCATGAATTCAGGTTATTACTGATGCTCAGACTTCTAAACATTGTGAGACTCCATGGAATTCAAATCCAGCAGCTTCTCCCCAAAACTGATCAATGCCTTAAGTGTTAACCTACTACAAGTACAATTAGATCACGTTTCTTTCTGGTTGTGAAAAATACACTGATGGTGTGAGAAGATGCTAAGGGAAACATATTATTGTTTCTCAATAATATCCATTAATGTTGTTGTTTAAACCATTTAGTTGTGTGTCCAACTCTTGGCAACTTTATAGGCATATGTTCTCCATGCTACCCTATCAAGCACGGCATCTTTCAATTGTTGGATGTTCAACTTTGTACCAGATTTGAAGTTATCAAGCCAGCGTGCTCTTTGCTTGCCCCTTCTTCTTGTTCCACTAACCATTCCTAGCATCATTGCCTTCTCTAATGAATTTGCCTGCATGACATGGCCAAAGTAAATCAGACATAATTTTAGCAAAGTAAACCAGACATGATTTTAGCTTCTAGTACCTTGTCTGGTTTTATCCATTAATGTAGCATAGTTACATAATTATCATGCAAAGGAAGAGTTTATCATGGTTATTATTTCTGAAGTCAGAACCATTCTGACATTCCATCATATTGGAACATTTTTGTAGCCTTTCTCATTATAATGCATTTGTAATAAGTAACTTTGCGTCCAATATACAGTCACTGCCAGTTGTATAAATTTGCTGATGAAAAATAAATCTAACACTATACCCTTACGTTACAGAAAAAGAGGGGAAACTAACATAAAGAATTGCATCATTTATTATTTGATTTAGAAGATGCTTGATAGTCAGTGTCGGAATGCTAAAGGAGAATATCATTAACAGTGAAGGCAGAAAAGACTAATACACTAGGTAATTTGAGGGTGATGCATCTTTGCCAGGGGAAAGGGCAGATTCTCCTGTTTCAGCAAACTTGCCTATCACTTTAAATTCAAATATTGGCATACTTATACAGCTACATTTGGATGCTTTCCCAGCAGAAAAGTTGCTGTTATGGATGAGTTTCAAGTTCAAACACTATAGAATTGTAAATATATGTCTGGGGTTTTTTGGGGGATTAAAAAATTTAGATTTCACAAAAACATTTTTAAGTAACTTCTAGAGGCTTGAGCGTTTTGTCACTGAAAGTCACAACACATACTTATAAAATGTACACACACTGAATGACAATCCATACAAAGCAGTTATTGAAAAGGTATTTATTTATTTACATAGTTTATATCCTGTTTGATCCCACAAATTCTGGGTGTCTTTATTAAGTTTAGAATACCAAAGTATTCCCAATATTTCAGTTTCTTCATACAATAATTATTTTTCAATCAGAACAGTGCTTATAATTTTATACTAATATGATTAGTCCTAATAAAAGTATCCTATTATTATTCTGTATGTATTGCTATTATTACTGTAGCCACATACACAGCAGCCTAGATGTCTTCAATGGATATTGATTATAGTATGCAGACCAATAATTGACTTTACTCATTGGCTTAGCTACTTCCTTTCCAGTGGTGAAATCTAAACCAGTTTGCCACCTGTTTGTTGGCTGCGCATGCGCGCTGCGCACCAAGCGTGCCCTGCACACCAAATGCACACTGCGTGTGCATGCACAGTTCACACCAAACACACGCTGCATACGCTCATGCACAGTATGTGCCAAACACGTGCTTCGCATGGAAAAAGGCTTGGGAAGGTAAGTAGAACTGCGAGGGGGGGGGGAACAGCTGTGCCACACGATTTAGATTCGCTAGAAAGCAGGATTTCCTTCTTTCTAGCAATTTTAAATCATGCGGCATAGCTGATTGTCGGAAATACCAGTTCACCTGAACTAGTAGCTTTTATCACTACTGGATCGCATGAACCAGTGTGAACCAGTAGCATTTCACCACTGCTCCTTTCTCACCATACCAATTCCCATTTGGCTGCCCAGTGCATCCCAGAGTACGTTCTGTGAACCTCTTGCAATGTGATTTTATTAAATGTTCCCACTGAGAAGTCAGTTTCCTTCTGCCACTGTTGCCTTTAAAGTGATTTTAAACTGTGGGTTGTGACCATCTGGATGGACCCAAGCGATTTAGAAAGGAGATCACAGTATTTTTAAGATAATAAATTTTTGTAGGCAAAATGCGAGTGAATTTTTTCAGTGTTCCCACTTCGCCTCAGTTTTATTCATAATTTTTATTCACTGGAGAATTGCAGAAATTCATATATGGATACTTTTCCCTAAAATAACCATTCACTGACTTTGTATTGTATTGTATTGTATTGTATTGTATTGTATTGTATTGTATTGTATTGTACCTTGCTTCCATTATATAGTGTTTATGGGGTTTCTAAGTGGTCTATTATGGAGACACTGACCAGTTCTAAATACATTTAACTTCAAGGTACCCTTCCTTCATAAAGTTCACTCCTACCTTTTTCTGTAACTCATTTGCTTCTTGATCCTCTTCCTCCTTCCTGTACTTTGAAAAGCTCTAATCTTGTAGGTATAGGCGATAGTTTTATTTAGTCAATAGATGGCGCTAAATATCCATTTAGGAAACAATATTCTGTTCAGTAGAATAGTTTAAAATAAAAATATATGTTTTTGATCAAATGCTACCATCATTTAGAAATATAGCACAATAGTTTTCTCCTGATGCAGTTGGAATGGTCCAGTCTGGAATAAGTTATTTACTTTATGTTCTTATTTTAATGTCTTCATATTTATTAGACTATATTATGCATTTGTAGTTTCTAACTATTAGTGTCCTTTTCAGTATAATGCATGGAGACCATTTAGAGGCTTTATGGAAATTTGAACATTTATATGGATCCTCAATTATGATTACTAATGTCTTGTTAACCTTTTAAATTATGTGCTGTGATACATATAAAGCAGGGGTGGGTTCTACTTACCTTTACTACAGGTTCGCAATAGGATCGCATGCGCGCCTTGCACAGATCGCCAATGATGACATCTGGGGCAGTGGGCGGGGCCTCCCGCTGGTTTTACTACCGGTTCTTCTGAACCGGTCCGAACCAGGGGCAACCCACCACTGATAGTATGTTCCTGTTTTTATTTTTAATTTCACTTTGGAACTTTTTGATTCCCAAAAGATATTGAGGGATATTTCTGAAATTCTGAAAACATCAATGATGTTATGTTGTAGTAAGAGACATCCAAGATATTTCTCTGTACATATACAATCCTATTTTTGTAGTTATGGCAGAAAACTCTATTTCTTACACTATTTCTCTAATAATACAGTTTAGTATTTTGATTACTCTATAAACTAGGATAAAACAAACATGTATCAGGTATATGTCATTGGGACCATTTCTGTTCAATGCATCAGGCAAAATATCAAGTCATAGTCATTGTTTTGACTTTTCTGGAATTTGCCAAGTAAGGAGTACAACACTGAGGACAAAAAACACGTTTATTGCATGATTGGGTGCCTGCTTTACAAGAAAGAAAGACCTTGAACAAACATGCAAATAGTTTTTTTTTTTTTTTTTTTAGATTTGATTTTATTATAACATATAGTGATACAATCGGTACATTTTCGGTTCATTGGTGCAGTTATATACATATATACATCTACATACATTATTGCTTGTCTTTTGTTGATATTGTTTCTTGAAGCTAGATTTAATTTCAAACACTTAAAAATAATAGTGCTCAACTCCCTAAGACTAAATCTAATACTATTCATTAGATTTTGTTAATTAGTTAAAATTTAATCTCTATTACCTTCTTTATTTCTTTCCCCCATCCATTCGTACCACATGTCCCACATGCTATAAAATTCTGAATCTTCTCTGTCATTAATTTCTGAAGTCAATTTGTTCATTTCGGCGCACTCCAATATTTTTCCAATAACATGTTCTTGAGGTGGTATTTGTTTTTCTTTCCAAATTCCATGCAAATAGTTTTATAGAAATCTGAAGGCTACAAGGTCAGAAGTCCTAGGGAATGTAATTTACGAGCTAGTTTGGGGAAACTAGCTAGGTCCTTGTCAACTTATCTGAAGTGGGTTTCTTTTTAGGCAAGATGGGCCTTCCAGAAGGACAGCAAAGCTGCGGGAAGTTCATGATGAAAGGTGATGGATTGAAGAGGTCATCAGTTGATAAAGAGAGGATGCAAATTTGTAGTATCTCTATGTTGCAATTCTATTGTAAGGGTTGCCCTTGGGTGAGACAGGGTGAGACCTTTATTCTTTGGTTTGATGGGATTGCAGGGTGCGTTGTCTGGATCAGGGAAGTTCAATTTGAGTCTGATGATATTAGGCAAACAGGGTTTTGACCCTGACCAAATGCAAAAGAACACAGGTGGTGAGGAGGAAAGGAGGGGGTGCAGTTTCCATTTTGTTTCCTAGATTTATTTTCTCCACTACAAGCCTATTAATGAGAAGATTTAACACTTTATCCCATGGATTAAGTATAGAGCAGGTCTACTTTTTCACACTGCATTATTATCCAGGGCAATAATGTTTATGTATTGGCTGTTTCATATTTAGTCACTTTCAAATAAAACCTAATTCTGCCCCTTCTTTACCACTTCCGTGTGTTACAAATTCCTAGTTTTAGTAAGGCGCAATACTAATGAATCTGAAGCTTTTATGCGCTCCTCAAATCCTCCCCCTCGCATAATGCCATTTATAAAAGGCAAAATTTGAGAAACCAGACTGTGCCTTAATTATTCCAAGGACTCTAGAAAAGTGCTCTGACTCTGAGATAATGTCTGATTTGCTGGCTGGACCCCAAAATCCAGAAATGGAGCATTATCCTTGATTCAGCAAAGCAGCAGTCAGTATTCTGAAAAAAGTCTGCTTTTCACTTATATTGCATGTTCTATAAAAAGAAAAAGAAAGGAAATGGTGATGAACAAAGATGCAAGGATTTCAAAAGAGAGTAATAAGTAACATGTGTAGCTAGGTGACTGTACTAATTTTATTTGGAAACTTGAGCATTTAATTGTTACTTCCCTTTCCCAAAATAGTCCTTTTTTAATCTAGAGATTTGGCTTCACTAGTTTTAGAAGGAAGTTTCTTATTAAAACCTTTTCCTGCATCAGTACAATACAGGGGTGAAATCCAGCATGTTCTGACAGGTTCTGGAGGACCGGTAGCAGAAATTTTGAGTAGTTTGGAGAACCAGTAGCGGAATTTTTTTTTTTATTATTATTGAAAAAGTTTTTCAAATACAGATTTTTCCCCCTTTTTTCCCCTCCTCCTCCCTAACCCCCCCTCCCCCCCCTCCCCCCATGGCTTCTCCAAAAATAAAATCCAAATTGATATCAAATTATATAATACTTTACCATCCTTTTACACCACCCCCCACATGCTAACCATTTCTTTCTAACATTGTTATTATATCCCCCCATACTATACATTTCAAAGCAACCTTCAGCTATAAAACTATATAATAAATCCTAATTTGGCATTTATTCAACTCATAATCAGTAGCGGAAATTTTGAGTAGTTCAGCGAACTGGCAAATGCCAACCTCTGGTTGGCCCAGGGTGGGGTGGGAATGGAGATTTTGCAGTATCCTTCCCCTGGATTGGGGTGGGAATGGGGATTTTGCAGTATCCTTCCCCTGGAGTGGGGTGGGAATGGGGATTTTGCAGTATCCTTCCCCCGATATACCTACCAAGCCACGCCCACAGAACCAGTAGTAAAAAATGTGGATTTCACCACTGGTACAATACTATCTTTCATGTTTCAAGACTTAACAAGGTTTGTTAATGCTTGTATTTTGGGGCTTTGGGCAGATAGATTCAAAGCACCTTCCGTTCTAATTTTCCTAGAATTGGGCTGAAGGGAAGAGATTCTGGCAGAAGCCTGGGAAGCTCTTGGAAGGAGAGGTTTCAAACAATCCTTCTGTTTTATAACACCTTCCCTGTCTAAAACAACTGTTTGCCTAAGCCTAGCCTTTCTCAGGACAATAAAATTCAAACTTTGATGGATTTATTTCCCTTCGAGACAGCACTGGGGTCTCTGTAACTTTTTATTCAGTGACATGACAAGGATCAATGTAAAGGTGACTTCATCTCAAGGTCAAATCCTGTAGGCTTCATTTACAAAAAAAAAATAATGATGGAAGTAAATTGCCACTCTATTCTTCTGGGATGATTTTGTTTAACCACCTCCCCCATTTCCCTAATAATCTTTATCCAGTTTATTAGCCAGTCCTGAGCATGTGTGATTTTTGACATCAGTGAGGTCCTGCCAGTTGCTGAACTCTCCCCCTAGAAATTCTTATTCTCATTTAATATGTGATTAATATAGTATCAAAAATAATTCTGTGTCTTTGCTCTGATCTTTTACCTCATTTCCCCCTTTTCTTTCTCCCCAACAATTGTAAGACTTGTACAGGAAAAAAAAGATAAATTATTTGAATCACACTCTGTATCTCTGGGAAAAAAAAGCTTATGGGAGAATGTATTTGCTTATTTTTTTAAGGGACACAACAGTCTCTTTTTAAATTCTTTATCAGATTTTTAAAAAAATGAAATTGTTTAATGCCCAACATCAACTTGATGGCTTTCTTAGATTACTAAAAAGCTGGTTCTAATTGCCCTAATCATTTTATAGAGAGATTTTTTTTGAATAAGGGAAGTGAAAAGGCACATAAGCATATTCATGTTTTCCTAATAATGGGAAAATATGGGTCATTACTGAGCTACATTAGAAGACAGTCCCAAAGAGAGGTAATTGTGTTAAATATTTTGTAGCAAACACACTAGAATCTCGTGAACCTTAAAGCCCAACCAATTTATTATTTCACAAATCAACGAAGACAGAAAAATATCGGAATCCAGATACAACCATGGTGGCTGCATGTTTTATCCTTATACTTCTGATGCATTTTCAGAAATGTGAAATGTGGTCCATGTAGAATTTGCAATGTAATTTTATCAAGATGTGCTCAAAATAATCCCATCAGAGCCCAAGATGCCTCACCTTCACTTTTTCATCCTCCACCAGTGAGTAATTCATACCTTTCCTTCTTTGGGATTCTTTTTCTCCACCTTCATTTCTTCTCCTTGGACTTGCCCTCGTTTTTCTGAGGTTTTCTTGGGTCTGCCTGCTTTGAAATCAGAGATCTCAGTAGCAGACAGCTGCTTTTCTATCTTTGTCTCTCTCTCTCTCTCTCACACACACACACACACACCCCGTTGCATTAATATAGCTCAATTAAGCCACATTCATCTACACAATTATAGTACAGATTGCACAGCTTTTCACCATGGTTCATATTCAGAAGTGGGTCAAAAATATCTACATAACTGTTTTAGATCTGTGTTTTTTTGTATGCATACAATTAGATACATCCACACTTATATACTACACACATAGATACATCCTTTAGTGTCCCATTATGCACAATTCTCTTTCTTCTTCTCTGCAGCACTAATCTTCCTTCATGTGGTATGAACTTACAGTGGGGAACATTTAGGAAGAGGAATTTCTGACCTTATCTTTCCTGGATTATGGTCACGTAATAATTAAGCAACACAGAACTACTTTGTATGCTAATTTCTCTGTAGAAGCTTAGCTATCACTTATCACAGTTACAAAATACAAGCCATTTTTCCCTGGAGATGAAGGGAGAATCATTTATCTCATGCTGTTGGCCATGGAAGTTCAGTAGACAGTAGCCATTAATTACCAGCCTTTCTCCCTTTTTATTTACAGGCCCTAAACTAGATTTATTGGGGTGGACTATTTAACTCTCTGAAGATCTAAATAGCATAGTCAGCTACGATCAGGCAATGTCACTAATTTATTTTTCTGGAAGGAATAGCTCCTTGATGCTTATATCTACATATTAGTCATAAGAGATAATTTGATTTTCTGTCTTTCAGAGTTTTCTAGGTTTTTTCACCCCCCTTGAGTTGTATCTTGTCTCCATTTGTTTTCACACACACAAAGGCACAGTTTCTCTTTAACCCTTGAAGGCTAAATGGAAGATGAGGGACATGCTGAAAATCCATCTTGTTTGACAAAATTGTGCTTTCTAAAGAGAGAATTTTAAAGCCCAGATCTCTAATTATTGAAAAGAATGACAAGAAACAGAAACAGCATATGTTATTTACTTGGTTGTGCATGTTTTTTAGAACTTCTATTAATCCCACGTGTGAGATGCTTAAATACTGTAGTTAAGGTTTCCATTTATAGTCTATATTAAGGATTGGAGACATGAGCCAGAAAATTTTGTGTGGGGTTATCATTGCATATGGAGGGAAAAAAACTGCATACAGTGGTATAGACATCAAATGTGGCTGCAAAAAATAAAAGTTAGGGAAGTATTTCCTGCCATATGTAGGAAGTAGATATTTAAAGATTTTAATGCCTGCATTTATAAAAAGTAACTGGGAACGATACCCAAAAATAGAAAAAGGAAGTAGAAGAAATATTAACCCGAGAAAGCAAATTTTTGGAAGAAGGTATCATAGTGATTGATTCTGCATATTCGCCAGTCCAGTTTTTGTCATAATATATGCTTCCAACAGCAATTAGAATTTAGCCAATTTTCTCTATTTATGAATGTCATAAATAGCACAGAATTCACCAGATTTATTGAACCAATTGGACAATTTGTTCTATATCATGATCCAAGGGTCAAAATCAGTGGGGGGACTAAAGATATTGAGATTAGATATGACTATACACACAGAAAGTAGTTCCAGAAGCATTGATCCTGCCATATTGCTTTCCAAATGAACACTTATACTTGAACAGGTCATGGCCTAAAATAATAACCTGGTTTCTATCCAATTAGAACCTTTAAAAGTTCAGGAGGACCCCTGAATAGAAGGAATAGAATAAGAGAGAGCCCTATTTTCCTGGAACCAGTGTACTACAACACTAAAAGAGAAATCAGGGGATACAAAGCTAAGCGTATTTTATTTGTGCGCATAAATCACAAGAGTTGGGTTGCCACACAGTCCTAATCTATTGATCATGGTTTGCAAAACACTATGCTTAGATTTACACATCACATTAAACCACAAACCAATCGTATTGTGACTTGAGTATGTTGTGAAAACCCAAAACTTATACTGTAATTCTGCAAAAGTTTGTTTTGAGTTTCATGGCTTTATTAGTGATTCCACCCTCAAATAAGAATGAGGGTACAAAGTCAAGGAATATTGTTATAGTGCAGGGCTGTCAAACTCCTGACCCGAGGGCTAGATGCGTCACTTGCTGGCCACACCCATGCCCGGTTTAGTGAAGGGGGGGGAAGTCCTGATGCGTCATGTGACGACGCCGTGACGCCGTGAGTTTGACACCCCTGTTATAGTGGTTTTGTTTGTATTGTTTAAATTATAGGACATAATCCCACTCAATTATTCTTGTTTATTTTATTCAGAGCAGAAAATATAGTGGTTAAGTCCACAACCTTGAAATCTATTCCGATATTCAGATTCAGAAAATAATAATGTTTGATTCTTACAAACAAAATAAGAAAATAACTTCTCTATGGCAGACCCTTCTTGAAGGCCCAGAAACAGAAGACAGGCTATCATTTGTCAGGCTAAGCCTTCTGACACCCCTGTTTTCTAGCTTGTGTTCCCTTTCCTATTAGATTGATCATTCTGCATAGGGCACTTCATTTATATTTGAAGTTTTGAAAAAAACTACAGCAAATGTCCTACTGTGTGTAACACAACGGACATACCTAAATAACACTATGAGTGTTTTGATAAGCACTTCACATACAATTTTAGACATTTTAAAATCCTACTACCTGAGTATCTTTATTCTTTTGGTTGTCTGAACTATTCAGCAATTTTCTTCCTGTGCCAGAGTCATATAAGAACTGTTTGCTTTTTATATATAACTGATACAATATTGCTAAGGGCAGTATGTTGTACATTGAATAAATAAAGAATAGAGCTAAGACACTTCAATTGAAAGGCTGTACTAATTTAGAAGAACCTCTTTACTCCCTGTATTCAAAAGCTGGGTTGATTTATTTTTGGTGAAACAAGGGTAAAACTATTTTCATTAAAGTTCTGCAGTCTAGAACCTGTGGACTACCCATCTGTCCATTTGCAGAAATTCATACCTCCTCACGCCAATCTCCTAGGTCCGTGATGGCGAACCTATGGCACGCGTGCCACAGGTGGTACGCGGAGCCATATCTGTGGACACGCGAGAGTTGCCCTAGCTCAGCTCCAGTGTGCATGCATGTGCCAGCCAGCTGATTTTCGGGGCTTCTGGGCCCACCGGAAGTTGGGAAACGGGCCATTTCCGGTCTCCAGAGGGCATCCGGGTGGTGGGGGAGGTCGTTTTCACTCTCCCCAGGCTCCAAGAAAGCCTCTGGAGCCTGGGGAGGGCGAAAAACAGGCCTACCGGGCCCACTGTGCCATCACCTGCCAAAAGCGGGGGTTGCACGGGGAGGGAGTTGTGCGTGTATGTGTGGTGGGAGGGGCGCATTGAATTATGGGTGAGGGCATGCGTGCACATGACCCCCCTGCGCTCCCCCCGCTTTTGGCACGCAACGGCAAAAAGGTTAGCCATCACTGTCCTAGGTTTTAGGTTTTCAAAAAGAAAGGTGACCAGATGCATTTTGGTGCCCAGTCCCAGGTCCAGTTAAATTCCACCGCCTAACCCGCTGGTTTACACAAAACCAAACAAATGCACACAATGTAAAATAAGAACATGGGTAGTGCTTGCAAGTACTTTGTCTCTCCCCACCCTTTTTTTTTTTGCATGCTCTACCACCATTTTAGGTGAGACAGAAATTTGTTCCTTTGGAGAACTGGGTGTGAAAGGGCTTTATCTTGTGGGGATGTTCATTCTCATTTGGTTATTCAGAGGTATCTAATTCACAGAATCCAGCTCCCACTTTGCTAATTATGCAGTAATGGTAAGGTACTGTAGCTATATTTATGTCTGAATCAAGTTGTTGCTGAGCATCAGGAACATGCTTGTTTTTCCCAGATTAACACTTTATTAATCTGCATTATTTAGCATAAAACAGAACTGGTTGGCAATCACAGCCCTCCTTCAATATGTCTTGCTGACTTCCAAATCTATTTACAGGCCTATTTAGGCCCATCTAAGGATAAAGTAGTCTTACACTTTATTTATTACATCGGTTATGGACAGCTACATGCTGCTGCATACACCCCTTTGCCCATTTCCCTGCAATTATGTTTTCTAAAGTAATGCCAATATATAAGTGCCATCTGTTTAGCCAGGGTATCCAGGGATTAAAACAGAAGAGAACACTGTTTAATATGAATGCAAATAGGTAGAGTTGTTTAGGTGAGATGGGTGGTATATATATTTGATAAATAAAATAGCTCATCGTATTTTGATTCTACTTATTTATCTATCATTTTACTTATGAAGAGTTTCATTTAGCAAAAGTGTTGTCATTCTTGGAATTAACCATACCTGTCAACTGATCCTAAAAATATTTAATTTGTACCAATTATAAAAAACATTTAATAATAATAACTTTATTGTCATTGTACGTGTATACACTGTATACCCGTACAATGAAATTCATTAACACCCAAAGACCAGGTCCAACACACATAACAATCCCCAAACACACTCCCACCCACCACAATTCCCCACCCCTAAACCACCCAAACATCCACACAACAGACTACATACTGCTGTCCAACAGCTCACTGATGGTGGCCCTTTAGTTCATTGTTGAGTGCAATTATAGCTCTGGGATAAAAACTATTCCGAAAACGTGTGGTCCGAGTTTTAATTGTTCCGTATCTTCTGCCAGAAGGCAACAGTCCAAAAAGATTGTAAGCAGGATGGGAAGAGTCTCTGAGAATGTTATGCAACTTTATCAATTCTACTAATTCTACTTATTTTGACTACAAGACTTAGCAAACTAAAATCTCTAGGATATTCTGCCAATGTCACTAGTTACTGTTAAGTTTTGCTCAAAAAAGATATTTTGCAGGTTTTTTTAATTCAGGCATCCTATGAAATATCTCCCTTGGCCTCTTCTAGCTAGCAGGTTTCCTGACCAAGAACAAGTATTTAAGGTCAATATATGCAGCGAGAGACAAATCAATGCCAGACGTACACCCTAATTAACAACTTGGTAAAGCCCGGATATTTTATCTGAAAGTAACACAAAATTCAGTCTTAACACAGAATTAAGGCTGCGATTACTAAACTCATCTGAAACTAAGGTCTGTAATTATCTAATGTGTTGACACTTGTGGATCAAACTGAATCCACATAATCCAGCTTTACAGTATGTAGATCAGATTCTCCATTTAGGTGACTAGCACTTAATAATAATGTCCTGCTTTGTAGTTGTGAGTCATCAAAAATTAAGTCATCACATGATGAGTAATCAAGCAAGATTTGTAGGTGGGAAAGTGTGAAGGAATGTGAATCATCATTGTTTCTGTCTGAAACTAGATGTTTCAAGCCATAGTTTTAAATATATACCCAATGTAGACAAATATGCTGAAAATATCTATATTACCTTTGCAAAATATTGTCTGTTTCTGGGCTCAATATAGAGACCATTAAATAAGGAACTTCGAGGTGTAGAAAATCAGATTAGAATCATAGCATTGTTTGGCTTTCAAATGAATAAATTGAGCTTTCAGTTTAGCAACTTCCTGAGGCATGGTAGGAGAACAATTAGAGGAAATAGCGATTACTTTCCATATGATCATATTTTTCATCACACTACACATTAAACATTGTTCTCAGTTACAACTGGAAATTAATTGGAGTTGCTAGACTCTGTCCTTAAGCACCATCTATTAAAATATTGTTGCAACTAGATCCCTAGTGACACAGAAGTTGGCCATGATTTCCCATCTGCTGTACTGCATCTTTAGCCAGATTAAGATTAATCAAGAAGAAAAAATTACAGCAATAAGATTACATCATATGGCAGTGGGGAAAAACTTCTTGAAAGTAAAGAATAAAAAATAAGACTGGATAAATGCTTGGATCCTAAAACAAGGGAGTTACTAACTTAACAACTGTGGTGATTCACTTAACAACTGTGGCAAGAAAGGTTGTAAAATGGGGCAAAACTCACAACCATTGTCTTGCTTAGCAATGGAAATTTAGGGCTCAATTGTGCCCTGAGTGGCGTAGGAGGCTAATGCCTCCTACTAAGGCAGCATTTAACATCCAGCTGCCTGCAATTACTGCGAGTTCAATTCTCACCAGGCTCAAGGTCGACTCAGCCTTCCATCCTTTCTAAGGTGGGTAAAATGAGGACCCGGTTTGTGGGGGCAATAAGCTGACTTTGTATAAAATATACAAAAGTATGAAGGCTATTGCTTAACGCATTGTAAGCCGCTCTGAGTCTCCAGAGAAGGGCGGCATAAAAAAAAAAAAAAAAAAAAAGTGGTGATAAATCAAAGACTACCTGTACTTCAAATTTTAGAAATTTATAAACATTTTATGGAATCTTGTACCACAATAACTGAGAATTTACTGAGTGATAGAATGACTGCCATACAGGTATGGACAATTATAAACTAACCATCCAACCATCTAATCTAAACCGAACTAATCAACCAATTAACCTTCCTCTACTATCTCAGATTGTCATTTGGCAGGGAGCATGTAGTCACATTGCCAGACAAAGCTCTGAGGGAGTCGAAGTGGCAGAATGTCATGAAGCTGGTTTTCCTCTCTGCATTCCTTTCTCCTCTTTTTCCTCACTTGATTACCTTACAGAATGAGTATATTATTTATGGGACTTTAAAAACGCTACATTTATATTGTGTGAAGTCATTCTGAACAGTCATGTTGGTAGTTCAAATGAAATATTAACATACAGGTTATCCTCACTTAACAAATGGTGACATTTATAATGTACCTCAAAAAACTTACTTACGACGTTGTACCTTGAAGTTACAGCTGCCGTATCCCTCCCCCCAGTCACGTGATTGCATTTTGGGTGCTTGGCAACTAATCTGCATTTACAACATCTTGCAATGTCCAAAGGTCACATGATCATGATTTCTGCCCATTCTTTGTTACCGTGTTTCCCCGAAAATAAGATGCTGTCTTATATTTTTTTGAACCCTTGGCCTTATAAGGCACTTGGCCTTAATTTTGGGGAGGTCTTATTATTTTGGGGCATGTGGAGCAAGACAGGGCTCCTCTTGCCGTTTACCTGATTTCCAGCTCTGTCTCCCTAACCCTAACCAGAGGAAATGATGGGGACTGGCTGCGCATGCAGTTAAATTATTTTCGGGGAGGACTTAATTTTGGGGAAACAGTAGTTTCTGGCATATTTTGCTGGTTGCCCATTCAGAGGAATGAATTTGCTCAATGACCCCATGATTCACATAGCTTTCTTAATGACCATTGTAAAAACAGTTATAAAATCACACAGGATCGCATATTTATACATTTAATAACAGCAATGACTTCCGATGAAAATTCTGAGCTCATTTGTGGCTGTTAAGGGAGGGCTACCTGTAATTAAGCATTATTACCATAATTAATTTAATTTTTTTAAAAAAAAAGTTAGCCTAGAATAGGAAAATTGAACATCTAAAAGTCCTGTAGTCAATTAAAAAGTATATAATTTTAATCATTCAGTTTTAATAAATTGCATCGTTTGTTTTTGTTCATTTAACATTTAGTAAAGCACCAGGCCAGAAACTAGGAAACTTTGAATTCTTCTAGTCCTGCCTTAGGCATGAAGCCATTGGGGTGACTTTGGACAACTCAATCTCTCTCAGCCCTAGGAAGCAGGTAAGAGAAAACCACTTCCAAAAAAGGGCTGCCAAGAAAACTACACAGGGCAATTGCCAGGAGTCAAAACTAACCTGGAAGTACTCTGTACTATTCAGGATGACAAGTAATGCTTTTGGACCTAACTCATTTAATACCCAAACAATACTCATTTCCTTTACTGTGCTATTTGAGGCTTTTCTGGCCATTTGTATGTGAGTGAGGAAAGAAATTTTACTTTTGTAATGGCAAGGTTGTTTTGATTAACATTATGAAGCTTTTATCTGGAATGAAGTTAGAACTGTATTTATTCAGCATTAAAGGAAACATGTTTATCCTTGGTGAATTGGATTGCTTTCTCAGGCGGTTGGTTTTTTGTTTTTTGTTTTTTGCCTCATACCACCTCATACTGAGGCTGCAGTCCTAAGCAAGTACATTTACCAGAATTGTGCCCCACTCTACTCACTGGTTAATCTAGCTAGCCAACCATTATAAATATACTGCACTTATTCATTAAAATACAGCCCAAAATAGCTTAACATCTTACCAAGTTTTTTTTTTATGATCAAATAATAATCGAGAAAAAATTAACAAATAAAACACTTCAAATAACAAGATTAAATGTCTGCTGAGAAATCCAAATATTTAGGGAATAAGTGCTGTCCAAGAAAGAATGAAGGATATAGCAAAGGTTACTCCACAACTACAGTAGTAGGTTCCAAAATCTGGCCACTAACACAGGAAACGTTTGCCCCCCATTCCACCAAGTTTAACTCAGTTGCATGAAACACACTACCTAAGCAAATTTTAAGGATATTTTCAGTGGATGAAAAATGCAGTGACACTGACTTTCAATTCAGCATTTCCTTCTAGCAACTGGATGTATGATAATTGAAGTATAGACCAGATATATTAGCAATTGAATGATACATAGAAAATAATTGTACAAAATTATTTTGAGATCATTATTAAATTGAGGATTCTTGAATTGTTTTTTAAAATATCTTAGAGGTAAGGAACATAAACTGCAATGTTATTATTTTATTATTTGCAGCAAGATTTCAATGACAGGGCCAGAATTCCATATGTAGAGAACAGGCAGACAGCAACTGCATCTGTGTTTTTCAAGCCACTTGTGATAAGTCATTTCACAGATGCAACTGATCAGCATATAATTAGAGACCTATAATTCCTAATGCCATGGCAAAATGGATCTCTGATCATAGTTATTTCTGCAGCAATCCCCATAATTTTAGCAGCATCTTTGCTTCCAGTGAATTGGCTTTATACAATCACACTTACATGTTGAATTCACACACTGATGTAATTTTTTTTTAACAGAGAAAAGATTTTTATACTAGTTATTTTTTTTTTTTTGCCACCCTTGTTAAGTGGTCTGAATAAATATCCTGATCTTAGCTCATCAATACACTATCAATACACTAATGTGTATACTGTAGATTCAAATTAACTTCCATCTGAACAGTGTGAATGAGTGAGAGAAGACGGTTCTGGGTTAAAAATCACCAGTCATACAGACCGTGGAATCTTTGGTAATAAAAGGTTCTCAACCGCGCAGTGTCAGCAGTGATAAAGAGGCGACAAACTAATTACCTTGAATGTTTTTCTCCCATCCCTGGTGAAGCAAAGCAGAGGTCTGGCTGAACAAGTAGAAGCGTTCACACATCCAGCCTTGCATTATATATATATATATATATATAAAACGGGTAGAGAATTCTATTTGTTATACACAACTGAAAGCATACAATGCTTTCCAGCAAGAGTAATGTTTAAATCACCTTCACAAAGAAGTAGATATTAAGAGTATGGAATGTTTTCCATCTAGATATTCCCATGTAAAAGTGCCATTAGCACCATCATGTTAAATCTCACCCTGAGCCATCTGTGAGTACACTCCTTGTTTAGAATAACACACGCCAATCTACCAGGATCTCACTGTATACTCTCGTGTGTTTTTATTAAATGGCATGGCATATTAAATGTTGACACGTAAAACATTTATCTAAACAAACTCAGTTCCAATTCAGGGTGGCTTGAATTATGTTTTCTCCTTCTCCATTTCCTAGAGTACATAACTCCAAGAAGATAAATCCCTCTTCTGAATGTTGGAAATATTAGAGCTATACTAATGAGCACTAAAAGGAAAAGTTCAAAAAGTGAAGAGGTACTGGTTATTTCTTTGGCACCAGGCATTACTGCTGTTCCTTTCCTGCTCTTTCTCCTCTGTCTTCTAGCCATTTTTATAATTTCTGAGTTTTTTTAAAAATAGTTCATATTAAAGTAAACAATGTCTATTGAATATTTTATTATAATTTAGTTTTTCTTTTGGTAAGCATTAATCCATTTTAAAAACTATTCATATTGATTTTACTTGATTTTATTTAAGAACTGGTTATTTAGTAGATAAAAATATGTTTTGTTGAAGGAAAGGCAGGATATAAATACAACAAATAACAACAACAACAACAACAACAACAACAACAAATAGACACATAATAAAGTTATATTTGAGAATGAGGATATATCTTTTGGTATTTACACAACATATTTCAAATTAATAGCATTGATACAATAGAACTCCAGAGCCCATTGAAGTTTGGGCAAGCATATACATAAAATATGGAAATAGTAGTTTTCCCACTACTCTTCAAAATTCTCATTTTTTACAATGCATGCCTCAATAGTTCCCTTATTTATCTGTATTCTCTTATTTATCTATATACTACTAAAACTCTCATCATGACCTTTAACTGTGTGAAATGGTGTGTCATAGGGCAACAGTTTTTGACCCAAGATATCTCAAATGGACTAATTTATAGAATGTATCCAAAATCTTGGACCCAGGACTCCCAAGGGAATAAAATTTGGGGAAGTTGTGCCTGCTTTAGTGCTACTGGCTACTGACCTGCTGCTGTGGGCATGTGATCTTCATTTTTCAAGTTCCATGACAGTTTCCCAGTCAATCTAGCAATCCCTTACTTTCTCCCCCCAGCAGTCGCCATTTACCCGTCAGCTGGGAAGGAAAGGGAAGAGGGAAGGATGGGAGGAAGAGAAGAACAAGGAGGAAGTAAGGAACTCCTTGCATAGCATCTTTTGCATAGCACTCCTAAGCACTCCCAGGCATCCTTCCCGAACCATGCCACCACCATCCCCACATCCCCTGCCTGCCTGGCACAGCAGGAAGCTAGGCTGTTGAAGGAAGTAAGGGAGGGAGGGAGATTTCTGATGCTTTCTGCCCAATTCCTACATGAAAACTCAATCAGGAAGCCAGCAGGAAGTCTGAAGTCTCTCTTGTTCCTATTGCTTTTTGGGTCATTCTGTTTCTCTGTTTAGGTAAAGAAATGTCTCTGAACCAATGACCCCAATGGGGCACAGGTTATCTTGTAGCATATAAAATATTATATTTATTCTTCTAATCTCTTTAAAAACTGCTTGACAATCAGCATGTCTGATACAAATACAGGAAGGCAGAACTTCTGCAGGAATCATATGCTACATTTTACATAATTCTTCCACTAGTAATGCCTGAATCAGAAAAAAAAGAACATATATTCTTTTGGTAAGAAATTGTGCACTGCAATCTCCTGCATGCTTACTGAAGAGATAAAGCCTTCACTGTTCATTGGACTTATTCCCAGATGATAGTAGACGGCAGTCTGAATCTAATTCTGAATCTAATTAAGAATAAGTTGTTATTTAGAACCCCATGGTATTCTTGGGAGGTCTTTCCAAAATCTCTTTTTCTATCTGGGTTTTATCTTTCCATCTGTACAATATAGACATAGAATACTGATGTCTATATTAGGTTGGCAAGTTACCAGTTATTTCAGCGGAAACCCATCCATAACTAAAGATGCTGCTCTTTGTCTCTCCCCATAAAAATAAACCAGTTCTCCATGATATCTAGTTAAATTATATAAAGTTGAAATAAAAATGTATTATTAAAAGGTTTTTCCACAATAATCCACTGGAATTTACTTTCACACAAATGTATCCATGCTATTACTTCTAATTAATGAAAAACAGTAGCTATTAGAGTAAAATGAATAATATTGGTAAATTTAAAATTACTAGACATTTTAACATGGTAATTTCTATATGACAGTGCTGTGCGGATATTGATTGTACTATTTATTATACATTACAACATTTTTTTAAAAAAATAACAATTTTGTCATATAGTATAGGTAGTCCTCGACTTATGGCCACAATTGAGCCTAAAATTTCTGTTTTTAAGTGAGACATTTGTTAAGTGAGTTTTGTCCCCTTACCATAGTTGTTAAGTGAATCACTGCAGCTGGTAAATTAGTAACCCGGTTGTTAAGTGAATCTGGCTTTCCCATTGACTTTATCAGAAGGTCGCAAAAGGGGGTCGCATGACCAGGAACGGTCATAAATATGAATCAGTTGGCAAGCATCTGAATTTTGATCACGTGATCGTGGGGATGCTGCAAAGGTTGTAACTGTGAAAAACAGTCATAAGTCACATTCTTCAGCGCCGTTGTAACTTTGAATGGTCACTAAACGAACTGTTGTAAGTAGAGGACTACCTCTAATAGCACTAAAATTGATAATTCAGAGTAAGATAGATAAAGCTAGGGTTGGCAAAACAAGGAGAAACTTTTCTCCATTAGCCATTTTTTTCCCTATCGATTTATGTAATTTATTTATTTAAGAGACTTAAGTGTTGTGGCCCGCCAGCGGTCTGTGCAGCTGGTAGCTGATTCTGACAGCGAGGAGGCTGGTGTGGTGATTCGCCAGCAGCCTGTGCAGCTGGCACTCGAGTCAGACAATGAGGAGGCTGAGAAGATTTGGTGCCAGAGGCGGGGATTCAGCCAGGGCCTTCAGAACCTCCAGAAGTTCCCATAAGTGAAGTGAAAGAAGAGGAGGAGCCTCTTCTCAATGCACGGGGGCGCAGAGCTGCCAAAAGGCAGGAATGGCTCCTCAGGAGGCGGTCTCCTCGAGAGTAAGGCTTGGGGCTAATTGGCCACTCCCCTAGCCTATTTAAGGAATGACGACGACTGAGGCAATTTGCAGAAAACAACTTCGTTCATATTCCTTCGCATATTGACTCTAGAAACGTCTGATTGGCTCTTGCTTCTCTCGTCATTTTTCCTGCAAATTGCTTCTGGGCATTCTGCCAACCACAGTAAGCTTATGGTTATCTGAAAGACTGTGCCTCAGAATTGAGTTATTATTCCTTGGACTTTTGTCGGCTGTTAATGAAGTTAAATTAACAGCCCTTGTTCAGAAAAGACTGATTTAAAATGTACTTGTGTTTGAACAACTACTAAGAAAGCTCATTAGTAGTCCTTAATTAGTAAACTAAGGTTTGTACGGACTTTGTGTGTGCTGCGTTCCTTGTGGTCCGTAGCTGGGGCAGAACACTTAGCTATCTACCTACCATATGTGACATAACTCTGGGCAGTTCACACCAACAATAAGTAGATAAAAGAAACAGTAAAAACTAACATTCCAAATCCAATTCCCAGCACCTTACAGTAATAATCCCTGATATTTACTTATTTAAACTATTTGTATTGCTGCCCATGTCAGACTGAGAGCTTGCTGAATATCAGGGGGAGGATATTTCACAGAACAGATGTCCTATGTCCTGCTAGATGGCAACATTTCAGAGAAGGAACCTGAAATTTGGCCCTTCCTATCTGGCCTGATAGATTGAGCAGATACAGAGAGAGGCTTAGCTCTCAGAGCTAAGAGGGCTTAGCTTTTTGTGATGCGAGGCTTTAAATAACCTTTAGGTGAGATGGGAGGCATATAAGATAAGATAGATAGATAGATAGATAGATAGATAGATAGATAGATAGATAGATACATACATACATATATACATACCATATTTTCCCGAAAATAAGACTCTGTCTTATATTTTTTTGAGCCCTGAAATAATCGCTTGGCCTTATTGCCATGCGCTCAAAAGCCCGATTGGGCTCATTATCAGGGGATGCCTTATTTTGGGGGAAATAGGGTACATACATAAATTCTACCTAGTTTGATTATACCTAAAAAGAAACTGGAAACTATGTGCACTGCTACATTTTAGACCGAGAAAATGACCAAGGCACGAGTGACTGTCCCCCCGGTCCAGCTACGTGTCAGATTAGCTCACAAGATGAATTTGAGCAAAATTTCCCTTTAGCCACAGCTGCCACCTGCTACTCAAGCAGGACTTGTGAGTCCAGCAGGCCCACCAAACTGCTCATCGTTTCTTTCTGGTGGAGTGCTACTCCGTGAGAGCCAAAGATAACACCTCTTTGGATCCAGGAGAGTCAAAAACCCATGGTTATCGCCTACTACCTATAAATAGCAAAGTTATCATGTTGTATCTCCCCTTTGGTGAAATGTGGGGTGGGGAGGAAAACATTCTATTAGAGAATGCTACAACAGGGAGCTTAGAATTTTTAACCTGTCTAACCTTAGATGCTCACACACATTTAGTATGCAATATGCAGGCAAGGCTCATAGGCCTGCCCTACAGCTTTCATTTTGGCCCTTTTGCTAACGGATAGTAACTTTACTAACTATGGTTCTTCATATTTTGCATCAACTGCCATCTTTTTAAAAAAAACATAAGGCAAGCTTCAATTGGTGAATATCATAGGAAAAAATATTTTTTCTTCTCTGATGGTTTTTCAATCCATATAGTTTGTGTCTCCCTGATTTACCAGTTTGGTCTTGCAAATACTGATAATGATAACAAAGGACATTTATTGGGAGAAGGGGTGGTATTCACTTATCTTCGCTACCGGTTTGCAAATGTGAGCGGGCAAGCATGCGCAGAGCCTTCTGCGCATGCACAGAGCTTCAAAAACGGGACGTGATGACATCTGGGCTGATGGGCGGAGCCTCCCGCAGCCGCCGCTACCGGTTCGCCTGAACTGGATAGAACCGGCTGAATACCACCACTGATTGGGAGGTAGGAAATCATCAGGAATGGAAGTTAAGATACCTTTTGCCTTGGAAACTGTAACTTGGATAGCTGCTTTGCTTTTGACAAAGCAAGCACATGAGGCTGCTATTATGCATAGAGTGATAGTCTAACCCCTCCTCTTCCTTTGTCCCCTCTAAGCAGCAAAGAAATTAGATTCAGACTGCAGTCTACTATCATCTGGATGGGGCTGACCTTGGAACCAGAAAGTTGCTGTGGGTGTTGAGAATAAGAATACTGTAGAGTAGAGCTGGAAGGGACCTTAAAGGCCTTCTAGTCCAACCCCCTGCTCAAGCAGGAGACCATTTCAGACAAGTGGCTATCCAGTTTCTTCTTAAAAGCCTCCAGTGATGAAGCACTCACAACTTCTGAAGGCAAGTTCAACTTCACTGTTGGGGAGCTTCTCCTTAATTCCAGGTTGCTTGTCTCCTTGATTAGTTTCCACTCACTGTTTCTTGTCCTGCCCTCTGGTGCTTTGGAAAATAGGTTGACCGCCTCTTCTTTGTGGCAGCCCCTCAAATACTGGAATACAGCTATCATGTGACCTCCTAGTCCTTTTTTTTTTTTCTAGACTCGCCAAACCCAAATCCTCCAACCATTCTTCCTGTTTTAGTCTCCAGGCCTTTAATCATTTTAGTTGGTCTTCTCTGTATTTTTTCCAAAATCTCAATATATTTTTTGTAATGTGGTGACCAAAAGTGGATGCAGTATTCCAGGTGTGGTCTTACTAAGGTTTTATAAAGTGGTACTAATACTTCACGTGATTTTGATTCTATGCCTCTGTTTATACAACCAAGGCAGTAGTGGGTTTCAAAATTTTTTACTACCGATTCTGTGGGTGTGGCTTGATGGGCATGGCATGGCTTGGAGGGCATGGCAGGGGAAGGATACTGTAAAGTCTCCATTCCCATCCCACTACAAAATCCCCATTTCCTCCCAATCAGCTGCGACTTGGGAGGCAGAGAATAGATGGGGGCAGGGCCAGTCAGAATTTTTACTACCGGTTCTCCGAACTACTCAAAATTTCCGCTATCAGTTCTTCAGAACTGGTCAGAACCTGCTGAAACCGACCTCTGAACCAAAGACTGTATTAGCGTTTTTGTTGTTGGACTCTGGATTTATAAAACTTTTATATATATTTTTTTTCATTTGAACGCTGCTTGTATCACATCATTCAAATTGAGCCGTAGGTTTTTAAGATCATCTCCAGCTTCTTCACCTATATTTTCTTTGCTGCTATTCACTGGATTTCCCATTGTGCATGTCATTTTCTCCACATCAGTCTGTAAGAAAGCTGATGTTCTATCAGTTCTGCATTCATGTCCAAACCTTCTTAGTTTGCACTTTTGTATTTGATCCTGAACTGTAGATGGACACTGCATCTCAATCTGATGGTATCATTGAGATGGATATGCAGGGATATTCTCCAGATAGGTCCTATATTTTTAAAAAGCATCAAAGTTTAATTAGGTTTGCTTTTAACAGTGTCCACATCTCAGTCTCATATAGCAAGAGTGGCAGAGCAGAAGATTTAAACCTTTCTTTTCACAAAAACATTTTGTTTTCTCCCGGTGCACCAGTTTAACTATCCAAGATAGCAGTGCTGGCAAATTCTGGAATATATTTCTGCTTTTGATGATGTTTTTTTTTCTACCAGTGATTTGAGATATTTAAACTGGTGAACCTACTCTATCTAGACTAGATTATCTTGAGGAAGACAGCAGTCTGTAAAACTGTTGTTGGATTGGCATTAACTTTTACTGTGTCATAGGATATATGCATGGGCAGTATTCATGGTATCATACAAGACGTCTGTGGCTCCTGGGTCACTGTCTGCAACTATGGCACTGCCACTGATGAACATGAAGTCAGCTAAGTAAGTGGGTCTCATCGTGTGCCCCTTTGCCTGCCTTTTCCTTCCTCCTCCTAACACCAGCCATGACACTGAACAGCAGGGAAGAGATTACAGAGCTCTGCCTAACACCAGTTGGGATCAGGAATCGCTCTGAAAAGGTTTCTTGCATCACACCAAATAAATAATCTATTTTATAAAAGGAAGAAATCAAGAACCATGTCTTTCAAGAAATGGCATTTACACAGACCCTCTCATTTACTATGCCTGAAAATCACTAGCCTAGCTTCCATCAATAAGCGTCTCATTAGGGTAGTGTGCTTACACGATATGGACATTTGTACAGTAGTACAAATAGTACAAACAAAAGTTTCAGCATTACTTTGGGCAAAGACATTAAGAAAAACTGGAACTGATTACTGCTTTGAATGGGAAATTACCAGAGTTGTAGGCTCAATTGGGAAGTCAAAAAACACACACACACACCCAAAAAAAAAAAAAAAAAAAAACAATGGCAAATCACCTTCATACTGCTGCATGGGTGTGAACAAGGAGATTTTATCTTTCATTTACAGTACTTTTATTTATTTAAATCAATGTAGGCATTGCCCAGTTCTGACTAACACCGGGCAGCTCACAATGTAATGCCATTAAAAAAATCTAATACAAACCAAAGCAAGATGGGATCTGGTCATTGTATACAGACAAAAACAACAAACACCCACTCAGTAAGGGGTCCCATCCATCTCAGCCCAAGGCCTGGGAGAACAACCAAGTCTTCCAGGCTTAACTATTTACAGAATGTCACTGATATTTATTGCCATGAAGCTTCTGCTGGTGAAAGCTTAGCCGGTGGACATACTAACAAGATTCATTGCTCCAACAAGTCATAATGATGATTCCTATCTAAAAATGGGGAGGGTGCTCTTTACTTAAGATTATGCAAAGATACACAATTTTTCATTGTATACAGGCAGTCCTAGACTTACAACATTTCATTTAGTGACCATTTGAAGTTACAATGGGATTGAAAAAAGTGAATGACCGTTTTTCACTTATAACCATTACAGCATCTTCATGGTCACATGATCAAAATTCGTATGGTTGGTAAAAAAAAAAACTTTTTGCCAAAAAAACAAAACAAAAACGTATGGTTGGCAACTGACTCATACCGTTGCAGTATCCTGTGACGCTTTGATATTCAAAGTCAATAGGGAAGCCAGATTCACTTAACCACCTAACTTAACAACTTCAGTGATTCACTTAATAACTGTGGCAAGGAAGGTCGTAAAACGGGGCAAAATCACACAAATGTCTCACTTAAAAACAGAAATTTTAGGCTTAATTGTAGTTGTAAATGGAGGACTATCTGTATTATGTGACAAATCTGTTATTTTTTTAAAAAAAATTGTAGTTTTATAATAGTGCAATCAATATTTGTACAGTACTGTCATACACAAATTACCACATTAAAATGTCTAGTAAGCATTAATTTGTTCTATTATTTTAAATTTACCAATATTATTCATTTTTCTCTAATTAATTAGAAGCATGGATACATTTGAATGAAAGTAAATGTCTGTCCGTCTCCAAACTTTGAAGTTTGACAGTAAATTCCAATAGATTATTGTGAAAAAACCTTTTAATAATATATTTTTATTTCAACTTTATATAATTTAACTAGACATCATGGAGAACTTAACACTTAACAACAGAAATGTTGAGCTCAGTTGTGGTGGTAAGTCAAGGACTACCTGTAGTCCTACTTTCTCTTGCAATTCCTTCATTTGGTCACTCCTCGATACCAACTACAGTGATGACTATCATTCCAATATCATTACTTTTTAATGGGGTATTCCTATTAAAATGGTGATTTTTGAACATTATTTGTACAAAATATTTACCTAGTTGTAAATAGGTAAATAGATTTAAAGATCCTTAGTACTTTATTCATGTGGACCCTCCTCCTTGCGTAGAGTATTGTGTTGTTTTAAGCAGGGTGGGCTTCTGGGGGTGCGCAGGGATTCGGGAGAACCTCTAGCTAAGATTCTGTGCTGTTTGGAGAATTACCAAATTCCACTCCTGGCTGGCCCCGCCCACCCTGCCCCGCCCCTCCCAGGAGTCCCCATATGAGGCCAGTTCTGGATACAGGTAATTGCATGGCGCGTGCAGAGGTTCGGGGAGGGTGAAAAATAGGCCTACCAGAAGTTTGGGAAAGCCAGAAATGGGCCCATTTCCAGCCTTCAGATGGCCTCCGGAGCCTGGAAAAGCTGTTTTCGCTCTCCCGGAGACTCAAGAAAAGCCTCCAGAGCCCGGGAAGGGCAAAATCAGCCCCCCAGCTGTGGTGCAGGAGGCGACTAGGCCACGCCCACCATGGCCAAGCCCATCCAGCAACCGGCCAGAGACCCCCTTGCTAAAAATTTTTAAGCCTACCCCTGGTTTTAACTCATAAGATCTTCAAAGTAAATCTGCACTTCACATCAAAAACCAGCATGAAAAACCTTCCTAAACCATAGCATATTTCTAGTCATTCCTGTGCAATTATTTATTCCTTTGCAATTATTCCTCTGCAGATATGTAAGCTCTTGACTACAGCCATGTGTTTTAATTCAACAAATATGTTCCAGGAGCCATGCATGATAAATCCGATACAGAAACAGTCTTGGTCAGACTGGACAATGGTCTGTGTGGAAGAGGGGCAGGAAGCCATGTTAGTTAGGATTCTTAGGGGTTTGCACAGAAGGGGAAATGTTGGTGTGAATCCCATAACCCATCATATAATGAAAGTTTTGCTGATTTTGGGGGAATCAGCTCTGTTTCAGTAGAACCCAAAGTTGGAAAGCTTTGGGTCTTCCAAGTTTCATAAAAACAAAATCTTACTGGGCAAATAGTGTAATATTGGTATGTGCTATGCCCTATATACCTCTCCCTGTTCTTAGAACAGCATACCTAGCTGGTGTGCCTCTCCTCCAATCCTCCTGATACTTTCTATCACCTTTCTTTATTCTATTACCTGCCCTGATTTTCCTAGCACCTTCCCCCCCACACTCCCTTGCTGCCACCAATGCTGATGATCCAGCTTCTCCATATCTTCCTAGAACTTTCTTTTCTTTGCTTTCCTTCCTTTCCTCAGCCATCAACGTCCTTAGCTTTTCCTTAGCTCTTGCCAACTACTTTTCCCATAACCAAACAATTCTTTTAATTCCAGAGCAAAATAAATCTGTTTTGATTCATGCATGAACCAAAGTACCCAAAACAGGTGTGTTTGGGTTTGGAAACAGACCATCTGAAACCAGCTGCTCTATGCATGGAACTGTTTGTGCATGGAATGTTTTCCACATTCCTTTCAATCACAGATGGTATCTATGTGGGGCACTTTTCTGGGTTGGCGGGACAAAGCTTTGGTGATTCATAAGCCCAAAGTCGCTTCACAGAGTGAGATGGATAGCATGTAAATTTAAACAAAGAAACAAACATTGTAATATTTAGCTTTGCTCCTTGGCATTTATGCATCATTTTTTAAATCTATATAAAACCACTAATTAAAGTAATTCAGGGAACCAGGATTAAGTATTAGCAGAGTGGGTTCTATAACAATTTGCCATAGCCAATTGTCCTGCAGTGAGTTGGCCATGGTGAGTTGGCTGCAGCAAGTTGGCCGTGGTGAGTTGGCTATGGTGAGTTGTCCCATTCCGTATCAGAGTTATTTGTTCTTGCTATATTAGCCAGATAGTTCAGTGTATATGCTGAATCAGTGTCTAGGACCTGCAGTATTACTTACTAATACTTGCAGTATTGTAGTACAAGCTTTCTGGCTGCATGGATGGTGCGGGCGATGGGGGCAGAGGGGATGTTTTCGCGCACACAACCTAATCCTGCACATATGCAAATGAAATTTTGCGCACTTTGCTGCTTGCATGGCCCAGTTCCCAACAGGCTGTGGACCAGTACAGGTCCAAAGACTGGGGATTAGGGACCCCTGCTGAAGAATAATTAATAAAATGTAATTATCTAAATCTTTTATCTTAATTAATTTACATCAGACAGAAGTAGTATTCACTCTGTTCTGTTTCAAGATTCTCCTCCTTTTGCAGGATTATTTCTGTAAAGTCAAAACTCTTTTTTCAGGAATCTCCAGTCTTAGTCTGACATGAATAATTTTATTATACTGTTCTCTGAAAAGACAGATTTGAAGTTTCAAAAGTAATTTTAAAACCAGTTCCATGTGGATTCTATGACTTAATGTACTTTTTATCAAATTTGATAGGTGGACTGCAAATTTTCTTCAATAGGAATGACCTTACAGAAGGCACAAGTTCTAGTTACACAAAAATTAAATTACTACAAGAGAGAAAAAGTCATGTTTGTTCATTAGAAACATTTCAGAATCTAATAAGTAAGGTATTTTTTTTTTACTGAGCTCTTTTCAAAAGAATTACAAAATGGAATTCCAATATATGAAATGGAATGGTCTTTCTATGATGCTGCTTAAAGACATTCTAGAAATTTCCATTGTTTCAAAGAAGTTGCGAATTTGTTGATCGAGCCACCTCCAAAGTAAAAGATTCTATATTACTGTATTTTTATTGGCTGCAGGTACACATTATTCTTAAAAATTATTCATGGTGATATCAATCTTAAAAAAAAGTAAGTGCCCTGGGCCTAGGAAGTTTCAAAAATCAGATTCCTAATGTCAAATATTACTTATTCTTACAAAGGTCTAAGACAAACCTTTTTCAAATGCCAGACAAGTGAATTGCCCTATAGATCTTTAAAAACTTTGACCTCTCTTTTCTAGCTGGCATGATCAATGGCAAGAGATTAGAGGAGTAGTTGTCCAAAATATTTTATTTATTAGATTTTTATCTCACCTTTATTACTTTATAGGTAACTCAAGGCAGAAAACAAACAAAAAATTTCTTCCTCCTCCTATTTTTCTCAGTAACAACCCTGTACAGTAGGGTGGGCGAAGAAAAAATGACTGGTTCAAAGTCACCCAGCTGGTTTTTATGCCAAGGCAGAACTAGAACTCATAGTCTTCTGGTTTCTAGGCCAGTACCTTAGCAACTTCACCAAATAACTGGCAGGGAATACTTACTTATAATGCTTAATAATATATTACATAATGATATCATAATGTAAGTTATATAAGTAATTTATGTTACTTATTGTTGTTTTTGGATGCCAGCATAGCTTTCATTTTTAGCTGTTCTGTCTTGCCTCTTTCAGTGGTGAAATCCAATTTTTTTTTTCTACTGGTTCTGTGGGCATGGCTTGGTGGGCATGGTGTGGCTTGGTGGGCGTGGCAGGGGAAGGATACTGCAAAATCTCCATTCCCACCCACTCCAGAGAAAGCATACTGTAAAATCTCCATTCTCACCCCCCTCCAGGGGAAGGATACTGCAAAATTCTCACTCCCTCCCCACTCCTGGGGGAAGGATATTGCAAAATCTCCATTCCCACCCTACTCTGGGGCCAGCTAGAGGTGATATTTGCCGGTTCTCCGAATTACTCAAAATTTCCGCTACCGGTTCTCCAGAACCTATCAGAACCTGCTGGATTTCACCCCGGCCTCCTTTCCCTTCTTGCTGAAGCAAATTAAATTATTAAGTACCATTTCCGTTGCTTAATTCGATTGTGTGATTGCTCGGACTATTTGGATTTCCACATCTGGAAGAGCAAAATATATCCATAAATGAACGGATAGCAATATTGCAACAACGTGTGGAACAGAAAGGCCGTTTTTTCCATCGCAAACTCTGGGTATTCTCTGGCTTTCTTACCCAGGACCCTGCGGACGACAGCCCAAGCGTGAGCATCCCCTCTTCAGGACAACAGCCATGTGTCTGCTCAAGTGTGATTAACACTCACTTGCCAAATCTCTCCCTGGGCCATTTGGAGCTTGCACGCGTCCACGCTCCTTGTTTACCCCGCTGCGGCTTTCACGCGCAGCCTTTTTGTTTACCTCTCCGGCAAATGAGATAAGGTGGCTGGAACTGGGAGGCTGCTCAGCTATCGTTATAAAAACCCCTCGGGCGGCAGCCGATCCACACAGCCCAGCGCGGGGGAGGAGAGGAAACGAGAGGCTGCCCGCGTTTTACCGGTGGGTTGGCTGGGTCTGAGAGCGGCCACAGTCAGAGCATGGAGACTTCGCCGCTCTGCCTCCACAATTCTCCGCCGCTTGGAACCGCAAACTCCCGGATCTCCTGCTCCAAAGACACTTCAGGGTAGCCGACCTCAATCACCACGAGAGCCCATTACGGGCAACCTGCGCTTAAGAGCAAGCCTTGGGGAGGAGGGTGGGTGGGAGGTGATCCCCATGTTTTCCAGCTGCTTCTTGATCGCGCGGGAAAAATGGAGCCAGCCCCATCCGTAGTCCCGGGAGCTTCCGATATTCTCCCTCTCCCTTTACTGCGTCCTATTGCCATATCGCGGCTAACGCAGGGTGTCTAATATATTTGCAGGTCCGAAGGATTCTGGAGACCTTGGATCCCCACCCCAAAAGATGCCGAAAGACAGGGTGTGCAAAACGTTGAGGTGAGTGTGTCCTGTAGTCACAATTATGACAGCCCTTCCACGTGGGCTTAGATTAGACTGCAAGGAACTGGTCTTTCTTTAGTTGACTAATTCAATGTTTTTTCACTTAGGAGTACGGTGAAAGGAAGGAAATGTATGGGTGTTAACGATTGCTACTAATTCTAGACTAGGGATATTGGCGCATTAACAATAATACAGACCTCACTGCATTCCACGAAGGACCTTTTTTTTAAAACAACAACAACAACTAAAAGGATGGTTTTCATTACTAAATTAAGTTTGCATGTGGGGCTCATCATGTGACTGAAATGTAATTCCTAAATTGGTTATGCCTTTTGCAATGTAATATATCAGTTTGTGCTAGGCACTATGAAAGGCAGCAATTTATTAATTCGAATTTTAAGGTTTATAATGATTGCACTATCAGGAGAGGGGAAAATAATCATGCATTTGCATTACAGTGCATCGGATGTGCTGACGAAAATGAAATCCAATATTTACTTTGATAATCACTGGATGACTCTAGGTCAGTCATGCTCTTTCAGCCCAGCCCACCTCACAGGGTTGCAGTTGAAGAAAAAAAAAATGGAAAAGGGAGTGCCTAATATACTTCCTGAACAAAAGAAGGAAACAAACATAGTATTTAATAATAACATTATGTATTCTTTTATTATACACCACCCAGAGTCATTTTCCTGAAATGGGTGGCTTTGATTTGATAAAAAATGTATGAATATTAAATAATCAATTTCAGATTTTTTCTTTCTGAAAGTATCATAATTTTCAATCATTCTGTTGACCTTTATTTCTTGCTCTAGTTGCACAGCCCTTCTGAGGCTACAGAAGACTCTGTAAAACTCGCACAATATACCCATCCAGTGAGGTAAGCCAAAACAATTTCATTTTTTCCTAAAACATAGTATTACTGAGACTCTCAGGATTAATCTTTTCCATTTTTCCCAGCTGGGCTCCTGGGCCCTAAAAAGCTACCTATTGGGGGGGAGGGGGAGGGAATCCAATAGGTAAAGCCCTCAATTGGATATATTTTCAGGTAGTAGTTAATCATACAGAAAGGTGTCAAGAAAAATGATAGGATTGTATGTAAGATTTATTTCAAATAACATCTGAAATCACACAAAACGTATCAGGACTTAAACTAGTAGCTACTGGTAGCTTTCTGAGTGGCTTTGGGTCTCTCCCTTGTTCTCTCTCTCTCTCTCTCTCTCTCTCTCTCTCTCTCTCTTTCTCTCATTCTCTCTCATTTTCTCTCATGTTCTCTCTCCTGTTTTATCTTTATCTTTATCTTTCTCATTCTCTTTTCTCTTTCGTTTTCTCTCTCACTTTCTCACTCTCTTTCATTTTCTCTCATTCTCTCTCTTGCTTTCGTTCTCATTTTCTCTCAGTCTCATTCTCTTGTTTTCACTCTCACTTTCTCATTCTCTCATTTTCTCTCATTCTCTCTTGTATCTTGCTTTCATTCTCTCATTTTCTCTCATTCTCTCTTCTTCTTCTCTTTCTCTCTTGTTCTCTCTCTCTCTCTCTTTTGTTCCCTTTCTCTCAATCTCTCTCTCTCAGCCCAATCTATTTTACAGCATTGTGTGTGGAAAAATAGGAGTACTGCTTCTGTATGAAAGGCAGAATATAAATAGAACAAAACATAACATCAGTAAATAATTAATATAGCTTTTTCAACATGATTTCTCAATATTTCAGCTTCTCCAATTATTAGTCTAGCGGTTAAAACACTGGGCTTGTTGATCGGAAGTTTGGCAGGTCAAGACTTAAGCACCGCACCACAGAGTGAGCTCCCATTCTTGCCCTAGGATCATGTCAATTTATCAGTTCAAAAGCATGCAAATGCAAGTACATAAATAGGTACTTTTGTGGGAAGGTAACAGCGTTCCGTGTGCCTCAATGTATAGTTATGCTGACCACATGCCCACAGAAATATCTTTGGACAATGCTGGCTCCCTCAGCTAGAAAACAGAGATCAGTACCACCCGTAGAGTTGGGCATAACTGGTCAGAGAAAAACCTTATCTTTTTTTTTAAAACTATAGGTAGCCCTTGACTTATAATCATTTGTTTAGTGACCATTTGAAGTTACAACTGCACTGAAAAAAAGTGATTTATGACCATTTTTCACACTTAGGACCATTGCAGCATCCCTGTGATCATGTGATGAGAATATGGGTGCTTGGCAATTGGCTTGTACTTATGATGGTTACAGTGTCCCTGGGTCATGGATCACCTTTTGTGACCTTCTGACAAGCAAAGTCAATGTGGAAGTCAGACTTGCTTAACAGCCATGTTACTATTTTAACAACTATAATGATTCACTTAGCAATTGTGGCAAGAAAAGTCATAAAAGAGGGCAAAATTCACTTAACATCTTGCTTAACAAATAAATTTTGGGCTCAGTTGCGGTCATTAGTCAAGGACCATCTGTATTCCGAAGCCTTAAGAAGATTTTCTCTCAGTGTCTTCCATATTTACGGTATATGTTGTTTTAATTTTGTGGTTTTAGTGATGTTCTCTTCTGTCTTTATTCTTTTTATCATTTGCAATAGCAGTTACAATAGATGAAAGTATATCATATGATCTGGAGCTGACAATGTCAATTAGCAGAGTATCTTTTGAACTAATTAGAAGACAGCAAAATACTATTTTCTTGTTATTTTTATACATTTATTGTCCGTGAAAAGAAGAGCCAATTCAAATACATTTATTTTTGAAATAATGTTTTTACTTTAGTATTAATCAATTATTAAATTTATGTGCCTCCCTTCTTGCTATCCCACACACTCTTCTTATTTCAGAACAGACTTGAAGGATTTGTCTCAAGTGCCAGAAAATGTTAACCTGCTGTTGGGATTTTGAATATTGATTGGGAGAGTTGTTGTTTTCTGCACACCTAAATGTCTTAGATTGTTGTTCTACCAAAACTGCCCTCATAATATCTTTTTCTGCCATCTTCCTTGGATGTTTCTTGCCATGTTCCTTCATCTTCACCCCAGCCTCTAAGTTAGACAGCCCAACCTCTTCCATAGCTTGGCTTGTATTAAGATAGCATTTAGTCTGGCTCCCTCCAGGGACTGTCTCGTTTTCAGTGTCACTCCATCATGCCACAGACTCTGCCTTTTTTTGTGCACATCCAAAAGGGAGAGCTGGAGATGTGACAATGTCATGCGGCTTTCACTATTCCAGTGGAAATGTTGGCTCCTACAAAGGCTTCTGCCCAAAGTGGCATAAAATCTGTTAAATTTTATCACCGTGACCTTGGAGGAAAAATGACGGGACATGAATGACTGGCAAGTGAAGCAACCGAGCATGTAGGGTTTGCAAGCAGTTTTTATGAACTCAGAATTGTTGAATGTTAAGCATTTCAACTCAAGAATGGGGAAAGACCTTAAGACTGACTCTAACATGGTCACCCATACTGTACTAATTAAATGTATATGCCATTCATCAAGTGGTGGGATTCAAAAAATTTTACTACCAGTTCTGTAGGCGTGGCTTGGTGGGCATGGCATAGCTTGGGCATGGCTTGGGCATGGCGGGCAAAGGATATTGTAAAATCTCCATCCCCTCCCCACTCCAGGGGAAGGTTACTGCAAAATCCCCATTTCCTCCCGATCAGCTGGGACTCGGGAATAGATGGGGGCGGGGCCAGTCATAGTAGTATTTACCGGTTCTCCGAACTACTCAAAATTTCTGCTACCGGTTCTCCAGAACTGGTCAGAACCTGCTGAATACCACCTCTATATTCATCATGACTCTGGAAGGCTTACAACTTTATTGTTTTCCTGCTCTTCCTCTGGCCATGTTGTAGCATCTATATCAATTTTTTTTATTTTTTTATTTATATGAGAGATATATTCTGCCCTTCTCATGTTTATGTACCACAGTCAAGAATAAGATCCCCTAGGGCTGTTATTTGGTTGAATTTTGCTGGCTGATCCAAGGCAAAGCTTTCTTTGGAACTGATCACTGTACTTCCCAAATCATGGGATGTGATTTTCAAAGCAGTTGATAAGGAAGTTGGCATGGATCCCTGCAGCAGATGTGTCCAAATGCAGTCAATATTTTTGTGATAGCTACATCTGCATATTGGTTACACTGTGTATCCTTACCAGATGCAGGCTGAGGACCTCAAGATCCAAGGCCACTCATATCATTTCTGTATGGTTTCTCTCCTCCTTTACAGACTTAGTCACCCTCTGTGAGAACAGCATAGGATGAATTAGAAACCTGCCATGGTATATTTACTCAAACATTTGTTTTTTCCCCTCACAGATAATGGAATATTATCCTATATGTCACTTGTAGTAATTGACAAAACTGAATTTTTGTGCACTGCTAAACTTTCTTCATTGGATATAAATAATAACTTCTATGGAATTATTAAGTGCCCCAAATTATTAAAAACTGCAGCTGTAAAGTCCATACCAGATGTCTTTGAATCCCATTTAATTTATGAATAAGACACAATGTGTTTGAATTGTGAAGTTGCATTTGACTGGTTACCATTTTTTTCAATATTTGATTATTTGATTATGCAGGTTGATTATAAATGTGAAATGACTTAAGTCTTTAATAAAATCTGAACTTCTCATTAAACATTTATTGTATGCTTTAATATGATTGGTGTAATCAAGGAAAATTTCAGTGTCTTAAATCATTGCCTTTTATTGTAAGAATAGAAATTGGGATATTGATTGGAAAAATTAAAGATTCCCTTTCAATCTGTGATTTTTCCCATAAGCATTCCTGGTTATTTGTACTACTTCTGCAGATGTGTGTTGAAGAGGTCATACTTGCTGTAATTAAATGTAGTGTGACCTTAAATGAACTTATCATGTCTTCTTGCCTATGTGCACTTATGGTTCTTTTAAATTCCTTCCAGTTTTAAAAAACACTTTCTGGTCTTAAGCTCCTCTTGAGAAATGTTAGAATAGTCCTGTTGAATGTTCTTGAATATGTTCAATAAAGTGGCAGTCAAAAATGAATAGTTTAAATCTCAGAAGGTGCTTTTGAGTGTCCAGTGTTACTTATTCTGCCTAGATATTGACTTTACCATTTGTTGGAAAGGTATAGATCCATGATGGCGAACCTATGGCACGGGTGCCACAGGTGGCACGCGGAGCCATTTTGCTGGGCCCGCAAGTGTTGCCCTAGCTCAGCACCAGCGCGCATGCACGCACCGGCCAACTGATTTTCAGGCCTTCCGGTCCTACTGAAGGTCAGGAAACTGGCTGTTTCTGGCCTCTGGAAGGCCTCTGGGGGGGTGGGGAAGGCTGATTTTGCCCTCCCCAGGCTCCTAGAAAGCCTCTGGAGCCTGGGGAGGGGGAAAAAAACAGGCCTACTGGGCCCACCGTGCCATCGCGTGACAAAAGCAGGGGGAAATGGGGGGGGTTGCATGCGCATGCGCTGGAGGGTGGGGTGCATTGAATTATGGATGTGGGCACATGCACCTGCGACACCCCCCACTCCCCCCGCTTTTGGCACACGACGGCAAAAAGGTTAGCCATCACTGGTATAGATCAAAAATTCTTCTGTACAGAATATTAGCAGATAAGTGTTTAAAGATAAATTTAGAAAATAAATTTTTCCTATCTTATCACAGTATATTTTATGAAAGATTTATGACGGATTTTGAGGTAGAATGTTAATGCAAATTTGACTTTCATGCTTTTACAAATTAAACAGCCTTTAGCTCCCCTGAGAGCATAAAGGCAATCTTTGAACAAACTTATGCATTAATTAATTCAGCAGCAAGTACTTGGCCTAAAAAGAAAGGGGTATCTCTAATTGTGTATAATTAGATTATACACAATTAGAATTATTCCATTTTGTTGTCAAATACTGCTAATATTAAAGAAATGATTATTTATTTTAAGATATTTTAAGCTAACAGTAGGTTAAGTAGAATGAGATGAAGTTATTTTAATTATTCCTTACATATTAAATTACAAACTTTTCTATTTGTTTTAGGCTATTCTGGCCCAAATCCAAGTGTTTTGACTACATGTATCATGAAGCTGAAGCACTTCTGAGGAACTTTCCTGTCCAAGCCACAATTTTCTTTTATGACGAATCAGAGAACGAGGAAGATAGCGATGGCACAGACCATGAGTCTGGAGCAGAAATGGATAATTAACTGCACTGTTTCCAAATGACACTGTTTATATTCCTTTATTTAAATATTAATATCAAAATGCAATCATAATATTTTAAGCTAATTTATATGTAAGTTATTGTGAAATTAAAATTATTTTTATAGTACTGGTATGTATGGGTTTTATGTCTTCTGCATGATCTTTCCTCCCTTATCCTTCTGAAATCAATAATTTAGTTATGCCAAGAATTAAACAATACTAATATATTAATTAAGGGATGCAGTGGCTAAGATGCTGAGCTTGTTGATCGAAAGGTCGGCAGTTCAGTGGTTCGAATCCCTAGTGCCGTGTAACGGGCTGAGCTCCTGTTATTTGTCCCAGCTTCTGCTAACCTAGCAGTTCAAAAACACATAAAAAATGCAAATAGAAAAATAGGGACCACCTTTGGTGGTAAGGTAACAGCATTCCGTGTGCCTTTGGCGTTTGGTCATGCTGGCCACATGACCACGGAGATGTCTTCGGACAGCGCTGGCTCTTCAGCTTTGAAACGGAGATGAGCACCGCCCCCTAGAGTCGGGAACGACTAGCACATATGTGCAAGGAGAACCTTTACCTAATATATTAATTCATAAAATTAAAACATATAAAACTACAGGAGTGGCTAGATTAAGTAAGAGTGAGATGGTAGAAAAGATTGGTTCAGAGGTTCTATATTGGGATTCAATAGGTTTTTTTTTTAGAACAGTTTTTTTTAAAATGTATTTTTTATTTTTTATTATTTTTATTATGCAAACCTCAGAACCCTCAGCCTTGTGGTTTTTAGAGTTATAATAGTAACATGGGAAAAGAAGAAACACAAATTTCCATGTTTTACACCCAATACAAATACAGGTAGTCCTTGACTTATGATCACAATTGAGCCCAAAGGTTTTGTTGCTAAGCAAGAAAATACTTAGCAATAGATGTAAAATCTCAGCATTAGAAAATCCATATACACGAAAGAATAGCAGACATGCGTTTAAAGATGAATTTAGAAAATAACATTTCTTCTATCATATCAGCATATTTTATAAAAGATTTGCAACAGATTTTGAGGTAGAATGTTAACTCATTGTGAAATGAGTTTTGTCCCATTTTATGAAATTTCTTGCTACAGTTGTTAAGTGAATCACTGCAGTTGTTAAATTAATAACATGGCTATTCAGTGAATCTGGCTTTCCCGTTGACCTTGCTTGTCAGAAGGTTGTAAAAGGGGATCATATGACCCTGGGAAATCAACTATCAAAAGTACATGCCAGTTGCCAAGTATCCAGGTTTTGATCACATGGCCATGGGGATACTGCCACAGTCTTAAAGTGTGAAAACCCGTCATAAATCACTTTTTTTCCACTGCTGTTGTAACTTTGAACTTTGACCAAATGAATGGTTGTAAATTGAGGATTACCTGTATACTCACTCTACAAATCACCCTTTTAAGTGGTCTGATTTTTAATCTATTAAATTTAATGTTGCAATCCTGCAAGCTCCTAAATCCACTTCAACTCAAACATGGGCGTAGGACTTTAAACCAAATTAGTAACTTTTAAATTCAATGAGGCCTAATTTTCTTCAGTGCTGTGGAAATTTTTTTAATGATGTCATCTTTATTAATCTCTGTACAGTATTAGTTCCACATGATGACATTTCAGAGACAGCACATTGGATTGCATGGGTATTTCCCTTGCATAAACATGCATAAATATATAGTTCTATCCAATATAAGAGCTGGGCAGTTTTTCTGATAGGAAGGGAAAATAGTGTTTGAGGAGTGTGTGAGGTCATGAACTTAGCGCCTGCCTGCAGTTCCTTAGAGCAGATGCAGCTTTTCCCACGATCATGTGGCTGTCCTCCACAGGTGAAACATGACCCTGGAAGAGATTTACTGTGTTGAATTTAAAGACTTGCAGGCAAATGCTATAGAGACACTGACATCTTCCAGAACTTCTATATTGCCTTCAAATCTGAAGTGCTGCGAAGTACAGTATTGTTTCTTTCCTTTAGCAGTGAGATTAATAGGACAATTGAATGCATTCTACCTGGAAGTAAATGTCAGTATTCCAAGATATCAATTATTTTTATTTTTATACTTTAACATACAGAAAAAAGAAAATAAAAGCATACACCACACATAAGAGAAATCAGTCAGGCCAATTTTAACATATCAGGCTGTGATCATGCAGAGTAATATTCATCAGTCTTTCTACTATACTTCTAGGCAGTCCCTTCAAAGACAGCAGTGGATATTGTGCATATAATTGATCCAGGAATGACATATAGGTAGTCCTCAACTTACAATAGTTCATTTAGTGTCCGAAATTACAACAGCACTGAAAAAAGTGATTTATGACCGTTTTTCACAGGACCATTGCAGCATTCCCAGGTCATGTGATCAAAATTCAGACACTTAGCAACTGACTCATATTTATGTAGGTTGCAATGTCCCAGGGTCATGTAATCACCTTTTGCAATCTTCTGACAAGCAAAGTCAATCAGGAAGTCAGATTTATTTAACAACTGTGTTAACTGCAGTATTGTGTTATTCACTAAACAATTGTGGCAAGAAAACTCATTAAATGGGGCAAAACTCACTCAACAAATGTCTCGCGTGGCAACAGAAATTTTGGGCTCAACTGTGGTTGTCAGTTGAGGGCTACGTATACTGGGCTCACCTTGTATTTCCAATATTGAAAAATTAATCTTTGCTTGATAACTCTACTATCGGTCATATAAGGATACATTCAACTTTTGTTCAAATGTATATGCACATCTTTAAATGTTTTTACATCATCATGTACTGTCTGCTGCCCTGCTCCTACCACATTTTGCTAACAGCAAAGACTGAAGCTCAGCGTAAAAGACTTCATTTTAGCCATTGATCCTTTGCAGCAAAAATAAAGATACCCTTTTTGGTTTACTCCATTCTGAAATTACAAATTAATGGGTCAAATATATTTGAAGGGTTCTTTCAATACTCACGTAAGAAGAAAAATCCGGTCTGGTTCCAAGCTGGGAGAAAGTACAGGAAATAAAATGGAGGCTGATTGGAAAGAAGGACTCTTGTTTATTGATGAGCAGAACCGACAACAGCATGTAGTTCTGGGACAGCTGACAAAATGGGGTTAGGATAGGTGGGCTTTTATACACTCTGGGGTTTTATGTTTGAAATACTCCAGGAGGTTGTGCAATGTAGTGAGCTTCCTCTGTTTTGCTATTCTAATAGTGGTGGGTTAATCTTACTATGTCCTAAAAATCTTGTCCTGTTCTTCTTAATCCCATCAGATGGAGTTGAAGGTGTTTTGTTTGTGAATAGATTGGCCCAGTCTTTCTTAATGGGCACAAAATATGTGTCAGATGTAAATGCCTTATTCTCTATTGTGTAAATAATGTATATATGGGACATCAGGGGTTAACTTATTCTTTGGATTTTAATGTATTCATAATTTACCACTCCCATTCCTGGCTCCACCCCTTGTATATATAAGGAGCCACCCTCACCATTTTCTTTGCTTCTATCTTGAATATTCAGCGAATATAGAATGCCTATTATTATTAAAGAGAAATATATTTAAATCTCTAATTCTTATTATCTTTATTGAGTCTGATCCTGAAAATATTGCAACAAGCTGGTAGCAGAGGATGGTTAATTGACTCAATAAATAATTAAAAATGTCTAAGAAAGATAGGCCCAACACCAGGGCCTACAGCAAGGAAATAGAAACTGAACAAGAGATGATCAACGAATCCACTAACGCGATTTCGAGAGAATCCGAAGAATACACCACTGAAGAAGAAGAACTGATAAATGAAAATAATGACCAGGAAGAAATCGAAATAGAAAATAACGAACTCAGGTCAGAGATATTGAAGATACTAAAAAGCCAGAAGAACGATGAAAGCCTCATCGCGAACCTCCAAGAAATGCTGAAGAACAACGGAGCAGCGAGAGAGAAAAACGTCGTTAAAGAAAAACCCAAAGATCAAAAAACTGTGAGTGAAATGAATACTGAGAAAGTCGTTGTGAAAAAGAAAAGATGTGATCCCGCGCGAAATTTTGAATGGCAGCCATCTTGGTTTCAACGAACTTCAAAAGAGAGTGAAGCAGAGCCAATCAAAACGCTCAGTTCAAAATTTCTGGCGCGAAAAACGCTATCAGACGACGAAAGTGAAAAAGAAGACTCAAACTCTTCAGAAGAACCAGAATCAGAAAGTGAAGACGATTTAACAAAGTCTCAAGTAAAGTCAGCAATGAAAACGCTTTTTGCTGCTTTTGGGCCAAGATTGAAAATTTCCAAGGCACCAACGAAGAAGCAAGAGATCAAACCGACAACTCGAGACCTGCACGCTCCCATCCTGACTTCGAAGGCGACAACACCTGAGCCCAGAGAGCCATGCCGATTCCGTCCTACACCGCAGACCGGATCAAGTGCCAACGCACACGAAAGAAAGAGAAGAGCTGTCGCCACCACCAGAACCCCTAAAACCGAACCAGAGACCGACTCATCTGAAGAGGAGCGGAACGAGAGAGCTGAAATGGAGAGAACCTTCCACGACGACGCCAAGGAAGAAATGAGCAACGCGCATGTGCAAAGCTACGTAGACGGCCCCGAAAGACTTGAACTGGCCAGAGAACCGCGCAGACTCGTTGCGAGCATCCCCATGCCGTTCTGTAATTTCCTGCACTTGCGAGACCACGGACTGCCTCAGGTTGTAAGTAATGGACAAAATAATGTGGGGAACTTACCCAGTGACTTCCCAAAACTTAGAATTGATGGCATTAATTTACAAGAGTGGTATCAACAGCTTCAGGTTGTCTTTATGAAAGAAAATTTACTATTCTTTATAACTAGTCCTCCAAGAAGACCTTGGACTTTAAAAATAGATTGTTTACATCATAGAGCATTTTTCATAATAATATCTAGCGTGTCTCCTGCAATGTATCATAGCATCAAATCAAACCTAACTGTGTCAGAAATAATTCAATGCATGTTTAATCTATTTCACAGCGATAGCGTAGCTACAACTACAAGAATGTCTAAGGATTTCTTTTCTTCTAGAGTGAAACCAGGGGTTTCTATAAGTGAGCATTTGATATCTCTAAACAAAATAAGAGCTGAGCTGCAATTGAGGGGGGAAGTGATTTCAGATCAAACAATGAAAAGTGTTATTATCAATTCACTTGATCCATCATGGGATAGCTTTATGTCACACTTAGATACTATTAATTTAGGATATTTAACCATAGAAAGTCTATCTAACAAATTGATAGCAGAAGACAATTCAAGAAAAAATCGTTCCAGTAATCAAACAGAACACAAATCTTTTAGGAAAGTAGCTTTCCAAGAAAAATATAATGAAGCCTTTAGATGCCACAATTGTGGGTCCAGGGAACACAGTAGAAGAGACTGTCCCAAAGTCTCAAGGGAGAGACATAGGCCAGAATATAGGAGCAAATACAATTATAGACAGTCTTCCACAGATAGACACAAATATAGAAGCCCACCAAATTACAGAGAAAGTAGAGGGGGTAGAGAAAATTCAAAAGAGAGAAAATCTGGGTCACTAAATGGACTAAACAAACAAGAAAGCACCAAAACACAACAAAATGAGAACAATAATTGGCTTATTGATTCTGGTGCAACCAATCACACCACTAACAACAAAAGTATATTATCTTCATTTACAAAAGATAAGTTTGTGATAAAGGTAGCTAATCAAGAAAAGGTTCAAGTATTAGGCAGAGGAAATGTGACCTTGCCTGGTTTAGGTAAAATAGAGGGGGTATTATTAATCCCAGAAATACCTCATAACATACTAAGTGCTATAAAACTAAGCAGAGATTCTGACATCAATATAGTTTTCTCAAAGGGGAAAGCAACTTTAGAGAAGGACAAAACAAATATAGGCACTGTGATGATAAAAGGAGGTCTACCCTATCTGATAACAAAAGAAAGATGGTTACATAACATTGATTCAAATATGGAAGATTGTATTGAAGCAGATGATGAAAATGTTAGTAACAGTGACAATGATAAATGTAAAATACCTCATGATCACAAAAATACACACAATGAGAAGAAACCAAAAATAGGTAAACCAATTCATGATGAGTGTGCTCACATCTTACATAGGAAGTTAGGACATGCAAGCTTTCCTGTAGTTCAAAAAATGACTGAACACGCAGAAGGTGTCAAAATAAAAAATTGTGAAAATTATTTGGAATGCTCAGTATGTAAATCCACCAAACTAAAAACCAGTCCCAGACCAAAAAAATCTAACAGATCAACTAACAATATTTTTGACTTAGTACATATGGATTTAGTTGGTCCATTAACTCCATCAATTACCTATAGAAAACGTTACTTTCTAACAATAGTGGATGATTATAGTCGCTATGGTTTTGTTTACACATTAAAGCACAAGGATGAAACCTTTCAGAAATTTAAGGAATTCTACAAACGCATAGAAACACAACATAATATCAGAATAAAACAAATTATGACAGATAGGGGATGTGAATTCATGTCTAAAGAATTCTCCCAATGGTTAAAGGATAGGGGAATGCTACATTTCACGTCCAATCCATTTTCTGCGTTTCAAAACGGGATTGCAGAGAGAAAGAATTCCACACTACAAACCATGATTAGATGCACATTAGAGGATGCTGGTTTAGGCAAACAATTCTGGTCAGAAGCCCTACATTATTCAAATTACACTCAAAATAGAACCTGGTCCAGTATTGTGAATAAGACACCGTATGAGGTGATGTACAATAGGAAACCTAAATTAGCACACATGCACATATTTGGAGTCACTGCAGATGTGCACATACCTAAGCAGTTGAGGAGAAAGGGAGAAAACGTATCCAGAAGATTAAGATTTATGGGATATGAAACTGGAACCAAAGGGTACAGATTCATTGATAATAATAACAAATTTATAGTCTCCAGAACAGCTGTGTTCCATGAGCAGGCCAATTGGTCTAAACTGCACCTTAATGAAATATTTCCAAATAAATGCAAAGATGCGATATCTTGCGAGGAAGGGACAATAGAAAATCAAAACATTAACAAAAATAAGAACAAAACCAAAACTTGGACAAATAGTCAGCATAAAATAAAGACAGACACATTAACAAAAAAGGAAGCTAGATATTTGCACGACAACCATAGCAAACCTGAAAGAGCTATTAGAAACAATAGAAATCAAATACCAAGTAAATACAAAGATTACATAATGCATATGAATGGAGAACAAATAACACCTAATACATATGAGGAAGTATTAAAACTCCCTCGTGAAGAAAGAGAAAAATGGGAACTAGCTATGAAAAAAGAGATGGAAAGTTTGCAAGGATTAAATGTATTCACTCCTGCGATCGCACCTAAGGATAAAACAATTATAGGTACCAGGTGGATTTATAAAATTAAGAACCTAGAAGGAGGCAATACTTTATACAAGGCTAGACTAGTTGCACAAGGTTATGCACAAAAATATCCAGAAGACTATACTGACACATACTCCCCCACGGTGAGGACAGAGAGTGTTAAAACAGCTCTAGTAGTAGCATCTGCACTCAATCTGGACGTATTTCAATATGACATACAGACTGCGTATTTACATGCAAAACTAGATAAGGAAATATATGTAAGAGCACCACATAGTCAATACACTAATAAGAATGAAATTTGGTTATTAAACAAGAGTCTATACGGATTAAAGCAATCTGGCAAGAGATGGTACGATTGCTTGGTAAAAGTACTAAAGACCATGGATTTCAACGCTACCACTGCTGATAACTGTTTCTTTGTAAAAAAGAGTGATGATCACATTGAATTTGTATTAATTTATGTGGATGATATTTTATATATAGGAAAACACAAAGAGAGCAGAGAAATCTTTGTAAATAAGTTAAACGAACATTTCTCGTTGAAATCTCTAGGTAAAGTGAATAAATACCTTGGTGTACAAATTAACAAAACTAGAAGGGGATTCAAACTTACTCAGAAAGATAAGATCATTGAACTTCTAAACAAATGTAATTTAAACAATGCCAAAACCTGTGACACTCCTATGCAAACTGATTTCCTTAGAAACACTGATGAGTCTTCCCCTGAATTTAAAGATAATACATTTTACAGATCAGTTATAGGCTCACTCCTTTATATATCTAATTGGACCAGACCAGATATTGCATTACCTCTCAATTTATTGTCAAGATATGTTAGCAAACCAACCATGTATCATTGGGAAGCTGTCAAAAGAATTCTAAGATATTTGAAAAGTACATTAGATTTTTGTTTAGTATTAGAACCTAATAATGACAAAGAACCAAAAATTACCTGTTATGCGGATGCAGATTGGGCTGGTGATACATCATGCAGAAAGAGTACTTCTGGTTATATTTTTCTATTGAATGATTGTCCAGTTTACTGGTACACTGGTAAACAAGAACTGGTAGCCACTTCAACCACAGAAGCGGAATATGTTTGTTTATCCAAAGCTGCAAATAACCTTGTATGGTTCAATGACTTGATCTCAGATGTTTGGAAAAAACCTGCATTACCTTTTGTTGTGCATGAAGATAATAAAGCAGCCATTGAAATATCCAGATCCGATGCCATTGGACAAAGGTCCAGGCATATTGATATAAAATTTAAGCACGTGAGACAATTATCTCAAGATGGATTCATCAAAGCAATACATTGTGATACTTCTGAACAATTAGCTGACATATTAACGAAGCCTTTACCTTCTAAACAGCACAAATATTTAACTTCTAAATTGTATGTATTATATTGTCCTGAATCTGAATGTAATTGGTGTTGTATAGCGAACCGGCATTTAGAGGGGGATTTGTCAGATGTAAATGCCTTATTCTCTATTGTGTAAATAATGTATATATGGGACATCAGGGGTTAACTTATTCTTTGGATTTTAATGTATTCATAATTTACCACTCCCATTCCTGGCTCCACCCCTTGTATATATAAGGAGCCACCCTCACCATTTTCTTTGCTTCTATCTTGAATATTCAGCGAATATAGAATGCCTATTATTATTAAAGAGAAATATATTTAAATCTCTAATTCTTATTATCTTTATTGAGTCTGATCCTGAAAATATTGCAACAATATGCATCTCTAAAGACTCCAGGCATCTACTGGAAACTGGGGCTGATTTCTGCCTTTGTTAAAAAAAATTTCTCCTTTGGGGAAATATAATATTCTGCCTCTTTTAATATTCCCTGAAATATTTCATTCTCTTGGGGTGGGGGTGGGGTGGAGGCTTCCTGCACTCATAGTTGTCACTGCTTTGAAAACAATGTCGCTGATTTGAAAATTATGCAATGTTTATACAGTAGCCCAAATTTTGGTTTAAGATTTTTTTATTTATTAAATTTAAATCTATAACTAGACACAAGGACAGTTTTCCCCCTTGCCATCACTCTGCTATGTCACTGCGTTATTTTATTTACCAGCTGAGCTTCATTATTTCTGGACTGTCAGACTCTCCGTAGCTTTGCCAACTTCTTATCAGTAAGCTACGTGTTTCCGTATCCACCCACATTCCTTCACTTGCTTCACACTCTCTTTCCTTTGTTCTCCTGCCAGCAAGGTCCGGCTTTGGACCGGCAGGAGATCTCACTTGCCAAAATGTAACAATTTAACTTTTCTTAGTTAGTGAGGTGTTTTATTTTCTTTATAACAAATAAATGAGTTTTATTAGAAACCTTCCTCGCGTTTCTTTTCAGATTATTGCTTGGAATAAGCTTCGATTCATCTCCTCCTCTAAACCAGGGTAATTAGTCCCAGAGCCAAACATGGGATTAATAAATGCCCTGACATTCTGGTAGCTCTCGGACGGTTTGATTTATGGCTTTTTCCTTGTTTTGTTATTTCTGATAAGAGCGCATAGGCAATTAGTTTTTAGCTACTGAGGTACGCTAATTATATTGCTGAGATGCCGAAACAGAAGTAAAACAAATACAAAATGTATTTTGCTGAGAAGGTGGCAGAAAGGAGGTTTCCAGATTTCCAGCCCCTTACTACAGCCACACGCCTGGAACGAGAAGAAGCCGTGGGAACAGAAATGGAGACAGATAAGACAGAAGCTGTTTTTGAAGATGATGATTTACGACTGAGGTCAGTAACATTTTCTTCTGATCTTCCAAGCTCTGAAAAAGTCTTCCCAGAACCTTCTGAGAACCTTTGTAACGCTCGATGCAAGGCCAAAGCACACTGCTGAGCAAAATTCCTCCCACACAGAGAGAGAAACAATTCATTATTCTCCTCGAAGCTCTAAGCTCACCCTGGATGAGCTGGCCATGAAAGCCTACCGTATAAAACTCTATGAACAGCAGCTATCCCAAGCAAAAATGGCTATATCTATGCTTGAGCAAGATATGGGAGATAACTTAAATTTTTCAAAAAGCACCATATTGTCTTCTTGCTCAGCGCCAAAGACACTCCCCCTGGTGGATCCTGTGTCAGGCCAATTAAGGCAAAGAGCACTGCATACGTCACATGAAAGTCTCCCTGATCAAGTTACACATGTCTTACATAACCACTCCTACTCTAAAGCATACAATGCCCCGCATGCAAAGCTGCCCGAAGCTAAAGGTGCAGCACCATCTGCTGGCAAAAGTAATTTACTACAGGAAGCTGAAATGCCACAAGTGTTTCCACAGGCCCAAACTCAAACACCCCCTGGCGGTGTTGGTGTCTTTTTAGATGGAACACAATTAAACTTAATGAAGCAAAGGCAAATGACTGCATCTCCAGCAGGTCATGCCAATATTGCAGATCAAGCACAAATGGCAACTGGAATACAGCAGATTCCAGTGCATCAGCCACAGCAGCTACAAATGCCTGCATATGTGCCCCAGCCACAAGTGCAAATAGGGCCACCTCCTGGCCCACCTCCAATGGCACAACCAAGACCATTTTTAGGTCCACAACAGGCACAGCAAATACCACAGGCATTTCTGCCAGCACAGCCAGCATACCAAGTGCAGGCTCCTTACCAGGCATTTTCTGTCTCTCCACTAACTGGTGAGTCAAAACTAAAAATGTCAGGACATAATTACAAAGCCTGGGTCAGTGAGATTACACTATTGCTTCTTAGAGAAGGCACGCACTGTATGGTATTTAACCCACCTGCACAACCATGGGACTATGCAATAAGAGATTTAGAGATAAGGGCTCGCACAACATTATTGCTGTCCATGGATACTGAACTGCAGGTCACTTTTCCACCAAATACAACAGCCTGACAAATTTGGGCTGAATTGGAAAATTGCTACAGGCCTATCTCAATTGAATCTTCATGTTTACTCATGTCTGAACTCCATGGTTCGAGATTGAAACCTGGTGAACAAATTGGAGGACATTTGACCAAACTGAAAGGTCTGAGAACAGAATTGAGAGAAAGAGGCCATAACATTGAAGATATTCAAATGATCAGCATCATTATTAACTCTTTGAATTATGAATGGAAAGATGCTGTTACAAAAATTAACCAAGTCCCTATTGCTCAACGCACAGTGGACAATGTCTGTAGACTTTTAATTGAAGAAGAAGCATTCATGTTGGCCACGCCACACTTGAGAGGACCACCTGCATCAAGAGCTCCAGCTAGACGCCCCTTCCGAGGAAGGACCTATGCTCCAAGGATGCCAAGATGCTACACCTGCAATCGTGTGGGACATGCCACCCGGGATTGTCCCCAACGAGTTCCAGCTCCCGTCACGTACCAGCCCAGAGGAACAGATTCCAGAGGCAGAGGCAGAGGCGGTAGACAAGGTCGTCGTGGTCCCCGGCGTGATCCACAAACTCCACTCGCCACATTGGCTTTAACCAATGATCCACAACCTCAACCAGAGTACGACAGACGACTCCTGTGGACTTTGGACAGTGGTGCAGCATTGCATGTTACCTACAGAAAGGAACTTTTCATAGAAATGCACGAGCCTGAACCAGAACTACGTGAACTTTATTCTTTCTCCAATCATCCTTGTCAGGTCAAAGGAAAAGGAACTGTTTATGTTGAAGAGCTCGATGCATTCATTCCTGATGTTTACTACATACCAACAGCAACCAGTAATTTGCTTAGTCAGTGTCACTTGTCTAGAGCATTAAAATTTCAGGTTCACCACCTTGAAAAAGCAAGTTACATAGTTAAAGATGGAGATATTGTTGCTGAAACCATATTAATTGGTGGTGTTTATTACTTAAAGCCAAAGCCTAAAACACAAACACAGGCAAGTATGCAAACTCCAAAAGGGGAATGCACAGGCCCAGAGAGAGATGCTCCAGTGAGAGATCCTGTTGCTATTCCTAAGGCTCCTAAAGCCAACAAAAATAGAATTGGTAAACAGGTTGCTCAGAGCAAGCCTGAGGTTCCGCATAAAAATGTTAATGTTGAGAATTCACTAACAGGTAAACCTTTGCATTCCAGGTGTATCCACAAATGGCATAGAAGATTGGGGCATGCCAGTTTCTGTGTTCTTAGGAAGATGCCGGAGTTCGCAAAAGGTTTGGATCTAAAGGGGTGTAAGGTGTTTTTGGATTGTGCTGTATGCAAAAAGGCCAAATCCAAAGCAGCAGCCATTCCCAAACACGCTACATGCCTGTCAACACGCATTTTTGATTTGATTCACATTGACATAGTTGGTCCATTCCCGCCATCATTTGGTGGTAGAAAATATTTTCTAACAATTGTTGATAATTACTCTAGATATGGATATGTATATCCTATGAAAGAAAAATCAGAGACTTTTCAGATCTTTAAAGACTTTGCAACCCTTGTTTCTACCCAACACCAAGTTCGCATCGCCAGAATCCAGAGTGATTGTGGTGCCGAGTTCATGTCTCAGCGTTTCCAGGACTGGATGCGTAAGAATGGAATTATTCATCAGACTTCGGCCCCTTACACACCGGCTCACAATGGAGTCGCAGAACGAAGACAAGGGGTACTGCAAACCATGATGCGTTGTCTCCTAGAAGACGCCAACCTTGGTAAGATATACTGGGGTGAAGCTATCAAGTACGCAAATTACATTGTCAACCGTACTTGGAGCAGTGTAACAAATCAGACTCCTTTCTTCATGTTGTATGGCTACAAGCCTGATCTTAAAAACATCCATATTTTTGGTTCATACGCTATGGTGAACATTCCCTTAGCTCAAAGAAGAAAAGGAGGTCCAACAGCAAAAAGACTGAGATTTATGGGTATTGATGATAACTCAAAGTGGAGCAAATTTATTGACTCTAAACATGTAATTGTGATTTCCCAATCTGCTAATTTTGAAGAAGATATTGACTGGTCCAGGATTCATTCCAATGATCCTGGAGTTTATTTTCCCAGAGATGATACTGCTGATGCCATGCAGATTGATGATCAAGATTCCACTGGTTCTTCTCAACCCGATGTTCCGTCTTCGCAAGCCGCGGATGCTGACGCTAGCGACGAAAGTGAGGACGAGGACGAAGCAGAAGAAGACTGGACAGTTGTCCCGAGACGTTCCAAGAGGGCCACAAAAGGAATCCCTCCACAACGATATTCTTGGCAACTGACAAAAGCACCCTTGCCTTTGATTTGCAATGTTACACTTCCACCTGATAATTTCACGCAAATCAAGCAGCTCCCTGATTCAGAGCAAGACAAATGGTATGATGCAATGCAGGTTGAAATGGACAGTATAAAGAAACTTAAAGTATTTACACCTGCAAAACCTCCAGCAAACAAAAAGGTCATTGGCACACGATGGGTCTACAGAATCAAAAAGAAACCAAATGGTGAGTCATTGTACAAGGCCAGACTTGTAGCTCAGGGTTTCGCTCAACGTTATCCTGAGGACTACACAAATACTTACTCACCGACAGTCAGAACTGAGAGTGTAAAAATTGCTTTAGCAACTGCAACTATCCTTGGTTTAGAAGTTTTCCAGTTTGATGTTGACACGGCTTATCTACATGCAGACCTAGATGAAGAGATCTATGTGAAAAGTCCTCCAGGATTCCAACAGCAAGAAGGGGATACCTGGTTCCTAAACAAAAGTCTCTATGGTCTGAAACAATCTGGTTTAATGTGGTACTTATGTCTTACTGACAAACTAAATTCAATGGGCTTTATTAAGTCCGAAACTGATGAGTGCGTGTTCACAAAAAGATCTAACAATGCATATGAGATAGTTCTTGTTTATGTTGATGATATTGTTTATATTGGTCCAAATAAGCAAATGAGTTGCCAAAGCTTTGCAGAGATACTTCACATTGAAATCATTAGGTCACATTAGCACTTATTTAGGTGTTCAGATTGAAAAGACACAGAAGGGGTTTAGTCTTTCACAAGAAGATAAAATTGAACAAGTTTTGCATCATTGCAACATGAAAGATGCTAACACAACAAAGACACCCATGCAAACAGATTTTCACAACTTGACACAAGAAGAAAGTCCTGAGTTCGAGGATCAAACACTTTATCGTTCAGTCATTGGGTCACTATTGTACATTAGTAGTTGGACCAGACCCGACATTGCACTTAGTGTTAATCTCTTATCTCGACACGTAGGTAAGGCAAAACAGTTTCATTGGACATGTATTAAGAAATTATTGAGATACCTAAAATACACCAAACATTTGAAGTTATTGTTAGAACCAACACATACTGATTATGCAGAATTATGTTGTTATGCAGATTCTGATTGGGCAAGTGATAAGAAATCACACAAAAGTACTTCAGGTTATATGATGTTCTTAAATGGATGTCCTGTTTATTGGCAAGTACGTAAACAGAATTTTGTTTCTTGTTCATCTACTGAAGCTGAATATGCTTGTGTTTCAGATGCATGTAATTCTCTAACTTGGTTTGATGCTTTAGTCACAGATATCTGGACACACCCGATCCGACCAATCACCGTGATGGAAGACAATGAATCGGTGGTTTATATTTCTGAATCTCATTTCACAGGTTCTAGGTCCAGACACATTGACATTCGTTATCAAAATATAAAACATTTAGTGAAAAAAGGTTTTGTCAAAATGCAATATGTATCTACACATGATCAAATTGCTGATATGCTCAACAAACCACTTCCAGCAGCTCAACACGAGTATCTGCGTGAGAAGATGTGCCTTATTTGATGATGAACTGATATTCGCTCAACTGGCAAAGAAGGGGAATGTCACTGCGTTATTTTATTTACCAGCTGAGCTTCATTATTTCTGGACTGTCAGACTCTCCGTAGCTTTGCCAACTTCTTATCAGTAAGCTACGTGTTTCCGTATCCACCCACATTCCTTCACTTGCTTCACACTCTCTTTCCTTTGTTCTCCTGCCAGCAAGGTCCGGCTTTGGACCGGCAGGAGATCTCACTTGCCAAAATGTAACAATTTAACTTTTCTTAGTTAGTGAGGTGTTTTATTTTCTTTATAACAAATAAATGAGTTTTATTAGAAACCTTCCTCGCGTTTCTTTTCAGATTATTGCAACTTGGAATAAGCCTCGATTCATCTCCTCCTCTAAACCAGGGTAATTAGTCCCAGAGCCAAACATGGGATTAATAAATGCCCTGACATGCTAAATAACTAATTCCCACAAGTCAAACTATCTAGAAAGGCAATATTACCATTATTATTCTCATCTTCCCTATTCCCTATCTCCTTATGACTATAATTGTTGCTTGTATCTTCCGATTTATATTGTTTAGTGTTCTAGTTTGATTTATGTTGATTACTTATTTAGTATCCATGACTATGATTAATTGTTGCATCTAATGTTTTATGATGAATGTATTTTTACAATGACTATGATAATGATCTATCACTATTGTTGTATATACACTGAGAGTTTATGTACCGGAGATAAATTCCTTGTGTGTCTAATCACACTTGGCCAATAAAGAATTCTAATTCTAATAAACTACTTATTTTAATTATTTCCTTTTGTTTAATTACTTTGTTCCATTCAGGATGGGCTGTACATAAAGGAATCTCAAAGCCTAAATTTTTATAGAGTTATAGAGGTAAAAAAAAAAAAAGATTTTTGTTGTAAAATAAGGGAGAAGAAAGGATAGAAGAGCAACCCCAAATATAATTTAAAAGATTTTTTTCTTTAAAAAATATATGTATATGTGGGATTAATTATGGATAAGAGAATGTACATTTACAATATATTTATACAGCTTTTTACAGCTTTTTCATAGTGGTCCTTCCTTATTATTTACTATTTCCACAAATTTTACTTCATTTTATTCCAAATTACTATCTGTCCCCATCATTTCATTTACAATATATTTCTTTTTTTTTTCATTTCAATCACTAAATTGTATTTTACCAGTTTTTCCCATTATTTTTGACATTTATCTCCCCCTTATTTTTCTTCATTTTTCCTTTTCTTTCTTCCTTTAAAGCTGTAAAAAGTCTTGTATATAAGTGCTGTATACAAGTGTTTACTGTGTTATAAACTTTTTTTAAAAAAATACAATATATTTATAAGAAATAAAATAAACTTTTTTTAAAAAAAAGATTTCGTCTTCTTGCAAACACATTCTCCCGTTCCGTTCAAAGCCATTCGCAGACCCTTCAAGGCGGCAGAAGCTTTCCCCACCACCACTGCTTTTATATTTACTTTGTATTTTGTATATTATAATACTTTATAACTAAAAAAAAATATGTTAAAATGACAAAAAAAAAAGCAGAAACGCTTAAGGCGCGCGGCCCCCAAGCAAGCACGCAACAGAGTGGGGCGTGAAGGTGAACTAAACGGAGGAGGAGGGAGGGGGGGAGAACTATCCTCCGTAACAGCGAACGCCGCCGACACTTCTCCCCCCGCGTCAATCAAAACGACCAAACTCAAGCGCGAGCGGCTGCCACCAGGAACAGCTCGCTCGCGCGTGCTCTCCCGGCGCGCGCCTGCGCACTTTCCCACCCCCGCCTCTCCACCCGGGGCTGCTTTCACAGCAGGCCCGAACCCGGAAGCGGTTTAAACTCTCTCCGGCTCCGTTGTGGATTTTTTTTTAACATTATTTATATTCAGGGAAGCGGAGCATTGTGACGACCTCCCGTCTGATTGCAGCGGGAAGATGCTGAACGTGCCTTCTCAGTCTTTTCCTGCCCCCGACTCACAGCAGCGGGTGGCCATCGCGGGACGCAGCAAGGTGCGAGGCTGGGTTAGCGGCTTTGGAGTCACCCCATACCTGGTGGGGCTGCTCTTCTCTCACGCCCCACGAGAGACTCGAGGTTGGCTGGGTGTGGGGTGGATTTGCGGAGCAACAGTTGTTAGAAGTGACGTGGGGAAGAAGGAGGGCTGTTTGCATTGTAAATCACCGGGCGGCGCGATTTGTAGCGGGAGACGTCGCACCTGTTTGATTTCTGCCTGTCGTGGAGAAATGGTCCAATGGAAAAATCGCGTTGGCCAATTAAACAGAAAAGTTTTATATAGTCATATTGGCTTCTTAGTGGTATGTGCTTTTTGTGGGTCTGAAATATTCACTCTTGCGTAATCAGTCCTTTGCAAAACAGAAGGAAGTGTCTGTATTTAGGCTTGTTGGGGAACAGAGTTTATACTGTGCAGGGTGTTCTGCCAATCCTGATTTACATGAATAATATCTGGTGGTCTTTCTTAGATGCTTGTAATTAATTCTTTCCCCCACATGTCTAGATTTGATATTCGTGGATCAAATTAAAAGTGAGATGGGGGAAGAGGAAAAGCAGATTTTGGAAGTGGTGGAGAAGCAATATGATTATTTATGCGCCATCAATTTTTTTTTCTTTTATGTGAGAAGATGAGCTTTAAAGATGCTCTTTATTAATATGGACTATGGACTTTGTTATTGGGAAACTGGGAAGCCAGGTCGTTGATCTGATTTGCCCGTAAAAGTCTGGCAAGTGGAATAGTAGAGAACATAAAGTTTCTTTAAGTAGTTTGATAACTGTACCAATTTGTCAGTTGCTTCCCTTCCCCAGAGACCGATGGAGGAGCTCATGGCACATCTAGTCAGGATGCAGTTGTGACACTGAAGCCCACATTGCAGAAAGGTTATGAAATGTGTGAAGCCTCTTCGGGGGAAAATTGAGTCAAATAACAATTTCCTTTTTTTAACATTGTGCTTTTAATATCTCTGGCCTACTCTTTCTTATTCAATTTCTGCTCCTTGTGTAATATACTTACCTTGAAAAATTGAATTGATGTAGCAATTTGCTTTGTGTGTCAGTTACTAGATGAATATCTGTGATGTGAGCTTTGGAACATTACAATTATTTCACAGTTGCTTCATATAAGAACTGATGTTTATATGCTGAGAAAAAACAGACCCAAAGTATCTTTTAAGGCAATTACGCAATGACCCTTGTATATTCTGAAAACAGCAGTTTTAGCCGATCCCTCAGTTTACCTAAATTTTACCTCATTTACTATTTCACTGTCTTTCCCAGTTGGAGGGCTATTGAGTTTCCATATGTAGCAGAGCAGTAGCTCTAGCTATCATGGCTAGTTGTGTTGGATGCTGTAGTTCAGCTTTATGGAAAGCCTTAAGTATGTTTATTGATGTGTTGATTGATTCGAGTTTTATTGCTGTCTTTCTATAGGAACTTGATGTAGTGTATGTAGTGCTTCCTCTGCTTAGATTCAATAATTTCCAATTTTGTTAAAAAAAAAACTAGATTGTCATATGTAAATAAACGATACAGAATATATACTTTATAAATACCTACTACATCTTTTCACCATAGCCTAGATGTCCTTCTGAAGTCTACTCTGTGCTATTGTGTATAGCTTTGGATTCATTATGTACAACTTGTGACAAATTAGAAATAAGGAGAATTTGTATTTTCTGTATAAATGTAGAATGGAAAGGGCTGTACTGATATTTAATAAATAATGGTGAATCACAAAGGAATACCTGATATGCTAATCAGCAATGGAGTGGAACATTGGTGAGGCAATAGAGGGCATGGCACGGGTGTTCTTCAGGATGGAAGTAGCTGTGAAAATCTGGCAGCAGATCAGGGGTGAAATGTAAAATTTGTTACTACCAATTCTGTGGGCATGGCTTGGTGGGGGGGTAATGTGACGGTGGGTGTGGTCAACTTTTTTTTTTTTAACTTTTCAAAGCATTTTTTCTAATGCTTTGAAAAGCCTCTGACGATCAGGCAACTCAGCTGGGATCGTCAGAGACTTTACAAAGCATTTTTTTTACCACCTCTTCTGCCAAGAGATTGCAGAAAAAAATGCTTTGAAAAGCCTCTGATGATCCCAGCTGAACCGCGTGATCATCAGAGGCTTTTTTTTTTTACTTTTAAAAGCATTTTTTCGTTGGAAGAGTTTGTAGAAAAAATGCTTTTAAAAGTAAAAAAAAAAAGCCTCTGATGATCGTGTGGCTCAGCTGGGCATGGTGGGGGGGGGGCGCAGGGATTTTTGCTACTGGGTGTCTGAACCACCCGCCGCCATCGCTACCGGATTGGGCGATCCGGTCCAAACCGGGAGCATTTCACCCCTGCAGCAGAGCCTTACTTGTGGTGACATTTAGTGGCAGTGGATTTTTTTTAAAAAGCAAGCTGTACAAGGCTACCTGATTGCCATATGTTGTCCAAATATGCTATGTCTATTTCATTTATTCTGTTAATGTTCTTTATTTCCGCCTTTTCTCTTTTTAGGTACCTTTGAAATCAGGTCGAAGTCTTATGGACTGGATACGGTTAACCAAAAGTGGAAAAGATCTAACTGGTCTAAAAGGAAGATTGTTAGAAGTTACTGAAGAAGAGCTTATGAAACATAATAAAAGGGATAACTGTTGGATATGTATTAGAGGTGGGTTGTTCTGTTGCCAATTCTTATACAGTTTGTTTTTCACTGTATCTTGGTAACTGATATAGGATAATAAATCTTAGGGGCAGGTAATTTGAAAAAATATGAGGTGTAGAAGCTTTTTAAGCAGGTACAATATCTTGTGTTTTATGCATAGCTAATAAAACATCCTAGCATTTGCTGCACAATCCTCTTAGATATTCTTTGGGGGACTTATTTCTGTGTTTAGAAGTATTCACAAGATCTACTTTGTAGGATTGTGCATACTTTTCAAATGATTTCTGAAATGAGTCAATACTTTGTGAGTGTGCAGCCCCAAACAGCTTCAATTTGGGACAGATCTGCACTAGCCTGTCAACACAGATAATGTTGCTTTAAAATCTGTCTTTGAAATAAATTGATTCTTTACAGAAACTTTTTTTCCAAGCTCTTGCAGAAGCTTGGAAAAAAAGGGAACTGCTTTGATGAAAAAAAAGATGTGGTCTGCTCATTTCATGGACATCCTTTTTTTTTTTTTTTTTTTACTAACCATAGGTTTTTCTGTTCCTTTTGAATTCCCTGTCTGAGAAACTGAATTTAGTATACATATTGTTGGTTTTGGTGCTTGAATGAAGAGCAGATCTTCTTTTATTATTAAATTGAGGCCCTACCTTTCATTCGGAAACCATAAATGACACACATAATGTTTCCTTTTCGTATTTTCCTCATAATAACTGTGAGATAGGATGGGTTCAGAGTCACCCAGGGAGCTTCTGTGCAGAATATGCAATCAAAATAATCTTTGAATTACAGGATCAATTGCAGCACTGATAACAGTATAATTAAGATCACAGAGAAGGCTATACTTAGTGTATTGTCATGATGAAAAAGCTGTTGATGAAGCTGTATGATTGTAAAGTACTGTATCCTAGATAAATATCAACATATATTGAACATTTCTTGACTTTTAACCAATTTTGTTATATACATGATGTACAATGACAATAAAGGCTGTATATATAATTTCATCAATTCTTCAAACATTTATTTAATAGAATATTCTCTATGAAATCCTTGGTGGTCTCTAAGTTTGGTTGTAGACATTTCATTACCTGAATAGCTAACATCATCACTGCTAGTGACTGTGGAGCTTGTTTCCAGCTCCTTTCAGGCATTTGCCAGAATCTGTTGAGTTCAAAATAGGAAGAAAACAGGAGTGTACATAGCTGTCAGCTGCCTTTACTGCTTGTGGATCATGTGGAGAATTGTGCTGGTTATAAAGTTGTCACAAAATCTTTTCAGCCCTCCATTATATTCCATATACAGATTGCAGCCTTCAGGCAAAAACATGAAAAGGTTTGCAATGGATAGTGCTCAGATGAGGTCAGCTGAAGTGAGTTTCAGCTTCTAAAACTTTTAAAGTGTGGAAATTCCTTGATTTTTGTTTATCAGAAAATAAGCCAAACTGAAGAAGAAAGGACATAGGACATTATCTGTACAAATATGCAGCCAATACTATTCACCATTATTTTCTTTTATTATCTATCAGTAATCTATATTTTGATGTTTAACCAATATAAAATAAAAATTTACTAAAACTATTATTTATTATAATAAATAACATTTATTATTTATTAAATTTGTATGCTGCCCATCTCTCCAAAGGTGAATCTACAGTGTTAGCTGTAGGATTAATGACTATTATTTAAGAATGACCTTCATTTGTATATTATATATATATACCAACTATGAGGTTATGAAATAGTTTTTATATTCTCTATCATTATAAAATTATTATTGAGCTGAAATCTGTAAAGATATAAAACTTTATAAGATTAAAATTATGAAATTCAAATTAAACCTATATCAGGTATATTTATCATAATATAGGCCCGTGATGGCGAACCAATGTCACGCGTGCCACAGGTGGCATGCGGAGCCATTTCTGCAGATACACAAGCTGTTGCCCTAGATCAGCATCACTGTGCATGCATGCACGCCTCCTGCTGGCCAGATGATTTTTGGGTCTCTGCCACACATGTGGGAGACATGCGCGCATGCCCATGACGCCCCTCCCCTCCCAGGAGTCTCCACGCGGCCCGTTTTGGATGCCAGGTAAGTACAGGACTCAATGCGGAGGCTCTGGGAGGAGGAAAAAACGGGCCTGCCGGAAGTCTGGAAACAGATCGTTTCCAGCCTCTGGAGGGAGGCTTCAGGGATGCCTGCTAAGCCCAAAACGGGGCACCGGGGGGTCACGCGTGCATGCCCAGGGGGGTGGGAGAGCACGGGATTGTGCGCACATGCGCAGTGGGTGGGGCATGTGGGGGGCATTGCATTATGGGTGTGGGCATGCGCGCATGCACTATCGTGTGCGCAAGTGTGCTTTTGGCACCTGAGGAAAAACCGATTAGCCATCACTGATATAGACAGTCTTCTCTATTAGGATTCTTCGGTAGAGAAATGTCTGCATGGGATTATCAAGTGAAGATCCTTTGCTTGTGCTCATTTATGTATGTGACAACTTTTTTTTTTCTTGAACAGGCAGGGACATAAGGTACATTAATACATTCTGATGCTTTATGATGAAAGAGGTGATAAAATTCATTTGTCAGCATAGAAAGTAAATGAAGCTGACCTTTGAGATAATGTATAATGTAAGCCGTTTTATATGCAATATATGCAATTTTGCACTAGATGGCATTCCTAGTACAAGTAACAAAAATGCAAATACTATATAACCATAATCTATAATATTTATGTCAGCCTAGGAAACAGGAACATTTTGCCAATTTATCTTCCACTTGGTTGGTTTCTGATTCAGTTCTTTAGAAGGTCATTTTATTTTTTTTCCTTTCGTGTGTTGTTTTACATTGTTCCATTTTATTGTGTGCTTAACGCAGAGTCTGGAGATCATTTGGAAATGAGGCATGGCGTAACATTTTAAAAAACAAATAAATAACTAATTTATACAGGATTATGGTTATGTACTTGCTTGAGGTCCATTGTCATGGATGAAATGTTTTGACAACTATTTTTAGAATAAGTGTTTTTTATGCCATTCAATTCAGCTAACACAACCAACAAAGCATAACCAACTTCATTGTTTCAGTCTATGTTCAAAATAAACATGACATTTTATACCACATTTACTTTATACCTCCTCATTTAACTGGTATTTTTAATCATTGTTCTTTGCTTTCTAGGGCTTGTATATAATGTAACACCGTATATGGAATATCACCCGGGTGGAGAAGACGAGTTAATGAAAGCTGCTGGAACTGATGGCACAGATTTGTTTGATCAGGTAGGAACAGAGTGTAGTTGGTGTTCAATTTCTAAAAATATTGTTGTCACGTTCCGTAGTTCAGCATCAAGAAACCTCAGACAACACAGTTCAGTTTGAAGCGTTTATCCTTGAAAGCGTGAAATCCGGCACGAAGTGACCAACAAGCAAAGAAGCAAAACAAAATCAGCACTAATTGCAGTTTATCCCTTCATCCTTAAGTATGTGCATTTATCCCACCCCCTGGCATCCCCAGCCCCTGGTGTCCGCTCACCATTAGCCCAGCAGAAGTTTTGCATGTGCGCCCGCCCCACCCCCTGGCTTCTGGATGCTGACGCTCAGCTGTTTCGGCCAGTCTCCGCTTCCCAGCTGATTACAGGTCTGGAAGCATTCCCAGGAGCTCAAAGCCAAATGGAGCAGCTGTTCCGCCTCTTAGCTGATGGCTCACTCAGCAATGGTGGTTCCTCCCCTCCCGAATGGCAGCCCCGGGACGGCTCACCCCACAGCTAGCAGTTTCGGGGCTGACAATTGTGCTGCACACTAAGGGGTCTTGTTCCCGGAAGAAAAAACTGCTGCTTTGTAATGTATCTCATTAAAACATTACATTTTAAGGAATAGACTTAAATTTAGATTAACTTTATTGTCATTTTGCATGTACACTAATTGGCATACATTAAAATGAAATTTCCTTGCATACAGCTCTCAAAGGGTCACACCTCCAATATGCTAATATAATTATTATAATAACTAGTTACCCTATTTCCCCGAAAATAAGACCCTGTCTTATATTTTTTTGAACCCTGAAATAAGCACTTGGCCTTATTTTCAGGGAGGTCTTATTATTTGGGGCGCGTGGAGCAAGACGGGGCTCCTCTTGTTGTCTTACCTGATTTCCAGCTCTGTCTCCCTAATCCTAACCAGAGGAAATGGCGGGGGTTGGCTGTGCATGCATTTAAATATTTTTTGGGGAGGGCTTATTTTCGGGGAGGGCTTATTTTCAGGGAAACATGGTATTAATAACTAATTTATAGCATAAACTCAAAGCATTCCAAAGGAAGTGAACCAATGAGGCTCACTATCTATCTATCTCTACCTCCACAGACACAGATGCACAAATACATAGATAAATTTATCTACCTTACCTAGGAGAAATTCATCCCAGATTAAAGTGAATGTTGTGAACTGAAGTTCTCTTAAAAAAATAATAAAATGCACATCACAGTTACGGTTAGGTTTGAAAGAATGGATTACATATTTAGAGTTCACCTGTGGAGGAAAGGCATAATTCCTTTCCTCACCTATTCCTGCTATGAATTAATATGAAGAATAAGAAATGTTATATATAGTTTAGTAATTACAGGTAGTCCTTGGCTTATGATTGATTGCTTAGCAATTGTTCAAAATTACAGCGGACCCTTCAAAAGCTATCTATGATCCAGTTTCAAAGTTATGACGGCCATAAGCCATCCTGCCCATTCTCAGTCACTTGATCACATTTTGGGTGCTTGGCAATTGGCTCACTTTTACATCCATTTGTAGCATCCTGCACTCATGTATCTGCAATTTTTGATGGGTTTGGGGTTTTTTTGCCAGTTTCTGGCAAAACACAACCAATGAGTATAATGGATTTGCTTAACAACCATGGTGTCACTTAACAACTCTGTAAAAAAAAAAGTTGTAAACTTAGTTCTGGTCCTGTGGTGACCTGCTTAAATAACCACAATGAGTTACGACCATAATCTTGGGTTCAATTACAACTGTAGGTTGAAGACTGTCTGTATGTTTTTGTTCACTTGGCAACTTAGTGTTGCTTAATTTATGAGATTTAGAATATTTTCATGGTTATTTAGAAGTATGTCATCAATAATGTTAGATGAACAGATGTCAAATATAAGATTACATTTTTCCTTGCAGGTTCATCGCTGGGTCAATTATGAATCGATGCTGAAAGAATGCTTGGTTGGAAGAATAGCCCTGAAACCTGCAGCTTTTCTAAAAGGTATACGCTCTTTATTCCATAAGGTGTGCTCAATTTCAGTGACCTGAGTGAAGAATTATTGGAGTGCTCTTGTATAACATGTCTCAACAGCAGTAGCACTTGGCTGACTTTATCTGGGCTTAGAAACGTAAGTTTGCTATTAGGGAGTTTCAGATATATAGAATAGGTGGTAAGTGGAAACAATATTCTGGAAATAGACAATGGTAAGCCTTCTTCTGTGCTGTTGCCAGGAAAATAGTATAGATTTGTTTATGCAGTTGTAGATTTGTTTATGCAGTGATTAGGAGGTGGACCTGAGGGTGTTTTTATCCTTAGAATATATGGAGGATATCAGAATGCCTGTCTCTATGACAAAGATTAAACATGTTAACTTTAAATACAAGACTCAATATCAATAAACTCTCCAAAATGTTATTTAGAAGGCATGTGGTTTTCTACTTTATATTGGATTAAAAAAAATGCTGGCCAGGAATATACGGTGATTTGTGTTCAAAGTATTACTGCTATTACTCACAAGGTAATCAAGTAATTGGTGGAAATTTGCCAGTGCTTCATTGAGAAAAATACTGCTACTAAGTAACAATGTGTACATTAATCTCAATTTCTGAACGTATTACTATTTTTCTGTATTTCATATTTTAATATTCCTAAGAAAGCTATTCAGAATATTTCATGTTTGTAATCTGATTTGTTTCTGATAATCGATTAGTGTATGCTAAGTATGCATTCCACCAGGAGATTTAAATTTTTAATGAGAAAACACTAAATAATAATGGATAATTTAACATGTATTTTAAAACAGAAAAACAATAAAGGTGCAATTAAACATATCAGAGATTTTGAAAGATTTTTTTTCCTTACTATTTAGAACGGAGAAGGGCGGTGGATATTATTAAGGATAAAATACTGCAGTATGACTATAATTTTTGGAAAAGTATACGTTTGATACAAACTATTTTGTATCAAATTTATATTTTGCTGATATAGGGGAAAAAAGGTAGACTAGTATAGATCTATTTCAAGCTATTTATCTCTCATCTGCTAGCCATACCCTTACTTGGATTCGAACTAGTCTTCCTTTATTTCTTTATCAGCAAATATATATATGGAAGCTATGACTTGATGATTCCTAGGGAGAATATGGAAAGCCAATAAATCTCCATGTCTGTGACATTTTTGTGTTGTGAAATGACCTTTGCAGAAGTACATCATACTATCTTATGCTGGTAAAGAACTGAGTTGTAGCTACATTGCCTCAGTCAGTTGCTATAGGTTTAGCAAAGAAAAACAAAAGACAGATTCCACAATCTGTCACATACCTCCACATATGTATGGGTACTTGCTTCCAAGGTGCTTTGTGCATCAAAATCAACTTTCTGAGCAATCCTGTACAGTTTCATAGAGCTGAAGCGTAAATTCATGTGTGTTGCTACCAATTCCATGTTTTACTAACAGTTGACTTCAAATTAATTCCTTAACCCCTGATTTTGTTGAAGAGTGGATGGTTCTGAAATACTTCTTCCTGCAGATGTGTATGAACACCTGTTTAACCTGCAGCATTTGAACATTACGGAAGACAGTTTTGCTGGCTTAGATATATATAATGTTTCATAATTATGTAGCACCTTGACATTTCATGATGTGAAATTATGAATGTTTTCCCCCCAGACTCAATAATCAGAAAAAAAACAGGTGTTTTAAGTTGAAACTTCTTATCCTGTGATCATACTGTTGATATCTTGCCCTCTTCTTTAAAACTGATTATCTAATCAATTTAGAGAAATCTCTCAAACAGTGAATTTTGCTGTTGCTGTGTAGCTTACGCTCTCTGGATAATGTAGAATTCATATTTGAACCTAGCAGAATAATGATTTAATTGTATCAGAATCATGATTGTGTGTTGGTAAACATTAACAACAGCACAAACAGCTTATAAAACAAGCCAATTTAGCCCAGCTTTCAATGATTAAAATAAGATTCAGGGACTAGGTTTCCTAGACAATTCTTAATATTGTGAGTGATTATAGTTTGTTTTTCCCCCAGCTGTTGGCTGATTTTCCCTTCTATTGTTTTGCTCTGCATCTGGTCCTTGTTCCAAAGCAGTTCTGTGCAATCTTGCCCTTGTGCCTTCTTGCTGTGTTTAGAATGGTGCAGTAGCTTTAAGAATAAATAAATAAATTACATAAATCTCTGTCTTTGGATGCTGGTATTACTATTAGGAGGAATTATAGTACATTCCATACTGGTCAGCTGCACACTAGTGTTATCAAGATTTACCAGTGTTTTAAAAGGTGTTGAGGGTAGATAGCTTCTGACACTCATGGATTTTACTGGGGTTTGTAGAATGTGTATTCAACCCAATTTAACAGACTGCTTTTTAGTTTTTCTTAGTTTTCTAATAATATTTTTCTTTATTTACTTATTGGTAATAGAAAGTATAAAAAGCTGCAATTTTAAAAAATATCAGAGGATTCTGGTGACACAAGACACTTTTTTCATGTTACAGCTCCCTCTGTTGATATAAAAGACTACATTCCATTTTATTCACGAGATGGAAGAACTCTATGAAAAATAACATCATCAGAGTAGATATGGTTGAACATTTTTATTCTAGTTTTGCATATTTTGGGAGGAGATACTAAAGAACTAAATTGGTGTCATTAGCATTGAGGAGTTTTGATTTGTTTGAGGATAATTCAAGTAACACAAGGCTTTGTAAGGCCCCCTCAGAGCCACCGATCCCCCATATGTTGAAAAGTCCATATATTTTGACTTCATCTTCTTTGAAAGGGTCTCATTCCATGGCTCATTTTTGTACCTCTGTCCTATTGATGTTTCTTGTGATATTGCCACGGTGTGACAAATTGTCTATGTGCTATCATCTTAGCCATTAGACAGTGTTTCTGCATCTTCATAGATCCTATCTAAGGGCATAGAGTAAATCATTTTCCATTACTGAAACATAAAATGTTCGTGCAGTTTGGCTATCATGATTTTGTAACCTCCAATAGATGTCAAGTGTGTTTGTCATTTGCTAAATGACATCCTACACATTAGAGTGTAATACTAGTATACTTTTTATGGACACAAGCACTACTCAAATTTCATGCACTTAAAATGATAGCAGTAGTTAGAAGTAGCTTTCTCTTTAGTATAGTGCTCACATTTCTTAGAGCTAATATTTTGCGTGGTTAATATTCAACTCTAGGTTGTTTTTTTCTTGAATAAAACTTTTGATGGTTTTTTTTGCCCAGAATGTTTGCACATAGTATCATAATTGGAGAGGTTTTCTCTATTGTGATCACTACAGTATTTTTTTGCATACTTTACAGAAATTTGTCTCCCTGTAACTGAAGAAAACAGAACCTTGAATGGTAAGTATGATAACATCCACCATTTTTTTTCATACAATTTAGAAAAGGAAAATATGTATTCATCCATGGAGCAGCAGAATCTTGTACTGTACTGGATTTCCTACTGAAATATCATACCATCTGTCTCCAGTTCACTATTGTAATCCTTTCTACCAACTGGGCCGCAATGTTCCATAGGTGTGGCAATGAATAACAAAAAGGGACTCGGAGTACATTTAAAAGCATCAGACAACATGAGAAAGAAAGAAAGAAAGAAAGAAAGAAAGAAAGAAAGAAAGAAAGAAAGAAAGAAAGAAAGAAAGAAAGAAAGAAAGAAAGAAATAGACAGACAGACAGAAAGAAAGTCTCATGCTTCATAAGAAGTAAATGCTTTGCATTGGTAGTCAGGTTTTAATTATATTTTACCCCCTGTTTCTTACTGTTTACGCCATGTCTAAAAATAATAGTGTTATTAAAAAGAGAGAAAATGAGAATATACTGTTCTGAATTCTTTTTTGGCCTTTTTACAGAAAGTCTGTTCCAATGGCTCTGCTCTTGATTTTCTCCCTTGTTTTTACTTCCAATTCTTATATCTTGAATATCATATAGCAGAGTTTATTTAAAGCTCAGCTTTCTTCTTCTCTACCTCTCCTAAAAATGGGGGGAAACTAATACATTGAAATATGCTTATTTACAAATGTGAGAGTGTAGGTAGTCCTTAATTCACAACCGCAATTGAGCCCAAAATTTCTGTTGTTAAGTGAGACCAGGGTGGATAAAAATCAATGATTTTTTTAAAAAAATCAAAAAAATCAGATTTTTAAAATTTAAATCGGATTTTTTTGATTTTTATCGAATTTATTTTAATAAAAAACTTTTGGGGTAAAAATCTATTGTAAAATAGTTTTCTATTTAAGATACATAAATAATTTAGTTTATTCAGCATGAAATGGAGCTTAGTTATGTAGCATGAGGCTGTATATTCTGCAATACTGGGACTATCGGTGAGTCAACAGTGGGTCAAAGGAGTAGCAGAGATGACAGTTGCTCTTTAAAAATTATGATTTAAATCGAGTTGATTTAAATCAAGCCTTTTTACTAGTGATTTAAATCACGATTTAAATTGTGATTTAAATCAACTCGATTTAAATCAAATCCACCCTGAGTGAGACATTTGTTAAGTGAGTTTTGCACCGTTTTAGGGATGTTCTTGCCATAGCTGTTAAGTAAATCATTGCAATAGATAAGTTAGTAACCCAGTTGTTAAGTGATTGTGGCTTGTCAGAAAGTCGCAAAAGAGGATCACATGACCCGGGACACAGCAATGGTCATAAATATGGACCAGTTGCCAAGCATCTGAATTTTGATCACAGGATCACAGGGATTCTGCAAAGGTCATAATTGAAAAGCGGTCATAAGTCACATTTATCAGTGCCATTGTAACTTTGAACTTACAGTTCAAAGTTCATTACAAAATGAACTTGTAAGGTGAGGACTACCTGTAGAAGAATCTTCTAGTTTGGGCTTTTTTTGGAATTCTGGTTGGCTTGGTGATAAATAGGTACTAGATCTTTCCCAGGTAAGAATTTATCTGGTAAGCAGAAAACCGTTTTTGTCCCTCTTCATTTATAATGCTGCTTTGTGGTGATAAATTGTGGGTCTGAAGTTGAGAAGATAAAACAAGGATCACTTCCCTCCTGAGGAAAAACCCATTTCTTGAGCAAACGGAAGAACAGCACAGAGCTTTAGCTTTGAAAGTATTCCTGACTAGAAAAGACAACTGAGAAAACTTGGTGGGACTGCTTCACTTCTGAAGCACTTTCCTATCAATTACAGCCTTCTGGGAAAAAACTGAATTTATAAAAAATTCACTGCATTATGTGAAACACTGCTTTTCAGAGATGAAGTACTAGGTATTTTAGGTCAGAAAATGGTAGCACTAAATCCCTTAATTATTGATTCACACAAAACAAGGATGACTAAGCTTGAAATATATAAAGGAAAGAGAAACCGTTTCTAAAAAGTTAGACATTCAAGAGGATGTTACAGGGCCCAGGTTATAGAAATTTATGATTTTTAAACATTCCTTATAATGCTGAGCAAAATTAGTTTATAACTGCATTTATGGAGAAATATGTCAATTTTTAAAACTGAAGCAGGAACAAATATAAGAAATTGAAAGTGAGAGTGAGATGGGCAGTATCTAAATTGGATAAATAAGTCAATAAAATAAAAAGTGCTTATTGTACAGACATCTGCTTCTATTCAGTATAAACTCCCAATCCTATTTTGTGAGATTTTTGAGATCTATAATACGAGTTTATATATACTTATCTTGCTAAGTGGGGTCTTAGCAAGTGGAACTTTGGTAAGAAATATTTAAAAAAGATGATTTTTTTCATAGCTGCCTAGACAGATGGTTTAGAAGCAGAAGTTATTCAGTAAAATTCATTTAGCAACAAAAAAAAATGGAGTGATTTATTTTCTTTTTCCAATGATTCCTGTGGCTTATTAAGTTGGGCAGAAGCTTATTGTTTTAAAATCATCTGAAGAAAATAAGTGGTAGTGTTGAAATATTTAGTATTTTTCTAGAGGGAGATGGGCCACCTTGGCTTGGGATAAGTGAGGAGTAAATCCCCGCAGTACAGTTTTTGGATTTTTTTTTTTTTTTCAGTTTCCTTTTTTCATTGTATTTTCCTTTGGTTTTAAAAAATCTTTTAGTTTTTAGGGTTTTTTGTTTTTTCCCTTTCTGATTATTTATGCTTCATTTTCAGTTATTTTAAACATTTATCACAAGTAATAAGTAATTATTTTTGCCCTTGACCTATGACTATAATAACTGCTTAATGTGCATTTTTGACATATTTTAATCATTTTCTGGAATGTAAAAGGTCTTAGATGTCCTTCTAAGAGGAAACAGATGTTCTCTAAATTAGGCAATTTAATACCTAACATTGTATTTCTTTTACAAGAAACTCATTCTTTCCCAAGAAAAATATCTTTTATCTAAGACATATATTCATATGGATAGAAATTCAAAATTTGGTTAAGGCATCAGCATTTCTAAAGAAACAAGGAATAAGCGATCTCAAAGAATTTTTTTAAAAAAATGTTTATTAAATAGGTTATAACTTTATTTGTTTGTATTGGTCTATCATAGACCATCCAGTTGTTTTACACTGGAATTTTAAATACTGAGGGATTAGATAATTAGTGGCTGGAAATTCAAAGCATGTTTTCAATCCTTTGCTAGACCATACTGCTGTTCTAGCTAAATTATATTTCTGAGCATGGAAAGGGCTGCAGACATACATATCAAAGTTTAATTTGATGATTCTGTGAGGAGAAAAGAACTGCACTGAATCAGAAAAACGAAACTCAGATCCCAAGTTTTGTTTCTCTGGTCTACCGCTCTTTCTTCCCTGTGCAGAAGAGAACAGCATTGGGCCGGAGAAAGGAAACTTTGGATCCTCCCCCCCCCCCCAGGAGTTTCCCTCCCCTCTGTGTGCTAATCTTTCTACCATTCAGAAACATTTCTGGCTAGAAGCCTAGCCTATATTTTTAATATTACAGTAATTCATACAGAGAGAGGCAGAAATACTAATTTTTAATCTGATACAATAATATTGTAAATATCTGGTTAGTTTCCAGAGATAGCCAAGTAACTGAATTTATTTCTAAACCTGTTTTAATGTGGCTAAAATCACCAGATGACCTTTTGGTCTCTGCTATTTTTCTGTGACCATTTTCCTATTCTTTTGCAAAATCTCAAAAAACACAGTAAAGTAGAATCCCAAAATTAATCAAATCCGATGCTAAATTTTGTAGAAACTTTTGTTCCTATATAGCTTTTTCTCCTTTCTTCCAATACAACATAGAAAGTACAATACAACACAACACAACACAACACAACACAACAGTATTTATAGATTTATTAATTTATAGATTTCTGTTTCAGCTGAACTGGATAGTAGAAATTATTTAATAACTTTAGAAATCAACTTCAGATGTATTTTAGAATTCTGATATATTCCAAAGTTGGTCAACTTAAGAGTTCACTAAACTTGATTTTGGTGAAATTTAGTCATACATTTCTATGTATGACTAAATTTTGACCCACCACTCTCATCATGGAGTGAAAGTATCATTTATATTCAGCTGAGCTAAGATTATTAAGTTATCAAAGATGTTTGAGATGTGATTATTTAAAATAACACTGCAAAAGATAAAAGACGATACAGATTTTTCCAAAGTTCTAATAATTTAATATTTTGTCTGTATTGTAGTAGGAAATTAACCTTTTCCAATAAGCTTTGCATCATACTTTCTGAAGGGGCATGGTTTGACAAGATTCTGCTGGACTAGAGTTCCACCAATAGAAGTGGGGAAAGAGGTTTTTCAGAAATAAAAACATCAAATTCCTCAGTTTCCATAAAAAATAAAGCAGGTCATGCTATATGGAAAAAAACCTACAGTAGTTCATAATAGGAGTATCTTTTACTGTGAATGAGGATGTACAGTATTGTGGTATATTTTGTTATTTTACTATGGTGGAGACTTTGTTTTCTTTCTTTCAGTAAGAGTAAACAATTTTTATGTTGCTGTTACTTTTTTCTGCAACCAACATGGCAATTGTATTCCTTAATGTCTGTGATGGTGAACCTATGATACAGGTGGCACGTGTAGCCATATCGGAGGGCACATGAGCTCAGCTCCGGTGCGCCAGCTTATTTTCTGGCCTTCTGGGCCCACTGAAAGTAGGGAAATAGGCTGTTTCCTGCCTCCGGAAAGCCTGGGGGAGGGATGGGGAAGGCCCATTTTTGCTCTTTCCCAGCCTCCAGACCCTTTCTAGGAGCCTGGGGAGGACGAAAACGGCCTTCCTCACACACCCCCGGAGGTCCTCCTGAGGCAGGAAAGGGCCGTTTTCGCCCTCCCCAGACTCCTAGAAAGACTCTGGATCTTGGGGAGAGAGAAAAACGAGCCATCGCGTGCTAGGAGCTGGGGGTGGTTGCACGCTCATGCACGGGGAAGGGATGCATATGTGACCTCCCCCCTCCCCCCCAGCTCCTGGCACATGATGGCAAAAAAGTTCGCCATCACTGCTTTATGTGGTGTGCTTGGCTGTTTTCTAAATGCATTTATTTTGGATTTGTACTTATGTTTGGATTTATTCTGGATTAAATCACAGACTTAGATTATGGACTGCACATTTTCTGGAAAGGAAGAGGAAGGAAGAAGTTTCCCTTTTAGCTTCCTTCTAGAAACAAAAGAAAAAGAAGTGGTGTCAAGAATCAAGACCAGAAGGTAGAACTAGGTGTTCTACAGTTGTTTTCTACTAACAATTGATAGCATCTTCCTGACCCATTTAGACTTCATTATGCCAAAATAGCAATAACAAGGATAAGAACGGCAGTTGTGTGATGCTTTGAAGACATTGTAAGAAGTGGAGAAATGGCTTATGTTAGTATCAGAGGTATTATAAAGAAGTTGTTTCATTTTTATGATGTACAATATTTGGTTACAGTAAAAATAATTCATTAAAATTCATTAATAATAACAATACTAATATTAATAACATGTCAAAACCAAGGTTATCTTTATTATCTTTCATCTATATAATAATTAAAATTTAGGATTGTTTGTCTGTTGGTAATCTTCCATTGGATGATCCATCACAGGGCATCAGTTTTTGAACCAAGGTACCTCAAACAGTCTTATAGAATGCATTCAAAATCCCATTCTCCCATTACTTCTGTTGGATTGAAATTTGGAAAAGTTGTGGCCACTTCAGTGAGCTGGGCTGCTGTGGTTAGCCACAGTCACATGGTTGTCATTTCCAGTGCTGCCCTGACAGATTCCCACAAGTCAACTGGGGAAGCTGTTATCAATCCCATTGATAATAATCATTTTTTATTTTTTTGTAATAGTTTTTCTGCTTTGTTATTTCTTATCCAGGGTTGTTGCTTTAAACCAGCAGTTTCAACAACACATTTTTGTTTACTAGAGCTTGATAATTTCTCTTTGCTGCCAATTTATGGTTGTTTGGCTTTTTATAATCTAGATCTGATTCTCTTATTAAAAGAAAAATATGCAAACATAATTTTTAAGACTCGGAGAAGCTTAAGAGTGAATCTTTATTTGACACACACAACCCCAATACACCATAATAATGTCGACTTTTTTTCCCCTCACCCCTATTAAAGTCAAGCCAGACTAAATAGGTTTATGTAAGGAAATCCAAGATGTTGAAATAAGTTTTGAAAGCTATATTTAGCTGATTATCATAGAATCATTTACCAAGTATTGAGGTTTGTACTGTGTCCCTTTGTGTGTATTGGAGCTAGTGCTCTTTTTATCCCTCCGCTCAGGAGAGTTTGTGCAAGCACAAATAAGTGCTGTTATATAGTCAAAGCTACTTTTAAAGGACCTGTAAGTTCTTTTACTGGTTAGGGTTAGGGTTAGGGAGAATTGCTTGGCAATCTTGTAAGTGATTTCTTCTGATGTTTCTAGAAAAAGTGCAGAGAAGAGCAACCAGGATGATTAGGGGACTGGAAACTTAAACATATGAAGAATGGTTACAGGAACTGGCATGGCTAGTCTAATGAGGAGAAGGACCAGGGGAGACAGGATAGCAGTGTTCCGACATCTGAGGGGCTGCCACAGAGAGGAAAGAGTCAAGCTACTTTCCAAAGTAGCACCTGAAGGTCAGACAAGGAATAATGGATGGAAACTGATCAAAGAGAGATTCAACCTAGAAATAAGGAAAAATTTTCTGACAGTGAGAACAATCAGCCAATGGAACAGCTTGCCTTCAGAAGTTGTGGGAGCTTCATCACCGGGGGCTTTCAAAAAGAGATTGGTCTGCCATTTGTCAGAAATGGTGTAGGGTCTCCTGCTTGGGCGGGGGGTTGGACTAGATGACCTACAAGGCCCCTTCCAACTCTGTAAATCTGTAAACATCATTGATACGCAAATACTAATGATTCATCTGATATAAAAATAAATTACATGCCAAGGTTTTTCCATTTCATGTGGCTTTTTAAAAAAGTGACCTGCAAGCCAATATTTTCCTCATTTCTGTAGTTCTGGATATTTCTGTGTCTGAAAAGAACAAGACATTTGAATGGGCGGTCATAATAAATTTAAATAATAATAGTTTAGTGTAAAATGGTCTGTGATGTTCCTCCTGCTTCTTATGCTAGGATTGTGTAACCAAATATTTATCTTAAACAGACAAATTTGAAACTGGAGGTTCTGAATTATTTCTAGTAGCCATCTCCATCAGCTTTTATGATTATTTGATAAGTAACAAAATTAATAGTATTTTTCATCTAACCCTTTGTTCTTGAAAATCAGGAACATATTCTCCCCATTATTTTTCCTGCTGTCCTGAGGAGTAGATTAGGCTGATAAATCCTTAATGCTAGAATAATGTTAACCATTGTACATTACTGTACTTCTTATATTTTGTAGGTATACTTTCAAAAAAAAAAGTTTTGGATGACTGTTCCAAAGAAATAATTCCCAGGTATTGTCATATTTTAGCATTAAGTGGGATTCTATTTAAGGAAGCACTGAATGGAAATTTATTAGAAGTATATTATATAATTTACGGAATAATTGGAATAAATCAGCCATACTGTACAGACTAATTTCCCCCCAGAATAATAATAATAATAAATTATTATTAATAATTATTCCTGCAGAATAATTATGATATAGTAGCATGTTCAAGGTTTGCTGGTCATACAGTTTTAATGACACCAGTATTGCTTTTAACACTTAGTTGTTTCAGACAATCAAACTGAATATGGATAGTTTCAAGCCATTGTCCAGGTCTGGGGTTAAGTCTCACAATTTATAGATTGGCTCTGATGCAAGTAACATTTTTGAGTTTGATTCTGTGACACAAAGTGTCAATGAGTTCTACTGCCAGTCAGAACAGGTCACATAATAAGGGTGAAGGTGCATTCTCTGAGCTTGTGGGTTGGTTTCTGAATTTTCATTACCAGACTAAATAACATCTTCAGCGGAGTTTAGGGGGTGTCAGTGTTCTTCTTTTTATAAGAGCTTCAGGTGTAGGTGTGTCAAGAGAGAATCTTGTGGTGGATCAGCTGTGAGTCATCAGCGAGTCTTGTGATGGGTCTTGTGATAAGGAGATTACATCAGATTAGGGTCATTAAGAGGTAAACTGGTGGGGGAGTTGTGTGAGTTGGTTGCGGGTTGGTGCTGTCTCTGGTTGGCTGTGTGATTGATTTGGATTCTGAGGGGGTTGTATGTCAATGTGTCTGTTGATGAAATTGCTTGTGGATTGCTAGGCTTTGATGAACTCGTGTATGGCAGGTGGTAGGGTGGCCGATGATTTTTGTGTGGCTCCAATTGAACCGGTATTGTTTGGTGTCGGTGTGGGTAGACATTAAGGATTTGGGATCATGGTGTTTGACTGCCAGTTGGTGTTCGATGTTACCTAGCCTGGTAATGAAACATTTGGAAACCAACCCACAAGCTCGGAGAACGAACCTTCACCCTCATCCTATACCTGAGCTAAAGATATTTGCCACTATTGCAAAGTCACATAATGTTGATTTGAGACAGAATTAATTCTCTATCTATTGAACTTTATTTACATTTAGTTCCCTAAATGGATATTAAAATGTAATAGCAGTGCCAATATCCTATTTGTTTATCAGAATTCTTGTGACGTTTTCCTTCAGTTTAAGGAAGTCTAAAATTATTCCTAAGACAGCCCCATTATTAAATAATATTTAATAAATCACACATGAAGAAAAATCCCTGTGGAGGCACATCTTTTTTTTTAAACAAAAATTTACAGTTTTCTCAATTTATTTAAGTTATGACTGGTTCCAGACAGAAGATTCAGTCACTGTGGTAATATACACTAAACAAAAGGTAAATAAATTCATTTGCTAGAAAAGATTTGCAATATTGTAATCTTGTCTTTTTTCAGTATAGGCTTTGCCTTTGTTTCTTTTCTAGCTGTTATTTTAAAATGTTTAAATGTATCTTACTTCATTTCTTGAGAACTCTTTCTTTCTTTCTTTCTTTCTTTCTTTCTTTCTTTCTTTCTTTCTTTCTTTCTTTCTTTCTTTCTTTCTTTCTTTCAATTTATTAATCATATTAACCACCCATCTCCCTCAGACATCTTTTTTGCTGTCTCACATATTTAAAGTTTACTTCTAGATTATTAGTATAACCGTTCTACTACTACTGTAAAAATCACCTTTCTGTGATTTTTAATCACCTTCTGAATCTAAACCTAAATAGTTAAATGAACCAGATGTGCATTCTTCACCTACTTCCCTCATCTTCACTTTCTTCTTGTTGCTTCTTGTTACTTTGTAAAATGCCATTGATTGTGCCTAGTCATAATAATGTAGAACAATGTTGTAACAGCTGTCTGTACCCCATCCCCATTTTCCTTCCCTCTGAAAGGATATGAATTCTGAATTGGTGATAGCAGATGTTCAAGAACGTACATTAAGAGGAGAAATAATTGTGAAAGACTTCTCGTACCTTATACATGTTGGTAAGCTCATGATTGGCATATTTAGTTCACACTTTATCAATAAATAAATTGATTAGACTGCATTAACATAACACAAGTTCAGCTGATGCCAATATTATGTGCATTTGTCAGCTTTTGTATATGGTGAATGCTGCATTTACCATATATCATAAGACTAGGATCCAATGATGTAAAATGTGCTACACCATGTGATAGAAGAAAAAGTGTTTATTCTTGGAGCTTTTTTTCTTTGCACTTGTTCCTGCTCTTGAGCAAGATGTTTAAAAAGCACCTAAACCACATGAAAAGTGAGATTATGACAAAATTTCAGATTCCTCAGTACTGAATTTCAGTAACTGGGAGCAAATGGAAAATGCATGTCTGTGTTTTTTGCATTAGGCACATTTAATGAATAGAAATCTAGGAAGCATCAAAATACTAAGATGTATTGTTCGAAGTAGGTCAGAAATGTCTTCTGTAAGAAGCAGCAATTCTCTGAATTTTATGTTCAAGTGTTTCCAAGTCCATCTTTAAGAAACCATGGATTTAACTAGGAATACAGCATATCTGATCTACCACTGGGTTATCCATTCCTTTTCCCAGGAAAATTAGAGTTCCAGTTATGCTCACTTCTTCTAGTTTACATATATTTTATCAAAGCTCTTTATTACACATGAGTGGTTGTTCCAAATTTGTTTTTTCCAGGTTAGTGCAAGCCTGTTTTATATGCAAAAACAGTTTTGGAACTATTACATACCATGGAAAGAGAGGAAAACTCCACAAATCTAAGGCTCATTCATGTAGTAGTGGAATTGTGCCAAATAGCTCGTTGTGTAACTTTTCATTGTACAGACTTTCATAAATTGAATTACACCATGATCCATGTTTAAGCAGTTTCACATTTTCTTTTTACCTTAGTACTTAACAGACTTTATAACTAATAATCTTATGTAAATTAAAGACTTTATTTAACCAAATTATATGGATTGTTTCAGAACTGAGTTATGAAGTTTATGAAGATATGATAGGTAAGTAACTCCATTATTTTGTGGTTCAAACTTGATTTTTTTTTTTTTTTGCTTTATCTTATTAACATACTCAGGAGTTGATGGAATAGGAATATTTCATTTTGATTTTTTTCTGGTATTTTTAATTTTTTAAAAACCAATTAGGGAGTGAAAAGAGAAAGAAACAATAGAAGGAAAGCAGGACCAAATAATTTATTGAAAGCTTTCAAAGCATAAAACTAAATAAGGAATTTGCAAAATGTTAAAGCACAAAGAAATTTCATTATTCTTACAAGTTATATTATATTGGAGTAAATATAATTGTACAACAGTTCCACATTCCAAAACTAGTTGTCAAGAGTTCCAAGTAACACCGCCAACTAAAGAAGACTCCGAGGCTAGCAATTCCTCAAAGATCCATTTTATTAGAGATGTCATATTGGCATATCTGGGAAAACCCGAATCTGAAAGTTCCCGGGTTTTCCCCACCCAAAAGAAAGTCAAAGGCCCATCCCCTGCACCCACATGTCCATCACATGATCCAATCAATCCACCATCCAAACTGGAGACAGCCCCCAGTCACTCCTACCCAGGTGCAGGCTGAACGTCCTTGACTCTCAGAGAAAAGAATGTTATTATGGCTATATATCTTCACCAACTCCTTGCAAACCCCCCTTCCCGTTTTCCCAGGCACTAAATGTGGCAGCCCTGAAGTTCCAAAGAAAAGATGGCCTCCAGGGCTGACACTAGTGCTAGAATCAAATCAGAAGGGTTTTTTTCAATCTTTCTTCTTTAGTTTAAAAGATCACAAAAAGTAGTGCCAGAATACACAAGAATTACAACATCATCAGGCATTGATGATATTATCTAGTTTGGTAATGAAAAGTCTGCAAGAAAACAGTCAAGCTCAGAGACCACCAAGGACCCCACAATAACAAAATTTAACCTAAGATAAACCAACTGGATGACCCTCTGTCAGTCATTCTCGGTTGTAAGAAGGAGACAAAGGCAAACCACTTCTGAAAAACTTTGCAGGGATTAGTCCAGGTAATCACCAGGAAACAAAACTGATTCAAAGGTGTGCACATCTCCCTGCCTCTAAAATTCTGGCTTTATATTCTATTTTATTGTTGTATATATTCCCATGCAAGGGGATCTAATCCAAACACTGCTTAACTGTAAAAATGTGCTTTCAGACTGTGGCATACAAATGTTTTGGAAGTTTATGTATGTATAAAAAAAGTTTAATTCAGTAATACAGGTAGCTCTTGGCTTACAACAGTTCACTTAGTCACCATTCAAAGTTACAACATCACTGAAAAAAGTAACTTATGAGCATGTTTCATTCTTATGACCGTTGCAGCATCCCCATGGTCAGGTGAACAAAATTCAGACAGTTGGCAACTGACTCGCATTTGTGACCTTTTTAGTATATTGGGATCATGTGATTGATAACCTTTTATGACCTTCTGACAAGCAAAGTCAATGGGGAAATCCAGGTTCACTTAACAACGGTGTTACTAATTTAACAACTGCACTGATTCACTTAACAACTGTAGCAAGAAAGGTTGAAAAATGGGGCAAAACTCACTTAACAAATGTCTCACTTAACAACAGAAATGTTGGACTCATTTGTGGTCATAAGTTGAGGGCTACCTGTATGTTCTGTTTTAAGAAACTGAATGAAATTGCCCTCCAGCAGCATCTGATGGATAGCGATTTGTAAAATTACATTACCTGTGCAAAATGTTGCAGGTGTATTGCTATAGAACAATACTATGTATATTTTTAGTACAGATTTCTGAAAAAGTGGGAAAAGTGGAATTTGTCTTGAAGAAGAAAGAAAATTTGTCCTGGAAAAAACTTGGGCAGCCTCTAAAGAGCCATAATTCTTTTGTCAAATGTACAGATAGAGGTAATACATTTTATTGTTCTACTCAAAAGTTCGTTTCTACACACCTCCTCTTAATTTTAGGGTATAACAGAAATTCCTGTTCCCATTCTATACATCTGAAGGAATATACAGCTGACCTAGTAGTGGGTTTCAATTTAGTTTGCTACCAGTTCGCTCATGCGCGTGTGCAACACTTCTGCACATGCGTAGAAGGTCTGGGTGGGTTGGCAGAGCATCCCACCTACCGGTTCGCCCGATTCAGGGTGAACTGGTAGCAACCCACCACTGAGCTGACCTTCAGGAAAGCTGGGGCAAGCCATTAAGGAGGGACACGCAGAAAAGATTACACAGTCCTGAGAAAGAGGAGGCCATGGGAAAAAAACTCAAAACAACCCCATCTTAAGTGTGTTTAATATTATATGGGACAGAATAAGCCTTGGGCAGGCTTTTCAGGTTCTATTACTACATCTTAACTACAATTAAGATCATCCCCTGAACTCCTTCCATATTTGGTTTTGACCTAGCCTCTGTCTACAGAATCAATACCGACAAGGATATTACAGTTTTGGGAGATGCTCTTTGGTGGATTTGTACATAGCTGTGTACAACTGTGTAGCTCAGAACATCAGTGCCTCCGAGCAACTGTAGGCAGTTTAGATAATAACAGGTCCCATTAATAAAGCAGGATGTCTGTCAAATTTGTGATTTTGCTTTGGCCAGAAGCAGAATGATAGAGTTAGGGAAGAGAGAGTGTCTTTGATATTGACGAATGTTCTAAACTCTGAGGATATAAGGAAGTGCCTCTAAAACAAAACGAATAGTGATAGTCCCCTGATTGTGCTTGAGTTTCTGTCTATCTTCTGTTCACCCTTGCTTTTATCGAAGCATTGATTGATTATCAGTAGCTTGATACACATATTTCCGAATAAATTTTCAAGAGAGGCTGGATGAAAAAAAACAACATAAATGAGGATTAGACCATTGTGTGTCTCACTGTGACAGTTTTGTTTGCCACTCGGAGAAAAAGTGGTTGTTATCTGCTATGCTGGCATAGCATCAGTTTGTAATGATGTACCTTTGCATCATAATTGATTTGTTTTACACTGTAAGACTTGAATATGTGGACCAGACTTTTTGGCTAGAAATGTACTTTGAATCTATATCTCAAGAATTTGAATATATTGGCATTATTAATATGCCAGTAAATATAAATGTTAATATTTTGAGATTAAAATATTAATGTAATATTTGAAAACTTTGGGTGAGCAAAATACAACACTTTGTAAGAGGCACAGAATTTCAGTGACTTAGATTTAGAATTTTCATTCTGTTTCTGTAAAGAGAGTTCAGGTCACTGAGAAATTTCTTTCTGAATTTCCTGAACAGAACAAAGATTTTAAATGTATTTGAAGCATGAACATTTAACAGTGTTAATGAAACACTGAGCAAAGTGAATTCAGTTAATTCCTCAGTTTCTGTGTTTCTAAGATTTGTATTACAGGAAATGCAAGCTGCTGTCAAAGACAAATGTCAGTCATGATACTAGACTGTTCTGTGTAGAGTTACCACCAGGAACTCATCTCCAAGTGCCAGTGGGACACCATCTTTACCTCAAACAAACAATTACAGGTAATGGGAGTGAAAATCTTACCTCACTTCAAGAATTTATTGGTCCTAATTCTGATTTTCAAGGAATGCAAAAGTAGTTAATTCTTTTACTAAGGGAAAAACATATATCTTATACATTATATCATACAGCAGGGGTTATTTGCTCATCTATTTGATGATAATGCAGTATTATAAGGTATTTTCTGCAATCCTGTGATTTTGACACATTTAATATATATATTTTACATACTTGGTGTTGATCTTTGGCATGGCATAAATGGGTCTCCTATGGGGCCCCACTACTGACACTCCTTGGCCAAAAGTAATAACATCGACTAGAAGACTAGAGACAAATGATACTCAAAACAGGTTGATGATTATTATTATGGATTTTTCTTTTGCACTGTCTTTCTTTAGGTACAGAGATAGTCAAGCCTTACACACCAGTATTATCTTACTTGGTATCACCATTCAAAATCCCCTCTTCCAATTATAAGGCACAAATATTTTTTATGATTAAAATTTATCCTAGAGGACTTTTCACACCGGTGCTTGACACTTTGCAAATAGGTAAGACACACATTTTTCTTCCTCTCTCCGAGCATCTTAAAAATCTATTATTTTTTTCTTTTTCATTTTTAAAATATTTTCAAAATATATTATACATTTTTTAAAAGAATAGTATTTTGTAGACTGCAAATTGCCCAATTTCATTTGCATTATTTTCTGTAGAATACCTGCGATGATGCTAACTTGTATCTATCACAGGGAATAGAATTATTATGATTTTCTAATCCTTGAACATTTATAGTACTATATTTGTCCTATTGCATTTTTTAACAGGAGACTATATTTCTTTGAGTAATCCTGAAGGTATTTTTAAAAAATCACAACTGGAAGATGTAGAAGATTTGGTTTTATTGGCAGGAGGCACCGGATTCACACCAATGGTTAAACTGCTCAATTATGCTTTGAGTAATAGTGCTACCCTCAGGTATCTTTCTGTTCTAAGACCTACCATAAAAAAGTTTCCTGTTCATTTGGGGCATTCAAAGCCTTTTCTTTTTATTGCTTCAAATAAACTATACTGATGAGTGACCAACTTCGTAATAATGATTGCCAGCATATACTTTTACCATGTTTCCCTGAAAATAAGCCCTCCCCCAAAAATAAGCCCTCCCCCGAAAATAAACCCTCCCTGAAAATATTAAACTGCATGGGCAGCTGGTCCCCGCCATTTCCTCTGGTTAGGGTTAGGGAGACAGAGCTGGAAATCAAGTAAGACAGCAAGAGGAGCCCTGAAAATAAGGCCAAGCGCTTAGTTCAGGGTTCAAAAAAATAAAAGACAGGGTCTTATTTTCGGGGAAACACGGTACATGCCAGTTGTTTGATCTGTTGCTCTTCCTCCTCTTTCCCAAGGTCATTGCCACATATCATTACAACAGCATTAGCTGCCTCCCCCATTCCATCAACAAGATCTTTTAAATTCCTTGTAAAGACAACATCCTTTACACGGAATGCGAAGTGTAGCTTCAGACTATTACAACCTATTATGTTTTTATTTTACGATTTGTATGCCTGAACCAAGCTAGCACCATGTTTAACCACTGCAGGCAATAAATAGTGAGCCACACAGCATGACACAGATTGTATCTGGGAATGCACATACGGGTAATGCCAGAGCCACTGAAATGTTAACAGGCGAGGCATTTTGCTAATAAAGTGTCAACTTCTCACGCAACTTGTTTTATGGCTATAAAACTCAACAAACCAGTCCCTTGGCATGGATGTGCCTTGGCAGAAGTCAACATACCTTCCTGTTGTCTATCACAGGGAGAATTGCCTGTATGGTCTGACTAGGTGGCTCAGTGGCTAAGACACTGAGCTTGTCGATCAGAAAGGTCAGCAGTTCAAAACCCTGGTACAGGTCTCCTTTGTGAGCAGGGAATTGGATTAGATGACCTCCAAGGTCCCTTCCAACTCTGTTACTATTATTATTACTAAATATTTCCCTTTAATAAATCTTGTGCTGATCACATTGGCTTTCACATACTTTTTCTTGGAAATCTAATACTTTATCCAGTAGTGCCCCCTTGAGGGCATCTGGGTAAAATGCCCTTCCTTCCTTCCTTCCTTCCTTCCTTCCTTCCTTCCTTCCTTCCTTCCTTCCTTCCTTCCTTCCTTCCTTCCCTCCCTCCCTCCCTCCCTCCCCCTTAGTGACACAGTAAATGTAGTCTAGAGAAATTATTTTTGTATCTATGCCATCTCTAATGTTGTTTGGTTAGTACAGCAACTTTCCTGGCATAGCTGAAAATCACATCATAAACGTCATGAAAGCTTGTTAGCCCTTGGCCCAGATGCCATGAGATTCCTGTTCTTTAAGGCAATCAAATTGCTGAAATAAAAACATGAAATGACTTTCGTCTAATTTCATTGCCTTTGTTGACTCCTTATAACTCTGGACTAAACCTGGCCCCTGCTTTCTTAAATATGGGCTTCCTATATTTAATAATATTGGAGGAATAATGAAAAATGATAGTCTACTTCTATTTTTAAAAGGCTAGAATAGCCTAGAAAAGGCTTCCCTTCAAGAAAGAGAACAAAGTGGGATGGGAAGGATTGTCCCAGTGTATAGATGGGGGCCCCTTTTTTCTCAGTAAGTTTATAAGGGATTCAGTTGTTTTCCCAAAGTACCATTTATACAGGGTGCGGTATTGTTCAAATGGGCAGAAGCAGGGGTGAAATGCTCCCGGTTTGGACCGGCTCGGGCAAGTAGATAGCGATGGCGGGCAGTTCAGAGAACTGGTAGCAAAAATCCCTGCCCCCGCCCCCCCCATGCCCAGCTGAGCCACGTGATCATCAGAGCCTTTTTTTCGTTAAAATGGCTCTGAGGAACCAAGCTCTGACGATCCCAGCTAATCAGGCAACTCAGCTTGGATCGTCAGAGCCATGTAAAAGAAAAAAACTTTTTTCCTTTTAAATGGCTTTGACGATCTGCTAATTGGTAGCAAATATCCCTCCCCCTCCCCCCCCTCAGCTTGCTTACTTTAGCTGCTGGTCGCAACGCCTTGCTGTAATCCCTGCAATCGATTGCATCAGCAAGCAACTGTGGACTTCAACTCCCAGAATTCCTCAGCCAGCAAATCAAAGCTGGCTGAGGAATTCTGGGAGTTGAAGTCTACAAGTCTTAAAGTTGCTAAGGTTGGAGACCCCTGTTCTATTGGGTAAGTTTTTTTCCCCTTTGGGAGCTTTAAAAAAATAGTTAATTTGAGGGTTTTTTAGTTGTTCGTTTCTTTAGACCTAGCCATTTAAAGTTTAGGAAGTTTTAAGTTTAGCTGCTTTTATATAAAAATAAAAATAAAATAAAATAATATTTGTGCAGCTTTCTGAGATTTAGAGTGTTTCTGTAGTGTTTCACTCTAACTACACAAACACACAAAATCTCACAAAGTTGTATGTGGAATTTTGTGTGTGTAAAGTGTGAAAGTTGGTTTTTTGGGCTTTTTGTGGCTGTGTGAGGTTCCTGCTTGTTGCAGGGGCCATTTTGGGTCTAGCACAGCTGCTTTTATATTGCGGGTGAGCCAGTTGTGTTGTGTTGTGATTTGTAGGTTAAAAAAGGGCAAAGAAGTGACATTGACTTGGCCACGCCCACCTGACCAACAAGCCACACCCTCCCAGTCACCTTACCACCAAGCCACGCCCATTAATTAAGCCACGCCCACAGAACCGGTAGCAAAAAATTTTAGATTTCACCCCTGGGCAGAAGGGCTATGAGCTAAGAAGGGGCAAACAGAAAGCTGGAACCATCACATCTTACTATTTTTTGTGTGTTTCAGAGACCTCCTTCTAGAGTTGAATAAGTGGATTAGCTAAAGGCATTCTGGGAATTCTTACTAAGGTGCTCGGGGTTGTGTTTTTCAAAGAATACTGTTTGTTTTTAAAAGCTGAACATTAAATATTGAAATATCCTCTTAAGGGCAGTAAAAATGATGTTCTTCAACAAAACAGAAGATGATATACTTTGGAAAAGTCAGCTGGAGCAGTTAGCCCTTAAGGACACGAGGTAATTAATAGTTTCCAGAAACTGTTGTATACAATGACTTTGTATTTTTTTTTTTAATCCTGATACATTGAAGCCCTGTCTGCTGTTCACAATAGAAGAATGTGATACAAAAGCCCAACATTGAAGCAGGGACTTCTTTTGGGGAAGAATCAATGGAGTTGGAAGGGGATCACTTAGGCTTCCAAATCTGAGCTCCTGCCCCATTCAGAAAGCCAATTAAAGCATTCATGTCAAATGGCCATCCACCTTGGACAGGGAAGGAAGGATTCTGCCTCTCTTGGCATTTTGTTCTACTATCAAAATTTATTGTTCCATGCCCTGCCCTTTAGCAAATGGAGTCACAATCGTAATTATTTTTATTGTTCCTGAACTTTGTGACCACATTCTATGTCTTTTTGATATCTCTAACATACAGTATTTTTATTCATTTATTAAATTTGTTTGCCGCCCATCTCGCCACAAGGTTATTGTATATATGCTGATACGTATATAAGCATAGATACAATACAACACATATGCTAGCTAATAGCTATGGTATTCTGGGATTGTCTATATATACACTGAGATAAATAAGTGAATTGCCAATGTTGGGTGAAGATAAGGCTAATAAGAGTGGATGATTACCTTCTCAGGTATGCAAAAGTAACAGGTTCTAAGAACTGAATGTTTATATTAAATTTAACAGAACCTGTTACTTGAGAGCAAAGTTCATCACTTCCATAGTATGTTCTAAAAGTAGACTGCTAGAATATTTGAAAATGATTAGTATTTCAAATAAATGGCTGTCCTAGCACATTATTTTAATAATCAACTTTTCAATGGGCATCCAGACTTTTTGTGACCAGTCATTCACTCTGATTGGCTCAAGGAAGAGAATAAATGTCTACGGAGATTCTCAGTCATCCAGGTCATGGTTGTCCCAAAGGTGCTTTTTCAAGAGGCAACTGAACTTCCTTGTTTTTCTTTGAAGGCGTTTCGCTTCTCATACAAGAAGCTTCTTTTTCTCTTGAAAAAGCATCTTTGGGACAAGGCAGAGAATAGGATGCATTGGTCTTTTTGATGTCCCTAAAATCTACTTCAGATTACAGACTCTAGTCTAGAGCAATGTAGCAGTGTGAAGAGAAAAATTATTTGCCTTTTAGTAGTGATCTCAGCCCCTTAGGCCGATAGAAGGTCAACTCTGGATCCAACTTGTTGCATTATTGTGCCAGTAGTGTAGAATATAAAGCAGAACTATCCAAGATAAGTATGCTGATTCACTTTACTGGAAGTACAGATAGTCCTCATTTAGCAACCACAATTGGGACTGGCAACTTGGTCATTAAACAAAGTTGCTCTAAGTGCTTATGGTCTTACTTCAGGATTTCTTTGGCTTTATGGACCTGTGAAGGTCCTAAATATGAGGACCTTCATTGCCATCTTAATTGCTGATGGTCACCATGCAAGGCAGTTGCTAACGGAGAACTACCTTTTTGTTCTGCATGAATTAGTATATGGATTTCTAAGCATTTGAAATGTGCATTTTAAACATTGGTGTCTTTAATTACTGTTTCTCAGGTTTGACATTCAGTTTGTTCTCTCAGAGCCAAAGAAAGAATGGCCAGGCAAACAAGGAAAAATCTCCCTCTCTCTACTTTCTGAATTTATGAAAAGAAGTAAACATGAGTCTAAAATACTTATATGCATTTGTGGCCCATTGCCATTTATGGAACAAGGAATACAGTAAGTGAAATGGGAACAGGATATAAATACTGTTCAACTGCATATTTTATACATTGCATATTTTAAACACTTGAAACATTCACTCTCATGCTTTATGTGAAATGTTTTGAGCATAAGTAGGGAAGAGTACATTAAATAAATGGACAAATTGCTTAAGCTCCTGTTTGAATCATTGTGGGTTCAATTCCATTTTATGGGTATTTTAACTCAGGTTTTGTAAGTATATAACCTCCATACCAGAGTACATATGAACATATGACTTTTGTTAATTGTTGTTGTTTAAGCCATGGCTCATTGGGCAAGTCATCTTTTGCCACATAAAACCCTTAGTTTGACTGGCCAGATTGATTTATATTTACATTTATCAGTATGAATCAGTAATTAAGGCTAATAATCACTGGATCTATTTTGAAGCAATTTTCAATAACATTTGGCACCACTAAATTAATATATGACTCAGAATAGAGTTCTAGTCATAGACTGTGTTTTTAAAAGAACTACATTTATAGTTCCTGTTGAACTTTGATTTAGTTTTCAATTGTGAAACAGGTCAAATAAAAACTTTAAACAAAATTAGTATAGTAAATGTGATAAATGAATTTTCTCTTCTTCATTCCATACCTTAAGAATTGGCATGCCTGCCAGAGTATACTTTTAATAATCTTACAGCTTGTAAGGAAATAAAAACAGACTTTTACATTACTTTTTTCACACAAACTAGATTGGGGTTAATTTTCCATTTAATACATTTTGTTTCAGGTTTTTGCAAACCCTTGGACATTCGGGTAATGACGTACATTGTTTTACCACATAACAAAAAGAGAGTATCGGAACTCCTGTACATGTATTTCATCATCATATTTATTACTTTCATTCGAAGTTCAGCAAGAAAATATTATGCATGAATAATGTTCATTTTAATATAAGTACTTGAATTCTGTATTCTCGGTCAAGAAATAATTTTATATTCTGCTTATTTGTAATTATATTTATCTTTGCTACAATGTGAACTGAAATATTTTAGATAAATTAGCTCATTTTATATGCATTGAGCAGAATGAACTCTAACCTCCAACGAGTAAGGTTTAGTAGCATTCCTTTGCACTGATACGCACCAGATACCTTTTCTTAAGTTAAAATTTTGTTACTGTAAAACTCCTTACTGGCAATATATTAGAAAAGTACATATAAAGTGGTTAACTCAGGAAAAAGATTGATTACAATATAATCCTATTAATATGAAGCTCTAGTGTTACAAATGTTAGCTTTGTGTTCTTACTCACAATACATAAATTTTATATAATGAATTACTTTTTGTATAAGACTAATAAAGCAAGGAAATATTAATCAAAAAGAAATATTTGTAAAATTTCAGTCTTCTGTATTGACTTTAGGAGATTAAGAATTGCTTGACATCCCATATTCTGGAAGGATGGCTTTCTGAAGCTAGGTAGTCTTCAAAGTCAGTCTTCTGGAGAAAAGTTGAAGAATTTATTTTAAAATAGTTCGCTCTGGAAATATTGATCAGGAAACACTATTATTGTTTGTTTGTTAGATTTATATCTTCCTTTTTTCTAGGAGCTTAAGGCAATGTGTACAATGTTTCCCTCTTTGACTTTTCCACAACCACCACTCTGCAAATGACTGAAATTAGACATGAACCTACAATATCTTATTTCTAATTTAACATCTTGACGACATTGGCCTTCTTTTCTGAAATATATTTAAGATTGTTTTGTATCAAAGTATGGAAAAATGTATAACAGGGTCAATAAAATACCGATTCTAACGCTATAATTAAAAAATTGGAAATATCTAGGAATAAAACTTAGCAACAGTAAAATGGGCAAATGTATGCCTGTAACCACAATATGAATCTATAGTTGTATTTGTCAAAGGGAACCAGTTTTTACTGAATTCCATATCAAGGTTCTTCCTTCCCCTTGAGATCCCACTTCCTCCAGATTGTTCCCCTCCTCTCTGGAGGGAGAAACCTGGGATATGTTTCAAGTTGCTGTAGCTTCCTTGACTGAAAAAGGAAGAAAATTGAAAGTTTTTTCAGATTATACTAAAATATTTGGTCTCTTTTCTATTGTCAGAGAAAATCTATTAATATGAAAAGGCTCTTACAAGATTAAGGGTGTTGAACAAATTACAAAATAAAGAATTGGCTTCATATATAGGTTATCAAAGTCCAATTGTATTTTTTAACCGTTGTTGCTGCACCTTTGGGAGGTGCAAACAGAATCCAGAGAAAGTGTGAAGCACCTTTTAGCTGCATTGTTATAATAAATTCAGCTTTCTCAAAAGTTCAGTGTATTGTTTTCATTTTTCATTTGTATTCATTTTGGAGTTTGGATTTCTAGAGGAGTTGTGGCCATTAAGTTTACACTACAGCAGATCGGGGAATTTTATGGCCCTTGGGCCACATCTGGCATTTTGGATATCCCTGTCTGGCCCGCATGAGGTCAAATGGAAGTAAGATAAAATGTAAATAAGCATGCCGCAGGGGGCAGGAGAAGAAGCTGAATGTGCTGTTCAGTCAGCTGGTGAGAGAAATTTTTTTCTGCATCTGTGGCAGAACAGCAGCTGCTGGGTTAAAATGAGGCCACGATCCCTCGTCCCTCAGTACATGGACCCCGACAGCAGAATTAATTTCAGGCTATTTGTTCGGCCCTCCACAACTGTCCCAGTTTCTCAGGTCCTTGGGAAAATTAATTGCCCACCCCTGCACTAAAGGGTGGTGTGACAGCAAAAAATTTAGGAACCTCTCTCCTCAACTAGCAATGAGTGTAACAAAATGATCCCCACAATATCATTTTTTTAAAAAATATATAAAATACAAAGAAGAAAAGAAAATGGGAAATTAAGGGAGGGAAAAGGAAAGGGAGTGTGAGATACAAGGGGGAAGAGAAAAAGAAAGAAAAGGGCAAAAATGGTCCCCACAGTATCTCACCCTTATCACTGATAGAAAATGGTAATAGTTAAACACATTAATACTCTTTGACTTGAGAGAAACAAAGACACGTTTTAAGAAACTTAAGTTTGCTTCAGATGGAAAAAACATTACAGTCAAATAGGATGTATACACAAAAATATAATAGAAAATTAAGGGGGGGAAAAGTTGCTGTGTATTTTCAAGTTAGGAGAGGTTGAGTGCAAAAAAGATTAGCAATAACTTTAAAATGTGTGTAGTCCCGTTAATTTAAAATGGAGCTCTCCTTATCTAAAAGGGGAATTCTTAGATCTTATTTTTGAGAAAACTAATTGGATACAAAGGTTTGGGATACAAAAAATGGGACATCCAGGGATGGTTGTAGAATTTTATTCATTCTCAGTAATACTTACATTAAAGCAAATGCAAAAAAAAAAGTTTGTGTTATTACTTGACAATTTAAAATAGCAATGCTGTGGGCACCAATGAATAGAACATTTTTGATTGTAATATTATAAACAATTAAGAGAATGTCGCTAAATTTAATAGAGAAGGTATTTAATGAAGATACACTATTTATACATCTTAACTGTTGAATTTAATTGCCACACAGTATTGTGATAACACACAAAAGCTGTAGAAGGACATTAGATAAATTCATGAACATGGGTTTGCTTGCCTGAAATAATAACCAAAATAACTTTTTACATTCAGGAAGACCCTGTCTTAGGTACCTGATTCTGAGAATTAGGAACCAGATGAGAATAATAACTTTGTGTTTGTGCCTTGCTGGCAGTATTCTCAAATAGCTGGAAACTTGCATTTCCCCCCCTCAACATCAACTTATATTATCACTGTATCATTCCCAACATAGATCTTTTTTTCCCTTTGAAGAGTGTAAGTGCAAACTTGCTCTGGAGTTTCCTGTTGTCATAGTAACATAGACAAGTGGAGCAAACCACTGGAAAATTACCTGCTTATTCCAGAATTATAAAGGATGTGGATACAATTCCTCCTTCAGTGGAATAGAAAAGTCAAAGTGAGATCATTACTTAGAAAAAAGAAAAAGATGTACAGCTCTCCACAATGCTGTGCAGCAAAGGATAGTTTCCAGTATTGCATTTCCTTTTTCCTCCATCTTAAATAGTTGAACTATATTAAAGTGATGTCTTGCAGCTGCAAAAGGGTATTGAAATCTGCAAAATTCCATGAGACATTCAAAAGACTAAAAAATTGGATTTGGATCAGTTCTGGGTGTCTCATTATATACTAACCATGTTAGCCAAAGAAACAATACATTATACCGGTACTATCACTTCATGTTTCTGTAACTCTCCCCTTATTTATTCAGTTTATGTGCTGAATATATATTGAGGGAAGTGTGGCTGGAATAAATTGAGTGTGGTTTTAAAACTGGAGGAAGAAAGTTCAATAACCTGTACTATGTTGATGACACTACTGATAGCTGAGAATGCAAATGGCCTGCAAGCTCTAACAATGAAAATTGGAAAAAAAAGATGTAACCTTAAATAAATAGAAGCCCAAAATAATGACAATAAATATGACGACCAGCCTTTGAAATAAGACTGCAGGTTACTGAAGTGACAGATAGCTTTTGCCTGTTAGAATTGGCAGGCGAGAAATAAGTCATAGACCGGCACCAGATGCTGTGATGTCTCCATACCTACAAAGATTAGAATTGTGTGGACAATGTTTATTTCTGTGACCCCATGGTAGCAAAAATGGGACTTTGAAAAAGCATGATAGAGGATGAGGCTTTCTTACTTGTGTTGGAAAAGACTTCAGAAACTGACAAGAAAACAAATGGATCACAGAATGAAGCAATCCAGAATTCTCCCTCGAGGCAAAAAAAACGACAAAGCTCAAAAGTATTATCTTTTGGGCACATTATGAGAAGACAAGGCTGCTTTGAGAAGTCCATAATCCCGGAAAAGGTGGAAGGAAAAAAAAAAGGATGACCAGCAGCAAAGTGGATGGACTCCATCTATCATTTCATTATCTTAATTGCCAAGTCTAAGGCCGATTGCTGGACCTCTCGTCTTCATTTTGGGTTACAACTTTTACAGCTTCTTCTATTGTTTGCCCCCCCGGATCTGGGCTGCAATATCCGGACTTCCACTAGAGGGCAGCTGAGAAATGCCGCAGGAAACTCTAACCGCCTCAGAGGCGCCGGCGTTGGCTGCGCGGTGGAAGGCGACAAGGCTGCAGCCGCCCCACTTCGGCAAGTCAGGCTCTGCGGCGCGGCGCGTCTTATGAATGAAAGCCGTCTGGCGAGTGGGCGGCGGACGGTGGCGAAGATCGCGGGAGCGCGCCTGGCGAGTGGAGGGAAAGGAGGGAAAACGTGGGAGGGTAAGTGCAATCTTCTCTTACGCGTAAAGGAGCAGGAGAACGCGCAGCCTTCGTGCAAAATTGCAAGGGAGAAACTGTGATCGCAATAGTCATTCGCTGGGAGACGTGAGAAGGCGGCGAGATGCTCCGGTCATGTCATCTCAGCGAACTTGGGATCTCTTTAAGGCGATCTTTGAAGGGGTGGCAGCATGATTTGGACACTTCCACCTTCCTCCCCCACCCTTCGTCTGTCTGATTGCCAAATGATTTTGTTTTACACCTTTATTAGGGGGAGGTGGCTCTGTTTTTAAAAGGCTCCAGAGAGGTTACACAGATGTCGCCCTGGGTGGAAGGCGGTGGTAGGGCAGCGTATTGGTCCTGCTAGGGGGAGGTTTTGTGTGTGGACAGTTATGCGGGGTGGCTTTATGCAAATTGTTCCGGTGTTAGAATAGATACTCAGTTTGGGAATTCTGGAGATGTAAACGAGGAAGGAAGCAATATCTCCCCATCTCTCCTGAGGTTGATCTTATCCACTTGGGTGGTGTGCTAGGGAAGGGGTGACGTCTCTGTGCCACTTGGGTTATAAACTGAAGTTGCTGCTGATTGAATTATGACAGACCTTTATTTAGCATATTTTCTTCTGATTCTTCAAACAGATTCTCATAGATGCATACAAAAAGATATTAAAACTATGGCATACAGCTTTAAAAAGTATATAATGCCCACAATTAAACAATCAGATAAAATGGGAATAATAGCAAAAAGCGAATTTAGGAAATGTTAAAGATAAAAAGCAACAGGCCATAGTTTTAAAAGACTCAGGCAACCGAAAAGGTCTTACTTAGTTTTGCACCAGGAGTCTTTTCTAGGAACTGTACATCTTGTCCTCCCTTTTAGAGTGAAGTGGACTTAGAGAAGAACTCTGAAGATCCTAACAGGTAGGCTGGTAAATGGAGAACATAAAAATAGCCTTTCAAGGATTTGAAGCTGTTGAGGGGATTGAACTGTGCAGTATTCAGGAGCAGATTGGTAGACAGGGCTCTTGTTTTTTGTTTTTTGTTTTTAAATTGGTTTATAATATAAAATACAAAAATACAAACACAGATAGTAGGAAAAATAAGGGAGGAAAAAAGGAAGGGAGAAGTGTGGAGAAGAAGGAAAAAAAGAAAAAAAGGCATTGACTTCCAAGTCCCTCTGGTGCAGTAGAATAAGACAGTAAGATTAAACCTCAACTTTTTACTTTTACAAAATAGTATAATAAACTAACCATTTCTATAACAACAAACCTATCTAATCAGTAAAACCCAAAATCAAAGTTTCATTTTTTCCCACCTCAAGCACAAAGTCCAGAAGCGGTTTCCAAGTAGAAATAAACATACTAATTCCTAAAAGTTGGAAATAGATGCATAAAGGAAGAGGGAAATATCCAAGATCTGGTAAAAGATATGTTGTTGCGGTAATTACTATAATGTATTTTGTGTTGCACAGCTCTTTGTCCATCCTTTGCAGCTTTCTTTTTGGACAGCATTTTCCTTGTTTCCTTTCATGTTTTGCCCTAAACCAAGTTTGAACAATCCCAAGGGTCTTGCTTCATGCGCTTTGCTAAAGCATAAATCATAATGGCCAGACAAGCTATATTACAGCATGATGTGGGAACTCGGCAAGAGTTCAAAATGCCACATCACTTTTAAAGAAGTTGAAAGACAAAATGATTTGGATCCATTTTCAGAAAATTCAACCAGTTCTAGTTATCTTCAAACAATTTTCTTGGCATAATATTTAGTCCTTTCAAAAGAAGATAGAACAGATCAAGTGAAAACATTGAATATATCTTCAAAATGATTCTGGAAAATATACAACAATATACAGTAGTGGCCAAAATTGTGGAAACCTTTTGGGAAAAGTGTATTTTTGAGGTTTGATGGCTAATAATACCCCCCCTCCCTTTTTTTTTTTTTTTGGAGTTTCAAGATAATCATATTCCACTGCTGGAATGGCCTGGGAATAGCCCAGACCTTAACCCAATTGAAAATCTATGGAGCTGACTAAAGAAACTTGTTAGTCAGAAGCAACCCAGCAATAAAACCCAGTTAATAGAAGCAATCATTCAATCTTGGTTTCACATTATAACAGCTGCAGAACGAAAAGACTTGGTTCACTCCATGGGAAGACATTGTAAGGTCGTAATTCATGCTAAAGGTTACCCAACTAAGTATTAACTGACGTGATAATTTATGTATATCTCGTTTTTTCTATGGTGATAATTTTTGTATATCTCATTTTTTCTATGTATGTCACTTTTCTTCTTTATACTGTAACTGCTATTTTAATAGCAAATCCTTCAAAAAAGTTATTGCATTACATTTTTGATTAAATTATCTTTCCATTGATATATAATTTTATGGTACTACTCAAAAAAAGTGGTGTTATTAGCTAGTTTTAGAAAATACACTTTTCCCAAAAGTTTTCCACAATTTTGGCCACTACTGTAGTTGTACGCTGTGCAATCACTTATTGAAATGGGCAGCTGTATAAATGGGACTAATAAACAAATAGTTTTCATCCTTTTTTCTGGTTTATCTGAATTCAGATGGCCAGAGTGCAAAATCTGGGATGCAGTGAAATTTCAAGAAATTGTAAAATCCATCTAGAAGTTGTAACACATTAATTTGATGTCAAATTATGTTGGTTTCTTAGAGAAAAAAAATTAGAAAGCCACGAAACAGGTAATACTAGGAGCAAACCAAAATGTGAAAGAAAAGTACTGGAGAGAAGGAGAAAACAGAAGGCCTGAAAAATGCTTACCAGATGTGTCTAGACTATAAATCTGATGATCCTAGGGACTAACACATCATATCTGGAGATCACACAATCTGAGGACGGCTGATGAACAGGATAGTGCTCCATCTGCAAAATGCAGTTTAGGTAGCGTTTGAACAGCTTTATTGAATTATTTGTTGCTAGGCTCTAAACAAATTTCTTATGGCCTCAAGCAGTGTTAAAATGTATGTCCTGTTCTTTTCAGCCTCTTAAATTTGGAGAAAATTGAGGAACAATGCTTTTAAAACCTTGATTTTCTTTTTTTCCTCTCCTGGATACTTCCCTATAATGAGTTTATTCTGCAATGTTTGTTCCTTGACTTTTTTATTGCTATGCTTTAGGTTTAGAAAGCTTCTTCCTCAGGGCCTAATTAACTCGTATTGCCAGAATATTTTTTTTTCTATAGTGGCCTTTCAGATGACACAGAGATCTTCACGTTAACCTATCAATTTATTGCTCCTGTAACCAATATTTTCAGTTCAGTTGAACTTTGTTTCCTGCTGCTTGGTATTTGTGATGCCATTCTCAACGATGTAACACAATATGGTTTCCTAGTTTAATTCCTCCTTAGACAGGTGGCATAGCCTAATTCAGCCATGTAATTTGGAAATGTGTGAATCATAAATAATTTAACTAGAGGAGAATAGTGGAAATGAATTTGAGAGGTGCCTTCCTGTCTTCTAGAAGGAACTAAGCCTGCGTGTTTTATGTCAGCCAAATCTTGCATTAGCAACCCTAGGAGGGCAGATTATTTCGTTGCAGAATAAAGTGAAAACCTGAAATCAATGTGGTTTAGTTCTGACCTTTGATACAGAGCATCTCTAGTTTTATGCTTTATTCTGATATTGTTGCGACAGTGTAGCAGTAGCAATTGGGTATGTAGAATTGGAAAAAAATAATAATGCTAGATATATGCCATAAGAACAGCTCAACGAAAGTCCCCAAGAAACATCTCTTTACTGACAACCCTCTCAATTTAAGTGGATGGCAAAGTTTCCAGATGTTGGGGATCATAGCATGACTTCAACCCAAATTCATAAATACTTTAATGGTCTGAACCCTGAGAGATTTGGTAACCTCATTTCTTGTGCAAAACAATTCATTTAAGAGACAGGTTCTGAGCAGAGCAAACAGAAGTGGTACCATGTGAACAATTTGTACAATAAGCACTAGGAGAACATAGAGTTGCATAAGAGAACAGGAAGCTGGAATTAATTTTGTTTGGGAGATGTTTCCAGTTTTGGACATTATCCTGTAGTGCCAACAACCCAGCACCCCACAGTAAGTGAATCTGATTGTGCATTTAGAGTTGTATGTGAAAAGGAATAAAAAACAGAACTGGATGCTATAGCAGTTTTTAATATGGTTTTAAATTAATTAAGCTGGATATAAAGGGGAAGATGAAAATATTAGGTCTGGTCTAAATAAAATATCCCATCATCTTTACAGAATGGATTGGAGAAGCTTTCTCCTTACTTAGGAGATTTCTACTATCTTCGGTAGAGCTTGTATTTTTTGGTTTTTGAAGGTTTGCTGCTTTGGATCTTACATTATGGCTACAGAACAATACTAAATACAAAAATGGAAAGTTTTTTTGTTTTTTTTTGGGAAGGGGCAGCATAGAACCTTAGATAAAAAATAACGCTGGTAGATATAAATTTAGGAAATAAAATCAGAAAGATTGGGTGAGGCAAGGCTACAGAGAACTTTGAAGGCAAGCTTAGCAGTGTTGGCAATAATGACATCATGCTTGTTTTTAAACATTTATATCCCACCTGTCCTCCATACAGGTTTCCAAGGCAACACGTACTTAAGCAATAATTGGATTGAGTCTTTCCCCTCACTGTAGGTTTATCAAAAGAATGATTGCGGGTCAGAATGTTCCAAGCGTGGGCGGGAATAACTCATATATTAATGTTCATGCTTTCATCAAAAACTCAACAAATGTATTTCTTATCAGATCGGATGTAATAGTTTTATATTCTCTGGCAGAACCAGCTGTGGGTGAAAAGCACTGGGGGAGGAAGTACTGGTTCTTAATTGATTCAGCAAGGGTCAGCATGAAGTCAAGAACCAACTTTTTGTATTGCTTCATGCCTCTGTTGTTGGCTGAAACAAATTAAGAATCTGAGATTATTACCTAGTTGTGTCAGTGAAACTTTCTATAGAAAATCAAATATGTTTGTGGCCAACAATCCCAGTTTGCAGGCAAAGCAGTCTTCCTTGAGTTGTTGCCCTGCAGGATTGTTTTGAGAGTTGAAATCTTAATATATCTGGAGGAAATCAAGTTGAGGAAGGCTGCCTTGCAACTTCAGTGGGTAGGTGCTGAATCAGCAAATCTGTGGAGAAGAAACTTCTATGCTTCAGCAGCTTTTCTGTCATCCAGAAAAGAAACTGAACCTATCATAAGTCCTTAAGTGTCAAAGAAGCTTGTACTCACACATTTCAAAAATAACAGACAGCACACCTCTGCCAAGTGGAAGCTGCGAAGCAAGGTTCAGAGCTCAGCGAAGCAATCTTAAAGGGAAATCGAGATTAGCACCTTGGAGAGCTCCATGTGAAGCTCGGTTTGCTAAATCATAAAAAATATTTTAAAACATGGACAGATTAAAGAAGCTGTTAAAACACAAGTACGCCTCCCAAATCAGAATATTGAAATTGAGAACAAGATACAGTTCAAGGGAAAAAAGCCAAAGTTTTAAAGTAAATTCAAAACAAATACGTCAAGATCAATGCATTTTATGATAGAGGAAAGGAAATTTGTGGCTAAAGTCTGCATTTTAATAAACATATTCATCTATGGTCTGTTAGTTGCAGCTTTCTACTTTTTTAATTTGAAGTATGAGATAAAATTCCATTCTCTCCCATGCCACTCATTAATTGATGAAGCAGTTGTCTTCTTTCAATAAGCTATTGTATTTTATTTCATCAGCTGCAAGTTAACAATGAGTAGAAATACTGTATTTCTACTTTAGGGAATTATTGTACTATATAATTAGCCATATTATTGGATAGTTAATCCAAATTAGCTACAGTACATTTCTAGACAGACCCTTAAATCTGCAAGACAAACTTTAAGCAATAATCATATATGGAATTATACATTAATTATATATCACTTAGGATGTCTGAGATTTTTGTTTCTGAGAAATCTGTCTAGACATCTATTCTGAACTTGGTTTCTACATAGATACCTAAAATGTTTTCATAACGTTGCATTTATAAGAACTAGATACCTACTTGGATGTGTAAATTCAGAAAGGATAGAATAAAACAAGTGGGAGCACTAAATAACTTTTTGATTGGAAGGCTGGACCAGTAATTTCAGAAATAGAATTATCTTTACTGAAGGACCTACTCAAGTTTCAATTTTTCTTAAATATGTAAGACTTGTCTAATGTAAATATTATTCAACAAGTCTCACATTTTTAAGGAAAAACACTTGCAATAGACAAGTGGTTATAGAATTTTAACTGTTTATTTGTATAATGGCATATCATATTTGATTTTTTAAATCATATTTTTCACTTTCTTGTTATACCACTTTTACGTGTATTTTTTATTCTCTTTGACACTATCACTATGACTGTTTATCACTATCACTATTATGTTTCTGAATTGTTTTTTATTTGTTATTAATTAAAAAATAAACGAGATTTTGTTTTCCATCTTTGTCTATTGGTGCATGTAATTGCAAGCAATATTCTCTTTCATTTCTTCTTTTCCTCAATGAACGCTGCATATGCACTGAATCCTCCAAGTGGCTTCATTGAGTCTGTATATTTAATGGTTGGCTTGATTCCCCTTTTTAACTTCTCTTTTGCACCTCCTTCCCCAAATAGATGGGCTCTTTTTTATGCCTGGAGATTTGACTGTGGAGTTTTAAAAGATACTTTTGCATTGAAAGCTTTTAACAGGGCTGCATCATAGCTGAGCAACTACAACTGTTTTATTATGATCTGTGTCAGCTGGACGTTCTTTTTTTATACCTTGATCACTAAAACTTAGCAAATTCAGCAGAAATGCTTTAGTAATTTTATGATTCATAGCAAAGGAAAAAGTGCTTTCAAAAAGGAACGTAGCATTTTGGATAGCTATTTTAGGAAGAATTATTTATTCTTTCCTCTCTGGTGTTATTATTGCAATATCTACATTCAAATTAAGCAATCAACTTTCTCTCTCTATATATATGTGTGTGTGTGTGTGTGTGTTTGTGTGTATGTGTGTGTATAGTTGATATAATGGCATATGGAAAAGTTGATTTTGATCATCATCATCATCATTTGAGGGTGATGTATATGCCTAATTTGAATCTTTTCCTTCCTTTTAATAACCTTTATAAATAAAATTTAATAAAAACACCAATCTAGAAACAGGAAGTATTGCACTGCCAGTTGTGTGAAGAAATGAAATTTCAAATATTTGAGTCTGTGAGTTGACCTTTCAAAGTTATCAGATGTTTTTGAACATGCCAATACTTACGAAAGATTTCATCCTGATATTGTTATGTTTGGCTTCCAGTTGGCTAAATTATATGAACAAGCCAGAGTCAGCCTTTAATATCACCAAATCAATTCCTCACTCCACCACACAAGGTATGAGCCTCTTGTCCTGCTCTTTGGTCTTTTAGAGAATCCAATAGAAGGTGAAGGCAGAGAGAGTACACACTGTGGACACAGCAATTAGATTGATTAGAAAAAGCACCCACAATATTATACTCATTAATCTTATGCTTCTTAAGAACTCTGAAATAGACGTTAATTAGGTTGTTTTTACAGGCCACTGTTCTTGCTCAGTCTTGAGGCAATTATTACACACACCCCCACTGGAACTTAAAAAGAAAAACGTGGTCCGTAAGAAACTGTGGCTATAAATTTCAAAACAGAAAATAGCTTTGTGATTTAAGAAGTGTTTCATGAAAAGGGTTGTAGAAGGGGGTATTTCTTATTGAACATTTTCTGGTCCTAATGCCTAGAGCAGTGATGGCTAACCTTTTTTTTTTTTTTAATTTGATTTATATGCCGCCCTTCTCCTCAGGGCGGCATATAATGTGTTAAGCAATAGCTTTCATACTTTTGTATATTTATACAAAGTCAGCTTATTGCCCCCACAAACTGGGTCCTCATTTAACCTACCTTAGAAAGGATGGAAGGCTGAGTCAACATTGAGCCTGGTGAGATTGCAGACAGCTGGTGTTAATCACAATGCTTTTAGTCTGCTGAGCCACCAGGCTTTTTGCCATCGTGTGCCAAAAGTGGGGGGAGTGCGGGGTGGTTGCACACGTATGTACCCACACCCATAATTCTATGGGCCCTGCCCTCCCCATGCATGCACACGCGACCACCCCGTGCTCCTCCCGCTTTTGGCATGTGATGGCACGGTGGACCCGGTAAGCCCATTTTTTGCCCTCCCTAGGCACCAGAGGCTTTTTAGGAGCCTGGGGAGAGTGAGAACAGCCTTCGCCACCACCACCACCACCTTGGAGGCCAGAAACAGCCCATTTGCTGACTTTCAGTGGGCCCAGAAGGCCCGAAAATCAACTGGCCAGCATATGCATGCGTGCTGGAGCTCAGCTAGGGCAACGCTCGCGTCCCACTACTATGGCTCCGCATGCCACAGGTTCGCCATCACAGGCCTAGAGCAATAGGTCTCATTTTAATAATGTAGGAGGGGTCCTTCTGAATCAGAGCAAAAGCCAGCTCGGTATCCTATTTCCCATGGATAAATTAGTTTGTGAGAATCCCACAGCAAGGACCTGATGATAGTAGTATCCTCTATTTGACCCCTAACAACTGGTCAGGGGCATCCAGAGAAAGCTGAAATTTCCTCAAAATGACCGGATGTGCATTGTGATGTCACATTGCAAGTTCAGCCCCTTGTGTGGTTACATGCAATGAACAGTCCATCGCCTTCTCCCCTTTTTCACTCTGCCATGGTCACTCATGCGACTGTCATTGACGGATACAGTTAGTCCTCAATCTACAAGAGCTCATTTAGTGACTGTTTAAAGTTACAACAGCATTGGAAAAAGTGACTTCTGATTGTTTCTCACATGACCTTTGAAGCATCCTCATGATCATGTGATCAAAATTCAGATGCTTGGCAACTGGTTTATACTTATGACGGTTGCTGGGTCCCAGGGTCACATGATCCCCTTTTGCGACTTCTGACAAACAAACTCAATGGGGAAGCCAGATTCACTTAACAACCATGTTACCACAGTTAACAACCGTGGCAAGAAAGGTTGTAAACTGGGGCCAAACTCACCTGACAAATGTCTCACTTAACACTATAAATTTTGGGCTCAATTGTGGTCATAAGTGGAGGAGTACCTGTAAATTTCTGACCTTGAATTTTTTTTTTTAAAAAAAATAAAACCTCTGGCTTGTTTTGGCAACTGTATCAGTTCTTAATTGCTTTTCTTTTGGCTGCCACAGGCTTCGAATCCTCTAAGGTAGAAAACAATGCAGATTTCATTCAGATTTCAATGTGCCAGGATTGGCAAACAAAGACATTGCTGAGCTTGCTGAATTACTCCCTCCTCAGCCTTGCCCCCTGTTTCTTAGGAGGCTGACAATGATTAAAGAGAAACAACAGAGAGGGAGAAAAAGGATGGGTAGTCACCTAGAGTGGTAGCTTTATTTGTTAAACAGACCAGGACTAGTCTATATAATAGGTCACAGTACTTAAATGGAAAACCCAAATAATAGAAAAATAACTTTTGCTAGGGTGTTTCATCATCAAAGTGTTTCTCCTTGAGTGTGCCTTCTATTAATGACTCTCAGTATACATATTTCTTTTACATATATTTCATTGCTTTAGATCAGGGGTGTCAAACTCACATTGTCACGGTGTCATCATGTGATGACTTTTTCCCCCTTCGCTAAACCGGGTGTGGGGACATGGCCAGCACATGACACATCCAGGCCACGAGTTTGACACCCCTGCTTTAGATATTTAGGCGTTTGTGAATTTCTGAAACTTAAAAAAACCCAAACCTTTGACATGCTTTGTTAGCTTGGTTTATATCTGGGAGGTGGATCATTGTGGCCTCATCTCACCTGAGAAGGAATCTTATTTCCTTTAAATTGCCATTCTAGCTCTGGTGCCATCCCATACGGCAGTGTAGCTTAAGCTCAGCTGCCAATTTTTATAGTGGTAGCTGCTGGTAATAAAGAGTTTACTGCTTGTTGTCTGGATAATATATTAGCTGTCTTACAGCCTCTGATTGTGGATGAGGAATTGCCATGATTGTTAATTATTTGGTTTTGGGTAATGCTATTTTTCATCTCCTGATTATTCTTCCTCAGCATGAATCCACAAATTCTAAATGAGTGTAAATTGCTGACTCATTCCTACAACCTTCTTCTCACGGTATATTGTTCACATGCTAATTAATGAGGATTCTGTTTTGTATATTCAGACAAGCACATATATACAAGGGGCCTCAAATAAAATACTGGGTGCCATTAAAGGTAGCAGAAAATGAGGTGGACAGGTTGAGTTAATAGACCACAATCCTTAAGCAAATCCTCTTGACGGAATCTTATTAAAATGGGTGGGCATTGCAGAAGTAGCTATAGGAACAGTGTAAGGCCACATGAAGGCACAACTTTTATTTATTTTGATAAGTTATATGTAGCATATTTTCCAAAATAGATGTGCCATAGTGACACAGATACAGGTATATTTAGCAGGCTGTCATTTAGATTTCCTTCGTCGGATGGCATGAGTGACCCTGTATAAAGGCAGGATATGATTAGGTGACTTTCTTTGAGGGTATACGCTTCCAATATATACAATGAAAGAAGCTGTGTCAGAAGCATTGAGTGAGATAGGTGGTTCAAAAATGTGAAAAATAAATAAAATAAATGGATTCTTACTTCGCTTGGGTATAGTTTTATTCTGCAAAAATGCTTTTTGTTAGAATATAAGGACTCTCTCTTTCATCCAATCTGCTCTTCCTCTTCATATATTTTTCTCAGAGGTAGTTGAGTTGATACATAGCATTGAAAAAGACAACTAGTAACTATTCCCAAACTGCAAGTTGCTATAAGTTGCTAAAACAAGGTTGGCAAAAGAGGGCAAGATGATCTTGTATGTGGAGAAGTGGGATAAGGAATCAGTGAAAGGGAAAGGTTGAGATACAAGAAGTAGCAATGCTGTATTAAAGAGGAAAGATGCCTAGAGAGAGAAAAACAATTCTAGATTTTTCTCCAGCACTTCTCTTCCACCGGAATGGGTTCCACTTGAACCTGTCTCTGATGAAAACTGTGGAATAGATAATGAGACTGCATGAATGTTCTGAGAAGATCGTGTGAGATCTGCTCCTTTTCTGCTTTCCTCTTCCTTCCACCTATGTTCTTTTCTCCATCCCTTGCTGAGCATTATAATCACTTATCAAATTTCAGGAGCCCGACTTTGTAACTAGAAGATTTGATGATCTTCTAGTAGAGGGGGAAAAAAACCCAATTATCTGACTTTGCATAGTCCTTCATTCAGCTGTAAGTGAAAAAACAGCAAAATGGAAGAGGAGAGAACTGCTGTCAGGTTTTCTTTTCTTTTTTTTTAAAAAAGAATTTTTTATTTATTTTTATTTCTCATAAACATACATAAGTGTACAATCACTTATCATACATATTATCTTTTAACCTTCATATTAGTTCATTATACTTGACGTTGCTCTTCTACCATTCCATCTCCCTTATTTCCCAACAACCCTTCTTCTTCTTCTCCCCCCTTTCCCTTCCCTCCCTTCTTCTATCCTTTTCTACTTTCTTCTTTCCTCCTCTCCTACCCCTTCACTATTTCCTCTTCCTTTCCCCTACTCCTCCCCTCTTCCTCCCTTTCTAACCTTCTCTCCTACTCTTATTTCCCCTTCTTTTCTTCTTCTCCTTTCCCCTTTCTTCTATCCCTCTCTCTCGGGTTTTCAAGATTCTGTTATTTTATCTTCTGATCGTAGAGTTCCAACAATTCTTGTGATGGTCTCTTTTCTGATCTGGTCTAGTTTGAAGGGCTGATGTAAATTCTTCACGACTCAGAATGAATATGGCGTTTAGTTTTATATGTTGAGTGCTGGTCTGCAACTCACATTGGACATAAAATTGACCTTTGGAATCACCTGTTCTGTAGCTACGACATTGCTAATTTTAGCCATGTGAGCAATAAACTGGAAAGAGTAGGTAAATCCTAATCTTTGCAATGGGATAGGATTACTATCAGTCATTGAAAGTGGTAGGTAGAAAGATGAGATACCATAGGATAAAGCAGGTTGACATTGAAATTGCTTTATTCAGCAAAAGCTTATCTCATTTATGTATTGTCAGGCTGGAGATGACGGAACATCACTATATTTCCAACAAAACATCCCAACATGCCTTATTATCTCATTCTGATTATACCTGGGAATATGAATATTATGAATATGGCCCAGTTTCTTTTGAAGACCTCAAGGCTCACAAATGTAAGTCTTATCTGGATGCTTTATGTGTCCAAATCCTCTTTTGCTCCTTCTCAATGATAAATTTTAAGATGTATATTTTGAATTCAGTTTCCCCACCCCTTCTCTGTTACAGATTCCATTGTGATTGGATTTTGGGTCGGCCTTGCTGTCTTTGTCATTTTTATGTTCTTCGTGCTGACCTTGCTGACCAAGACCGGAGTACCACACCAAGAGTAAGTCCTGCTGCTGGCGCTGAAAAACCATCATCTCTTTTAGCTGAGCGTTTTTGAGCAAATGACTCAGGGATTTACGTTGCGGTGGACCAAACAGCCAACTTGTACTGCTATTTAAGAATTATTCCAAAAAGTATAACTGCTAATGCCAGAAATGCTATGTGTTCACAATTAAATCTAAATATTTCGTAACAAATGTATGTACTTTGTTCTACATGAAAATGTAAACGTTGCCCTCGGTTATTAGGATTTATTGAAACGCCATTACTGATGTTGGAACAGCTGAGCAAGAGAGACACTTTTCACCCAGAACACTAAGAATTGCAAATTGATAATATTTGAGAAATATTATCTATTTTCAGGACCCAGGTAGTCCTTACTTACCAACTGTAATTGGGACTTGGAAGCCGGTCACTAAGCAGTGTGGTTGTAAGGCACATCATGTTGACGATGCTGACTTACAGTAGTAGTTCCAGTCATCTTTAGGCAAATCCTGAGCAATCAACAGCGTTCCACAGACTTGATCGCCATCTGCAATTTCTTGCTGGCTTCCCCATTGACTTTGTCAGAAACCAACAGGGGAAAGTCACAAATGGTGACTGTGCGATTGCAGGGGCCCTGCAACAGCCACAATAATAATAACCTTTATTGTCACTGCACAACATATGTACAATGAGATTGGTGGAGTTCCCTAGTGCAACTATGAAGACCTGTGATAAGGATTTCTCATTGAGCATTGTCAGAACTTTTAACGGTCCCTAAATGAGCATATGTTAAGTGAGAACCACTGTTTAAAATAGGACATGTTTAAGTTCATCCTCAACCAGGGAAGTTCAGTGAGTGACATTTTGCGCCAATCCCTTCATTTTAGCAGATTCTTAAATTACCTCCCCCAACAATCCCCACAGGATTGTTGGGGGAAAAAGTGAAGGGAACGTAACATGGCCACCATGAGTTCCTGGAAGAATGGCAGTGAATAATTCCAATTAATTAACAAACATTAATAAATATGTTTTGGCACTTCCTGTTTCACACTGTGCACCTAAATGACACTGTAATAAATTTCTTATCCATTGTTCCTCTCTCTTTGTTTCATAGGCGTATAAATTCTTCTGAGAAAAAATTCTGCACAAACAACTTTGTAGCTGATTTCGGACAGCCGCTGGATTCTGAGCGAATTTTTTCTCAGCAACTGTTTCTCCATTACTACATCAATGAACTTGAGGACACGGATAGAACCAAGCAAAGTCACAAGGTGCCAGTTATGGACACTAGCATCCACTTCCAAGAAGTTATTGAGAACGGTGGACGACTGGAAGAGGAGCTGAACTGTCATACGAAATTCAACATTCCTAACTTTGTGAATTATGATTCTCTGGGTGAAGATGACTTGTTAATTTCTGAGCCATCTATCATTTTGGAGAACAAACCAGTGAGTCAAGTCTCTCGCCAGATTCTTGACTGAAGAAACTTGAGCAAAATGTCAATGCTTGCAGCTGGTAGCATCACTCTCTTTGGATGTCCATTAAAAGAGAATACCCTTTTTTCTTGTATTCCCATCCCATCTTACCTTTATAGGTTTCAGGACTTTGGCTAATGAAACATGCTTTAGTTTAGTGCATGACAATGGGATTGGTTTAGAATGCATTTCCTTCTTTAAGGTCTCACATTTTTAAATTTATACATTTTTTTCTTTAGAACAGGGGTCCCCAAACCCTGGGCAGTAGCCCACTACTGAGCCTCAGCCTGATCAGAATTGGGCCATGGAAGTGGTGGGCAAGCATGCACATAGCTGGAAAGTTTGGGGACCACTGCTTTGGAAAAACAAGTTTGAAGTTGCAGTGAGATTCTGTTAAACTCTATACAAAGAAAAGCATTCTATCAACTTCTATGGAGTCTATAAATTCCACAATTCTCATAGAACGTATGTGCTGAATTCAAAGAAATTGGGTGCAGTCATATTCTGAAATAAATCACCTCACCATTACCGATTTAAACCCTGTGTTAAATGCTTGCATTCACTCTTCTGCACTGATGCAGGTAATGTTGCAGCAAAGTAGCATTTATAAAGCACTGTGATGTGATGCGGTCAAATGTCTTTATGAAATCCGGTTTTCAATGTCTTGAGAGTCATATTCTACTTTATAGGAATAGATGGATGTCTGTTACTGTGCTTGTCACACATTATACTGTACCAGATATTCCCAACAAGAGTGAAACTAAGAGCAATAAAACAAAGATTGTACTTATTCCGGAATACAGCTTTTGCCTTTTTATTAAAAAGGAATAAGAAACCTAGATGCATAATTATAACTTACAGTATATGTTTTTCTTAAATCTGATGGCGTCAAAAGTACTTGATTTTTAGGCTGCTCAAGCCAAGCAGTAGCTTAGTTTAAACTGGGATTTGAGTTGCATTGCATTTAGCAGTTTCTAAAACACCAAGGAAACCTCTACTCACTTCTATTAACTACATTAAGTCAATGCTTTAGCTACGACGCTGGGAGGGTTGAACAGACCTTTCTGCCCTACTTATCCCCAACAGTTGGGTTCCATTCTAGGCAATGTCTCTCCTCTGGCTGGTCACTATATGGGGTTGTCAGTCAACTCCTTCCTATATGTTGCTGGTCATTATTCTGGGGCTTCTGCATTAGCAAAGAAAGTTCCATATAAGCCTGAGCCCCATTGTGTTTTGTGAGGCAGTTCTCAGACATTACATGGATTTCTTCAACAACATTGATAAATAGTAGTATGAAAAATTGATTCTTTAACCCTACTAGCAGAGTGGTGATATGTTGTCTTTTAAACCATTCATTGGTAGACAAATGAAACAGCGGTTATTTCCTTGCATGTTTACTTGTTCATCCCACCCATTTGGAGCTGGAGTGGCTTGTAGCTTGAAGTGGCCTGGCATTCAATTGCTTAAATCGTCTGCGGCAAAACCCTTGAAGTATGTCTGTTATTAACTCCACTGGTGAAAATAAGTGGTAGAGGCATATAATGATCTAAAAGCAAGGAAACGGAGGGACAGAAGGCAGGGGGTAATTGGTGATGGTGGGAAGGGGAAGGCAGGGTCCACTGTGGTTTTTAATGTCGAGTGTGAAAAACCAGGTCCGTACATGAAGGCTCAAATAAACAGATTTATTGCTAAAAGCTTATGCACGGGTAACTTCTCAAGCAAAGATCAGTACGCTTGTGACTATGTAATGATTTTTAACTGATGTTTCTTTTAATTCCTCCCCCTGGCTCTGCTAGCCTTTCTCCCACAGTTCAATCTCTCATGGAAAAAGTATAGCAAGGAACAAACCCCAAACCTTTTCCTAACAACACAAAACAAAAAAATAAGAAAAAAAACCCCCCACTGAAATTCTTTTGTCAATTTTTCATGTTTTTATTGTAAGCTGCCAAAATGGATAGCATATTAAGTGAACAAACAAACAGGGATAATTCCTCCCTTCCGCGATCCCCTACCTTCTCTCGACATCACAAATGGCTACTGGACTTCCAGATTAGAATCCTGTTATGTTTTTGGCTTGTTGACATTCTCTTTAGTGACTCTTGCTAAGTAAATGCTGGTAGAAAGTATCTCTTTGGATGGTAAAATATGGGTAGCCCCATCTCCTCATCAGTATTTTAAAGGGCAGTGAATGGCTTATTGTAAGCCAAAAACTCCTGCACTGAGCAGGAAGTTGGACTAGATGACCTTGAAGATCCCTCCCAAATGTATGATTCTGTAACTGCTGGGTATTGTTTACTCATGCAAATATAAACCATCAAAGACCCACCCATGAAAAGTGGTGCTTGCTCTGATTGTTGGAGCTAAAGAATTCCAAAGAAAGTCCAGTTGCCTCTTGAAAAAGCACCTTTGGTACAACCATGACCTGGATGACTGAGAATCTCCATCGACACTGAGCTAAAGAATCAAGATTGGGACCAACCAGGTAGACAGAAGACCTGGCAGGCATTGTTGCCACAGCTTGACATCCAGGCAGTGGTTAGTCTGGCTTCATGACCAACTGGCATCACCCAGTAGACAAGGAGCAAAATGCTACAATGTGGAATTGCCCTAAGACTACAAACAAGTGGAAGTCAATGACACTGCCTTGGAAATGTGGTACTTTTGTTGATTAAATAACATGCCCAGAACGCTGATCAATAATGAAATATGTCACATTTAGTCATTACAAAAAAGAAATGTAGCTAGACTCGAAAGATGATGGTCACACTTGGCTCTCAACATCAAACAGATCTGAATGCCAGAACCTTTTGGGAGATTGTAATTCAACACACATTAGAAGGACAGGAGCTCCACTGTAGATCACATTTGCTCTTTGATGATGTTCCATCAAGTCGTTTTCGATCCCTAGTGACCACATAGATTTTCTCCAGCCAAGACAATCTATCCCTAACCAGTTCTTTCAGGTCCGTTAATGGCATCACCACTGTAACTGGGTTCATTGACAAAATTTCTTTCAGCCACTGGAAGCGTTTGCTGAACTGAACCCCTTGTCACTGAGGCAGTTTCTAAATGCTGAAAAGCCTCCTACAGTACTTCCCTTACGGTTGTGTTGGCTGTTGCCGCTTCTATGCAACAACTGGATGAGTTTCGTTTATCAACATCGTCTGGCCATATTTCAGTCCTAATAGAATTCCTTTGTCATTTAATGAGAATGCTGCTTACGGTTAGCATTACCCAGAATCGTTCCATTTCTCCCCTTATGTTACTCTAGCTTTCTTGACAATGGACCAAGGGGTCGGGAGCTGAATTCTTCTTTTCTAAAGACAGTGGCCATGTCCTCCCTGAAGGCTTCTGTCTCTCTTTTCTCCTCTACCAATGGAGGCAATGGAAGGGGTTGCTTTTTTCTAAGAGGGAGATCCTTGATTGCGGGATGGGGCAGGGATGGGGCTTCCTTCTAAAAGAACATGAAGAAATGCCAGGCTCAGCCCTGCTTAACACTTGAAGAAAAACCACCCGGCAGCTGAGACTGACAATGCTGTCATTAAAATAAGGAGAGAGCTATGAAACATCATCATAATCAGCGTGGGAATGAATGGGAAATGGAAAATGTGTCTCTCAGGAGAGTAGTAGGTATAAACAAAACTGATAATTTGTTATTGAAAAACATAGCCGACACAACAGTTTTCAAATATTTTATAAAAGCCAAATAAGATTCTAGAATATTTTATGAATTACTCCTATGCTAACTATTTTTTGCTGAGTGCAATACACAGTATTTTTATATGACACTTTGATATTAATCTTAAAACTGCTTAGACCTATTCAGTAGACTTGGACTGCAATAATTGTTTATACCCTGAATGAGCTATATTACTTTACCCAATTTTACATAGTTGGCCTTTGATCATAAAAGTCTAAGGTCATATAATTAATAAGGGGAGATATTCTATTCTTCCTCCAAATCCACTCAGAATGCCACATTAAGTGCTCTAATTGGGCCACAATCAACTAAGCCAGCTGTGATATTGGGCATTTAGCAATACTTAATGGGACAAGAATCCAGTTAGAGATTACAAAACTGAGTAGGTTTTTTTTTTCACTAAATATTTTCACAAATAAACATGATGCCTCAGAGATTTTACTGCAATTGTTGGAAATAACTATAATTTTTTGCTGACTAAAATAAAAAAGCAAGCCTTGTGGAAACAACCATTATGTTCTGTCCCTATGGTTACCAGTGCCTCATCATCTCCAATTGCTGTGTCATCCAAGCTTCTCAGAACTCTTGTGAGGTAAAAAAAACAAAACAACTGGTAATCTTTACAAAAATCTAATCACATCTACTAAAATGTTTAGTAAAATATATTTATTTTAAAATATGAAAAATTTTAAAGGATAAAAAAAAAACAGATTTAAATTCTAGATTTAACTCCATTTTTAGTAGAAATCTGGACCGAGTCAAAAACACTAACCAGTACCTTTACAGAATTTCAGCTTATTTCTAGTTTTATTAAGAGTTCTCAGTCTCTGATTAACTCAGATGTTCAAATTTTCCAATAATTTTCTGGCATATTTGAGCTACCTGGTGTTATAACAACACCTTGTTTCTGCAACTGCCGTAGAACATCTAACATTGAATCTAGTTCAATGCGGAATTTTTCCAGTTCTTGATTCTTCAACAGAGCAAGTTTCTTCCATTTCTCGGTTTCCCGAAACTGTTCAACTTCTACATTGTATCGTGTTTGTTGTATTACCTGTACAGTATGAAAATAGTTATTGCAAAACACATGCTCATCAATATCTCCAAGTCTGTTTTATTCTTAGAGCATTTACAGCAACAACTATGGTAAAATTGAATTGAAAAAAATTCTTCCACTAAGAGATATGCCTCACAGTACCAGCCCATGGGGTTTAAGGTAAACTCTTTTAAAGTGTATGTTATTCAGATGTTTCTCTGAAAGAAACCTCCTATGGCTTGTAATAAATTCAGTTCATGCATACCGAAGGATATTGCCCACAAGTATCTTTGCAAAATGAAAAAAGATACGACGGCCTACTGATTCTAGAAGAATGGGGACTTGGCAACATGTGAAATGGCCTTGAAAAGTAATTCTGAGAACAAATTCTTCATGTAAAAATTCTATGAGACACAGTCTTTGAATTATTTAAAAGCCCTTAATTCTAGACTCACTATGAAGAGAACCGACAAAAATTTGACAGGGGAAGTAGTGTATGGACAAATTTATAACAGTTGCCACAAATGACTTGTTTTCTTGCCTTTTTTTTTTTAAAAAAGATAGCTTCAGAAGCTAGAACTGAGAAAAGACTATGGTGCCGTTGGCAGAGCCAACACTAGCAAGGAGTGGGAAGGGAGGCTTTCTTTCCTGGCTTCTGACCTCACACCTGGAAAGGCCTTAATCCCCGTGTGTTCAAATACTCATTCTAGTGTCTAAGGAGGAGGTAGGGGAGGATTAAGAAAACACCTTTCTGAATTCACCCTACTGCAAGGGCAGATGCTGAATCACAGGAGCTTGGCAACAATTCAGTCATTTTGTCCCTTTTCAGAATCCAGTGCTGCAGGCTATCTATAACTGAATATTTTAACCTTTATATTAAATCAAAGAATCAGAAGGGACTTGCAGCATTCTCCACCTAAGCTATGTTTTTAAATAACAATTTGACTGCTTCTTACTGTCTGGAAGTAGATTACATAGACACCGAAGAAGATTGTAATGAAACTAGTCTTTTTTCTGCTGCATGGGACTATTCAAGTGTGATACTGATAACCTTCAATTTTTCCTTGACTTTTCTCCCAAAGCTACCCTGGGAGTTTTTCAAACTCTCCAAAGCAAATTTACAGGCTACTTGGGAGATGAAAAATGGAAGAGGGAACATCTTCCCACTACATTGATGGAAGGAATTCTACTAGTAAGAACAGTTTATTGCATATTGCTGTTAAGCCAATAATGTTTATAATGATTTTTCAATATACAAATTAATGATATCTGCATGTTTTCACAACAGATTAGAATCCCAAAACCAGAAAATATTTACTGTGATTCTGAAAGGCTTATAAACTATTTATGGTTTAAGATTAATAATTCCTTGTTTTCTTACCTGCTGAAGTTCTTGCTCTCTCTGTTCATAACTGGTTTCTAATTGTTTTATTTTTCGTTCCAGATATGAAAAGCGTTTCGACTCAGGGCTCTGATTCTCTCTAGCTACTTTGAGCTCTTCCAATAACTTTGCCATCTGGAAGGTAATTTATGTAATGATCCAGCATTTAATTAAGCTGATTAATCAGTATTAATTCAATTATTTAACCTATACAAACATGTATCAACCATATAAAAGCATGATTCTATTTGTGGGAGAATAAAGAATATAACATTTATAGTGATTTTTTTGTGCTCTTCTATGCATCATCATAATTAGATATTACTGAACTTATCCTAGATATATACAGGTAGATCTCATTTAAGGATGGTCTTTTGGAACCAGTAACTCAATCGCTAAGCATTGTGGTCATACTTAATATGACTGTGACATTTTAAAATGGCAGTTGCGGCAATCACAGCTGTCACTGTTAGCCAAATCTTGCATGGTTGTAGCAACTTGGAGTCACGATTGCCATTTGTGACTGCCTGCTGGCTTCCTCACTGACTTTCCTTATTGGAAACTGGCAATAGAAGTCACAAATGGTGAACACATAACTGTGGCACACTGCAATGTTGTAACTGAGACCTGACTGCCAAATGCCTGAATCGTGATCATGTGACCACGCACCAATTCACAAATTGCTGTAGTAATTTTAGAACACTTTAGATTTCAATTTACCTCCTTCTGAAGAATGGCCTCCCTCCTTTGTGAAACCACAAGGGCTCCCTCCTCCTTTTGCAGCTGATGAACTTGCTGCTGAAGGTACTTAATAAGGCTCTATGGGAAGACATAAATATTCTCAATGATTAGATTATTCTAAGTTTTCAACATGACACATTTTAATTTTATCATAAAAATGTGGTGGTGTGTAGCCCTTCCACTTTAGTAATAAGAATCTGCATTGATTCGGACTGGAAAAAGAGAATTGTGTTGCCTTAGCTCTTCTATTTAAAAAGCAAATAACTTGCAAAGAATCGTTTCAATTCCATATTTTTAATATAATTTTTTATTGAAGAAATGTTTAACAAGATTAAAATGATACAAATATTAGAAAAGAAACAAAATAAGAGTACTAAATAAAAAAGAAAACAAAAGGAAATAGAAAAGTAAAAGAAAAGATTATAAAGAAATGACTTCTAATCTTTTTGATAATAGTTATAAATACATTTATATATTTTATGTCCTCTAAGGCCACATCATAATTTCCTTTTTTTCATAAATTATCCTTTCTAATCCTCAAACCCCAGACAATGTTCAATCTCATATCAATCTTTTTGAAATGGGACGAAGACAGAAATTGACAAACTCTATAGAACCAATACACAAACCATAGGTTCATTTTTCTCCTTTCTCAACAAAAAATCCCTAAGGGGTTTCCAGTCACTGATAAATGTTTTTGGTATTTCTGTAATCATACAAATTAATTTTGCCATCTCTGCTAGTTCCGTTATCCACACAAACCATTCTCCCATTGTGTGTGTTTCTATTGGTAAAATTCTGCTATAAAACGTGATGTGTACTGTTCTTTCTGACAAAGTGGGTAAGAATATCTCTTGGTATATTTCTTAGCTTTGCAAATTGTGTAAACACACAATTTACATAAACATGGCATTCAGAGTAATTAATATATAGTACAGCGGTTTCTATGCCAGAAAAAAGTACTTGCTGTAATGGCAAGTATGTCTGCAAAATACAATACATCATGGGCTTTAGGCTAATGTTGATGCCTATGTGTGCCTATTTGTATCTGTAGGGGTGTGGTGTAGCATGTGTGTGTGTGAGTCCCTCTCTCTCTCTCTGGCCAATTTTACCTCTTGAGATGAAATCTTGCTGTTCAGTTCTGCTGCTTTGGAAGTAGAATATTCTATTGCTTGCTGGCAAAGAATCCTCTCCAACTCCTTCTGGTGCGATACTTTAAGAGTAGCAATATGACCTTGTAGCTCTTCTTTAGCTCTATAAGCACAGTGAAAAAGAAATACTTCCTGTTGTACTGGTAGTAAGCTAAATATATTCAATTCTTCCCAAATAGTATGAATATCATATCTGGCTTGTATCTACTATATTTTTCAAAAGTTTCTGCAGCTGTAAACTCAATCATAATTGTTCTTCCCATTGTTCTTTTTTTTAATACCACTCTTATACATGAGGAATAGGGGGCAGAAAGGAGAAAAAGATGTCCAAACTTTAAGATGACAACATTTAAATCTTTAGTTCTAATAAAACAAGCACAAGATTCATCATCAATGTCAGTGGAAAAAGGACCAAGACAGAGCCAAAAAAAGAAATGAACTGTGCCATTTCTATCAATTACAATTTAAATAAACAAGCATATTTTAAAAAATGAAATAGTTTTGTGCACTAAACAAACATCTTAGGAAAATTATGAATAGTATGGAAAAACAATACACGTATGATTTCTATTCTAATTAAACAGACCCCCTTTAAAAGATTCTATGTAATACTAGCTGACCAAAAAATGCTTGTCTAATTTTAAAAAAACATTTTTTAAAAATCTGTGTGTTTGTCGTATTGGTCCAAATGGCTGCACGTACCACGTGTTAACCTCCATAAATTTATTTAAGACTAGAATGCAAATACCGTATTTTCCGGCGTATAAGATGACTTTTTAACACATGAAAATCTTCTCAAAAGTCGGGGGTCGTCTTATACGCCGGGTGTCGTTCTCCTGTAACCAGGCAGACCAGCCCGAAAGGCTCTGACGAGCCTTAAATGGCCCTGGCGATCCAAGCTCTGACAATCCCAGCTGAGTTGCCTGCTAATCAGGCAACGCAGCTGGGATCGCCAGAGCCATGTAAAAGGAAAAAAGTTTTCCCCCTCCAGCTTGCTTACCTTAGCTGCTAGTTGCAACGCTTGCCTTGCTTCGCTTGCCTGCAATCCATTCCATCAGCAATTCTGGGAGTTGTGGATTTCAACTCCCAGAATTCCTCAGCCAGCAAAACAAAGCTGGCTGAGAAATTCTGGGAGTTGAAGTCTACAAGTCTTAAAGTTGCCAAGGTTGGAGACCCCTGTTCTATTGGGTAAGTTTTTTTCCCCTTTGGGAGCTTTAAAAAAAATAGTTAATTGGGGTTTTTTTTAGTTGTTCTTTTTTAGATCTAGCCATTTAAAGTTTAGGAAGTTTTAAATTTAGCTTTCATATAAAAATAAAAATAAAATAAAATAAAATAATATTTGTGCAGCTTTCTGAGATTTAGTGTGTTTCTGTAGTGTTTCACTCTAACTACACAAACACACAAAATCTCACAAAGCTGTATGTGGAATTTTGTGTGTGTAAAGTGTGAAAGTTGGGTTTTGGGGCTTTTTGTGGCTGTGTGAGGTTCCTGCTTGTTGCAGGGGCCATTTTGGGTCTAGCACAGCTGCTTTTACATTGTGGGTGAGCCAGTTGATGTTTTTTAATTTTTATTTGGTGTGCGTTGGAAGAGGGGTAGTCTTATACGGCGAGTATAGCCCAAACCCTATATTTTAACAGGAAAAGTCGGGGGTCGTCTTATATGCCCAGTCGTCTTATACGCCGGAAAATACGGTAATACTATAGAATTGTAATTTAGAGTGTATTTCTAACTCACAGAACTGCATGAAAATTAATGGGGGAAAAAATCAACTGATGCCAGTGGAAGCTTGACTTAAACTGCAAGGGAAAGCTTTGATTCAGTCTGGCCCTGCTGAGGGAGTAGCTTCTAATGAACAGACTGCCATAGGGGTGGGGGAAACTTTAGATCAGCAAACATTACTACTGTACAGGAATGAGTGACCCTAAGTAATAGTGTGTTAAAAACTGTAGATAATAAAAAATACTACGGTACCTTCTCATAAGTTCTTCAGCATTTGCCAGAGCTGCTTGAGATGATATCCTTTCCCCGCTTAGTTCTAGTTTCAACTTTCCCAATTCTTCTTTCAGGTGGGCGTTTTCTTGTTGGACTTCTGAAATGTGAGCGTCAGCAAAGACATTGGGCTGGTATATCTTATCTTTGAGATTATCAGGAAAAAAACCTGGACTCCTGGGGACCTTTTTCTCAGGGCTCACACAGTCTTTTTCCAGCATTCCTTTTTTATCGAGTCTCCTTCCAGAATTTGTACCAGAGAGCATCATCCTCCTCTCTTTTTGAAGCCTTTCAACAGTTTTGGTGAGGTCTTTTATCTCCCGGTTTTTGGCGATCATTTCCTGATTCAGCCGAACCAACTGGGCTTTTGCACGAGCCTGCTCCACCTGATATTCCAGTGACTGCAGATCTGCGTCGTCATCTCGTGGGTTCTTCTGACTTTCTAGCTGAGCTACGTGGCTTCGGAGGGAATCGATTTCAGCCTGAAGATTCTGAACAGTCTCCTGGTGGGCTTCGTTGACCTGACACAGTTCCTGATCAAAGCTGGATGACTTGTCTTGAAGCTTCTGAGGCTCATTCAGCAGTTTATATGCCAGCAGTTGTTCAAGTTCCTCAATCCTTTTCTCATATTGAAGCTGTAAAGACAGATTGCAGGAAGTAAAGATTCACCTATATTAGGTTTTATTTGCTCTGAATCTCAAAGGAGAGCGAGGGCACAATAGTTAATGGTTCCATAACGCTTTCCCAGGGAACACAATTGTTTCCTAAGCAATCACCAGGGTGGATCCAGATTGAAATATCCAACTATGGCACTTTGCATACCAACCTGAGAACTGTATTATCTGCCAGCTTTCCTAGATATAAGCCACCAAGCCATGTTCCTATAGGAGTACCAATGCTATGAACAGAAGTTCAATGAAGTATGGTAGACCACATTATTTTTCTCACTCACTTTGACCACACTCATTTAAAAAAAGACTCTGACACCAATAAGTAATACGTGAAAATATTTTTAAAAATGCAGCTTGTTGAGCAGCATAAATAACCCAAGTAGAAACACTGGCACAATTATCGCTTCCTTTCTAGGAAAGTTAAAGTCGATGCTAAAGTGACAAAGTAGGCATACTTACATGCATGCTTTAGCTTACGTAAAGGTAAAATGAAATACAAATATTGGATTTTGTGAAATTGCACCAGGGAACTTAAAGGAAAATGTGATAATGTTGATCAGCATGATGGACAACAAATTTTGTAGGGATTTTGGAAAGGAATAACCTAGGTGTCAAACCAGTAGTTTCCCAGCATTATCTTCTGAATGTAGCCTAATAAGGAGAATTGGAATCACTGGAAAATGAGGCCCAATCCTGCTGGACATTTCAAAAGCATACTATGATTTATTTGTTTATTGTAATGCTGTCCATGTTTAATTGACTCTGGCTCACAGCATAAAACAATGAAGTAATTTTTTTAAAAAAAATTCATAAAAATAAATAACATCTTGAATCCTATCAGCAACAATGTATCATGCATGCAAGAAGGGGTTCTAACAAGCTATGTCCAAAGCCTGGGAGACGAGCCAGGTTTAAAAGTCCATCCAAGATACATCAGAGTATTAGAACCTGCTGATATACCCAGAAAAGCGACCAGAACCACAGCCCTGCAAGGCAGTTTTCAGCATAACTCATGGTTACCAAATTAATCAAACAATTTTAGTATATGTTGCCAGAAACCAATTGAAATGGGCCTAGATAATTAGTGATCAGAGTTCTTAATCAACTTTCTCAGAATATAATGTTTGAGTCAGGTTTATAATTGCCAAGATCTGTTGAATCAAAGGTTTCTGCTGAAGCCCTGGCTCATCTCCACCTGTGTTTTTTATAGAAAAGTAATAATCAGTCTGTTCTCTACAGATAAAATGGAGGCAAGTAATGCATTCCTTATTATTTTTACTAGTGCAGAATAGATTGTTACTTGCAATGGTCTCATCCACACCAAGAGGCCTTTCACTTGCAGTCAAACTGGCATCTTAACAGCTTCATTCTTCTCAGCTGTCAGCTAGTAGATTTTAAAAGAAGCATTTAAAACATTAGTGAAGTATGTCACCTTTATTTTTTGAAACTGCTGTTCCATGGCACGGAGACTTTTTTTGGCTTCGTCATCTTTACCCTCCAGTTCAGTTTCTAACTTTTTAACTCTTCTTTCAAGAAATTCCACTGTATTATTTTTTGGTGAAGCATCACCGTCTCCCTCAGAAGCTGCTGTAGCAGCAGCATATATCAAAGCTGGCAAGGAATTAGGATATCTTCTCTTCAGAATCCCTTCCATTTCCTTAACCTTTCAAAAGATACATTAAATCCAATTAAAATAAAAAACCACTTAGGAGATCAAAAGGTTTAGAGGAAAGGCATTTTAATTTTACATTTTCAGTGACAGAGAAAAGTGTCTGACAATATTTACATTGAAATATTAAACATACCTAAGGATGTTTGTTTCATAATTGAACAGTACAAATATGCAGATGATACCCTTAATAAGTTAAAGGTAGAATCCTTGGAATACATTGAATAGAACTAGTGAGATTTATAATTGACAATTCAAATTATAATTTAGAATTAACAATTCAATTATAATTAATATTTGACACATGCTTTCTCACAAGCCTCAGCTGTAAAAATGATTTACTAAATAAGAAAAGAAAACTCAGTGGCAAAAAAATCTTTTGCATACTAAAAATATCAGAATCAACATTTAACAGTTCCATCTAAATTTGGGGTAGACAAACATGCATGCACACAGATCGTTTTCCAAAAACCATACATTTCAGGCATCTAGGCAAAGAGCAATGAAAAGACATAGATATATAATTTTTTTAAATTGATTCTCTATCTCAGAAGGGGACTGAAATATCTCTCAATTACTGTACATGAACTAATCATCCTTCCTTGGACATTATTTTAGTACAAAGATCATTTGGCCTTAATTCCCTATTCCCACTCTGGAAACCTATTTAACAATTTTCTCCCAGAAAAGAGCTTGAAAGCAAACAGTTAAACCACCATTCTAATTATTAATGAAAGTAGATACTAAGATAATACAAGGAAAAGGACTGTATTACATACCTGCCGCTCAAGGTCTTGAATCCGTTTAGCATCTGCTGCCCTATTTTTTAGTCGCGTCCTTTGCTGGGCAGAATGATGCCCAGCTTCACTTCTAAGCTTTTCAACCTAAAAGTAAAGTACTTTTTCAAGTAAAAGTATATACTAAGGAGTGCCCTAAACAATTAATTTATCATAATCGTAACACAAAGTGTTTTCATTCTTTTTCAATGGAAGGTTTTTCTTAATGAAAACAGGAGGACTGGAACCTTGACATTGAACTTTCTCAATAATAGCTTGTCCCTCTGGAATAGTTTGCTTCCCCCTGATGTTAGGTGTGCCTTGCTCTGATGATGTATCAGGAGATAGTAAGTCATCCTCTCTATGATAGCATTCACATTACCAAATAATTTCTCTCTCGTCAATAGATCTTTATTGTTTTCGTTTTTAAAAAACTCTTAGTATTTGACCTTTACAGCAATAATTTTAAAGCCTGATAGTCAACATACAAGTTGCTTTTCATTCTGTCAATTTCGTATCAACATGGGACTCTTTTCTTAATCGATTTGATTGCTGATACTGAACCATATCATGTTCCATCAACATTTTTAGGGAGCCTATAGGTTGGATTGTGAGTACAATATCACTAATAAATAATTTCAATTTAAGTACTTGTGCAACTAATTTGACTTCTAAAATTCTATTTTTTTATGTATTTGGATTGCCAATGGTTCTAATGCTAGCTCTATTAGCTAGTAATGCTAATAAAAATAAAGGAGAGGATACCCTTGTCTTGTGTCTCTCTTGTTTTACACATACAAAATATTTAATATTGCATACTGCAGTATTTAATTTATATTTAATTTTGTATATTGCAAATTACAATTGGAGGAATAGGAAGGAAGGAAGGAAGGAAGGAAGGAAGGAAGGAAGGAAGGAAGGAAGGAAGGAAGGAAGGAAGGAAGGATGGAATAAGTTGACATAAATAATGAACCTGAAATTCTACCTTTCTTTTTATTGAACTTGTGGAAATGTTACATATGACAGAGAAATCATCACAAAAATGATAGATGAAAGAACAATTTATAGAAGTTGATCTCACTCATTCACACTTCTGTGTGAATGAATGTTGTAACCTGACATTCTCGAACTATAAAAATTTCAACATATTTAGGGCACATTGATTGTGCAATGGCCATATTACTGGCCAGCTAACCAGCAAAAGAGAACATTCTAGATGGAGTCTATTTGCATTCCAAGCCTCCAATTCCAACTATACATTTTCTGAGCTACTTCTTAACAGAGAAATCTAAAACTCTAAAATACAGAACAGTTGTATGCCAGGGTACAAATCACAGTGTCTCTTGAACTTAAGACTTTGGGATATCAAGCAGAAATCCAGGCTGATTCCATCACCTAGTTCTGGTTAAAAGAGAAACTGCAGCAAAAGTAGCCACCTCTGTTCATATGCTAACAGGCTGGAATAGAAAATTCCCCGATTGCTTATATAGGGACCATCTTCCCCTCCTTACTTGTTTTGGCAGTTAGTGGCCAGACTATATACTTATAATGAGAAACAAGATGTGACCATTACTGTTGCCCCCCAAGAAGTCAGGCAATAGATTCCCCCCTTCCCCCCAAATACATGCACTTCTGGCTATATGATACTCTGTCTAAGAGGGCAATTGGGAGATCTGGCACCTGATGCCTTTTGCTTTGCATTGGTTTAATTCTAGTGATGTTTGATATTATAATCACCTCTACTTTCAGCTTATTGATTTCTTCTTTTGCTCCCCTGAGGCGAGCTGCATCCTTATCCAAGAGTTCCTGATTTTCTGCATACCACTGGAGTCTTTTTTGTAAGCGATTAATTTCACCTTTGTAGGACTCTTCCATAATTTTCATTTCATACGATTTCTCACCTAGGAGATAAAATGACTCATGCTTAATCCTTTTAGAAGCATCATTGTTATTTTTCTTTACTTTTGTTTTAAACTGTGAGTTACTTTTGTATAAAAAAATTACTTACTTACTTACTCACCTACTTATTTATTTATTTATTTATATCCCATCTTTATTATTTTTACAAATAGCTCAAGGTGACAAACATATCCAAGACACCGTCTTCCCCCTATAACAACAATTCTGTGAGATGGGTTGGGCTGAAAGAGTGTGACTGGCTCAAAATCATCCCGCTAGCTTTCATGGCTAAGATGGGACTTCCAAATGCAATAGTGATATTCTTTGGGTTTCTTTTTCATAATGAAAAGAAAGCAATAGAGGTGTTTTACAATGAACAGGACTCTTTGTGCATTCGCCTCCAATCTTTAAAGCAGCTGCATTTCTTGCAAAGCTGTTTCTGAGGTGCCATGTAAGCCTTACTAAAGAAGTGGCTGCTTTAGTGTTTTGTTCACAACCAGTATCATGCACAGTAACAGAATAACAGAGTTGGAAGGAACCTTAGAGGTCTTCTAGTCCAACCCCCTGCTCAGGCAGGAAACCCTATACCATTTCAGACAAATGGTTTTCCAATCTCTTCTTAAAAACCTCCAGTGTGGGAGCATCCAAAATTTCTGGAGGCAAGTCATTCCACTGATTAATTCTTCTCACTGTAACGGAAGTTCTCCTTAGTTCTAGGTTGCTTCTCTCCTTGATTAGTTTCCATCCAATGCTTCTTGTTCTGCCTTCAGATGCTTTGGAGGATAAGTTGACTCCCTCTTCTTTCTAGCAGCCCCTTAGATATTTGAACAGTGCTATCATCTCACCCCATGTGCTTTAAATGGAGCATTCTGGCTAGCAAAATGCCTCACATCAAAATGCTGAAGTCACTGCATCCTCTTGAAGACTCAGTGTGACTGTTCTCTACATATGAGTACATATATGCATGGAAGACACTTAGGCTGGAACTACACTATTTCTCAAAGGCATCCCTTGCACAAACACATTGAATATTAAACATATATAATATTTTCCATTTTTAGGAACACAACAAAACAGCAATCTTATTCACTGGGAAATAGTCTTCTTAAAACAGGGTGTTTACCTGAGGCAGAAACAATCTGGGCTCTTGCCAGATCTCGCTCTTTCTTCATTTGTGCCAAATCAACTTCAAGGGCTTGTTTATCTTGCTTTAGATGCTTTCTCTCTTCAAGCAAATTGGTTTCTGTAGCCTTTGTTCCCCAACCCAGCACAGGGATATCAGACAAGAGAGACAGACAAAACATGTTATTAAGCATTGAACTGAGCCTTCCGTATGGTGTGGAATAATGACGGGTCTATCCAGAGATCTATGCCAGCGACATACTCCATATTCTCTTTATCAAGAAATCAGTCTGTCCAAGTGCCCAGATGGAATTGCCACTTAATCATTTACAGCTGCAATTCCCACAAAATTAAGAGTGTAAATCACGTTACACTTTATGGTAGGAAAGCAAACGAAAAGTTAATTTGCAATTTCAGTTCATGAAATTGGTTCTACTTTATAAGAATTATATGGAAAATAAACGGAAACTCCTCAACAATAAACTCTGTTGAAAATTGCCCAACTGTTAGGGGCATCAATAAGAAAAAACTGATCCCCTGCCATGAACTGAAGTTTTATTTGAATAAAGAAGGCTCCTGAAATTTGGGGATTAGAAAGATGATGCACACTTTAAATGGAAAAGGATGATCATCTGGTCACAAAGGAACAGGAAAGCATTTGAACAGAAACTTTTCTGTGTTGATCTGTTAAATCAGAGTAATCTACTTTATCAGTTCAAGCTAGTGTTTATTTAGAAGGAATATTAAAATAGAGATATTATAAAAATTAATCACATATCTACATATCGATGGTATGAACGTTGGCAATATTTTAAATATTAAAGCAAAGAAATTGCAAAAAGACCTACCTTGGCTGCTCGAAGTTCTGAAATCAAATCTGTGAAATTCTGATTCCCAGATGGTTTATCATTCTGTACCCCATGTGGTAAAACATTATTTTTTTCCAGCTTCTCCCTATTTTAAATTTAAAAAATATCACTTTTGTAGTTTTATATTTAAGCTAGAAAGTGTCTCTATTTTGGATATGCCCTGCAAATGAATCTAACTTTTATACCATGTTTCCCTGAAAATAAGACCCTGTCTTATATTTTTTTGAAACCTGAAATAAGCGCTTGGCCTTATTGCCATGCGCTCAAAAGCCCAATTGGGCTTATTATCAGGGGATGTATTATTTTAGGGGAAACAGGGTACGTATATGCATATTCCATTGCTGACTTCTTTGTTTATTGCAAATGACAAGAATATCTCAGAATAATTTAGATGGTACTACTTCTGAGCAGAATAAGGTTTTTTAATTTCTATACTGGGATTTCTTGAATAACTTCCTTTTTGAAGCTATTCAATTTGAATAGCAAGATGATGATGAGATTCAGAACTTTATATTAGGTGGCTAATTTACAAACTTAATAAGAAATCTGTCCTGACCCAAGCTACTTCTCTAAAATGGCTTTTCTTCTGCAAAACCTTTTCAAAAGTACTAAGTTAAAAAAGGCACATCTATTAATATAATTCTACCCACTTTGTACAGTTTAGAAATGAGGCAATACTTGAAAGGCAACTCTTATCTAACTACCACCAATATTAGAATGCCCAATTAAAGCGACTGATTTTGGTGGGAATGGCTACAACTGATTTGCTAGCTAAAAATCAATTAGACAAAACACAATTATAATCATGTTTATTTGGAAATTAGTCCTACTTATGTTCAAAAGGAATTATATATCCAGATAAATGACACATTCCTCTATTTACTTTACCTCAGAAATAATTTATGCAAACGTATCATACATTTTGCCATACATTTGAATAAACTCACTGTAAAGCTGCTAACTGAGTCATCAAACGTTGATTTTCTTTAAACATAATTTCCTCATTTGTCTTGTTATTTAGTTGAAGCTCCTTAACTTGCTTATATAATTTTTCATTCTCCTTAATTAAAAAAAGAACAATTAACTTAGTTACTACAGGTTTATGTGAAAAGATGTGTATCGCTATCTGTAGTTTCTAATTCCCAAACCAGTAGTAGTTTGTTACATAAAAGTATTGTTGACAGATCTCATCCAACATTCTCCCTGGCTCAGAAAATAAAGTTGCTGCCCAATGCTCAATTTTATGAATCAATAACGAAACTCCAGGAACCTTATTTCTGAATAAATGTGCAAATTTAAAAAAACTGTCTTTAAAACAATTCAGATCGAACAATATCTTGTTACTTTATGGGACACAAGTGAAATATTTCAGGATTTGAATGGGAACCTATTAAATGAATAATGTTGTATGGATAGCAGCACAGAAGCTATGGACTACTGCATTTAATTAAATACAGCTAGATTAAAGTGCTACACTGCACTGACATTTTGGTGTGTGTATCATTTGTAGTTTTAAAGTGGTTGTATGTTAAATTATATTACATAAAATGATAAAATTTGGGAGGAGGACGGGGCAAAACTAGTCCTTAAGTCTTGTTTCAAATGTTGCTTCAATGAAAGAACATGTATTGATTGAGCCGGAAGCTTAATCTCTGCTCAACAAAAGGATTATCAACAGAGTAGGATGACCAGAACCAGTTACAGTCAAAAATTGGCAGCAGGATATACTTATTTCCTGATACAAATTATGTAAATATTGTCTTCATCTATGAGATTATGACATGAAGAAATTTACTAATAATCTGCAGGGAGAAAAGCTGATTATAAATCTAACAAATGACAAACAAATAAATAAAGTAAGGCTTCAAACTGAATTTTCAAAAAATAAGTTATTTTGCTTCTAATTTTTCCTCTTCTTGTTTTGCCAAGACAACTACTGCTGAAATCAGAACTGCTGTCTAACACATTTGGTACGCAGGACAAAAAGCCCAGAGTCACAATATTGCACGATCTTTACCTGTTGGTATCCTTGGAGAAGAATCTCTTGATTCTGGATTTCTTTTTGGATTTCTTTCAACATTTCTTCATCGTTCAGATTTTTCTCACGAATACTTGACCACATTGTTCCTCTTTTTAGGTCTTTTATATTATTTAGCTATGAAGAAAATGCCTAAGCATTAAGCGCATCTTATAAAAATGCTAAGAAAAAAGAATAATTTTATGTGTAAACTGAATACATATATAATTGAGAGAATATAGGTGTCATTATTCAAGTAAATAACATTCATTTATTGAAATGTTATATTACCTGAAAATCATATCTATATTCTACTTTTCCACCAAGTAGTTGATGTGTTGGATATGGATTTATCTGGTTTTATAAAAGTGTTCCATATTTCTGTAATTATTAGGAATTGAATAGTAGTTTTTTTCTTGTTTAGTAATATACATTTCAATATATATAACTGGGTAAGAGTAGAAAGACAATTTTGCATGGTTAAGTTGCATCTCCAAAAATATGAGTAAGGTGGGTAGTTTCATGGACATTTTTATCAAATGTTAAGATAAATGTTGTTTTAGTGGAATATACCAAACGTGATGCTATTTATTAAGGAGAATATAAAGAATATATAAAGAATATAAGATGGTACCTGTGTTTGAAGAACATAATTTTCTTGGCTTAACTGAGACAACTCTTTATCTTGCTGCACTTTCCTTTCCAGAATCTTTGCCTCCATTTCCTTCTCTCTTTGAAGGGAGGTGGTTTTCAGATGTTCAATCAAAGTATTGGCTTCAGTCAATTTTTCCTCTGCTTCCTGTGCTCTTTTTAGTAAATAAAGCTCTCTTTCACTATGAAAGGAGGAAATTGGGGCTACCTGATGACACACAGGAAACACATACAATATGGAATGCAGAATCAAATTCAATTGCTAATTTTATTTTCAGTTTTTTAAAAATATAAAAATGAAACGTTTAATGTTTTCCAAGCCTGTTCCAGTATGCAAAATATTTCAATACTGTAGAGAGGAATTAAAACTCTGCTGTTCATTAGGAAAATGCATCATTTTAGCACAGAAGCAAATTAATTCAAGTACATGAAATATAGAGAAATAAGTGCTATGCTCGAGAAAGCATTTGAGTGCATCCACATTTATTTTAATTAAAATGAATAAGTACAAAAATGGGAAAATACAAGAGCTGGCCTAAGCTCCCTGAAGCAAAGATGGAGAATCTATTATTCCTCCAGCAATTTTCAGCAATAATCACAATGGTTTAGGCTGCTGGGAATTGTAATTCAACATTTCCCAAAGCTGTTTTATAAAAATAAGGATATAAATGAGACAAACAATATTATTATACTGTATCTCTTTTTCAGACAAGCCTCCTATGTTGGAATTCCAATCTATCCCGTTTGCAAGAAGGACCATGTACAAAATGAGACTTCCCCTCCTCCTCCTGCCTTCTGTATCACCTCACATCCTGTCTCTGCACCCAAAATAAGGTATTGAGTAAACTGAGGGACTGCAGATTGAGGAAAGTCAAAATTACCTTTTCGCCTTTCCTTGAATTTATGAGTTCTATTAATGGAATCCAACTCACATATTATAAATCCAATGATAAGTAGTTGTCTATGGTAGCACAAGGATTATTTAAAACAAATGAAAGAAATATGTACTTTTTGTGCTACGTATTTGGGCTCACTGTATATAAGCATAATGCCAAACTGGGTGTTCATTTCCCTTTCACACATCTGAGGAGAGTATACAGGTAGTCCTCATTTAGCGACTACAATTGGAATCAGCAACTCAGTCAGTAAGCCAAGTGGTTGCTGAGTGAAACGGCAAAGGTGCTTACTATCTTACTTCAGCTTTCTTTTGCTTTACAAAAAATAAACTCTTGCTTTACAGCGAAGGTTGTAAAAACGAATCTTGGTAGTAAAGTTACTTCTTTATCACCGTGCTAACTGAAAACAGTTGCTCAACGAGGACAAGCTGTGTGTGAGTGACGTTAAGAATACTTTGAACAAAGAACCTTCCTCATATTCTGCATTTTCATTTCTCAAACATTCTCCTTTTTAAAAAAAACATACCCGCTGAAGAACAGTGGTTGTATCACTAACCTTGTAACCCTGGCTGTCATTTTCTTTAGGCTCTGGTGAACATTCACCTGGAGATGGTTGTCCAGGATCAGTAGAATCATTTCTTTTGGGGAAGAGTGAATGGGGTTTTGTCTGAGTTACATTAGTCACTGATGTGCCTTTGAAAGGAAAACAATCAATTACAGGTAGTCTTCGACTTACAACAGTTCATTTAGTGTCCATTCAAAGTTACAATGGCACTGAGAAAAGTGACTTATGACCATTTTTCACTTACAATCTTTGTAACATCCCCATGGTCATGTGATCAAAATTCAGGTGCTTGGCAACTGGTTCATACTTATGACCGTTGCAGTGTCCCACAGTCATGTGATCCCTTTCTGCAACCTTCAGACAAGCAAAGTCCATGGGGAAACCAGATTCACTTAACAACTGTGTTACCAGTTTATCAACTTCAGTGATTCACTTAACAACTGTGGCAGGAAAGGTCGTAAAATGGGGCAAAACTCACTTAACAAATGTTTCACTTAAGAACAGAAATTGTGTGGTTGTAAATTGAGGACTACCTGTATGTCTTTTTTTAAAAAATTGCAATAAGGACTATATAATTTTTTATATAGATACCTTATATTTCTTGGAATAATTATTATATGCCAAAGAATCAGTTATCCTGACTTTTAATAGTTTTAAAATATATATTATCATATTATATCATGTCATATCATATTATATCAATTTTAAATGTTTTATAAATATACCTTTCTGCTTTGGAGGAGATTTGACTTTCAGAAGTGGATTTTTGTTGCTTTCCTTCAATGTCTTCTCGTTAACTGTAGGAAAGTGCTTCAACAAAGAACTGGGTTTTCCATATCCAGAGCTTCTAACAGAACTATGTGATCCAGCCAAATGTTTCTTTCTATGAATAGTCATTGGGTTTTTACTACTCTTATACATTACTTGTTTATTTGGTACTAAATTTGGATTTTCTTTATTCCAGGTGTTGGGTTGATGCACCTGTAAACAACACATACATGTATGTTATTGACTAGCTTGGTTTCAGAATGTAAAATAAAGGCTCAATATTTAAAATAAGGTTATGCAATCACTGAATTATACTTCTATAGAAAAGCAAGATAAACTTCTACCAAATAAATTCTATCAAAATTATATTAGTTTGATTATATCCCAAATAAACAACTCAAACATCATATATAAAATTAACTCGAAGATTTAGAACAGAACTGTTCTGTTCTGTTCTGTTCTATTCTAATCTAATCTCATGGAAAGAAGTAGACACTCAGCTGCCTAAGCAGTAACCTAATCATAGTGGTCAACAGGTGTATTTTAAAAAGTCATATTTCACAATCCTGGAAATCAGTTGTTTCAAGAAAAATGAAGAAAGTGGGAGATAAGTAGGAGATAGGGAGTATAGGTTGGAAGAATAGGATCAGAGTTTCAACCAGCAAACCTCTCAGCAACTGTACCCATGTATTAAACTCTGTTACCAAGCTGGATCTTTTTGAGTCCTCACTGATGGCTTCTTATTGACAGGCAAACTTATTTTTTAATTTTGGGATTATGAAATAGATTTGTCCTGCTAACGATTGGTTCCTTTTTTTGAAAGGTTACCTTTTGCTTAATGGCTTATTTTGGACTGGCTATAGCTATAGAAGAACAAAACTCTTCTTTGTGGTTTAAGTATGACAAGGAAAAGCTGCTCACCTGTCCAGATTTCCTCTCATGATAGAGTGCTGAACAATTTGAGAGAGTGCTTAATTTCATAACACCATGTTTAATTTTATTGGCTAATTTCTCCTTGATAACTTTCAGATGAGGACTATCTTTGCTACTTTCATTTGCAACTTCTAACACTGAAGTATTTTCTTGTTCACCAGGATGGTTTAAAAGACAGCCAATGTTTTGGGATTCCACGGCTTCATCAGATGGCTTCATTAATCCATCTGTGTGATCTTGTGTGACTTTCACAGGGCTATGAGATAGAAGGGAAAGAAAGCCATATATGAATGTCTGTTCTTTCTATTAATAATAGCTTAGTAAAAAACAATACGAACATTTGATACTGAATTGCACACTAGTTTTATATAATTGTTTGCGAACTGCAGTAAAACAATTACCTGATCCTGCAGGACAGGACTAAGCAATAATAGCACTAACAACAGATCACTTAGTAGCAGTTATAAAGAAGTATCTCTTATTTGGCCAGGTAAAGCAAAAATGTTGTTTCCCATACACTCAAAAACTCCTTGACTATATAAAAAAAAACTACACCCAATACAGTAAAAATGAACTCTACTTATTTATTTTACTTTTATATATTAGCATACAACAAACTAGAAAAATAAAAAACACTCATAAAAATATTCTGTCTCCTGCAGCAGACACAAAAAATTAGTAAACTAAGTTGTCTGACCACTTTATGAAGGCGGAAGGGATAAAATCTAATCAGATGTGGCTTTATGATTTCATGATTTAATGGGCATGCACTATTGAGATAAATTATATTTTAGATAGGTTATTGTAGGGTCCATAAGCACACCTTTGAAACTCAGTCAAGGTTTGCCTTCTCAGTATGGGGATCTTGCTTGGGGGGATTCTTTCCCATGCATACCTCAAGTCTTCTATTTTACAGGTAGTCCTCGACTTATAACCATTTGTTTAATGACCATCCGAAGTTATAACGGCATTGAAAAAAGTGATAGGACTGTTTTTTACACTTATGACCATTGCAGTATTCCATGGTCACGTGATCAAAATTTGGACCTGTTATGACTCTCCCGGATGCATCCCCAGATGCTAGTTCAGAGGAAGATGAGCTGGCAACCGAGGGCTACGAGCCAGGAGCATAGGGGCTGAGCACAGGAGAGCAACCAGATGAGCAGCCGGCTGAGCTAGAGACAGGAGAGGCTCAGCTGCATTGAGTGGAGAGAGCACAAAGCTGCAGCTGGTCAGGGGAAATAAAGAACTACCTCCTCCTCCAGATCCGGGAGCATGTAGGGCTGAGAGGAGGCAGGCGCAAAGGTCAGCCATGCTACTTGCGAGGAGGTAGCCTCATCCCTTCTGGTGAGCTGCTGGAAATCACGTTTTCCTTTTCTTGCTGTGTGTTCTTGCCCTGAACTTTGGATCGTGTCTCTTCGGATGTGGCCTTGCCCTGCCTTGCCTCGTGGTCTTGCCTTTGCCCTGTGGATTTGCCTTTGTCTTGCCTTGCCTTTTCCTATGGACTTGTCTTGTCTTGTGGATTTGCTTTTGCCGTGCGGACTTGCCTTTGTCTTGAAACAGGCTCAGAAGCCTTAACAAAGATTCCTTACACCAGTGGTGCGTGTGTGTGTCTCTGTGAGAGCAGGAAGCAACTGGCCTGTATTTATGATGGTTGCAGTGTCCTGGGGTCATGTGATCATCTTTTGCAACTTTGGATAAGCAAAGTCAATGGGGAAGCCAAATTCACTTGATAACTGTGCTACTAAACAACTGCAATTATTCACCTCACAATTCTGGCAAGAAAGGTTGTGGTAAATGGAACAAAACTCACTTAACTGCCTTGCTTAGCAATGGAAATTTGGGGCTCAATTGTGGTCATAAATCAAGGACTACCTGTACTTAATTCTGCCAGCTACAGGACTGAACAAACAGATACCATTTTAAGGTTGAAAGCTTTCAGCTTAAATTCTTCACTCCAGTTATTGATTAAATAGATGTTAGCAGCAAAGATATATTTAAATCTTAGGAATAATATACTCAAGGAGCAAATGATATCCTACTAACACTACAGTAGTAATAGCTTCATTTTAAAAAGGGTTAAAGAAAAAAAAATCCATGAAAAATTTCATTGGCTATGTCATGCATTTTCCAGAATGAATACCTAATAGGCTCCAGTTCAAATCCCCTGACAAAAGATAAATCTGCTCTGATAGGTTTCATCAGTTCTTCTATAGTGGGCAAATCTAGATAGAAGGAAAACAACACACTTGTTATTACTTCTGTAGCAAAAGTATTTTCAAATAAAATGTGAATGAAATTTCATTTTTTGGTCAGAAATTACTAAAAGTTTGGCATAAACAATACCTGGTTATATTGGGACTGGCTTGTTTTGTCCATCTTATTACATTTTACAGTGATTAATGCAGTGTATTAATCCCTGATTTTAAACTGTTTTGAATAGCTTTGGTTTTACATTTTATTGTACATTTCTAGGAGACATTGGCTATCTACAGAATAGGGATAGTAAACTAAACTAAACTAAACTAAACTAAACTAAACTAAACTAAACTAAAAGCAAGCATTACTTTCAGCTTTTCTTCTCTGAGGTAATTTGTGACCTAATTACAACCTACTGAAGCTTTATTTTTTTATAACCATAGTTTATTTCAATCTTTAATATATTTATTTTCTATAGCAGCCTTCCTATTCTTTACTATTTTGCAAAGCCCAAATACTAGGCATGAAACAGTGAGATCAAATTTCAGCCACAGAGTATATTGGGTGATTTAGGGCAATTGTTACTTCTGCGCCCAAGCTTCCTCATAACTGTGAGAATACAATTATAGCTTTCAAAAATGTCATCTTGTGCTCCTGGAGGAAAAGAGGGATAGAAACTTAATAAATAATAACAAATTTGAGGTAATTCTCTGAAGTATGACTTTATAGTGATTATTGATTTAGTGATTTGGTTAGTAAAAAATGCTGCTGAATTAGACTGAAATTATATATTTAATTAACTATAATATGCAATAGGTTAGCAATCATATCATAATATCTTTTATTCAGGGTCTTATAGCAATAGCATTTAGACTTACATATCGCTTCACAGTGCTTTACAGCTCTCTCTAAGCAGTTACAGAGTCAGCATATTGCCCCCAACAATCTGGGTCCTCATTTTACCCACCTCGGAAGGATAGAAGGCTGAGTCAACCTTGAGCCAATCAGGATCAACTCCTGGAGTGAGCAGTGAGTTAGCCTGCAATATTGCATTCTGACCACTGCGCCACCACAGCTCTTACAGTGATATATCTTATTTTTCCTACAGTAACAACCTTGCATGATAAGTTGAGCTGAGAAAGCTGATCATAAATCATATAGTGAGTTTCTGTACATCAAAGTCCAGGTTTCAACACTTTAACCACTATAGCACATTAGCTCTATATTGTTAGCTCTATTTAAGAGATCAACCAAATATATAAATTGCAAAATTTACTGGAATGCTAGGCCAATATCAAATCACAATAACTGAGCTGCCATTGCTGCCACCGAGAGATCATAAATTTGCTTGCTAACTAAGGAATTACTCATTTTGTTGGATGTCACATAAATAAAATCCCAAAAGCTGAGGAAAGAACTCACAATAATTAGATAGTCAATTAGGATAAGCGATCAAGATATAAAATGTAGCTTTCGATATATTTCCTTGGATGCCTAAACTGTGCTTCTAAAGCGTTTCCATATGCTAGAAAACTACACCACCAATTATGCTGGTCTGCATTACAGTATACATCTGTTTAACTGACTTCTAGACTGTTAAACGTGACTACTAAAGATGGAAGGGCATGAATGAATTGCCAGCGTTCTGTTTTTTTCAATGTCTTGAACTTATTTATATAGATGTAATTTTCTTACCAACAGACTAGTAGTACATCCTTTGATATATTTCATTAAAAAAAACCTAAAGGAAAACATTTAGTTTTTTAAATTTCATGGTCAAATTTGTAAAATGTTTTGCATTCTACAAATAGAACATGTTTCTTCTTTGAGAAGTTTCATGAAAGAGATTTCATGGAAGACTTTTATTCCATGAAAGAAACAATCTGCACACTGGTTACAATATAAGAAAATGAATTGTTCATCCTATTCACAGAGACCTTAAAAGGGTGGGGAAACCCCATAATATTGGCTTTGGGCATGAATAATGAGCTACGGTGGCACAGTGGTTAGAGTGCAGTACAGCAGGCTATTTCTGCTGCCTGCTGCCTGCCTGCAATTTGGCAGTTCAAATCTCACCAGGTTCAAGGTTGGCTCAGCCTTCCATCCTTCTGAGGAGGGTAAAACGAGGACCCAGATTGTTGGGTGCAATAAACTGACCCTCTAAACTGCTTAGAGAGGGTTGTAAAGCAATGTAAAGCGATATATAAGTCTAAATGCTATTGCTATTGCTATTGCTACACTCACAGGAGTCAGACTCAATGACACAAATCTCTTTCCCATAAAATAATTGCCTACCCTTCTTTCTAGAAGAATGATAGTCTGATAGGAAAGAGTCATGTAATTAACTTCATTAGCACATTTTTTGAAATCAGTGACATGATACAGTCACGCGGGATCACAATTCACAGAGGTGGGTTCAGCATTTTCTCTAGTGCAAACAATGATGTCATCAGAGATAAAGCAGAAGAAGCAATAGCAATGGAAACTTTAATATTATTATGGAAGGAGCTATTTATATCTTCTTTGGAGGGGGACCATGATTGAGAACACAGTCCAGCAATTGGAGTATGTTTTATTTCAGTGCAAACAATCTTGTGAAGTAGTAGAATTTACCAGAATTAGTAATGGAAGTATTTTGGGGGCAGCTTTCTTTATTTTGTGAAGTGTCATTGACTAAGCTCTCTTCCACTTCCATTTTTTCATCGTTCTGTTCATCTGTAGTTCCTAAAGACTGTTCAACGTGACGGTAAGCTTGCTGCAAGGCTTCAATGTCGCTGTTTGTTTGCCCAGTGGAAATACCTGAAAGGAGAAAAATTAAATGTTTCCAGATGCGGCAGGCTGAAAATAAAATATTCATGAGGAACAAATCAGTAAAATAATAGCACTAGTAACCTGGTGTGACATAAGCAAAATTCCAATGTCATATAGGGCCAAAGCTTGATCAGGCAACAACAGGACTTTTAACCCCTTGCAGGCACTCAATTCAGCTCAGGATTTTTCAGGCTCAGAGCAGATTTTATGAGTGAACGAAAGGAAAGGAAAGGAAAGGAAAGGAAAGGAAAGGAAAGGAAAGGAAAGGAAAGGAAAGGGAGTTTTGTCTGTGGCGACAGGCTATTAGACCCTTTCATTGCAATCCCATATATGTTTTTATTTATATAGCATCTTCCGCTGAGATTCAAATACAAACGTATCTGGAGATGAGTTTCATCAAGTTCAACAGGATTATTTCCAATAAATACACTTAGGATCGAATTGCAATTGTGTCAGATCGTAACAGCAGATTCTAACCAACCAGTAAGCACTAATGTAAAAAAAAAAAGTAGATTATATCTACAGACAGTCCTATAACTTAAATTCAGTAGCTACTAAGACCAAAGAACAGAAAAATAGCATTCCGTGCTTTTTCTTGCATTTTCCTTCATCTCAAAGCTAGATTCAGCATATAGGGCTAGAGGTAGTCTATTTGATCATGTGGAAAAAAACAACACAGTATCTAAGCTACAGTTGCATACTTTAAGGCCCTTTGATTTTAAATACTGGATTTTCTGCCACTGAAATCAATGGAAAGTCGGTGGGAAGTTTTGTTTTGTTTAGATGGATACTTACACGACCAAACAGTAATTTTAATGAATCCAAATGGAATAAGACAGACTGCTCTTGCCTCACATCAGTTTAGAGCAGGGATGCCCCGTTTTGGCCGGCAGGGTGCTGCAGGAGGCCGTCCAGGCTGAAAACAGGGCGTGGGAGGGCCATGTGCCCCCCCCTGTACCCCAGTTTGGCTGCCAGAAGCACCACGGGCAGGTCCTTTGTTACTTCCAGGCCAGCCCCTTGGGCCAGATTTAAGCACCCTGTGGGCAGGATCCGGCTGCAGGCCTTGAGTTTGACAGCCCCGGTTTAGAGCATGATCAATAGAAGGAATAATTAACAAACAAAAAGTAGCCTTACCTGTTCCAGTCATTTCTTCTGCAGTAGTTTCTTGAGCTATATGTTGTTCTACCACAGCTGCATCTTGCTGCTCATTGGCTTTTGAAGTTTCTAAAACTGACTCCTGGGAATCCAAAAGAACTACAAAGGAAGAAGAATTGTATCTTTTCTACATTAGTGTAGATGAAGAAAAGGTAATGCCAATCTTACACTTAACCTGCAACACTGGAGTGGACAACATGCAGTAAAGTTTAATATGTAGACATTATAAAAATTTTTTAGATAAGAAACTTTAAGATAACATAGTAAATATTTAATAAATATATTAAAATATAAAAGGCTTTAAATAAGAAAATGAAAAAGATGTAAAATTATGTATAAAATGTTAAATCATTCACAATCATAAATTATTTGCAACAAAATGTTAAAGTACAAATCACGGTTCTTGCTTATGCAACAACCGGATTTAATCATGTCTCATGCTTGTAGATGGTTGGGGAAAAGACTGCAATATTAAGTATTCTAATTAGGCAGAAAGCTGTGTCACTCAGTGGGACTTCTTTTAAGTAATCATATATACAAAGGGACAGCACTTTTCCCCAGTTAGTAGTATGCTTTTCTTATAGAGAGACTGATCGGTGCTATCCTGAAGCTTGCCTCTAATTTTAAAGTATGCAGTTCCAATATATACTCATACATTTTTAATATTTTAAATTTTATATTATTTCCAAAATAGAAAAATAAATGTTGATGTCAATTGTTCACTGACATTGCCATTTTTATTTTTGATCAGTCTTTGAAAATGACTTCTAGACAAAGTTAGTTGTATAACACAAATCTATAAAATCTTTCTTTTTGCAGTTACAGTGACTGATATGAGTACTGTTGACATACTATTGACATCAAAGTATTCCTGTAATCTTTTCTAATAAAATTCAAGGATGATGATGATGATGATGATGATGATAATAATAATAATAATAATAATAATAATAATAATAATAATAATAATAATATTTATTTTATTTCATGGGGAAGTCCATTATGTTTGAATATTTATCTCCTAAATTCAGGAAGATCAAACTCATTTTATAATATATAATTTCATATTATATGAATTTGATACCTTTGGCCAGCATGCCTGTCCTTTCCTCCTAGAAAATAAAATAATATATATATATATATAAATTTCATACTTGTAAAAAATTATTTTGAATATGAAATAGGAAATTTTCCTGAAATAATTTACCATTTTACAACTTAAAATTTTGATGTTTTGATGTTTTTCACTTACATAAAATATTTCACTTACACAAAACTTAAGTAGCATCAAGTCAAAAGATACACACTACTGAAAATCGTAGTTTAAAAAAGTAAATCAAAATCTGAATAATACTTTAAGGAAATAATAACTGAAAGCATTTAATACATGTGCAAATCATTCCAATCATTGTGCCTTTCTCCTCAAAATTCTGTTCTGGGCATAAGAATTCTAATGTATGCATTGATTTCCAATAGCCAAACGGTTAAGAGCCATGGTGGCGCAGTGATTAGAATGCAGTAATGGCTCAAAGTTGACTCAGCCTTCCATCCTTCCGAGGTTGGTAAAATGGGGAGCCAGATTGTTTGCGGGCAGTGTGCTGACATTTGTAAACCACTCAGAGAATGCTGCAAAGCACAATGGAGTAATATATAAGTTTAAGTGCTATTGCTATTCCTTGAATGATTTTGGTGAAGAAAACTGATTAATACATTTAGTGCTTTTAAACTGGCCCTTTTACTGAACAGAATGCTTCATCTGTGCTGGAAATATATCAATCAGAGTACACATGAAAATACAAATCAGAGAAGATGGCTAGGAATACAATAAAACTTAGATGGTAATATTTTATACTATTGGATTAGAATGTATTAATTTTTTGCAATCCTGTACATACCAGTTCGTTCATTTTTTAGAAGTTTCATACATAAAGTTTAATGATGTACAGATTGATAATATCATTATTATATCATTTAAATATTAGAATCCTGACTCAGCTTTTATTAAAACAGAAACATATGCCTTTGGAAATAAGATCCCTTGCTCTATCATTATAGGATCCTGTGATTCCCAAATCTGTTTTAAAAATATATTAAAAACAGTATGTATGTCTCAAGAGAGTTATGTTTGGCATCAAGTTCTTTAATCATATCATTATTGTTATGTGATTTTGGCATTGATGCTGAGCCCTTATTGTTCTTTTATTCTTCCAATAGTTTTGCTTTATAGTGGTAATCTATCTTTTTATAATTCCAGAAGTATAAATTGCCTGAAGAGCTCTGAACATAATTAGATGCCAGATATGAAATGTTACAAGCTATATGTATCTTCAGGAACAAAACCAATAAATGCATTAAAAATCAACTATATGGCACATTTCTATCTTTGAACATTTGGGGTTTCAGTTTTAGACAGCACTGTAAATAACTAGGTAAGCCGAGTTGGATAAAACACTGAAACCACAAAATTGAGAATGCTTAAAATAGGAAGTGATTGTACTTATCACAAATGCTCACAGTATCTTCAGACTTGACCACCTGTTCAGCTTTGTTGTCTTCATTACACTCTGAATTTTCCTCAAAATCCTCACTATAATCACCTGAGTGTTTGGAGGAAAGTCTGTGTTTAGTTCTTCAAAAGAAATAAGAGAAACAATGCCATTTTCCTTTCCAAGGATCTATTTCATTCTTTTATTGGATCAGATCAAACAGTTGAGAAAACTTTCAATTATAGCTTAATGTTCTTCTTCCAGTACAGGGCTGTCAAACTCCCGGCCTGCGGGCTGGATGCATCATGCGCTGGCCATGCCCACGCCTGATTTAGCGAAGGGGAAAAAAGTCCTGATATATTACGTGATGCTGCCATGACGACGTGAGTTTGACACCCCTGTTCCAGTAGAATAGCCAGCTATGTAATTGTGCTTATAAATTGAATAATGTTACAGGAGCAAGAGAAATGTGCTGTTTCTCACTGAATGGTAATGGTACAAGCAAACATTAAGATATGGTTTAAATTCTTTCTATTTAAACTGTGTCCAGTTCTGACTTAAAAGTATATATGCAGATACTGAAAAAAACAAAAACAAAAACCCAAACCTATTCTACAATTACTGGTTGCATAAAGTCTTCAAATTCTTTGCAATGTAACAGAATCCTTGGAACAGACCAGTGGTGGGATTCAATTTTTTAAACAACCGGTTCTGTGGGTGTGGCTTAGTTGGGGGTGTGGCTTGGTGGTCATGTGACCGGGTGGGCGTGGCTATCTGGTCATGTGACCGGGTGGGCGTGGCTATGTGCATAGGGACTACTCAGAGGGCTGAAAAAAGTCATTTCTGACCGGTCCTCGCACTTTTGACCGGTCCTCGCACTTATGACCATCCTCAAATTTATGCCCGTTGCGGCATTCTTAACAACCGTGTCAGTCATTTCACCACTACTTCTCTTCACCACGGTGACAAGATAGGGCGCAAAATGTAAAATGTGAGGACAGTCGTAAGTTCGAGGACTGGTCAAAAGTGCGAGGACCAGTCAAAAATCACCTTTTTAGCCCTCTGAGTAGTCCATATGCACAAAAGGACTACCCAGAGGGCTGAAAAAAGTGATTTCTGACTGGTCCTTGCACTTTTGACCAGTCCTTGCACTTATGACCATCCTCACATTTATGCTCGTTGCGGTATTCTTAACAATCGTGTCAGTCATTTTACCACTACTTCTCTTCACCACGGTGACAAGATAGGGCAAAAACATAAAATGTGAGGACAGTCGTAAGTTCGAGGACTGGTCAAAAGTGCGAGGACCAGTCAAAAATAACTTTTTTAGCCCTCTGAGTAGTCCATATGCACAAAAGCATACAGCAATAGAGAGGGATGAAGGAAGGAGAAGAGAGATGGAAGAAGGAAGGAGAGAGAGGGAAGGAAGAGAAGAGGAGAAGGAGAAAGGAAGAGGAAGTAGGGAGGAAAGAAAAGAGAGAGGTGGTAGGTTTGAGGAGAAAGATTGCTGTACAATAAAAAAGATGAAAGGGAAGAAAGCCAACCCCAAACAAATATAAAGATATTAAGATAAAGAATGAATTGTTAAACTTTAAAGAATAAAAGAGAACAAATATGAATAAATAGCAATAATTAGAAACACACATACAAACATACAATTTATTTTCTTTGAACAGAGTATTTGGCTGGTTCACAAATTTAAGCAGTGTTTAGTCATTTCAATTAAATTTACAATTTCTATATTTCCTTTTTGCCATATTTATTCCTCATCTATTTTTTTAAAAAATCCAATATTACCCTTCATCCTCATCTCTAATCTTAATCAAATTCAATCTTTCCCTTGTATTCTATATTATACCCCTTCCCATTGTCATCTATTTTTATATCCATCCTCACATTGGTTAATTATGTAATATTACAGTTGTTTAATACAAATTCAACATTTTAATATAAATCAATTAGTTATATAACTATCTTTTTTGTATATTAATCAATATGAACATGAATATTCCAATTATTTCCATGCAATCCAATTTCTTACAAATCAATTAATTATATTTACCAATAATAATAAACGAAATAATTTCCCCCATATATTCCTCCAAACCACAACTTAACCATTTCTGCTTTCAACACAATATACAATTAATAGTATCTCACTTATTACAATTCCCTAGTTAAATAGAGCTTTTTTTCTTTTGTGTTTTAAAATCTTGAACTCTCCTCTTTTGCCCTAAATTTCCCATTGTTTGCACCTACCTTTTTTGGTGAGCAAAAAGAAAAAGAAATCTCTCCCTGCCTCATTTTGTCACGTTGCAGCAAAGAGCCTGCTTTACTTTCAGTTTCGTTTTTTCAGCATAGCTAGGGGAAAAAAAAATCTGCTCCAGCACTCTTTGCAGCTGCACTCTCTGCGCAAAACAGCTGAGAGCAAATCAACTGAGAGTCGGGAAGCCAATCTAATCAACTTGTGCTAATTAACCTATGCTGAAGCTGAAAGGGGCTGTTTTTTCTTGCTGTTTGCTTGCAAGGAGGTAACTGATGCGAGGCACAGGCCAAAGGGTGGGGGCCACCCTCCTTGCCACTTAGCCCACCCGTCGCCCCTTTTGCCTCTAGAGCCCCCCTGCTGCCCCCTTGCCTCTTACCGCCCCCCTAAGGCATCCCTCCCCCAGGGGGCGGTACCGCCCACTTTGGCAACCACTGGCCTAACTATTTAACAACTGGTTCTACCGAAGTAGAATCCCACCACTGGGTCTACCCATTTATTTTTGCAGGCACCGGTCTACTCATTTGTTTTCTTTTAACACTGATCAGCTGTAGGGCGGCCCTTTGAAGCCCCGCTGCAGCTGCGAGGCCAATAAAATTACAAAAAAACACCAAACCATTTGTTAAATTGCTGCCTCGCCCACTACTATTTATTGGCAATAAATAGTGGTGCGGAGGGGCGGGGCAAGGGGCGGGGTGAGCCAGCAATTTAACAAATGGTTTGGCCAAACCGCCTAGAACCAGCAGAATCCCACCACTGGATCAGACTCAATGGCCTAATGGCAACAATATTTTCTTATTTGTCTCAAGTAACTCTGGACTTATGAGGAACTGCCCGTTAAATTAATGTAACATCTCATGACTGCCTTTCATGATTCTATACGATGAAATAATAAATTGACAATATCCTTTGGAAAACAATACCATGTAAGTAAATAATCATTAAACGTAGGTTACTAAGCAAATGGTTTGAAATTACCAGATTTTTCATGACTCATACATTCACTGTCATTTTCTTCTTTTGTCTGTTTCACTTGAGGCTGGTTGCTGCAAAATTTTAGGAATGACAAAATATTTTTCTCTTTACACTTGAGGATATTCATTCTAACGCTATGCTGTTCTAACAGCAAAAATATTTCTTTAACCATCCCCAAATTTTTCCTAAGCAACTAAAGGCAGGCAGGATGGGTGGAAGTAGTCTGTGAATATCCATATCCAAAGATGATTTTAAAATACAAAATCTGTATTTTTTTTTAAAAAAAAGAAGCTATAATCACCAATTTTGCTTTACTTATATTTATAGATATACAATTGAAAAATATTTTAGCCCATTAAGGCTTATAATGAAAATTATATACATATTTATATATAAATCATAAAATTATAATGAAAATTCCTTTACTAATAAAGACTAAATCCCAGTCTAGTCCAGTATTCAATTACTATTGTATTGCTCCTAGATTGTATCTGCATTAATCCTAGTTTGGACCTAAGAAAAATACTGTAAAAATATGGATGGCCACTGAATATTTATTTAGTCACCCATCTTACCACAGGGTAACTCTGATTGGCTTATAATCATAAAAGCTAAATATACAAGTCAATTAAATACGGGGAGGGAGCAGGATGGGGGGGGAGGTGGGATCTGTAGTAATTGATCAACCACCTCCACTATGATGTTTCCCCATTGGAGCCCCAAGCTAGTTGGCAGAGCTAGGCCTTTAGGCTCTTACGAAAGGTTAGGAGGGTTGGATATTTTTCAATTTATCTATGTCTTATTTTTGTTAACATTGAGAGGTGAACATTTTCATAAATGAACAGAATCACAAGTGGTAAGCAATTTTTCTACGGTAGTCTATCCATAAATATCTGTTTGCTTCCCCTTTACAATCTCACTTTCCTGTTCGGCTTCCTTTTGTTATCCATACCGTGTCATTTTCTACTCTACAGCTTCCACCCTACTTTTCAATGCTACAAAACAGTATGAATATTTATTTAGCACAATTTGTTTTCACAATGTTTCATTGTTATATTTCCAAACTACTGCAATTCAACATGTAGCTACCATTGTTATCTTTGTTTACTTTACCATAAAAATGTGTGCAGGATTTCAGAATTATTAGAATCTAGTTCCTTATTTAATTTTGAGTAGTCTATGGTAGAGGATGCTCCTTTCTCAAGGTCAGCAAAAAACTTCTCCTTTTCTTCTTCTTCTTCCAAAGTATCCAATCCATCTCCCAAAATATTCTCACTGGGTCCCAAAGCAACAACTGAATCTAAATGATAAAAGCATCAGAATATAGATAACCATATGAGTTTATACCTTAGTACTGTAACTGCCAAATGACATTCAGACGTTTTAAATAAGAAAACAGGAATATTAGCATATGGTTCTAAATTCCCATTTGTTTAAACATAGGAAGTAAATTCAAGACTACAAAGGAATGTGTGGGCAGACTGGTTCCCAGTGGGGAAAAAAAGAAAAAAAAAGGGGAAAAAAGAAACATGCTTTGTCTTTGTATAGCAGGATAGTTTTGTGAGCTCATATGGTTTGAATGAACTATTGGACTGGGGCAATTATATAACTAGTACAGAAACCTAAAGCCCATGTATTTTCTAGAGCTGAGTTGTAAAACACTCCTTGAATCAATCACAATGCGTTTTAAATCGTGGCACCAGGGTAAAAATAAATATATAACATTTTGAAGTGACCATTTCATTTCTTCAGAACTATGCAACATAAAAACCACTTTAAAAAATAACTAGCCTATGCTTGCAATATATTTGTTAGCAAATTCTTAAAATATAGTATAATAAAAGAGATGTTTAACGTCAGTCAGAAGCACTTTTACCATTGGATTCCAAACTATCTTTGCTTAAAGAGACAGAAACACCATGAAGCTGCGGGAGCTGGAGGTCTTCTCCAAAATCTTCATCTACTTCCTCAATAGAAGGAGAAAGCTTCTGTGTTTTCAGAAAGCTTTTGCTGGTGTCACGTATACCTTAAAACATAGCCGGGGGAAGGGGAATGAATATTGATAAATCTATACTCAAACACAGAAATATATTGAATGATGGGTTCAAGTACTTTGCCTATTTAAAATTTCCATTTTCAAAACAGTTTACATATTGCATTTGGTCTAAAAAGCTACCCAAGAATTGTGATGTGAAAAATCATTTTCCCAATGTATGCTTTCCACAGAACACTTTGGATTTTTATGGCAATTACATTCATCAACATAACAAAATGATAATCCTATTTTCTAGATTACTGTTAACAAACGAACATCCAGTTCTCATTTGTTTCATTGATAATTTAAAAAACAAAAACTAGATTCACACTACAAAACCTAGGATCTACTTATCTTATAAATGTAATTGTATTTAAGGATAAATTATGTTACTGAAAAATATTTCATATTTAAATAGTTCCATAAAACAGATTTAACTACAAAACAGAATTTTTTTAAAGGTTGGATTATATAGTGTGTATACATACATACATACATACATACATACATACATATATAGTTTTGAACTGAATGCAAGCTCTCTGCAGTACAGAGAGAATAATTCTTTAGCTGCTCAATGAATCCTAAATATACAAACGAATAAATCACTTTTATAAATATAATTGGAATATAATTTTGCTAAACATTATTCACCAAAATATTTCAACAGAAATATCAATAAATTTTGCAACAGATAGTCAATCATTTAGATGAAGAACCAACATCATCTTTATATAATACACACAGCTTCTTTATAGGACTAGTTTTAAAAATGTAGCCTTTACAACATGGGCTCTCACTTGACTGACTGGCCATCAAAGAAATCAGATTTCTCATATACTTGTCATTAGCTTAATTTGAATCACAGCAAGATTGTTGTAATTTTTCAAAATGGTGCATTTAAACATTAACTTAAATTATATTGGAAAGTCTTTTAACAATGGCTTATTACATGGCTTTTGATTCAAAACCAATTTGTAGAATTAAATATTTCATAAAAACACAGGAACTGTCCACCTAGCTCTTTACTGACTGGTTTAGAAAAGTCTCACCTAAAAAGCAGTCCAGGAGTAAATATGATTGAATACCCTAATTCATAGTGATTCAATAGATTTTCAGATTAAAAATATTTTCAATTCTGCTTCTAGATGACATAGGTTAACTAATCTTATATATATGCAAATTAGCATTTTAGCAAGTTCACTCCCCTTGAGATTATAAATGGCAAGGACTCACTTACTTGAGCAGAAAAATTAGTAACAAAGTAAAAGCATAGTTACTAGAAATAAATTAATTTTGAGTCACAACACATCACAGCTAACATTGGCATTTATAAACAGGAAATTTAATCCAGTACCAGGCTCATTATCTGAAAATGATACCCTCTTTTCACAATCTTCAGCCACTGCATCTTTTCTCCCAGTAAGTTTCTTCTCATTCCCTTTTGATAAACTTTTGATAAACTTGCTCTTTTTTGGAACTTTAGAAATTCAAGAAAATAACAGAAAAGATTGCAACAGTGAGTGAAAAGTAAAATCAAACCACCAAGAATAAAAAAAGCAGAGTGCAGAGAGTGTCAATTTCTAGACATGCCATGTATGAAAGTTTGGAATCAGAAACTATTTTCATTTAAAAATAATAGCATCCAAGAGTACTATTTGCTCTAATCATTTGCTCTAACTAATAATATATGAGAGAATTTCCTCAAACTATAGAAAACACTGCTAAATCGAAGGAGAGAAATTGCAATGCACTAGCAAGCATACATGTAGGTGGTTTTGTTTGTTTTATTTAGAGTTGCATTTTCAGTTAAATGTTGCAAATCTAACTTTTCTCAAGTAACAATAAAATAACAAAAATAATAAATTTCTACTTCTAAGCATTATTTCATTTGACCGCATTTCTGGATGGTTTACTTTCTTTTTCTTATAACTGAGGTAACGCCTTAACAGACATTTCAAGATAAACAATCTATTTTGAATTATACACAGCTTATATATTACCTATTTTTGAAATTGCTGCACGAAAAGTGTCATGTTTCTCAAATAATAATAATAATAATAATAATAATAATAATAATAATAATAATAATAATGTATTCCCCCGAAAATAAGACCCTGTCTTATATTTTTTGAACCCCGAAATAAGTGCTTATTTTCGAGGTCATATTATTTTGGGGTGCATGGAGCAAGATGGGGTTCCACTTGCCATCTTACCTGATTTCCAGCTCTGTGTTTAAATATTTTTGGGGAGGGCTTATTTTCGGGGGGAGACTTATTTTCGGGGGAACAGGGTAATAATAATAATTTCTTCAGCAAAAAAATCCCAGAAGCATTAATATTAAACAAGTGTTTTGGTTCTCAGACCGTGTATTCCAAAAACTTTAATAGCTATAATTGAATTAACGTAACATTGAAAATCTCAAATTTACAAATCACATAATAACAATCTAAAATCTGTATAAACTTACATTATGTATAAACTTACATAACGGGATTCCAAAAACTGTTGAGGTAAGTCCTGCTCCCACTGGCATAAGTGTAATAATTTATCCTTTCCACTCTAGTCCCCTGCTCTCTCAAGATGTCTGGACTTATACGGGAAAGGACATTTGGTAAAAAATAATCTCTCTGCTTATTGTGGATCAGAGAGTCCTTCCATTTGCAGAATTGCAAATCTAGATCCCGCTTACTAAAAATAAGGCTAAACAACTGAATTTGCTTTTATCATCTCATTGCTAAATATTTTTTCTTGTACTTTTCATCAGAAAGAAGAATACTTTGAAGTATCTGTTTTGAAATGGTAGCTTAAGAGCTATAAATATTATAATGGGTTTTTTTTCCTTTACGAATGTTTTATATTAAAAACAGGGCACTGAATTAGGAATTTTCACTGCAAACTTAACTCTTCACAAAACTGAAATATTTTGCAGTTCATTAAGCTTTACTACTATCTACCAAATTTTATCCAATAGTGATCATATTATTTGTTTTTCACCCATTTCAGAAAGTATATTGATTTTCACATTGCTTCTTTCAACTAAGTTTCATTAGAGGACATGCAACAGAATAAATGATTTATGATTAAAGTAAAATGTTATATAAAAATCCCAAACTACATTATTATAAGACAGTGCCGTATGACAGATGAAGAAATTTTCCAGATCCACTATTTGGGTATTTAGTTGGAAAGAATACTCTAAGTGTTCCTGTACAATGTGCTTTATAGTTTAATAGTTAATTTCTCAATGAACACATGTAACACCTTAACAATACGATCCCTTGAATATTTATTTCATATGAATAAAATTCAGCTTGAATTAATCCACTTCAGATTGAAATCATGTTCATTGAAGATAATTTACATGCAGGTATAATATGAGTTGTTATGTATCCTGAGAGACAATTACTGATCCAAAATTTACACACACAGTCATGTATATATAGACACAAATAAGAGTACAAAAGTGATTCACTGACACCTTGTGGCAGAGATGTTACATAGAATAAATTTCAGTACAATACCTTCATCTGAATCATCTTCTGTTATCCACCATGGCACAGGATGCTTTTTATTTTTAGACGGCTCAACCGATTCAGGAATAACATTTTGATTTTGTTCATTTCCAAGTGAATCATCTGAAAGAGACTGAATAAAAAGAGAGAGAGAGTCAATTTGCTGTTACTATTTATTATTGCATCATTTTTATGAGCTAACCATGTTAAAGCATATTTACTGTCACTGATTTTAAGGAGGGTTAACTCTGTGCTTAAAATACAGTGGTTCTTAAAATAAAATTTTGCACCAAACACGTCCGTAATAAATTGTTGGAGGAGCAGGTCACATTTTTATGATAAAGTGTAGTATTTATACGATGCTACTAACTATTCCTCCAACAGTATTTAGCCTACAGTTTCATCTCTGATTGTTTTTCAGATTCTATTTTAGATCATTTTCATTTCCAGCAATAGAGAACATGTGTGGTTCCTCTTCAAGCCACACTTTTTTTGTGTGCAAGGAAAAAAAAAAGATGCAAGAAAACATCTTTACAGTTTTTCTAGAATACAGATCATGCATTGTCTGAGAGCACAGGAGATAAAATTTGCAGGGCAGAAGGGGTATTATAACTGAAAATTATTGGACTATATTTGCGGAAATTCAACATTTTGGGGCAACATATTTTTATTTCTCCCTAGTTTTTGTCATGTTCATCAAATTAACAGTTATGTATGCCAATTATCAGACTTCCCAATCACTAGAGTTCCCGAAAAGCAAAGAATATCCTTATAGAATCCTTAAAGATCTCTATGTGTACATCATGAAGATTAATGTCCCCAGAGCAACACAAGTGCGTTTGTAGATCCATTTACTTTAAATTTTATGTAAGTGAATCCACTCATAGGAATTATAAAAATAATTCTTCTGATAAGCCATGCAGTTTAATTAATATGTTCTTCTTTCCCAACACTGGAAGAATCAAAGTAGCAGCCAATCTAATTTGAAACACACTTTGATATTAAAACTTGTACTCTGATCTGTTTTGGTTTAGTGCTTGTAGCAGAACTATTCCTGGAAGATTTTTTTTCAAAGCGAAGACACAAATGGCCAGGACAAATTAATCCTTAATGTAAGTGAATTTTTTTATTACTAATCAAAATAAACCATTTCAAATAGAGTACAAGCTTGAATATATAATATAATAATATAATATAATATAATATAATATAATATAATATAATATAATATAATATAATATAATATAATATAATATAATATAATATAATATAATATAATATAATATAACAGAATAGAATAGAGTAGAATACATAATAATATATTACATATATATACTATTATATAATAGATAATAAAAAAGCAATGGAGATTATATGGCAGAATGATTGAACTCTTATAATAACTTTTTGTTCACAAGTACTGTATGAATATATAGGAGCAAGGGTTTATCTAATGGAGCTTCAGCTTATCCCACATGATTTGTCTGGAGATGGAATCAAAGGCATACTTGAAATTTATAAATGCCTAATACAGCACTGCTTAGGATTCTCTAGAGCAGTGGCTGCAACCTTTTGGGCACCAGGGACCGGGGGGGGGGGGTGGAGGGTGGGGGAAGGGGCATGGTTTTGCATGCTACCTATATCCCGTGCTTGCGCAGATGAAGCTTTGCCCGCTTGCGCAGCCCAGTTCCAGATAGGTCGTGGGCCAGGGATTGGGGACCCCTGCTTAATACTAATTAATATAAATATGAGTTGATGTCAGGATAAGACATTTAACATTATTATAGAAAAGAGCAAAACTGTTACACTGAAAACAGACAAATAAAAATATATCTGTACCTCTTTTAAAAACTGCTCAAACTTTTCATCTATATCTTTGATTGAAAACCGGTGAGCCATAGTTAGCAATAGAGTTCAACTTCTCAAGTCACTGGAGTGATCAACAGATCCTAAAATGAAAAAGGAGCATGTAATTATTGTGGCCAGAATTTTTAATTTATTACTTTCTATGCTTACATTATAAAACTTCACTTAGCCTATAATGAGGGTGGACTATACATTTTTCCCAATGCATCACCAAATTTAAGCTCCTGTTGCGTTGAGGCAAGGAATGAAAAATCCATATAATAATCTTAAAATACTCTTAAACTATAACTGTTTCAACAACCTCCAAAGAAACATCCTAATTTAAATTGGTACTTTGTTTACATGCATGATGTGGCATTTTGCACTGATGGTGCTTCCATTATAGCTCTCAATTTATCTATTAAAAATGCTTACTATTCATTTTTCTCTCTTCTTCTTCCACATAGATAACCACATATGGTAGATAGTTAGCCTAATTGTTTTTGTAATATGTATAGATATAGCCATTTTGTATATTGTTATACAACAATATACAGGTAGACCTCTACTTACGACCACAATTGAACCTAAATTTTTTGTTGTTAAGTGAGTTTTGCCCCATTTCTTGCCCCAGTTGTTAAATGAATCACTGCAGTTGATAAGTTAGTAACCTGGTTGTTAAGTGAATCTGGCTTGTCAGAAGGTTGCAAAAGGTGATCACATGACCCCGGGACACAGCAATGGTTATAAGTATGAACTAGTTGCTAAGCATCTGAATTTTGATCACATGATCATGGGGATGCTTCAAAGTTCATGTGAAAAATGTTCATAAGTCACTTTTTTCAGGGCTGATGTAACTTTGAAGGGTCACTCAATGAACTGTTGTAAGTCGAGGACTATCTGTACAGGCTTGTAAGGCTGTTGGTTTTCCAGCTGATAAGCCCAGCGTCTTAACCGCTAAGCCATGTGTCCCCCTATAGATATAGCCATTTTGTATATTATGTTATATATTCAGTGTTAATTGAAAACAGCCTTCAAATCAGTTTTTGGGGAGTTATGAATAGAATGATTCCTACATTTTAATTCTGTAGTAACAGAATAGACCTTCTTCTGTGACAGCCCCTCCCCAGTTCTCTTCCAAAGCTGTTCTGTATTTTGAGACACCTTCAAAATGGTGGTGGGAATATGACTGTAGGGTGAAGTGATATCTGTATCCTTTCTACCATCTGGAGCACTGAATTCCATCTATTTACTTACAAGCAATTATGCAAGAGACACAACCATTGAATTAAAACCAGTTCACAAAGACCTTAGTTTTGAGATGGACTATACAGTCCTTGCGATGTGGACATGTGTTTTATTAATATTACTCATTAAAAATACAAATGGACTCAAATAAACTGTCAAAATGAATTACAACCAGAAAACCATTGGCTTCAATACATATTTTAAAAACATTCGTTATGCTGATTTCTAAATGCTATTATTTCAAAATATTATGCTATTTGTCTCTCCTTAGTTTTAAATATACCATTTTCATATGTTTCTGTACAGACATCAATAAAATATTTTTACACCAAATTTAAATAAAAATATTATTGACTCATGCTAACCAGACAATGATCCAATTCTATATTTCAACACAAGTGGACAGCCACATTACAAAAGACTTCGTTGAAATAATTCAAAATCCATCAATTGTGTACACTCTGTTAATAAAAAAGAAAGTATTTGCAGAATAATTTCTAATATAAAGAAACGTTTTAAGTTCTTTAGGTATAGCAACCAAGTGCAAAAAATATTTATATTCCATTATTTTCTTAGTAATTCCTAATACCAAACTAACCCATATTCTGACCTACCAATTCTGTGATCTTTATGTCATAATGTATCCAACAACTGTACCTAATTTAATATTCCGCATGGAACAGTTAAGCAAGACCAGGCCTGATTAGTACAGCACTTGGACGGAAGACCATCAGGAAACACTAGGCTACACTAGGAAAATTGTATGGTTTCATATTGTTGCAAAGAAACCATGGCTGAATGGCAGGAGTCAAACTCAAATGGAGTAAGACTGTATTTTAATCAATTTCATTAGATTTGCATCCTGCCTTTTATACTGTAAAGGAGCTCAAGGCAGCATATAGAGTGCTTCTTCCTAATATTTTGCCCCACTATCACCCCCTTACGAGGTAGATTGGATTTAAGAGGGAATAATTGGCTCAAAGTCACCCAGGAAGCTTATGGCCGAGCCTGGGTCTCCCAAGGTCTCCAATACTTTAATCACTACATCTATCAGCCTCATTACATTTACAAACTTCAAATTTATCTACATCTGATTGCAATTTAAATACGACAAGGAGCAAGACCCATAGAACCCAGCGGTATTAAATAAGCACAGTTTGGATCACATTATCTATCTTTCCTACTTTCTACCAGTTTAGACAGATTATTTCAGAACTCGTCAATGTGTCTTTCTTGCATTTTAGCATTTTCAGTGAAAACCACTACCATGAGATTAGACTGTTGGTCCATTGTCTTCAGGTCATTATCAAAATACTCTGCTAGCCACCAAGCTCGATAGGTAATATAGGTAGCCCTCAACTTACGATCACAATTGAGCCCAAAATTTATGTTGCTAAGTGAGAAATTGGTTAAGTGGGTTTTGCCCCATTTTACGACTTTCCTTGCCACATTTGTTAAGCTTTTCCCATTGACTTTGCTTGTCAGAAGGTTGCAAAAGGGGATCACCCAGGGGTAAAATTCAGCCGATTCCTACCAGATCGCGCGATACGGTAAGGCCGACTGCGCAAAGCCCCGCCCACCCACACGGACGTCATGACGTCCCTTTTTTGTGATGATTTTCAGCCTCTGAGCATGCGCAGAAGGCTTTGCGCGCACACATTTACGAACTGGTAGGGAAGGTAAGTGAATTTCACCCCTGGGATTACCGGACCCCGGGATGCTGCAACCCGTCATAAATATGAGTCGGTTGTCAAGCTTCCGAATATCAATCACAGGACGATGGGGACGCTACAACGGTCGTTAAGTGTGAAAAACAGTCGCAAGCCGCTCTTTTCAACGCCGTTGTAAACTTTGAACGGTCACTAAACGAACTGTTGCGAGTCGAAGACTACCTGTACTGAACCCTTCACTTGTCTTTCAGCCTTATAAACCCCAAAGGCTTTTAAGGACCCTTTCAGAAGGCTTTTTAATCGACCCTTTTGCTCAAGGCAACCTCCACGCAGGAAATCCGAGCATCGCCATTCAACAACGGGATACTTAAAACCCGAGGCAAGAGATGCAAAGTTAAGGATGAGCAGACAATTTCAGGTCGCTTTTCGGTTGACTTCAAGGCAGCCCTGATGAACGGCTCTCTCTGCTCAGATAGGGCGGCAAAAATATGGGCGATCTTTAGGAGATAGTAAAGAATTGGAGGGTCCTCTCTCTCTCTCTCTGCTATCCCCCCCACCCTTATGCTATTGCAGGTCCGCTACACCCCTTGCACGTCCATTTCTTCTGGGAGCATCCATTGGGAGGGGGGAGTCGGGATCTGGAAGCCACTCGAATCTCGTTTCGCGAAAGCGGGGATCGCAACTAGCAGGGAATTAATTACCCCTCGATCAACCCCTTCTTCAGGCCTTCCTACCGAGGGCTAAGGGGACGTCGAGAGAGCCACGCCGCTCCGGCCCCCGCGCAGTTGCTGCGCCAGCCGCCCCTTCAGGAGGCAGTGAGGCGAAGAAGGAGGTCAGGGCGCCGACTAAGTTCACCTGTCGGAGGAGGAAGAATCGGCGAAGGGAGAAGCCGTTAGACTGAGGAAAGTTCCGGGCATCGGTGGAGGAGGAGGGGGGTAACCTAGGCAACCAGCTGAACCCGTGCGGCCGCCGTAGCGCAAAAAAAAAAAAAACAACAACAACCGAGCGCTCAGTGCTGTCACAGGTTACGTGCCGGTGACGTAGACACGGAACGCCGAGAAGGATTACGAAAAAAAAAAAAAGGCTACTTTTCCGTCTCCTCCCCCGTGGTCACGTGATGCAAACAGAACTCCCATGTACCTAAAAGGGCGGGAGGAGGTTTGATTGGGTGGCGATAGAAGCGGGTATTGAAGCGGGTTTTGCTTCAACCCGGGGATTTTGCGCCTTGATACTTTTCCATTTGAAGGGAGAAATGGCTCCGAACTTCGCCGGCTTTTCGGCGGCAGGACCATTACTTTCTCTGGGACTCACACCAGAAAACGACGCAGAGGCAAAGGCAGAGCAAGTTGCTAGTCCTCTGAGCCAGGAGTCTCCAACCTTGGCAACTTTAAGCCTGAAGGACTTCAACTCCCAGAATTCCCCAGCTTTGCTTTGCTGGCTGGGGAATTCTGGGAGTTGAAGTCCTCCAGGCTTAAAGTTGCCAAGGTTGGAGACTCCTGCTCTGGGCGGCTCGTAATCGAGAGGCTGGCCCTAAGGACGGAGAAAGCTGCCCTATCAGGATCCTGACCTAGTCCCCAAAACTGGACTGCAAAAATCCAGATAATCGTAAACAGTCATGGATGGCCAAGAGGACGTTTCCCCGCATCTTTTTTTCCCCCCGATCATCCGGATTTTTGCAGCCCAGTTTTGGGGACAAGCCCAGGATCCAGATAGGGCGGCTTTCCTGTCCTTAGGGTCAGCCTCTTGATGCCGTTCAGATGACTGAATTTATTTTAAGCTTCTGAGATTGCTTGGTGATAAAAAGAGTTGCCTGTGAATCCGAAAGGTGGTTTTTCAGGAGGCAACTGGACTTACGTGTTTGTCTTTGAAGACGTTTTGCTTCTCATCCAAGGACCTGGATTCTGATACTGAAGAAGCTTCTTGGATGAGAAGCAAAACGTCTTCAAAGACAAACAAGAAAGTCCAGTTGCCTCCTGAAAAAGCACTTTTGGGACAACCATGACCTGGATGACTGAGAATCTCTACAGACTTTTAACTACCTGTGAAGTTATGCCTTGTCCTAAATATGTCGGCTCTGTATAGTATTTTGTTTGTGTGCAAAAGGTGGTGACATCAAAGCTAGAGGGGGATCATGTAGACTTCTAACTGATTCCCTCTCAGGGCCAGAATCCAGTTTAAAGCATCCCTGACATGGTTTGGGAAGAAGCAGTAACTAGTGTTATCCATACGGAGTTAAAACATTCAGCTCACAGAAGCTTTCAATGCAAGTGATCTGCAGAAGAGGAAACCACTGGTTTGGGGCAGTGTATGAATCCTGCCGTTGTAAATAATTTATGGTTCAATGTGCTATTAGTTTCAAAGCTAAGGATGCCTCCCTTTTTTCCCCTGGCCAAATTCAGAAGCATATTATGCTACTTATGTTTTGCAATTTTGGCAGACGGGTCCTGGAGCCTACAATAAAGTGGTTCAGGATTGTCTGCAAGATTTGTATTGGTTACTTCTCGAGTAAAGTGAAAGAAGTTGCCTGTATCTCCTTGCTTGCTGTCTTTGCTAGATGACGTAACATACAGTTGGTCATGAAAAGGGAATTTTGACTTTTAACAGATACAGTCTGAGAGAGCAAGAGTATGAATTGAAAGTGAATAAAACAGAAATGTTCTTTAAAAGGTCAGTGGGCAGTAGCATGTCACTGGGTGTTCCAGAGACTGATAATTGTTTATTAAATGTCTACTATTTCCTAAACTGTAACACCATTCAGAGGCACGATGTGTAAATGCAGGAATGAGATACTTTTTGCTGCATTGCATATTAAGCAGATAGAGACAGCTGTATGGATACTCTACCTATAGCACAATGGGTTCAGAGAACAGTTTCCCCCCCCCCATCTCTTAAAGAGCAGGGAAAAAGAGACCAACTTATAATCAGTGAATTGATTTTTCTTCCTTAAGAAAGTAATCTAAAAGAAAACTCCCCTTACAAATCCTGATATATGGAAATAAGGAAACCTGTTCTCTAAATGTTTAACAACATGCACTTAAGCCCCCAGACTGTATAAATAGGAACAAATGACACAAAGGCAATGGAGTTGCATAATATTTCTCTCTACCTTTAGTTTAAAACAAAAGTTTGTCTTAATTGTGCCATTCTGACCTCAAGTATTTGGAGCTAGAATGTTCCAGGGGATTTGAGCAATTTCTTAAAACATTCCAAGACAGTACTGTTAGGCTATTTACCTGGTTATCTTTGCTAAAATTAATATTATTACATCCTAAATGGCTCAGGAGAGACAGAACAAAATGGGAGGATGAAAAGCTCAACTTGTGCCATCTTTCTCTACTTACACTTAATCACAGTGCAAACTTACTCTGGAAACATCTTTTTTCCCCCTCCCATTTTCCTGTGACATTGCTTTCATCTCAAAGTATTATTTCATAGACCATATGGAGTGGTCAGTGGTAGGTAAAATCAGAAAGCTTAGTGACTGTTTCAAGCTGATTTTTTAGGCTCCCTTCTGAATGATTCTTGGGTGTTCTTATCTGTTGCAATTTTCCTATTGTTTCCTTAAGGAGCTGGCTTACTTGCCGAAGATTAAAATAGTAGAACGGGCCTAAATAATAGAACTCTTCCCCCCTTACTTCTTGAACAGAGCATGTGCATCTGGAAATGATTACGCTTCTATAAAGGAAGAAAAAGAAAAGGGATGGACGTCATAATCAGGATTGTTGCTTGTGATTCAGCTCCCTTTGTAACTCCAATCTGTTGAATTTTTGTTTTTGTTTTACTTACTGTACTCCATTTGGGCACCTATAGAATGGGATACTGGAAGACAAGGACAGGAAGGAAGCTAGAGAAGATAGGCAAAGTCTTATAGCCAGAACTGCAACCATTCCTCCTGCAGTGCCTTGTTTGATGTTCAGAACAAGGAGGTCAGCAATACTGGAGGAATCAACCAGCTGCTGTTTATCATTCACTGCACAAGCGAAATCAGGACAGCATCACTGGCAGTGAGTCAAAATAGAAGACCATAAAGGCAAGATAGGAATCAGCGGTGGAGAAGCATTTTTCATACTGGTATCATTTTCTGCTGATGGATGGTTAAAACGTTACCTTCGCCACAGGCAAAGGCTCTTAGTATGTACATTAGGGATTTGTTTCTTGCAACAAACGGGAGGATACGCTTAAAACAGCAAGTGAGAAGAAAAGATTAAAGCTAATGTATGGATATCTTGTTTATTTCCAAGCCTGATGTAGATGGTGTGGGTTTTTCAGTAGGCGAGAATGTAGAACTGTGCATACAGGCTACTACAAAAAAATCCTATTAATGCATCTGCAATTTCTATGTAGACATTTCCTCCCCTTTGTTTATATTCTGGAGCATCAGAAATGCCTTCTAAAATGGACTACTTAGAGATATTTTCCTGTTGGACTCTTTAGCACCCTAATTATTGGGTGTGCCAAATTCAAAAATATTCTGAATAGATTACGGGAACTAAATATATAGAAAATAACTGAATTTTCTTGTCCATGGCTTATAGTGGATAATAAAATGAAAGTGTGTGTGTGTGTGTGTGTGTGTGTGAGAGAGAGAGAGAGAGAGAGAGAGAGAGAGAGAGAGAGAGAGAGAAAGAGAGAGAGAGAGAGAGAGAGAGAGAGAGAGAGAGAGGGAGGTAGGTTCTACAAATCCCAAGGAGGATAACCATCTGTTGCCACTACACTAAATCTCTTGATCTTTTGATGTTTTATTGAACAGAACAAGTGGCAGCAGCACCTAATCAAATATGACTAATTTTGAAAAAAGTTAAGAAGGGTTAGATTTGGCTAATATTTGGATGAAAGATCAGCAGACACTCTCAGGGTTGAAGGTTAGTTTGGGAAGTCAACAAAACATCCCGCAATAAGAGAACGAAAAACCATTTCCATATTGTTGCCAATACTAATATGCCTATAATATGCCCATATACTCACTAGGAGTTAAGCTTAAGGGTCTCCACTTTTTTTATGAATATGTTTTAACATTTTTGCAGAATTTCAGTGCAAAGAAAATAAAGATCCTAGCTTCCTTGGTCACATCAGCTTTCAACTAGGCTCAGAACAAAAGCAGGGTATGCGTGTTACATGGCAAAGTACTCGTTATATGAGGATCATTTGGTTTTAGGAATTCTGCACCACTCACTGTTCAGTAAAACTATTTTGCTGAAGAAAATAAGTTCTTATTTATGTTTCTGAGTTCTTGATTTTTCTCATATGAAAATATCAAGATATTTATAAGCTAATCAAACTACACTTGGTTTTGAAGATTTTTTTTTTCATTTTCTTTGTCTTAATTGTTAAGATTTACATTGTTTCCCAGCTTTACTTATTAAAGTATACAGATTAGTAGGCTTTTTTTAAAAAATAAGAGGAACATATGTAGAATCAAAGGGCAAAATATGATTTTTATATAATACGGTCCAAGTTTGAGCCATATTCAAAGAGGCATTAGCCAAACTACCAGATGTGAATCTGTGCTTCCATGAGACTTTGCATTAATTAGATTACACTGAAAGAAACTCATATATTTTTAATATATGCTACATATTGACTATATTAAAAAAATTGATGGATCCAGGGCAAATAAATAACATAAAAGTGACGAGGGATCTGCCTATACGACCTTATTGTCCTCTGCCTATGTAGTATGCTGAATAAATAAAGAGTAGAAAGTTCAGGAGCATCCTATTATCCTATTCATTCATACTCAATACAAGAAATATGGAGCAACTATTAAATTGTTATTTTAAAAAATCTCTTATAGTAAAGCTTTTGAATGCAAGAGCTCATTATAAATTGTTTCATCCAGATAACAATTCTTATCATCTTTTTCCAGAATGCTATACAAATGCCTTTCATTCTTTTAGCTGATCAACATATTTGGATATTTTTTTAAAAAAACAATGATTTTAATAGATTGAGTGATATGTTAATTAAATTTATATAACCTCCCATCTCATGATAAATGACTGGGCAGCATACAGTATAAAAACTAATACAAACTAAACTTAAAGCAAAAAGTGTAGTAAGAAATAATAAAAATTGCAAGAAGAAAAAAAAATGAATATGATAAAGAAGTATATAAAGAAGTGATTTCTAAGCATCCTTACAACAAGAATAGCCAAATTTAATTCTTCATCCCCTATAAGATTATAAACTTTCCCTTATCTATAAGAGAATCCTTAAAACATCCAACTTTTTGTAAAGCCAATAAAACATTTTTCAGGTTGTTCTCTTGATATGTCATTTGTATTTTCCCTTTAATTAAAACTTCATCCAGTTTCTTTCGTATACCCAATAAAGCATCCTTTTCCAGATCGTTCTCCTGGTCTGTCCTTTATAGTTCTACTTTTTCTGTCTTGTCAGCAAAATTTGCTCCTGCCATTCCTTCATAGACATCTTTTGGATGTAATCTGTCCATGGAATCAGACACATTATTGACACTGTTGATATTGTAGCTATTAAATTTATGGCTCAGTTTTTCAAAGATCCCCTTTAATAGTTGCAATATTGTTGTTTTTCTTACTATTTAGAATTGTTAGTCCCCTCTAGTGTCAGTTTCTAAAATCCTAAAGTTGCTTATTTTTCTTACGAGCCAAGACAGCCAGAGTAACTCTGGTTCCCATGAGAAGCTATTTCTATTTTATAGTTCATTCCAAAATTTTACAGTAAAAGTCAATATTCCTAATTTAACTAGACCCTTAATTTGTTTGTAACTTCCTTAAATCAAAATCTTATTTAGCTTTCTGCTGTTTATTTGAAATTCTTTAAGTTATTAAGCTTGTAATTGGTTTTCCTTTTTTTTCAGTGTGGAAGCTGAACTCGCTCAGTGATTTTTCAAATGTGTAATTCCGAAGATCTCTTATAGTTTTAAGATGGTTAACAGGCAATTTCCAAAAGTGATCAGAGTGAAGCTTGCAAACTTAGTGTCTTAAAGGCTCTGCCACAATTTTGAGCAAGGTGGCTAATTCTTTTGTCTCCTGGTGCTCAAACCTGAAGAAGACTGCTGTCATGACTCCTTATGAAAAGCAGCATTTGGGACATCTTCTGTCCTCTCTTTATCCAAAGAAGTTCTGAAGAAGTGATCTACTCACTGGTTCTTTAGTCTTTGTAGAGGTCTCCAAACTCTGTAACTTTAAGACTTGTGGACTTCCAACTCCCAGAATTCTTCAACTGGCCATGCTGTCTGGGGAATTCTGGGGGTTGAAGTCCACCAGTCTTAAAGTTGCCAAGTTTGAAGATCCCTTGCCTCTGTTGTTGGCTCCACGTTCATGGAAACGTCTTCAGTTCGCCAAGCCATCTCTGGAAGTCCCAGTCATATTTGGAATATGGAGGTCATGTGTATGCTCTGGCTATTGTGGAGTAAGGAGCTTATCCAAAATGGCTCCGTTAGTGTTGTGGCCCGCCAGCTGTCTGCGCGGCTTGTGGCTGATCCCGACGAGGAGGAGGCTGGGGTGGTGTTGCGCAAGCAGCCTGTGCAGCCGGCGCTCGCGTCGGACAGTGAGGAGGCTGAAGAGGATGTGGTGCCAGAGGCAGAGACTCAGCCAGGGCCTTCAGAACCTCCAGAGGCTCCTTCAAGTGTAGAGAGTAAAGTGAAGGAGCCTCTCCTCAATGCTCGGGCACGCAAGGGCTGCCAAAAGGCAGGAGTGGCTACTCAGGAGAGAAGGTCTCCTTGAGAGTAAGGCTTGGGGCTAATTGGCCACTCCCTTAGCCTATTTAAGTTGCACACAGTTAGTAATTGTTGCTGGAAACAACGTTTAATTATTACGCAGAGCATTTTGGAGAGTAAGTTTCTTGGTTTCACATCTTGGTTTCTGGGCTGGTTGCCAACCTTTGTCGGACTTTGTTTATTCTTTGTACTTTATAGCAGGCTGATAAGGACATTTGCACTGAAAGCCTGCATTTTGAAAGGGGTCTGTTTGTAATAAACTGAATTTTTGGAGCTTGGTGTGTGTCACACTCCTTGGGATCCAGAGCTGGGGCAGAACAGTAGAGAAACCATAAGCATCAACTACAAGAAGGCTACCAATAAAACGTCATAATAAAGTATGTCATAATAAAAGATTTAGTCTTCAATATTCAATAGGTATATGATAGCTATAACAAATTAAAAACAACTGTTAAACTGATCTTCTAATGTGGCTATTAATGTGACAAAGAAGTACTCTGTGAACTGATGTTTCAAATATTCATAGATCATGCATTTTTTTCTTTTAGCTTTATTAAGCAATGTATTTTATTTTTGAATATGGTAGCAATGCCATGGTACTATATTTAAAAAAAACTTATGCTTTTTTAAAAATATCAGAATTGCATTCAGCCTAAATGAGGATACATTATAACTGTGGGAGATTATGTGTTTGACTAAGGCATCTGATTAGATTTCAGTATTTCAGGACTGGATTTGCCAATATGGGAAACAAGAGATTATGATAATAAATTGTTGGCCATTTTCAAAGTGACTTTTTTTTTTTAACATTAGAAACTTTATACAAAGCGAAAAGCAAACAAACAGCAGTAAATGGAGATTTTTCCCTTAAACGACAATCTCTATTCATAGCCAATGCTAGAACTTCCTTACATGACTGCAGTAAAAATAACACACAGTAGCTGCACACTCACACTCTCTCACACACACAGCAAAAAGGAGGAGGAGAAGGAGAAGAAGAATGGATTAGCACACATGGTCAAGTTGTACAGAGTTCAGAATTTCCATTAGTTTTCTGGAAGACATATTTTTACACAAACAATGTGAAGAATATGGAAATTCTATCAATTTTCTTGATGCAGTTTAATTCTGATTTTCATAGTTGAAGGTGATAACATAGGGTGAAAGGAGCTTTTGTCCCAAACAGAAACACACCACACAGGACCTGTTAGAACAAACTAACACCACATCTCTTTCCTACTATATAAGAAGATAGTAAGTTCTCAAACTATTCCAGGACAGCTGGCAATTCAATCATTGACCCATCTGTACTTAGGTCAGCTTGGTATAAAGATTTTGCTCCTGGATTTAGTCAAAATTTCAGACTTTTATTTTATAGACACTGTATTTTGAATACATAGAAAGGTATTATTAATATTTGTAAATACAAATCTCTATGTCCAAGCAGTATTATTGGTATATTCAGAACGTTCAAAAATTAAAAGATGAACAATTCCAGCCATTTTTTGAAAACTCATTATTTAAAAAGAGAAAAACACTACAAGGAGCTAAGATTGTTTATTAATTTTCAAGAGGAATTTAAATGATAATTGTTATATTGTTGGGATGCTGACTCTAAACTGCTTAGAGAGGGCTGTAAAGCACTTTGAAGCAGTATATAAATCTAAGTGCTGTTGCTATTTCAACCTAATAATCCTCTAATGCAATAGTCCCCAACCTTTTAGTCACCAACTTTGGGACTGGCTTTGTGGAGGGCAGTTTTTCTGTGGACTGGGTGTGTGTAATTTTGTGCACTGCCTGGATCCTGTGCATGCATGGATGGGGCTTTGCTTGCTTGTGTAGCCCGATTCCTGGTGGTCTGTGGACCAGTGCTGCTCCATGGCCCAGGAGTTGGGGATCTCTGCTCTAATAGGCTGAAATACATTCCTCCCCTTATCCAAACAGAAAGCGGTTCTGCAGTTTCTAGTAGAGGGAGGTAACATTTTTTTCTGGCAATAGTTCCTCAACTTCAGGGAGGTCTGACCATTTGGTGTGGAGATGTCAGCAATGTAGGAAGGATAGTATCTTATTGGGATTCAAGTAGGTTGCACAATTCTCTTTACTACTTTCCTTGTACCCTCCTCAGATACAACAACCGGAAAGAAGTTAAATCTCTGAAGAGTTCAGTTGAAGAATAACTAATCCACATCACTCCTGGATGAAAGCACATGTGGAGTAGGATATTTTCTTGGACCCCCAACTTGTGCATTCTGGAGATGTTAGCTTTTTGCTCTAGTTCATCAAAACATGGTGAGGTTCTTTTGAGGTTTCTTTGTGTTGCGCTGCCTAGCAAATATCATGTTAAACCAGCCCGTTGTGAAATGCTCAAAAAGTGAAATTCATGGGCCGTTACACACATTTTTTTTGAGGGATGACTAGGTTATGACTGAGAAGGAGTTCCATTGAATATAACATAATGCTTTAAAGAAAATTGTTTAATGTCACTCAATAGAAAACTGCTTGCTCAAAAAAAGCATCATCTCCATTCTTGCCATCTTCTCAGGCCTGTTTCCTCACCATGCCAGTATCAAAGCTCGTCCACTCCCATCTTTTCTTTCTTCTAATAAACTTGCTTCAAAATGCTGGCAGAAGATTCAGCCATCCCTTGCAGAGTTTTGCTTGGTTATTTTTAGTCCTTCTGAAGCCTGGGAAATCAGCAATATAGCTACTTTGAACAGACAAAAGAGCCAACTATAGCACAGGCTCTGAATTTGATTAGATAAAAAAAACAAAGAGGTTCTGTTAGGGCAGAGGCAGGAAGAACTGAGGTGGGTGGCAATATCTGTAATAACTCAAGGGAAATGTAGCCTCAAAGCATTCAAAAGTGGGTGTAAAAATAACATAAGCAATAGGCAACTTTCCCACATCTTGAGGTTTCTCTTCAGCCTAAAAAAATCCTTTGCTCTCACTCATTCACTCACTTTTGTTTGGGTACCTTTAAAGTATAATAAACAGCAGATGAATGAAAGTTTCTTCTGAGGATCTTTAGGAAGAGATTCTCACCAGTCTGAAATCCATGTTTTAGGAAATAAGAAATCCTTTACAAGAACATTTTTGGAACTGAAGTTCCAGAATCAGGATTATGTACAAGTTGTCATCTGATGTAAACTGAACCAACTATTCAAAGTATAATATCTGCTTAAATACATAGGACAAATATCTGGTTTTCAGAACCATCATAACTGAAGAAGTTTTGGTCAATGAAACAAATTTAAGAGAAGATCGTATCCTTTTCAGAACAACAGAGCATCATGACCATCAGTAGTGGGTTCCTCTTACCTTCGCTACTGGTTTGGAACCAGGAACGAGTGTGCGCGCTCGCTTCGCTCACACACACACTTCTGCGCATTCACAGAGTGTCCGTGATGACGTCTGGGTGGGTGGGCGGAGCCTCCCGCCACCGCCACTACTGGTTCACCTGAACCGGGGCAAACCAATAGAAACCCACCACTGATGATCATAGTGGAGTTCTTAGAACTGTCTTGTACTCTTCAGTGCAGGATTGGCAATCTTACTCTAATGCCAACTGATTAATCTGAGGACTTTAGAGTCCTACATAAATAGTTCCTTAATATTGGAGAAGTTGTTTAATGGTGGGGAAGGTACTGGTGCTACTGAATTACCACTTCCAGAAGCCTCCGTCAGCATGCGGAAGGGTGAAGAATGCGGCGAAGTTCATTAACATTTAGAAGACAAAATTGTCTTTTTCTTTCCCACAGGTTGATAGTTTAATTCGGTTTTTCGAATCTGAAAGTACACTTCTCCCCTATCACGTTTATAGTTGCATAAAGTGTGTACCTAAACAGTGCGTTAGCTGCTCTTCAAAATGGAAGAGTATATAATACTTTGTTCCATGTTCTATTTGATTATCTCCACACATCCTCAGTGCAAAAGAGTAATTTATTTGTCAAGGAAAGTATATTCCTGGGAACTCGCTTATATTTTTCCTAATCTCTGCTTTGTTTTAAATAGTACTAAAGTTATTTTCTATTAATATGCCTTGGTATTTTAAGAAAAAAAAGCAAGAGTTTACTGCAGGGTTTATGAACAAACTTTGACCTAGTTGATTCCAATTCTCTCTCTTAACTAGTTTTATCTTAACTACTCTTGGTTCCCATTATTTTTATTTCTTGAAATAGAGACCAAATGCTATATTTTTAGAGAGAAATCAAAATTAACAATCAAAATGCAATAGCAGGCATATAGCATCTGAGGTACAAAACTCTGTGCTTCAGTGAGTTGGCAGGAAAGATCATTTTCATTATCATTTATGTCCATATTTTTGCAGCCCATTATGCTGGTATAGTACCATTCAAGCATTTTACACTAAAATGATTCATTTCCTGCTTTGATTGCAGCAGGTAAATTTAACTTGCAGCGTTGAATTGAATAAAGGATTGAGCACTGTAATCTAATTTATTTCTGGAATGGGTGGAGATTCCATATGTCCCAAAGTAGAGTATTATGGAGCTTACATATTTGTAAGTACTATAAATCACTGAAAATGGGAGGTAGTTTTCAATAGTCCCAGAAAAAAGCATAAAACATGGTGAATTATTCTGGCTATTTAATTTCCTCCCTCCCTCCCTCCCTCCCTTTCATTTTTTCATGCTTTTTAAAGATCTGTCCCAATACATATGATCAACATTAATTCAGATTGCTTAGAACATATGTCAGGCTTCATTGATTATATGTTGCTTTATTGAAATTCCTTCAGATATATCCCCAAATGGCTTTGTGATTTACCCCAAAGCATAAAAAAAACCACACCCACATGCTTTTAAAAGTTGGATTCTCTGGTCTTTGATATTTGATCTGACTCAGATATAGATTTCCTAGGACAAGCCTTTGAAAAATTATTCATTCCTCACTATTAAAGCTTCAGCTTTGAAGATTTCTGGGGCACTGCTTTTGCTGAGTTGGTGGCTAATGATAAATATTCTGCGCTTTTGTATGAAAATGTGCACAGTAATTATTGTGGCCCTGATTGATTGACTGACTCATCTTTGGTGGTTTGGATGGCATGTGTGGAATTGTGTTTTGGACAGAGTACTTCAGAATACTAACACTCCATCAAAAAAAAAATGCAGCAACCCACCTGTATTGCAAATGGTTGCATAAGAGAAAACATATGTTAACCTGCAGACCAAGTGCGGAAGGAAAGGCAACAGCCATTACGTTGGCATGTGTGAGGATTTGTTTCTCTCCCCAGCTTCCTGGGATGATTTATTCATTACTAAATCATGTTTGATTTTATTTGATGCCAGCCAAATCACTGCAACCAGATCTTGTGGAAATAACACTAGAGGATGTTTGATCTGAATAGATAAATTATAATAGCAGGCATAATTTACAGTGAAAAGTTAATGTTGCTTCTTGTTCTAATGCATGATGTGGTACAGAGTTTTAGATCTGAGTTTTATTAACACAATTTGGTCTCTCTGCACAATACTACTCAAATAAGAAGGGTTAGAAATGTTTCACTTTTTAAATTACTATCTTTTCTCACAGCGATACACAAGGTATCCCAGTTTTGCCCTGTCACACCTGATTTTTCTTTGAAGACGTTTTGCTTCTTATCCAAGAAGCTTCAGAGCTGAAGAACCTTCTTGGATGAGAAGCGAAACGTCTTCAAAGAAAAACCAGAAAGTCCAGTTGCCTCTTGAAAAAAGCACCTTTGTGACAACTCTGACTTGGATGACTGAAAATCTCCATAGACATACACACCTGATTGAAGGTTTGAATTTGGTAGCTTCAGTATAACTCTTAACTTTCTAATACTTTGCACTGGCTTTTCTTATATACATTGCAATATACTGTAAGGTGTGTGTGTGTGTATGTTGCAAACAAAATAATAATAACTTAAGAACAATGGCAAAGAAAGCCAGAAATGAGAAGATAGCAACCAACAGCAAATGCCACCTCTGCAAAGAAATTGAAGAAGGAATAGACCACCTAGTTAGCTGCCCTAGTTGACTACAAGCAATGGCATGACAAATTAGCAAATTAGCAACAGTGGTACATTGGAATATCTGCTAGAAATATCCTTTGTCTGCAAGCAAGAACTGGTGGGACCACAAAATAGACAAAGTAGTAGAAAATTAAGAAGCTAAAAGACTTTAGAATTTAAAGAGATAAACACCTGGCACATATCAGTCCAGACTTAACAGACTCAAGAAAGACAAAAAAGTCTGGACGATGGACATTGCAATACCTGGAGACAGCAGAACAGAAGAGAAAGAAATGGAAAAAGTAATAAAATATAAAGACCTGAAAATAGAACGACTGGCAAAAGAAAGCAAAGATAATTCCTATAGTAATAGGCACCTTGGGTGCAATCCCAAACATATGGAGCCCATTTGAACAGCATCGACATTGACAAAATCACTATTAGTCAATTGTAAAAGGTAGCTCTACTTGGCACAGCTTACATCCTGTGATGATGCCTTTAACACCATCAAAGAACAACATCTGCCTATCCCAGGTCCTTGGGAAGGACTCGATAGATGGATAAAAATGCCAAACATCTGGCTGACAGTGTAATCAACGACAATTATAATAAAACAACCTTTAATCTTCCCATCCTAAACTACTAACAGAAAAAAGAAAATGTATAAAGTAAGGAGAGTATCTTTTCAGACTTCCAAAATTTTAGTGGCTGCATCTTTCTGGAAAGAAATGTAGCATCATATTTCTGGAAAAACTCTAGTCTCAGTACGCGAACTCTCAGAACTCTTAAAAAAAAAACACCTATATTCCCCCAAGTGAATGAATTATAATTCAGTTTGAAGCATAATCCAACTATCCTGATAAGACACACAACAAAGTGGAGTCACATTTTCCTTCCTGTAATTATCCTGTGAAAGAACTGGCTACCATGGAGCATAGTAGCGTTTCATTATGGTGTTAGCATGATCAGTCAATTAACCCTGGGTTTTACAAGCAGATTTGTACCTCTTCTTGTAACTGGCTGGGCCACATGGATCAGTGGTTAGAATTTTATTAAAGGTGACTGCTGAAGCACCTGTTGACCCAGAGGACAATTGTGTTGCATAAATGCCAACGTATGTTGCAGTATCACTGTGGTATTGGGATATGCTGAATATCCCTGATCTAATTCCAAATGTCTTCAGATAAAGGACCCCATGTAGCAGAGCTACAAAGGATCTCAGCTGGGTCTCATCCTGTTTTAGCATAAGACAATTTCACATATGTTCACATATTTACATTGCCATTTTATTTGTTTGTAAGGTTATATAGACAGTGTTTGATCAGGGACAACATCACAAAGTCTATATAGATATTATATATATTTCCTAGTATACTATATATACTAGGATCACCAGAATAACAGAGTGGGAAGGGACCTTGGAGGTCTTCTAGTCCAACTTCCTGCTGAAGCAGGAAACCCTATACTATTTCAGACAATATAATCAGCACATTGGCAGTCTCTTCTTAAAACTTCCAGTGTTGGAACAGCCACAACTTCAAGTCATCCCACTGATTAATTGTTCTAACTATGAGGACATTTCTCCGGACAGTTTGACCAAATACCTAATCCTAAATCCTAAATCTTAAAAATTTACGTTTTTTTGACCAAATGCCTAATCCATTTTTTCCCTTCTAAATTACAGCCAGGAATATACATTACCTGCAAGTTCATAAGTCACGCATAATGCAAAGCACACCTTGTATCATCAGAAGGGATTCAAACTGAATCCCTTGCTGGGGATGAAAATGGGTATGTATTTAGGTTTTTTGGGAATAAGTGAGAGAGTAAGTTAATGGGACCAATTAAACTGCTAAATGAAAAATCAGGAAGGACATTGATGCATAAAGTACAGGGACTTTGTGGCTGATATAATAATGCTTATGTGCATAGGAAGCAAGCAAGAGAAGCTTGATTGCTTACTACAAGGCAGGAAGAGAACTTGGTTTTAATAGACCTAATAGTATGATTGTTATGAGTTAAATGCAACCCGCTGAAGGACACAATTTGTTCTGAAGGAAGAGAGTGAAAGACAGTGGTATGGAGAGGGGATGGTGGGAAATTAATATGGGAGAACTGCATCAGAAGGCCATTGATGTACATGAGAAGAAAGGGATCTGTTTTCTGGCAATTATAGAACAGGCAAACTATTTGGCTACTACAAAGGGAGGATATGTCAGAATTTTACACAGCACTTCTACTTTCTCCCCTGCCCAGGGGTGGGTTCTAAATTTTTTTACTACCGGTTCTGTGGGCGTGGCTTACTTTGTGGGTGTGGCTTGGAGGTCATGTGACTAGGTGGGTGTGGCTAGCTGGTCAGAGTCATTTCTGGAAGGTCCTCGTACTTACGACCAGTCCTCGCACTTACGACCCGACTCATTTGTTTGCTTTTAACACTGATCAGCTGTAGGACGGCTCTTTGAAGCCCCGCGGCAAGAGTTTAAACAGTTTTTTTTCCCTCTAGTCATCAGCTGGGACTCAGGAGGCAGCAATAGATTGGGGGTGGGACCAAATAAAAGGTAAGAATAACGTGGGGGGGTGGGGGGGAGAACCGGTTCGGTGACGTCATATCGTCACCGCTACCAGCTCGGCCGAGCCGGACCGAACCGGGAGGAACCCACCACTGCCCCTGCCCCAACTTTTGTGTGACTTGCTTTAAACGTCTATGGAGATTCTCAATTATCCAGGTCATGGTTGTCTGAAAGGTGCTTTTTTCAAGAGGCAAGTGGAACTTCTTTATTTTCTTTGAAGACGTTTTGCTTCTTATCCAAGAAGCTTTTTCAGCTTGCTTTGAACCTTTTCTAATTTACTGGATAGTCTCCCATACCTCATACTTAGATTATCTGCAAGCTTAGTGCTTGATCTGGGGGCTAGGTGATGATGATGATGATGATATCCAGTCATGTCTAAGTCATGTAAAAGTAGTTATTTCCACTTTTAAGGATTTTCCAATACTTCTTTGAATAGTTCTATGCTCTGGGGGTAGGATAAGGGCTTCCCAATAAAGCAGGAGAGGGTGCTTTTTCATGCAGCATCCCTATCCCAAAGCTCAGCCTTTCCGCAGTTGGGGGAGAGATAATAGTTTTTGACAAATGGTTAAAATCATTGGCTCACCCATCTATCAAAGCCATCTGCTAATTGTGATTGGCAGATGGTTTCTTGGCAGCTGGTAATTTTAGGAAGAAAGGGAGGGCAGGAAAGCCAGAGAGTTTAATCGGTGGCTTTGCTTAACATTTCCTGCAATCCTAAACAAAAACTTTGATTGTTCAAGTTGCATAGACAGTTCTTTAATTGAACTGTTTAACTCTAACTCCTCCAGTATATGAACAGAAGTTGAGTACTGTATATACATGTTTAGGTGTGAGAAAAGATGACAGAGAGGACATTATGGTACTTTTTAATTGTCTGAAGTTGCATTCTTCATCATCCCAGAAACAAGACACAGAATTATGGCTTAAGTTACAGGCAAGTGGTTTCTAAGTGACTTTGAGGAAAAACTTCTAATAGTTAGAACAGTTTGACAGAGGGACACAGTTGATGCTGAATTGCCAGATTAGTTCAAGTAGAGGCTATTGTAGCACTCTGTTGTGAATTTCTTAAGTTTGGATTCCTGCATTGAAGAGAGGTTAGACTCCATGACCTGAATAATCCCTTCCAATTCTTATTCTGATAAATTCTTGATGAAATTTCTGTAGTGCTTTAGGAACAACAGTGCTTTTGTGTGTGTGTGTCTTTGAGCCTGTGTTGATTTCTGAAGGCTGCCTGGATAGACCTGGCAGTTTTCTTTGGAAATATTTTGTAAGTGGTTTGCCATTGCCTCCTTCCTAGGGCTGAGAAAGAATAACTGGCCCAGCTGGCTTCAGCCTAAGGTGGGACTAGAATTCACTATTTCCTGGTATATAGCCTGATGCCTTAACCGTAACATCAAACCAACTGTCTAACAATACTAATATATAGCTCTAAAATACGCAGCTCTATAGTATTAACATTGTAAGACATGAAATCGCTTTTGAATGGTTCCTGCCCATTTAGCTGACATTAAGCTAATCATTTCCCAGTTTTAGTATTATTCATATTGATCCACATATCTTATAATTCTGGATGTTGTTGTTCTTGTCTCACATTGTCCTTGGGCAGAAGAGCTGCGTTGCTAAGAATTATCCTAACAAATTTTCTTCTAACATTGTGACGTGAAAAAAAAAATGTTAGAAAACTGAAAATTATCTCTTCCTTTGAATGCTCATATTCCTTGACTAAAGACTGACACGTATTCGAATGTTTAATCAGAGAATAATGCAATCAATGTTCTTCTGTTTTCTCAACCCCTCCCATCAGTTTGAATATTTCCAGTTTCACTGCCAAGCTCATCTACCTCTATGCCAGTGGTGAAATCCAAATTTTTTTACTACCGGTTCTGTAGGCGTGGCTTGGTGGGCGTGGCAGGGGAAGGATATTGCAAAATCTCCATTCCCACCCCACTTTGCGGCCAGCCAGAGGTGGTATTTGCTGGTTCTCTGAACTTCTCAAAATGTCCGCTACCGGTTCTCCAGAACCTGTCAGAACCTGCTGGATTTCACCCCTGCTCTATGCTGAATGGAAATTCGGTCCTACAGGGCTATGTCACTTTGTTGAGCCAAGAAGCCAGCAGTACGAATCCACATATGGTATTGTTTGTACTCCAAAGTACGAAAGAACGAAACAAGTTCGCAAATACAGATGGTCAAAATCAGTAAGGGTGTTTAACAAAAACAAACAAAAATAGTTGTACGTAAACCAAACCCATTTGCCGCTTGGTCCTTTTGACCAGCAGAAAAGTCCTGTTTTCTGAAGCCACAGCAGCTGCATTCTTATGACAAATGTCCTGTGTGGGTGTTCCTCTAATCTAGGGACTTCAAGTCTCTGATCGTTGTTCATTTTTTTCATTCTTACTTGCCTAATGATTTGAGTTTTTAAAAAGGGCTTGAAGCAACTTGGAACTGTGATTACTGATTTGTACGGGACAAGAGAACTAGATTAGAGGTTTTTTTTTAAAAAAAAATGCTTAAAAATATGAAGGCAGAAAAAAAAATCAATTTCATCAGGCACTATAGTTTACAATTCATTTTTCAGCGAATCACATGTAATTTTTATTACACTTTATAATCCACTGTGCAGTCCAAAGAGCTCTAAGCAGTTTTCACAGTCTGTAGGATTTATGTTAGGATACCTTTATTTTGTTTATTTATGAGTAGCACAGATGATGTTATGTAGTTTGAGTAATGAAACTTCTGCAAGAAGACAACCAACCTCAGCGAACACCAAGGACTTACCACCTTTATTTTAACAGGTTGAAAAACGGTGGTATAAGTCAGACTTTCCACCTGCAAAGCAAGTATGGAATGAGAGGGTTCATATTGGATTTTGTAACTTCGCCATGCTATTTTGGAGAATACACGACTCTGAATTTAAAAACAAACAAACAAGCCCCCACCCCCCCAATGGAATGAAGGGCTATAGTGGATCAGACTAAAGATCTATTTAGATCATCCTTGTGTTTTCTGCACTGAGTAACAAAATAGCTAGAGGGAACTCACTAGGAAGGTGTAAGTGGAAAAGGCCTCTCTTCAGGTAGTGACAGACAGTTGAACAGATGTTCTTGATCTTTATAATAATTTGCCACAAACAAAAATTAATTCCAGCTGTTGGCTATGCAAGTGATTTCTTCTATTAAAAGAAACTGACTATCGGCCCATCTGTGCACTGATGATTATTAACAGCTATTTTTATATCAAAAGGTAAAGAAAAAAAGAAATGTGACTGATTTCCGAAAGGAAATACTTCTTTTTTAAACATGACCATTGTGTGGTATTCCATGGCCAAGATCTGGTTAAAGTTCTATCTTGTCACTTACATGTATCATATCAACATAGCATTCATCCAGATTGTAAAATGCTGGCATGCTAATGCTTTATGTTAAAGGAACAATGGCCCGATTTAAGACTGAGCCTTGGGAAATTCCACTAAGATAAGATTGAAGAAACACATACGTGCCCCCCCCTTCATGATAGAGGTCTATGATGATATATTTACTTTCATAGCCCACTGTAAGAAGAAAATTTAGAATAAATTGTTAATCCTGCGTTGTCCATTTTAAGCAAAGATTGAGTTTCTAAAATGCATATAAACTTAATATTCTGTTTGGTCTTAAGCCTGGGAAATCTGTAAATCAATATCTAGTAGCAATGTCATACTGTTCCAGAAGGCTTAAAAGAAAAATGTAGAAATAAATATCAGGGGATTCTTTTTAATGAGACATTAATCATATCACTTTGGGGTTAATCTCTTGAGCTGCACTGGAGTGGATGAGGTAATATTTGCACATGTTGAGGATAAGATAGAATAGAAATGGATGAGTGGGAGAATGGGATGGTAACATACCGTGAAGATTATGAGCCTGTTGGCTGAAGTCAGTATGAGCTGTGACTGACTAGTAATGTGTGAAAATGCCAGATTAGAATGGTTTTAATAGAGAATGTGATGCCCTTGGTGACTCCAGTTTTGCGTAGACTGTGCTGCAAAGAGGATTGCTTGCAGAAATAGTAAGATAAGTAATTGAGGGTTTGATATAGCGCTGAAAAACACTTATGGAGCCAGCATTTATAGGGGATAAACTTTCAGCTGTGTCTCTATTGATTTACTTAGGAGTGTCAGCGAATGTCCATAGAAGTGAGATGAAGATAAAATGCTGTTTATCTAGTTTGTATGCATCTGGTACTATGTTCTACCATTATAGCGTCATCTGTTATTGAAATTATGGAAGCTGTGTATTTGCTTCAATGCACAGTTTAGGTCTATTAAACGCGCATATCCTAAAATGCCAATTTAATTGATGAGCATTTAGCAAATTGTAGTTCAACCGGATACGTATTTATAATTTGCTTTGGGCTGAGGTCAATATTCAGTGGATGTGCAAAAATAACTGGCAAAAAGGAAGCTTGACTTCGAGATGTGTAGGAGCAAATTCTGTTTTCTTTTTAATGTCATGGCCTTGAAATTGATAATTCATTGGGATGACAGCTACTGCTACTACTGTGTGGCTACTCACTGGTGCGTACCCATTAGGAAGTGTCAAATTTGCTTCGCGGACAAAATATGAAATACCAGGACAGGGGTTATTGGAAGCAGGGACGTGAATGACTTCTCAGATAATATTTCAGAATGTATTCTGACATTTCCTTAGAGTTGTAAAGAAATGATTGGAAAAAAAATTGGCAGGTCCTTTTGGATTAGTGGCATCATTGCTTTGGAGAAAAAGGATTTGAAAAAATATTTTGAGATACATCTGTCTAGTTTAGTTGCAAGAGTGAAAGGCAGACACATAACCACCTGGCATGAACGAACAGATACGAGTCCAGTGCATCCAAATGCTTACCAACAGTGTAAATAACGCTCAGGGTCAACTGCTCTCCCATATTATAAATATGATACTTGAAGCAACATTCCTACTAGACTATATCATATCGGAAGCTGTATCTGATATTTTGTAGAGGACTGAGTGAGAGGTAGCTCATTATCTGCTGAGAGTTTTCTCTTCTCTGGGGACAGAGGACTTGATTCAATAGATGGATGGATTCCAGAAAGCTCTTTGAAGTTCTTGTGGAATTATTCCGCAGCATTTGCCAACTGTCCTGCTGAGGCTCAAGTCTCTGGCTGGAACAAAAAGATGACTCAGACGACCAAACTGCAAAATTGTATCAGGCCCTTGGTGTTCCATCCCAGCTGTGGAATTTCCTTCAAGAGCCCTTAGACCTGCCCTATCATTGCTTGCATTGAGTTATTGAATACATTTCCTCAATGTAGTTTTTAATTGAAACCAAGGGAGAAGCTACATTTGAGCCTTTATGTCCTTAAAGGGTGCCACAGTGCATGTGTGTCTGTATACAGGTAGTCCTTGACTTAAGGCCATTCATTTAGTGACCGAAGTTACATCAGCACTGAAAAAAGTGACAAACGTTCAGCCCTCACACTTATAACTAATGCAGTGTCATATGATCAGAATTTGAGTGCTTAGCAACCAGCAAATATTTGTAATAGTTGCAGTGTCCTAGAGTCATGTGATCGCTATTTGTCCAACGAAAAAAGTCAATGGGGGAAGTAGTTTTGCTTAACATCCATGTGAATCAGTTCACAACCGCAGTGATTTGGATAACAACCATGGGGAGAAAAAAAAAGGTTATAAAATTTGGCATAACTCATTTAACAACTTAGCAATGGAAATGTTTGTCCTACATGTGGTTGTATGTCAATTTGTATTCCTTTTCTCATATCCATTTATTGTTTTGTGGTTGTACAATGGTGCAGATCCAATTCCGGTCTCTACTGTCGTGTGTCAGAGAACAGTGCACACTATTCTGAATGTGGGAATAACAGGCCGAGTTTGAAAGATCAGGTATGCCTTATAATTTGTATTTACAGTTGGATCACACGCCACAAGATGTAAATATAGTGTTACCATAATATCTGTGTCCTTCAATCCTTCTGGCACAATTTCATGTGCCTGTCTCTAAGGCCTTAATATATAGCAGGGGTGTCAAACTCGATTTCATTGAGGGCCACATCAGGGTTGCGTTTGATCTTTGGGGGCTGGGGTGGCGTGGCCAGGGTGGGTGTGATCAGCTTGATGTCACTTGTATCGGGGGGTGCCTGTGGTGGCCTGAGTCAGGGGTGGGTTCTACTTACCTTTACTACCGGTTTGCAACGGGGCCGCGCGCGATCACTTGCTTTGCTTGCGTGCGTGTGCACTCTTCTGCGCATGCGCAGAAGCGTTCTGATGACGTCGGGGTTGGTGGGCGGAGCCTCCTGCTGGTTTTACTACCGGTTCTATTTACTACCGCCTCCTGCAACCCTCTGCCAGTGAAAACGGAGCTCGGGAACCTGTTTTCACCCGTTTTCACTGGCAGAGGCACTGAGGGCTGGTCCCTTGCTGTTTCCAGGGTGGCCCTGTGGGCCAGATCTAAGCACCCTGAGGGCCACATCCAGCCCATGGGCCTTGAGTTTGACACCCCTGATATATAGCAACATTAGTAATCATGAAATATTATGTTGATCTTAGTAAGGTTCTTACTTCTATTGGAATGCAGCGCCAATAGAATCTCTAAGTATCACAAAATTTACCCAAATTATTGCTTAGCTTAATAGCAAATGCCGTTCTCTTTGTGAATGAAAAGCCTGTAAAGGATGAAAAAGACTGCTTAATTATTGTCCTAAGGAATCAGATCTGCCAACAAAAAGTTTCCACAATAAACTTCTGAAGTTATGAATGTAATCATAAGTAGTTTCAGAGTTTTTCATTTTGTTTGTCTTGTAGAAGAAAAGAATCATATGCAAATTATCTACCTTAATTCAATGACATATGTAGGGATTTTCTTAGAAGGCAAATGCTGGCACAGATAAAGGACAAGACTTGTAGCTCAAATAATGCATTAAAAATCCAATTAGAGTAATAGAATCACATCATTGCATGGACTGGGATTATCAACCAATTTTAAGATCAAATTAAAAGGGATAATGCAGATCAGTATAATCAAAATGGTATACCTGAAGGTTTTCTTTTTTCTTTAAAAAAAAGCTTATTCAAAGTATATGTTTAAGGATGCATTTTCATCTGCATTCCCCTGACTGATGGGAAGTTTCAGGAGTGCCAGAATTTATTAAAAATGTAGTTTACTTGAAGGGAGATTACTGGAGACTGGTGGCATTTCTTAAATATGTCAGCTATTTATACAGTATATACATACAGGACCCCTATTCAGTTTCATGTTCTACAGATACTCTAAGTACAGGTAGTCCTCGACTTGCAAGAGTTCGTTTAGTGACCATTCAAAGTTACCACGGCACTGATAAAAATGATTTATATCCGTTTTTCACAGTTATGACCTTTCCAATATCCCTATGAGCATGGGATCAATGCTTGGCAGATGCTTGGCAACTGGTTCATACTTACGACCGTTGCTCTAACTCAAGGTTATGTGATCACCTTTTGCGACCTTCTGGCAAGCAAAGTCAATGGGGAAGCCAGATTCACTTAACAACCCGGGTTATCAACTGCAGTCATTCACTTGGGCAAGAAAGGTTGTAAAATGGGGCAAAATTCACTTAACAAATATCTAACAGAAATTTGGGGCTCAATTGTGGTCATAAATTAAGGACTACCTGCAGTCAACGAGATTAGCTCTTATGAGTTTGGGAAAAACTCACTTCTCTGATCATCAGAGCCTACCTGACAACCCTTTTCCAGCTTTTGCAAATCTATTAACAGTCTTTTAATTCTTTTGTCGCAGGTTTTTGATGCTTCTTTATCAGGCACGATCTCAGGATATACGAGTTAATGCCCTACTCTGAGGATTCTGATTCAAGAATGACAGAATTGTGGTATTAGTTTAGCAACCTTCCTACCAGGGGTGAAATGCTACCGGTTCGGACTGGTTCGGGTGAACCGGTAGTAAAAAATGCTACCAGTTCAGGTGAACCGATATTTCCGATGATCATCTGGGCGACAATCAGCTGTGACACACAATTTATATTAGCTAAAATTGTTGGATTTTCTACTTTCTAGCTAATCTAAATTATGTGGCACAGCGGATTCCCCCCCCCCCGCTGTTCTACTTACCTTTGCAGACTCGGAAGGCTTCAAAATGTTCCCTTTTTAGTGCTGTGCAGGTGCGCCTCAGGTACGCATGCATGCGCAAAGCACACACTCGGTAGCAGACTCACAGAACCGGTAGCAGACTTCAGAAGATTTCACTCCTGCTTCCAACACTTTTTAAGTCTGCAGTACTAAGCAGGGTTACCAAGGAATAAACCTCACTGCAATCAATTTAACACATGAGTAAACAAGGCCAAATCAATGAGATTTAAAAATGCCTCCCATATGGCAATAAATCATTCCCATTCCTGCCTATACTGTAGGTTCAGAAAGAAGTGCAACCGTTACATGGAATTTCTATTATCACCTAATAAATTCAAACTTCTGAATTCAAACTGTTGAATTCAAAATTCAAAACAATACCTAGGATTGATTGACTGGTTTGATTGATAGATGATGGTGTATCTAATTCTCCCCCAGAGCAATAAGAACACACCATTATTTAGGATAAGGTCTGATTCTTAACAGGAGAATCACTGAACACGAGCAAATTATATGCTATTTTCCTTTCTACAAGCAACTAATAAAAAAAAAATCTAGAACACAATATACTCAAAAGTAAAGCCAATCAGAATCTGACTTTGTTTCTAATATGTGTGCATGAAATTGCAGTCTGAACGCCAATCCACATTTAGTAGTGACAGAGGAATTGCTTATTTGTAGTGGGTATGAAATGGCATAATCTTATATAATGACCCTTTTCTGGGCTTCATGATTCCATATTTTAATGTACTGCTAGTAACCTATGGTAAACAAATGTTTAGGCTGATGAAGTCATTTCCCAAAATGTGCTGGCTGCAGATAAGCTCGTCTGCTTTAATGAAAAATGCTCATTCATTCCTGTCACAGTATGTTCACAGACTGGAATAGACATGGCAACAGGTCAGCCAATGGGGACTGTTTGGAAACTGAAACATAATATTTGTTTATATGGGACCATAAGAGACAGTTTGGAGTCTGGGCATGGCTTAGACTTTCTGAACTGTATATAAGAGTTGGTTTGGCCTCTGTATCTCTCTACCCTGTAATGACTTGCTTCTCTGAATATTGCTTCTGTGTTCCTGATATTGTATGCTGAATTCTCCTGTATGGTACTCAGTGGTGGGTTGCCCCCGGTTCACACTGGTTCTATAGAACCGATAGTAAAATCGGCGGGAGGCTCCGCCCACCGACCCTGACGTCACCAAAATGCTTTTGCGCATGCGCGGGCGGCCCCACTGTGAACCGGTAGTAAAGGTAAGTAGAACCCACCCCTGATGGTACTGTATATAAAGAAGTTTCTTATGTAATTTGAATCCTGCTGAAGTTCATTTAATTGTGCCTGATTGTGTGTGCTGCCACAAACTCTGACAATTCCACAGATCAAAAGGATGTGAGATCTGGTTTAGAAATAGCTCTTTTCGCTTCTCCACATAGCTTGTCCCTCCGTGTAGCAAAGTGGGATCTCCTACTATTTTACTGTGCTATCCTACCACCTCTTACCTGTTTTTGCATAAGCAGGAGATTAGGGAACGCTATTCTGCATTTAAGTACAGCTCTACCACAAGAACACGAAACCTGTGCTTCCAAATAGTTTGAAAAAGAGATGGATAGACCATGTGATGAAACTCTTCCTACCTGCAGTGAGGGTGGGAATTCTCAGGATTTTTGCTGGCTATAGCAGGGTGCCAATATTTCCTCCGCTGGGTCTCCAATCACATGGGTTAGCTCCAGTGGTGGGATCCTCCCGGCTTAACAACCGGTTCGGTGATCGTGTGTTTTGAGCGTGCTTGCTTCGCACGCACCCACGCCTAACATGTGCTGTGCGCACGTGCTTAGTTTCAACAAATCTTCACTTCCGGGTTTCTTCGGAGGAGTAACACAGCTGATTCGCGTGGCAATTGGCTCTGCTGCACGAATCAGCTGAGGAAATAAAGATAGGAAAATAGTGCAGGTGGCTGGGTGGGCCCATCTGATCGTTGAGGCTAACCAGTTCGCTCCCAGCTGATCCTCGGAGCCAAGGGTTTGCCCAAACCAGTCCGAACCGGTAGAATCCCACCACTGGTTAGCTCCATGACATTGGAGACTTGACTGTGTGTATGGGGGAAATAGCCCTTTCTCCTTATTTCTCCTGTTATCAGGAATCCAGTCCAGGGGTGAAATCCAGCAGGTTCTGACAGGTTCTGGAGAACTAGTAGCAGAAATTTTGAGTAGTTCAGAGAACTGGCAAATACCACCTCTGGCTGGCCCCAGAGTGGGGTGGGAATGGAGATTTTGCAGTATCCTTCCCCTGCCACGCCCACCAAGCCACACCCACAGAACCGGTAGTAAAAAAATTTGGATTTCACCACTGATCCAGTCCCATGGATCAGCTGGCAATTGGAACATTGGTGAGGAAAGAGCCTGCTTCTACATCATTTGGTCTTCTGAAAGAGCAGTTCAGAAAGGTGGGAGCAGTTCTTTTGTTACCCATGTCTGATCCATGTTTTATAGGTTTGGAAACCCAGTATGTCCAGGGGAAGAGCCAAGCTTGCTGCTAAAAGCAGAACAATCTTCTGTTCAGCACAAGTGTTGAACAGGGTTTATAAATCATTTGTAAGTCAAGATTTGCATCAGACAAAGGAAGCAAACATTACTTCTAAACTGAAACAAACAACAGACGAATGTAGGACGTTCCCGCAATGGGATGAGGATGAGACAAAGATGACATAATGAAAATCATTAATGAGACATCTTCATGCCCCAGATGGTGGGCCACGAGGATGAGCCCAGTCTCACATTGCAAGTATTTTGAGTGTAAAATATAAACTGGGATTAATATTATTTTCTGATTTTGCTGTTAGCATTTTTATATATGAGAGGACGGTGAGGAGTAAAAAGAGGGGGAAGAATAAACCAAATTACATGTAATCATTCAACTAGGAAAATAGCATCATTTGTGTAGGTATCTATTCAGCTGGAGATCAGGAGAAGTCACATGTCCATATCTGTCTTAAATTCCTTGCCAGTCTTTGAAAAAAAGTTTTATTCCCCTAAACTGCAAAAAATAAAAATAAAAAATTATAATTTTATAATTTTATAATATAAAGCTTTAACAATCTTCTACCCTACTTTTAACCAACAATTAGTTTTAGAAAATAGCCCTGGCTATTGCCTGGAATCACATGTGATTTCTATTCAAGGAAGACAAAATCTTATTCAAACCAGATCTTTAAAGCTCAACACAAAACTTAAAAGAATGACTCTGAAGTAGTCTCTATCCTTCATTTTCTAAAAATGAAACAAACATGCTCGTATTTATTTTGGGGAAAAAAGTTCCCCTTCTTTTTTTTTTGTCTGCCATCTGGAAATGGAAAGTTGAGCCTGGGCATGCCTTCGTTCTAAATATCATAATTCATTTCATCTTTACGAATCTACTGTCTCTCCACCAGTAATCCACTGTCATTTTGTAGTTCTACTTTGGTGCTTGCTGATTTTTATTATAACTTATTAACAAAACTATGTACCCAGGAGAGCATGCTAAAATGCAACATACACTGATTTTAGATATTCATATTCATTCTCCAAAATCAATACAAGAGAAAGAGATCATTATGTTAAAAAAAAAACATGGGTTGTATTTATGGAGTATCAAAAATCTGTTTTGGTTTCTTCTGCACAGCAAGCCTAAAAACATAGTTCCTGTTCTTTTACTATATATTTTACAATCAAAGAAAGGGGAAATATATAATGTATAGACCTGAGGGGAGGGAGGGGGGAATGACACTGGAAAAAAAAGTGACATTAGATTTTTCTTATGAAAGAGAAAGAGAATGAATGAATGATTTGGCTGGCTGAAGCATTTCAAGTGTTTTCTCTACAAATGCTACCATTAGGCTACACATGTCCAGACTGGCGCTATAAATGGCAGCAAAGGGGTTTTTCAGCATTAGTTTTCTGCCATGTTCTGGTTATCCAGCTTCGCAGTTCACCTATTACAGCCCTACAGATTGGCAGGTACAAGTACTTTTAGGCAACTTATGTAATATAATTCCTAAACTTCATTCCAAAGACTGGCAAGATTCAGGTAAGGAGCAAACTAGAGCACCCATAAAAGAGTCAACTGAACAAGCTCTTAATGCCATAAATCCAGAGGTGAAATGCTACCGGTTCAGGCGGCAGCGTATGGTTCAATAGCAGCAGCAGCGCATGGTTTGGTGAATCAGTAGCGGCAGCAGCGCGAAGCTCCACCCACCCACCTGGATGTTGTTACTTCCTGGCTTTAACCAGGAAGTAACTTGTTTTTGACCCTCTGCGCATGCACAGAAGGCTTTCAGATGGCAGCATGTCATCAGTGCTGCAAGAGCTGAGCAGAAGCAACAGCTGGGATTCCAACCATCAGTCTGACCCCAGAGGTTCCAGAAAAGCTACAAGCTGTAGTCAAATCCAGAAATTAAGGAATCAGTAGATCATTCTTGATACCAAAGAAAGGCAAATCAATCAATCTTTATTTATTGATTAGCCCTTGGGCCATATCAAAGTGCAGCGCTCCAGAAACAATTATTACAAAAGTTTGGTAGAAACATTTTAAAATGAAATTGGAATAGGAATAAAACACAATTTAAAATAAAATTAGAGTAAAATACGTTCTAGAATGAAATCAGAATAGAATACAATAATTTAAAATACAAATTAAATATGATTAAAATTATATTACAATGTCACCCCTGCATCTACCCAATCAGTCTTAAAACTACTTTAGATCCTTTAGAGCAACTTTATTTATTTATTACCTTAGATTTATATGGCCGTCCATTTCACTGTAGTTACTCTGGGCATCTAACAATAGATAGAGACCCCATAAAAATAAGAACCAAAAACAACCAGAGGGGAGGGGCAGGAAGAATAATTGTTGAAAAGGTTGGAAGTCATTCATATATTCTTCCTTCCTTCCTTCCTTCCTTCCTTCCTTCCTTCCTTCCTTCCTTCCTTTCCTTTCCTTTCCTTTCCTTTCCTTTCTCTTATTTGTCTTTTATTCTTTTGTTCTATAAAAATTCTTAATAAATATAAATTAAAAAAAGAAAACTGCAACTTAGAATGGCAAAAAAACTGGCAAAGACTTAATTAATAATTGAAATGACATGAAATACAAATAGATATATTGTATGCCGATGAAATTAAGAGGAAGGGAAGACTGTGAGAGATCGGAATAAAAGTGGTCTGATTATGGAATGGACTTGATAAATACTTGCAGGAAAGTGAAGGTATAGACTTAATTATGAACAAAAGGGAAAAGTATGTCAGAAATGTGAACTGGAGCCATTTAGATCATTATGAGTGTATATTAAAGTAGGAATCCAGCAGCTGGTTGCTTATTAGACATCAGTGAAAGGTGATATTGGAAGAGTCAGGAATGAATTTGTGGAAAATAATTATGCAACATTCTGAGCTATGCAATCCAGGAGAAAACATATTCCATTCGGTGACATCAATTCAGTGGTGGATTCCATCTGGTTCGGCCCGGTTCTCCTGAGCCGGTAGCAGTGACGATATAACGTCACCAAACCGGTTCTGCCCCCCTGCGTCCCCCCCGCCCCCCGCGTTATTCTTAGCTTTTATTTGGCCCCACCCCCAATCTATTGCTGCCTCCTGAGTCCCAGCTGATGGCTAGAGGGAAAAAAAACTGTTTAACTCTTGCCACAGGGCTTCAAAGGGCCGCCCTACAACTGATCAGTGTTAAAAGAAAACAAATGAGTAGATCGGTGCCTGCAAAAATATATGAGTAGATCAGTGCCTGCAAAAATAAATGGGTAAACCAGTGCCTGCAAAAAATAAATGGGTAGATGGGTACAGCTCTGCAAGCAGTTAAAAGCCTGGTAGACCAGTACCTCTGTTAAATCCCATCAAGCCGTGCCCACAAAATAAGCCACGCCCACAGAACCGGTGGTAAAAAAAATTAGAACCCACCCCTGCATCAATTGATGAGAAGCAATAAAACAAGCCTATAGAAAAAGTAATTCAGCCATTTGGGTAAGGTGACCAGACGTCCCGCTTTTGGCGGGACAGTCCCGCTTTTGAGCAATTTGTCCCGCGTCCCGCGGCGTTTCAAAAAAGTCCCGATTTTTCTTGAGCCCCAGCTGATGGCTAGAAGAAAAAAAAACTGTTTAAACTCTTGCCCGGGGCTTCAAAGGGCCGCCCTACAGGCAATCAGTGTAAAGCAGTTTTTTTTTCCCCTAGCTAAGCTTCAGAAACGAAACCGAAACCAGGGTCTTTGGTGCAGCGTGACAAAATGAGGCAGAGAGAGATTTATTTTTATTTTTATTTTTCCTCCCCAAAAAAGGTAGGTGAAAAACTGCAAACAATGGGAAATTTAGGAGGAGAGTTCAAGATTTTAAAACACAAAGGAAAAAAAGCTGTATTTAACTAGGGAATTGTAATAATTGAGATACTATTAATTGTATATTGTGTTGAAAGCAGAAATGGTTAAGTTGTGGTTCGGAGGAATATATGGGAGAAATTATTTGGTTTATTATTATTGGTAAATATAATTAATTGATTTGTAAGAAATTGGATTGCATGGAAATAATTGGAATATTCATGTTCATATTGATTAATATACAAAAAAGATAGTTTTATAACTAATTGATTTATATTAAAATGTTGAATTTGTATTAAACAACTGTATTACATAATTACATAATTAAACAATGTGAGGATGGATATAAAAATAGATGACAATGGGAAGGGGTATAATATAGAATAGAAGGGAAAAATTGAATTTGATTAAGATTAGAGATGAGGATGAAGGGTAATATTGGTTTTTTTAAAAAATAGATGAGGAATAAATATGGCAAAAAGGAAATATAGAAATTGTAAATTTAATTGAAATGACTAAACGCTGTTTAAATTTGTGAACCAGCCAAATATTCTGTTCAAAGAAAATACATTGTATGTTTGTATGTGTGTTTCTAATTATTGCTATTTATTCATATTTGTTCTCTTTTATTCTTTAAAGTTTAACAATTCATTCTTTATCTTAATATCTTTATATTTGCTTGGGGTTGGCTTTCTTCCCTTTCATCTTTTTTATTGTACAGCAATCTTTCTCCTCAAACCTACCACCTCTCTCTTTTCTTTCCTTCTTACTTTCTCTTCCCCCCACCCTCTTTTTCTCCTCCCTACTTCCTCTTTCTTTCTCCTTCTCCTCCTCTCTTCCTCCCTCTCTTACCCTCACTCCTACTCTAATTTCCATTCCTTCATCCCTCTCTATTGCTGTAATCCTTTAATGCATATGGACTACTCAGAGGGCTGAAAAAGTTATTTTTGACTGGTCCTCACACTTTTGACCAGTCCTCGAACTTATGACTGTCCTCACATTTTACATTTTTGCCCTATCTTGTCATCATGGTGAAGAGAAGCAGTTGTGAAATGAGTGACATGGTTGTTAAGAATGCTGCATGGGCATAAATGTGAGGATGGTCATAAGTGTGAGGACCACTCAAAAGTGCGAGGACCTGTCAGAAATGACTTTTTTCAGCTCTCTGGTTAGTCCTTTTGTGCATATGGACTACTCAGAGGGCTGAAAAAGTTATTTTTGACTGGTCCTCACACTTTTGACCAGTCCTCGAACTTACGACTGTCCTCACATTTTACATTTTTGCCCTATCTTGTCACCATGTTGAAGAGAAGCAGTTGTGAAATGAGTGACATGGTTGTTAAGAATGCTGCACGGGCATAAATGTGAGGATGGTCATAAGTGTGAGGACCAGTCAAAAGTGCGAGGACCTGTCAGAAATGACTTTTTTCAGCCCTCTGGTTAGTCCTTTTGTGCATATGGACTACTCAGAGGGCTGAAAAAGTTATATTTGACTGGTCCTCACACTTTTGACCAGTCCTCAAACTTACGACTGTCCTCACATTTTACATTTTTGCCCTATCTTGTCACCTTGTTGAAGAGAAGCAGTTGTGAAATGAGTGACATGGTTGTTAAGAATGCTGCACGGGCATAAATGTGAGGATGGTCATAAGTGTGAGGACCAGTCAAAAGTGTGAGGACCTGTCAGAAATGACTTTTCAGCCCTCTGAGTAGTCCCTATACACATAGCCATGGCCACCCGGTCACATGACCAGGTAGCCACGCCCACCCAGTCACATGGCCTCCAAGCCACGCCCACACAATAAGCCACGCCCACAATGGTGTCCTTCTTACCAATGTTAAAATCTGTTCACCTTACCCTATAGACATAGCCATGGCCACCCGGTCACATGACCAGCTAGCCACACCCACCCAGTCACATGACCAGCTAGCCACGCCCACAAAATAAGCCACGCCCACAATGTCCCTCTTTACCAATGTTAAAATCTGGTCACCTTACATTTGGGGCTCCCAAAGGAAGTAATAATGGTGATTACTCAGTATCAGCTTAGAAATGTATGCTTCAAGCATCAGTAAATGTGTCGAGTCACAGTGGCTCAGTGGCTTAATGAAAACTGGAGGTGGTTCAGTTCCATCGGTTCAAGTCCTAGCACTATGCGGCAGAGTGATCTCCTGTCACTCGCCTCAGCTTCTGTCCATCTAACAGTTTGAAAGCATGTTCTATGCGAGTAGATAAATAGGTACCACTTTTGTGGGGAGAACAGCTGACGGCTCTGATCCTTCCCGGTTGTGGCATCCGCTTGCAAGGCAGCTCCAGGAAGGGAGGAGGCCTTGGATGCTGCTACAGGAAGAACCGTTTGTCTTTTTCTCTGGTGCGAAGGAGCTCATCCTCCTGTGGTGCACCTGGTGCCAGTGTATCCTATTACAGGCTTGGTATCTTGGCAAACCAAACTACTACTTTGCAATAGCATTGTGGTCTCCTGGCTACTGTAGCAATTCCATACAACAACAATAATAGTAGTAAATGTGTTAATTGATATACCTGGAAAAGGAATGAATAAAAAGTGTGATGTTGCTATTTAAAAATTGAATTGCTAAATAATACAAAGATGACCTAAGGTATTGAATGGGACAGACATTTTTTATAACCTCAAGAGAAAACCAAAGGAAATAAAAGAGAATTAAACTGAACAAATTGCAGGAAGAGAAAATATGTAAGAAAAGTTCTGTAAGAAAAAAAAATAATGGGGACTAGATTAGTCCAGCAACAAAATGAATGGAAAGTAGACATAAGAAGAGAGTACTCGGAAGCCATTTGGAACAGAGTAAAAAGAATTTCTCTATGCATTTGTACTAATAGGAAGAATGAGAAAGGATGTTTGAGGCATCATGAGATAAAGTGATGGTGGATGAGAATAAATATATATATGAATGGGAATGATTGCTGAAAAAAATGAGGATGAGGATGAGAGAAAGGTGCTGTATATTGTGTACAGAAAGGATAAATGGTTCCAAGGAATGTAATCAAAGGATTAAGATTAAACAAGGCAGAGCAAATGTCGAGTGATTGATTTGATGGAAACAAAGTATTGTTTTGGAAGAGGATATATAGTAGAGAGCTAAAGAAGTAGCATTCAGAGTGAATTAAATTAAAAATAAAAAACAAGGAAATGATTTGGATTGAAAATGAAGTGACAACATGCTAGAAAGTGTATTTTAAAGATTTGAATGGGAATGATAGTGGCATGTCACAGAGTGGTATTGAAACAAATGTGACAAAGATACGTGTGCAAGAAAAAATGATGAAAAAGGAGGCATAAATGTCAAAAAGTGCTAAGGCGGCTGGAAGAAATGCTGTAACTGAATAGATGTTAAAATATGGGTGTGGTTTGTTTATGGAGTGGATGTGCAGCTTAATTAATGAACACTGAAGACTTTATCCATGCCTGATGTTGGGAAAAATGCTGTCATTGTTCTCCATTGTGAAGCAAACGTAACAAAAGTGAAGGCACAAACTACAGGGGGATTTGTTTTGTTAAGCGTGTCTTGGAAGGTGTTTGGCACAATTCTGATCAAAAGAGCATGGAAGGTACCAGTAAGTAGAAAGAAAGTTTATTATCTATTTGTTGATATAGAGAAAGCATATAATGCAGTGACTAGCCTTGATTTGTGGGTTTTGAATTATTCTTTTTGCTGAACCCTATACTTGGTAGAATCAAAGTTCTTCAAAAAATGTCAAATTCCATATATTGGGACTATGTCTCTTTAACTTCTATTCTTTCCCCTCGGGGCTATATTATATTATAACTTGAAATCAAAAGAGAGCTCTGAGTGAACATAACCAAATTGTGTGAATGAAATACCCTTCACATTTTTTTTAACGATACCAGCACAGAGCAATCTGTATATATCTATTTATAGTTTTCCAGCAAGGTTTGCATATTTTTGTGGACTAAGAGGAACTATTCACTGTGTAGATTTAATTTGTAATCATTTGCTATAGAATTGTGGTACAGAGAAACATTTCATTCAGTTTAAAATGTTGTTTTATGAAAATCAAGCCCCATTAGACTACATATGTTGGTTATATACCATAATCTCTGACCTAATTACCTTGGAGAAAAAGGTAGATCTTATACCTACATGTAGAGACAGTTTTATGGGCAACATCAGTTCTGTAGTGTGCATAAAGTGCATAAAGTGCATAACTGCATTTTAATATCCATCCTACCTGAACTCTGGTAGTAGCAAATACACTAGGTCTACCAGGATCTTTGCCAATCTTTTCTCTCAGGCTGACTTTCTCATTACCTTGGAGAGTTATGTGCATGTGGCTGTATTGGATGCATTGATTCTTGAAATATTCCAAACAAGCTCCAAAATGGTAGTTCCAGATATTTTAATGAGATCGGCACTCCATTTGTTGGGAATATACATACCATTTGTCAAGAGATATCTGAGATTTAAATGGAGGAATAGCCATTTAAATATTCCTTAAAATCCTGAAATGATATATCCACCAAGTACTCATTCTACCCATTCCATATCATGGAAAACCGTGCTTTGATAGAACCACTTTCCAATTTGTTAAAAAAAAGTTTTACATTTCATTAAAAAATAGTTTTCCCTAGCTTTTGGCTTACAAGAAATGAGAGAGAGAGAGAGAGAGAGAGAGAGAGAGATGTGTATATGTATATGTAATGTTTATGTAATTTATATGTATATTTATATGTATATGTATGGACAGCTCTCATGTGGCAGGTTTTCTTCTCTGTTGAGGCATCCCACAATTTTCCAAAGCATACAGTCCCATATATCTACGGGACTGCCTTCTGCCACCAACAGCCTCCCACCGACCAGTTCGCTCCCACAGAGAGGGACTCCTCAGGGTGCCGTCGGCCAAGTTATGTCGGCAGGCGACACCCAGGAGGAGAGCCTTCTCTGTGGTAGCTCCTGCCCTCTGGAATGAATTGCCCCCGGATATTCGTAACATCTCCCACCTCCGGGTTTTTCGCTGTGCCCTCAAGACCCTACTGTTCTGACAAATTGAATGATTTTAAATTGGGTTTTAATTTTGGGTTTTAAAATTCGGCCGAAACTATTTAATGATTTTAATTAATTTTAACTATGATATTGTATATTTGTATATTTGTATTTTAATTCTGGCTGTACATCGCCCTGAGTCCTTCGGGAGATTATTATTAGTTTAAAAATGTCATCATCTTGGAAGGGCAGAAACAAGTTGAGTTACCAATTTTCACACCTAATTCTCTGTAAGGTATCCCAGCAGTGAACATATTATTAACACTGATCATCTGAACAATCATCGGGGGGGAGTTCCTGCAGCAAGATTGCCTGCCTTGTTCCAGTGCTCCCACATGTTCATCTCAAGGCATGGAACAGGTTGGAAGCACTAGTTCATAAAAGATTAACTACAGGGCTCTGACAGGCAAGCAGGCCTCTCCTCTGTGGGATAATATAGGTGAAAGACAAGTAATGGGAGGAGGTGAGACCTTCAAAGGGTCTTGTAACTCAAGTAGGGCTGTATTTCAAAATCCCAGAAGGCAGCAAATGATTATGACAAGCTGTGTTTGGACTACAAGACTGTTCTTGAGGCTTTTGTTTGGTGGAAAGCCTTTGGTGAACATTTCACTTTCAGGTCTAAGTACGCAACAAGACTCTGCTGGGAATTCATCCTCTTTCTCAACTGTGGGAGGGAAAAGCCAAGTCGGTGAATTATCTCCTGGCTTTCTCAAGCCACCTACAGCATAGAGGCAGATCTACAAAAGGGTGCATACCTAGCAGACTTTCAGGGATAGAATAGGGTGGGGAAATACAGTGAAATAAATTAGATTTAGTTAGTTTTCTTTTTCTTTTCTCTTATTTCCTACCTTTAGTTGGTTTGGCTTGTTCACATTCCTTTTCTGTGCTTTGTAGAATGCTGCTTACCCTGAAAGGGAATAGTGTGATCGGTATATACTGTGTACCAGAGGTGGTATTCAGCAGGTTCTGACCAGTTCTGGAGAACCGGTAGCGGAAATTTTGAGTAGTTTGGAGAACTGGTAAATACCACCTCTGATTGGCCCCACCCCCATCTATTCTCTGCCTCCCAAGTCCCAGCTGATCAGGAGGGAATGGGGATTTTGCAGTAACCTTCCCCTGGAGTGGGGAGGGAATGGAGATTTTACAGTATCCTTCCCCTGCCACGCCCACCAAGCCATGCCACGCCCACCAAGCCACACCCACAGAACCGGTAGTAAAAAAATTTGAACCCCACCACTGCTGTGTACAATATGTAGGTTTGTATCTTTATATATAATTCAAGAGTCAAACACATTTAACTTTGAAAATATACAGATATGTGTTTGCTGTTGCTCTGATATTCCCCTTTTGGAGCATTTGCATGTTCTACACATGATATGCTTAAAGGATTTTCATGATGCAAAATATACTCATTAGGAATTTGATGGTTATTGTTTCTCATACTTTTGGAAGTGCAATGTTAAGAGAATAAAGTTACACTTCCTTATGCAGGACTGATGTTATATTAACTGAAATGTTTGCAAAATTTGTTTGGAGTTGTTGAAGATTTTCACTAACACTAGTGAATAATAACAATGAACTGAATATTAACGCAAAATAGAGTCAAGGCACTTCATTAGCATTCAAAGGAAGGTAATAAGCAAGGAACACACAAGGCAGAACTGAAATCTGAACCCCAACGCATAAAAGATTCACAGAGCTATATTCTGGCAAAATTCCAATTGACAAAAGAAAATGGAAATACAGTTTAAAAAATTTAAAACTGACAGAAGGCAAACTTTTTCTCTCTCTTTCCGTGATGATCTACACAAATCTTTCTTTTTTTAAATCAAATCATGCTCTCTCCATGCCAACTAATTCAAAGAGTGAACTGTGTATCCTCTCTCTCTAATACGTTCCCCACCTGCATCTAAATATTTATTTATTTATTAAATTTAAATGCTGCCATCTTGTGGTTCAAGGTGACTCTGGGCCATCATGAAATGAACGTGCTGGAGTTATTGTTTTATCTCACAGTGTTGCCTTCTTCTCTTCCCAGCCCAACTTCAGAGAGCTCTTAAGTTGTCCTTAGCTGTTTTCATTCTCAACTAGTTTCCTTAAGCAGGTAACAAGTCATGGCGGTATCACTATGAGTACACTATGACCAGTGGTGGGTTGCTACCGGTTCGCACCGGTTCGGCCGAACTGATAGTGGCGACAGCGGGAGGCTCCACCCTCCCACCCACCCGGATGCTTCTGTGCATGTGCAGAAGTGTCGTGCACACGCACCCATGAGCGAACTGGTACCAACGGGTTTTGAAACACGCCCCTGGCTATGACATGTCTCAATGATCATTTTGGTGCTCAAATGATTCTTCAACAGTGCCTGATCCCTAAAATCAACCCGGTACCTTTTGATTACATTTGTCTTACAGTTAACATTGTGTTTCGGGCAGTGATAGAATCTTCTTATTTCAGCCTTTTTCTTATACTGCCAGGTCTATGAGCTAATCGCCATTTTAGAGACCTGGATTAAGCAGCTAACTCATACTGGTTGTAAGAGTATAGTATAGTATAGTGTAGTGTAGTGTAGTGTAGTGTAGTGTAGTGTAGTGTAGTGTAGTGTAGTGTAGTGTAGTGTAGTGTAGTATAGTATAGTATAGTATAGTATAGTATAGTATAGTATAGTATAGTATAGCATAGCATAGCATAGCATAGCATAGCATAGCATAGTATAGTATAGTATAGTATAGCCTTTATTGTCATTGTACATTGTACATCATGTATACAATGAAATTGGTTACATAATTAAAAGGGAGGCAGAGAGCCAGCTGTCTTTTTGCAAACTTGCGTTTACACTTGTAGCCAATATCTGGACTACTTTTCAACATGGGTTTATTGTTCTTTTAGAAAACTGCTAAACCATGTTCAATAAGCCTGGCCAGGTGGCTCAGTGGCTAAGATGCTGAGCTTGTCGATCAGAAAGGTCGGCAGTTTGGCGGTTCGAATCCGTAGTATAGGTCTCCTGCGTGAGCAGGGGGTTGGACTAGATGACCTCCAAGGTCCCTTCCAACTCTGTTACTGTTACTGTTATAAACCAAGGAATTGAATTTTTCCAGAAAACCATTCCATCCGTGTTCAGAGGCAATATCTGACAGTGGAAATTGGCTCAGTAATTTACAAAAAAAACCAAAAAAACCTCTTGCCATCTCTCTCAGGCTGGAGAGCTGATCTGTAGGTTAGGAGAAGTAGCAAGCAAAGGGGGTTGGTGTGTCCTGGCAGTCGGCTAATCCCTGAGGCCTAGCCACCAAGCAATCCAAGGTTATAATCTGAAGACACAAAACCTAAACTTTATTAGACTTGTCATAGAATATTGGAATAATATTTGGCTTAAGAATTGAGAGGAATATCAGTGTGATAAAGTGTTTTGTACTGCAGGAAGTTCGCGTCTGAAAATTATGCTAATCCAAGGCATTTTGTTGGTTTAGATAGGCAATTGTATGACATACAAAACAACTTTTAAAAAGTGTCATCACAAAGGAAGAGGTATGGCCTTTTCACTGCATTAAGTTAATTTGTGAAGCAAGTCACAGGCCATCATTCTTGTGTAATAGGCACCATGGGCACAATAAACTAGTTAACATCCAGTTGATAACGGCTGGAAAATATTCTCCCTGCATGCAGATGTGTGCACAGAATCTTCTGTTCACAATTTCTTCTCTAATCCCTCTCTTTAATCATACATCTGTAACTCAAGATAACACAACGTGCATCTAATAACGCAAAGTGATACCATCATAAATTGGTTTTTCCCTTAACTACTGTGATATTCCCTAATCTGGTTGACACATAACAATAAACTATTGTGCGGTTGGTTGGTTTTGGCCTAGCATAATGAAAAAAGCTCATCCTGAATAAGAAAGATTAGGTGTCAAGTTGGCTCAGACTCTGGATGTTGTGAGCCTGCAAAACTCCAAGTATTCTCTGGTAAATAAATATAAAGCATTGGTAGCGAGGCACATTCCCTGAATCAAGGATTGTATCTATCATAAGACTTCGATTCCGCAGAAAGCCATAAAGCTTGCAGAATACTTACAATCACACACATGCACACACCCACACTGAGAAACACATTTTCAGGGATACCGAAAAAAAAAAACATCTTGTTTTCTTGCTTGATATTTCAGTAAAAGGTGCTTCTTACATAGCTCAAGTTACTTGCTTTAGTTAGGGGTGGGTTCTAAATATTTTTACTACCGGTTCTGTGGGCGTGGCTTATTTTGTGGGTGTAGCTTGATGGTCATGTGACAATTCTTTAGGATTTAGCAGAGGTACTGGTCTACCAGGCTTTTAACTGCTTGCAGAGCTATACCGGTCTACCCATTTATTTTTGCAGGCACTGGTCCACCCATTTATTTTTGCAGGCACTGGTCTACCCATTTATTTTTGCAGGTACTGGTCTACTCATTTGTTTTTGGAGGCACCAGTCTAACACCAAACTGCCTTTTACCACTGATCAGCTGTAGGGCAGTCCTTTGAAGCCCAACGGCAAGAGTTTAAACAGTTTTTTTCCTTATAGCCCATCAGCTGGGACTCAGGAGGCAGCAATAGATTGGGGGTGGGGCCAAATAAAAGGTAAGAATAATGTGGGGGGTGAGCGGGGTGGAGTGGGTGGGGCAGAACCGGTTCGGTGACATCATATCATCACCACTACTGGCTCGGCGGAACTGGGAGGAACCCACCACTGGCTTTAATACATCTAAAGTTACAGTATAATTTAATACTATCACAGTTACAATTTGACTCTGCAGCTTCAAGACATATTTTACTAATTCAACTAGCTGATTTATCTCTTTACTGATTGATTAGGTTCTAAGATTTGAGGTTGGATTATACAGGAAATACTCCACAAAAACATATCAACATGCCCATAGATCTTTTGTATTATGGAAAATTTGATTTTGGTTAGGATTAAGATACAAATGCAGACCCTGGGTGTCATTTTTCTATCAGTTGCTCTGTAATTTCCTCCATGATTTTTTTTTTATGTGTTTCTCAGCAATGCTGTAATACAGTAGCACTGTATTTCCATTAAACGTTAGGCATGTATGAATAAATAGATAATTCCAATAAAATGCATTTAAATCCTAAAAGCAAATACTCCTTGACCACAATTGAGCTCAAAATTTCTGTTGCTAAGTGAGACATTTGTTAAATGAATTTTGCCCCAGAAAATAGCAATAGCAATAGCACTTAGACTTATATGCCGCCTCACAGTGCTTTACAGCCTTCTCTAAGCAGTTTACAGAGTCATCATATTGCCCCCCAACAATCTGGGTCCTCATTTTACCAACTTTGGAAGGAATGAAGGCTGAGTCAACTTTGAGCCTGTCAAACTGCTGATAGCTAGCAGTCAGCAGAAATAGCCTGCAGTACTGCATTCTAACCACTGCGCCAAAAGACTAGACTTTAGTTTCCTTGCAAAGGTGTGAAGCTTATTATTGCTCCGTATTAAGATTTTGTTGCATGTCATCAAATCCATAGCTAAAGAAATAGACACTGCATCAAATCTACCAAATTCTCTCCTTGCAAGGAATCCCTTCCAAACTGGAGCCTTCATTAAATTAAATACGCTATGCTTGCTGCGTAGGCTTCGATATGGCAGGAAAATCATTAATACTGTGATACAATTTGCATTAACCTTTGCCAAAATTTGAGGGAAACTTAAAATATTCTTGGTCATATATTGGGGTCAATATATGATCAGCTTGTTCAAAACCTGTTAGATCTTCTCTGGAGGTTTGAAGCAATGCAACAGAGAGTTTTCCAGTTCACAGTTGCTTCTAAGTGCGCATAGGACACATAGTGAGGCATAGAGTGCTCTTTGTTTCAAAAGCACGAGTGCAAGACACCCACAACCTAAGTGCAAAAGTGGAAGGTGTTAGAAAGGTCGCATGCTTTTTCACTTCCAATAGCACTGAAGATTTAGTGATTGTGTTTAGTGTTTGTTTAGTGTTTTATTCGATTTGTATACCGCCCTACTCCCGAAGGACTCAGGGCGGTGAACAGCCAAGCAATAAGATACATAAATACAAAAATTTAAAAAACCAGTTAAAATCGAATTAAATCATTTTTTGGCCCAGACAAATTAAAACACCCCAATAATTTAAGAACAGATTTAAAATTTATGTATTAAAGGAGGGAGGAGATTAGGCCAAGCCTGCTTGATGGAATAAAAGAGTCTTCACAGCGCGGCGGAAGGTGCGCAGATCCGGGATCCTCCGTATCTCTGGGGGGAGCTCATTCCAGACGGTAGGTGCCCCCACAGAGAAGGCTCTCCCCCTAGGGGTCGCCAGCCGACATTGTTTGGCTGACGGCACCCGGAGGAGCCCCTCTCTATGAGAGCGTACTGGCCGGTGGGAGGCTATTGGTGGTAGTAGGCGGTCCCGTAAATAACCAGGTCCTAAGCCATGGAGCGCTTTAAAGGTGGTAACCAAAACCTTGAAGCGCACCCGGAAGACCACCGGGAGCCAGTGCAGCTCGCGCAGGGGAGGTGTCACATGGGAGCGCCATGACGCTCCCATTACCACCCGCGCGGCCGCACTCTGCGCCAGTTGGAGCCTCCGGGTGCTCCTCAAGGGGAGCCCCATGTAGAGAGCATTACAATAGTCCAGGCGGGAGGTGACGAGGGCATGAGTGACTGTGCGTAACGAGTCCCGATCCAGAAAGGGACGCAACTGGCGAATCAGGCGAACCTGATAAAAAATCCTCCCGGTCACGGCCGTCAAGTGCTCTTCTAAAGACAGCCGTGAATCCAGGAGGACGCCCAAGTTGCGAGCTCTCTCCGTGGGGGCCAGTGATTCGCCCCCAATAGTCAGAGATGGCGTCAACTGACTATACCGGGACGTCGGAAACCACAGCCACTCGGTCTTGGATGGGTTGAGCCTGAGCCTGTTCCTCCCCATCCAGATCCGTACAGCCTCCAGGCACCGGGACATCACTTCAAGGGCATCGTTGGGGTGATCCGGGGTGGAGATGTACAGCTGGGTGTCGTCAGCGTACTGATGGTACTCCACCCCGAAACCACGGATGATCTCGCCCAGCGGCTTCACATAAATGTTGAACAGGAGAGGCGAGAGGACCGACCCTTGCGGCACCCCACATATGAGGGGCCTCGGGGTCGACCTCTGTCCCCCTGTCAACACAGACTGCGACCGGTCAGAGAGAAAGGAGGAGAACCACCATAACACAGTGCCTCCCACTCCTAACTCTTCCAACCGGTGCAGCATGATACCATGGTCGATGGTATCAAAAGCCGCTGAGAGATCTAACAGGACCAGGACAGAGGAGCACCCCCTGTCCCAAGCCCTCCAGAGATCATCAACCAACGCGACCAATGCTGTTTCCGTGCTGTACCCGGGCCTGAAACCCGACTGGAACGGATCCAGATATGTTGTTTCATCCAGGTGCTGGGGGAACTGTTTCGCGACCACACTCTCAACAACCTTCGCCACAAAACGAAGGTTGGAGACCGGACGATAATTTACCAACATTGCCGGGTCCAGGGATGGCTTCTTGAGGAGAGGCCTCACCACCGCCTCTTTCAAGGCGGCAGGAAAGACACCCTCACCCAACGAAGCATTTATAATCCCCTGGAACCAGCCTCGTGACACCTCCCGAGAAGCCAGCACTAACCAGGAGGGACACGGGTCCAATAAACAAGTGGTCGCGTTCAGTCTACCCAGAATCCTGTCCACATCCTCAGGGGTCACAGGATCAAACTCATCCCAGATAACATTCTCAAGACCTGCCCCTGTCCCTCCTCCTGAGACTACCCAGTCGGAGTCCAGATCTTCCCGAATCTGAGTGATTTTGTCATACAGATATTGAACAAAATCCTCGGCTCTACCCTCCAAGGGGTCCTCCCGCGCTTCCTGATTGATTTAGTTTGTTCGGATTTAGCCCAAGACTGAGTCTGAATTGTCATTTCTTTTTTTGTGAGTAATTGTATGTACAGTAATTTCTTTTTTTAAAAGAAGCAATCATTCTGCAAATTTCAGAGATATGGGGGGGAGAAATAGATATGAAAACATTCCAAACCTGTTGTTTCTTTAGTCCTTTCTGCATCTTTTAATTAATTATACATGTCTAGATCAGGGGTGAAGTCTACTTACCTTCCTTAAATTCGGAAGTGCATGCGCCGCGCAAAACCTTCTGCGCATGCGAAGAGGGTAAAAAACACATTACTTCCTGGTTAAAACCAGGAAGAAACGACACCCAGGTGGGTGGGCGGAGCCTCGCGCCACCATCACTACCGGTTCTCCGAACCACCTGTCACAATCGCTACTGGATCGCCCAACCACCGGCCAAGATCGCTACTGGATTGGGCGATGTGGTCCGATCTGGGAGCATTTCACCCACGTATTGAACACTGCAAAGTCTGTACAGCTAGTCCTTGATTTACAACAATTTGTTTAATGACATCCGAAGTTACAATGGCACTGAAAAAAGTGACTTATGAGTGGTTTTCATACTTAGGACTGTGGCAGCATCCCCATGGTCATGTGATCAAAATTCAGATGCTTAACAACTGTTTCATATTTATGACGGTTAGACTGTCCCAGGGTCATGTAATCAACTTTTGCAATCTTCTTACAAGCAAAGTCAATGGGAAAGCCCAATTCACTTAACAACCACATTCCTAACTTAACAACTGCAGTGATTCATGTAATAACTGTGGCAAAAGAGGTTGTAAAATAGGGCAAAACTCAACAACTACCTTGCTTAGCAACAGAAATGAATGTGAGAAATGTGAAAGGTAGATCAGAGATTTCCTTTGGCTGCTTCATAATATGTATTGTAATGGATGACCTTTTATTAAGCAATAAGCATTTCTTCAATGCAAATTTTAAATTTTAAATTTCAGGTTGTTTTGGATTTAGTTAACACGAAGGCTAGCACGATGGTACTGCTTAATGTTCTTCTTTTCAACTGATTTTTAGATTCATGTAGCTGGAGGTGTCGAGAGAGGGAATTTAGAAGGGTGCCTTAATTGCCCGCTTTAAATGATTATCCACATACTATGCATAATACTCAGTGGCTAAGATGCTGAGCTTGTCGACCAGAAGGTCGGCAGTTCAGCGGTTCGAATCCCTAGCGCTGTGTGACGGAGTGAGCTCCCGTTACTTGTCCCAGCTTCTGCCAACCTAGCAGTTCGAAAGCACATAAAAAATGCAAGTAGAAAAATAGGGACCACTTTGGTGGGAAGATAACAGCGCTCCGTGCGCCTTCGGGATTTAGTCATGCCGGCCACATGACCATGGAGACGTCTTCAGATAGCACTGGCTCTTTGGTTTAGAATGGAGATGAGCACCCCCCCCCATAAGCCAGGAACGACTAGCACGCATGTGCGGGGAAACCTTTATCTTTACCAATACATAATACTAGCAAACCAATGCAATAGCTAGTTGAACTAAAAATGTTGGTATCCAGCCAGATCTACTATTAAAAGATGCCCAAATTATAATCTTATGAATTAATGCAGCAACAATAATGCATTTAAACTGGGATCAGTAATACTTTTATTTTATTTTTTTCATTTTCAGTTGCGTGGGGTTTTCAAGTATCTAAGTCCTACAAGTTTATTGTAGTAATCTGAGATCTTAAAAAATATTTAACATATTCTAAAATACGCTGTAAATTAACAGATTAAGGCAGAATTTCACAGCAAAGGTCTCCTACTAATTTAAAGTCCTCACCTGTCCCCTCTGCTTAGTTTCGTTTAGCATCAAATTTTCCAAGTGCTTTTTGTATTTAAGAGAAAAAAAATTTTTTGGCCAAGACAATTTTGTTGCAGAATAAAACAGCAAATGGGCCAAGACCGAGACCCATCTTCCAGAAGAGAAGGATGGGGATAATGAGATGCACATGGAACATGGATGTCTGCATTGCACATGTCCTCATCCTCATCCAGATGTTTTGACTTTACTGACAAAACAATTCCACAGAAACCGTACATGATTCTTAGGGATTGGAAAGATGATAGAGGAGCAGTGAAGTCAGAAAGACTATTTGCTTCTTAAGAACATAAAATATTAATACAAACAGGAAACCCACAATACCTTGGTGTGGAATAGGAGAATCTATGCCCAAATGTAGGAGGGGAAGGGAAGAGGGAATTTATATTGAAGTCATTGAGTTTTTACAAACAGACGAAGAATTGTCATCCTTTGTTTTTAAAGGCATACATAAATTTGCAGACCTTTGCATTCTTTTATGTCTGTGAAAGATTAAAAGTTTACAAAGGTAAACTTTACCGATTAGCATTTTCCAAGACTACTAGCAGTAACACATTGTGTAGTTCCATGCTTTCTTTCAGAAGGATTTACCACATTTTTTTCAGAATACAAATAAAGGAGGGAGTCGAATACAAATTTTCCGTAGGAACAGGTGCATGATCTTGGTGGGCTTCATTGTTGTTGTTGTTAGTTGCAAAGTTGTGTCCGACCCATTGCAACCCCATGGACAACATTCCTCCAGGCTTTCCTGTCCTCTACCATCCTCTGGAGTCCATTTAAGCTCACGCCTACTGCTTCAGTGACTCCCTCCAGCCACCTCATTCTCTGTCATCCCGTTCTTCTTTTGCCCTCAATCTTTCCCAGCATTAAGTTCTCCAGTGAGTCCTTCCTTCTCATTAGGTGGCCAAAATATTTCAGTTTCATCTTCAGGATCTGGCCTTCTAAAGAGCAGTCGTGGTTGATCTCCTCTAGGACTGAGTGGTTTGATTGCCTTGCAGTCCAAGGGACTCGCAGAAGTCTTCTCCAGCACTATACTTCAAAGGCCTCAATTCTTTGGCACTCAGCCTTTCTTATGGTCCAACTTTCACAGCCATACATTGCAATTGGGAAAACCATAGGCTTGACTATACGCACTTTTGTTGGCAGGGTGATGTCTCTGCTTTTTAGTATGCTGTCTAGATTTGCCATAGTTTTCCTCCCCAGGAGCAAGGGTCTTTTAATTTATTGGTTGCAATCTCCATCTGCAGTGATCTTGGAGCCCAGGAAAATAAAATCTCTCACTACCTCCATTTCTTCCCATCTATTTGCCAGGAATGGGCTTCATAATGAAGTACAGATAGTCCTGGACTTATGACCACAATTGAGTAAAAAAAAATTGTTCTTAAGTAAGACCGTTGTTAAGTGAGTTTTGTCCATTTAGGATCTTACTCACCACAGTTGTTAAGTGAATCTGGCTTCCCCACTGATTTTGCAGTTAGTAACATGGTTGTTAAGTGAATCTGGCTTCCCTATTTATTTTGCTGGTTAGAAGGTTGCAAAAGGTGATCGTATGACCCCAGGACATGCATCTGTTGATCACGTGGCCATGGGGATGCTGCAGAGGTGAAATGTAAAATTTGTTACTACGGGTTCTGTGGGTGTGGCTTGGTGGGGGGGGCGTAATGTGACTGGGTGGGCGTGGCCAACTTTTTTTTTTAACTTTTCAAAGCATTTTTTCTAATGCTTTGAGAAAAGCCTCTGCCGATCAGGCAACTCAGCTGGGATCGTCAGAGACTTTTCAAAGCATTTTTTAACCACCTCTTCGGCCAAGAGGTTGCAGAAAAAAATGCTTTGAAAAACCTCTGATGAACCCAGGTGAGCCATGCGATCATCAGAGGCTTTTTTTTTTAACTTTTAAGAAAGCATTTCTTCGTCGGAAGAGGTTGTAGAAAAAATGCTTTTAAAAGTAAAAAAAAAAAGCCTCTGATGATTGTGTGGCTCAGCCGGGCATGGTGGGGGGGGGGGCACAGGGATCTTTGCTACAGGTTCTCCGAACCACCCGCCGCCATCGCTACCAGATCGGGCGATCCGGTCCGAACCGGGAGCATTTCACCCCTGGGATGCTGCAATGGTTGTGAGTGTGAAAAACAGTCATACAGTAAATTGCCTTTTTCAGTGCCATTATAACTTTGAATGGTCACTAAATTAACTGTTGTAAATTGAGGACTATCTGTAGACATGCTAGGATTGGATTATAAATCTTTCAGAACATTTGCAGATCAGCAATAAGCCATGAAAAACAACTATACTTGTAGTTGTATGGATAGATAGTGCTTATGTTGCTACTAGTAGAAAATAGAAAGGACAAGAAACAAAACCTAAAAACAACTCTACCTTGATTGAGGCAGCTATAAAGTGAAGTAGAAAAGAACTTTGACAGGTTTTCAGAATTCTGTCACAATCCCCTAATACAAGGGTGGGCAAATGTGGCCCCTTTACAACCTGTGGACTTCAACTCCCAGAATTCCTGAGACAGCCAAGCTCAGGAATTCTGGGAGTTGAAGTCCACAGGTTGTAAAAGGGCCATATTTGCCCACCCCTGCCCTAATATCATTACATTATATTCCAAGTCTGTTATAGTCTTTGTTTTTTAACATTGCTACCTTGAAGCACTGACAAAATGGAATGAAACTGATATACATCAGTCCCTCCAAAAAGTTAATTAAAGTGTCCATTAGAATTGCCTTTTTGAATACTTCCTAATCAACAAAAAGAAGCCAACACTCCCACTAAGATTGTCAGGGCAAACTACTATATATACCTCCCCCTCAACTCCCCCCTCCTTTGAACCAATGATACTTGAGCCTAATAATACAACATCTGCAAGAAAACAATAAAACTCTGAGATTGCCAAAAACCCAGTGATACATTGTTTTTACTGAACTATTCGTTGCTCATTTTATACTTCAGAGAGTATGGGCTATAAAAAAATAAAGCAGATGTATAATTAAATTATGTAAAACATGTATGCATAAACTCCAATTCAGATTAACACATGTTCTGTTTTAATGGCCATCTGTATTCTCAACTGGTTTGTTGAGTCATAAGTCAAAGTTTGCTATATGGTTGCCCACTGAAAAAGCCTTTTAATGATTAAAATGGATTCCCCCCCCCCACTTTTATGATCCTGTAATCCCTTGTATCGGGGTGGAATCGAGGCAACTGAATGGAGTTGTGCATTTACTGGCCGGATGCCCTTCCTGATGCCTATGCGGAGTTTGCAGCAGATATTTTTTCTTTGTGCCCTGATAGAGAAACGTCTGTCACTGCCTAGGATGGGCCTTTTAGCCTCCTGAGTTTGAGGCAGCATCTCTCGTCCACCACACCACTCCCATGATTAAAATGGAATAATAGCAATAGCACCTAGACTTATATACTGCTTTATAGTGCTTTACAGCCCTCTCGCTAAGTGGTTTACAGAGTCAGCATATTGCCCCCAACAATCTGGGTCCTCATTTTACTGACCTCAAAGGATGGAAGGCTGAGTCAACCTTGAGCCAGTCAGAATTGAACTCCTGGCGTGAGCAGTGAGTTAGCTTGAAGTACTTCATTCTAACCACTCCGCTACCATGGCTCATAATGAATGGATAAATAAAATTGCTGCAATTGAAACATGGCTTTGGAACAATGGACATATTTGCTCATAAGCAATATGGTTATTGATCATTTTTTTAAAAAACATTGCAGCATATTTTTATAGATCTTTTGAAACTTTGGAACATTGGACAGCTCTAAAAATATGCTCCAGGTTTTTCTGTCTATTCTGCCTGAGCCAGTCTGCTGTGCCTGAAATTTAAAAACAATCCCCATCTCCACTGCCACTAAATAGCTCATGGCCATGTGTGAGATCTTGATTCCATGGTTTGCAAATTCCTGTTGAAATCTAATATATGCAAAACATGTGCAATTCCAGCCACTGTCAGTAGAGGCACTAGCAACACTGAATTCGATTCCTGTATGGAGAACTGTTCTGTTCTTTCTAAGTGTTAAATTGGGTATAAAGTCTCTGTCTCACACAACTGACAACTCTAGCCAGGATTTTTTTGTAAATTATTTTTGCCAGATGGTGGGGGAAGGGAGAAGAAGAAACCACAACTCATACTTCCTGGAAAATCACACATTTTTATTGCAGAAACATGTCTACTTTATCTTAAATGTGTGAGACCGACTTTATTTATTTTGTGGTGATGGAAAAAAGCAATCTGCACATGCTTCAAGACACTGTAGTTTTATTATAATTCTTACGTATGCAGCAGAGCTGAGACTAGGCTTTGAAAAGACTTTGGGGCTGATCCTTGGGGGGTGGGGATCAACAGCAAGTGAAGCATCGGAGGCTGCACAGAAGTTTTTCATTTTAAATAGAGAACAAGCTGAAGGCAAATGTTGCATTTCAGCTGCAGAACAGAAAGCAATCAGGCTGTGAAAAATTCCTGGAGTGATCAGAAAGGCATATTTCAGCTTCTGTGCTCTGAGAGAAAAAGAAGTCAATTTGCTTCTTAAAAAACAACGACAGATAGTCATAGAATAGCAGAGTTGGAAGGGACCTTGGAGGTCATTGAGTCCAACCCCCTGCTCGAGAAGGATAATCTATACCCGTGAAGGCGAACCTATGGCACAGATGCCACAGGTGGCACGCGGAGCCATATCGGTGGGCATGCGAGCTCAGCTTCGGCACGTATGCGTGCGCCAGCCAGCTGATTCCTTACCAGAAGTCAGGAAACACACTGTTTCCGGCCTCCGGAGAGCCTCTGGAGGGCCTCTGGGGGGCTGGGGAAGGCCGTTTTTGCCCTCCCCAGGCTCCTAGAAAGGCTCTGGAGCCTGGGGAGAGCAAAAAACAGGCCTACCGGGCCCACCATGCCATCATGTGCCAAAAGTGGGGGGAGCACAAGGGGGCAGCGGGGCGCATAGAATTATGGATGTGGGCACGCGTGCGTGTGACCCCACCACACTCCCCCCGCTTTTGGCACGTGATGGCAAAAAGGTTAGCCATCACTGATCTATACCATTTCAGACAAATGGTTGTCCAAGCCACCAGTGATGTGGTACCCACAGCTTCTGAAGGCAAGCCATTCCACTGGGTTGTTTGTTCTCACCGGTAGGAAATTTCTCCTTAGTTCTAGGTTGCTTCTCTCCTTGATTAGTTTCCATCCATCGGTTCTTGTCTTGCCTCCTGTGGCTTTGGAGACTACGTTTGCCCCCCTCATCTCTGTGGCAGCCCCTCAAATATACTGGAACACTGCTATTGTATCTCCCTACTTTTCACTAGACTAGACATACCCAATTCCTGCAACCGTTCTTTATATATATACATCTCCCCAGTTCTGTATAGAAATACATGGCCCAAAGACAAATGAAGGATTTTTGAAGCAGTGGCACCAATTTTCTGAGAAAACCTTTCCAGGAAAAGTCATCAGCATATAGTTCTATATCCTTTATTTTGTTATGTGTTATGCTCATTTTTATACTTTTTTTAGAGGCGGGGGTTTAGATTTAAAGGGGAACTGTATATTCCATCCTGTGTCCTTCGGAGGAACTGTGTGATAAAATATCATTATTTTAAAATAATTTATTATCAGATTGCATACTGCGGTGGGTGACAAACTAGTGTTCTGGATTTGGTAGTTAAGCAGCTTGGGTTCATCTACGTGGAATATTGCCAAATTGACGAACAGTAGAAATGAAGAACAGGTGAAAAGTTTACCAACTACTGTATTTTTCAGAGTATAAGACACATTTTTCCCCCTCTAAAAGAGGGTGAAAATTTGGGTGCATCATATACACTGAATGTAGCCAAAAATGTGAGGCACAGAGGCGGCGATGGTCTGTGGCAATCCCTGCAGCCTGGAACAATTGATTGGGGAGGCTGATCCACCCGCCAATCAGCTGCTCGTGCTGAATGAGACTGCAATAATGTGCTGAAGCTGACCTGGCTGTTCACTATTTGCTGCAAGGATGTGTCAGAATTTGCAGCAGCAATCACATCCAGAAAGCGCACACAAGTAACTGATTCAGCAGGATTCAATAACTTCTCTTTATATATAATATAACACATGAAGTAAATATACAATACCAAAAGCAGGTTTTCCAATGTGGTAGTAAATACAAGCAAAACACAAGCAGAGGAGAGGAGTTTCAGTTTCAGTTTTGAGCAGCAGACTAGTTTACAGCTCAGCACAGACTCAGAGCTGCAGAGCTAAGCCACACCTAGGCTCCAAACTGTCTCCTTGTTGCTCACACAGCAAGTACTGTTTCAGTTTCCAAACACCCTCAACTCTTTCACACACTGACAGGTCACTAGCCAGATGAATACCGATGGATGCTGATAGGCAGAGGCAGAATTTTTTTTTCTTATTTTCCTCCCCAAAAACTAAGGTGTGTCTTATACTCTGAAAAATATGGTATTTTTGCGCACATTTCTTCCTAGCAATGACTACAACATCCATTGATGACAAAACTCATCTCAAAAATTCAAGCCCTAATTCTCTACTCAGGACTAATTATGCTCCAATATTGTGTGATATAAAATTAGCAAACAAATTAAAAACAAAATATTTTTTTAAAAAGGCATAACTATAAGATAATAATTCTGTTTTAATTTGGGGACAAGGCCATATATTCACCTGTCTCTTATTTCTAACAATTCTCAGCAGTATTTCTATTCGCTTTGTTTCTTCCAACAACTAGACATTTAGAGCTGATATTAGTTGGTCAGGAAACCTTTATTGGACCCTCTATGGAGGTTATTTGCATTTGCTGCTGCATATTAGGCTGGTCTGTCTTACTTTAGCACATTTGTTTTTCCTTTTTATTCAATCATGTCTGATTCTTGAAGACTCCCTGGACAAGTCCTTGCAGGTTTTGTTCACAAGGTTTTTGGAAATAGTTTGCCACTGCCTCCTTTCTAAGGCTGAGAAAAAGTTATTGGCCCAAGGTCTGTCATCTGGCTTTGTGCCTAAGGCACAAACTCTTGTTTTCCCTGTTTCTAACCTGATGTCTTAACCATTACACCAAACTGGCTCTCTAGCACACAACTCGCTGTGTCATGTTGCCATCATGTGACATTTCATGACATTTTTATCCTTCGTGGAGCTGGGCTGGGCAAGGGCCTACGCATGACGCATCTGGCCCGCAGGCTGCCAGTTTGACACCTCTGCTCTAGCATATTATAAACTATCTAATAATAGTTCAATAATTCAATCATTCACCCCAATTTCCACCCCTACCAATTGACCCCACACTGCAAATTTACATAACAGAAGAACAGCTTCCTGTGTTTTTGAAAAGCTTTAGAGGATTGGGAAGCTGATTTTGTGAGAGGCTAGGCTGGGGTGTATGTGTATCTCAGTAGACATTAATGAAGCTCCTGATTTATAATCTCATGTGGATTTATGAAAGCACAAGAAAACAATTAAAGGAGAGAACCCATCAGAAAACTTTTCTTCCCCCACAAAACAAATCAAAGGATGCTAACATCACAGGAGGGGACGCTTTTGAATTTCACACTATTAAGCATCGCAGTTGGATCAAATTAATGGATTATCCCTCTCTCTTGTGGAGGAAACTGTTCTCTTATTCTAAAGCAGTCTGGAAATTTTAAGGGCTTTAACAAAGACAAAAGCAATGATCGGTGCTATATTTGCCTTCTGATCTCAACACATTGTAAGAATTCCTGAGGCTGTGCTAGAAACAATCATGTTTTAACCAAACTAAAGTACAGCATTATTGTAAAGTATTAAATACTACGGTATGAGTATTTCCATGAATCAGTTTGTAGGGTGGCTTGACATCAACATTAATCCAAGTTTAGAATGCATCTAATACCAATAAAATTGCTGAATGCCAAAAGAAAAATTGTGGGACAAAAAAAGAGGCCCTTACTGTATCAATCACAAAACCTGGAGTTTTCGTTTAAACATCACAACCAGAGGTGGGTTTCAGCAGATTCTGACCAGTTCTGGAGAACCGGTAGCGGAAATTTTGCGTAGTTCGGAGAACCGGTAAATGCCACCTCTGATTGGCCCTGCCCCCATCTATTCTCTGCCTCAGAGTCCCAGCTGATTGGGAGGAAATGGGGATTTTGCAGTAACCTTCCCTTGCAGTGGGGTGGGAATGGAGATTTTACAATATCCTTCCCCGCCATGCCCACCAAGCCACGTCCATCAAGCTATGCCACGCCCACCAAGCCATACCCACAAAACTGATAATAAAAATTTTTGAAACCCACCACTGATCACAACCCAAGTTTCATTCCATATGCATGTTCATGTGCTATTGCACTCCACATACAAAAGGAGCAGAGCTTGCATTGTAATGGTGTGATGTCAGTTTCCCGTGCCCTGGATGGCCCTTGAGAAGGGCATCACATTTACAAGTAGTACCTGGACTTCCAGCTTGGCGTCACAGCGAGACAGTTGGGGAAATAGCGGGCTCTAATGAGCCCTGCGAAAACCCCAGCTGCCAAACTGCCGCTGATGGGTCTTCGGACCAAACTCATCTTGCAGGGACGGGGGAAGAAGAGGGGCGCCTTGGACGCCCAAGAGGAACAGGCAAGTTCCTCAGAGGTTGGAGGGAACCCTCTGTGAGTCGGTGGCGGGGGGCAGCAGCCATGGCGGCTGCCACGAAGCTGGGACAACTGGGCAAGAAAAGTGCTGGAGGAAAGCACAGAAAAACAGAGCTCTTTGAAGCCGGGTGAGTAACAACAGCCCAGGCTTGCAACAACATTTGGAGCATTATTAATAATTAGAAGACTCCTAGCCTAAAACAGCGGCTATGCAACAAAGGGACTTTGGAAAATTTTTAAAAACTACAACTTTAAAGAGACAAAGACCTGAGAAACAACTAATTTTGGAACAGAACTAAGAGAATTAATATGGAGATATGGTTAAAAGACTAAACACTTTAAAAATTTGAATTGGATTTTAAAAAGAAAAAAGATTTGATACTTTTTTAATTAAAAGAAGAAGAAATAAACTGGATGGTTATATAATAATAAATAAAATGGAGTCTTGCATGACTAATGAAAAATGTGGATTATAGAGAGACACCATCTGGCGTAAAGAGGAACTTTGTAACTTCCCTTTGTTATAGGAAACTTTGAACTTTATAGATAAAAATTATTGAACTCTGTGGAGAAGGATTTTTCTTTCCTGTATGCAGGCGGTTTGATTATGGTGAGAAGAAAAGAAATCTACAATGGAACTCCTACACTTGAAATAATAATAATTTAAATGCTGGCGCAGGAATAGAAGAAGGATTAAGCGCAGCCTCAAAAGAAAAAGATTTGATATATCATATCCGGAATAAAAATAAGAAAAGAGAATTAACTTGATTTATGGAGAACAAAATTAAAAATTTGGAAAATGGAAGGAAATATATGTTTGGAGGCGAGGAAATGAAGATAATGTGATTAAAAATAAAACAAAGTAAAGAAGGATTGTAATAATAAAAGGAAGGTTTTTATAGAAATCAAGAATGTTAAAAGAAATTAATTAATATATATATAAATATGCTTGATGCAAGAACTATGTTTTAATGTCAAAATATTAAGAAAAGAATAAGGATAAATATGATTAATTGAAAATGTTAAAAGGAATTTATAAATATAGTTAAAGATATGTTTTAAGCAAGAACCATGTCTCAATGTTAAAATGTCATGAATGTTATGAAAAAGGATACAGAAAAGTAAGATTATGTGAAAAAGCAATGCATAGATGGATGGAAACAACAAAGAAATGTTTAAGTAGAGATTGATAGTTAAACCAACTATGAATATGCTGTGTTTAACAGCCAAAAGTTACAATATGCTGTGTAACAGCCAAAACAAAACTGAATATGCCGTGTAACGGCCAAAAAAACCATTTACAAGTAGTACCTGCAGCCACCAAAGAGGACTCAGCATAGTGATATGTGAAAGAACATTCTTGAAGAAGATCTTGCAAAAGAGCAGGTTAATTTGTGTGCCAGAAATAGCAATGCTGTTTCTCCCCTACAAAACTTCATGATCTGAAAGCATTTTTTGCTTGGTTTTGAAGAGCATGAGTTAAAAATTGTACAAGCTAATTAATCAGATGATTTGCATGAACTTATGGAACTTGCGGATATGAATACATATCGAACAAATTTCCTACTGTTGCACTTTTGGTTGTTTTTGGTTTTTCTGTTGAAATTGCAATAAACTAGTGATTCAACAATCAATAAAGCATTCATTTTTAGTTTCAGGTAGCAGAGTTTCAGCAGATCCAAGTGAAACCCTTTTCCTTTCCTCTCCATTCCTCAATTATCCTTATCTACTTTTAAAGTCTGCATAAAAACCTATATATAAACACATTTAAACAGACATTTTGATAAATAATAATTAGGAAAAATATTAATATTTTCAGTAATAATATTTTAAGATTTATGTACTACTGTGCTGGAATCCCTAAATTTGTAAAAATTTCCTTGTGAATTTTTTGGAGTGTATTAAATAAAAAGAGTCATTATTTGTGAAAATTAATTTCTAGCACAGAAACCTTTGCAGATTCTCTAACTCAGGGGTGTCAAACTGACTGCCTGCGGGTCGGATGCATCACAGGCAGGCCACGCCCACCCCAGCTCCACAAAGGCAAAAAAACATCATGATATGTCACAGGACACGATTGAGTTTGACACCTGTGCTCTAACTTCTCCTTAAAATAATCAGCTGAATGGGAAGCATTTGAAAGAATCAGAATAGTGCTGTCTGCAAATAGATTTAAAAGATATGTCTTGTCACTCAATTTTATCCTGTAAATATGATGATTGGGTGTTAGTGCTATTGTCAATGTTTCTGCATCTAGGTCGACTAATAAAGATAAAAGGGGGCATCTCTGCTGGGTACATCTTACAATTATAATAGAATCTGAATCCGAATTGTTAAGTTTTATTGAATTTTATAATGATAGGTTCTTACCTATCATCTTATAAAAACCAGTTCTGAATATCAATTTGTGTAATATTTGTTTTTAAAAATTGTATTTCTAGCGAATCAGAGGCTTTAAATGTATCTAAACAACACATGATTAGTGAAGATTTATTAATTTGTCTAATTTGTATATTATTTAATAATTTATTGATGGTGGTAGATATATCTTGAGTTGCAATACAACCAAATGGATCTATATGAATCAATTTTATTTATGATCTCTTTTAAATACTTAACTAACAATATAGTGTAGCTCAGGGGTTCCTAATCCCGTCGTGATTGGCACCAGTTTGTGGCATGCCAGAAACCAGGCCGCGCAAACAAGCGAAGCCCCATCTGTAGGATACTGGCAGCACATGAAACCATGCCGCCTCTGGTGTGCGGAAAAACCTCTCTCCACAGGACTGGTGCCCAAAAGGTTGGGGGCCACTGGTGTAGATAGTTGAGAAATGAAATGGGCCTATGAGATTTATTTAAATATTAATTGTTGTTAATGATGGAATATAATTGCTGAAATTATAATTGGACTTCTTTACTTATATCTGTTCTGACCTAGGCTCCCTTAACAAGCAGGAGCAAGGAATTACTGGCAAAACCTCTTTTATTTACACGACTGTGAATTACGTTCATTCACAGTCAGCAAGGTTTGTCCAAACAGTTTTTTGATATTCTCAACTTTATCTCATTTGGCAAGCTGCCATGTAACTTGTTTCCAACTGCAGTACAAGGCAAAACTTGGAACAGAGTCTCTCAGAGTCATGGAATGAACAAATTGTTTCCTGCAAAAGCCCACTCCCTGTTCGCTCCTCTTTTATTTCCTATGGGAGGGGCCAATCACCTCCAAGGTGTGGCTTTACTCCTGAGTCGACCCTGCTTTCTGAGTTGTTCTTGTCTTCTGGCAGCTCTGCGCACGTGCACACTGGGAACGGGCTCCAGGTGTTCCTCTGCCTCGCTGCTGTGGAACTCCCTCTCTGCTTCCGGCGCAGAGCCCTTGTCTGAGCTTTCCCCACCCCCCAGGATTAGCCCACGTTCCTCCCCAACCTCCTCACTGTCCGACTCTGCTGCAGACTCCACTGGCCGCTGATGGGCCACAACAATATCTTTAGTTTTAGTCACTATCTGGCCACTGCCGTTTTTAATTTCACTAATACATTATCACACATTAATCTGGAAAAAATAAGAATGGCTGGTTGCATTTTCTATACTGATTTTACCTAAATGAAATCCTGTCAAGAATAATGATGTTATGATAAGTATTTAAAATGCATTGTGGCACTTCAACCTTCTCACAACATGTACTGCCCCTCCCCCTCAGACATGTCTGAGAGGGTCTTTTTTCAGCCAGCAATCTTTGGCTCCACAGCCTGGGAATTCTAGAAGATGCAGTATGAGCATGGCTGAGCAAAACAGATTAAACAGGAATTTCTGAGTTCAGAAATAAAGCTAAATTTCCTTCAGATCAGACTCAACTTCTGACGGCTTCGCAAACACTTTCATGTAATTTTCTCAGCAGCAATATAAACCAGCTTGTCATTGCCTTCTTCCAGGCTGTTTTTCAACTTTCCAGACTATCCCACAATCTTGGTATTTCCTAGCAGTTTCCCATCCAAATGCTAGTTGGGTTCAATCCTGCTTAGCTTCCCAGGATTAGCTGAGGCCAAATAGCTACTGTCACCTAGCTGAGCTTGGGCCAAAACCTGAATGCACAAGTGGGAGAGATGCAAACTTTGAAAAAAAATAACCGTTTTTCATCAGGCCATTCATTTGCATCTAAATTCACAAGATGTAGACTTACAGCATATCTAACCCAGACAATTTTCCTCACTTTGTAGATTTTGTTCAGTTGATGTTAAAAGATTAATTCTTTGTCAGCGGTAACGGATTTAGAAATCTAGCAAAATATTCTGATCTCGGCAGCATGTGACTTTTTATGTGGAATGGTGATGATATGTCTAAGTTATTACCATTCTCTAAACTGAAGGTAATTTGAGTACCTTCCTCCACATGGTCTCCACATGTGGTTCAGTGCATGCTTCTTTCATATGAGCTGAGAGACAGAACACATTCTAGAGGTTATTAAAAAGTTGGCAGAATTCAGACTGATCATGCTGCAATCTAAATCTAACACATTTGCATGACCTAGTTCAAGAAGGGGTGTTACAACAAACCCATCAGACGGCTTCCTGACAAATCCCTTCTGGAGTGACCATACGTTGTCTTCAACTAGCAATAGTCCTCAACACAACCCTTCACTTAGTAACCATTCGAAGTTACAACAACATTGGAAAAAATGACTTATGACCATTTTTCACACTTACGACCTTTGCAGCATCTATGATCAAAATTCAGACGCTTGGCAACTAACTCATATTTATGACCATTACAGTGTCCTGGGGTCATGTGATCACTCTTTGTGACCTTCTGAAAACAAAGTCAATGGAAAAGCCAGATTTACTTAATAACCATGTTACTAACTTAACACCTGCATGATTCACTTAACATCTATGGCAAGAAAAGTCATAAAATGGGGCAAAACTCACATCACACCTTCCTTGCTTAGCAACAGAATTTTTTGGCTCAATTGTGGTCGTAAACTGGGGATTACCTGTATTTCTTCCAAAGGCACCCTTACTCCTGCCTCTTGCAACCGATCAAGAAATGAACTTTTTTCTCCTGGGAAACTTTGGAGATCCTACTCAGATAAGATAAGCATGATGCATCTTATTACCTACTTGCTGGGAAAAGAAAAAAAGAAAAAGTATATATCTATATTTCTTCTTTCTAACTATCCACTGATGATGCTGTGGTGCATAACAGTGTGATCTGAGGCAGATACCATTCTATGAAGAATACATGAGTATTATCATATATATATGGCTGTATCAGGAGTGGAATTCAATTTTTTTTACTACTGGTTCTGTGGGCATGGCTTGATGGGCATGGTGTGGCTTGATGGGCATGGCAGGGGGAAAAATCCCTGCAAAATCCCCATTCCCTCCCCACTCCTGGGGGAAGGATATTGCAAACTCTCCATTCCCACCCTACTCTGGGGCCAGCCAGAGGTGGTATTTGCAAGTTCTCTGAACTACTCAAAATTTCCGCTACCGATTCTCCAGAACCTGTCAGAACCTGCTGAATAGCACCCTTGGCAGTGGTGAAATCTAAAATTTGTTACTACCGGTTCTGTGGGCGTGGCTTGGTGTATATGTGGGGGGGTAATGTGACTTCAGCGAAGAGGTTGTAAAAAAATGCTTTCAAAAGGCTCTGACGATCCCAGCTGAGTTGTCTGATCGGCAGAGGTTTTTTTTCTTTTAAAAGCCTCTGCCGATCAGGCAACTCAGCTTGGATCGTCAGAGGCATTTAAAAGAAAAAAAACCCTCAGCCGATCAGGCAACTCAGCTTGGATCATCAGAAGCTTTTAAAAGCCTTTGACGATCCCAGCTGAGCTGCACGATCATCAGAGGCTTTTTTTTAACTTTTAAAAGCATTTTTTCGGCCGAAGAGGTTGTAGAAAAAAATGCTTTTAAAAATAATAAAAAAAAGCATCTGATGAATGCGCAGCTCAGCTGGGCATGGGGGCGGGGTGGCAGGGATTTTTGCTACAGTTCTCCGAACCACCCGCCTCCATCGCTACCAGATCGGGTGATCCGGTCCGAACCGGGAGCATTTCACCCCTGACCCTTGGGCTGTATACATCGGGGTCCTCAACCCCTGGTATGAAGTATGCAATTTGACCATGCCTATCTGAGAATGACAGAAACAGGAAATCCTTATTCCTCCTTCTATTAAGAAGAGATCCGTGGCAGAATGAATGTGCTACCCTTCACTTTGTCATCAAGAAGCCAGCTATGCAGTAGCTTTTCCCTCCCCATCTCAGTTGAGGACAGGAAAGAGCGGACATAATCTGCTAATATTAATGACCAGCTCTGGAGGGCTGTAACTGAGAAAGTCACACTTGTGAGCTGTACCGCTGCTGTTGACCCTTTGCAGGTCTCTCTGCAAAGAAACATGAAGAAATAGATCATAGTTTCATCCCTTCAGCTCCCTTCAGTCCAGAGATGGTATTCAGCAGGTTCTGACCAGTTCTGGAGAACCAGTAGCGGAAAATTTGAGTAGTTCGGAGAATCGGTAAATACCGCCTCTGACTGCCCCTGCCCCCATCTATTCTCTGCCTCCCGAGTCCCAGTTGATCGGGAGGGAATGGGGATTTTGCAATATCCTTCCCCTGCAGAGGGGTGGGATTGGAGATTTTACAGTATCCTTCCCCTGCCACGCCCACCAAGCCATGCCCACAGAACTGGTAGTAAAAAAAATTGAATCCCACCACTGCTTCAGTCCCGTTCCATATACATTCTGTTGTTCTGAAGTTCTTGTTCTTCTGTCTTTTTATCATCTGTTTACTGTTGCCTGGGTAGATGCCCTGACCCACTTCTGAGTCATAGTGGACCTAGCCAGCAACTTGAAAAGAACAATCAGATGGCAAAGTTCATTTTTACTGATGGCAGCAGTTCCATCCATTCCATTCAGGAGGGACAGCTACCTGTTTTCCTTCTAGCTGCCAACTCTGCCATCTGGTGCAAAGACATCTAAAGAAGCTTCTTTCATTCTCTGGTTCATGCCTAATCTGAACTGCTCTGCTCTGCCTAAACTCTTATGCTAATAAACCTCAAAACAATAGTATCAAATGCAACTCTTGGCTCTGTTTAATAGGAAAGAAATTAAATTTGCTCTGTTTCTATAAGACGTTATGCAACATTTAAAAACTAATCTACCTTTATGAGGAAACAATATTCAGATTATTAGCTGGCAAAGCAATACTACCTTGTGCTGTTATCTTTGCAACCGCACAATGCAAGCTGAAGCACTTTTACTCAAAAGTCTCAAGTTGCTTGGGCTTTCTTCCCCTTTGCGGTTCTTCTGTTGACTTTACAGTTTTATAGTTAAGTTATTTAAATTCAATTTTTCTTTTTTGGGGGGATTACGATCATTATAACATAAGATGGGTAATAGGCGATATCAAAACGAAGAGCAAAGGGACAATCTGAATAAAACACTGTCATATGTTTAGAAGGGGAATTCCTTATCATGTCTTTTAGAAAATGAAGGTTTGTTGCTGCTTTGTTTGGACTTCTGGAGCAGGGGTCTCCAACCTTGACAACTTTAAGACTTGTGGACTTCAACTCCCAATTCCCAACTTTGGGAATTGAAGTCCACAAGTCTTAAAGTTGTCAAGGTTGGAGACCCCTGTTCTGGAGCATTAGTATTACATTCAGTAATCACATGAGGATAATACTTTAGCAGGATGAGGAAAGGAGTCTAGGTACCATTCATGGAGAAATGAACCTTGTTTAACAAGTTTTGCTTCTTAGAGAAAAATCATTTCATTATATAATTTGATTATAAAAATTTACAAGTTCATATCAGCATCTCGGACTCCATTTGGACACTTTGCTTTGGATGAAAGACTCCATATCATATCCTCACTGAGCCAAGAGGGAATGGGAAATCACAGCACTCAGAACACTGACGCATTCATGCCAACTCTAACGAAGTCCATCAGTCATAGCTAATGATGATAGAGGCTCACTTCCAGCATACTTCTGTACAGTACTTCAACATGCACACAGATGCCTGGAGTTCTAGAGGAATTTCAGGTGGGTCGATCAAGGTACATTTATAGATAGGCAAATTCCAGAACAAAGAAATAGTGCAAGATCAGAAGCTGTGGAGCTGACCTATAGAATGGACTGAATGCAGGATTGAAATGCTCCTGGTTCGGACCAGATTGGGCGATCCAGTAGCAATTGTGGCAGGTGGTTCGGAGAACTGGTAGCGATGGCGGTGTGAGGCTTCCTGCTTTTAAAAGGTTAAAAAAAGGTTCTGACGACCGTGCGCCACAGCTGTGATCGTCAGAGCCTTTTTTTAACCTTTTAAAAGAATTTTTTACAACCTATTCTCTCGAATAGGTTATAAAAAAATGCTTTAAAAAGGTAAAAAAAAAAGTTGACCACGTCCACCCAATCACATTACCCCCCCCCCCCCCACCAAGCCACACCCATAGAACCGGTAGTAACAAATTTTACATTTCACCACTGACTGAATGGATAACATTGTCATCATCATCATATTCCGGGATTGAAACAGGGGAGAATATCGCCTACACAATCTTAGTTGAAGTAATCAATAAATGTGCTGCACTAATCAATAGCCTTTTACATAAAGGCAGCAAGGTCCTTTTGTCTTCCATCCAGGTGACCTATCCCTATTTTTTTTTTTAAAGCTTTGATCATTTACCTCAATGGAGATGCATGACCTGTGGAAAGAACAGGTTCTTTTAGAAACAATAACTCTTCATTTTCAGAATGGCAAATGAACTGTGTGTACATCAAAACGTAGTTAAACTTCTAAATTGGGGCTCAAAATGTAATGGTTTCATTTAGACTTTGAGCATCTTAGAATCAGTTCCTGATACGATTGCTCTCACACAGTCATCTGGTTTGGGGAGCTGAGTTGATTTATTCTTGACTAAGCTCAGGCTTATTAGAAGCTGCAGCAAATCTGGTATTTTCCTTTGAATTGTTATGTCTTTGCACATCTTGCTGGCAATCTGTTTTCTTGCTGGCAAGAAGTATGCTTCACCCTGCTTTCTAGCTCCTGGGCTCAAGCCATCTATTATTTCCTCTTTACCCCTCCTGGAACTCCAGGGTGTGTTTCTGGAAGTCGTCTCCTCCAGTTTGCATTGCTCAGAATCTACTGCCTTGCGCTTCCAATTCAACCACTGTAGCAACATACAACCATGGTCATCGCAGATTGGAATCTCGCCGGCTTGTAAAATGGCTGCCATGCTATCATTAGAGCTTCAGAATTCAGGGTGGTTTTAAAATGCAATAGAGGAATGACAGCAGGGAGCTGAGAAGTCTTGGGAGGATTGCAGTATTTTTGTTTACACTTTGTTTCACTAACTTCCCCTATAGAGCTTCTCATCGTAGCATCCTCTGAGTTTCTGTTCCAAACCACAGGCAAATGCACACAAATACATGTACTGAGAAACATCTGTGTGTGTGCTAGCAATTTACTTGGTTTCCTTTTGGTGTGGTGTGAAGGGAAGAGATTTCCCTTGCTACTCCACTGTAGCCCATAGGACTGGACATTGATTGGATGGTATTCTTTGCCGTCTTCTATATTTCGGTTGAAGAGAGAGAAAGTGATTGTGATTGGCTGAACCGTCTTCTTTCCATGATCTCTGATGTTTGAAGGACAACCAAAGTGAAGACAATTGTGGGTTAGTTTTTATTTGACTTGGGAGAGATCAGGGAACAGTGATGCTGACGTTGTGGAAGCATCTTTGGAGGGACACATAGTTTATTTTTCTTTTGTAATATTATTGTTTTTATCGACTCTATTCCTTTTCCTTACAAAGGCTGACAAGAAAATGTCTGATTCACTTCAATAGGTTGTTTTTTTAAAAGCTTTTAAATCATCGGTGGGGAGACAAATTTTCTTTATACTACATTGTTAATGGATCTTTTGTGCCCTAAAATGAAAACATTAAAATTGTTGGTTTTTAAAGGCTTTTTGACTCCAAGTTAATTGTTTCCTGTTAATGTGAACAGAAACAAACATATTAAATCTAGACTGTTGAAACATATAATCCTCCCACAAAAAAACAAAACCCTTATTCATCTTTTGGAAGTAAACGAGGATTGCAAAGCAGCTTTTATTTCATAATTCCAGAAGTGCCCAAACATTTACAGCTCTTTCAGTCAAATTCCTCTACAACCTCACTCCTGATGAACACAGCTCTCATCTTCCCCAGATGATTTTCATTGTATAAAACATTCACATCCAATAAACTACACAAAATATAGTATGAGAAAGAAAAAGGGACAGGAAATGACTCTCTTGCATGGTTTTTACATCACATCGCCTTGGGTTGCTGTTATAAATTTCGAATATGTAAATATACTATATAGTATCAGAATTCAATCTAAGACAATTAGGTGGGACGTAAACTGTGACTTTCTGTTTACAGCTAAAAGTTGCTGGTTGTTGACAGCTCTCGAAAGTCACCAAATTTAAGTTTTTAAAAAAGGAAATGTTCAGACTAATAAGCTGTTTTTGATTGACAACTTCAAGCACAATTGCAAGAATTGAAAACAGTTGGACAAATGGAGAGGAGAAAGAAGTGAGATTTTATTAGAAACTATCCTGGGAAATATAGAAGATAACAATAAAGGAGAATATTTGTAGTTCAGTACTGAAATGAGGGATCCTTGGTGATCTCTGATCTTGGTTGTTTTCTTCCAGATGTTTCATTACCCTAACTAGGGAACGTCATCAGTGCTAGTAAGGAGTGCTGTTTGCTGTCAGTTTATATTCTGGTGACTTGTCTGTATATTGGGAAATATAGAAGGATTTATAGATTGATACAGCTTCCACACTAAAACAGGGATAGTTTAGAACATTCTGAAGAATAGAAAACAAAATGGGTCATGGTGATTTTGTCATAAATAAATGCCTTGCCTCTGACCCAGAGCTGGAAGCAGGGGGGCTGGACAAGTCAGCCCCCAAGGTCCACCCTAGCCCAATAACCCCTCCTTACCTTAGCCACGCCCCGGGGGTACTTAAGGGTCAGCCATGCGGTCCTGCTGCTGTTCCAGACTTGTACCTGTAACGATAAGATGCATGATCAATAAACAATAATTGATTTACTAAGAACTTGTCTATGGAGTTATTGGGCACGATCCTCGAACACAATTAACAATATGGTAGCAGAGGATGGTTGGATAGCCCAATCCTGATACTCCACAGCATGCAAGGGACCACGACAGACAGGGTGAATACCAGAGCATTCACCAAGAAGATGGCAGAACGACCTGCTCAACCCGAAACCACGCAAGGAGAGGCACCCAAGACGAGCGGCCTGCTCCACCACCCATCCACCCCGGCCAGGAGCAACGAGGGGTGGACGAAGCACGAAACCTCAAAGGAAGAGATGCACAACCTAAAAGGAAAACTCCTCGAGCTGATAGATTCGTCGCAAAGCAACAACGACCTCATCGCGGAACTCCGAAGCCTGATCAAAGGCTGCGAAGCAGCGAGTGAGGAAGATGAGGACGAATCCGATTACAGCGAAGGAGACCCGGTAAGGGAAAATTTCCCCCACCAAAAACCTACCGCAAAGGCCGAAGGAGACTTCGCGCCCTTTTCACGGCGGCCATCTTGGAAGACGGCGTCATCAAAAATGGCCGACCATCCACCAATAGACTCCCGAGATTTAAATTCCATGGCGGGAATCGGGGCCTACTCAAAAACTACCGACCAAAAATATCACAAAAAACACAAAAGCCCAAAACCCAAACCTACAGACTCGCCTACCGAGCCCGAGGTCAATAAAGCCATCGAACTAATCGCCGCGGCCCTAGGGGACAAGGTGAAAATACCAACCATACACCCCGGTGCCAGGCCGAAAAGCAAAAGGGACCCCAGCGCGACGTGGACCGGCGCCGACGCCCACCCCGGGAAGGCAGCCACCATCGCGTGGACCCAGGACCACCCAGAGCCCCTAAGGGACCCACCCGCAAAAACGGGACACCAAGGGCGATGGGACTACTCACCGGACCGACGACCGGGACCAGATCCGTGGACCGCGAGGCCATCCGCTGGCAGGGGACGTCCATCGGCGGGCAGGGGGCTCGGCCCGACACCCACAGGCGGCATCCGCACGAGACCGGGCCACCCGGGACCATTCGCGGCCCCAACGGGACTCCCAGCGCCCACCGGCGATCCTCACCGCTTCCCGAGACTCCAGGCGACGATCCGCGACGATCCCGAGCAAACAAGGCCGACCGGAGAAGAACTGAAGGCCCATCCGGAAGATTGGGGCCCTCACCCGGGAGCAGCATGGACGAGCTCCTCACTCCACGGCGACTGGGGAGAAATGAACCTCACGCATGCGCAACACGCCCCTGTAGAAGAAACGGAACAGGACATAGAGCTACACCGACGCAGACACATAGAGACAAGTCAGTTCAGACTTGCCACAGTCGTCCCTCTGCCTTATTGCGAGTATCCTTACGTGAGAAACCATGGACAGCGACATAATGTGAGTAATTTAACTTACAATTCAGGGACTTTGCCCAGTGACTTTCCCAAACTGAGGCTAGATGGGGAGAATTTCCTGGACTGGAATCAACAACTCCAGGCCACCCTGCTTAAGGAAGACCTATTATCTATGGTTACAGACCCCCCAGAAAAACCCTGGACTTTTGAGTTAGATTGCATTCATCACAAAGCTTACTGTATTGTTATTGCAAGCATTACCCCCAGCATTTACCCCAGTATTAGGCACCACCTGACTGCGTTAGAAATAATACAGAGAATGCACAAATTGTTTTACTGCCAAAGCGTTGCCAGCACCACCAGGCTCTCCAGGGAATTTTATGCCACCAAACTCAAGGCAGGGACACCCATGAGCGAGCATTTACTATCCCTAAATAATACTAGGGCCCAGCTGACACAAAGGGGGGAGGTCATAAGCGAGAGGACCATGATAAGTATCATAGTAAATTCCCTAGACCCCAGTTGGGACACCTTCATTACGCAAATAGACAACCTAGGGACAGGGAGGCTCTCACTGGACTTACTAACAAGCAAACTAATATCAGAGGACTGCATCAGAAAGGACCGCTCCCTAAGCCGCAGGGAGCAAAGACCTAGCAGAAAGGTTGAACCACAGGGCAGGAGCCACAGCAACACAGAGTGTTATATATGTGGGTCAAGAAACCATTACAAAAGGGACTGCCCAAAAAATACAGGAGACAGAATACATAGAAGAGATAGGCCAGAGCAAAGGGCAAGACACACTAGCGGACGCTCACCAGAGGCCAGACACAGGCGTAGGGATTCCCCTAGCCCCAGGGACAGGAGAGACCACAGGGACAGTTCCAGGGAGAGCCACACTGGATCACTGTATGGCATAGGGGACCAAGTGCGACACATAGGCCAAGACAAGGAGGAGGGCACATGGCTACTGGACTCAGGAGCCACAAACCACACCACACATGATCGCAATCTACTAACCTCCTTTACAGGAGAAAGCTTCGTAGTGAAAGTGGCTAACCAGAATAACGTGCAAGTAACCGGCAAAGGTAACGCGTACGTGCCAGGAATAGGTGAGGTACAGGGAGTACTCCTAGTGCCAAACATACCATATAATATCCTTGCCACCCTAAAACTGAGCAAGGATAACAATGTAGAGGTGACTTTCAAAGAAGGAAAGGCACAGGTAACCAGAGGGGGTAAAAGGATAGGGAAAGTAGTAGTCAGTGGGGAATTACCATTCTTCCACCCAACCAAGGACAAACAGCCAGAAGTAAACAATCACCGAGGGGTTAGACCCAGTAGCACAGACAACGCAAGTAAGGAAGTAGAGGGGGTTAAGCACACATACACCACCGATGAACCCAGTGAACAGGGGGCACCCAGGAAGGAGAAACCAGCAATAGGAAAACCGATGCATGACAACTGTGCCCACCTATTACACAGAAAACTAGGACACATTAGTTTTCCCGTAGTGCAGAAAATGTTGGAATGCTCTGAAGGTGTAAAAATAAAGGATTGTGAGAACTATCTCGAGTGTTCTATTTGTAAGGGCTCCAAATTAAAAACCAAACCAAGACCCAAGAAATCAGTACGCACAACTAATTCGATTTTTCAACTTGTACATATGGACCTAGTGGGGCCACTAAGGCCCTCCATCAAGTATAGGAAAAGGTACTTCCTGACCATAGTGGATGACTTCAGCCGCTATGGCTTCGTGTACACCCTGAAACACAAAAATGAGGTATTCCAAAAATTTAAGGAATTCTATGCGAGGGTGGAGACACAGCACAACACCAAAATCAGGCAAATAATGACAGACCGGGGGTCTGAATTCTTATCAAGCGACTTCTCGCGATGGCTAAAAGCACGCGGGATGGTCCATTACACGACTTCTCCGTTTTCCGCCTTTCAAAATGGCGTGGCAGAACGAAAAAACGGAACGCTACAGACCATGATGAGGTGCGCGCTGGATGATGCCGGCCTAGGGCAGCATTTCTGGTCCGAAGCACTCATTTATTCGAATTATACCCTAAATAGACTATGGTCCAGCGTACTGAATAAAACTCCATACGAGTTAATGTACCAAAGGAAACCACAGGTGTCACACTTACACATATTCGGGGTCACAGCAGATGTGCACATCCCCAAGCAACTCAGGCGTAAGGGGGACAGGGTATCCAGGAGGCTGAGGTTCATGGGCTATGAGCCGGGGACGAAGGGATACAGGTTCATAGACAACAGCAACAATTTCGTAATATCACGAACAGCTGTTTTTCACGAAAACACCAACTGGTCCAAAATACACCTCAACGAGGTGTCCCTTAACAAGGACGAACCAGGGGATGATCAAAGGGAGATAAAACACCAAGCAGGAAGGGACACTGAACAGGTAAAGAACAAACCCAAGGGGCAGGAAATACCAGTGAAGGGATGGAAGGAAAACCACCCGCACATTAAAGTGGACTCACTCACTGAGAAAGAAGCTAGGTACATGCATGACACAGAGACACTTCCTGACAGACCAGTCAGGGCAAACAGGGGCAAAAGGCCAGAAAGGTTGGGGGACTACATACTATCCCTACACACTAACCAACTAACCCCCAACACATATGAGGACGTACTGGGGTTACCGGATGAGGAGAGAGAGAAATGGGAACAAGCCATGGAAAGGGAAATGGACAGCCTGAGGGAACTAAACGTATACACTCCCTCCAAAGTCCCAACAGGAAAGACAACCATAGGCACTAGGTGGGTCTACAAAGTCAAGACACTAGAGGGAAACAAAGCGCTCTACAAAGCGAGACTGGTGGCACAGGGGTTCGCCCAGAAATACCCTGATGACTACACGGAAATGTACTCCCCCACGGTCAGGGCCGAGAGCGTGAAGTGTGCACTCGTAATCACATCACTACTAGGGCTAGAAGTGCACCAGTTCGACGTGCAAACCGCTTACCTGCACGCTGAACTCGACAAAGAGATATACGTGAGAGCGCCACCCAGCCAAAGCACCAAAAAGGGAGAAACCTGGATTTTAAACCGAAGCTTGTATGGACTCAAACAATCAGGGAAACGTTGGTATGAGTGCCTATCCAAGACATTAAAATCCATGGGGTTCTCAACCACTTCAGCCGACAACTGCTTCTTCACCAAGAAGTCAGACAACTCCCTCGAATATGTTTTGATATACGTAGACGATATATTGTATATCGGTGATCAAGCCAGCAAATGTAATAACTTCGCCAATGAGCTAGGAAAACATTTTACGCTAAAAGTATTGGGCAAGGTAGACAAATACTTGGGGGTGCAGATCACGAAAACAAGCAAGGGCTTTCAACTGTCACAGAAGGATAAAATTTTGGAACTAGTTCATAAATGCAACATGGCAAGCGCCAAGGGGTGTGAAACGCCAATGCAACCAGATTTCTTAAAGGACATGTATAATGAGGCTGAGGCGTTTAAGGACAACACATTATACAGATCCACCATAGGCTCCCTACTATACATTGCAAACTGGACCAGGCCAGACATCGCCCTGCCAGTTAACTTGCTGTCAAGACATGTGGGTAAGCCCACTGTGTACCACTGGGAGGCCATCAAAAGGGTATTAAGGTATCTAAAGCAAACCTCCGAGGCTTGCCTGTCATTAGAGCCCGAGAACACCACAACACCCACACTCACGTGCTACGCTGACGCTGACTGGGCTGGGGACGTAAAGTGCAGAAGGAGTACCTCAGGTTACATATTTTTTCTAAACAACAGCCCAGTTCATTGGTATACAGGCAAGCAAGACTTGGTAGCCACATCCACCACGGAGGCCGAATATATCTGCTTGTCCAAGGCCGCCAACAACCTGGTCTGGTTTGATGACCTGCTCGCTGACATATGGGCCGAGCCAAGCTACCCCATCATCATGCACGAGGACAACAAAGCTGCCATGGAAATATCTAAGGCTGAAGCGGTGGGTCAAAGGTCGAGGCATATCGACATAAAGTACAAGCACGTTAGACAGTTCGCGAACATAGGATTTGTGAAGGTTATACACTGTGACACGGAAGAGCAGACAGCAGACATTCTAACAAAGCCATTGCAAAATAAACAGCACACGTATCTCACATCAAAATTAGGCGTCCTACTGAAAAGGACACCTCAGGTACACACCACGCAAAAACATCTCGGCCAGGCATTTAGAGGGGGTTTTGTCATAAATAAATGCCTTGCCTCTGACCCAGAGCTGGAAGCAGGGGGGCTGGACAAGTCAGCCCCCAAGGTCCACCCTAGCCCAATAACCCCTCCTTACCTTAGCCACGCCCCGGGGGTACTTAAGGGTCAGCCATGCGGTCCTGCTGCTGTTCCAGACTTGTACCTGTAACGATAAGATGCATGATCAATAAACAATAATTGATTTACTAAGAACTTGTCTATGGAGTTATTGGGCACGATCCTCGAACACAATTAACAGATTTCTCTCATTATATGTTATTAGCCAGATAGAAGCTTCCATAGGAAAAATAATAATGAAATTGCTACAGTCGGAGGTTGGCATTATTAGATGTAATGTTCTACAGATTGTAGATCATTACCTTTAAAGCTTCTTCCCCAAAATTAAAGCCTAGAAAAGAAAAACAAGTGGACAAACTGGAAAGATATTGCAAGGAGTACAGTGATAAATGAAACCCAAGAGGGTTAAAAAAAAATCTATGCCTGTTCACTTGGTTCACTTGTTCAGATTAGCTTCTGGCATCATTAAAGACAAATCTACTATGAGACAATGAAAGACAATGAAAGAAATTTAGTCAAAACTAACGATTGTAGATGGATTGGGGTGTTGTCATAGATATTCAGTTCAGTGTTGTTTTTACCTCCCTGGTTAGATGAGAAACATATTCCAAAGTGTAAAATATATATATATCGAATACTGGAGGGCTACAGCAAAATGCTATGGTTTATCTATTGAATAAGGGAGAGGGGGAAACCCCTGCATAATTTATGGATACACTATTCATTTGAATTTCAAATTGGTGAAATTCAAATTTTTTTACTACCGGTTCTGTGGGCGTGGCTTGGTGGGTGTGGCAGGGGAAGGATACCGCAAAATCTCCATTCCCACCCCACTCCAGGGGAAGGATACTGCAAAATCCCCATTTCCTCCCCACTCCTGGGGGAAGGATATTGCAAAATCTCCATTCCCACCCCACTCTGGGGCCAGCCAGAGGTGGTATTTGCCGGTTCTCTGAACTACTCAAAATTTCCGTTACCGGTTCTCCAGAACCTGTCAGAACCTGCTGAATTTCACCCCTGCTATTCATCACTTGAAATGGACATGGTCAAATCTCATACAATATTTAAATCTGACAAGTTGTCCTTTTCTAGCTTCAGAATAACTTATCAGCTCTGTGTGGGATTGACCACTGCTAAAGCTACATCTGAGAAGAATATGTTCTGATAAGCCTTTTATGAAATTATCTCTACTCAGGCTATCATTGAAGGACTGAACTGAAGTCACGCTTTACATTCTTAATATGTAGGTGAAGATTGCCAAACTGCCTGTTAACATCTCAGTCATCCTAACTATTAGTTAGCAATTCGACAGTAAACTAATTCAATCTCTACAGAACACACCTTCATAGTTTAAATTGCTGTAACAATGTGGTTGTGTTGTGTATGTGTTTCTGCTGTGTTTGCCTGTCATAGAACGCATTTTTTTTGGAAGTAATAATATTTACAGACAGTTTGGTAGAGAAATGATGTGATAATAGGAATTTAAAGTGTTCCATAAAACTTTATAGAAGAAAGTAGTTCTGGAAAAGAACTACAAAAAAACTAATCATATCCTGAGTATGATTGCACTAAAATTTAAGCTGATTTTTTTGGGTTAACTTTAGTACTGTAGTCAACAGCATAATATTATAGAGATTCAATGTTAGTTTAATTATTAAACTTTGGAGTGGCATAGATTTTTCTTTGCAAATATATGTTTTTCAACATTGCAGCCACATGTCAGGGACCAATTTAAAATATTTAAATTAAATCTCCATGTCTTGTTAGCGAATAAGGATTGTGTATGTATTGCTTACTTCTATTTGTTTGTTGTCAGACAAATATTTGAGATTTCTTCCAAATTTTAAAGAATTTAATTGCTAATCACCTAATTTTCCCACTTAGTTGTAAGCTATCGATGTTGCTGAATTTACTGGTTGGAACAGTAAAAGGACAAATTAAAAAATGTGAATTTAGACAATTGATCCCTCTAACTGTAGTCTTGGCTACAGTTCCTCAAAGCCAAAAATTGGGAGGTAAGCTGATTCTTTTCATTGGTTTTCCAAGGTTGGTGATGAGCAGGTCATGAAATATAAATCTTTCATCTACAATGCTTTCATTCCTGTACTGAGAAAACTCCATCTATAACAATAAACGGCTTCATATTACATCTGTTGCTTAGACTTTTTTTAAAAAACATTTTTGAATACCTCTGGAATTCCCTGGTGATCCCCTCGCCCTGTCTTAATCAAGGCAAACTATGCTTAGTTTCTGACATCAGCCACACTCACCTAGGAATTGCCACTTGCTGAGGTATTGAGTTAAGATAGCTAATGATAGAAGTATTGGAATGTGTAAAATCAGTATATTAGATAACTTAGTTTTATTTTTTTATTACTATAGCTCAGAAGTGTCAAACTCAATTTCATTCAGGGCTGCATCAGGGTTGTTTCTGACCCTGGAGGGGTTTGGGGGTGCATGGCCAGGCTGGGCGTGGTCAGCTCGTGGGGGCGCCTGTGGTGGCCTGACTGCTCTGCTAGCGAAAACGGGCTCCCGAGCTGTGTTTTTGGCTGTGATGGCTTCATGCAACCCTCTGCCAGCTTAAACGGAGCTCGGGAGGGCAGCCCGTGGCCCTTGTGAGCTCCATTTTAGACTGCAACAGCCTTCTGCAACCCTCAGCCAGTGAAAATGGAGCCCGGGAGGGCAGCATGCAGCCCTGGCAAGCTCCGTTTTCACTGGCAGAGGAACTGCGGGCCAGTTCTTTGCTGTTTCCAGGGCAGGCCCACAGGCCAGTTCTAAGCACCTCGTGGGCCGGATCCAGCCTCTGGGCCTTGATTTAACATCCCTGCTCGATTTAATATCATTGGCTCCAGTGGTTACATTCCATGTACAAATATAGTGATTGTTTCAAATACTGGACTATTATAATTTTTGGTCAGTTCCAAGATAACTCATCTCACTCCAAATTTTGTCAGTGATTTATATGAAGGGCAGATCCTGTGGTTCTCCAGATAGTGTTGAATTAATGCTGCCAGCATCTTTGCCAAGGGGCAAAAACACATCTGGAGGGCCACAGATTTTCAATCTCTTTTATCTTGACTAGTATTTTTAAGGAAAACTGTACTATTCTTTGTAGCTTGTTTGGTAGTGAAATGCAATTGTGGGTAAGATTTATAGTAGCCTGGACCTGTGGATATAACAAATGACTAGATCCTAAATATTTCCCCTTAATCAATAGCTTATAGGCCTTCTGTGGATCCTCCTTTATTCTTGTAGTTTGGATTAGTGACTATTCCTCAAATCACACTACTTTTAAAAGAGCCGCATGGTTTGTATATGCCAAAGCTGTCACAATGACTTGTTGCCTTTGGCTAACCAGCTTGGTTGCAGTAACAGATGTGTAAAAAAGGATCTTTGATACATATTTGAAAGGTTAAATCTTATTCTTTTTTATAACCACCTTCTTCAAAATAACATCTAGAATTCCAACTGAATGCTTTATGCTAGGATTAAAAAAAAGATAATATATTTATAAGAATAGGTCAATGTTTTCCTATTATGGGAAGGATAAAATAACCAAAATCAATAAATCTACACAGCATAAATGTAACTTCAATCTGCAACATTGGGAAAATTATTAGCAGAACCTCATGATGTCTGGATGTTATAGCTTGTAAATTTCTCCATACATGACACAAGATCGTAAACACGAGCTTGAAAGGAGGGCAGGTTTCGAAATTGTACCTAAGGTAAAATATCTTGGAATTCAGGTTGCAGAATCAAATATGAAATTGTTTCAAAATAATTATGAGGTGTTGTGGCGAGAGGTTCAGAAAGACATGGAGACTTGGAAAAAGCTGCAACTGTCTTTACTTGGAAGAATAGCAGCAGTTAAGATGAATATTTTGCCAAGATTTCTGTTTTTGTTCCAAATGATTCCGGTGCTTAAAAGTGACAAACAACTGAAAGTCTGGCAGTCTGGTGTGAATAAGTTTGTCTGGAACGAGAAAAAGCCGAGAGTGAAATTGAAAATTATGCAAGATGTTCCAGAAAGAGGAGGCCTTAAACTCCCAAACCTACAGTTATATTATGATGCAGCAGCTTTAACTTTAACAAGTGACTGGTTTGGAAATAAAAAGGCTGGAATATTGAATGCAGAAAGTTTTGATCTTGAATTTGGATGGCATGCTTACTTATTCTATGAAAATAAAGTGGATAAAGTATTTAAAAGTCATATACTTAGAGACTCCTTGATGAAAGTTTGGAAGAAGCACCGACTCAAATGGGATTATAAAATACCGCTATGGCTGGATCTTGGTCATACCTTGTGGAATACAAATATAATGTCACTCGGGGGGTTTTTATATAAAGAGGTTCTTTTTACAGATGCGGGCAGATGGCAGCTGAAGACATTGCAGACACTGTTGGACGAAGGGATTAATTTAACCTGGTTACAATATAATCAATTACAAATGAGATGGAAAGAGGACCAAAAAACTGGTATTATGTTGCATGAGGAAGAATTGGTTAGACATATAAGAGAGAAAGGTCCAATGCATATTAAAAGGCTTTATAATGTTTTGTTAGAAAGAGATTCAGAAACGGAATTAGTTAAAGATTGTATGATTAAGTGGGCACAGAATTTTGAAGAACCAGTGATGTTGGAAACTTGGGAAAAAATTTGGGTTCAGAATGTTAAATTTACACAGTCGCAAAACCTGAGAGAAAATTTTTATAAAATGTTTTATAGATGGCATTTAGATCCTAAAAAGTTGTCATGTATGTACCCTAATGTTCAGCCAAAATGTTGGAGATGCGAATGTTTGGATGCTACGTATTATCATGTATGGTGGACCTGTAGGAAAGTTAAGGCTTTTTGGATAAAAATTTGGTGGGTCATGCAGAATGTTTTGAAGAAAAAAATTCAATTTTCTCCACAATTGTTTTTATTGGGTATAGTTAAGGGTTTTACACGGGGTGAAATAAAACTAATATTGTATATGATAACAGCAGCAAGATTGTTGATAGGTAAATACTGGAAGAATGAAGCTTTGCCTACTATCGAGGAATGGACTTTGAAGATGGCCAGTTTTGCAGAGATGGCGAAGATTTCAGCGTATTTAAAAGATTGTTCACAAGAGACTTATGAATGGGAATGGAAAAGGTGGATAGAATATGTTCAGAACAAATACCAAACTAGAAAGTATCAAATAGCTTTTATTTGAAAATAATGTATTAGAAATATTTTAATGTAAAGAGACAAAGAGGAAAAATTATATAGGGGGAGGGATGGGTTCAGGTTTATTTATTAGTGTTATTAGTTATGAGTATGTAATAGGGAAGTCTGGGGGGGGAGGGTTAGGGAGGGTTAGGGAGGAGGGGAAGTTTGGGGAGGGTGGTGGGGGGGTGAAAAAAGGGGTGAAAATGTAATTGTAAAACTTTTGCAATAAAAAAAAAAAAATAAATCTACACAGCATAAATGTAACTTCAATCTGCAACATTGGGAAAATTATTAGCAGAACCTCATGATGTCTGGATGTTATAGCTTGTAAATTTCTCCATACATGTGTGTGTAGTTATGTACATACTTGCTATTCACCCCCCTGCTAGAATTCTGTGAACACACTCCATAGAATGTGCATTTGATTCTCCTTTCGTTTTATAGACAGACAGACAAACAGACAGACAGACAGACAAACAGACAACAGGGATCTTCTGAATGCATGGCTTTCTGGTATTATGCCTCTCTCCCCAAATAGCTATTGGCAGAGAAGAACAATTTACTGATTTCCAAATTCTTCATATGTTCCTGGACAGGATTATGGGTTGATTAAAATCAAGACAGGGGACGAATGCCTGTTTGCATGCCATGTTTTTGGCACCCCAATTGTGGATGGTGGTGGTCCTGTGATGATTTTCCACAACCGACCACTGTTATAGCGTAATGTTCCCCCTCTCCCTAATGAGTATGAGCCGTCCAGAAGCTTGCAGGAAAGGATTGAAAGCAACTCTGTGGCATTCTTTCTGTTTCTGTGTCAGAGCCTTCTTGTGACTGCTGGAAATAAAGGTAAAGGTAAAGGTTTCCCCTGTCCAGGTGTGTCTCACATTAGGGGGCGGTGCTCATCTCCATTTCCTAGCTGAGGGAGCCAGCGTCTGAAGATGCTTCCCTTGTCATGTGGCCAAGATGACTATATGACTATATGAGATGCACAGAACTCTGTTAACTTCCCACCAAAGTGGTACCTATTTATCTACTCACATTTGCATGCTTTTGAACTGCTCGGTTGGCAGGACCTGGAGCAAGTAACAGGAGCCCATCCCATTGCACGATGCTTGGCTCAGCATTTTTAATTCCTGACTGTTGGAAATGACCTTTGTCTAAATTGCTGCATGACACTAGACTGGTCAAGCAGCTGTTCTCTCTTGCCTAGCAGCTTAACAACAAAACACTGAATCCAAAATGGGTGCTTATGAATCCTCTTATGCTACTATATCTACAAATGGCTATGGAAAAATATTGGAAAGTGAATATTCAATTTTCCAGAGTTCAATAGAAAATTAGCTAGCATTTTCAAGTATAGTTCATTTTCCTATTTTATATTTTTTAGAGAGGCTAAGTTTATATATAAAAATTTGAACTCAGCTGCTTGGAAATGGAAGGAAAAAAAATAAGAATGACATCACACGAAAGAAAAGTGATGTCCCAGTGTCTGGAGGCCGTGCGGGTCTGGATGGGGAGGAACAGGCTTCGGCTCAATCCTTCCAAGACCGAGTGGCTGTGGATGCCGGCGTCCCGGTATAGCCAGCTGGTGCCATTGCTGGCTATTGGGGGCGAGTCACTGACCCCCACAGAGGGGGCCCGCAACTTGGGCGTCCTCCTGGACACACGGCTGTCTTTAGAAGAGCATATGACGGCCGTGGCCAGGGGGGCTTTTTATCAGGTTCGCCTGATACGCCAGTTGCGCCCCTTTCTGGATCGGGACTCCTTGTGCACAGTCACTCATGCCTTGGTTATGTTACGCCTGGACTACTGTAACGCTCTCTACATGGGGCTCCCCCTGAGGAGCACCCGGAGGCTCCAGCTGGTGCAGAATGCGGCCGTGCGGGTGATTATGGGAGCGACGTGGCGCTCCCATGTAACACCTCTCCTGCGCGAGCTGCATTGGCTCCCGGTGGTCTTCCAGGTGCACTTTAAGGTGTTGGTTCTCATCTTTAAAGCGCTCCATGGCTTAGGGCCAGGGTATTTGCAAGACCGCCTGCTGCTACCGATAACCTCCCACCGGCCAATACACTCTCACAGAGAGGGCCTCCTCGGGGTGCCGTCAGTTAGGCAATGTCGGCTGGCGGCCCCCAGGGGGCGAGCCTTCTCTGTGGGGGCACCCGCCCTGTGCAATGAGCTGCCTCCTGGAATATGATTGATCCCGGACCTCCGGACCTTCCGTAAAGCCCTGAAGACGTTTTTATTTCATCAAGCCGGCCTAGCCTAAATGGTTTTAATTGGGATTTTAAATTTTATGGATTTGGGGTTTTAAATTGGGTAGCCAGTGATTTAATTCTTTTAATTATCTTAACTTTTGCATTTGTATGTTTTTTAATTTTGGCTGTTCACTGCCCTGAGTCCCTTCCGGGAGAAGGGCGGTATACAAATTAATTAATTAATTAATTAATTAATTAAATAAATAAATAAATAAATAAATAAATAAATAAAAGAAGGAATAGTAGAAGAGAAATTTGGGTAAAAATTACATAAAATAATGTTCATGCTCCGAGGCCAGCACATTGTTTTTAATAGTTACTAAAAAGAATGATTAGCCTTTTATATTTTTTGTTAAGCAATAAGAAATAGCACTTACACTTATATACTGCTTCACAGTGCTTTACAGCTCTCTCTAAGTAGTTTACTGAGTCATCCTATTGCCCCAACAATCTGGGTCCTCATTTTACTGACCTCGGAAGGATGAAAGGCTGAGTCAGTCTTGAGCCTGGTGAGATTCGAACTGCCAAATTGCAGTCAGCCGGCAGTCAGCAGAAGTAGCCTGCAGTACTGCATTCTAACCACTGCGCCACCATGGCTCTTAAGCAATATATTAAATTAGCACTTAAGCAATATATTAAATTAGTTACTCTTAGGGACATAAGCTTTTATCAGACTCTTAAAGTGATTATTTGGTGATGCAATCAGTTCCCCAAAGTAGAACAAGTTGGACGAAAAAAAAGTTAAGGAGAACTAATAAATCTAAAGAATTCTGAGTAGTATGCTTTCTTTCACTTACAAACCACAAACCGGGTCCTCATTTTACCTACCTTAGAAAGGATGGAAGGCTGAGTCAACCTTGAGCCTGGTGAGAATTGAACTCGCAGTAATTGCAGGCAGCTGGAAGCTAAATACTACCTTTAACAGTAGCATTAGTCTGCTGCACCACTCAGGCTCCTATTGATGTATGCTTTGCAAAAAGAAAACACTGTCTATTAAAAATAGGAATAAATTAATTTACATTAGTTAAATTTGAATCGGTTATCATCCACTGCATTTAGAATACCCCCTTTTTGGGTGGATTAGATAGTTAACAATTTTCTTTCTGAGAGTTTTTAATTGCTTTTGAATTAGACTCAGACTGTAGAGACATCGTTGATGACTCTTGAAAGTTTTGAATGCTTTGCTCATAATATTGCACAGATATGACTTTGCTTTGACCAGTTCTTCAGGGCTAAAAATCATTACATTTTAATATTTGCAAATCCTTATTCTTTTGTAAAGTTAACAGTTTATTTACTTGTTGAATTTGTGTCCCACCAGAATCTCATGACTCTTGGAGATATACAATATATTCAAGGAAAGGGATTAAGATATGTGTGGTTGGTAAAAATAAAACAATAAAAAGCTAAATAAGGAAGTGTATTTATTTATTCAATTTGTATAGCCATAATCATACTCATAATATAGTCATAACATTAGTCTACATATATCTTAATAGTTTAAAAAAAAGTGAAACAGAGCATCATTGGAATGCTTTCTGTAAAAGTTCAGATTTTTTAACTTCAGTTGTTATTTTTACTTGTAAGTTTTAAATTGTTTTTCATTCTGATTTTAATATATGCTTTTTTTCCCCATATATTTATATGGTTTTATTGTGATGTTGTAAACTACCCAGAGTCACTTAAGTAAGGTGGACGGTGTGAAAACTTAATAAATAGTAAATAGTAAAAATTTTTCAGATATACAGTAATATAAAAAATTAGTCACCTCAAAGTTATGTAAAAAAGGTCAACAATTTAGATCAGAATCATGATCTAGGAAGTGAATAGCATTCTCAGGACCTTGATTTATTGGTTCATCTCTCAAATATAGAGTGTTGTATAAGAAACATTTTTTAAAATAAATTGCAGACATAATATCCTTGTGTTACTCCCAAAGAAGCATGCATACGATTTCAGATGCATTGATGTATTTTGAAGTTTGCTCCGTAACTATAAGCACTTTCTTACTCTTACAGTTCTGTAACTATTATGTTGAAGCTGATTGATCGTGCACTTTATCCTTTTAAAACAAAGTCATTCAGAATGTCAAATTATCCAGTCGTTCAGTCAGTAAACGGAACTTTTCCTATGAGATCATTAGGATGAGAATCTTAGATGCTATCTTTTGCTAAGTGTTATTTTGTCTTTGTTTTAGCACTGTGAAGGCAGACTGACTCATGAGATTAAAAAAAAAAATCAAGTTAGTAGCTGAGATCTAATCAAAGGTCAGACACCAGTTTTTTTGATAACTTGGGACATCTCTGTTTTTCAGTTCTGTCTTTGTATGGGAACAATCGCTCATATGGTCTTCACTGTGGCTGGAATCTTATGCATGCATAGAACACAAGAAGGACATAACTTGGAGACCACCTCCTGAATTAAATATGGTATAATCATGGTATGTAAGAATGACCTTGGGAGAGAGAAGGGACAGCAACAGTAGTGGGTTCCGCTTCCTTCGCTACTGGTTCAGAACTGTGAGCGCACATGCGCGCTCGCTTTGCTCATGCGTGATGCTTCTGCGCATTTGCAGAGCGTCCGTGATAACATCCGGGTGGGTGGGCGGAGCCTCCCACCGCCACTACCAGTTCACCCAAATCGGGGCGAACCGGTAGAAACCCAACACTGGACAGCAAGCCACAGACTGGACAACCAGCATATAAAAGAAGTCTCAACACACAGGAGAGGGGATGAGTGTGTGTGTAAGAAGCATTTCAATAGCTCACCTCCCAAGTTTTCCAGAGAGTAAAAGGAAAGGAGGGAGAAATACTGAAATACTTTCAGCCTTGCAAGATTCTGTTAATGTAACCTAATACAGGTACAAGAACTTCTGATTGTGCTTCTTGTCTGGACCACTTCACAAGGCCAATATATGCATAAAAACTGGTTGTAACCATACAATTTTTTTTTCATTGCTCCTATTTTCTCTAACTTTTATGCTGCAATCTTTCAGGTTCCAAGAACCAAGAAGGATACCTGGAGTTCTTAGCAGTTTTTAGCAGTTAGCAGTTTTTCTTAGCAGTTTTTCTTTTATTATTCCTCACCTATAAACAGAAATCTTGCCAGACTATTTGCATCACTGTAGATAGATTCTGGGAATGGCTAGAGAGGAGCCTTTTGAATTCTTTTTCCCAATCAGACCATCCAAGCTTCACTGCCTCTTTGCCTTCTGGAATGCATCTCCTCTCTCCTGGAAATCCAGACTACCTTCCACCACATAATCTTATGCACACAACTGATAATAAGATTCATTGAACTCTTCTGAGCAGAAATAGGGTTGCAATATTGATTGATTTATTTTAATCCTATTTTTTAAAAAATAAATAACTCCAGGCAATGAGTCACAACCCCATAAACTGAGTTGAGTTGAGAGAGAATAACTCTCAGTGGCCTAAAGTCACTCAGCTTGCTTTCATGTCTAAGGTGGGATTTGAACTCCTGGTCACCTGGTTTCTAACTTGGTGTCTTAACCACTAGACCAAACTGGATCTCTCTCTACATAGATTACTCACTAGTGTAAAGATCCTAGAAGTATTGAAATCCTAGGTTCCAGTCCTTGGCAGTCTAAAGTAGGAGGAGGAAGCCAAGATGAAAGAAGCATCGATTCAACAATATGGTTGTACAAACAAGATTCGAGGGCAAATAAAATCTGACTGCAAGATTATGTACAGTTGTTGAGGTCCAGGTACAGAAAGAGGCAGAAAGGCAGAAGGACAAATTCTAAAGAGTATGTTGCATCAGAAAAAAAGAAGAAAAATTAAATGCAGAGATACAGGAGTTGGAGAAACATGTAAAAAAGAAGAATTTGTGTTAAACACTGCAAGATGAAAAGAATACAAAAAGGAGAACACTGAACGTATTTGCATACTGCATTCTACCCACGGAATCACCTTGAAACTATCTCTGTTTGATGTATATTTCACAATACATCTTTGAGGCCTGGAGCAATTTGCCACTATCGTGTTATTAAAAGTTTCCATGAAGCCTTTCAACATTCCAGCAGTGAGCTGAAGATCCTTAATGAGATGATTATAATGTACCCTTTCCAGGAAACAGAGTGAATGTTCTAGAAAGAAGGACTGATACTGCTAGGGATTGATACTGATATTAATAAAGAAAACATTCCCTGACTCATGATGGGGCCAAACTGTTTGAATGTTCTTTCCTAAGAATACCAGACAATATGGTGCAACTGCTTTTATGTCCTATTTATGGGATTGTTTCAGGCAGATGTTGGACACTGAAGAGAGCAGAATGCCGGGATTATATAAGGCTTTGATCTGATTTGGCAGGACTGTTCCTCAGTTCATGATTTGTTGTTGTTAATCTTTAGATCCACTTGGTTTCCCTAGAGTATGGTGACTTCTTTCCCATAATCTTTTCAGAGCTGAGATAAGGCCCTCTTGGACATTTATGGTGAAACAGATGGCAGTTAGAGTCCACTCCATGGTCATGGTCTCCACTCATTCTTTTCTTTCTTGTGAGGTAATCTTTTCTTCTCCATCTCATTACCAACATCTGACCTGATGGAGCTTGATAGTTTATCAGCCCCCAGGCTCACACTGTTAACACAGCCGATCTCTACAGAGACCTTGAGAACGATAGTAGCATATTCGGGAGGAAACTGCCAACAGAAACAGTTCCTGAATTTGTTCCCAAACAGGATGATTAAAAGAAAAAAGAAAAAAAAAAGAATTTCATTCAGACCACACACAAATCTTCTGGCTTGCATGTGGAGCCTCTAAGCATATACTTGCTTTACCCTTGCTGTATAAACAGCAGGCTCAGAGATCTTCACATGGGTATATGTATTATTTTTGCTTAAAGCCTTTTAACTCAGCAGTATAGCAGTGATGTTAAAAAAAAAAAAATCTTGACAAAATATTTGATCCTGGAGAAAATTAAGATAGCACAAATTAGAGATCATCCTTAAAGTTCATAAATAATGTTCTTGAGTAAGATACCTGAATATTTTTTAAAAAATATGTATTATTGTATCTTGTTAAACATATGATCTTAAATGTTTTTATATGTATACTAGAGGTGGATTCTACTTATCTTTACTACCGGTTTTCAACGGGGCCGCACGCATTTTGATGATGTTGGGGTCAGTGGGCGGAGCCTCCTGCCGGTTTTACTACCGGTTCTATAGTGCGAACCGTGGGCAACCCATCACTGATGTATACATGTGTTTTAGCACAGGAAAATTTAATTAATCCAAAATAATGTAGCTGTAATCCTATGCACACATGTTTGAGTTTTCCACTTAATTAATTGGTACTGATTTACTTCTCAGTAAGCAGATTTAAGATCATATTTTACAGCTATGTCACTGGTGGAAATGTCAAGGTAGAATACCAAACAGTGGCCAGATATGAAAGGAAGAATCTGGTCTCATGACTGCAGGATTTGAAAAAAAAAATTAATAAGACAAGTTGTATTCTGGCTATGCTGAGAGACAGATGGAAGTAGGTGGGTGGGTGGAATTGGTAAGGAAGTTACCTTTTCTTTCTTTATCCATGTGGAACGGGAGTTCTGCTACAAACTGTCCACCACAATTGTGGGGGATACAGAATTCAGACTCAAAATTCAAGAATACAAATTCTTTCTCGTGTCTCACCTGATTCCTTAACCACTATGCTGCACTTGCATCCCAGTCATCATGTTGTGTTATATCTTGGTCACCTGATTTGACCCAGGTGGCCTATTTTGATCTCTCCTGGATCTTCCCCCTCCAGTTTGGTTGGCCTGCTGCATTCTGATCCTTGACTTGCCTAACAGGAAACTGGCCTAGCCTCTTCTGTTTGTTTATATGTGTCTATACCAGGGTGGAATATGCTGGTGATCATCTGCTTGACATTTTGCCTGAGCTTGCTGGACTTCTGTTTCTTCCTCAGAGGAAAAGGGAGGTTTAGCAAATGGCTTGCAAGAACTGGATCAAATTGGCTAGATTAAACTATAACATTCATCTCGAAGCCTTGGAAAGATAGATAGGACAGAATTTCACATAAGAACCTCTCTCCTTCATTGTTACAACTCTCACCCCAAACCCAACCCAACTTGATCCAACCCAAACTAAATACATTAAATTAACCACTTTGTTGCCTTTTTTATTATTTCTTTTTTAAGATTCATTTATAAATAATAAAGACAGGAAGCAGCAGGTGAAGCTAAGCAGAATCACATCAAATACCTGTATAATTAGCACAGGGGCCTCCCAAGGCTGTGTGCTCTCTCTTCTCTTCTCTCTATAGTCTAATGACTGCATCTCAAACGATCCATCTGTTAAACTACTGAAGTTTGCAGATGACACAACAGTGATCGGTCTCATTTGAGACAATGATGAATCTGCATACAGACAGGAGGTTGAACAACTACCCTTGTGGTGCGACCAGAACAATCTGGAACTGAACACACTCAAAACCGTAGAAATGGTGGTAGATTTTAGGAGAAACCCTCTCATACTACCACCTCTTACAATACTAGACAACACAGTATCAACCGTAGAGACCTTCAAATTTCTAGGTTCTACCATATCTCAAGATCTAAAAAGGACACCTAACATCAAAAACATCATCAAAAAAGCACAACAAAGAATGTTCTTTCTGCGCCAACTCAGAAAGCTCAAACTGCCCAAGGAGCTGCTGAACCAGTTCTACAGAGGAATTATTGAGCCTGTCATCTGCACCTCTATAACTGTCTGGTTCAGTTCTGCAACCCAACAAGACAGACACAGACTTCAGAGGATAATTAGAACTGTAGAAAAAACAATGGCTACCAACCTTCCATTGTTGACCTGTATACTGCATGACTCAAAAAGAGGGCTGTGAAAATATTTAGAGACCCCTCACATCCTGGACATAAACTGTTTCAACTCCTACCCTCAAAACGATGATATAGAGCACTGCACTCCAGAACAACTAGATACAAGAACAGTTTTTTCTCCAAACGCCATCACTCTGCTAAACAAATAATTCCCTCAACACTGTCAAACTAGTTACTAAGTCTGCACTACTATTAATCTTGTCATCATCCCTATCACCCATCTCCTCCCACTTATGACTGTACAACTGTAACCTTGTTGCTGGTATCCTTACGATTTATATTGACTGTTTCCTAATATGATTTGATTGCTTATTTGTATCCTATGACTATCATTAAATGTCGTACCTTATGATTCTTGACAAATGTATCTTTTCTTTTATGTACACTGAGAGCGTATGCACCAAGACAAATTCCTTGTGTGCCCAATCACACTTGGCCAATAAAAAATTCTATTCTATTCTATTCTATTCCCAATACACCTTCCTCCTCCTGTTTTCCCTACAACAATAACCATGTGAAATGGGTTGGGTTGAGAGTGAATGACTGGCCCCAAATCACCTAGCCAATCAGACAGTTGGTTTGAGATACCTTTTCATGGTGTCTGAGGTGCCTAATGACAGCTCAACCTATTGACTAAGGGAAATATGTACTTCTTGGGGATTATTATACCAAGCATCAGTGACTGCTTTTGCTATTGATGTGAAAGTAAATTCTGGTTTAATCAGCGTCCATGTGTGCAGAATCTCTGGATGTGCAAAGATCTGAACAAATCCATTCAGTGATTTTCAGCATCTGTATTTATTTTATTTATTATAGTTTATCCCACCTCTCCAATAAAAATAGTATTCATGGCAGCTAAGAATAAAACATATATCAAGAGATAAAGTTATACTTAAAATATTGCAGCTAAAATGAAAAACAGAAATCCAGCCAATAGAAATCCCAGTAAAATATTGATCAGAAAGATGAGGTTTAAACATCCTTCCAAGATTGGTAAAATGAGGACCCAGATTGTTGGGGGCAATATGCTGACATTGTAAATCATTCAGAGACATTCCATAGTAAAGCACTATGGAATGGTATATAAGTCTAAGTGCTATTGATATTGTTCTGTGAAAATGTAAATAAATTAACAGACTACATTTGGAGAACACGAGGAGGCCAAAGACTACATAGGAGTTTCTCTTACTGCATGATTAAATGATGAATTGGCATGAGTCAAGGATATAAAAATACCCTCTTTAATGGATTTCTCTAAGAATGCTATGCCATGCTCTTTCCTCATGTATTCTTCCATTCCATTGGCCGGTATTACCTGTTATTATCAGAGGGAGAACAATCTTTGCTTGGAATATTTGTCCAAACCTTTAATGGCTAAAATATGAACATTCTTTCTGCTTATTTTTGAGGGTTGGTGCTTCAGGAGAATCATATTTCCCAATAAACTTTAACATTTGAAAACATATCTTCAAGTCTTTCTCCTCTGCCTCTGAATATGTCTCTGCCTTTCTTGTTCATTTCTGGACTTGCTATTGAAGTTCAGTAGTAGAATTGCAGTTGTAATACAGTATTAATATTAACAGTAAAGCATTTTAAATTCTAGGCATGGTAGACAGTATTGTTTAATAACATTATAATGGCTTGAATGTATGAGTCAGCCTATTCAAATCAGTAGTTTTGTATGATGGGATCCCAATTAAAGCACACAAGTTTTTAGATGCAAATTTCACATATGTTACTGATGCATGGGTCGTGAGGGAGAGAACATACATGATGATTAGCTTTTCATAGTTCAATTTGAGTCATTGAAATCGTATTCTCAGAAAGTACATGACTTTTTTTTTTTTTTAAAAAAACTGAACTTATTTGAGAAGATATAAATTAAACTGGATGGAAGGTCTTGAATTGTTGGCATCTGTATAAGATATATTATGATCCTTAAGAACCATACTGGTTATTGGAATATTTGATAAGCATTAAGCAATAAATATTATTTTCCCTAAAACATAAAAGTGTAGTCCACCATAAACTTTCATTAAAGCAATGTATAAACAACAACAAAAAGTTATGGCACTCTTAAGAGCAATGTTGAGACAAATAGAAACATTTAATATCTAAAATGTTTTTTGAAGACAGCAACATTGATCTTGTTGAACCTTTCAAGTTCTCAAAGATGTCTGTGGTTGCATGGTTGTAAACTGGGAATGTCAAGATATTTAGTGCTTGATTCTAATCTTCTTTACACCAGGTTTACTGAGTTCTATGGCTATTATCTATTATTATACCAATATAAATGAAACCAGGGTCAGGTCATTCCATGAGACAGTATCATAAAAACTCCAGGCCAAGTTCAAGTTGCATTAAAGTCACGGCTGAGAAAAGAAAGCATCTGGAAGAAACTATCTGTAGTATGTATCTAAGGCACATGAGTATATAGAACTGAAATAAATATCAAGGTTAAAAGAATGGTGAGCAGGAGCAGGTCATTCTGACTTAGTTGCTAGTTAGCAATAGCAATAGCACTTAAACTTACATACTTTACAGCAGTCTCCAAGGGGTTTACTAATATCAGCATATTGCTGCCAGCAATCTGGGTCCTCATTTTACCGACCTCAGAAGGATGGAAGGCTGAGTCAACTTTGAACTCCGTCAGGAAGCTGTGGGCAGAGTTAGCCTGCAATACTGCATTCTAACTCTATGCCACTACAACTTAGTTGCTAGTTCAGTCACCATGGCCCTTTAATCTGTGCCCAAGCTGTGGGCAGAGTTAGCCTGCAATACTGCATTCTAACTCTATGCCACTACAACTTAGTTGCTAGTTCAGTCACCATGGCCCTTTAATCTTTATATCATGGAAAAACTCCAACCTGTTGTGACTCCGACCCCCGAGTCCGTCTTATCGGAGGGAGAAGGCTCCGAAAGTGAAGGAGAGGAGTTGGCCAGGCCTCCCTCTCCAGGACCCTCCTCTCTGGCAATGCCTCAGGTGTCTCCCGAAGGAGAAGAGATTGGCCAGGAGCCAGGTATCTCTGAGCAGTCGCAGTCGGAGTGACAGTGATAAGTCTTGGCTGGATCCACGCCAGCGTCGGAGAGACAAGCGCACGCAACAGAAAAGGAGGCGTGCCAGAGATTAAGCTGAGTCACTGGACCACACCCCACAGGGGATAAAAGGGGGTGTGGTGGCCATTCAGGCTCTGTGATGGACAAAACTAAACAACTAGCGAGTCGCATTGTATCTCTGAAACTAAGTTATCTGCCTGCCTTGGATTTAATACTGACTGGACTTGACAATTCTTTGACTTTGTGTATTTGTTTTGGTTTATCTGACGGAGGAGGAACACCTCCCTCTGTGAGTAAAGTTCTTGGCAAGCAGCTACTGGGTTGCTGCCAATCCTGTTATCGAAGGAATTTATTGTCTGCAAGTTTTATTTAACCCCTGGCTGACTGTTTGTATGTGTGTGTGAGACGGGGACAGAACACAACCATATCTTGATCCGTACAGTATGTCTTAATATTCTAATTCATGGAATGGGACCTCCTCAATGGTTTGAAGCAACCATATCTTTGGAAGGCTTTTGCAGATGTTAGATTGTCCCTGAGCCTCATACATACATACATGCTGTTGCAGATGTTTTACTATTGCCTCTGCATCCATGCCCATACACAGACCACTGGGAGAAAGTCTTCAGAACCAACTCCTAAATTTTCCAGAGGACAATGACTTCTTTAACATGTTCAAGAAGACATCGTTCATCATGCTAACATGCTTTGGTTTGAGAAGCACTTTCTCAAAATGCTTTGCATAGGCCTACTATTTTCATACATTCCTTCTCTTTAGAAACCTGTACTTCAGATTTCAAGCATATTCTAAATGTCAGTTCTGTTCACTATCTTCAAGCATTCCATCCAATTAATTCTAGATTACTGTTGTCATTATACATAATAGTATTTAAGTTATACATTGCAGCAGGGGTCCCAACTTGTGATATTAAGCCATAGAGTGAACGGAGGGAGATCTCAACTCCTCTTCTCCCATAAATTCTCTGGGACTTTATGCTCTGGCCTCTCTTTCCTGCCTTGATGAAATTGTTTGGTGGTGACTGTTACCAATGGTACCAGCGTACCATCTAGCCTTACAGTCATGCATTCTTGACATAAATGTTATAATGATTCTTTATCACTTGCCTCTATTTAGTTTTCAGGCTTTGTTGCTAGGAAGACATACATTGAGAATTCATTACTCTTATGTTTTTAGAATTATCAGTGTGCAGATCTATGAAAGGACATTTTTATTTAATCCTAAATGCTTGGTGTAATTTGACATTGAGAATGATAAATTCATCTAGCGGTGGCTGAAATCTCCAGTTAATATTTGGACTTCCTTGTTTCTGTTTTACTTCATTCTCATCGTCCGCAATATACGTGGACATTCCAACAAGTCAGCCAGCCCTTTAAAATGTGAACTCTTTCTCCCGCTCTGCTCCCTCTTCCTCCCACTCTCCCTCTCTTTCTCCTTCCCCCTCCCTCTCTCCCTCTCTCCCTTTCAGCTGCTAGTTCATAAAATTTAAACATTAAGTCTAAACCCAATCAGCTTACTCCCTCCAAGTTATATGTGGAACACATAATAATGGCTTCTAGCCAAAATATGTTTATTACAGGAACCATATAAAAATCTTTCTATGTTCAAAGCAGTGCAATGCATGTAGTACTAAATATAACTATTCCAAATGAAATGTAACAAATGTTCTAATAAATGATGCCTAATACAATTACATGAAAAAAGGGAACGCATAAAAAGTGACATATACAGAAAGTAACATGTGCTTCTTGGAACTCATAATCTAAATTTTGCAGTAGAAGGAACCAAAAGAACAAAAGAGAGGAGCAAGAAGGTGAAAAATTATAAGAAGGGAGATATACATGGAATGGAAGGCTATTTTAGCTAATGTAATCACACATTTAGGTTCAGTTTATTAAGAAAAGGATATAGTTTAGGAAGCTGAAAATTTCAGCCTTTTTCGCTAAGATGTCACTGCATCTTCATCAGTGACTCTGTAGCCTTCAGTAATCTAAAATAATACTATCACCACCATTGGTAAATGCTCTCTCTAGTTACAAAAATTATTTTACAGCCACATTAATTAGTGTCTCCCACAATATTAGTGACAGTCAATTTTCATACCCAGATTAGGTATTTATAGAAAGATATACACCTGAGTTATTGTGGATTTTGCACGCATGATCACAGCTTTTACTATTATTATAACTGCAAATAATATAGTGTTTCCTCTTGTTACTATGTACCTTTGTGCCTGTGATATTATCTCCTTTCTGGTATTTCTGTCTTTTTCAAAAGTTTGGTGGGGGTTCCTTAACATACATTATATGTTGCAAAGGAACATTGATTTTTGTAAATGAAAAATCTACCACACTCAAATTTCAAGGCAGTTGGAACGCTTCTCTAGGAGAGGAATTAGTACTTTTAAATTCTTATGTGAAAAGAAATGGAAACATTCAAACGAGGAGATGGAGGAGGTACTTCTCTAGTTGTCCTGAAAGACAAAGTCTTTCCCTGGAATCACCAGTGGATGGCAGCCTAAGGCACTCTTCATTTGTATCATCATCTCTTTTCTATGAAAGAATCTAACTTTCTTTTAATGTCTTCCTTCTCTTTTGTTCGCTACAAAACTTTCATGAAAATTTTTTAAATTAAATTTAATCAGAATATGAAATACAAATAAAAATGAAAATAGAAGGAAACTTGGGAGAGAGAAAAATATAGGATGGGGGAGAAAAAAAATTGACTTCTAATTCTTTTCATTGCAGTAGGCTAAAATAATATTATTATGGCTTTTTACTTTTACACATTGAATCTAAACTCGCCATTTCTATAACAACAAATGTATCTAATCAGCAAAACCCCAAATCAAAGTTTCATTTTTTTTTCTACCTCAAGCACAAAATTCAGAAGCAGTTTCCAAACAGAAACAAAACTGGATGATCCTTTTTTAAGACTTCTTTTGAACGGTTCCCTCTTTTAGTTAAACGTTCAACGCTTTAGTCACTGAATTCTGCTGCTATAGTTTCTTTTTTTTCAATGGCATTTCTATATTTTTAAATGGGAATCTTTTACATGGGACCCATATGTCAACTGCCACTCTTACATTTGGCTGAATATACACATGTACAGAACTATATATTCGATGGTGGCTTTCAAAAGTGCACTTGAAATCAATGAATGTTTCATAACTTGTTCTGACATACATGTTTTGCATCATACTCATCAGATGTCATACTACATATTTCATATAGGCAGAATATGGGCTATAAATCCCTTTCTCACTATCTATCTGTATATGCCTGTTATTTTGATAAAACATATTGGTCTAACTCAGTATGAACTGGGGTGCTGAAAGGATCACTCAGCAACTCATCCAAAGAATGTGGATCCAAAGAATGCTGATCCTAAAGCCTTCAGCTCCTTTTAGACTAATGGAAGAGAATATTTGTAGGTCTGAGTTAAAATTATGGGGTCCTTGGTGCTCAGAGAGCTTGGTCATCTTCTTGCAAATGTTTCATTACTCAACTATTGAAGATGTTACCTAATTGGGTAATGAAATGTCTGCAGGAAAAGAACCAAACTCAGAGAGCATCAAGGACTCTACTCTTACCACACTTTACTGATAGTAAATCTTATTTTATTTCCTTTTTCCAGGAGCCATTGGATTTCAGTTTTTAATATGGTCTTCCGGGTGCGCTTCAAGGTGTTGGTTATCACCTTTAAAGTGCTCCATGGCATAGGACCTGGATACCTTCAAGACCGTCTGCTGCCACCAATGACCTCCCACCGACTGGTGCGCTCCCACAGAGAGGGCCTCCTTAGGGTGCCATCGGCCAAGCAATGTAGACTGGTGGCCCTCAGGGGGAGGGCCTTCTCTGTGGGGGCACCTGCCCTCTGGAATCAACAGAGATATGAAGAATCCAAGACCTCGGTGTCTTCCGCCGTGCCCTGAAGACCTTCCTTTTTTAGCAAGCCGGGCTGGCTTAATGCTTTTTAAATGTTTTTAATATGTTTTGTTATTGTTTTTTAACTTTTGGGCCAAATTTATATATATCTTTTTAAATTGTTTTTAATGTTTGTATCTATGTTTTTTACTTTGGCTGTACACCGCCCTGAGTCCTTCGGGAGAAGGGCGGTCTATAAATTTGATAATAAATAAATAAATAAATAAATAAATAAATAAATAAATAAATATCCTGAAATTCTAAGGTCTACATGAGAAGTACTATATAGCAGGGGTCCCCAACTTTGGCAATTTTAAGCTATTGTGGATTTCAACTCCCAGAATTCCTCAGCTGGCATGCAAATTTCCTTTGAACCTTTCCTTTTTTGGGAGCAAAAAAGTGAAGGAACATTTGTTCTTTAATCACCTTAAGTCACCCAGGACAAAAACCAAAGAAAGCACAGTACTGGCAGAAACAGGATCAATTATTCTTCATTGGCATGCAATACAAATTTTTTGGGACTGACCCAAAATCTGAAGATCTCTTCTTTGTACCAGGACACAGTGGTCTTAGAAATGGGAAAAAGCAAACAATCACAATTTAATGTGTAAAGAAAAAATACTTTACTGTCTACTCTTAAAACAGCTGCTTTGGTGTTTGAGACTAAAAGACTTCAAGAGGCAGCTGTATTTTTTTATTTAAACGAGAAATGGTCTCTTCTCGAAAATGGCATTTTGATCATAACTCACTCTTCCTTGGGAGATATGATTGTATGCTCCACTTCAGTGCTAGGAGTAAATAACTCAAAGCAAAACCAAAACTATTTCTACTTGCTCCATTTGATGCTGAGCCAGCCTGGGGCTAGGAGAGAAGAGGGCTGGTGGTGGGCACGGGTTATCTGGGTTCAAATTCCTCAAGGTACCAAACCTTCGTTACTGCTTTGGCAAACTGCTACATTTTTCCATTGTAGAACTGCATAAGCAGAACAAATAATAATGCAATATAATATTTGTCACTGCTTGTCCCAGTTAATAGAGTGGTTAATGTTGGCTTTCTTTTGATATCAAGATTTCCTTCTTTGGTTGTCTGTTGTACTAGAAATGTATTATTCAATTAGGAAGGAATCTTCTCACCTGTGCCTCTCGGATTACAGCATTCTCTTCCTAAATAGCCTTACCTGGCACTGACATTGCAATCTATCTTTTTGGGCATCATGCAAAAGTAAAATAAATACCCCCGCATCTGAACCTGATGCCAGTTGAATTTTAATTTATCAGTTAAAGGGAGTTTGCTTTTTATGAGTAATTGAAGATTTAGCATTGTTTCCATGTGTAAGAATTTCAAATTCTGTGCCACTCAAAAATGCAAACTGAAAGGATTGTATATAAATATTTAAAGCTATGTTTTATGCCTGTGTCACCAGAAAGATAAATTTCCCTAATGAACTAGCTAGTGATACAAAGCACGTAAGTTTATTTGAGTAGGGATAAAAAGACAGGAACTTTTCTAATTTCATCAAGTGTAATTTTACTGCTGTTTTCACCACAGCTGTCAGTAGGGTACTTAAGTGCTCTAATTGTCACAAGATTATATTCCCCCACACTTCTCTAAATTGTTTCGCTCTTTTAATCTATGTTTCATCATCTCTGAGAGAGATAAAACAGGCAACTTTGACCCTAAAGTGTACAGGAAATAATTACTGGCAAATAATTTTTAAAAAATTGCATAGCCAAAATTATCTATTATATAACCCCATGTAATTTCTGTATGGGTAAGAAATGTCAGGCAGCATATAAATTTAATAAATTATTATTATTACTTCAGGAAGTATTGAATATGCATTTGTGTTAGGATGGATAAATATACTATTCTGATTTCCTCATCTTGTATCAATTTTTCATTTATAAGTTTAATTCAACTCTTACAGATTTATTTGTTTATTTAAAAAGATAGTTATGATATAATTTGTATGTACATTTTCCAAAAATATGCATTTTTGTTTGCAGTTTTATACAGTATACATGACATAATAATATATGTTAAATTATTTTCATGTATGCACAATTTTTTTACTTTTTCTTAGAAGGTGGACTGCATTCTAAAATTCAGAGAAGTGCAAAGGATTACTGACTTTCAATTCATCATTAAAAATGAAAACTTTCATTCCCATTTCTGCTTTGGCATATGTATGTGATGCATATAATTTTGCACACATGTCCAGTCAGAACTCTGTGAGCTAGCAGTATGAGACCAAGCTACTCAAAGTATTATTAAGGAGTATCATGATTTACAAACTTTTTCCACTGGAACCAATAAAATGGTCACAACAAATGTTGGATGCTAGATACACTACACCAAGCTAGGTAAGCAATACATGGGATACATAATCTGTGTGCTTCAATCACTCACAAAAATAATAAAAATGTTGGTGACTTGAAAAACAGCTGTGAAAAATAGGGGAGGGGTTTACATGGAGCAATATTCATAGACTGAAAAACACCTACGTTTGACTGTGAATCATAATGATACCATAGAATAGATAGAACAAGAAATATTTTAGACTTATATATCGGTCCATAGTGCTTTACAGTACTCTCTGAGCAGTTTATAAATGTCAGCATATTGTCCCCAACAATCTGGGTTCTCATTTTACCAGCTTCAGAAGGATGGAAGGCTGAATCAACCCTGAGCCTGTCAGCAGGGCCGGATTTTCCTATAGGCTAACTAGGGTTCAGCCTAGGACCTCAAGTTCAAGAGGGGCCTACACAGTGGTGGGATTCTGGGGGTTCTAGGGGGTTCGGCTGAACCCTTTGTTAAATTGCTGGCTCGCCCGCCCCTCGCCTCCCACCCGCGCGGCGCCAGCCTACCGTAGCCAGGGGTAGGCAATTGTGGCTCTTTTACAACCTGTGGACTTCAACTTCCAGAATTCCTGATGCAGCTTGGCTGTCTCAGGAATTCTGGGAGTTGAAGGCCACAGGTTGTAAAAGAGCCACAATTGCCCACCCCTTCCCTAGCCTGAGTTCCGCTGCCTGGGATCCACGTGGGCTGCCACGTGGTTCCCTACCGGCTCTGGACACAAGAGAGCAGGATGGAGAAAGCAGCTTCCACGCCTTCACTCACTCTCACTCTCTGCTCTGTTGGATCGCCGGCCGTTCGCTTACCCTGTCCACTCCCAATCTATTGCTGCCTCCGATGGCTAGAAGAAAAAAAACTTCAAATTCTTGCCGCGGGGCTTCAAAGGGCCGCCCTAGAGCCAGTGGTGCAGCCGAACCCTTTGTTAAATTGCTGGCTTGCCCCGCCCCTCCGCACCACTATTTATTGCCAATAAATAGTGGTGGGCGAGGGGCGGGGGAGCCAGCAATTTAACAAAGGTTTCGGTGTTTTTTTTTGTAATTTTATTGGCCCACGGAACTTCAGCATAGGCTAATTGGCCTCCCGGTTCTCAGCTGATTTGTCTCAGCTGTTTTGCTCAGGGCTCTTCTGCTTCCTTGCAAAGAGTGCTGATTTTTTTTCCCCTATGCTGAGAAACGAAACTGAAACTGCTTTACTGTTGCTGCAAGGTTGGAAAAGGTTGGAAAATTAGGCAGGCAGAATTCTTTTCTTTTTCCTCACCAAAAAAGGTAGGTGCAAACAATGGGAAATTTAGGGAAAAAGAGGAGAGTTCAAGATTTTAAAACACAAAAGAAAAAAAAGCTCTTTTTAACTAGGGAATTGTAATAATTGAGATATTATTAATTGTATACTGTGTTGAAAGCAGAAATGGTTAAGTTGTAGTTTGGAGGAATATATGGGGGAAATTATTTGGTTTATTATTATTGGTAAGTATAATTAATTGATTTGTAAGAAATTGGATTGCATGGAAATAATTGGAGTATTCATGTTCATATTGATTAATATACAAAAAAGGTAGTTATATAACTAATTGATTTATATTAAAATGTTGAATTTATATTAAACAACTAATATTACATAATTAACCAATGTGCGGATGGATATAAAAATAGATGACAATGAGAAGGGGTATAATATAGAATAGAAGGGAAAAATTGAATTTGATTAAGATTAGAGATGAGGATGAAGGGTAATATTGGTTTTTTACAAAAATAGATGAGGAATAAATATAGCAAAAAGGAAATATAGAAATTGTAAATTTAATTGAAATGACTAAACATTGTTTAAATTTGTGAACCGGCCAAATACTCTGTTCAAAGAAAATACATTGTATGTTTGTATGTGTGTTTCTAATTATTGTTATTTATTCATATTTGTTCTCTTTTATTCTTTAAAGTTTAACAATTCATTCTTTATCTTAATATCTTTATATTTGTTTGGGGTTGGCTTTCTTCCCTTTCATCTTTTTTATTGTACAGCAATCTTTCTCCTCAAACCTACCACCTCTCTCTTTTCTTTCCTTCTTACTTTCTCTTCCTCCCCCTCTTCTTCTCCTCCCTACTTCCTCTTCCTTTCTCCTTCTCCTCCTCTCTTCCTCCCTCTCTTACCCTCACTCCTACTCTAATTTCCTTTCCCTTCCTTCATCCCTCTCTATTGCTGTTTCCTTTTATGCATATGGACTACTCAGAGGGCTGAAAAAGTTATTTCTGACTGGTCCTCGCACTTTTGACCAGTCCTCAAACTTACGACTGTCCTCACATTTTACGTTTTTGCCCTATCTTGTCACCATGGTGAAGAGAAGCAGTTGTGAAATGAGTGACATGGTTGTTAAGAAAGCTGCACGGGCATAAATGTGAGGATGGTCATAAGTGTGAGGACCGGTCAAAAGTGGGAGGCCCAGTCAGAAATGACTTTTTTCAGCCCTCTGGGTAGTCCCTATGCACATAGCCATGCCCACCCAGTCACATGACGAGCTACCCACGCCTACACAGTCAGGTGACCAGCTAGCCACGCCCAACCAGTCACATGATTGCCAAGCCACACCCCCAACTAAGCCACGCCCACAGAACCTGTTGTTAAAAAAATTGAATCCCACCACTGGTGAAAGGGCTTCATAAGTGGAATAGCCTAGGGCCTCTTTTCATCTAAATCCGGCCCTGCCTGTCAGGATCGAACTCCTGGCTGTGGGGAGAGTTATCCTGCAATATTACATTCTAACCACTGCACCACTTGAAGGAAAAGCCAAAAATGTTAATTTCTTTTATTCTTTTGAATTTTGGTGTGGCTAAATGTTGAGATGTTGAGTCAGAATAAATCATCGTATATCCCAAAACTATAACAAAAATGCTTCCTTTTATTATGACTTCTGAACAGACTAGCTCATTCTCCCAGATAGATGTGAAACAGGGGTGGGTTCTAGTTATCTTTACTATCGGTTTGCATCGTGCCCGCGTGTGTGTGATCGGATTGCTCATGCATGTGTGCTCTTCTGTGCATGCGCAGATCAACTTCGATGATGTCCAGGTCAGTGGGCGGAGCCTCCCGCCAGTTTTACTACCGGTTCTTGCGAACCGGTCTGAACTGGGTGCAACCCACCACTGATGTGAAAGAAGTTATCATTCAAGATAGTATCTGGATGACATCCACTTGTGAGCGATGGATTGAGATAGGATCTCCTATGTGTTCTTTTATGTGATTTTTTTGAGGGGATACACAGGATTTTGTTTTTGCTTGACTGGTACTTAGTCCATGCATATCCACTTGTAGCAAAGCTGAGAAATGTACATTGCCTCCTTCCTCATTTGCCACTAATTTAGTAATGAACTCTGGCTGAATGGTTTACTGTCAACTTTCTGAGACAACTTACTTGATAAACTTCTGGATGTCTCTTAGGAATAGCAGAATGAAACTGACAAATGATAAGCATTCATGTTCAGGTTGAAAGAACCATATTGTAAATCACTCAAGGCAGTGAACATACCTAATACTCCTTCTTCTTCCTATTTTCCCCACAACAACAACTGTGAGGTGGGTTGGGCTAAGAGACAGTGACTGGCCCAGGGTCCCAGATATTTAATTTTTAATCAAATTATTTATGGAGTGCATGACATAATGATATCCTATTTATTTTTGCTCTGGCATTTCCATTTTCTCCTGTTTACTTTCTTCTCCTGGCAATACACGCCCATTTAACTGAGTACGGTTCTTGATATATATATATATATATTTAAAAAGGTACCTCCCTAAGTTTCTACTACAAGTTGGTGTCATGAACGCAGTGTCTACTATACTTCTGGTGGGGTGTAACAAAATAGGTAGTGGCTAGGATTCTCAATATGTATTTGCTAAAAAAAAAAAAAAAGGTTTGCAGAGAAGATAGATCCAGATATAATATACTGGTAAATCTCTGACCAATTTTGGAAGATTGGAATGGGTTTCTGAGTTCCTACAGCAAAATGACCCTTCCATAAATTAAACTTAAAAAAAATGAAAGCTTGGGGGGTGATCCCTCAATATTCTGCAAGTTTATTTCTTTTTTGCCAGGTTCTGAATGGGGACTCTAGAGGTTCTAACAAAGACACATGCACATGCGCACACATACAAAATCCCAAACCAAACCAAATAGATCCTGTAAACCTGATGATAATTATTTAGAAATTAACAGACTAGCAGGGCTGTAATTAGTAATCCCATTCTTGGGAACAGAACTCTAGGAACTCAGAGAAATCTGGACAAAAGCAATAACTATTTTTTCAATCTGGAGCAAAGCAATCAAAAGAGCTATCCCACAACTCCCCTATGACATATATAAGGAAAACCTTTAATTTTCTTTTTGATTAGATAAGCTCAGTTTGTCCCCTTAGCTCACAGAGTACCATTTTATGTTTTCTGGGTGATTTACCTACACGTTCTTTAATCCTCGTTTCCCCCTTCTTCCTCCCCAGTGTAAATATTTTGTCTCTGTGTCTTATCTTCCAAATCACATTTCAGAGACTTAATAATTAGAGAGGCTCGGGTTTGCCTAGTTATTTATTTGGAGTGTTTGCATTTTGTAGCATCTCAGCCTGTCAGAAAAGCCCATTAAATACTTTGAGAACTTGAGTGTTTGGCTACCCTGCTCTAAATCAAATAAATTAGTCCAGTTATATTTTGAGTTGAAAGAACCCTTGGGGATTTAGTTATTAGACAAGAAACTCTATATTTTAGAAATAAGGATATAGGGGAATAATGAACCTACAGTAAATAAAATGCAGGTCAAAGCCCACAAAAAAAATAACCATCAACTCATTACAATTTTACATTCTTACTCCACAAACCACTAAGATGGTTAAGCCCTAAAGTCTCATTAAGTTTCATAGGATTAAATTGATTTACACGAAAGCATTTAACTTCCATTCAGCTGTAGCTACAGCAGAAATTTAATTAGGCTGTAGGCAATTAAATAATAAAAGTCTTGATTGGTTGCAGCACCTGGCAGATGTAGTCTGAGTTAAGATGCTAAGCAGTGCTGGGGAGGGTTACTATTTGGATGGAAGAGTATCAAGAAGTACCAGGGCGATAGGCTAGAATGGAAAAATAAAACGCACTGCAGAAACAGATAATAGTAATATAGTTTCAGACTGAAGTCAGCAGAAAGAGCTAGACTAGATTTGAATAATACTAAATACATACCTAATTTCTACTTGAAAAAAGGACATGAATATATGTATATGTGAGTGTGTGTACATTATTTATTTACTATACTTGTTAAGTGCCCAGTTTTTTGTCTGAATGGTATATTAAGGTCAGAGATGATATTCAGCAGGTTCTGACCAGTTCTGGAGAACCAGTAGCGGAAATTTTGAGTAGTTCGGAGGACCGGTAAATACCACCTCTGACTGGCCCCGCCCCCATCTATTCTCTGCTTCCCGAGTCCCAGCTGATCAGGAGGAAATGGGGATTTTGCAGTATCCTTCCCCTGGAGTGGGGTGGGGATGGAGATTTTGCAGTATTCTTCCCCTGGAGTGGGGTGGGAATGGAGATTTTGCAGTATCCTTCCCCTGCCATGCCTACCAAGCCTCGCCCACCAAGCCATGCCACACCCACCGAGCCATGCCACGCCCACCAAGCCTTGCCCACAGAACCAGTAGTAAATAATTTTGAAACCTACCACTGATAAAGGTGTCTTTATCTGTCAGTTTAACACTTACAATCAATGTGATGTTATTCAGACTACAACTACAAACTCTTCCACCCAGAGAAATCAGACATATTTTGAATTTAGTGGCATGTTTATGTCACAGTTGGGGAAGTGGATTATTGAAATACTGGCTGTTTGAATTCTGAGTCAGTATTATTGCTTTTGTTACTTGAATTAGAGAATTTTCTTCATTGTAACAGGCTTTACTTTTACCCTGATAAAATAAGAAAGACACCATGCTTGGTTATACAATGGAATGTATAATAGATTGAAAACAATAACAAACTGGTTAGAAAGGCTGCATTCTTTTTGAGATTAGGTTCCAGTGAATTCAGTAATTGATTTGACTTGACAGAGCTCAGAAATATATAACAGATCCCAAATAGTTTATTTACTTAAATCATATGAAATTGATCAAAGTGAAAGATTCTCTTTGTTACTATCCATTCATATCTCTAGGCAGCTCCAGAAAATCTATTCTACAGTAGATAAACATCAGATTAAAGTTGGGAAGACTATTTCCTAATCCATCTTTTCTACCTTACAATAGTAAATAATGCCATAATCCAGTGGTGGAATTCAATTTTTTTTTACTACCGGTGCTGTGGGCGTGGCTTGGTGGGTGTGGCAGGGGAAAGATACTGCAAAATCCCCATTCCCTCCCTACTCCTGGGGGAAGGATACTGCAAAATCCCCATTCCCTCCCTATTCCTGGGGGGGAGGGATATTGCAAAATCTCCATTCCCACTCCACTCTGGGGCCAGCCAGAGGTGGCATTTGCCGGTTCTCCGAACTACTCAAAATTTCTGCCACCGGTTCTCCAGAACCTGTCAGAACCTGCTGAATAGCACCCCTGCCACAATCACAATCACAACCACAATCTATACTTAAAACAGTTAGTGCCCTTTAATAATTTAAACAATGCGGTTAAAAAAACGAACAGCGGTAGATGCAAGCATTTTGTATTGGCTCGTCAGTACCAAACTGACACAATCTATATGTTATAATGAGAAATATCATCTTCAATAACAGTCTCACTACCTCAGATAGAGATGGTTCTTAATGTTTGAGCTGAGAATCATCACAACGGATGGATAAAGCAATGCTACTTGTTCAGTAGGAGAGTGAGTGGGTGGGTGGGTGAGGAAGGAAGGAGGAAATTGAGAGAAGTTATAACACCTGAATTCCATTGTACATTATTACTTACCTTAGGTTAGAGAATGGCACTAGCAGAACTATACTTGTTGGCCCCTTCCAGATATGTAGCCAAGAAATTCTCAGCTTTATCCAGCTCATCAACTGAAGGCATTTTCATTTCTGCTTTTATTATTATCATTATTTCATTCTGGAAGCCAAGTTGACTAGGAAAAAGAACAGATTGTATTTAGGGACAGCTAAATACATATTCATCCCAATTTAGTGCCTTTCAGAGGTGTTATGCTATGTTTTCCAGGATTATCGGGCCAGATTTATATTATGTAAAAAAAGATGAATTTGTGAAAGTCTGAGGCAGAAATTAAATGAAATAATGGACAAGAACATCAAATTTACTGCACTTATAATAATTACCAGTTCTTTCACGTGAAAATTACAGACTCATCCACTCATTCTATTAGCTAACTCATTAGATTCTCATCCAACAGGACCGATCTTCAGGATTCTCTTTTTTTTTTTACTTCTTTCTCATTACATTCATACTTAAGTCTGTGCAAATAAGCAAAGCCTGAATTTCTTGGGGAAAATGATGCTTATATAGCACTTACAATTCTCAAAGAGCCACTGTTCAAAATCCACACAAATGTGGTTTCACAAGAAGACAGAGATTATTTTATTACCCCAGGATGCCAGGAAATTTTCATTTGACTTCCTCTGATCTCTGGGATAAAAGTGGGACAGTGAGGAAAGAATTCCCTTTGCTGTCTTGGATTTCTGTTTTCAAGAAAATGTGTTATGTTTTCTAAGATCTGATACTTTGCAGTTTATTTTTAGCTTACCAGCAGTATTACTTTACATTTTACCTCCTTTATAAAAAAAAAATCCTGTGAAGGAATAATTTGTCTTCTCTAACTTCCCCTTTCTGATTTTCTAATAGGGCTCTGAGTCTGGCTGTAAACCTGATTATGCCTTTCACGTTTCATAGCATTATTTCAGGTATATTCCCACACCTGTGAAAACGAGGCTCGCAATTCTAGACCACTGTAGCTGTCCTTTTCTATTAAGTTCTGCTAGGGAAATTACTTGCCAAATTATTTGAGTTCAGTTTCTCTCTCTCTGTTTTTCTCCTGATAATTTACAGTCTGTTTCATTTTCTTAAACTGCATCTTTGGAAGCAGTCCCTAAAAGTCAAACTCACTGAAAACAATGGAAGCTCATTCGAAGGAAATATAGTTAGGAAAACTGGACTCTTTTTATATTATTTCTAGTCTCTTCTTTCCTGCTTAGATTTCCCTCTTTCAGATGCCAGATAAAATATAGGAGATGCCAAAATGGTTCTCGATAAAATAATGCAATGATAAATTATGGTTCAGTTGGTCTGAGAAATATTTCATAGTGTTTTCTGAGCACACATAGGGCCCAATATGGCTGCATTATTATGCTTCTTACATTAACTCCAAACTACCTAGGAAATATTAATATTAATATTTAATATTAGCATCCCTTTAAGCACACAGCTTTCCTTTGATTTATCGCAAGTATTAACAGGAAGAGGTTCTATTTGGTCCACCTCAGGATCAGGCTGTTTGCTCATTCAGCAAATGAGATTATCTGGATTGAAGGATGCCTTTGCTTCTCTTGTCACAAATACAGATATACAAATACACAACCAACTGCAAGAAATTGGTTGTGAAAATAATTTAACAGCTATGCTGGCTTCCTCTACTGCAGAGTCCCCCTGGTTTGCCCCTACAGTCTGAGTTATTTCTGGCAAGACTTTGATCTCTTTGCTCTGACTAGACCTTTGTAATTCTTCCAATTCTACTTCTGTGGGTACTTTATTTTGTATTATAAATCATACCTCATAGCCTCTGTTGTGTTATTTCTGATTCTGGATCGGGGTGAAATGCTACCGGTTCGGACCGGTTCACCCAAACCGGTAGCGATGGCAGCGGGTGGTTCAGAGAACTGGTAGTGATGGCAGCATCCGCCCACCAGCCCTGTCGTCATTACTTCCTGGTAGAGAAGGGTTTGCGCATGCGCAGAGGGCCCACGCTTGCATATGACGTGCACGCGCGCACTTCCGAACCAGTAGGGAAGGTAAGTAGATTTCACCCCTGTTCTGGATGTTCTTTCCAGAATTGGTGCATTCATTTCAAATATCCTCTTCTTGTTGAGCTTGATCTGTAATAACAGATCATTATTTCTTTGTCTTCTATCTCTGTATATTTGCAATGGGTAGACACCTTTCCTCCCAGTACTTCTGCAGCTGCTAGCCTGGTTGCTCAGTCAACATTCTGGAGTCCTGTAGGCCATTTTCCATCAGAAGTTCAGGAACTCCAATGTTTAGCACATCTTACTTGACTCAGGTGATGACCTAGCTGGGATGTGCTTCTGTAATTTACATCTCAGCATATTTTTTTTATGGGAGAGACACTCTTCATCTGGCTCCTCTGGTGAGACCTGTTCAGTATGATTGCATCTCTGGCATAACTCTCAATTTCTTCAGAGCTCATAATCCCCATAACCACATCAAGGTAGTGGCACACTGGGGAAATATTATTATTGTTGTTGTTAGATAGTCTACAATTAGATTCAGTGTAATACTGGTGGAAATTTAATAGTTGAAGTCCTAATGATGGATGTAAGAATTATTTAGGTAGCATCTGAGAATATAGGTAGTTCCTAGCAGCCTGATTTTTTTTTAGAGTGTTCAGATCCTATAAATTCAAATTTCTCAGTTATTAAAGGAATCCTTTAGGTATTGTTCCAATCATGATTGGTACAACAGCAGATTTCTTTTTCCATAAGTGCTCAACTTTGATCTGCAAATTCCCATTATTTCATATTTTTTCCCCAATTGCTTTTCCTCATTCGTAGCATAATTCAGCATAGCAACATCAATGAATCTTCTTTTCAGTAATTGTTATATCAGCTGTGTATGTGCAAGATGATATGCACATAACAACAAAGACAACCCCAAACTACCAAGAAACAATGTAGACAATAATATCCAACGCCAAACAATGCCCATGGCAGCAATTACATCAAAAGTGATCTGGAGCAACAACAGCCTTCCTAAATAACTTCAAAGTCAGTGACAACCGAATCTAGTGGAGATGCTATTCCCAAGTTAAAGAGTGACAGCAAGGACATGTTGCTTCTGATCCATCAACCTCTTGAACGGACTAGGAGACCTTAAACATCTCTTCTCTAGAAAAGAATGATGGCAGGAAAATTCTACTGAAGGAGACTATTCTCCTTCAGGCACTTGGGACCAACTTATAAAGGGCTTTGTAGGTTAAAATCAGCATTTTGAATTGTTCCCAAAATGCTATTGGAAACCAGTGCAGAGCCTGTAGTACTGAATCTTTCCTGTTAGCAGGCATGCTGCACATGAACAGTCCCATGAAAAGAGGATTGCAATAATTTAACATTCAGGTGAGAAGGGCATGCGTTACTATAATCAAGGCCTTTCTTTCTAGAAGGAACATCACCACAACTAAACCAACAGAAGCTGGACAAAGACTCTCGTGCTCTCAATCTGTAAATCTAACAGCGGTGATGAGTCCAGAAAAAAACTCCAATTTTCATGCTTGCTCCTTCAGTGCCACCATATCCAGAGTCAAAGAGGAAGCAGACAGAAAGCCAGTTAGTTTTTGGACAAGCAGTACAAGATGTCTCTCCTGTCTTAGAAGAGCTTGATTTCAGCTTGTTTTATCCCAACTAGTCCCCTGCAAACTTGAGACACCAGGTCAAGACTTCCATCACATTTCCAGCTTGGCCCAGCATGAAGATATATTGATAATACCTCACCCTGAACTGATAGATGGCCTTTCCCAGCAGTTTCATGTAGACATTGCAAAACAAGGGAGCAACCATCTGGCTGACCTCTCGTCACCCCTACTGACTGGAACTCCCGCAGAGGAAAAAGCAGAACCACTGGTCAAAAGAATTCCCAAACTCCGCCCCTTTTTGGCAGCCTAGCATTGATGGTCTTGAATGCAACTGAAAAGTCTGAAAGGACTAGGAGAGTGGTACTTCTTCTATTCAGTTCCTGATGAAGGTAATTCACCAGAACAACTAAAGCAGTTTTTACCCCAATACTAATTTTGGACATCCAAGAGTCCAGAGAATACTTTTCACCTAGACAATTTGTTGCTGACATTCCTTTTACCTACTTTAATCTTCCTAAGAAAGTAAAAGTTGGAGATGGTAGTAGTTGTCCACTATGGTTGGACTCAGGAAGGTCTTAGGCAGAGACATGCCTTTGCCTTTTTAAGGAAGAAAGTTCCTAACAGTTTTAAATAAGTGCTGAAAGCTCCTGGATTCAAATCATCAAATATGTCTCAGCTCTTTGGAGAAGTTATTTGGCCCATGGATCCAGTCTTCAAATGATGGAACTCATGCCAAATAATTCCTATGATATACCTGTTGTGTGTTCATCATAAGGAACTGAGTTCATTCTCCTGGATGTTTCAGTGGATTTCATACTTTTACAGTAGTTAACTTAAAGAGGATACTATTACATCTTTCTTTTCAGACTCATGTATATTATATTATTACATTACATTATATTCTATTGTATTGTATTGTATTGTATTGTATTGTATTGTATTGTATTGTATTGTATTGTATTGTATTGTATTGTGCTGTGCTATGCTATGCTATGCCCATGCCATGCCATGCTATGCCATACAGATACAAGAATGTATCTGATGTACCAAGAAGGTAAGTGTATTGGAGATCTCTAATGGATGAAGTTGATGATGAGGATCTAGATCAGGGGTCTCCAACCTTGGCAATTTTAAGACTTGTGGACTTCATCTCCCAGGAATTCTGGGAATTGAAGTCCACAAGTTTTAAAGTTGCCAAGGTTGGAGACCCCTGATCTAGAGGATAGGGTAATAGAAATGCATAAAAGAAACAGAGAGGCCTAAACCATTCTGGAATACAGGGAGGAATATATTTTGCAGTGTTCTATTTTTTTTTAAGCCCAAATAAATGAGAAAAGTTCTTATCCACCTCATTTCAAACTATTTAAAAATTGCAATGCAGCATTTAAAGACTGACCACCTTCTCCATCACCTCTATGCTGAGATTCAGCCTTAATCTAAAGCAAATTTCACTGATTGTTTTCATATGTGTCCTTGTTTTAAAAATGGATGATTTAGGACTAGGAAGAAAATGCTGCTAAAAGTGGAGCTGATGACGTATAGATCAACTGCTTTAATTTGACAAAGCATATCATTCTAAAGAGAGAAATCTCAAATATTTCACTTCTGCTTTACATTTTTACTAAGCCATTTCTTCACTTACCATAGCAGCAAGTCTCATTCTTGATGACTGTAGTTTCCACAGTTATATCAAGAATCAGCTGATGTTTTTCTCTCCAAATACTGTATGTACCATGTTCAGAATTCTTTGTTTCACACCCACACATACACACACGCACGCGCGCACACACACACACACACATACACAAACACCACACCACTTTTCCTTTTGTGTAAATAAAGGCTATTTCGCTAAGGTGCTGGCTGTTGAAAGGGAATATGCCTTCTCAAAGCCTTGTGCCGAATGATCCAAACTGTACCTTTCATCCTGTTATCCTGTTATCCAAACAGCACAGTACCTTTGAAATGCAAATAACCTAGTAATTTTTGTTATTCCCAAGACTACAGAGAGAAAGTCATAAGATATTATTCCTTAAATGCATAATTGGACTATGCTGCAATCATGCGTTGCTGCTAAGCTACTATAGAATGAAAAAAAGTCAGTTTTTGTTATTCCTTTAATGCTTGTATATACATAAATATCAAGATAATGGCCTTTTGTTCAATTGGTAAAGCATTAAATATCACATAAATTGTGGTTTGTGAAGCTGTGTCTTTAATATGTTCATAATCTATTTCATAACATGAAAAACTCTTTCCCAAACCAGATGTAGAGAAAGAATCCTGTCAGTGCAGCATTGTTCCTTTGTCATTATCAAAGTTTGTTCAGACATCCTTAGTGCACGTCCGTCAAAAGAATTTATGAACATCTTTTCCATTTTTTTTAAATACACGAATCTTGCCTCAGCTCAAAAACCATATCCCTAACGAGTTACATAACGTAACAGGCACACTGTAAACCTTTAAACATGCGCTTATCCAGATAATTACACAATTAATTTTCACTTAGTACAACTGAAACAGGATAATGAAATTTCCACTGGTGTTCAGTTACATCCGGGGGTCAGGGGTCAGCTTCCTGTTTGGATAAGGGTGAGTTTAAAGAGGATTTCTGACGGTCTCCTTGCTTCAACTGAATCCGAAAACACTGCAATGGAATTTCAATTTGCAGCCCACTTCAATGCAAAGAGCAGATGGTGGGAGTGTGCAGCCCGTGTTCTTTCTCTGAGATGCCTGCAGGACAGGTGTAGTCCAAAAGACAACTTTTTCTGCCTCTCCCCCATCTCTCTCCTCCCTCCCTCCCTCCCTCCCTCCCTCCCTCCCTCCCTCCGTACAATTTTCTTGGCAAGGTTTTTTGGAAGTGGTTTGTCATTTCCTCCTTCCTAGGGCTGAGGGAGACTGATTGGTTCAAGGTCACCCAGCTGGCTTCATGCCTTCAGTGGGACTAGAACTCCCAGTTTCTAGTCTGGTGCCTTAACCATTATATCAGACTGGCATCCCTCTCTCCTACTCTACTTTGTTATTCCTAGGGGAATTTTTTTTTTTTTTTTTTTTTTGGTAGTGAGGAAAATTGTTGGGGGGACAGTCTGAAGTCCATTTTCTGCTTAAATGTTAAGTTCTGGTGATTTATCAACATGACAAATCCTCCTGTATAAATCTAACTTTTATTAAATAGCTTTCCCCAGAGGTGAAATGCTCCCGGTTTGGACCGGATCGCACGATCCGGTAGTGATGGCAACGGGTGGTTCGGAGAACCGGTAGCAAAAATCCCTGCGCCCCCCCCATGCCCAGCTGAGCCACACGATCATCAGAGGCTTTTTAAAAAAAAACTTTTAAAAGCATTTTTTCTATAACTTCTTCTGCCGAAAAAATGCTTTTAAAAGTAAAAAAAAAAAAAGCCTCTGATGATCGTGCAGATCAGTGGGATCGTCAGAGTCTTTTCAAAGCATTTTTTTAACCACCTCTTCCCCGGAAGAGGTTGCAGAAAAAAATGCTTTAAAAATCTCTCTGACGATCCCAGCTGAGTTGCCTGACCGTCAGAGAGACTTTTCAAAGCATTTTTTAAAACAATCAGGCAACTCAGCTGGGATCATCAGACAGACTTTTAAAGCATTTTTTTCTGCAACCTCTTCAGCGGAAGAGGTGGTTTAAAAATGCTTTGAAAAGGCTCTGACAATCCCAGCTGTGTTCCTGATCGGCAGAGGTGTCTCAAAGCATTTTTGCATTTGCAGAAAAAATGCTTTGAAAAGTTTTTAAAAAAAAGTTGGCCACGCCCACCTAGTCACATTACCCCCCACCACCAAGCCACGCCCACAGAACCGGTAGTAACAAATTTTACATTTCACCCCTGGCTTTTCCCCATTTGGCACTGCCTCCTACAGTATCAGAATAGGGTATGAATTAAACAGGATATAAGACATGGTTAGGCTGATAGGGGATGATGTAGTGTTAGACTATCTGAAGATCATAAACATCAAAATGCATCTGTAGGAGCCAAGCAAGCGTGGGTAGCATCTATGAACTTTGGGAGGGTTTCATACAGGGGTGAAATGCTCCCAGATTGGACTCCATCGCCCAATCCAGTAGCTATTTTTCCCTGTGGTTCGGCGATCCAGTAGTGATCGCCGCCTAGGTGTCATTACTTCCTGGTTTTAACCAGGAAGTAATGTTTTTTTTACCTTCTGCACATGCGCAGAAGATTTTGTGCATGCACAGAAGGTGTGTGTGCGCATGTGATGCGCGCAGCGCATGTACTTCCAAACCGGTAAGGAAGGTAAGTAGATTTCACCCCTGGTTTCTTACTGCATAACCACTCAGGAATGAAAATATATTTATACAAAGGGGAAGTGAGCAAAAGTGATATGGACTGTTTCATTGACTTACCTCTAAAGAACTATGATTTCTGCCTAGCCTTCCTCAGCAGGATCCATCAGACTACTTTAACACAATTTATGGTGGTGAAATATCACAATCAGAGTTGTATCTGTAGGACACCAACTATTTCAAAAGAGAATATAATGAAGAGACGGTCAGAAAGCTCCACCTTATATAAACTGGCTAGAGTTCTTCAAGATCAGGAAAATCTCACGACCATTGATTTATTGTCCTAATTCTACCTACACAAGTGAGTTCCAGCTCAAGATAGCTGGCAACACAAGATAAATAATTAAATCTGCATTTGATGAAACATAAATCGAGTTGAGTAACACATTTACTAAATAAGATATCAATATGTGAGTAACAAATATAAAGTGCCAGCCAAGAAGAAAAGGCTAATTTACAATCTGGATTTTCAAATTTGCTTTAAATGCAGCCAAAGGACAAGGGCTATACCTCAAGGGGAAGAGGATTTCACAGCATGGTGCCATCTCTAAGAAGACCCTGGGCTAATTATTTCTTGCTCTTTTCTGGGTGGCATCACATCCTAAGTGACTCTTAATTGAGGAACTGCTCTTCTAGTTAGTGACATATTGGGATAGGCAGGTCACAAGCCACAAAGCGTTTGTAAATCAAATGTGACTTGGAAAACAACAGTGAGTTAATGCAGCTGAACCAGAATTACATGTCAGGCTTACACTTCAAAGATGGGTGGGTTAAGAGGCCATTTTGGGGTAGGCTTCAGGAGTTTTAAGGGAACAGCACAAATGCTTTGAATAACTACCTGCGTTAAAGTAACCTCAAAATTACAAAAAAGGGATGACACTTTGCCCATATTTTTCCTCACATTGGGAGTTCTGGGGCCCATAAAAGGGATGATGGTGGGGTACTTTTTGATTTAGCATAATGTATGGATGACCAGTTTTTATTCCCTTTGTTTTAAGATTCAACTATTTTATTCTATCATTTCACAATCTGAGTTAAATAACATATGTAAAGAGGGCGTGATACATTTTTTGGGAAGTTTCGCTATTTCTGCAATCTTCAGCCATGGAAACTCCAAATCCACTTTTGGACTAGTCAGATTCTCTCAACTCAATCTACCAAAGGATCAGCGTTATAGTTTAAATATTGGAGTGGAGGAGTGCTCTGTGTGCTACTTTGAGCGCCAAATAAATAAATGAATTGCACAATACTTGATGTTAAACCGATTGCAAGGGAAAAAATAAACCCTATAACAATGTAGTATTTTTTAAGAAACTGTGTTTCATTTTGTCAGTTTTCTAAGAATTTGGAATATGCAGTAATAACTCAGGAAAAGATACATTGTAAAATTAGATCACTTTTATTCAATATTGTTCTCTCTCTCTCTTCTAACAAAAAGATCTCATACATAAGGTTAAAATTGGTTTATGCCTTCTTCATATCACTTTTCCATACTTGCAGATTAAAAAATGATAAAATACAGTTCATCAAGAAGTGAGAGATGATGTAATCAATATCAAGTCTCTTGCAGTAGACCACACCTGATGTTAGTGGTACCCAGAGACCAATTTCAGACACTCTGAAGTTACAGATGGATGAACCATAAAATTCTGACCATCCCATATGCCGATATGTTCCCTGCAAATTAAATGGCTGTTCTCCAGCAGAGAGATTTCAAAGGGAACATAGTGTGGTCTTTATTAGTCCAGTGGGTGGGGAGTAAGACATCTGAATTCATTTTACCAGAGGTCCTTGGACAACTTTCATGGCAGAACTGAAGGCTGCTTTGACCACAAAAATGTCATATCTTCTACAAAAGTAAAATGGTAAGATACTAGAGATATCAGATAACTAAAGTTATCATAGCTTTTTAGAAGTCTTGTTTAATGACAATATATCAAATTGGGGGGTGGGTGGGTTTGTAGTAAATAAGCTGCTATCCAAATTCCAGAATGAAGTTTGTGTATGTGAAAAGACTGTCTTAAATGTTATCCTTGTTAAAATTGTATAGTGTTCACAGATCATTTAAAATGGATTTACTATCAGTCCCAAAACGCCAGATGGAGACCTAGGAAACCACATTTTTTCAATAATTATTATAATTATAAATGACAAATCATTAGCTCATCCTCCCAACTTCCCAGACCCATTCCTACTATTTCTGAACCTTAAATAAATAGCAACGCTGAAGTTCTTACTAAAAAAAAAATAGAGGGCAGGAAACTCCAAATTTCCTATTCTTCAAGGAGCAATGGCCTTTTGGAACTATAGATGTTGATTTATTCATCTTGTACATGTGGGAAATCAATGCGGCTTTAACATAAGCAAGAATGCTTTGAATTTAAATTAACACCTTCAAGGAAGAACAGGTCATTACCTCAAATGATTTGATTATAATTTTATTCAGTGAACTAAATGAAAGATGACATTTATGATTTCCACATGACATTAACTGGTAGGGCAAGAAAACAAAAATATTAAGGGTCTTTTCTCTACAGAAGATAGGTCCTCCCTGAAACTAATACACATGCAACTGATATTAAATTCAAGTCAAAGAACCTACTTATTTTCATTGCATATAATTTATACTCCTTGAATGTTGTTTAATAAGGTCATAAAAATGCCAGGTGGAGTATTTCATAATACTTTATATAAACTGCTTTTACAATTTAGCCTTTGTTCCAAAGTTCAAAGTGACAACTGGAATGCATGGGTTTTTAGAAGCTCCGGTTTTCTTAAATGCCAAATGGCATATCTTAATTTTTAATATATATTTTCAAGTCTTGGTAATTGGGAGCAGGACATTACTTTCTTACTGATGTGTCATTTTCCAACATTTTTTAAAACAAAGAAATCTCACAAAGACCTTAATTACTTTTAATTTTTTTTTATTACCAAATGTAAATTTTACCTGTTATTTTATTGTGCAGTAAGTCAAAGGCACAATAATAACTAATATGCTACCGCAACCGTGGTATTGTCTCTTTTCAGTTTCTGATCACCAATTTCCAATAGTCTTCAAATGCTGAAGTTCATACCTAAAGTTTTATTAAATTCTTCAGCTGTGTTTTGCATTCATGATTTCGGTTACAGAAGAAAGCTTCACATATTAAATAATGCAAATCAAGAAACGCTGATATTTGCACATACATTTGTATTTCATTGACAGCACATAGCTTTCAATAATGGCTAGCCACACATTAAAATAATGAAAACAATGTCAGTAAAATAAAAAGCCAACAGTGGTCAGCCAGGATTTATTTATTTATTTATTATTTTAGAAAATTTATACTGCCGCCACCCACTCACAGTGACTCAAACTGGACCTAACAAGACAATACAGGTAGTCCTTGACTTATGACCATTATTTAAATGACCAAAGTTACAACCATGCTGAAAAATTGACTTACAATATATACCTAAAGTTAAGGTCCTTGCAGCACCCCCATGATCACATGATCAAAATTTGGGTGCTTGGTAGCCTGCCCACTCTTACAACCACAATGGCACTTCAACTCCTTCCCTCTATCTCTTCCCCCATCACTGCTCTTCTGGCCACTCTGCACCTTGCTTTTGTACTGCCCTGCTTCCCCCCACCCCCACAGGTGTACTACGGTGCAAGAGTTCTACAGGTGTTAATTCAACCCACCTCAAAAGACATCCTTGGAAAACACCCCTTTGCTCAGGTCCGGATTCCAAGCTCAACCCAGAGCCATTGGGTAACCAAGTCCAATGGGCACACACCAAGTTCAAGAAAACAGTCCACAATTTGGATGGGTCGGGATACAGGCACAAACACACAAGGCATGGAACTGGGCATGTTACTCCAGTAACACTTAAATCCTCAGGGTAGGATTAATAGGCAATGCCAGTGCAGCCCTTCATGACAGGTGAGGTTGCCTCCTCGCGAGAACTCTAGCTGACTAGCATTGTGCCTGTCTCTCCTCTCTACCATGTTTTCCCAAAAATAAGACTCTGTCTTATATTTTTTTGAACCCTGAAATAAGCGCTTGACCTTATTGCCATGCACTCAAAAGCCCGATTGGGTTTATTATCAGGGATGTCTTATTTTGGATATGTGGATATGGATATGTGTCCTTGGATTAAGAGGAGATGTGGACTCCATCTCCTCCTTATTGCTAAGGGGCAGCAGCTGCTCCTGGTCCTTGCTTGGAGCCTCCTAGCCAACTTGCTGCAGCTGTGTATCGCCTCCCCAGTCTCAGCCTGCCCCTCGTCCGATGGACCCAGAAGAAGCTGCTCTGTCAGGCTAGTACTCTCTGAGCCCCGATCCTTGACTAACACTTGGCTCCATGCTTTCCTCTATTGACTCAAACTCACCCTCCTTCTCTGAACTCCCATCCATTGAAGGGCCTGGAAGCGGATTCATGACAGCTTTGTGGGGTGGCAAACAGCCCCAGAACTGCATGGCTCTGCAGCTGCTTGCCATGCCTTGGGAAGTTTCAGCAAACATTCATTTACCCATCTGATTTCCCCCTCTGCCCCATGTGGCTTCCCAACCTGCCTCAGAAAGCAAGTCAGCAAGCATTCCTTTGCTCCCCAGCAAGCGCCAGCAAGAACTATGGAAACCTCCACCACCCATTTCTCAAGATAGCAAGCCTTAACCAGGGGTGTCAAACTCAAGATTTGTGGGCAGAATCTGGCCCACAGGGTGCTTAGATCTGGCCTACACGTCCACCTTGGAGACAGTGAAGGACCAATCCATGGTGCTTCTGCCAGCAAAAACGGCGATGAGGTTATAAAAAAATGCTTTCAAAAGGCTCTGACGATCCTAGCTAAGTTGCCTGATCGGCAGAGACTTTTTAAAAAAAGACTCTGCTGATCAGGCAACTCAGCTGGGATTGTCAGAGGCATTTAAAAGAAAAAAAGGTTTTTTTTCTTTTAAATGCCTCTGACGATCCCAGCTGAGTTTTTTAAAAAGCCTCTGCTGATCAGGCAACTCAGCTTGGATCGTCAGAGGCATTTAAAAGAAAAAAAGGGTTTTTTTTCTTTTAAAAGCCTTTGACGATCCCAGCTGAGCCATGCGATCATCAGAGGCTTTTTTTTTTTACTTTTAAAAGCATTTTTTCGGCCGAAGAGGTTGTAGAAAAAATGCTTTTAAAAGTTAAAAAAAAGCCTCTGATGATTGTGCAGCTCAGCTGGGCATGGGGGGGGGGGGGCAGGGATTTTTGCTACCGGTTCTCCAAACCACCCAATTCCATTGCTCCCGGATCCGAACCGGGAGCATTTCACCCCTGATTCACAATATTGTATTTATATTGTTATAAGTTTTACAGTTTTATTTTTTAATGTTATAAGCTGCCCAGAGTTATCCTCTGGCAAGATGGGCAGCTAATAAATTTTACAAATAAATTAAATCATTGCAGTTTTTTTTTTAAAAAAAATCATATCATTCAGCCAGAATCTGCTTTCTTATAGCTTCAATATATTATGCTGTATCACTCATTTTGGAATAAAATAAAATAGGCCTGGTCCTTTTTCTGTATGGTATCTTTTCAAGACTGCTGTTCCTCTTACCTTACCACTTGGTTTGAAATCTTCTTCATGTGTCAGTCCAGTCTGGACATAACACTCGCGATAGTATCTGACCAGGGGTGAAATGTAAATTCTGTTACTACTGGTTCTGTGGGCGTGGCTTGGTGGTGGTGGTGGGTAATATGATTTTTTCTAATGCTTTGAAAAGCCTCTTTGCCAATCAGGAACTCAGCTGGGATCGTCAGAGACTTTTCAAAGCATTTTTTAAACCACCTCTTCAGCCAAGAGGTTGCAGAAAAAAATGCTTTGAAAAGCCTCTGATGATCCCAGCTGAGCCACGCGATCATCATAGGCTTTTTTTTTCCTTTTAAAAACATTTTTTCAGCGGAAAAGGTTGTAGAAAAAATGCTTTTAAATTAAAAGTGCGGCTCAGCTGGGCATGGGGGGGGGGGGCGCAGGGTTTTTGCTACCGGTTCTCCGAACCACCCGCCGCCATCGCTACCAGATTCGGTCCTAACCAGGAGCATTTCACCCTGTATCTGACCAACTCAGAATAAATATTTTAAAATACCAACTACTGAATACTTCCTAATAGTGCATTGGGAAAGTACATTACAAACAGTGTAAAATTTTATTTGCCTTTTTTGCAGCCATTGCTGACAGGTTTGTAGTTAGCTACTATTCAAATCCTGCCCACAAGTATTATGATAAACCAGGTGTAGTGGGTGGAGGCCTGGAGCCTTGTAGATTTGGCTAAGGGAGGATATGGCAAAGGCAAGCTGACCCAGATTAGTGGGTGAAAGAGTGACCAGAGGGGGCGCCAGATGCGATGGAGGCAAACTGACCGAGGTGAGTGGGCAAGCCAGTGACCACAGGGGGCGCCAGACATACCAGGAGACAGCAGAGGCAAGCTGACTCAGATGAGACGTATCAGCAGATGGCGGAGGTGACGTGATCTGGGCAAATGGAGGTACCTAGGTGAGAGATCAGAGTGGACTGATGTCCAGAATGACAGACACTGAAATACCCGGTAAATGACTGTGTAGTGGGAAAAAGCCTGCGTACCTGAAGAAAGGGGGTAGAGGAATTTGGACTCGAGGGGCCCTTTCAGGGATGGTGCTACACAGGTATACGGCATTCTCTAATGCCATTTTGTCTGTTTTGATCATCCCTGCATTTGCCATTCGGTAAAGAACTGCTGTTCTAATGCAAGGCTTCACAAGATGCACTTGGAGTTCAATAAAGTGTGGTTCATGAAGGCTGCGTAGTCCTCTTATGCAAAACAACAAAACAGCAACAACAGAACAGTCAAGATCATCACCTCCCGCAAAGTAATATTTCGCCTCCAACCATTGTTTTGTTACATAGGTTTTTAAAAAAAACAAGAAAAACTAAAGGATATTTTTATTCTGCGAAGGTAAGATAACAAAAGATGACACAACAAAAATGATTCTTTGAGTTGATTAACCACAACTCTGAATGGCTGTTTTGGTGCTGTTTTATCATTCTTAGTTCAGATGGCAACTTTGTGTATCCTTGCCTTGAACTGAATGGGGCTTAATCCTTCGTGATTTGGCATAGGATTGAAGTGTAGCACATTCTCTTCCCCAGCTACCTAATAGCCACATAAACACACAAAGCTTAGACTTTTTTCTGCATGCTTGGCTTCTCCAGATTATGTAATATAACGTTGCAATGTGCAAGTGTTCAGGGAAGTTTAAAATGCCACCTTGCTATGAGTTACATACTATGTTCTTTGTGACTCAGAGTGTGGGAAACAGTCATTTGAGTTCATTTTCATGACAGAAGCACTGAACCACATTAACACAAGGGAAGATGTAGGAAACACTTTTACTGGCTGTGTTTATTCTTAACCAGCAGATGTGGCTACCATCCACATTGTGACTACATAAGGTTAACTGCTGGGTACAATAACCAAAGTGTGATGCTCTCCCTTGGCTTGTGTTAGTCATCATTTCTGAACATTTGTCAGGCTTAATGTGCTACAGCAGACTGTAGGTCACGATGTGTCATTTCCAAATGAACTTTGACATTTCCCCTCCTGGGGCCAAGAGCCAGTCACATTAACCTAAGAATCTGTGCCTTAAGAGGAGGAGCTAAATTTCCAAGGGATCTTTGATAGCTAAAGGGAAGCTTGTGGCAACCAAAACCTGAGGCCATGGTTTAGAAAAGGAAGTAGGGGCTTCATTTTGGAAATGAAGAACATATCCCCAAAGGAAGTTCATACTGAAAGTTGTAAACAATACTTGAAAAGAAACGCTGCCTGATGGGTTTTGAAAAGAGTCATTTAGGCCAATCAATTATGCACGAGCATGCTAGACTGAAGGCTCTTGTTCCAGACTGTAACATCAATCCCAGATTCTTAGGTTAGCACGTATCTCTTGTATTTATTCATGTCTTTCCTGATATTTGGTCTCAGCTACTGTTTCTGAATGTAGGGTGGAGCAGAAGGAAGGAGCTGGGACTTATTGATTTGCCCAAGTAATAAGCAGATGCTGGAAAGGACTATGGATGGAATATAAATGCAGGTTTATATTGTCTTGACTTTTTTTTGAGAACAGAGCAGAATTATTAGGCATGGAGCCAGTGGTGGGATCCTTCCGGTTTAATAACCGGTTCGGTGATTGCGCGCTTTGCTGTGCGCGTGTGCACAGTTCAACAAAAAAAATCACCTTCCGCATTAATGCTAGGGAATTAAAACAGCTGAGGCACTTTGCCACGCTAATCAGCTGCAAAGATAAAGGTAAGTAAAGCACAGGGACGGGTGGGCGGGCCCAACTGATTGTCGGAGCTACCGGTTTGCCTGAACCAGTCTGAACTGGTAGAATCCTACATGGAGCCAACTGGGTGACTTTAGGTTAATCACTCTCAGCCCAACCCACTTCACAAGACTGGGGGAAAATAGGAGGAAAGAGGAGTATTAAGTATATTTGCTGCTTTGAGTTATTATAAAATATAATAAAGTCAGGATATAAATACATAATAAGTTTAAAAAATTATCAATAAAGCATGCTGAGTGCTAATGGAGAAATAGCAACCATAATATAAAATTGCTTGCTTATTTCTAAGCAATACTCATGACATAAATGTGCCTAGGAGTACAGACCCATGAAAATCAAGTGTGCATCCAGCTGTTTATGGAATGTGGCCAAGGTATTTATATGCTCTTTAACAACGGATATAAAATCTTCCATATATCTTTATGATTCTCATCTTCTCAAAAACACACAGTGAAATGCATAAATTGTCAATAGCGCTTGATACAGTTGGTGACTGAAATAAAACTTTAATTGAATCATCGGGAAAAGCCCATTTTAAAGTATAGTGTTGAAAGTCAAAGGCATTTGTTTGGGATTCTTTTGAACTTCCTTCAATTCTGACATATTTAATAGGGAGTGAAAAAGAAAACATTAAAATGTTTTTTCTTTCTTTTTGAATGCATACTTGTTATGTCATAAATCATGAGCGTTCATTTTAAATAATAACGTTATTATTACTGAAGAGTGAATGCAAATTTAAACAACTAGTTCAGCAATTACTTGACACGAAGGGAATTAATCTGCCGAGACAGATGTTGTTTGAAATGTAATCCCCTTGTGTTCAGTAAAATTTACTCTCAGAAACCATGGGTATTGGATTGCAATGTTAATATTCTCAAAGGTGGGCAACTCCAGAAGGAATAATTAATTGCTAATTTATATGTAGTCCTTGTTTTACGACCACAATTGAGGCAAGGATTTCTGTGGTTAAACAAGGCTTTTGTTAATTAAGTGGTGTCTAATTCTACAATCTTTTTTTTTTGCCAGGGTTATTAAGTGAATCACTGGAGTTATTAAATGAATCATGTGAACATTAAGCAAATCCAGCTTTCCCCACCAAGTGCTTGTCAGAAGCTATGTGGGAAGGTCTCAAATGGCTATCATGTGATTCCGGGATGCTGCAACCATCATAAATACTTGCTGGTTTCCAAGGGTTTATAGGAAACACCCTCTGTTATGTATGGTTTGGCTAGAATCTACATAAGTTTTCATGCTCACTACTGATTGGCTAGAATCTACATAAGGATTCATGCTCACTGCTGATTGGCTGTCTGGACCGTGGGAGATTTAACCTGCTGTCATTGGCTGGCTGGTCTGCCTGGAGCTCCTTAAAAAGGCGAGCTCCGGCAGCCCAGCCGGCAGAGTGCAGTCACATTTTGCTGGAAATAAAAAGGTGCTGAATTCACTAACGACTCTCGTCTGTTGCCTTGTGCCAATCTAACACCCTCCCCCCCCGATTAAAATATTCTTTATTCTTAATATTAAAAAGAGGCAACATAAAATATTTCCCATAAAGGAGACATGGAGAATGCAACAGTTGTAGGTGTGAAGACCAGCGGTCACTTTTTTCAGTGCTGTTGTAACTTTGAACGGTCTCTAAACGAATGGTTGCAAATTGAGGACTACTTGCACTTACTGTAATATGTGAATAATACTAAGTGGGTTAAAGAAGGTTGCATAAGAAACCAGTGACAATGACAGAAATGTATTCTCATTCCTTCCATGACTTGGCCTCATGTTGGCCAAAAACATCACTGAACATAATCCAATTATTTTTAAAGTAGATTTATTTGTACATCCATTTTTAAAGACAGAATCACACATACTTGTAAGAAAGTTGCTGTGGAATATTGGATAGAAGAAAACCATCTTTTAGTTTTATCCCAGGCACATTTACATAAAATTAATGTTTTGCCTCAGAGCATCAAAAATATTCCATAGCTGTCTCGAATTTCCAAAGCTATGTTAAATAGGTAACATTGGTATGAATTAAAAACCCACAACAGACACACTTTATAAATATTTAGCTCACTCTCTAAGAATGATCTGTCTTATCCAAAGATATACAATTTTTTTTTTATTAACATGGTGCTCTTTTAGCCAGCTTTCCATCAACTGACTCTAATGTAAAGTGCCAGCACTAGAACAATGTCTCTCAACTTTGGAAATTTTAAGATGTCTGGACTTCAATTCCCAGAATTCCAGAATTCCCATTATGCTGGCTGGGGAATTCTGGGAATTGAAGTCCAGACATTTTAAAGTAGCCAAGGTTGAAAAGCAGTGTAGTTGAGAAACTTTATTTGCAGTTAAATAGAATGATACTTTAAGAATCCCCATTTTAAGAGCAGAAACATATTAATTGTGCCATTTATATGCCTTACGAGGCCACTGGCCATTACAGCTTTGCAAAAAGCAATTTTTTTAATGGTTTGATTTGGGAGTGGGCTGGAGGGCATGGGGAAATGTTAAGAGACATTTTCACTGATGTTTTTCTTTTAAAGATTAGCACTTACTGAATGCACTGATGTGAAATTTTGGATACTTCATGGCAGTGCTCCATTGCTATGCTTGTTCAGTAAATCCCTCAGCTGAAATGAACACCTCTTGCAGAGGCTTTTGGTAAACAAACGGAGTCATTCCCACCAAATGGAGAAAGGAGATCCATATTTATTTGTTTGACTTTGCAGCTTCTATTTTGTTGATTTATTACATTCACAGTATAATTAAAACATTTATGCTAAATAAACTGGGGATAGTGACAGACTAGTGAAATCCTTTTGTTGAGATTGCTAGTTTACTGAGAGAGTGACAGGGTGTGTGTGTTATGATTGTTTTAAATGTTTTTTAAAAAAACATTTTAAAGAAGCCACAGTAAATAAACTTATTACTAAATTTAAGTGGCATAGCAGCAAGAAGAGACACTTAAGTAAGGAAAGTTATTCTCAAATCTTTTTCCAGACTTGGGAAAATCCTATCTCATATTATTTTTTCCACACAATACACCTTCAGATGTGATAGCAGTTTTCTGTTTTTTTCCAAAACTTTCTCTTTTCTTTCACTTGGAAGCTGCATTATCTAAAAAAGTCATATAACATTAATTTTAAGTACAATCCTAAATATTAAAAGGAAAACTCATCAAGGAATGCACTAAAAGACAATCAAACAGGAAGAAAACTACTATCCGAGTGCTGTCAGCACATAACACACAAAGCAATATTTCAACCCGGTTTATATTTTCCCTGTATAACTTGTTTTTAATCTCTTGTTTTTGGCACACACACACACACACACACACACACACACACACACACATATATATATATATATATATAAATATATATATATATATATATATATATATATATATATATATATATATATATATATATATATATATATATATATATATTGCAGTTTGCAGCCACTGTGCTATCTCTAGTCAAATGTAATTGATTCTTGAGATTCTGTTCTTTGCTTGGGGGAAGTGGTTTTGAAATCTGCAAGACCAGGCTAAAGGATGGTTCTACCAGTCTCCTAATGTGGGTCAGGGAACAACTTGTGCCAAGAAGAAGTGGGTGTTTTCAGGCTTCTGAACAGTGATCAAAATACTGTAAAAGCAGACTAATATCAGGACCGAGAGCCAATGAAGCTCTCATTCATTATTGAAAGATAGAATCACAGATCATTCAGTGAAGTTCACAGGATAAAGTTTTAGAACCAGGCAGAAATAAATATTTTTTATCACAGAGTAGGAGAGCAAACTCAAAAGTTCTACAAGATGAGGCTGTGGTTGGTTTTTCAAAAGAATGAGAAAAATTTCAGAGAGTTAAGGCTATCCTGAACTTTGTATTCAGGACAACATTACTTTTGATGGTTACTGATGATGGCAGATTAAGAAAGCGGCATATTGCACGACCTACATGGTTTGCTGAAGCAGGGAAATAAGAACACTGGCATCCTCCTGTTTATATTTTGCAGCAATTGAATTCCCAGTAGCATATAATTATCCTTTGCAAGACCTTAGGAGTTTATGGACAGGACACAAGCAACTTTTGTTTTCTCTCTACTTTTCAAGACGCAACACTAATGGTCCACAGAGGAGGTTCATATGAAACTATGTGGTGTTGTGTGTAGGCAGCAAAGTCCCTGTTAACACAATGGTTGAGAAAATAGCAATAGCACTTAGACTTATATACCACTTCATTGTGCCTTTCTGTCCTCTCTAGGTTGGGGAGCATATTGTCCCCAACAATCTGGGTCCTCATTTTACTGACCTCAGAAGGAAGCATGTAAGGCTGAGTCAACCTTGAGCTGGTGAGATCTGAACTGCCGAACTGCAGCTAGCAGTCAGCTGAAGTAGCCTGCAGTGCTGCACTCTAACCATTGCACCACCTTGACTCTCTAATAATATCCATTTTAATAATAATAATAATAATAATAATAATAATAGATATCTAATAATATCCATTTCTGATCTCTTTCTCTTCTCCATCAGTCAGATATCCTCAGCTGCTTCATAGTCATGTATAGATTTCTCTGCACACTTTGGGAAAGCTATTTTCATTTTCCAGATAATACAGGTAGCCCTCAATTTACAACCACAATTAAGCCCACAATTTTTGTTGCTAAGTGAGACATTTGTTAAGTGAATTTTGCCCCATTTTATGACCTTCCTTGCCACAGTTGTTAAGTGAATCATTGTAGTTGTTAAATTAGTAGCACAGTTGTTAAATGAATCTGTTTTCCTCATTGACTTTGTTTGTCAGAAGGTCACAAAAGCTGATCCTGTGACCCCAGGACATTGCAACCATCGTAAATATGAGTCAGTTGCCAAGATCCATATTTTGATCATGTGACCATGGGGATGCTACAATTGTCGTAAATGTGAAAAGTCATGCTCATAAGTCACTTTTTTCAGTGCTGTTGTAACTTCGAATGGTCACTAAATGAACTGTCGTAAGTGGAGGACTACCTGTACTCCCAACTGACTGAACTACACATTCAAGTTGAATTCCATTATGGATAATTTTGCTTTCAATAGCTTTGGAAGTACAGGAACCCAAAAGATAAACCAAGAATTAAACATCATGTTGTAAACAATCTGATACCCTTGATATTCAAACATTCATGGCACTGCTTTACAAAATACTGTCTTTTCAAAAACAGATGTATCCTAACCATTAAGTTCAAAAAGGCAAAAGGTTTACAAGATCTGAAACCAGAGTATTAAGCATATCCTAGTCTGTGAGGAAGAGAGAGGCGTTCAAAATTAAGACTGAACTGGAAGATTGCTTTGTCGTTTTAGTTCAACCGACATATGCTTCAAGAAAATAAAAAAAAAGTCATTTGGAAGTGATTTGCAGTGATAAAATTTCCTGCTGGTTTTCCAAATGTTTTCTTCCTGATTGGGAATGCCATCCTTTGTCAAAGAAGCATGAACTGTCTACCTTGCCAAAACCCTTCCTTTTTTCCTGATCGGACTCATGCTGTACGGCTGTTTACACATTTCTGAAACAACCTTTGCATGCTGTCTTTAATTACTTTCACTCATGGCATGCCTGGTTGAAAGCAGAATTAGAGGAATGGTCAGACTGGCAATGTTTATTTATATAATACTGTTCCTCCTCCACTTTCACTTCAGCAGGAACAGTTCTGCTTATTGGCCATTTGCAGCATAAGCTGGCTGGCAAAGCTTGGCCTATAAACATCCAAGAAAATAAATAGCATTAAGAAGATTCTCTGTTTAAATAACACATAAAATTATTCACGCATATGGGTGAACAGCTCTGATACATTTGCTTTCTTGTTGTTGTTTGGTTTGGTTTCAAATCCAACTCTTAATGACCAGCGTTTACAAAACTGTGGTTTTATTATATTTTAAATAACATAATGCAATATCCTGTGCAAATTAAGCACTGTATTTTTAAAAAGAGTTTTAAACGTAATGGAATTTACGCTCATAATATAATTTTGTTGACTCGTCAAGATCTGGGGTTTTAAAAGCTTTCTCAATTGCAACAGGTTTCTGTTTCTTCTTTCCACCACCTGCTGGCACTACCTCCTGAAAGCTTATTTTACTGAATACAGGAGGAATGAAAGCAAACCATTCACTTGGTAACAAAACAGTTTCCTGGGCAATTTTATGTTTTGTAGCATTAACATTTTACTAAACTAATTTATACGTGGCCAAATGCCACCCTATATGGGGGTCAATTAAAACTGTTCCTTTCGTTGGTTTCAATCTTCTTTCTATATCCACCATCATGAAATCATACACTCTGCCATCTTAGACTGAGTTTTTAAAAGGCAATAATTCCTTCCAGTATTTTAATTTAGTTTAGTTTATTTTATTGTCATTGCACATGGTACAACAAAATTAAATGCCCTCTTCAGTGTACATTATAACTATAAAAATAAAAACACAAACATACATCCTTTACATTCTATATAATTGAAATTGAAAACCCGATATTGCACTACACCATAGAATTCAATATGGTTATTGCCCTGGGATAGAAGCTATTTTAGGAAATAGTTGGCTGTGGATACCTATCCTCTGGTGCCATGACATCAGTATCATGTATAGAAGAAAGAAATGGCAAACTACTTTCCTAACATAGCAAGATAACTGCATGGATACATTCCTGTAACTCTCCTGGAGTTGAGATGAGTATCTATATTTAAAATAGCAAGCTTGAATTTGTTCTTGAGACATACCTGTATGTCATGCGTGTGGATTTCTGTGCATTGTATATTTCTGAATAATATATTCAACATGACAAGTTCCATAGAGTGAACAAATGGTTAAAAAAAAATGGGTTACATTGTTTTGACTGGGATTATTCCATTTTTAAAGTGTTTAAGACTAACTAAGATCTGCATAGAATGTTGTTTATTCGCATGTCAGGATGAGGTCCATTCAGAAATAACATTTATCTGCCAAAGTGTATTTAAGATTCAATGCACTGAAGATTTGTCTGTTGTTGCCAAACGACTGTCATTCACAAGTCTTGATTTATTCCACTGTCCTTCTCTCACAGTGAAATCTCTGCTTGTCCAAAGCTGGGAGTCATTTTAGGAGCAACTATCTGACCTTGTTTGGCATTATTCCTCAGCATATACATGAACTTGATTAAATAGTGAGGAGAAGATGAAGCTGGATCATCCCACTGATTCAAGAAGGCAGATCTGTGGAGTCATTTATCTTCTAATGAAATTACTTCCTAACAGTTTTGGTAGGCCTTATTTCATACTCATCACTAGCATTAGGAGTGAACTTTCTGCAGATAGATAACTGAGACAGGGAGGGGAAATAGTAAAAGAATGTCTTTCCACATTGAAAGAGGCAGCTGTGATTTTGAAACTTTAGATAGGCCCATGGTGCTAAAATCTAATCATTCTGTAAATGCTATAAAAACATGAGGTAATTGCGTTTTTCTGTGGAAAAAATGGTGTGTCTGATTGTGAATTTTTCGCATACTGGAATATTATCAAACTTCAGTCCCAGTTGAACAAATCTTTCAGACACAAATAAGTCATTAAACAAATAGAAATGATCTTATTTATGAGAGTCTCATATATCTTGGTTAATTATAAAAAAATTTAAATAATTTTTGGAGGGGTCTGCTCCTATAAAAGAAATGAAATGTTTATGAACCTTTGGATCTCGGTTTTGCTCATCAGCAACTATGAAATACTTAATACTGTTGATAACTGAATTTTATGAAACTCACCAGACAGATTTTGCTGCCAAAGCAAAGAATGCCAAAGAAATAAAGTTCCCAAAAAACTATTTGGTGGCACATTTGCAGTGGTGGTTCAGGTCCTATGTTTATAGTGTCAGAAGCTTCTGAATTCTTCTACCCATTACGTATTGATAATCTACTATTTATATAAGAATCTATTTCTTATATCTACTATTTATATAAGAATCCAGGCTTGAATTCCTCTGGGAACCTTTGATAAATTAACATGGAGTTAAAACAGACTTAATGATATGTTTCATGTTATCCCCCATAAGGAGAAAACATTTGTATATATGTGTGCCCAATTTCACTAGGCTTGATTTGCATACAAGTAAGCTGAATTTTGCTTGCATTTTATCAATTATTTCCTGTTTCAGTCTAAGGGAAATAGAATTGAAGTGGCTCTGGGAAAGCAATCTGGCAATTGTAGGAAAGTGTAATTGCCTCATAGTTCAGTCCTTCATAATCAGATAAACAAATTTATTTAAGGCAGTGTATGTTAGTATTTTGGATTGTCCCAGCAGAGTTCTCCCATTCCTTAGGACAAAAATATGCAAGAAAAACAATTTGTCAATACTAAATGCAATGAACAGTCAGTGGAGGGACTCCTGGGATAGAACCAGGAGACGGTGAATTCTAGTTTGGGGCTTAGATGTGAAAGCCAGCTGGGTGACTTTGGATCAAGTCATCTCTCTGGGAAGGAGGCAATGGCAAACCATCTCCGAAAATTTTGCCAGGAAAACTGCAATAACTTGTTCCTGCAGCCACCAGAGGTTCATTCAATAGACCATAATGATGGCAGCAACATCAGTTTTACAATGTTGTAAGTAGGATGGAGATGCTCAGTTACATGATTGAATTAACAAAATTCCAGGCTAAGAAAATTGTTCAAATGCCTGCCCTGTTGATATAAATATTGTTTGGTTTATTTTGGCCAAATCAGAACATTTCAATCCCTGATTTACTGATCTACAAAATTAAAATACGGCCCCTTTCAGACATTGTTTGTGTGATTGCATGTACAAGGGAAGGAAGGATTCATATGGACATGATTTGTACAAATTCATGGAAAAAAAAAGAAGTGCTGTGCATAAAGCTGAAACATTAAAATGAATATAGATTAATATTATATGTAGATTTATAACAGATTAAAGCACTGTACAAATTGATACATTGGAATATTGCCCTGCTATAGACTGTAAAGTGATTGAATTTTTATAATGACAAGTGGCTGTATTATAATAGTTATGAATAATTTAGTCTCTGCAAGGAACATATAAAGGTTGGTTGGTTATAGATTTCAGGCACTCTTGGCCTATCCTGGGTATTATGTTACTGTCAAGCAATTTGTTATTTTTCTTCTCTTGTTAAATTCTTGGGAGAAACACTATCTTGAGTTTGATAATGGTATATGGAGGCTGGCAGTGCAGTGTGGTAGTTTTTTCCTTGGACATATCCCAGTACACTGAACAAGGCTTACTCCTCATTCTTAAGGGCTGAAGTCTGAAATAGTTTGCTGGGTTTTCTTGAAAAGGTGATACTGTCTCCCATGGGACAAGAGGAGAAATCAATCTGGTGCTGGAACAAATGCACATTTGTTTGCACATAGAGGTATCCAAGATAAGCTCGCTGATGTACCATATGTTGCCACCAGCTGGAATTCAGTCAACACTTTGTTAGGTTTTGGCATCAATGTATTATGTACCCAGACTTACAGAACCAACATGCTCTTGGTAACTGCGGCCTTTAATATATGGATTTTAACTTCCACAGTGCATTTTGACAGTTGTTCTGAGAAGGAGAAGATGGCAATTTGTTCCAGTTTTGCCTGGAGTTGTCTTGCAATAACAAGGATTTCCTCAATCAGTTGTCACTATCCTGAGATGCCAGTTGCAGGAAATTTCATCCATGATAGCATCTAATCTTGCAGTGTTTGCTTGGAAACCACTTTTGATGAAACCAAAATAAAAAAATTAAAAGAAAACAGAGAGAACCTTCTAGACAGCAGCCGAAGGGAAACTCTTTGTCAGTGAGCACTAACTTTACAATCCCATGTGTCATTTCTAAAATATGTCCCTTTGATTTTAGTGAAGCTCTCTCCTGGGTACAAGGATATAGGACTGTGGCTAAGTATGATTAAAAATGCAATTGGGAATTTTACTTATTTTTAAATGTTATAATTTGGATTTCCAAGGCTAGTAAAATGTATGACTAGCCTAAATGAAAATTGTAAAATACAGTTTAAAAGAGATTTTTAACATTTCCATCAAAAAATGTAGATGTTGAGAAATACATTTCTCAACAGAGAAATTCAACTTCTCTTCTGAATTTTAAAAAAATGTAATTAATATCACAAAGTTTTATAATAGCATTATATTGCTGGTCAAACTTTGTACCAAATATTTTACTAACCAAGCAGTGAACACAAGCCAATTGCAAACTCTATATCCTACTTTACAGATAAAATGATAAATTTGAAATGTATTTTATCCCAAAATATTTTATAAGATAAATAGCATAGTAAATGGAGTGATTGTTTGTATACTTATTGGCTGATACGGTATGTCAAAAAATTATCATCCTTATTTTCAATTGTGTGGTGCAGAAGCACGGCACATGCACAGAAGCAAGGCACATGCACAGAAGCAAGATGCGTATGTGAGCGAAGAAAGCGTGTGTGTGTGATCCCATTGCGAACCGGTAGTAAAGGTAAGTAGAACCCACTCCTGGTACACGGGCTACAATTAGGCAATTCTTATTAATCTTTTATTTTATCATCAGACATCATCATCTGACCATTCCATTCCAGACATGGAATTTATATCTCCTGTTTAAGGAAAAACTAAGAAACTATTTAAATAGTTTGTATAGCAAAATTATTTTGACTAACATGCAAATGTTCCCATTGATATATGGAGGACATTTATTTTGAATTGATGGCAGTAATTGTAAAGGATCATTCAAAAGTAACTTTCATTTTTATATGAATATTAACAGACAATTGCATTGCATTCAGCATACATGCTGAAATCAATTTTTGGACAGAACATTGCATAAATATGAATTAAAGTGATTGCTTTCAAGTTATTAACAACAATGTGCATTGCGAGATCTATGCAACTATTCATTTTTCTTCTATAAACAAAAATTAGAAGAGGAGCAACAACTGTAAATTGGAAAATTGAAATACTCAATTTGTAGTGTATTGTACTACAAATGTACAATACTAATTGTACATGTACTAATGAATGGAGTATTGCTTTAACGTATCAATTGTCTGTTTAGCTACTCTCTTAAGTATATGATTTTTCAAAATAATATGCATTATTTTATTCAAGCAAGCAAGAACAAGCCTGGGAAAACTGGATACAATTAAAGAAAGAAAAATTGTATTATAAATTCTGTCCATCAAAAAAAATAAGCATTTAATTCCTACAAATAAAAGCAAATCAATTCTAGGAAATTGGGTACAATCTATATTTAGAAAGTATTTAGACTTATTTTAAATAGTATACATTACCTAAACTGTTGTGAGTGCTCCATCACTGAAGTTTTTAAATTTACATTGAATAGCCATTTGTCCGGAATGGCACAAGGTCTCTTACTCAAGCGGGGGTTGGACTACAAGACCTCCAAGGTCCCTTCCAACTCGGTTATTCTGTATTCTGCAATACTACCAACTTGAAGTTATTCTTTGTAAAGCTCTCCAATATATTGAAATAGGAAGATATTAATAGGAAGATATAAAAAGGTAAAAGTTCAAAATAATCAAAGAGTTAATTATTTTAGGCATTCTGAAACTGTTATATATTCTGTAATACAATCACTATATTATGTAATAAAAACAAAATATGATTTATTGTAAAAACCCTCATGGTCAATTTGTTTTAATTAATCCAATTCAGAACAACTATAGGAATCCTATTAAATGTATCTACTAGATTTTTTTAAAAAAAAGAATGTCAAGGGAGTTTAAGCTAATATATCAGCAAATGAAGAGCTATAAACATGATTAATACGCACATTAGACTTTCCTTATCACACTGTGTTGGCAGGTTTTCTCCGTCACAGCTGAGATTCCATAGAGTTCTTTCTCCTTTTGTATAAAATACAGATTATGTGGAGACAGCCGTCTGAGCAACTGGAGTTTCATCTTGCATGGCCATTAATTTATTATTGCTACTTCAGTATTTCTTATCTAGAACAGCCAAGCAATGTCGAAGTGTAGTTTGGTCGTTTTCCAGTAAGAAAACAGACTCATAGGATGATGGTACCTCTGTCTCTTGATGAGGAAGTTCACAAGTTCATCTTAAAAATAGTACAACCGGACCCACAGTTTACATACAGTATTAATACATTTCATGGTCATACACTTTAAATATGGTTGTCAGACATGAGATTTCCAAAATGAATAGAACTCAATGAGGACTTTTTTTTCCAAAACCAGAATGATATATGATGACAAATTCCACTATCAATACGGCATGTTTATGTTCTTTATATAATATACCCCTCTACTCTTTGTTTAGTGTATGGGGGCATATTGGCAGGTAAGCATAAGACAGGTAAAGTTTCAATCAAATTGAGCTCAAATTTCATTGGCTAAGTAGTTTCTGTAATTTTCTGTAGTTTCAGATTTCTTTTTTCCAAGATATTTTCCCCTAGTTCTTCAGTTAGATTATACAACAAGACTTTTCTTGTTCTCACATACGAGTAGTAACCTGTGTAGGGTTTTTTTCTAGATCAGCCAATGTTTCTAGATTTTGCTACTAAGGGAGGGGGGGAGGGAGGAAAGGAAAGAAGGAAGAAGGATTCTTCTATTTTCTAAAATAGATTTAGAAAATATTCTGATAGTTGGAAGCACTATAAATGTCTAACTTTATTACATATCCATATTTTACATCTGCCACCTCAAAGACAGCTATACCTTTCCCACCCAATAGCCAGTAAAAGAATCTCATTGGCTGAGGGGAGGGGCTGCATTAGGACCTTTTTTTAAAAAAGGAGATTTATTTATATGTCAGACTTACATAATGTCTGTCCTCCAGGAGCTCAAAGTGGCTTACATGGAGATTTCCCTTTTATCCCTTCAACAGCAATCCTTTGAAATAGATTCAGCTGAGAGAAAGAGTGACAAGCCAAAGTCATCCAGTTAACTTCCATAGTTAGGTGTGGATCTGAACCTGGGCATCTCTAATCCAAGTCCAGCCGTACATTATACTTGTACCTTAAACATATTAACTCTTATGTGACTGAAAGCCAAAGGATGCTTTTGTATGAACGTCTTATTTCTATCCATGCTCATTTTCCATTTACAGTAAATGCACTTTTCCATCTGCCAAAGTGAATTCCATAGCATCCTGATTTTTACAATCTAGAAAGTGCTATGGGATAAAGCTAAAATGCAGATTAGATAAGTGGTTGCCATTGATAACAGCAGTCCATCATTAAGTTCTTCTTAAAAGGAACCATTTCCTACATGTTGACATTATGTGTTGACTGGACCCTGTCAACTCCAATCAATTACTTTGTGAGTAGGCAAATGTGCAGTCTAACACTGTTGCTCTGAAGGTGAATGTGCCAGCAGTGGTCCATCTAGAATGTTTATTCTCAAGAAACCATCTTTTTGAAGATTTGTAAGCAAAATTATGGAACTTACTTCGTTTTCCAGTTAAATGCTAAATACTACTAAGAGAAGATTTTCTGAAGATTATACAAAATTAGGTTAAGAATTTCTCGCAGGATCCAATCTGAGTTGGCCACTGGAGGTTTATTCTTCCAAGCTTTCAGACTCGTGCTGGAGCCCATCCTCAGGGAACTTCTCTCTCTACAGAAATTCTCTGAGGATGGGCTTTGGCACTTCCAAAAGCTTGGAAGAATAAAACTCTGGACCTGATGACCGACTACAACATTATCCTGGGACACATATATTTGCCTTCATTTGTAAGAAATTCTCAATCATCAGTATACAGTTAATGCCACTCATTTTCATTTTACTGCAATAGAATTAGCATAATGTTTCTATACCAAACTCTGATTTGTCAGTCTGAAAATATCCACCAAGGACTTCCTAATCCACCAGATTTACTACAGCATCAAGAGAGGTACAGAACATGGTTCTTGGGCTATGTCGGTCATGGTAAATAATAAATTGTGCATTTGGGGGTTTAGAGAGTGGCTAGAAACAGCAAGAAGGCCTGAGATTGATATGCTGTAAATTATATTACCATGATGGCGAACCTATGGCACTAGTGCCAGAGGTGGCAAGCAGAGCCCTCTCTGTGGGCACACATGCCATTGCCAGCTATTCTTCTGGGTTCCATTGTGCACATGCATGCCGGACAACTGGCCTTCAGCATGCGCACTGGCCAGCTGCTGGCTTCCAGGTTCCGGTATGCGCATACATGCCGGCCAGTTGGTCTTCAGCTTGCATGCGACGGAACCCAGAAGAGCAGCTGGCCGCTGCGCACATGCACACCAGCCAGCTGCTCTCTTCTGGGTTCCGGCACTCCGGCGCGCATATGTGCATGCATGCGTGCTCCAATTTCGGCACTCGGTGCCGAAAAGGTTAACCATCACTGTTATATTATATTCTGTTTGTACTTTGGGCTGGAATGTTTGACAGCGTCAGCAAAATCAGAAGAGTGAAGAGTCTTTATCAATGACCACTGCTGGAAGGGTTCTTTTTCTGCATTCAGGAATTGACATGTATGAACAATTGTCATAATCAACCACAAAAGAGGGTGTAAGTAACCCAACAGTAACCCAACAATATGACAGTAGACTACTATTTTAGAAATTTCCCAGAAACTATTTCATCCAGACTATGAACCAGTACATTTACAGTTATATAAAATCCAGGTTTGGGAGCTAATATTTGAGTTAGGACTTTCTTTTAAAATTCCTTTAAGTAAAATGACAAAAATAAGTCACCATCATGTCTCCATCTCATTGCTGTATATGGCTGTGTGTCCATTTCCATTCACCCCAAGATTCTTAGCACATTAAATGATTCCTCAAGCACCATTATATCTTCCATATCCTAGAAAGACATTTGGATAAAAAGCAAAAGGCAGGAGACAAGAGGAAATAACAATTTAAAGAGAGAGTTGAAAGAAGAACATTAAAACAAAGTAAACAAAGAATGTAAACAAATTAGATACCAAGTGCTTGGATTCCTCTAATGGCTGGAAAAATAGACAACAGATAAAAATTATAAGACATGTCAGAAAGAACAAAGTCTCTGTCCATGCATCTTTCAAAAGAAGGAATTGGAGTCAAAAGGTTAAGTGTGAGTAGCAATGAATATGAATAATAAGGACTAGAATATCTAAAGGCAAACAAGAGTTCATAAATCAGTTCTACTGCAATTTAGACTTTGCAAAATATCGGTAATGGCTTATAAAGGCCATTACAGATACAAAATTATACAGATGTATAAATCTTTTGAATTACATAACTTCATGAAGCAAAAATGAAGCTATAACCAAAGGATTGTGGGAGAGTAAAAGGCTATTTAGTCTGAATATATTTTGTTTTGTATAGTTGACAGTAGATGCATTTGAGAATAATTTATGCAGGACATCAGAATCCTCATTCTCTGTAACTGATGATTAGTTATAGAAAAAGTGCATCTGATCAAGATAAATTACTCACTTCTGTGTGAACGTATTCAGCTATAACAAGTCAATGGTACCACTTTTCATTTCAACAATTTTGATGGGGAAAATGCCAGAAGCACTCAGTGGGATTGAAGAAAATAATTTTTGTAAAAGCTCACAGTTAATTTTTCTCTCCCATCCCCTGAAAAAAAAATCCTAGAAATTTTTAGAGCAGTTTTGAGATGATGATGATGATGATTGGTTATTTTTATCTGCTAGACTTGAGAATCAATTGTTGTGTAATTAAAATGGTACCAGTTTTAAAAGGAGGGCAAATTTCAAACAGAGAGGATTAAAGATGCTTAATATCTACTGAATACTAATAGGATTTTCAATACTGTTGTAAAATTTGGGGGAAATAATGGAGTGCCTAGGAAAGTTTAGAGCCATACACTAGAGCACACTGATAGGAATATTTTCTTGCAGGTTCCACTTGTACTATTGCAAGAATAATTTGACAAATATGTCATATAAGTGCTCAACAGCCCATTTCTTTGTGGTCTTAAGAATGGTGCTGCTTTCAGCTAAAGAAACAATTCTCCCTCCTCCTCCTCCTCCTCCTCCTCCTCCTCCTCCTCCTCCTCCTCCTCCTCTTCTTCCGGGCTGTCTTAATGCATGGGCCTGATGGGCACTTGCCCATGGGTCCCATGAGCATAGGGGCCCCATACTAATCTGTGTATGTTAATCCTTCAATGCACCTTGTATCATAGAAATACAGCAACTGTATGGCTTACTGAGTATTGTGTTTTTCAAGCCTCGTGTATTGTTCAAATGTTTATCATGTTGATTAGTTGTTGCTGTTTTTAATGTTTCAACACCGATTTTGTTGGAAGTGCCAATAAAATAAATATATTTTTAATTTTATCGACCATTTACATTTTTATTCCTGTGAGTAGTTGTCGTAGGGGCCTCAGTACACTGCTTTGCCTGAGGCCCATAATGCTGTTAAAACGGTCCTCCTCCTCCTCCTCCTCCTCCTCCTCCTCCTCCTCCTCCTCCTCCTCCTCCTCCCCCTCCTCCTCCTCCTCCTCCTCCACAGTGCTTGTGTAAACTAGAAATTTATGAGAAATCACAAAGCCCCCATGATACCTAGAAATTTTAACGAGGGCCTGTTGATTTTCTGCTGTGTTTTGCAATGTTGTAAAATAAGCAGGAAATATAGAATGAGATCACTGCTAGACCTCTATGGCTTTTAAAATTATTATTAAAAGTTTATGAATTGTCTTTTAGGCTATGATTATGGGCTATTAGTTAGTTTGTAGGCATCTAAATAGGAAATCTAACCACCAAACAAATCTGCTAGAATGTTAATTTTCAAAATAGTCTGCTAATTATCAGTAGAAGTTGCTATAGCTGAAAAAAAAAGAGGTTTCTTTTCTGATAAAAAAGTATACTTTGTCTTGGACCCCACTTCTAAATCCCACCAATTTAGGGTTGCCAGCTTTGCTTCCAAAAAATAGCGGATAAGCTTGGGGGGGGGGTTTAAATAGTAAAAAAATAAAAAAAAATTTACAATTAAATTATATATTTTCTTACAAACATTTTAACACGCCATTTTAGGTCAGTCGACACAAGCTACAATACATTTTAAAAATGTGAACTGTACATAATTTTATAATATATTTTTATTTTAATCTCATCATTAATTTTTTCGGAGAATCGAGTTCAATGGATATTCGATCTTTGTCTCATTCTAACTTATGAAAAAAAAAGACAAAACGCGATTCTCCTATCCTTATTCTCTTAGACTGTACAGCTTTAGATTATGTACCATTTCATCATAAAGCTTTTGAATAAAAAAAATGTCCACTATTTTGTTAAAAAAAATAGTGAACATAATGTGAAAAATGTGGACTGTCCGCTCAAATAGTGGACACCTGGCAACCCTACACCAACTGGATCAGATCTACAGTAGCTTCATGCCTTTCCCCACAATATTTATTTAAGAATAATTATTTCAAGAACTGAGAACTCTATTGGTTATAGTCAGTCAATAAAAATATTTCTTGTATGTATAGGCTCCCCAGATAGGTAGGGGAAATGATGAATCATCACTTCATGATACTTCATGATACTTATTCCATCTCTTACATACTAGTGTGGGAAGTTGAATGGAAGCGTGTCATGCATGTTTTGTCATTTTGATTATCATGATTAGGAATGGATACCTATCTATGGATATAGTATTAATTTGGGCATACAGCCACTACAATATGATAGCAATGTATCATAAGTATTTTTTTCATGAAATATTATCAAAGCATTAAATTCTTATAGCAAAAATTCAAAATATTTTATTATAGAAAAGTTCTGCTTTCATGTTACATGAAGAAGGAGAAGAAATTTGTGCCAATTTGTTAGACTTTCATTCAATTATCAAGTAGTCAATCTAGGTGATCAGTCAGTTAACTAGATCAGTCTAGTTAATCCAGTCAGTACTAGATTTACACATGGGTACAATGTTATAACATGAAAAAACATTTTTAAGTAATGCATTATAATGTTACCATGGGGAGCTTCAGGAGAGGCAATACTTGATCTCTGTGAAAAATTAGCCAATATCCTTCTAAGGATCACTCATAATTCCTGTATCAAAAAGGTAATTTTTTAAAAAAAAGTCCAATTGAAAATATATTTTAGTCAATCAATAGTATTTGATTCATTAGTTTGATTTATAATAATAATTGATTGATTGCTTATAGCCTACAGTCTCAAGAGACTATTTTTCATACACTGTATTTATATATACTGTCTTTCTGCTTAGGCATTTGTTTATCACTTAAAATCAAAAGCTTAGAAAATAAAAATCAGAAAAAAAGCGCCTTTGGGCCATTGCTGATTATTTTAGGAATGAGTAGTGAGTTCCATAGCGACAGCATCTTTTTGGCCTTCCCTTCCCCTCAAGGCTAATAAACTGAGTAATATTTGGAGTAGGTAACTGATGGCTTGCAGGCCACAGGAGGCTTATAAATCCCCTTTATTGTAACCCTCCCAGGTCCCCTGCAAATTGCACTGCTCACATTTGGCAGGAAATCTAATTCCTATTTCTTTGCATGATATCCTTGTGTTATCACACCAAATACTACAGCTCTTGGACTTGCCCCACAGTGCAAACAACAACCACCACAACAAAAGATAGCTCCTAGCCACCAAAAATGCCATTTGTCTTTATAACTGCTTGTCAAAAGTTCCAGGTTGGAAATTATTTTGGGTTTTTTTAAAACCAGTATTGAACCCATAATGTATTCTGCTATTCAGATATTTGTTTCTTAAATTTGTAATACCTCCACATTGCATGACCTTTGATGTCATGCCAGTTTAAAATGCAATCATTTAACTAATTGAGTGAATGAATGAGTGGATTTATTTACCACCTCAGTCAACTGGACTTAGTTATACTAGGTGATGTATAACATCCAAAAATTGATAAAATAATGCAATAGCAAAATGTATATCATAATTGAATAAAAATTAGTGGAAAACAATAAAGCATTCATGGTGAATTCAGGTTCTGAAGTTCAGATTAGCGCATCCTTGATGACCTTCCAGAAAGAAGCCATTCCAGAGATCCAAAGTCATCATGGAGAAGTGATATGTCTGGAATTCAACTCCTCATTTCTCAGTAAATGGGGCTCTATCAACTCTTTCGCTATTGTCTCCTCCTTTGATGGCAGGAAATGGTAAACAATGTACTAGCATAGAGTCAGTTCTGCTCTGAATGCGCAATTTTGGATCTCAGTCCTAATTTATTGACAGATATTTTCAATATTATGGAACTTTAAAAAATACATACAGGCCATTTTCCTATATGACTAGGGTCTTCCTTTATATATTGCAGAATCTGGTGACATTGCTACTGGCTGTCTCTCTGTCAGAATGCTAGGCTTATGTCCAGACTGTAGGCCTCTGCTCTCTTATTAAGAGCCAGCTCTTATCCTTTGAATACCATTTCTACCCAGGCCTTAAGTAATACAACCAATACAAGGTCAGAGGGCTACTTTGCAGTAATGCAAAAATTAGAACCGAAAGTGACCAAGCAGCATACGATGTTGCTTTTACATACAATCAAAAATTGAAATTGCCATAAATCCAACCATGTTTGCCATTTTCAGCCATCAGCAAATAGCATGGGAGGAAAGTTCACCAGGCCATGTTCCTTGTATCGCAAGAGTCTGCACTGAATCAACATTTCCCCTCCCATGTTACTCATGAGTGAATCATATTTATTTTAATGGGGCTCAGACAGGAGGCAGTTGTGTTTGGCTGTCTGGATTGGTCTTGAGGATTTAGGGCATGTCTGCACTATAGTTTATCTTTCCTCAAGAAGGGTACATGGTTGGGTTTCATTGCAGATGTGTCTGCTCTTCTACTGCTTCTCAAAAGTGAAAACTCCTTGATGCTGGCAGTGGATTTACTGAACTCTCCTTTAGGCTGGCTTGTTTGCTATTATTTTAAACTAATTTATCTACTTAAGGGATAATTCACATTTATTTGTGAACGCATGCCACATGGAAAACCTGATAGAGATGTACACAAAAAGAACATCCAAATTTTAAAACTGGCCATCAATGACACATTGATTAAATAAAATGTAAATATATGCAATTTTGGAAGATTTTATTGCCTGGCCATCTAGATTGTCAGGAAATAAGAAAATGATTCTTTAAAAAGTCACAGAAACAAATCATGGATACAACTGAAGTTTAGGGGAGGACAGATGTAAAATGCAGGCTTGTTTTCCCTCCAACACACACAGAATGTTGTTAAGAATACGAGCCTCATTTTTTTATCTCTCCATATAATTCAAACGTGTCTGTGTTGTGTGTGTATATTGAATGGAGAAATCTGTGAGAACATATTCAAAAAATAATAGGAACCCTGAACTTCTGATTTTTTGATGCAGACAAAGCAGACCACGTGATACTATAAGAGATATTTAAATGCTTAGCCAGTTTGTGGCATTCCTGGTAAGATCATTCAACTCATTTGCTACAGAAATTGTTAGTTTTATACACCAAACCATATATTTCTTGTTTATTTTTAAATTCTCTATATTGATTTCTTTTTTTAAAAAAAATCAAAGTGGGATTAAGAAAATTAAAAAGATCACCTAAATTCCAATTGGCTGCAGAGAAAAAACTAGCAATTTTTTAAAAAGAGAGAACAAGACTTGATAAACTAAGAATTGCCACAATTGATAAGTCCTTCACCACTTGAACAAAAGTAGATCCTCTTAAAATATACATTAAGTATAACAATTAATGCTATAAAAGGCCTCAAGCAACAACCCTTCACCTAGCTGTTGGAGATAAATCATAATTATCCCATTAGGACATGTTTCTAAGGAAATAATTAGCTCATTTAATACTCCAGAGTTAAATATACACTATATGCTTCAAAACAGCATCTTGGAAACCAAAATTTCCATAGGGTGCCTAAGAACTTTAGCATAATATGCATAGAGTGCATTACCAATTCAAGTATAATATTTATTAGGTGGCTATGGGAGAAAAGAGGAAAAAAATGGATATTGATTTGCATAAAATGTCCCTATATTTGTCTGTATGTGTACATGTGTAAGACAGAATAGTGGCTTTCTGCTATACTGGATTAGAATGCTGTCCATTTCTTCTTGGATTAGGACAAAAATGTTATTGACAAGAAATTTGCTGCTGGTTCCTATCCTGTCCAATTTGCCTTGAAGTTTATACAGCATAGAAGGGCACAAGATGATCAAGGAGTGAACTCAGTTGATATATTTGTGGGCTAGCTCCTTCATAATCACACATCAGTGGTGGGTTGCTCCTGGTTCGGTCCGGCTCTTGCGAACTGGTAGTAACGGTGGCAGGAGGCTCCGCCCACCCGCCCAGACGTCATCATGAACGATCTGTGCATGCGCAGAAGCTCACGCGCTCCCGTTGCAAACTGGTAGCGGAGGTAAGTAGAACCCACCCCTGTCACACATCCTCCTATATTCCACTAGCCGGGCAGCTGAGATGTTTTTATTTGAACACAGGAATAGCAACTTTCCAGAAGAGAGATAGGCCTAATATTCACTTGGGCAACTTAAAAGTTAAGCCTTTCAACTGAAGCACATACCTGACTCCTCCAAATCAATTCTGCCAAATCATTTCAGTATTTTACATTTTTGGCCTGTTGTGTTATTTCATGTTGCATTGTTTTCAACCCAGCAGATTACATATCACTGTGTCTAATGTTTTAGGAAGACAACAGAAGAATGGTGGCAGATTATACTGACTGGAAACTAGAGGGGAAGAGATGTGCTTAAATCAGCCGGAACCAGCATCTCCCTGATCCCATCTGCTGCAGGTCACCTGACCTCACCTTTTCTGTAATAGGGGTTTTTTGCACTCATATCAGAAGCACAGGGGCACTTCCAGGTTGGAAGGATTAGTCAGTGACATCACTGTTGCCCTGGAAACATCCAGTTGGGGGCTCCTTTCATGTCTCTGGCAGGAGCTGGAGTGAAGGATGGGAGCTCACCCTACCCCATGACAGCTCTCGGGTCTTGAACATGGGTTTGCTAGCCTCCAATCAGGTATCGTAACCACTCAAACCACTGCGCTCCTGTCTATAAGAGGTGACAAATTTTAATAGATTTTACATACTGGTACCTTGCTACTATTATTGGATACTCTTGACTTAAGGGGGAGCACACTATAGCTAAGTAATTCAGTAATATTTATTTGGTCAATGATCAGCAAAATTTAAAACAGAAGTTTAAGTTTAAACTTAAATTTTAAACAAAGACAGAGTGTAGCAGACAGATACAATGATACACAACTGGTTAACAAAACAGTCACAAAAATAACAGTATAAATATCATAGTAATATAGCATCTGCTCCTCTATTACTATATTATTGCATTTGTAGGTAATGTAAATCTAAAATATTAGGTATAAAATAAAAGCTATGTATGCCCTAACAAATTAATAGTTAAGAAGTAACTATTTTAACAAATTAATAATTAAGAAGTAATATTTAAAGCAAGAGTAATTAGATTTTTAATCAATGTTGTTACATCTTTATCCAATTGCTTTCATTGCAGCAATACAAAATTTAGCTACTGCACACATAATGTATGGTTTTAGATCCTAAAGGAGGAGGTTCAATAAGATTTATCTGGATTCCTGAGATGATTATTTAGCTTGTGGCATATTTTACATGGACTAGCAATATATATTAACATTTCAGGTAGATTAGTAGAAACCAATAAAATATAAATGTTGAAAGGTCTATATTCAAATATCAATGTCTAGGCCTGTGATGGCGAACCTATGGCACGGGTGCCACAGGTGGCACGCGGAGCCATATCTGAGGGTGCCACATGAGCGTTGCCCTAGCTCAGCTGCAGCACACATGTGCCCGCCGGCCAGCTGATTTTTGGGCCTTCTGGGCCTACCGGAAGTCGGGAAATGGGCTGCTTCCGGCCTCCAGAAAGCCTCCAGGGGGGTTGAGGAAGGCTGTTTTTGCCCTCCCCAGACTCCTAGAAAGCCTCTGGAGCCTGGGGAGACTGAAAAAATGGGCCCACTATGCCATCATGTGCCAAAAGCGGGGGGAGCGCAGGGGGAGCATGCGCATGTGCGCGGGAGGGCGGGGCACGGGTGGGCATTGAATTATGGGTGTGGGCATGCACACGCACGGCCCCCCCCCACTCTCCCCCCACTTTTGGCACGCGACAGCAAAAAGGTTAGCCATCACTGGTCTAGGCTGTCTAACCATGCTATGTGCTACCAGTTTCTGATGTGGCCATTTACTTAGCTCATTTATTTGGTGCTTTATTGGTGCTTTTTTGGTACCAATGAAATGAGAGTGTCAGATGGCGAGTGATGTATCTTCCTTGTAAGGTTAGAAGACGTATTTTGAACTATTCAAAATATTGCTTGCTAATCAAAGTTGTCTTAGATCTTTCCCTGAGTATTCATAGTTTCCATTAGGAAGTTCACTCACAATTAAATCAGGAATACAATGCAGTGCATCTAAAGTCCCATTTTGCTTTCTTGTTACTTTGAGATTGCTTTCAATTCACAGAAGAACAATTATGAGACATCATAAAACTTGTGTCTTAACAACTGAGTTGTTAAGTCTTTTGCCTAAATAACAGCTATTAATAAACCCCAAGGTGGTCAACAGACATGTACAGAAGATTGCATCAGCTGAATGATACCAACATTCTTGGGACTTGGGCCAATATTTCTGAACTTTAGCCTGTGGACAAATTGAGCTTATAAACAGATATTCATGAAACCATCTGAAGTTACCTCCCAACTTTTCTACCTCGTCCAATCCCATTGTGAGAATATTTTGTTTTAATAGATAACATCTCAAAACAAATGGCCTTCTGACAGAGAATTGTATAAATTTTTCAAGACTTTTTCCTCATTTCAGACAAATCTAAAAGAGTGTGGCATACAATTTTCCTTTTCTTCCAGTTTATTTGCCATAATGTTTGTTCTTATTTTGTGGGAAGAATGGGGGTGGATATGTGCAGAAAGGAAACATTCCGTTCAATGCAAAAAGCAGATCTGCCTGTGGGAAATAATGGGCTAATATTAAGTTATTTTTTTCTAATATTAAGTTATTTTTTTAATTAGATGCTGGAAAAATTAATTAGATGCTAAAAAGGGAGAGGGAGGAGGTGAAACAACGGAGGTTGCCCTAACAAACTGCAGGCTATTTGTGTATGCCAAATAAAGAGCCTCAAGAATCAAATAATTTATCTGCTGATAATCTTCCACTAGCGTGTGATCCTTCTCCCAATTCAAATGCCGAGTGTTTCTCTTCTCCAGGTTATGTCTGGCACAACTCTTCCAAAAGCCACAGATACCTTGCAGCCAAACTACTGGACATATGAGCAAACAGTTCATCTGCAGCAGAGCTTCTCTTTGGTGGAAGTGTGGCCAATTAGTCACACGTTTGGTGTTCTAATTAGGCAGCGACTAGCCCTTTTAGAAAATGTGCTGTTGATTTAGGTACTTCCTCAAACAATGCTAAATTGTGTTATGTGAAATTCAATTAGACCTCCCCCTCTCCCTTAAATGTTTCCACATCTGTTATTCTTTAAACATAAAGTGATGAGGAGAAAAGGAGAAGTGAAAAGCCAGAGACTCCATTGGTGAAATATGTTAGACCTCTGGGACCAGCCCTTTTACCAGCTTTTGACCCTGAACAGTGATACACAGGAAGGAACAAAGTTGGAGAGCTATCATGGTGAAACCTTTGAAAATAAATCATTATACCAAGAAATGGTACAACTGTATGAGGATGTAATCTCCACTGATCGTTATAAAATTGTTTGAAAATGATGGTGTGAGAAAAGGAGTTTGAAAAACCAAGAGGCTTTGAAAATTTGGTCTTAAGTGAATGAAATTAAGTAAATGGAAAAAAAACCTGAATTGGATTTTTTTAAAAAATATTTTTAAAGTGAAATGATAAAACATGGATTTGATACAACACCATATATCAATAAATGCTACTGGGCACTTTTTTTAAGAACAACAACAGTAAAGCAAGGTGCAGCTTTATTTTGATGCTAAAACGATCTATTGTATTTTAAGAAAAAAATCTTGACAAAATTGTCTGTATCATTTTGTCCCAGATATTTTTGCCATTCAGCTTAACAAATAAATGTATCAATCCATTATATTTTCTTAAAGTACAAATGATGCTTTAACAAATATCTAAACGTATTTAAAATAACTTGAGGATTATCTACAATATTTAGGAAACCTTTTCTATTGCATATGATTGCCAGTCTTCTTCCCAAGTCCCAGACAAAGTACACAGAAGGCGACTTAAATGTTCCCAGACACAAGTCTGAATGTTATCAAGACACATATCACTTAAAGCAAAACAGTTGCTCTTACATTGTGACTCTAGTGAAACCTACTGCTGTCTAAAGGTGATGTTCTACATGCATTCAATCCTTGTTACTGTTATCACCTTTTCACGAACCAACATTTCAGACCTTATCTCCTAGGCTGGCAGGCTATGCTTCAGGTTTGTCAGAGGCCGGCATAGACTGTGTGCAGGGGTTTTTTGATGATGTATCTTGATAAGATTTGTAGAAGGTGAGAGATGGAGTTGTCAGCACCATTTTATGGCACCTCTGTACATGTCAGAAAATGAAAATATTTTCAGAAGTGATAGCATTATTTTGACTGGCGACAGGGACATTTAGAACAATAAATCTGCAAGGGCAGCTCGATTTAAACTCAAGTAAAAGGCTTGTCAGGGTGCAGAGTGTGTAGGAGGCATATAGATTTTGACTGTGAGTGCATTGTTTGGGATAGACCTGAGACTTGTCAAGGGAAATATTTAAATACAAAAGTTGCATTTCTAGTAAAGTTGTGCTCCTAAACATCTCAGGCATTTAGAGATTGTAATCGTATTTGTCAGAAGCCTTGAAGATGGTATTAGAAGATAATTAAATGCTCAGAACAACTGAAAAAAAATGTATGCAGCTTCATTCAGTTCAGAGAGAATGCTTAATATATTCAAATATGTTATAGAGTGCATGATTAGGACATCAATTTTTCTAGAGATAAGGCGGCATAGCAAAATATAATTAAGTAAAGGTAGTATATTTGATAATTAAAGGGCAACCATGTTTGAGTTTATGTTGGAACAAATGGGGAAGACATTACAATTTTAACAGCCCTGTAAATAAGCACCCTGCAAATATTGTTCAAGTCCTGATCCAGGAGTAGCAACAAGTATTTTGGTCTTCTGATGCCAGATGTGGAAAAGGGTTTTTCCTTTCTCTGCTAATCCACTTGGTTTCTATGTTGGATAAAAATCTCTAACATTTTCCAGCTGCTGCCGTGCAATTCTTTATCTTCTATGGCTACCAAAACAATCAATTCAAGCTGTATGAGAACAGATTCTATTGCTAATTTAATGTTTTTGATAGATTGAATTCTTTCTATTACTATTACATTTTTGTTACTATTATATTATATTCTTTATTTATAAGCAGTTGCTATGTTCATTGAATATTCAAAAGAGTTTACAGTGTAATGCAAACAAGAAACTGAATAAAAAGATTTTACTGAACCAGTTTTTAAAAGTAATAGGTTTATAATCTAATTTTCTATATATAGTATTTTGGTAACAGTGATATGACTATTGTGCTATTATTCTTATAGCATTATAAATCTGTAGTCATATTGCAAATAATGGTTGTATATTTGCTTCCTCAAAATTCAGGAGAATTTTTTCATGGGAAAATACAGCTTGCATTGGCAATCCAAAGAAACTTGTTTTTCTTATACCTGAAGCTGGTTGAATAGTAGAGCTTCACAAAGTTACTTATTTATAACATTTTAGGAAATAAAAACAACATTAATCACACTATATTTCACATGGGATCAAGACAATACTCCCTTTCTTCAAATTTAGGTATTGCATTTGGTTCAGGAATGTACATGATTTAGGCTAGGCTGAGGAAAAAAGCAAAAAAAATAATAATGAAATAAATGAAAGGATAATAACATGTTTGGTTACTGAAGCTTGCAGCAGCCTGACAACTCTGCTGAGAATGTAATCAGGCAGAACTGGAATCTTGTACTACCATGTTATAATGATCGGCTATAACACCACACTCACAGCTAAACTCATTTGAGGATTATTGCCTCCCACTAGTGTCGACTGAATGACCCGCTTAGCTATAGAAAGTACCCTATTCTTAAACTTTTCACTCAGAGTCAAAAACCTATCAATCTGCATTTCCAACAAACATATCTACAGTTCCTAATACAGGCTACTTAAGGACTTAAGCGTGGGAGGAACTGCATTTCTCTGAACTAGCCTTTAATGGGAAAAAGGGCAGCCTCAAAAGATACTGGTTTTCATCTCATGTGCAATAAAAATGTCCCTATTCAAAACTGAAATATTTGTGATTTCCCTGCTTGTTTTTAATGACCAATGTGGGTTTTATATTCCAGATTATATGCAGTCTTTTCATTTGGTTATTCCTTTCAGTTACGGATAATTCAAACAGCTAGGAAACTGTGGCTTTATTTCTGTCATAAAGATTTCTTCAGTAAATTTGTTTACATGTTGAAAAATCAACAAATTGAGATGACACAATTTTCTGTTTATTATCATCTCTTTCTGTGTTGTGTGGGTCTACCTCTGTGTGCATATACACATACCATACAAACTTGTGTGTTATGACATGCTTTGCAGAATACTTTTCAAGGAATTAAATATTGTGTTAAGTGAACAAATACAAGTAGCTAAATTTCATATGACAATATAGAAATCTTTCAAAATTTAGTTTTCGTACTGTATAGATAGATCCTGCATCTTCTTTTCTCTCATATTCTCTCCCCCCTCCCTCCCTCCTTCCCTCCCTGCTCTCTCTTACTTACTTACACAAACACACACACACACACACACACACACACACACACACACACACACAGAGAGAGAGAGAGAGAGAGAGAGAGAGAGAGAGAGAGAGAGAATTTAAGACATCAGTATATTCTATATAGGGGTGCCACAGATATTCTGCCCTCCAGGTATAATCTACTGATAATCCCAAAACTCTATACAGACAACAATTAGATAGGTGTCTCTTGTTTGAGGGCTGCCCTGTTTTCTGTCAGAATTGCTCAGATACACATAGATGTAAACTCATACCTTGGTAAGAGTTCTCTGTCCATCTCAGAGAGGCTGACAAAATGTATTGCTAACGCTCAGCAGGAAATGCCAGCTAAATGCAGAGATGTAGAGAGACAACAGTGCTAAAGAGGTGAATCCTGTCATGCAGAGGCCTCATAAAATGCACAGTTGATGCTGCTAACAGACTTAGATATACAGTTACTATATATGTAGACCAACTGACAGCTCCTCCGATGTCTTGCTTAAGAAGTAAAACAGTCTGGAAACTGATCACTGGGATCCAACAAAAGTTTTATCCTAATTAAGTTTGGCTTTGCGGAAAGTTTTTTCCCCCACTGGCTCTGAAGTTTGTTTTGTACCACAGACTCTAATTTGGCCCCCTGCCGTATAAGGATTAGGAGTTTTTCACTGCATTTGCTTTGACAGGCAGATTAAATATTTTTTGATAATATGTTCTATCAGGATTTCAGCAGTAAATGGATTGCAGGCTATTACAAGGATTAGATGAGCAATAGAGCCAAAGAAGCCAAACATAACTATGAATTTCCCTTGATAATGGAATGTTAGTTACATCAGTAGTTAACGGGACTTGAATAGCTTGCACTAATATATATATATCTAATGAAGAAATGAAAAGGTGAAATCCAATTGATAAACTTGTAGCATGTGATGTAAATGAAAATCACTCAATTTATGCAGCATATGATTGAATTCATATCTGTTGTCCCTGAACAATGATTTAATTAAATTATCTGTTACACTATTAAAACTGATTATTGCATTTTTTTTCTCTATAAATATGCAACCTTTTTGTACTGTGAGGCTAAAGGAAGAACCAGTGTCATTTTGCATCTTTAGAGCAAATATTATTCATTATTTGCAATTTGTCTTGAGAAAGGAAAGTGTTCTGGTTTCCCTTAAGGAGGCTTTGGTTATCCTTCTTTTCAAGAAGCCAATACTGGATGCTACCATACTGAACAATTATCAGTCAGAGAGGATTCAGACCTGAGCGTGGGCTGTAAATGGCATTGTTCATATTTTTAGATGATTTTCAGTGTATATATGTATCTGTCTGTGTATTTAAGCTACAGCTATTGAACTATAGGTTCTGAAGGTCCATGATGATTAGACAGCCTAGGGGAATTACCGTATTTTTTGCACTATAAGACGCTCTGGACTATAAGATGCACATTAGCTTTAGACAAGGAAAACAGAAAAAAAATCTGCCTCTGCCTCCCAGCATCCATCCATTCATCTGGCTAGCGTCCTTGCACTGCCACTGCTGCCAGGGAGCGCTGGAGCCTTCGCTGCTGAGCAGCTGATTGGTGGTTGGATCGGCTTCCCAGAATACTGCCGATCAGCTGTTCTAGGTGACGGAGATCACAGCCATCACTCCTGCCTATTGCTGCCACTGATCACTGCCTCTGCCAATCACCACCATTCCCCACCAATCACTTCCTCTGCCAATCGCTGCCATTTGCTGCCGAATTCCACCACTGCCATTGCTGCTGTTCACCACTGTTTGTCATCGTTTACCACCAATCACCGCCAAATGGTGATCGGCAGAGGCAGTGATCGGCGGTGAATGGCAGTGGCGGATTGGTGGCAGTGATAGGCAGCGGCGGCAGCAGCAATCCTCATCACCTAGAACAGCTGATCGGCGGTATTCTGGGAGACCAATCCAACCAACAATCAGCTGCTTAGCAGTGAAGGCTCCAGTATTCTTGGTGGCAGGGAACCAACCCCCCACTGCAATATTCACTCTATAAAATGCACAGACATTTCCACCCACTTTTGGGAGGAGGAAGCGCAAAAAATATGGTAATTGTGATTTCTCAGCTTGTAATATTTTCTTACATGAAGTTAAGGGACATTGATGAAATTGATACCAAATTTTTCTGGCCTTTAGAAGAATAAAATTTATTGTCATATCCTGGTAAACCAAAGGAATAATGTGGAATTAAGTTGAATATAAGTATAATTTTTTCCTTCAGTTTTTCAGTTTGATATAGAAAAATAAAGTAGAGGTCCTATTTGGAAATCCTTAAATGTGCCTAAATTGTTGAGATTGAATAATGAACTGTGCTACTAAATAATAAAAATATGTTCTTAGTTTAACTTCTGAAATAGTTAACATGTATTGTAATTTAATAGAAGTGTACTCCCCCCCCCCAGCAAAAAATTGACAGGTCTGAAAGCTTTAATTATCCTGAATTCATGGGCTGCAATGTTCATTTATTCCAGCAATTATTAGTAATATTATTTGATCATTCTGCTAAGAACCAGGCGTACAACTAATTGTTCAAATATATGTTCTTCAAAAAGCAGGAACAATATTTCAACAAAATAACCATCATTCAGTCCAAACATGTTCATCAGCTTATTTTACTAGAACTCATAATTCACCTCTGATATCATCCCACCACTGACCATGATCCCTGATTTTGGAAAGAAAAAAAAATGGTTCAAGCATGCATTTACAATGTTATCTTAAGTCATTTAACTGGAAGAACATTATTTCAAACTTCGGAGGATTTACTTTAGCAGTGTTGTTTCAGATTTGAAAAAGAAAAATTGGGTAGGGGACAGGGAAAAAGGATTTTTAGTCGGGTTAGAAATGAAGAGGCAGGCACCTTTTAACACAGCTCTATTTATTTATGGAGTTGATTAAATCAGCTAATATTTCATCCAGGAGAAGGGAAGCTACAGGAGGTAATTTCTCTTATAGAGCCATACATCTCACTACTACTTCCTCAGACAGTTGGCTTGAGACTGAACCTTTTCTTATAGTAAAGTTGATATTCGCTGTTGCAAAAAGGTGAAGTGTCATTCCCAGTTTTAAATGCTGACTGAATTCTGTAGTGATACTGCTTGTTACAGCATATAAACCCCCACCCAGCATCCATTTTGTAGCTCCTGATCCTGCTGCTGAAATGTACTGACAAAGCACAGAATGATAATGACGTTTCCTTTTTTTTTTTACAGTAAATGAGATGAATGAAATGTTTTTATACAACGATTCACAAAAATGATACTTGCCAGTTGCAAGAAAACTACACACAATAGGATAGACTTTTTAAGCCCATATATGAACATTACCATCACATCTTCTGGAGCTGTCACTCTCATTGAATTAAAGAGAAAAATCTGTTCTCCTTAACAAATAATTGTACATCTGTATGTTACAGACATTTTAAGCTGCATTTTCTCTGTAGAAAAGATCTTGCCATCTTTTCTACCTGCTCACTAAGGTTCCTATGGATATACAAAACAATAGCATGGAAAGTAAGGCGAAGATGAAAACATGCCTTCTGTAGCCAAGTCCTTCCATGCTATTGTCGGAGGTAATTTTAAATCTATAATGGGTGAGTCAGTTACTCTGCTTAGCCCAACTGATTTATATTGTCACCTCTGGTTAACCCTAATTTACCTTAAGGTCTTAACTTGTCTTAAATCACACATTGCTGAAATCACATGTCCCACAAGATTTGGGGCATCTCTTTATACCTACGCTGGTTTGGAACTCACATCTCATCAGACTTTTGCCACCAGTATCTAGAAAGTTCTTGCCAAGCAGTGTCTGAATTGCTGCAGAGAGATCTCATTTATTAATTGGTGCTGTCTCTGTGACACCCATGCCATGTGATATTATCCTTTCAACAAAAAGGAATTGTGCATTTGGCATGCATCACCAATTAGTTCTGAGTTATTAATCAATCTACAACTAATCATCCCTTTCCCTGCTCTAAGGATGAGAAAGTGTGTTCCTCTACTTATTCTAACTCAGGGCTGTCAAACTCCTGCCCCGTGGGCCGGATGCATCACGCGCTGGCCATGTCCACGCCTGGTTTAGCAAAGTCACGATACATCACATGACACCACTGTGATGATGTGAGTATCAGACTAGGGAAGCCATCTTTTACATTTGGGCCTTCAGGCCTGCCACATTTACTGCTGTGGGAAATTGGGAGGGGGATTGTATGGAGCATGGGTGATTTGTAGTCATAATAACATTCCTTTCTCAGAAAGTCAAGGCCGTCTTGCCCTGCACCTGGGATGCTGCACCTGGGAAGCATCTTCAGTTGGGATGGTGCTTTTATTGGATTATGTGATGGACTTGTGGGTGTTGGGCAGGGACTTGAACTTTTCTTTGGGTGGGGAAAATCTGGAAACTTTCAGGTTCGGGTTTCCCCAGATATGCCAATATGACATCTCTAATAAAATGTAACTTTGAGGAAATCCAAGACTCTGAGTTTCCTTTCATTGGGGGTGTTACTTGGAACCCTGACAGTGAGTTTGACATCCCTATTCTAGCAGATTTAATAGGAGCCATCAGTGCCTAGCCCTACAGGTACTTAGTAGAAGCCTTAATTACATCACCAAGTCATGATGTTATTCTGCAAATTATGTCATTTGCAACAGTTAAAAAAACAATAACAGGTAGAGTACATGGTTCACATCATAGTGCAAGCACTATGACTTGGCCACACCTTTATCTCCCTTTCCTCCCTGCATATGTCCTTCACTTTGGAGTCTTAGTGGACGATCACTAAAACCTGAGCTAGCTGTGTGTGGGAGCAGCCAAAAAAGCTAATATAATCCTTGGTTGTATAAACAGAGGCATAGAATCAAAATCACGTGAAGTATTGGTACCATTTTATCAATCTTTAGTAAGACCACACCTGAAATACTGTATCCACCTTTGGTCACCACATTACAAAAGATGTTGAGATTTTGGGGGAAAGTGCAAAGAAGAGCATCTAAGATGATTAAAGGCCTGGAAACAAAAACATGAAGAATGGTTGCAGGAATTGGGTATGGCTAGTCTAGAGAAAAGAAGGACTGGGGGTGATATAATAGCAGTATTCCAGTATTTAAGGGATTGCCACAAAGAAGAGGGGAGTCAACTTATTTTCCAGAGCACTAAAAGGCAAGACAAGAAACAATGGATGGAAACTAATCCAGGAGAGAAGCAACCTGGAATTAAAGAGAAACTTCCAACAGTGAGAACAATTAACCAGTGGAACAGTTTGCCTTCAGAAGTTGTAGGTGCTTCATCACTGGAGGTTTTTAAGAAAAGACTGGCAGCCTGAAATGATATAGGATCTCCTGTTTGAGCAGGGGGTTGGACTAGAAGACCTCCAAGGTCCCTTCCAGCTCTATTCTGATTGATAATCAGGAGTTTGAGACAGGGTGAGGACAAGAACATTCATTTTTATTGCTTTGATGAAGGAAATCAAACTGGTATTTAACATTTTCATTTATTTACTTGCATTTATCTCTAAGATCTTAGTACAAGATCTATTTTTCTCTATAACAATCTTACCCCTGTAAGATAGGTTGAGATGAAAGAGATTGATAGCCCAAAGATACCCAGTGAGCTTCTATGACTGTGAGTTGACTGGAACCAATTCCCCTCTGAACTGGATACTAAAATCAAGGGGGTCTCTGCTTCTTCTGACTTATTAATTATTTTATTAAGTTTTCTTCCCCCCACGAGGTTTGCCATTGAGTGTGAATAATCCTTGTTATATATCTCAGATAAAAGTTTTCTTTTTTTAAAAAAAAGAAGCTGATTCTTGGAAGTTGGAAGATCCTTAAAGCTATTAGGACTCCAAGAAACTCCACCTCCGGATCTCACAAAATATCAAAGCGATATCATCGCTACCCTTTGAATTACTATCACTTTGTGCTAATTTTTAATACTGGTGTTTCCAAAAGCCTCTCCTGGTTTCTGACCAAGTAGGAAACTTGAATTGTTTCATGCTTTTCCACCTTTGGCTTACAACGCAATCTACTATGGAATGATTGTTTCTCTTCCTTCACACAGAAGAATGGGTTAGGATTCTTTTGAAGTGCACTACAAAGTGATAGGAGAACTGAAGGGGTGGTAATAGATAAATCTCAACTTTAATATCTTCATCTCAAGAGTTCACTAATAGCCCCAAATATATATATATATATTTTCGTGGCTGCACTTCAGATAAAAGGGCAGTCCATAAATTCATTAGCAAGTAATGGAATAACTTCACTTTATCTTTGTCTATTCACAGGCCTAAGGTTTTCATTCTGTGCCAGGAATCATACATCACAGTCAACATGTTTGTCTCCAGAGCCAACTGAGAGAAAGTGCGGAAAAAACTACTATTAACAAGAGAGTAATTACATTCAGATAAATTAATTATTAGTCACTCCGGACTGATGGGAAAAGCCCACACAAGTTCTATCAACTGAATTCCCACTATTAAAAAAGAAATAATCAGATATGAAATCATAAAATAATCTGAGATTTTTCCTTTCTGGTCTACTCATCTTGGCTCCACTTATTTGTTAATATGACATTGCTTATTTGTTTTAACTTTACATGTGGAATTAGTTTTTTTCCAGAAAAATTAGGGCAATTTTATGAATAATAGTCACAGGAGTCAAAGTTCATTTGATGACAAATATCACTAGGTTAAGCAGAGGAAGCTGCAAGGGATTCTAAAATATAAATCCACCAGAAGCACAGGATATGGATCAGTGAACAGGAGATGGAAGGTGTTTAGGAGGAATTTAGATAATCACAGAATGCAGATAAACTTTCAAAGATTAAAATTGAACAAAGAGATATGGGGGGGGGGGGGGGGTTGGGGTTGGGGAAACAGGCAACAGATTGATGAATTCACTCTTGAACTTTTAGCCCAAAATGCCTTATTTCAATATGACACATAAATTGATACTTAAACTTATTTCCCAGAAACAGTGGATGGGTATAGCAGATGCTTAAGCCACTGAATTCTCAATCTACAACATGTTAATAATTAGTATACAGAGGGTAGAGCATCAGGCACTGGACCCAGTTGTTCCTCTTCTTCCTCATCAGCCACCTCCAGACTTGGGGGCTGTTGACTCTCCATCTGAGGGTTGCCGGACGGCCCAGGCTCTGCCTCTGTCTCTCTCTCTGCCAGCTCCATTCCCTCTTCCCCTCGGAGCTCTCAGGTTGCCTTGATGCTGACCCTGACTCCCATGTTGCCTCCTCTTCCGCTTCAGCTGTTGGAGGGGCCGGCGGCCGACAGGCTACAAAACATTTAAAAGGCTTTGGTGTTATAAAAATACAGAGATAATAGCAATAATATTCATATATTAATTTCCATAAAATTACAAGTAATTATATCTTTGCCGATAAAATTTCACCATTTACTCCAGCATCAACTAACTGCATGATTCCAAAGTTCCAAAGCTATGAGCAATATAAAATCTGCATTGTTGTGAACAGCGGAGTGATGTGTTAGAGCAAACAGTGTATTCAGACTGTCAGTTAACAGATGTAAATGTTAAATTAATTGCCTTGGGAAACCCACAGTGGATGCTCGGGTTGTTGTGTTATTTTAATGACTCCACTTTGAAAGGACAAAACCCCAAATGTAATAGCAAAGACCTGTTAATCAGAGGTCTTAAGGGGAGTAGTAGTTACTCCACCCTCACTGAGAGCTACTGAACTACTCACCCAGAGCTGTTCACATAATCCAAAGGCCAACATATAGTGGGATTTTTTTTGTTTGTATTTAACTGAGTTGTACTTCATGGGGTAATGCATGTGTTTTGATCCTATGAGAAAAACTTTCTTGTAGATTCGGAATGGGAAATTTTCTTTGCTGACATTCAGGATCCTTTCAGTAAAGACTTTTTTAAAAAGACAGTTACATTTCCCCTTTAGGAAAATTTTGTTTTATTTTGTGACTGATCACAGTTTTAATGATAAAGAAAAAGTACTTTACTGTACAACCAATCCTCACATTTATTACCTTCATAGGTCTATAGAGCAAAGGAGAATGAAGTAAGATGCTAAGCATCATGGCAGTTTTACTAAGTGACCACTTTCCTTAATAATTAAATTGCTGACCCCAGTTGTGGTCACCAAATCAGGACCTGTTCCAGTGGTGGGATTCAGCCAGTTCTCACTTAATCGGGAGAACCGGTTGTTAACTTTCTAAGCAGTTCGGAGAACCGGTTGTTGGAAGAAATCTTATTTTGTTTTTTTCCACTTTACAGGGCTAATCCTGTAAGGAAGGCAGAAACATTCTGGTGTTGTTTCTAGCCTAATCTTTATTGCCCTGCTTACAGAAACTGCCTCTCTGGTTAACCCTTATTACATTGTAACAGTGAGTGACGTTGAGTTGGCCACGCCCACATGGTCACATGACCACCGAACCACGCTTACCCAGCTGTACATTAGGGCAGGGAAACGGTTGTTAAATTATTTGAATCCCACCTCTGACCTGTTCTTTCCTGAACATCATAGATGAGAGCTATCCAGATCCATGGAGAAATATTATTCTAGAGGCCACGCATCACGCGACAGGTCGCGCGACAGTTTCCGCAGTACCTGGAGGAAACGTCTTATCTAGATCCATTCCAGTCGGGTTTCAGGCCCGGGCACAGCATGGAAACGGCATTGGTCGCGTTGGTCGATGATCTCTGGAGGGCTCAGGACAGGGGTTACTCCTCTGTTCTGGCCCTGTTAGACCTCTCAGCGGCTTTTGATACCATTGACTGGTTGGAAGAGTTGGGGATGGGGGGCACCGTGCTATGGTGGTTCTCCTCCTTTCTCTCAGACCGGTCGCAGTTTGTGTTGGCAGGGGGGCAGAGATCGACCTCGAGGCCTCTTATATGTGGAGTGCCTCAGGGGTCGGTCCTCTCGCCCCTTCTGTTCAACATTTATGTGAAGCCGCTGGGTGAGATCATCCGTGGCTTTGGGGTGAAGTACCATCAGTACACTGATGACACCCAGCTGTACGTCTCCACCCCAGGCCACCCCAACGATGCCCTTGAAGTGATGTCCCAATGCCTGGAGGCTGTGCGGATCTGGATGGGGAGAAACAGGCTCAAGATCAACCCTTCCAAGACTGAGTGGCTGTGGTTCCCGGCATCCCGATATAGTCAGTTGGCTCCATCACTGACTATTGGGGGCGAGTCTTTGGCCCCTTCGGAGAGGGTTCGCAATCTGGGAGTCCTCATGGATACGCAGCTGTCCTTGGAGGAACATCTGACGGCTGTTGCCAGGGGCACTTTTTGTCAGGTTCGCCTGATCTGCCAGTTGCGGCCCTTTCTTGATCAGGATTCCCTATGCACAGTCACTCATGCCCTTGTCACCTCTCGCCTGGACTACTGCAATGCTTCATGGGGCTCCCCTTGAAGGGCACCCGGAGGCTCCAACTGGTCCAGAATGCAGCCGCGCGGGTAGTCACAGGAGCTACCTGGCGCTCCCATATAACACCTCTCCTGCGTGAGCTCCACTGGCTCCCAGTGGTCTTCCGGGTGCGCTTCAAGGTGTTGGTCATCACCTTTAAAGTGCTCCATGGCATAGGACCTAATTATCTTCGAGACCGCCTGCTGCTACCGACGGCCTCCCATCGACCTGTGCGCTCCCATAGAGAGGGCCTCCTCGGGGTGCCATAAGCCAAACAATGTAGGCTGGTGACCCCCAGGGGGAGGGCCTTCTCTGTGGGGGCACCTACCCTCTGGAATCAGCTGCCCCCAGAGATAAGGAGAATCCAAGACTTTGGTGCCTTCCGCCGTGCCCTTAAAACTTTCTTTTTCCAGCAAGCCGGGCTGGCCTAACACTTTTTAAATGTTTTAATTGGTTTGTTACTGTTTTTAATTATGGGGCCAAATTTATATATATCTTCTAATGGTATTTTAATATTTGTAGTTATGTTTTTATGTGGCTGTTAGGTTCAGCTTGCAGCTTACTCCTAACTTGTTGGTCAGGCAATATATCTGTTTCTTTAAGAAACAACTGAGCCACGTAATCAGGGTTTGCTGAACCCTGTAATTAGGCTACAGTGCATAAATAAGCAGCACAGAGAAGCGTTCCTTCTTCCTGGTTCTTCCTGCTTCTTCCGGATTGATACCTGATTGTATCCTGTTGCTTACTGCGTCTGTTATATGGTACTGAATACCAAGAGTTACTAAAGTCTGTTTGCTTTGGTAAGGGAAGATACTTACTGGACTGATATTACTGTTTATGACCTTGGACTGTTTTACTTACACCGAGACTGCTTGTTATCTATAAAGTATTATTCTCACACGAGCTGGACGTTTATCTCCTTCCCTGTGTGTTTCTACTCTGCTCGTTGCACAAGCAACAAATACTTTTTACACACACCCTAACAGTGGCTGTACACCGCCCTGAGTCCTTAGGGAGAAGGGCGGTATACAAATTCAAAAATAAAATAAATAAATAAATCACGACAGAGAAACCATGCCTCCTGGCTTCTGCAAACGATTCTGCTTGATCAAAATGTGGCTTGGCCTGATTTCATCAGATGGGCAGAAACTGAAACCTGGTAGTCTCTCAAATAATCAGACCCTATTCCATAAAGAAGTTTATAGCACTACCTTGAACTGCATCATGAATTAGATTGATTCCTTGAAATTTCCTGTTCTTGTTCTGGTGTTTATTTTATAAAAATGAGTAAAACCAAGCAAAAAAAAAAAAAATGGTCAGGAGATACTAGGAGTCCCCAAAGGGGTTGGAGAGTGTATGTGGCCATAAAGTAGGTGCTGTCCATTGCTATGCAAGACCCTGGATGCCATCATTGATGGCAGCATGGTACCAATAAGTCCTTTGGGTGCTTCCTTCAGCCGTCAACATCACCCATCTTAATTCTAAGTCAGCAGTCCCCAATCTTTGCAGCTTGGTGGCCTGACCGGGGGGGGGGGAGCAAGAGAGGGGAACTGACTAGTTGAACTGTGCACACATGCGTGTGCATGCCAGCCCACCACTCACACGAGTCAAGGTGCTTGCATGCACATGTGCACCAGCCTGCTGTTAGTGGGCCTCAGCCTGGGAGTTGGGGACCCCTGCTCTAATAATGAGATACAGTAAACCTACTTGCACACATGACATTTATTTTTAGGACAATAATATGCTTTCTGGTGACAAATTGAAAGGAAAATACATTAAAATGTTCATAGTATCTCCAATAGTCATTTGAAATATTAGATTTAGTTTTTCATGTTACAGAAAAAAACAAAACTAAAAAGCATCTGAAGAATAAAAAGTCCAGAAGGCAAGTTGTAAAAAAAAAAAAGCCTAAAGCAATTGCAAATGGTGCTGCTTAAAAAGGCTGTTGAATTATAATAAAGCCTGTTGGAATGCATTCAAATAACTTCTATATACATATTCATTCTCTCTCTTTTTCTACACTCAACACAGACGCGCAAGATATTGATCTCTCTCAAAGGATTTCATTGGAGGGGAAAAAGCTTACAAGTTAAAAGAACATTTTAATTCAAAACTATTGCTAGAAAGTTAGATCACAACTGAGTACCACTGAGCTTTTTGACTTTCCCAAATCACTGACACAAGGAGAGATCATTTCTTTTTCTTTTAAAATGTACAAGCTCCACGTTCAGTCCCTGGAGCCAAAAAACTGACAAGACCACACAGTTATTAAAGATAATAAATCAAATAAGGTAGATTCTGTATGTACAACAGGACAGATTTTACTCTCTTTTTTGCACTTAGAATGTTAAATGGTTTTCTTTTATTTCACCAAGCTCAGAAATCTTAAAAATAAGGAAAGGACTCCAGGGATGCTGAAAGTTTTATTAGGTGTACTTATAGTATCTTACTTTGAAAGATTTAAATGTATATCTTAATGGCATAGGCAGTTATCATGATTAAATGTGATTGAGATAAAACATGCATTAAACATTAAATATCTAGAACTTTGGAAATATTGGGCCATATTTGCAGCTGCTCTCTTTGTGTGTGTGTGAATATATCTGTATCTATGTATTTCAGAGGATGCAAATTACTGTTCTTACAGTATATCACTAGCCAATGAAGTTGTTTAAATGCTGTACCCATTCATTGGGTAATAAGCCCCACTTAAACCAGTGGGACCTCAAAATTCTTAACCTGGTCATGCCCTATAATGGTCAGAATTGTCTCTCAAAAATAGGATTTCTCATTTCTCAGACATTGATTATACAATGTCTGCATAAAAATGCTTCCTCTGCTTTTTTAAAAACACATTTGAATATGTTACTGAATATGTCATCCTATGTATGCTTAGTGATTGGATGGGAAGACGTTTTCTTCTGAACATTTCAATCTAGTTTTAACCAATTTTGAAGATAAGCCCTGCCTTCTTTTCCCATTACTTTGCAATGCCAATTTTCTATACTCCTCCCAAGGAGTTTTTTGTTTCAATCCTTGAGTTGACTAGTGACCTTCTAATATCTACCTCAGCTTGGCTGAGCTACTATCTCCCAAAATTGGTTTCCCTTCCTGAGATTAGGCGGACCCAGAGCGGTGTGAGGTTTCCCCTTCACTCATTTCCCAATGCCCCAGAAGGCTGGTGCAGAGAAGGGAAAATCTGGGTGATAATGGAGAATGGCAACCAAGTGACTAAATTTTCCATTCAATGGTCACCCCTATGATGCTGGTTACCTCAGAAGAGGGGCTGGTCCAACTCTGAAAGTTCATTTCCCTTATTCCTTCATGTACTGCTCTGTTGCCCAAGTTGTGCTGTTTACCAGTGAGCTTTTGGATGAATTCAACGTACTAGTTGTTGTGGCATAGGGCTTAGCTATCTAAAGGATTCCCATTGTTTCTGCCTGTATGGAAAACTTGAGACACGGTAGGCACACCCCAGCTCCCATCTTTAAAAAAGTTACATCCAATGGGGCCTGGTGGCATGGCTTTCTGATACAAGGACTGCCCTCTGGAGGGCTACCTCCCCAGAAATTTGAGCTGGCCTGACTCTGATGCCATTTAAGCAAGGTTATGACCTGACTCTTCCCCAGATAATGGATGAGGCAGTACTGTATGTTCCTTGATGGGAATTTTATTAATATCATGAATAGATTAATCTATAGGTAATTGACTTCACTTTTTTAAAAATTGTACTGGATATGTCTATTTAAAACTTATACACTGCCCAGAGTTGTTATAAGTTGGGTGCAGGGGTGGGTTCTACTTACCTTTGCAACGGGGCCATGCGGCACGCTCTCTTCGCTTGTGTGTGTGCGCGCTCTTCTGCACAAGCGCAGAAGATGACGTCGGGGTTGGTGGACGGAGCCTCCCACCGGTTTTACTACCAGTTCTATAGAACTGGTGCGAACCAGGGGCAACCCACCACTGGTTGGGTGGCCTGTAAATTTGGTTTATATAGAAATAAATAAACTGCAACAAAGTTACTAGAACAGTGGCAATGAGATTTTTTTTCAGCCGTGCAAGCATATTTTGACTGATATTAAGAATGTAGTTTTAAAATTGCCCTACTCTGTCAACTCTTATTAATTTAGCAAGCATGTTGGGGGTTGAGATGACAAAAGAAATCTATCCCCACCATGCAGTACAATCAGCAATTTTGAGTATCTCAAATTAACAAACAGATTTGATAGAACTTAATGATAAGTGGGGCTAGGACAACAAATATATATTTAATTTAATTATTTCAGAGGTTATGATGCAGCTGTTGAACTGTCTATCATATTAATTAGTTTATTATCTGTCATATTATTTAAGGTGTATTACTGTATTTAATATATTTTATCTACTGTATTTCATACATTATTTCAGGGGTCCCCAACCCCTGGTCTGCAGCCCAGTATCAGTCCATGGCCCATTGGGAACCGGGCCACGCAAGCAACAGGTGAGCACATGGGTCCACGTAGCTCCATTTATGCAAGCAGTGGGTACACAAGCGAAACCATCCCCTCCTTCCCCATCACTGCCATTGAAAATATCACTATTTTCCTAGAATTTGTTGAAGAAAAAGAAAAAAGATGCCTGTTCAGTCTTCAAAAGATCTCATCCAATGGTTTCATGTTGATGTTAAATAATATGTATAAGGCACACCCATTATTTTGGAATCATTCAGCAAACAGGCTTAATCTTTGTATTCCTTCCCCATTGAAGAATGCCTACTAGGGTGATTAAAGGTATTTTAACATCAAAATTAGGCCCTAAAACTCTATTCTTGCCATCTCCCCATCTTTGGGTGCCACTTATACCTCCTTAGTCCAGGAGTCTTTTGTGGAAGGGAACAACTGCTGTTCATTTGAAAGGAAGGAAATTTTTTTCCAGGAAGAGAAGGAAAAGCATCAGAGGTGGGTTCCTCCCGGTTCCTCCCGGTTCTGCCGAGCCAGTAGCGGTGATGATATGACATCACCGAACCGGTTCTGCCCCCCCAGCACCCCCGCACCCCACCCACCTACCCCCCGCATTATTCTTACCTTTTATTTGGCCCCACCCCCAATCTATTGCTGCCTCCTGAGTCCCAGCTGATGGCTAGAGGGAAAAAACCTGTTTAAACACTTACCGCGGGGCTTCAAAGGGCCGCCCTACAGCTGATCAGTGTTAAAAGAAAACAAATGAGTAGACCGGTGCCTGCAAAAATAAATGGGTAGACCACTGCCTGCAAAAATACATGAGTAGACCAGTGCCTGCAAAAATACATGAGTAGATCAGTGCCTGCATAAAATAAATGGGTAGATCGGTACAGCTCTGCAAGCAGTTAAAAGCCTGGTAGATCAGTACCTCTGCTAAATCCTAAATAATTGTCACATGACCATCAAGCCACGCCCACAAAATAAGCCACACCCACAGAACCGGTAGTAAAAATGTTAGAACCCACACCTGAAATGCATATAGACGCTCAGAACTGGAAGTACATGAGAAAGAAGTACCACAATTAAAACAGGGACTATGAAAAGGAATTATAACTTATTCTTGACAGAGCACAATAAGAGGGCAACTGTTTTAGTAGCTTCTTTCTAATAAGTGGTAATGTCAATCGAAAGGTTGGCAGTTCAGCGGTTTGAATCCCTAGTGCCACGTAACGGGGTGAGCTCCCATTACTTGTCCCAACTTCTGCCAACCTAGCACTTCCAAAGCATGTAAAAAATGCAAGTAGAAAAATAGGGGCCACCTTTGGTGGGAAGGTAACAGCGTTCCATGTGCCTTTGGCATTTAGTCATGCCGGCCACATGACCACGGAGACATCTTCTGACAGTGCTGGCTCTTCAGCTTTGAAACGGAGATTAGCACTGCCCCCTAGAGTCAGGAATGACTATGTGCGAGGGGAACCTTTACCTTTACCTTATCTTTCTGTGTGGTACTGTGTGTCTGAAGCTGAGTTCCGCCTAGGAAAGATGCACTGTGTGGAGTGTTTAATTTACCATCTGAAAAAGATAAATCCTGGAAATTATGACATCTCACCAATTCTAGCAAAAGAACTGCATTCAGATATGAAGATAATTTCTGTAACTTCAGAGATTTCTCAGGATGATGTAAGAGGAAGGATTGTCCCTGCTCCTTATCATTCTGTATATGGAAGGAGAGATAGTTTCTGGCATTTCCAGATACTTACTTGAGAATGTTTATGAACTACCTCAGTCTGACCATGTCCCTGGATGAAGGACATGAGCAAAAGAGAGAGGAAAAAAATTCTGAGCAACTGAATAAATTGCCAACATCTTAACAACATACGCCTCTAATCATCCAAGAACTAAAATAACAAAATTGTTTTAAGCATTTTACCTTAAGGAGGTAACTGCATTTTCTGTGGGGCATGTTCCATAGTGGAGGAACTACTACTGAAAAGTTCCATAGTGGAGGAACTACTACTAAAAAGTTATGTTTCATCAGAACCACTTGACTTTCCATACCTATGGAACAGTGGTGGGTTGCTACCAGTTTGCCCCGGAACCGGTAGCGGTGGTGGCGGGAGGCTCCGCCCACCACCCGGACTTCCCTGCGCTTGCACCCATGAGCAAACCAGTAGCAAACAAAATTAAAACCCACTACTGCTATGGAACATGTTGCACAATAGAGAAAAGAAGACAGAATGGAGAACTGGAAAGTGTAGACATAAATTTGGAAGTGAGAGCTGCTCAAGGCAAAAATCTCAGTTATGCCAATCAATAACATATGCCCAGCATTAAGCCTGAGAAGCTAAAGTCCATATCAGCAGAAAAGCTGAAAAAACACTAATATTTTATATTAGGAGGTATAAACAGGGATTTACACCTTCAATATTGACAGAGGACAACCAACTATTTAAGTGACTTCTTTCTAGTATGCTTTCTAGAATCTGAGCTACCTGGGCTGGGTGATTTATCTTGCCTTAAGACAAGTTCAGAAGTAGAGCTTTAGTCAACCCGTGTTGACCTGAATGTCCAGGAGTGTCTTACCAGTAAGACTGAGATTGTCTGTCATTTGCCTAGACACATCAAAATGTCCACTGGATCTATTTTAAAAGTCATCATTTTTTTCGAAGTGTTCTGGAGAGGAAAGCAGCAAAAAAGAAAGAAAAAGAAAGAAAGAAAGGTAATTTTAGACTGTTGCCATTAAACTGAGTGCTTTGAAGGAACTCTTCCCACTTCTTCTCTCTCGTTACTTTTTATATTCCTTTGTGTGTGCTTTTTTATGCAGAAGGATTAATATATGAATCATTATTCTTATTTTGGCTTATGAGATGCAACATGGTGCTTTTATCTCTCTCCCAAGAGCGCACATTGGCACCACAGCAGAGGACATGGAGGAAATGGTTTTCAAAGGAGCAGATGTAGGAACTTCAAGAGCATCCGCACTGGTTGTTTGTGTGGAAAGGATTTCTACTAGCTATTTTCCAGCAAACCAAGCCATTCCTGCACGTTCCTGCCACTTTGAATCAGAACTGCAGGATGACATGTTATTTTAAAGGGACACCATACCATTTTCATTACAAATTTCTCAGCCTTCCTACAGTCTCAAAAAAAGGAGCTACTTTGCCTCAGAGAATCAGAAGGCAACACTGAAGATTGTATATTGGTGTCAAATCAGAGAAGGAAATAAGGAATCGGGAGAAATTTAAAGAAGGACAAGCAGGCAAGCAGAACCCAATGAAAAGCATGAATGAAACAGAGGCCCCAAATAGAATACAGACGTTGCATCATATTTACCCTGTAAACAAATATAAATAGGTGGATTAATCACTCTGGCATCATGGTTACAAAGGGAACATTTATGTGCTACACAGGGTTTGCCTCCGTTGCATGCGAGCTATTTGGAAAAGAACATGATCTTAAAATCTTCCATTCTTTTTATATTCTACTTCTCCATGAAAGTAAGAAGCAGAGTAGATGGTGAATAGAGATCTAAATAAAATAATAAAATAATAATAATATAGTAATAATAATAATAATATAATAATAATGCAACAAGAAAACAATATGTCAATAAATATAATAAATAAGCAGCTTTTGTACATTTTTCCTTATTAACTGATTTTCCTCCTATGATTTCTATTAATGCATTTTTCTGTTTGTTTGGGTTTTTTGGTTTTGTTTTATCAGTTTATCCATTTAAGCATTTTTGCAATATGCCAGAGAAGCCTGATTCCTGGTTTAATTAAAGTATAATCAATCAATCAATCAATCAATGAAATGCAATTGAAAAAATAAACAATGTATTATTAAAATAATGCCCCATAGTGTACTTCTATTTAAAGAAACCCTGTAGGCTAAATACAACGATAAAAATGCAATAAAATACATTACAAGTCATTAGTGTAAGAATATATCCTAGCTTATCCCAATGTAGAATATGTTGATTTTGATTCTTCAAATTCAGAAATGTTGATTTTGATTCTTTAAATAATAGTGAAGAGCACTGAAGTCCATCTCATCTAAATGGGTGCTTTACTGAGAATGTTGTTAATAAACAGCTAAGCAGATTATAAAGTAAGTATATTTAGCTTATTTATTCATTTCAATGATGTCCCAACGTTGTATTTGGTTAAAGCCAGTCGGTCATAATAAGGGAAAGCAATGACAACACTGTTTAACTGGATCTTTAACAGCAGGCAAGAAGGCAGATTTTTTAAAAAGCGTTCCTTAGTATTTGCCTTCATCAATTTCATTTTGCATGTTCTATGCTGTTTTAGAGTCGTTTTGTCTGTTTATGTCAAACAGAAAAGAGATTTATAAACCAAGTAAATATACTACAGAATTAAATATGAAGAATGATTAGGAATTTACTGGTTGTTCCTTCAAATGGAACTATTTGGTTCCATGGTTCTTTTTCAATAGAAAAAGAAAGAAAGAGGAATCTTCTGGCTGGCTATTTGAGAACAGAATGCTGTTCCAATACAATACTTTGAGCTCCCTAGAAATTATGCTGATGGAAGGCAGATTGCCAAGAATTAGAAATGTAGATTTCAACCATTCAAGTCTTTTTTTATATATAGATTTAATACATCCCCACCTCAGCCTACTTAAGTGACTCCAGCAACTTGTTCATTGCATTTGCTATTTTTTAAAATTAAAAAGGGCAATGTCTAGTTGTCAGAAGATTGCCTGTCTTGCTCTAGAAGACAGAAATATAACTTTGAAAGTGTCCTTAAATTTTCAGTTAAGATTGTGTATTTTTATTTTCTTCTATGGTCCTACCTACTCCCAGAATTTTTTGAATTGGAGCAGGTTGTAAGCTCTGTAAAATAAGTAAGTCAATCAAGAGGGTGTCAGGTTTCGAGGTCGTCTTCAAGCTGCATTTACTCTAGTGCTGACAGAGGGTATTTGGAATGGAAACTGATGCTATTGAGCACCAGTTTTTCTTCTCTTTGTCCAGCATCTAGAGTTTTCTTCTCTTTGTCCAGCATCTAGTTCAGGGGTGTCAAACTTGCATCGTCATGGCGGCGTCATGTGACGTATCGGGACTTCCCCCTCCTTCACTAAACCAGGTGTGAGCGTGGCCAGCACGTAACGCATCCGGCCCGCAAGCCGCAAGTTTGACAGCCCTGATCTAGTTTTAAATGTAATTAATTTAAGTTTTAAATGCAATTAATTAAGCACAGCTTATATGATTAGGTAAAAGTTCCCCTCGCACATATGTGCTAGTCGTTCCCAACTCTAGGGGGTGGTGCTCAGTGGTGGGATTCTACCGGTTCTAGGGGGTTCGGCCGAACCCTTTGTTAAATTGCCAATAAATAGTGGTGGGCGAGGGGCTGGCGAACCAGCAATTTAACAAAGAGTTCGGTGTTTTTTTGTAATTTTATTGGCCTGCGGAGCTTCAGCATAGGCTAATTAGCCCTTGCTTAGATCGGCTCCCGACTCTCAGCTGATTTGCTCTCAGCTGTTTTGCTCAGGGCTCTGCTGCTTGCTTGCAAAGAGTGCTGATTTTTTTCCCCCTAGCTATGCTGAAAAATGAAACAGAAAGTAAAGCAGGCTGTTGGCTTTGCTGTTGTTGCAACATGGCAAAATGAGGCAGAGAGAGATTTCTTTTTCTTTTTCTTTTTCCTCACCAAAAAAGGTAGGTGCAAACAATGGGAAATTTAGGGGAAAAGAGGAGAGTTCAAGATTTTAAAACACAAAAGAAAAAAAGCTCTATTTAACTAGGGAATTGTAATAATTGAGATACTATTAATTGTATATTGTGTTGAAAGCAGAAATGGTTAAGTTGTGGTTTGGAGGAATATATGGGGGAAATTATTTGGTTTATTATTATTGGTAAATATAATTAATTGATTTGTAAGAAATTGGATTGCATGGAAATAATTGGAGTATTCATGTTCATATTGATTAATATACAAAAAAGGTAGTTATATAACTAATTGATTTATATTAAAATGTTGAATTTATATTAAACAACTGTAATATTACATAATTAACCAATGTGAGGATGGATATAAAAATATATGACAATGGGAAGGGGTATAATATAGAATAGAAGGGAAAAATTGAATTTGATTAAGAGTAGAGATGAAGATGAAGGGTAATATTGGTTTTTTACAAAAATAGATGAGGAATAAATATGGCAAAAAGGAAATATAGAAATTGTAAATTTAATTGAAATGACTAAACACTGTTTAAATTGGTGAACCGGCCAAATACTCTGTTCAAAGAAAATACATTGTATGTTTGTATGTGTGTTTCTAATTATTGTTATTTATTCATATTTGTTCTCTTTTATTCTTTAAAGTTTAACAATTCATTCTTTATCTTAATATCTTTATATTTGTTTGGGATTGGCTTTCTTCCCTTTCATCTTTTTTATTGTACAGCAATCTTTCTCCTCAAACCTACCACCTCTCTCTTTTCTTTCCTTCTTACTTTCTCTTCCTCCCCTTCTTCTTCTCCTCCCTACTTCCTCTTCCTTTCTCCTTCTCATCCTCTCTTCCTCCCTCTCTTACCCTCACTCCTACTCTAATTTCCCTTCCCTTCCTTCATCCCTCTCTATTGCTGTATCCTTTTATGCATATGGACTACTCAGAGGGCTGAAAAAAGTCATTTCTGACTGGTCCTCGCACTTTTGACCAGTCCTCGAACTTACGACTGTCCTCACATTTTACGTTTTTGCCCTATCTTGTCACCATGATGAAGAGAAGCAGTTGTGAAATGAGTGACACGGGTGTTAAGAATGCCGCAACGGGCATAAATGTGAGGATGGTCATAAGTGCGAGGACCGGTCAAAAGTGCGAGGACCAGTCAGAAATGACTTTTTTCAGCCCTCTGTAGTCCCTATGCGGATAGCCACGCCCACCGGTCACATGACCAGCTAGCCACGCCCACCCAGTCACATGACCAGCTAGCCACGCCCACCCAGTCACATGACCACCAAGCCACGCCCCCAACTAAGTCACGCCCACAGAACCGGTTGTTAAAAAAACTGAATCCCACCACTGGTGGTGCTCATCTCCATTTCAAAGCTGAAGAGCCAGCGCTTTCCGAAGACGTCTCTATGGTCATGTGGCCGGCATGACTAAACCAGTGGTGGGATTCAAATTTTTTTACTACTGGTTCTGTGGGCGTGGCTTGGTAGGTGTGGCAGGGGAAGTATACTGTAAAATCTCCATTCCCTCCCCACTCCAGGGGAAGGTTACTGCAAAATTCACATTTCCTCCCGATCCGCTGGGATTCGGGAGGCAGAGAATACACGGGGGCAGGGCCAGTCAGAGGTGGTATTTACCGGTTCTCTGAACTACTCAAAATTTCCACTACCGGTTCTCCAGAATTGGTCAGAACCTGCTGAATACCACCTCTGGACTAAATGCCAAAGGCGCATGGAACGCTGTGACCTTCCCACCAAAGGTAGTCCCTATTTTTCTACTTCCTTTTTTTTAATGTGCTTTCGAACTGCTAGGTTATATGATTACTCTCATGTATTTAATAATATTCTGTTTTTGTCACGTAAAGTAAAAGTGATACTTTTGAAGGGCTCTGGAGACAACATAAAAAACATTTTGAGAAGAAAGTTGTGCATTCTTAACTATCAGAAATATGTTTAAAGGTTCTTTTTCAGCCTCATTCTAGAAAATAAAGCATGTTAACATTTGAAACAGATACTGGTTGAAATCTGATAAATGTAAATTATTCTTCCAGGAAGGAATATATTTACATCATTTGCCAGCTGTACAAATAATCTGAGAAAAGCTTTTTTTTTTCTTCTGTGAAGACATTTGCTGAGTTTATCCATTTTAACAATCTCTAAAGGTTTCCTCAGTTAGGACTGTACCATTTCCTAACAAACGATACAGTTGTCTCTTTCCAGTTTCTAGAACATATAATCTTAAACTGTTGCTAACAAATTCATGGCTATCAGTCCAATGTCTAGAGCAGTGTTTCTCCATCTTGGCAACTTTAAGACGTGTGGATTTCAACTTTCAGAATTCTCCAGCCAACATGAATTCTGAGAATTGAAGTTCACATGTCTTAAAGTTGCCCAGCTTGAAAAACACTGCTCCTAGCACTTTATTTCAAGCCTGTAAAATCCCTCCATCGTCATAGGGTTTTTAAGTCAGTTTCCTCTGTATTATCCTAGATATTATAGCAGGATCCAGCTGACAAATACGAGATTTGAATAAGGTTAAACGTATTTGAACTTTCCAGATAAAAGAGACTTGGAGAGCTGATTTTTATCTTATGTGCATTGTGCAATGCAGAAAGTATTTATATAATTGTTTTTGTATTTTCCCCTTTTTTGAGAGCTCAAGAGAGCTTATGTCCAATCTGGAATATTACTGTAACTAATATTATAGTATATTAAAATAAAATATTACATGTCGTCAATTCTAGCGGAAAAGCGAGATATTAACATAGTATTTGAGAATATGGAGACAATCCACAGAAACATTCTCACAAAAATGCTGAATAGAATTTGGGAAGCAAATTCAGGTTCACACTACAGCATGGTTGCTTTGAAGCTAGATATGCATGTAACTCATCTTCACCTCCTTCTAGCTGTCATATGAAGATGCCTCATGAAATGTTTACAAGTGAGATGTCACCATTACATTGTCGTTGTCTCAACTCTATGACAGAAATACTTAGTGGTCTACTCAAGTTTACCTGTTCGTTTTAATGTGGTGTAATTTTTCTTTTTCAACCAACACAAGTCCTACTGTGGAGATGAACTACAAGGCTTCATCAGTGTGGTGACAGATGAAGCAGTTTTGGTCACTTTGTATTACTACAAAGACCCCTTTCCTGGGAACTACATTCCATGGATATTTTGTATTGTGTTACAGAGGCTGCCACAGTAATGCCTGACTGGTGTTTTGGAAAATCAGGGGTCCATATATGTAATAATTTAGCACTCCCTTGTAAACGCACTAGGTTGTTTAAAAAATAGGTCTAGAACTCTCTAGAGGAAGGTCTATTTTGCATCGAAAGTATATTTAAACTGGAAAGAGAGCTGGTTTCTGTCAGCTGTGTGTTGCTGGTTCTGTCCCAGTTGAATGCATTCCCAGTTTTCTACTGCTTCTGCTGACAGGAGTTTCTCATAGTCACATTTTACTCTTTCATTCCTTTGGTGGTATGCCAGTTTGCATACCTCATGAGCTACCTTTGGATGCTGCTGGCCACAAGGTCAAAATGCCTTGATCAGTTAACACCAGCACTTGCTCCAATTGACAGAAGAAGACTAATTGATTAATTACCAGGTCAAGTACATGTAAAAAGGAGAAAGGCCATACTTCTCCCAGATCTCCTCCCATATACTCGCAACCTGCCTGTCATAAGTTTTCTCTAAGCGCAAGTCTAAGAATCAGCCTATAAGATTTTCAACTTAATTTAGTTTATTATTATTATGGGTATTCATGATATTGTTAGCTTTTTAAAATGATATTTTAATTTTAGAGATAGATGATAGATGACAGTTGACAGATAGAAAGAAAGACAAATAGATAGATGATAGATAGATAGATAGATAGATAGATAGATAGATAGATAGATAGATACTGATAGACAGACAGACAGACAGACAGTTTCTTTGACTATGGTACCTCAACAAGGGTATTATGAATAGGATGAGGTAGGCTATAAAAATAAACAAACAAATGAGCAAACATGTATCATTTAAGGAAAACATGTTCCTTATAATTCTAAACAACTGATGGAAGGAATAATTTTATTTTTTTTCCTTTAAGGGATGAGAGAATTTACATATATAATTCTACTTGAAATCTGCCTTTAAATAAGCTTTCCTCATGTTCATTTCACTTTGAGCTAAAGATAACATTGCTTTTATCAAACACTAATAATAACACTAATCTCAAAAGTATTTTTACTAGCTTTCAATCTCATTTTTAAAGCAAATAAACTTTTATTTAAGCATTTTTAAGATTGTTTCAAATGCTCTTCTGGGTTTTTAAAACAGAATTCTAAAATTCAAATCCCGAAGAGGCTTGCCGTCTTGAAACCCTACTTTAGTACTTTAAATTCCTTGGAATGTCTCAGTGAGAGTGATGATGGCAAGCTAAGAAGAGCACTTGGCATTGTCACCACTTGGGATTGGTGTTAAAACACAATCCTTTGTCTACCTCTCTCAAGTGTCCTCTTTCCATTACTATGTATTTCTCTTTCTGCTATGGACAGTGATTAATGTAATTTATGTATGTAGCATGTGTATATGTGTGTTATGTATGGGATGGATAGATATATACTATATTTTGAGAACAGGCAACGGAATTTCATTTTTAATGTGGACCAGTATGCTCACAGTAAAAAATGACAATAAAGGTTATCTTATCTTATCCTACCTCAGATCAACTACTCAACCATAGGCAGTCTAATAAACACAGCTTGCTGGCAATTTTCATATTGCTGAAAACCTGTTATGTGAAGGTGTCAGAATACATAGGATCTCAAAATGTTTAATCTTTATTCTGCGATGTAGCATTTGTTCATTCAACAGCATTTGCATGTTGAACACTCACTCAACATTCAACAAACATTCTATCTAACAACAGAAACAAAGCTAATGTTAGTTCCTTTCACATTTATAATGGATGCCATCCAATCCCAATTGTTTTAGTTGGGACTTCCAGAGATTATCATTCTTAAAAGTAATAGAAATCAATTCCTGTGAAGTAGAACAATTCCTTTGTAATTTATTTCAGAGGCAGAATGCACTTGTGTGATTTCTGATAATTTACTAAGTATGCCAAGAATCCAAATTTATGACATACATCTACAGAAAAAGATTTTTCTATAGCCTTTATTTACATTCCTTAAAATATTTGTATTCCTATGTAGCCTATAAGGTGACACATAGATAAGGCTATTCTCCATCCTAGCAAAATGCTAAACTAACTCTGGTTTTCAGTTAAGTTTCTTTAAGAACCAAGTCAAGGGATGTCAGAAGTAATCAGTTGCTTTTTAAAATACAATGACGCATGGGTTTTATTAACAAAGGGACCTATATATCAAACATATCTTACCAAGAGCATACAACAGCTTATATATTCAATCAATATATTTTTTCTTTCAGAATGAAAGAGGGAGAGCAATATTCCAAGATGTTGAACACAAATAAATATTATGATTATAGATTTTTAATAAAAGAAAAGAAATCTGTCAGTACTTCTGATATTGGAAAGATCACAGAGAAACAATCATAGCCATAAATTCTGTTCCCTGCATTTAAGTCAGATTTAATTAACAAGCAATTGAGCACACACTTATTAACCATTAAAGCTGATAACTGAAAAGGCAAATGTTGATGATAACAAAATTCCACTCTGCAAATTAGTTTGAGTGATTCAGGTTGGGTCTCTTAGTCCTCTCGTTTGCGAAGATTAAATTCACCACGCATCTTGTATTTATATTGTTTCATACATTTGAAGATATAAGACTACAAGCAATAGCTTTCATTCAAATTATTAAATATTATTATACTGAATAAATGGAAAGTAATGTACAGAGGATTATCATTCAAATAGACTTTTAATAGATGTTGCTCTTTTCCCTGTTAGCTTCTGTAGAATGTAACCATGTTCTGGGGTGTTTTCCTTTAGAATTTTGCTGTTCAGCATTTAGCATTTGTTACAGCATTGTAACAAATTCATTAAATGTAGAATACCATTAAACAGCATTTGCTTCATTAAATGTAGAATACCCATGCTCACAGGACAACACTTGGACTGATTTAAAAGTTTGCTATAATGTTTAAAACAGACCAAGTGTTGTCCTGTTAGTATGGATATTATTCACTGAATGAAGTGAACAATAGTGCAATGCTGAAACATTCTATATTTTTTTAAATCATTGTCATAATTCATTATCAATGCAATTCTCATGCATAAATGAGTGTTTTTGTACTTATTGCATCGTTACATAATGATTGAGAGAGAGATTCAGGGGTGAAATGCTCCTGGGTCAGACCAGATTGCCCGATCTGGTAGCGATGGCGCTGGGTGGTTCGGAGAACTGGTAGCAAAAATCCCTGCGCCCCCCCCCCCAGGCCCAGCTGAGCCGCATGATTATCAGAGGCTTTTTTTTTAACTTTTAAAAGCATTTTTTCTACAACCTCTTCAGCCGAAAAAATGCTTTTAAAAGTTTTTTAAAAAAGCCTCTGATGATCGCGCTGCCAGCTGGGATCATCAGAGGCTTTTCAAAGCATTTTTTTCTGCAACCTCATGGCCGAAGAGGTGATAAAAAAAAATGCTTTGAAAAGTTTCTGACGATCCCAGATGAGTTGCCTGATTGGCAGAGAGGCATTTTTTAAAAAACCTCTCTGACGATCCCAGCTGAGTTGCCTGATCGGCAGAGGCTTTTCAAAGCATTAGAAAAAATGCTTTGAAAAGGTTTTTTTTTAAAAAAAGTTGGCCACGCCCACCTAGTCACATTACCTCCCCACCAAGCCACGCTCACACAACTGGTTGTGACAACTTTTACATTTCACCCTTGGAGAGATTCCTATTCTAACTTTCATTGTACAGTCATCTCTCCAGAAACATACAGCAGTTCGATTACAAGAGAGGATCTCAGAAGGGACTTCTTTCCATGGGGCTTTTCCTAGAAGGAATACTGCTGAGGAATGTTGGAATGGTGTGAAATTGGTGGCAAATTAAAAAACAAATTATGGTAGGTCTCCTTAATCCCTTGCCTACCGATGTAAATTCCAAAATAGATTCTAAATACTTTGTATTTTGGGGATATCTTCAAAATCTATCAAGAGCCTTGGTGGTACAGGGGTTTAAGGCACCCTGTTATTAAGCTTATTAAGACCAGCTGCCTGCAATTATTGCAGGGTTCGAATCTCGCCAAGGCTCAAGGTTGACTCAGCCTTCCATCCTTTCTAAGGTAGGTGAAATGAGGACCCAGTTTGTGGGGGCAATAAGCTGACTTTGTATAAATATACAAAAGGATGAAGGCTATTGCTGAGCACATTGTAAGCCGCCCTGAGTCTTCGGAGAAGGGCGGCATATAAATCAAATTAAATATATATATATATATCTGTTCCAGCACTGAACCATATCTAGAATGTTACAAACTCTTGGAAGATTAAATTCCACCCCTTCCCCCCAAAAAACCAAACCCCATCAACCATCCATGTTACATACACATAAAATGAGAGGAGGCTGGATTGAGCCATCTTGGATCCCCTAAACCAGGGGTGAAATCCAGCAGGTTCTGACAGGTTCTGGAGAACCGGTAGAAGAAATTTTGAGTAGTTCAGAGAACGGCAAACACCACCTCTGGCTGGCCCCAGAGTGGGGTAGGAATGGAGATTTTGCAGTATCCTTCCCCTGGAGTGGGGTGTTCTCAGGATTCTAAATGGCAGAATCTACTTCTCTGAAAAGAAAAGAACAAAATCTAAGAATTATAAGATGGTTTTACCAACAGAATATTGGAAATCGAAGCTAATTATAGGTCTGCAGGAGAAAAGGGCATGTTCCCAGAATTCACGAAACCATATATTTATGAAGTTATGACTATTGCCTCAGCATATTTACTGAGAAGAGAGTTCCAGCAAAAGCCATAATTTATCTTGAAGAAATTTGCTTTAAGGGAAGATGTTGATCTTCGTAGAATTAAGTTCTCAAACCTAATAATGCAATGACAGCTGGACAATTGCCTTATTATATACTAAATAAACTGAGGTCAAATAAGATGTCTGACTCATATATTTAACATCTGCTGTTGCTGGATAAACCTGAAAGATGAAGAAATTATGGCAATTATTTTGCCACAGCAAGTTTTCAGTTGTGAACATTTAAAGTTTTCTCTTTTTTTTGCTCAAAATGAGTTTAACGTTATAGCCCATGAAATGAATGACTTAGAGAAGCGATTACATATTAATTAGCAGATATTGTTAGCAGTCACAATGCATACTGTTTAGAACTGAATTAGAATAGTTTGGAATGTTAACAAATAGCATAACAATTTTTCCTTGTTAAACAATGTTAAAGGTATTTTCTGGTAATAAGAAAATAAGTTTATTTTAAGATTAAGTCTATAATAATGAGATTAAATGTAGTATTATATGGTGATGGTATTTGTTGAAAGGATAATTTGAGATTTCGAGCAACAGTATTTCCACCTAATGGAAAAATTGTATTGTCTTTGGACCATGATCCAAAAGAGCTGCTTGCACAAATACCATCACATCTAAAATGTATTCAAGATTTCCAAGGCAACACTGGAATTATTGTGTCAAGCAGAGGCAGACCTGAATAGCATCCATACGAGAGCAATATTCATTCCGTGGTCCCACACCTTTCCTCAGTTGTTTCATATATTTAGGATATATGCATACAATTTGAGTTTCTATATTTTCCTCGAGTTCTGGTTTTTAGGTATGTAGAGACATGAGTGCTGAAAGACAGTAGATAGAGAGTTCAGATGATAGAAGTTCCATATTCAAGAAGTTCTAATAAAAGCAATGCTCGTTGCCCAGATGAGAACCATGTTTTTAAAAAGACAGACAGACAAGTAGACAGACAGACAGACAGACAGACAGACAGACGCCTTTTCCACCACTTTGACCATTGGCCATTTGTTGTAAGGAAATGTACTGCCTGGAAGCGGTGCGGGTTTGGATGGGGAGGAACAGGCTTAGACTCAACCCTTCCAAGACTGAGTGGCTGTGGATGCCGGCATCCCGGGATCTGGAGGTTCCATCCTTAATGATCGGAGGTGAAATCCTTGCTCCCTCCGATAGGGTCCGCAACTTGGGTGTCCTCCTGGATTCTCGGCTGTCTTTAGATGACCATCTGACGGCCGTAACCAGGGGGGCCTTCGCACAGGTCCGTCTTGTGCGCCAGTTGCGCCCGTTCCTAGACCGGGATGCCCTCGCCACGGTCACTCACGCCCTTATTACCTCTAGGTTGGACTACTGTAACACCCTCTACATGGGGCTGCCCTTGGGATGTGTCCGGAGGCTTCAGCTAGTCCAAAATGCAGCCGCGCGGGTATTTACGGGGGCGTCTAGATACTCCCGTGTAACACCTCTCCTGCGTGAGCTGCACTGGCTACCGGTGGCACTCCGGATACGTTTCAAGGTGCTGGTGCTCACCTATAAAGCCCTTCATGGCTTAGGCCCGGGGTACTTGCAGGACCATCTCCAGCCGTTCTCCCATCGTCCTGTGCGCTCTCACAGAGTCGGCCTCCTCAGGGTGCCGTCGGCCAAACAATGTCGGCTGACGACCCCCAGGGGGAGGGCGTTCTCTGTGGGAGCCCCGACCCTCTGGAATGGATTGCCCACTGAGCTCAGGACAGCCCCCGACCTTCTTTCCTTCCGTCGCGAGCTGAAGACGTGGCTCTTCCGCCAATTAAACTGATCCGTTTGGGGGTACACTGGTATAATTTTAAATCGTTTTTAATTGGGTTACTGATTTTAATTTGGTATTGTATTGTGATTTGTATTGAAGTTGTCATTTTGTAAGCCGCCTTGAGTCCCTAGGGAGAAAGGCGGCATATAAATCGCAATAAATAAATAAATAAATAAATAAATGCTTATAGATTTTTTACTCAGCAACTCATTACAAATCCAAGCTACTATAATAAGGTGAAAAAAATTATCATTTAATAAGATCAACAATAATAATAAAAAATGTTTATCATGCTTCCTAAAGGGAGAAGTTTGTCTACTAGCTTCTGAGGCTTTGAGTGCACACAGTATATACTTTAAAAGGGGTTATATAAATATTTTTAAATGCCCATCTGTACTGTTAGAAGGTATCTCCAGAACAGTGGTGAAATCCCATTTTTTTTACTACCGGTTCTGTGGGCGTGGCTTGGTGGGCATGGTGTGGTGTGGCTTGGTGGGCATGGCAGGGGAAGAATACTGCAAAATCTTTATTCCCACCCCACTCCAGGGGAAGGATACTGCAAAATCTCTATTCCCACCACACTCCAGGAGAATGATATTGCAAAATCTCCATTCCCACCCCACTCTGGGGCCACCCAGAGGTGGTATTTGCCAGTTCTTCGAACTACTCAAAATTTCCGCTACCAGTTCTCCAAACCTGTCAGAACCTGCTGGATTTCACCCCTGCTCCAGAATCAGTTGTGAATAGTTACTAGTTCCCAATAATTGATTTTTTTAAAAAAATTATGTAATAAAAATAATGCGATGGCTTGTTATATTGTTTTATCTATTCTGGTTTTAATTTAAAAAATCATGCTGCTTTTGTTTATCATTATATAGAAGTCTGTATGCTAGCACTTTCTGCTTATGAATGAAGGGCTGTGAATGTGAGGTTAGTGCCTAAAACAATAAATAAAATCAGGCCACATTGCTGTAAACTTGGGGTAAATCAACAGCCTAATATTTGCAGGCTGAGATTGAATTTCCTCCCCTTTTTTTGCCTTTGAGATTTTTTTTAAAAAAGTAATTTGAATAAAAATATAGCCCTTAAGAGGCACAGTGGTGTTTTTACTTCTTCAATTAAAATGTTATATATTTTATAATATATATAAATCTCTCTCTAAAGCGCTGAGCTTTATATGGAAATATGGCCCACAGTCTCCCTTGGAATTTTTCCTTAGTATTTTTGAAAGCGATGACATGCTTTTCATAATCTTAAATTCATATTAATATTTTAAGTTAGATTAAATCCCAAAGCGATAGACAAGCTTAGTGCTTAAATGACATAAATTACTTTTGCAAGACACTTATTGGCTGAGGTAAACATGAATGTTTCTGCTAATTTTGAAGAAGTAAATGTGGATTTTTAATCCAAACAGTAAAAGACCAAGACTCTTCCAAGTTAGAAAAACATAACCCAGAGCAAGAGTGATAGAAACTATCTTTGCTCTGTCTACTAATTACTACACGCCTGCCAAAGATATGACTTCAAGGGATGTGCTTGTGTTAAACTACAGAGTTCTCTTTTGGAATAAGTGAACATGAAAGGAATGTGTTATGGGGAGCACCTATCGAAGGTTTATCTGTGAAAGCCGGGCAGATAGTGAGCTTGACAGTGAGATCCTAACCCCCAAATGGTCAAAAAGCCGATCGTTGCTTAGCCCTTGGGACCACACAGTGTATCTTTGCTTGCTGCAGAAGGGAGTGTCTGGTATTTGAGCACTGATAAGAGCAATCTTTTTGGTGGTGCCAAGTAAGAAAAGACATTCCACAAAAACAAACAGCCTGTTTTTTTTAATGGGGCGGGGGGAGAGCAAGTAGGCAGGGGGGAAAGAGCACAGCCTACAAGTGCTAATCTCCCCCGTTGCTTAATAAAGTGTGTCAGTCTTTCAAAGAACCATGAATCAAGCTGACATCTTCGAGCCTGCTAAGATGAACTCTGCCAAGAAACCCTATCATTTACTCTCAAGTGCCAACATAAATTTTCAGGTTAGGCCATAGAAATTATGACACCAGGCCAATGTCGGAGAAGCTTTGGAAAGAGATCCGTCTAAACAAACCGCAGTTATTTTTGTCTTTACCCTTCTCTCTTGGCTTTTTTTTTTAAAATGTGAATTGTAAAAAAGGGATACAGTATACGTATAGGGTCCCCCCCTCCCCTGAAAAGCAAAGGTAGCAACAACTATGGTAAGGGTCAAAGTTGGCAAAACAACAGATGCAAAGCCCCGCCGCTTGGTATGGCAATTGGCATCACACACCCATTTGGGTGCTGCCTTACAACTTGTCAATTTTGTCACACACACACTGCTCCTACTAGGGGCCCAGCTGAATAAAGGCATTACTCATTTTGTAGCAACATTGTGACGCCATTTCTAAAATTATGTTTAATTGGAAGAATAGTTACAAAAACATTTGTACATTAGGAGAAGGGAATTTGGTGAAATTGATTTTTTCCTTTTACCTGGAGGGGAATGGTGTAAAGCAGTAGGAGAGGGAAATACGTGAAGAAGAACTACAAAGGGATTATGAGGGGAAGCCACATCTCAATGAATTGACATCTTCGTATATAAAGTTGGGTGGACGCTTCCAGATTCCCCACAGAGATGCCTTAAATATCTTTATATGCTGCAGGTAATGTATAAACTGAGGTTCTTGTTTTAGCTACTCAGGAACATACCATGCAAATCATGGAATAAAATTTGACTGGAACCATTAGACTGTCATTAATATAGGATGGTACTATAGATTGTTGCCCTGTCGATTCAGTAAATATCCATAATATAACAGGCTAAATATTCCAGTTGGCAGCTGAGGAAGAATGGGATATGTGTTCACATATTCCTGAACCGTGGTTCAAAGGTGATAGCAATTTAACTCTTCTAAGTGCCAGCATTTAACACTATTTAGTTCTACAAAATAAAATGTACTTGATATTCGCTTTCTGGAAACCGGCAATAGATTTGTGAGCTCACCTTTCCTGAGTTGCCACTTTCAACATGGGTGGTATAGAGTTGAACCATGTGGTCCACTGCTGGAGATCAGCTGTTTACATTTGTATACAGTTTGAGATTTGCTAACCTTTACAATAAATACTGATATAATTTTATGCAGGATTCAGCTGTTTTTGAACAACTGGAGAAAGCACTTGATGCATCTCATGTCAAACATTGAATGCAATTCAGGTTTTTGTTTACATCACAATTATAAATTTTTAAAAAATTGGATTAGACCCTCTTAGTGTTAAACATGTTATTATCTGCAATCAGACTATCTGGTCCTGGGAAAATACGTGCGTAATATAAGAAGGGGTGAGAGTTTTATCTAGTTCATTTTTTGATGAGAACTTTCCAAAATTCACACCTAATTTAAAAATGAGATTGAATGAATTTGGTATTTTTTAAAAAAAAATAATGTGAGAGAAAGTTTCCCTGACAGATTAATCTTTTGGACAGAATGTTGTGAGTGTTTAGCATTTAAATATCTTGGCTTGAATTGCTGTATTCTGAATTAAGTTTCTGGTACGGAACAAGTATTTTTCTTCTTTTTCTTTGGTGACTTCAAGTCAATCTTGATTCCTGACAACATTTTTTAAAGACATGATTTGCCATTGCCTCCTTCCTAGGGCTAAGAGAGAGTGACTGGTCAGTTACCCAGATGGCATTGTATCTAAGACAGGACTAGTACTCACAGCTTCCTGGTTCTAACTTTAACCACTACAAGAATCCAGTAGTCTTCATCATCTCTTTTTTCTGACAGTCTCCTCAACTTTATGATCTAGTGGATTTGTAGAACATGGTTTTCCTTATTGCAAATAACTTCTTTTTGTGAGTTTGGCTAAAGCAAGTGGATAAAAATATTGCTTTTTAAAAAATGAAAAAAACACTACGGGATAGACAGAATAAGAATGTAGCAAAAATGTAGCATCACAGCCTCTCTTAATAACAAAACATTATTCTAAAATTATAATGAACTTGAAAAAAATACTAAGTCAGTGTGGAGATGTTTCTGAGAACCTGAAGTTGAATTTTTTTATTGTGGGGGAGCAATTCATAGAGGGCATGACAGATAAAATAAAAAACAAAATAATCAGGAAGAATCTCATTAACATTCCTTTTAATATTTAAATAGACAAGTAATATTTAAGATAAGTTTCATACCAGCGCTTCCTTCTGTCAAGACTAGCAAAAGAGTGTGCAACAACTCTAAAATAAAATTATAACATAACCAATAAAACAAATTCGGAAAAAATGTCAAATGCAAAAGACCTTAATATTTTCAAAAATCCTTTTCCCTAAGCCCAGCAAATGATTTTCTATCAGTGGCAGTATTATTAAAAAACCAAACCAAACCCAGTGGCTTTTAATAATTGGATAGGTTTATAATAACAAAAATCTCAGCAGGTGGCAGCACCTGGTCAACTTTCTCTGTACGTTTTTTTCCCCAGCCAAAATGATATGGAAAACATAGAGAAGCATTAATTTGAAGGATTGCTACACTTCCATTCTCACATTTATTTACAGTATGTGGAACAGATCTATTTGTACTGGAATTCATAGAGAACAAATTCTTTAAGTGTCACTGAAGCATATAATTAGAAAGATTAACACTGACTTTCAGCCTACTTCATGTCTTCTTTTAGCATCCTTACAGAGAGAAAGCTGACTGGTGCCTGGCATCAGGAAGATGTGAGCTGATGCTAAACCTAACTATTAATCAGTCCTTTAAAAGTGAATTCTCAACAAGGGAATATTTTACAGCAGACTAGATATTTAAGATGACTCAGGAAGGCAGCCTATATCCCAACAAAAATACAAATGGACTGCAGGCCCTCATGCAAAACAGAGAGGGTTAAAATGCAAACAGTTGGGGGGTGTTATTTCCCCCCCCCTTTAAGTATTAATTTTACTCACCAAAATTTGAAATCATCTGAATTCACCAAATTCATGTCCCAACTCAGAGATGCTTGAATAATGAGTCAGCAGCTGTTGAAAACCTAGAGTAGTGATGGCGAACCTTTTAGACACCGAGTGCCCAAACTGGGCATGCGCGCATGCCCAAACTGAAAGGTGTGCGCATGGACATGCACGCGTGTGCACAGACATGTTTGAATGTGTGCTTCCGTGGACATGCACGCGGACATGCACCCATGCTCAGCAGAGGATCTGAAGACCAGCTAGCCGGCGGTGGTGTGGCATCCCAACACCGGCAGCGCGGCAAGAAGTAAGATATTTTTCTTTTTTTTTCTTTCTTTTGTTTTTTCGTTTGCAGGGAAACAGAAGCTCACAAAAGAAACGCCACAGAGATCTGATCTGGGGTGACGGCGCCTGTGCCAGCAGAGAGGGCTCTGCATGCCACCTCTGGTATGCGTGCCATAGATTTGCCATCACGGCCCTAGAGTCTCTTCTACATTCTCTCAGAGCTTGAGACTGCTCACTTCATGAGAAAAATCCCAGGAGTTTGGCAATTATGGAATAAGGATGAAAGTGTTCAACTGCAAATTTTGAAAAGATGATAAAAACTATTTATGATAATCAAAGGGCGAGTATCTTAGTAAATGGAGATAGGACAAGAACATTCCAGATCAGGAAGGGGGTAAGACAAGGATGCCCCCTATCACCGCTATTATTTATTTTGGCCCTAGAAGTCCTGTTACGAAAAATCAGAAATAATGAGGAAATTAAAGGCCTAAAGATTAGAAAAGAGGTTTATAAAATGCAAGCATTTGTGGATGACGTGGCCCTAATATTGAATACGTGACCCATTAGAATACGGACAAAAAGTATTAGAGGAATTGGGCAAATACGGAGAGGTGGCAGGCTTCAAATTGAATAAAACCAAAACCAAAATATTAACTAAGAATGTAACCGAGATGCAGAAGAAAGAGATAGAAGAAACATTGGGATTACAGGTTGTCAAAAAAATAAAATATCTAGGAATCTGGATAACCATAAGGTGTTCATCCCTAAAGGAAGATAATTATACCCCTTTAATTAAAAAAATGAAACAAGATCTGGATAGATGGAAGAAAATTAAATTGTCACTTATAGGCAAGATAGCTGCGATCAAGATGAACATCCTCCCCAGAGTCCTATTCTTATATCAAAATATACCAGTGAATCTAGATAAAAAAATTTTCTCAGAATTAAACAAAAATATTAGGGAATTTGTATGGGAGGGGAAAAAGCCAAGGATCTCACTTAAAATTTTACAAGGAAAAAGGAATATGGGAGGATTTGGACTCCCTGATTGGGAAACATATTATAGGGCAGCCAAGCTAGTATGGATAAGGGAGTGGGCCACTCTGGAAAATAAAAGAATTCTAGCCTTAGAAGGCCACGACTTACAGAGTGGGTGGCACGCATACCCATGGGACACAGAGAAGAAAAAGAAAACATATTTCCATAGACATAAAATCAGGGACTCTCTAATACAAACATGGATTGGAGTCAGGCAGAGATACTATACCAAAGTCCCAAAACGGCTCTCCACGATGGAGGCTCTGATTTATCCTAATAGGTGGGGAATGGAGAAAATGTGTAGATACAAAGACATTTTAGATGGAGGAGGAAATCTCAAATCAAACGACGCCCTGAGAGATCAAGGTATAAACCTAGACTGGTGGACCTATCTACAAATAAAATCAAGATACCAGAAAGATAAGGATGAATATGGTCTAGAACTAGGATATAACGGACTAGATAAAATTCTGATGAGAACAGAAAAAAAAAGTTTTGGCTAAATTATATAATTACTTATTAGATGAGGACAGAGCTGAGCTAAAAATCAATTGAGAGTATGGGAGAGAAATATTGGACATAGCTTAAACTTTAATGAATGGGAAAAGACATGGAATAAAAATTACAAATTGACCAGAGCTGCGATGTATAAGGAAAATCAATACAAAATGCTCCACAGGTGGTATCTAGGACCTGCTAGATTAGTAAAGATGTTCCCCAACATGCATCCAAACTGCTGGAAATGTGGCTATGGTCAGGGCACCTTCTTTCACATGTGGTGGACATGCCCCGAAGCGAAAAGATATTGGAGTAGAATTCGGAGATGGTTGCAAGAAATAATTGGAGAAGATATTGAATTGACACCGGAAATATTTCTCCTGGGAATAGCAAAGAAGGGGTATGGAAAGAAAAAGATTCACCTATTAATACATATAACCACAGCTGCTAGACTGGCCTATGCACAATACTGGAAAGAGAAAGCCCTGCCACCAGAAGAACTTATAATTAGGAAAATACTGGAGTGCGCAGAGATGAGTAAACTAACCCATGAAATAAATAATGATGAGAACTCAGATTATTATACTGTGTGGGGAAGGTGGTATGAATGGATGAATGATAAAATCAAAGAAGGAGTAAAAGGTGTGGTAACTAAATAACAATAAACAGCATAAGTGACACCAGGTACATATCATGTATTCATGTATAAACACTGCATATCCGATGTTAAATAGAATTGTTACTATATTTTATGTATGTATATAAAGTCAATAAAATATTTTTTTAAAAAAGTGTTCAAGTGGCCGTAATGAAGTTTTTGTAGAGCAGGTCAGGGAAGTCACAGTTGAGTAGCACTCACCAGTGATGATCAGCAATAAGCCAACTAAATGGCTAATCTTGAATCAGAGTTTTCCTGCCCTACATTGTCATATTTGATTTTCTAGCCTCATGGTCTTGTTTGAAAAATTCAATGACATATATCTGACTCTTAGATAATACCCAAAGAGAAATGAGAAGAACAAGGATGGTAAATTGCTAGATTATTCATTCATATTGACTATAGAATTCACTGGACAGAAGTTGGGATTGATGGGAAGATGATAGAACATAGAATAATAGGGTTGGAAGGAACCTTGGAGGTCTTCTAGTCTCAATTTTAGATTGGATCTCTCTTTGATAAGTTCCATCCAAGACTTCTTGTCCTGCCCTCAAGTGCTTTGGACAATAGGTTGACCCTCTCTCTTTATGACAGCCCCTCAAGTACTGGAATCATGTCACCCCTAGTCTTTCTCTTTCTTAGACTAAACATACCTAATTCCATCAATCATTCATGGTACAGTTTAGCCACCAGACTTAATTTGAATCTTCAATTCTCCTTACTGTTGGAATGACAAAAAAGAAGCATCGTTCTTACTTAGAAATTGTTAGCTTCCATTGCATTTGTTTGTTGGGTTTATTTCCTGCCTTTTTTCCAAGAATTCCAGAGAACATACATGTCATCCCCTTCTACTTTCCACCACAACATCCTGGGAGGTAAATTGAGCTGAGAAGTACTGACTGGCCCAAGAATATGTAGCAAATATCCAGAGTTGAGTATGTTCTTTTCCTAGAGTTTCCCTGATCCTAACTTTAATCCCTTAGCCACTCTACCTCACAATAGAAATGTGTAGTTTAAAATGTTCAGACAAATGCATACTACATGCCCTTCCTTCAAGAGCCATCATCCTCTCCTTATAAGCTTCAAAGTTAGGAATGCATCTGCTTCCCTAAGCTAAAGCAGTATAGAATTTAAAAAGTGATAGGATATAAAATGTGTATTAAACACCATCGATTGAAGTCTTACAAAAGGTATATAAAGCAGACACAAAGTTCACAGATATGGTGTTACTGACAAAACCCTAAAGGATAAAAGTGATACGTGAAATACTATCTCTCCACACTCCTCCAGCTGTAGTTAAGTGGAGTGAATGTGGAGACTATATTTCACTGTACTATTTTAGTATTTTACTATATGGGAGACTTGCTCCACTTGCCAAGTGTTGGATGATAGGAGGAACATACAACCTGCCTTATGGATCAGTTTGATATTATTTTCCAAAAATGGTTTCCCCTAAAATAAGACATCCTCGGATAATAAGCCCAATTGGGCTTTTGAGCGCATGCGCTAAAATAAGCCCCCCCGAAAATATTTAAATGCATGCACAGCCGGTCCCCGCCATTTCCTCTGGTTAGGGTTAGGAAGACAGAGCTGAAAATCAGGTAAGATGGCAAGAGGAGCCCATCTTGCTCCACGCACCCCAAAGTAATCATACATCCCCGAAAATAAGGCCAAGCACTTATTTTGGGGTTCAAAAAAATATAAGACAAGGTCTTATTTTTGGGAAAACATGGTAAATATTAATGCTGATGGCTGCAAATTAAGGTAATGGAGATTATAAGAGGATTTGTATGATTTCATAACTCTTGGCCTTCAGGCAATGTTTTACAAACATAATATAGCAAAGCAATGACATTTGATATTAATTTAAGAGTGATTGCTAAAGAAAAGAGAGTTGGTGTAGGAGGACAAGGAAAAAAGTCAAGAAATGTCATGATTTAATGGAATATATGCTTGCAGCAGCAAAACTCAGTTTTGCACAACATTGGAAGAAAGATACAATTGACTGAGAACTGAAACTTGGAGAATATACAGCAATGGCAAAACTAACAGTAAAGATACACAACCAAAGTTTTAAATTTAAGCAAGAATATTTCCCATACATATAACACATTGCACATGGCAAATAGAATCATTTACTGGCTTATAAATGTCTATAAATATTGCAAATTAACAGATTTATAAAACATGGAGAATCAGAAAGCCAATACAGTAGTTCTTTCCCCCCCTTTTTAAAATATTTAATTGTTAAATTTGCTCCATAGCAGAGATAAATACGAAGGAACAATACAAGAGAGACTTTCATATTATTGGTTTAAGATTGAAATTTCTAGTATATAACAAATATTTTGAGGTGGGTTATCGTTTTAAATTTGTACTCAATTTTGGATGAAAAAGCTAAATAGTTTTATGCTTATAATATTGGCACTGTAAGTTGTAATTAACATTGATAGAATATTTTTTCTTTTTCTTCTCTGTTCTCATTACCCTAAGTTATCTTAATAATATATGTTAATAATCTTCAGTCATATTACATATACATTGTACAAACATCAATATATTGAATCACCACAATTTAAGCTTTATAAGATAATAAAAAGGAAATAAAAAAAGAGATTCTCTTCAGGCTTACTTAAAAACACTTATATAAATGCATGACATTTTGAGAGTTTGGGAATTATAGCGATTTCCTTACTCTATCACAAAATCCTAATGGATTTCAGTTCCACACCTCTCAGTGCCATACAAGAAGAGTACCCAGGGAAAATAATAATAGATATTTCACACTTTGGTGCTTCTGAAGTGACCTCCTGAAAACTAGAAAATGTTCTATTGAGTCAGTTTCATGATCCCATATAAGTTAGGTTGACCAACTGAGCTGAAAATAGTCTTTACGATAGTGCAGAGATATTTTGTGTGCATTTTTGATCATCCGTTTGCAGTATTTCTGAGTCCACCATACCAGAGGTGGGTTTCAGCAGGTTCTGACCAGTTCTGGAGAACTGTAGCAGAAATTTTGAGTAGTTCGGAGAATCGGTAGTAAAAATTCTGACTGGCCCCGTCCCCATCTATTCTCTGCCTCCCAAGTCCCAGCTGATTGGGAGGAAATAGGGATTTTGCAATATCCTTCCCCTGCCACGCCCACCAAACCAAGCCACGCCCACCAAGCCACACCCATAGAACCGGTAGTAAAAAAATTTGAAACCCACCACTGTATCATACCATCTGGCTCCTGGGTTTCAACCACCCTAGAAGGAATTTAATAAGGTAGGACCAGGTGATTTGCTTGCTTTGTAACCCTGAGGTAGAAATCACTTTTAAAAATTGTGATCAAATAAACGCATACAACATGAAGGAAGCACATGGATGAAAGGGGATAGGGGATGCTATTCATTCTATATCCCTTTTGTGTGAACAGGGAATGATAGAATTTCATTAGTCTGACAGCTAGAAGAATGATTCCAGGTTCTCAGTGTTGCAAGGTCAACAGTACAGAAGACAAGTTTCTGTAAATTAGTTTTAAGGAATGAGGGAGTGGATATGGCAGTGATGCCCGATGTATCCTAAGTCAAGTGGGATGAATACTTTAGCAGTGTTCTGTATTTTCATTCTGGGCTGAAAAGCCCTAATTTTTCAGTCTGATTGAGAACCCTTGACCTCATTTACACATTGAACCATTGTCATCACTTAGATCCTCTTGATTGACCATCCCCAACCTAATTTAGCAGGTTAGCTGCCATCAACTTGTTAAGCTCTCATATACTCCTATGAATTTCTGAGTGGTAAATTTAACTAGGTTGCATAAGCATCCCTCTACTAAAGATGTTAAACATAAATGGTTAGTTTTAATGTTTTTAAACCTTTGGAAACATCTGTACGCGAGTCATGTGGGTTTCTTAATGGAAAAGGTTTATGTATTGAAAAGTGATGGAAAGCAAGCCCATTGGTTCCTGTCCAATACTTCATTGTATATCAGTAGCAAGCTACCACATCTGGTGCAATAGTAAAACTGAAACAATCCTTCGCCTCATAAAACAGTAATCCCCTCAAGAAAGTTGGAGTGGGGTAGTGTCTCCTGTATGACACACAATCTGCCCCATATAATTTTTCCCATCATGTTCAAAATACAAAAGTTTGCCTTCATGTGGCATATACCTCAGTGGAAAGATTGTGCAACCTTCAGCCTGTGTACGGCTTCCAGAAATGTGTGAGTGCTACATGGAAAAAATTAGCAGCCTTGTCCGTTAAAACGTTTCTGACTCCTGAAGCTCTCCACAGGTCCCAGACGCATCTTGATTTATTTATGGCCTGCACATATGCTCACAAACCTGTGGTGTCAGCATAATAGCTTGTGACCTCAATGAAACATACCAAGCTGATTTTGCTGTCCTCTGGGTAGTATTAACAGTCACAGAACATATACTACACAAAAATAGATGTTGACAGCTTGTGTCTTTGGTTCTTTACATAAGTGTTCTTACTCCCCCCCCCCAGCTTTTCCTTTGCTACTCAAACGAGTTTCTAGATTTCCTTATCGTAATGTTGCTAAGCTGTCTTGATGTGAAACACAACAGGCAATTCAGCAACAGTGATTTGTGTCTTAAATTCCTTTATGGAATTTATAGCATTCAAGTGGCTGTAATTTAACCCAAATCCAATGAATTTCCGTGGGGCTTTTATGTGACTAACTTTTTGCTGAATTTGGGCCGATGGATGCAACAGAATTGTACAAAAAGTCAACAAATGCAAGCAAGTCAGAAAAGCATTTCTGAGCAAGTCAGGAAGTGGTGGCTCAGATGGTTGATCTTCAGAATAAAGGTACTCCTTGATTTACGGCCACAATTGAGCCCAAAATGTCTGTTGCTAAGTGAGACATTTGTTAAGTGAATTTTGCCCCAATCTATGACCTTTCTTGACACAGTTGTTAAGTGAATCACTGCAGTTGTTAAATTAGTGAATGAATCTGGCTTTCCAATTGACTTTGCTTGTCAGAAGATCACAAAAGGTGATGACATAATCCCAGGACACTGCAACAGTCATAAATGAGAGTCGGCTCCTGCACATCTGAATTTTGATCAACTGACCATGGGGATGCTGCAATGGTTGTAAATGTGAAAAGTGGTCATAAGTCACTTTTTTCAATGCTATTGTAACTTTGAACGGTCACTAAATGAACTGTTGTAAGTCGAGGACTACCTGTACACTAAATTCCCCCTATATGATATCCTTCAGGTACAACTACATTGAACTTGGGATGGGGAACACACATACGTGATAAAGTAGTCGGGAGGAGAAGAAAAAAAAACATTTCATTAAGGTGAAATGTATACAAGTATGTTCTGTTCCTGATGTTATACAAATGAATTCTTGTAAATCATCAGTATACTATTTATTTGCTTCTCTATTAATAAATAAAAATAAATGCAAATTATGTAGCTTTCGCAGATTCCAGAGTTGTCTGTGATTATAACCACCAAACTTTCTGATTACTGAATTTGCGTGTAGTTTTCTGAGTTTTTAAGATGGAAAATACAAATTGTCCTGAACTAGGTTTGTTAACTGAACTTTCATTGAAGTGAACTGGGGTTGCTCCAACACTGGAAGTTTTTAAGAAGAGATTGGACCACCATTTGTCTGAAATGGCATAAGACAGTGGTGGCAAACCTGTGGCACGTGTGCCAGAAGTGGCACTCAGAGTGCTTTCTATCGGCACGCCCCAACCCAGCTCCATCGTCATTCTTCCTGCAGGGGGGAGAGGCAGAGGGAGGGAGGGAGGGAGGGAGAGGCAGGGAGGGAAGGAAGGAAAAAGAGGGCGGGGAGGGGAAGAGAGGGAGAGAAAGAGAGGGAGGGAAAGAGAGAGAGGGAAAGAAAGAGGGAGGGAGGGAAAGAGAGGAAGGGAGGGGACAAGAGGGAGAGAAAGAGAGAGGGAGGGAAAAAGAGAGAGAGAGAGAGAGAAAGAGGGGGAAAGAAAGAGGGAGAGAAAGAGAAATGATATTATAAAAGTTATTCTTTTTTATTGTTGCTAAACATAATATTTCAAAAGCAGAAAACAAATGAAGGGGCATATAAGTGCATTCATCACGTTTTTCTTAGAACATTTAGCTGAACTCTGCCTTGTTTATCATTATTTTAGGTAGTAAAACCTCATTATTCAGGTTAAATTGCCATGTTGGCACTTTGCGATAAATAAGTGGGTCTTGGATTGCAGTTTGGGCACTTGGTTTCTAAAAGGTTCGCCATCACTGGTATAGGATTTCCTTCTTGAGCAGGGGATTGGACAAGAAGACCTCCAAGATCCCTCCCAACTCTGTTATTTATTTATTTATTTATTTATTTATTTATTTATTTATTTATTTATTTATTTATTTATTTATTTATTTTGTCGCATTTCTATGCCACTCAACTCCCAAGGGACTCTTATTTTGTTATTTTGTTATTCTGAAATGTTACTTCGGGGATTAAGTATCCATTCATCTATCGGTCAGCTTTCTTACCATTTTACTTTCCGTAATTAGTAAGAGACCATATCATTTTGTCTATGTCACATTGTCATTATTTAATTCTGAACTTGTCTGCGAGTTAAAAATTGTTATCGGCACATACTCTATATATGGCATGCAAAACAGGACAGTATTACAAGCAAACTCTGCCCACAGTCTGGAGTTTGATCCTGATGGAGCTCAAGGTTGACTCAGCCTTCCATCCTTCAGAGGTCAGTAAAATGAGGACCAAGATTGTTGGGGTCAATATGCAAATAATGCTTCAACATTGTAAACCACCCAGGAAATGCTATAAAGAGCTATGAGTTGATAAATCAACCTAAATGCTATTGCTATTTCTCCTATGATATTCCCAGGCTATAGAAAACACTTCTTCAGTCCCCATTCTTTTCACATTTAGAAAAACTCACATTTAATTTATGTCCCTAACTTTTTAAATTCTGTTTTCCAAAATTGTTAGACCCTTTTCAGGGGAAATGTGGGCTAAAAATTCATTCCTTCATTCTAAAACTAAACATCTGGAACTGAGTACTGTTTGGGACTCAAAGCTCAAAGAATATTGAGTAGCTCAGTGATAGATCCAGAGCTAAGCCTAAAACTGATAAATCTCCAGAAAAATCAGATGTCCAATTGTATTGGATGAGAAAACACAGGCTTAGTTGCTTTTTTGGAAAAAAAAAAAAACTTCTCCTTTAACACAGAAATATCAGACTTTTTATAACCTTTTCCCTCCTGGGATAGAATAAATGAAGAAGCATAAACTTCCCAAATTGCTAAGGTGCAATCCAATATATTATCTTCTGCAATACAAAGTATCAGTTATAATGAGATTAGAAAGTCATTATTTTCAGTGTCATACCTCTCGGCCTTTCATTTTCACACTCTACCCTTGACTTGATAATTCCAAACCACATTTATGTCAACATTCTCTAGATAAATGGACTTGGCTTTTAACATAATTATTCTTTCTATCAGAAACAGGTTTCTATTAATGATAGTTTAAAAAAAAACATGACTGTCACTCAGTTATCTCAGTGCCCTGATAAAAAAAAGTACCTTTTAATTCAATTATTGCAGCCTGGATTGAAAGGATTAGCATTTGGAAAGCATCCAACAATGCGGCCAAGTTCTACTGCCAGAAAGGGCTTAGTAAAAGCAATTGTCTCACCCTATATAAGTGTAACTATTGCAACAAAAGGTCTTAATTATTTTGAACAAAAATCTTCTTAATTTTGGGAAGAGACTTCCTATTATTACCCCCTCAACCTATCAATGTCATCCAAAACAAAGCAAAGGAAGCTTGTTTACAAAATTATAATGTACTATGCTTTTCACATACAGGTTGTATTGTATGTATCTGTGGGGTGGCTACTTACAATCATAAATTGCTAGATTAAAGTTCAGAACATTGCACAAATCAGAGATTTAATTTGCAGTTGCATTGGGTGGAGAAATGTGGTCTCTTTTCATGGCCTATAGCAACAAATGTGTGTTTTGGGTATGTGGTATGCTGTTTCAAGCAGGATCAAACAGAAGGAGCGACCACTTGTGGAAGGAGGAAAATGCTAGACTAATTGGATATATTTATTCAAGAGTGGAATATAAAGCTGCTGGTAGAATTTACAAGGCCAAAATAAATGTGTTATTAAGTTCAAACAAGAATAAGTGAAGCTACATGTTTATTTTGTCAGCTATCTTTCATCTTGGGAAAGATAATTCATACTTTTGCAATTTTAAAAAATCCAGAAGAATAAAGCTATAACATTTTAATAAACTTCCTAACTTTATTAAATAATAGAATATAAAAAAAATTAAAGCATCAACAGGGTAACACTTTTACTGGGACCACGCAAACATAAATAGTCAACAATACTCTTAGAAGCCTTCTTCAAGGCATTATGATCAAGATGGGAGAATAAAGGGGTTGGGGTTTTAGGGTTAATACTGCAATCTAAGCTAAAATGTTCTTTCATAAAAAAATTCAGTATTCAATCAGAAAGCTTTATTTCATTAATTCATAATACAGGATTGTTATTTACTCTCACAAAACCATCTTTTGATTTGATTATTGCAGTCTGGCTGCCCCGTTTGAAAAATAAGATAACAGAGCTGAAGAAAATTCAGAAGAGGACAATGGAAATAATCAGGAACACCTGATTTGAGAAAAGGCAACAATCTCTGCTGTGGAATTATCTAATTTAGACAACAAATGTATTGGATGTACACTCCCACCTTTCTAGCATCATCCTGCCAGCCTTTCCCCACTATTTTCTCAGCTTCTTCCCTTCAGCCCATTCCTTTTCTACTGAGTGTCTGGTCAATGTGAATTAAAAAAGTTTAGACTTTAAATGCAACAACAACAAAAAAAAAAATTAACAACCAGTTACCTGGACCAAACCAACTAGAAACCAACCTTGAATTTTTGGGACTCTAGATTAGAAGGGGAAAAAAACCAATAATAGCGAACATGGTTTAGGTGTATAAAATCATACTGTAAATGAAATAGAGAAAACAGAGAGGGTGCTTTTCTTACATCTCTCAAAACACGAAAGCTATGGATCATCTAATGAAGTTGACTGGAAATAAATTTAGAAAATACATTTCTCTCTCTCTCTCTTCCTCCCTCCCTCTCTTTCTCTCTCCCTTCCTCTATTTCTCTCCCTCCCCCTCTCCCTCCCTCCCTCTTTTTCTCTATTTCTTAGTATGGGTCTCTGTGTTTGTTAGTCTTTGCAAATCATTCAAAGGAATGCTTTAGTCCTGCCATCAGCACAATGCTTCCCAAAATATCAGTAAGATCTTCTGAAGGCTCAGCATGGCTGCTTTAAAGGCCTTCAGGTCAGGGGTGAAATGCTCCCAGTTCAGCCTGGATCACCTGATCCGGTAGTGATGCCAATGGGTGGTTCGGAGAACCGATAGCAAAAATCCCTGCCCCCCCCCCCCCCCGCATGCCCAGCTGAGGCTTTTTTAAAAAAAATTAAAAGCATTTTTTCTACAACCTCTTCGGCTGAAAAAATGCTTTTAAAAGTAAAAAAAAAAAAAAAAGCCTCTGATGATCGCACGGCTCAGCTGGGATCGTCAGAAGCTTTTAAAAGCATTTTTTTAACAGCCTCTTTGGCCGAAGAGGTTGTAGAAAAAATGTTTTTAAAAGAAAAAAAAAGCTTCTGACGATCAGGCAACTCAGCTGGGATCATCAGAGGCTTTTAAAAGAAAAAAAAGAGGTTGTAGAAGAGGTTGTACAACCAAAGAGGTTGTAGAAAAAAGGGTTTTAAAAGTTTTTTTAAAAAGTTGGCCACGCCCACCCAGTCACATTACCCCCACCAAGCCATGCCCACAGAACCAGTAGTAACAAATTTTACATTTCACCACTGCTTCAGGTGTAGCCTCTGCAGGTATGCAAGACATGTTTGTTGGAACTTTTGCTGTCAGAGCAGCTCCATGTAACCTTGAGGAGAAAGTGACCTGATGAATTCAGATGCAAGGCTTTACAATAGTTACATTAAGTATCGTTGCTGGACTATTTCCAGGAGTGGATCAGAAGGTTCAGAAAAGGCTTCTGCATATTTGCAATACAGTTGATATTCAGTTGATACAGTTTGCCTGGTTCAACTAATGCTTTTCAGCCAACGAATATTATTTTCCATACTTCCAAAGACCTGAATGTATTTTAGTTTTCCAGTATTTTGCTAGAGCAAACTTAGCAGCTAAGAATGAAAGTTGAAGTCTTGACTTAATATTGTGCCATTTTAGAGAAAATGGGTAAAAGAGGTCCCGGTAATGCTTGTGTAATCTGAGGGCCCTGTGAGAAGCGAGTTGGATTGAGCTGAATGAGGATCTCGTAGCCGTAATGCATTTCCTTTACAGGAGAAGATATGACATGATCCATCTCCACGGGGTCCTTGGCATCCCCTGGAAGCCTCCACCAGCGTTTGCAGTAGCCAGAAGAAACTTATCCACATGTCTTGCAGATGTGCAGAAGCCCCTTCTGGTGTTTAAAGCAGCCTTAGAAGCATCAGAAACAACTTCAGCGCAAGTGAAGCCTTGTTGGGCTATGAGAAATGCTGATAAAAAACGAAAGGGGAAATGTGAAATAACCTCATCTAGTCATTTTGTACCTAGAAACCAGAGGGCTGGGATGCTTTATGGATGTACTTTGTACATGTCTTCACTGAAATACGACAAGCCTTCTCAGAACTGCAAAGTCCAAGTAATGTTCACATTTCCTCAAAATCTTCCAGCCAAAAGGAGAAACATAGCAGCTAATTCTAGCCACTCCAAATGCAAGATATTATCTCATAGTCAATTGCAGATCATTTGCTAAAATGGTTTTAAACAATATTTTATATTGTATGGCGTTCCAAGGAGCCTCACTGAGTTCATATTCCAATTCCTTTTACTGCGTTTTTAAAGATTTTAAGAGCACCAATGTGCTTGGTTAAATGTTCTATATAATACAGAAGAGATTTAAATAACGTATATCTGCATCATGTTTCAAATAATATGAATATTCTTCATAGGTAAAAAATCTCAAAAATCTATGAAGAAATGACCGTCTCATTTAAAACCACTCTGAGATTTGTACCCAAGTCTTCTGTAAGGCAAATTTAACAGATATATTGGATTTCCTGACAACAGTTAAGTTTCTAATCCTATAAGGCCTATGCATTTCCCATTCTTTGCTCATCAGATTTATTCATGAATTTCAAAGACCCAGAGAATATGATATTAAGACATTAACATCTATTACTAAAAATTTGTATTTAAAATATAGCTTAATCATTGAAAACATGGAAGTATGTTCTGACCACTTTTTTCCTCTTCTCTGGGTCTTTGATGCATATTTTGATGTCTTAATATCATATTGCCCTAACAAAGTGGTAATTTGGCATTAACACAGTTTGTACTGTTTGAGCTCTGAACATTATACCTTAATTATTTTATTGAAAAGCATCAAAATAACACAGTATTTTAGATTTGTTACCTATCTGGTCATCTCATTATTTAATCATGTATAAATGAAAAAGGTCATTCTTTGCCAGACATGAACCTAGACACAAGGAAAGAGGACTCATCAAATCCTCTGCAGTGAATAATGTCCTGCTTCTTTAAGAAGTTCTCCCTTTCCTCCTTTATCCTTTTGCCCCTTTCAAATTCTAGTAATCTGCGAAAGTCTTCAGCTCAAATCATCACTATCAATTACCCATTAAATCAGTGATGAAATCCAAAAATTTTTACTACCGGTTCTGTCGGCGTGGCTTGGTGGGCGTGGTGTGGCTTGGTGGGCGTGGCAGGGGAAGGATATTGCAAAATCTCCATTTCCACCCCACTCTGGGGCCAGTCAGAGGTGGTATTTGCCGGTTCTCCAAACTGCTAAAAATTTCCGCTACCAGTTCTCCAGAACCTGTCAGAACCTGCTGGATTTCACTCCTGCATTAAATTCAACTTCTTGAGAGCAAAACCCTAAGGGCTTCAGGCCAAGATAGTGATGTTTGGTAAGCTAGTTTTGGTAGGGCTAGTTTTCACTAGCTATCTGAAGGAAAAGCTTAAGAAAGCCTCAATCTTGATGGGGTAAAGCCATTGTCACCATTTCCTATCCAGTTGCTGGTGATCATGTAAACTGTAAAACTAAAACTATGAGAGATATTTGTTAACTCAGTGGATCAGGGAGGAATTCTTTAATTTCCATACTGTATGTAACCACATTAAAATTGTTGTGCTTTTCATACAGCTGTATTTCCAGCAATGGACCACCTGTGCTCCCCCCCCTTTTTTTTTCATGGTAGTAATACGTTTTCATGTTTTGTGCTGTAAAAATGCAAACTTGGCAACCTGTTAGTCGCTCTGGAGAAGAAGAGGCAAAATGGAATGGAAAGAACAATTTCAACACATCTCAGTGAAAGGGTTGATTTTGTTTTCATTAACGAACAGAAAATGACATGCTTGTTTTTCCAATGTCTTTTACTGACTTGTTAATTGCTAAGAGAGTCTCACAGGTGTCATCAGTTAATAGAACTCTTGGCCTTCCACTCTTTGAATGATAGGCAGGTGACTAAATCCTGGGCTTTCTCTCTCTCCCTCGCTCTGCCCATTATTTTCCCTGCCAGAAATATTGCCTTTTTCTCAGCACACCAGAAGAATGGACAGAAATGCTGAAGACTGAATGTTGTGCTTATATGAACTTCTTGTTATATACTGAAAGCATTACCAAGCATTACCAAACTTCTTGTTATATACTGAAAGCATTTTAAACAAGCATTATTCTGCTTGTTTAAAAAGCAGAATAATAATTTTCCTTCAATCAGGAAAACACCTTTTCCTACAGCATGGACTTTCACATCACTAAAAACACGGAGGATCGTGTACTATTCTATTATTAAGAACATCTGTTAATACTCCAAAAAGGACAGGATATTGCTCTGTGAATTTCCTGGCCTCTACAAGCGGATGGATGGATGGATGGGAACAGTCGTTCTCTGCATCAAAGCAGGATCCAGAAATCTTTTGCTGCTGGAAGAGCACTTTACATTTGGGAGCAACAAGAACCTTTGTGGTGGGGGTCGCATCACACTTATGTCAGAAGCACCAAGGCACTTCCAGGTTGAAAGGATTATCACCATTGAAAGGACATTACCATTACTTGGGGGATGTCCATTTGGGGACTCCTTTCATGTCCCCAGCAGGAGCTGGATTAAACAGATTAACAGAGTTGGAAGGGACTTTATAGGTCATCTAGTCCAACCCACCTCTCCCCCTGCTGCTCAAGCAGGAGACCCTACACCATTTCTGACAAATGGCAGTCCAATCTTTTCTTGAAAGTCTCAAGTGATGAAGTTCCCACAACTTTCAAAGGCGAGCATTGGTTGATTGTTCTCACTGTCAGAAAGTTCCTCCTCATTTCTAGGTTGAATCTCTCCTTGGTCAGCTTCCATCCATTATTCCTTGTCTGGCCTTCAGGTGCTTTGGAGAATAGTTTGACCCCTTCATCTCTGAGGCAGCCCCTTAAATATTTGCTATCATGTCTCCCCTGGTCCTTCTCTTCACTAGACAAGCTATGCCCAGTTCCTGTAACCGTTCTTCATATGTTTTAGTCTCCAGTCCCCTAATCATCTTGGTTGCTCACCTCTGCACTTTTTCTAGAGTCTCAACATCTTTTTTATAGTGTGGTGAGCAAAACTGGATGCAGTATTCTAGGTGTGGTCTTACTAGGGCTGTGGAGTGAAGGACGGAGCTCACCCTGTCCCATGGCAGGACTTGGGTCTTGAATGTGGGCTTGCCAACCCACAAGCTTCTTAGTGGTGGGGTAAAAATGCAAAATGCAGAGAGTCGCATCACGGTATGGGAGGGATTTCCCCTTTGACTTCGGTTTTGGAAAAAAAGAAGTTTCTCCTTTCCCTTTTGTTAATGATGCAAAATCCCACTAGGCAGCTTAGAATACAACTATTGCATATTTTCTTCCTCTAAATAGAGGAAAATCATGTCTCTGACATTTGACTGACACCGTTAGAAAAGAATCCAGGGAGCAGAAATTGTAGATTGCGCTCTACAAGCATGTTTTTGGTTGCTCCTATTAGCAAATAGCTTATGTCTATGGAAAGATTGTCTATCTTTGCTGCATGAAAGATGCACAATAAAACAAAACCATAACCTAAACTTTGAAAGCTCCAAACCAATTAATCTAAGGATTATCCATATAACTACACACAGGATAATATGCTATGGATGGCTCCTATGCTACTAATCAAAAGATGTTTTATAGTTTTTCTGTTTTCTCTCCTCTTCTATACTGAATATGCAGAACCGAATACTGCAAATAAAAAACACTAACGTCTCATGTAAGTTGATGAGTGTTGCTGGTTGTTTGTACAATAAAAGGTTCAACATAATAATCCCATTTTACAGTTGGCAAACTTAAAGAGCAACGGTTGGAAGAAAACAAAATCTATATTACAAAAAGCAGAGATTTCACTCAGATTTTCCAAATCTAAATATAATGTGCTTAATATGAATCAGAAAAGATGATGTTGGGTGCAATTCTAAACAAGGAACAAGAATTCCATGAAGTTTTTATAGTTCTGTCTGAAGTACTGAACAGGAACATGGACTCACAAAACTGAGTGTAATGTGCGATTTGTGTCGTGTTCATATTTTGTAAGAATAGGAGTGCTTTGTTTCAAACTCATCAACCATCCCTTAAAATCAATATAAAATTTATCATACATACAAACTTTACTAGCTGTAGTACATAAATCAAATTTTATGCTTCTCTGAAGTATAACAAGTATTTTATATATAACTGATCTCTGTAAATGCACATCCACCAGATTCCATGCCTCACTTGGTTTTAGAAAGTTTATTTCTTTAAAAATTAATTTGTTAATTAAAGGAAGTAACAGGACATATCCTCATCAGCTTGCCTTTTGGGTATTTTGACTAACTATGTCTAACTAAGCCAGCCATTTCATAAGAGCGCTTTCAAATCACAACTCTGCTGCCCAAATTTGTGGAGCCTTGAGTTTAATAGACAAACTTTAATTTATCCAGCTTAACCAGAAATACATTTCCTGAAGTCAGGGAAAATGTGCACAAATGTTTTCATAGAAATAGACTTTTTCATCTTTGAAAATAGTTTTGCTACGTTCCCTATAGCATTGTACAGTAATTTAATTCCTCTGCATGGATTTTGTCACTCAATAGAGTCACACCAAATGTAACCATTATATTTTTCCCAATTCCTTTTAAAGCATGGGGGAGGGCATGATACCTAATGAATGTACCCCATAATCCCCTGGTACTGTGTATTTACTGCCAGGGTCAAAGGTAAAATCATAAACCTCTCAGAAGGCCTTGGGTGTTGCAAAAATAATGAGTCAGAGATTACTGTTGACCTCTTACTCACATTAAGCACAGCTCTGTCATTTCATCAAATTTTGACTGGAAAATGTAATTCAAAATGATGATACAAATCAAATGTAACTCCCTCACACTCCTGTCTCCACTTGAGAGCCACTGAAAACTTGGGACAGAACATCAACTCAGATTTCAGCTCATACACAGACTTGATTTCTTTGATGTAGGAGATGGGGAATTCATGAGAGCCAGAGATTGTTCTACCCAACAACTTTTGAGACAAATCCATGCATAAGCCTTTGTTGAATCTCTGGGAGGCAGACAGTGGCTTATCTTAGCATTTGGGAAACAGATTCCCATTTGGGGGACTGGTGATGTGGAATGCAGCATTTCTGTACCTGCCTGCTTTAAAATCAATCATGCCATGATTCTTCAAACTGAAGCACAATCGTTGTGGCTTTATTTTATTTATTTATCATGTTTTATATGGCTGCCTGTCTCACAAAAATGTGACTTTGGGTGCCTTTAAATGTACTGGAAGCTTTTCTCATCCTCATCCCAGTGCTCAAGTGGGAAAATATTTTTTGGTTTATGCTGAGCTTTAAAACTCTATGTCTCTCTGTGTGTGTCTGTGTGTCTGTGTAGTGCCTTTGAGATGTATATGAGAGACACAGAGAAGGAGAATTAAAACCTTCCTTTCAAAAGATAAAAGCAGAAAAAGTTTCAAAAAGTGCTTTAAATATAAACTAAAAAGTTTAAATACAAATTAAAAAATTAGCTTTGTACTGTAAGTATTATCACTGGGTTTTTTTTTCTTCAAACCGGTATTTGTTTCAAACTGTAAAGAAAGTTGAACATATTGGAATGATCCCACACAGCTTGTTGGAGATCATGGGCACTATGTCCTTCAAACATATTTCAGATACCAGCCTATGTAAAAGCAGTTGCAGATGCGGTCTCCTGTCGTGAAGATAATGGTTTACATTAGATTGATTGCATTCAGACCAAGAAATGTATCCTATGCACCCACTATGTTTCCCACTGAGAGATAAAAACTCCATTTGCTGCAGTTTATACTGGGGGAGCTTTGACACTGAGGATACAGATCTGTGTGTTCTTACAAATCAGATATACTAAATGCTAAAGGGCAGCCCTCTTATCTGTGGGGGTGAGGAGTGAGTGGGTCTTAATTCAAAACTGCATTTTGCCACATAGGTTACCTAAGATCAAGGACATAATAAGAACATACTTTAAAGAGGAGTGTCTTGGTTTCCAAAACTCTTGTTGTGACATAGGAAACTCCTTCTCGGAATCATGGAAACTTTTTCTGGGAGATGCTTTTTGAGACTGCTGGAAGTTTCCAGAGGCATGCTCATGGGCTCAACCTCCTCCTGAATGTCAGAGAATTTATTTGAACAACAATACAATTCAGATTAATAACTATTGTGGGCTTTTGTTTAAACCATATGAAATGTAAAGGAAACCTGTCTCGGTTTTCTACAGGAGTGAATTTATAGGAGGCTCTAAAATTGACTTGAGCTGTATAATGCCTGACAGTGGCTGTCATTTTGCAGTAAATTTTGGATATATAATTTAATTGTCTGAAAATAGACACTTATTTAGGAAAATTGAATGCTGAGAAAGGCATATTACATTAGGGATATCTGGAATAGCTGAATATTAAATAACTTTAAGGGGACAGGTACATTAAAATAAAGATATTAGGAAAATTTGCATTATTGATGTCATCTTTTGGGAAGGAATCTGTGTTTCTCCAAGGCAGCTCAGTGCAAAGTAGTAGACTTTGGGGTGAGGTGGGGATGTTCTTATTTCAAGCTCAATGGAAAGGCAAACAGCATGGCCAAAGTAGAGTTATGCAGGTGCTTGAAAAATTATCCTATCGAATTAGATTAATCTATTCTCCTGGGTTTGCATAGTATCCTGTTTCCCCCAAAATAAGACATCCCCTGATAATAAACCCAATCAGGCTTTTTGAGTGCATGCCAATAAGGCCAAGCGCTTATTTCAGGGTTCAAAAAAATATAAGACAGGGTCTTATTTTCGGGGAAACACGGTAGCTGGTCACTCCTAGGGAAATAAATATTTGAGTAACAAGGCTTTAAGGAAATGGTAACAGGATGCAAAAACCTAGTTGCTTCCAGTTGTCAGCTCCTTAATTTAAATACATATTTTTCTTGGACTGCACAGCTACCACTAAATCCAGGGGATGGCACCGACTTTAAGAAAGCAACAGGTGGCACAAATGCACTCATACTCCTTCCATAGCATCATTCTACTACAGAAATGGCTGCATAGAGAAATGGCTGCATAGCCATAATTTAGAACAATCTGCACACCCTTAAGAAAGAATCTGATGGTTGTGGAATGGTGTAGGATGTTCCCAAAATAATTTCTACGAGATTCTTTATCTCCAGAAGTTTCCTGTTAAAAATTAAAGTACATTTTTCTTCTGCCTGGTTACAATTACATTCCAGAACTTGCAATTTCTAGTAACAGCTTTAACCCAGATTTCTCACTGTGCGTGGAATTGACATGCACTATTTCTAGCACACCAACAAGGCTTTTTCGAAAGGTTCATTCTGGTAAGAGAAAAGGCAGGCCCATACTTTTTTTCATTACCCTTTTCTTCGAGTATCTTAAATGTATGGAACAGCCATTTCCTTTTGCAGATGTACAGGTCAGATGGATTTGCTGCAATAAAAATAATAAAAATAATAAAAATAATGAGAGAAAAAGATGGAGACAAAGAAACTTTTCTTTGTACCAATTCAAACTTGATTAGAGAGCTAAGATGTGATTCTGCAGTTAGATTCTCAACTCAGATGTAACTGAGGTTAACTAATGAAATGCTGAATGCCCTATAAACCATCATGATACTTAGGATAGCAAGCCAGTAAATATTTTTGTGCCTCTTTTCCACAGACTTCCGGGCCCTAGCAGTGAGCTGGGAATATATCCAAATCACTGCAGCAAGTAAACCTAAATTGGTTCCTTTGTATGTCTCCATCTGTTGCCAGTATTGCATGAAATGAAAGTAAGCACTTAAATCCATAATCTTTCACAAAGGATTGTCAGACAAAAACATCCATTGTGCTGCTTTTAGGCCCACTTCCCAAATTTATGTGTGCCAAATATGATGGAGGGGGAAAAAATCCACGGAGAGCACTAAATAATTTTGGGGATTTCATGCATTTCAGGGTTTTTTTTGTCCAGCACTTCAAGTGAGAGAAGTTTATCGGGATTGAATCTCATACAAAAGACAGTCAAGCATTAATCAGCTGTTGCTCTGCCTACACCAGAGAATAGGGAAATTGCCATGGGAATAACAGCCCCACTTCAAAGAATATGTAGATGTTACTCAACCTGTGCCGGTTACTGTATTTTGATGGTGGCCAAGGAGAATTATGGTATTCCTCTTAAGAATGATGCTTGGGGCATAATTTATCCCAGGATTTGGCTGCTTTCATAGACCTCATCACACCATCTTTTGTGAGATCAGTTGGTTCATTCTGCAACCTAAATATTTCTGGAGGGTTTAGATTAATTATTAATCTTCAGGGGCAAGGAAAATCTAAAATAGTCATGAGGGCAGAATAAGTTTGCATCATAAATAAATGCCTAAGCATTACTAAGGGGCAGGTGGAATAATCTTGATGGGTATTCCTTTTTCTAATTTGGAGTGAAATGTTCCATGTAAACAACAGGAGGCCAAATTCATATATATGTGTGTGTGTGTGTGTGTGTTTTCTGAGGTTTTCGCGGGTGTTTGTATGTACGTCTTTGGTTATTCGGGTTTTCTCCCGCGTAAAATTGGAAACCTCCAATTTTACGCGGGAGAAAACCCGAATAACCAAAGACCTACATATATATATATATATATATTCCTGAGGGATTTTATGTGATGGCATTCTTAAGGAAAAGGGAGATGTGTGCATATTTCTTCCTCATGAATTACTCTGCTGTCCTAACTGGTAGGTCCAGGGAAAAAAATGCAGCTCCTGAGCTTTGAGTCTATTTCATATTCACAGACATATGCATAAATGAACACGCTAATGGCCATCTTCTGGTCCATGGCTAATTCTTCAGCTAGGTAGAATGAAGCAGAAGCTTTGGGCAATAGATGTTCGGTATCATAACATGGATGCAAAATAATACAATGTATTTTATGCTATATTTGTGACCAGAAATTTTCTACCAGGGGTGCCAAAGTAATATTTGACATCTGTGTATCTCAGTGGAATGGCATCATTTGAAGGTCCACCTCAGTCAGCAAAAGATTGCGGGTGGGTGGGTGAGGGGTTCTGTAGGTTTATTTGCTTTTAATTGGGAGCCTACAGCCCATTAGACATCTTTAGCATCAGTTTCCTTTAGCCTCTGAAGTCCATCAACTCCATGCCACTAAAATCTGGCACCAAACATCTGGAGATGGGTGGTGTAATTTTTTTTAAAAAGAAAACATTTAAATAAATATACAAAAGTATGAAGGCTATTGCTTAACGCATTGTAAGCCGCCCTGAGTCTCCGGAGAAGGGCATATATATATATATGTAGGTCTTGGCGACGTTTCGACGAAGTCTCATTCGTCATCTTCAGGCTGGTGTTCTCGGCTTCGTGCTTCCAGGAGCAATTTGCTCCTGGAAGCACGAAGCTGAGAACACCAGCCTGAAGATGACGAATGAGACTTCGTCGAAACGTCGCCAAGACACTTCCAATTTTACGTGGGAGAAGACCCGAATAACCAAAGACCTACATACAAACACCCGCAAAAACCTGAGAAAACATATATATATATATATATATATATATATATATATATATATATATATATAGAGAGAGAGAGAGAGAGAGAGAGAGAGGGGGGGGGGAAGGAGGGAGGGATGGAGGGAGGGGGAGGGAGAGGGAGGGAGAGAGAGAGAGAGAGAGAGAGAGAGAGAGAGAGAGAGAGAGAGAGAGAGGCTTCAAGGCCTTTAAAAACCAGCCTGAAATCCCAAAATACAAAACAAGCCCAAAATTATGCCATTCCTTCTCTAAGCCTTTCTGTTTTCAGAAGTCAACCCACCATCCCCCCTATTTTTTTTAAGTACACCCTGCAGTCACGAAATATCGTCTGCTCCTGGTGTACAATTTCTGCTTTCCCTTTCTGATTCAAAACTGCATCTTAGTGGCAGATTACAGTTAAAATAGCAGACTTTGTATACACATTAGTACTATACTGTACTATGAGGGAAAAATAGAAAATAAGGGCAGAGATTTTGGGGAAGAATTTTGAGGAGGAAGCTGTTCACCCTCCTGTTCCCGACTATTTATTGAAACATGTTCTGCAATTCTTGTGTTAGCAGGCATTTTTTCACACCTGTCAGAGTGATCCATGTAAAACAAATCAAATTAGATGATCATGCTGCTTACACGCAGCAGTCTTCCCCGACATGGTGTCCTCCAAAGGTCTTGGATTACAACCACCAGAATTCAAGACTTCATACTGGGAGCCCATTCAGCAAGAAAACTCTTCATGCACACTGCCCTTCATAACAAAATGTTCCCAGGATGGATTATAGCACAAATGTAGATGTTCACATGGATACAGCTATCAGCACTCTGAATGAAAAGCAGGCTTCTGTATAAGTAGCTTTGCTTGAAAGGATTGCTATATTCTCACTCAAAGAAATGTCCATTTCCAAGGTTGTGTACAGAAGTGAAAAGTGAAAATGCTGAATTATGGAGAAGATAAATAGTGGCTTCAGTCCCCACTAGATGGCTGATGTTAGTTGCTTCTAAAGTAGACTTCATAGGCACATCTGTAACAGCTGGATCACAGAGATGAAACATATGCATAGCACCTACATAAGTATGTCCATGTAGGCTCCTGATTGGTATATGTGTTTGTGTGTGTGTTAGCCAACACAGACTGTTGTAATTTGAGGGGATTTATGTGTTTAAGTTAATTCATCACTTGCTTCAGTTTGTGTGTCTTTTTTCCTCAGTGATTTACAACAGACCAAGATAAGTAGGACTAAAATATTCAAAAACCATAAAGCACAAAACATTCCATCCAAACCAATATCATATCATTTAAGTGCAGCAGCATTTTACTCATCCCTAAGCACTTGTCCCAAAGACAAAGTTTTTGTATGTGTCTGAAAACACAGTACTGTAAGGAAGTGATTAGCTGGCTTCACAAGGATACTACTGCAAAGAGAGGGGCCATCATCCAGAAGGCGTTGTTTCAGTGGTAGGACCCTCAGCAAGCTGCATCTCCTTGGCCTCACTGGATGGTTAGAATTATCCAGGCCCTGAGCCATGTAAGGTTTTAAAGGTGACACCAAGCACCTTGAATTTTACTCAACAGCTGCCCAATAACTGGGAGCCAATGCAGCTCCCAAAATAATGATATTACATGGCCAAGCCTCATTGTACTCATAACTATAAGCAAAACAATATCTTTTCCCTCCCATCCCATGGATAAAAGCCAGCTGAACTGTTTGTCAAATCTTTCTCCAACACGGAGAGTACAGTACTGTAATATTTCCATCATCCTTGAAGGCAGCCGGCCTTCTTGGGTATAACCATTCTTTTGGTTTGGTTCTGCAACCCAACAACACAGACGCAGACTTCAGAGGATAATTAGAACTGCAGAAAAAACAATTACTACCAACCTTCCTTCCATTGAGGACCTATATACTGCATGAGTCAAAAAGAGGGCTGTGAAAATATTTACAGACTCCTCACATCCTGGACATAAACTGTTTCAACTCCTACCCTCAAAACGATGCTATAGAGCACTGCACACCAGAACAATTAGACACAAGAACAATTTTTTCCTGAACACCATCACTCTGCTAAACAAATAATTCCCTCAACACTGTCAAACTAGTTACTACATCTGCATTACTATTAATCTTCTCATCGTTCCTATTACACATCTCCTCCCACTTATGAGTGTATGACTGTAACCTTGTTGCTGGTATCCTTAAGAATTATATTGACTGTTTCCCTATGACTATTATTAAGTGTTGTACCTTATGATTCTTGATGAACATATCTTTTCTTTTATGTACTCCGAGAGCCTATGCACCAAGACAAATTCCTTGTGTGTCCAATCACATTTGGCCAATAAAGAATTCTATTCTATTCTATTCTATTCTATTCTATTCTATTCTATTCTATTCTATTCTATTCTATTCTATTCTATTCTATTCTATTCTATTCTATTCCATTCCATTCCATTCTCTGCTAGAACCTTGATAATCCTTCCTTTCAGTATTTGCTGTCTGAGGTAACTGCCTCATTTTGCCTAATGGTGCAATCATCTTTGACTTTGACAGTGGATTGGGCAGCATAAGGATACTCAATTAACAGACTATTATGGATCCAGATGTTTCCGGCTCAAAACTTTAGCTGGTGGCCTGGGACTAACCACTTTATCTAAATTTCTGCATTTCAAGGAATACCAGTGCCATCTAATATTTAGGTCATTTGAAAGATGCAACTGGTTACTTCATGCAAAGCCCTTGAAACACTTGAAAATGCTCCAAAGTATCTGATATTATTACTGGTAGTTGACCAATATTGCTACTGGAGATGATTTTCAAAAGTCTTTCAGTTATAAAATGCTACCATCAAAATGGATTTAGAGGAAATGAACAGGCTGAGCCTGAGTGAAGGGTCAAACACGTCATAAGTCATGAGACCCTACTTTCCTGCAAGAGATTTAAGTCCAGCCCACCTTAAATGCCTCTCTTATGTCCCGCACATTTCCCTTTGTGGTTAGTTGGCCAGATTCTTGTCGAGAGCTTAAACTTGCAATAAATCTTTATACTCATTTGAACTTCCTGAATTTCCCAGGGGCATGACAGGATTAAAATTAACCATTGTTTGGTGGTTAAGAGTTGACAATGATTTGATGGCACATAACATAATCAACTGGAAAATTAGGTCTGTTTAAGAACAAATGAGGAGAAGAAGGTGGTTTTACAAAAGCATAGAATCCCTGAAACAACGAAAGGCAAATATTGCTTTTCAGCACAGCTAGTTCTCCGAGCTGGAATGATAATGAAAACAGTGGATGGAGTAGCCTCTCACGTCAAATAATCTGTGACAACTTTTATTACAAACTTGGCCTGTTCTGTATTTATGCAGTTGTCACCCATAAGATTGCTTCAAATCTGACTGTGCTTTGGATCAATGCCTGACAATAATTCTTCACAGCATCCCAAGTTTAAAATTAGTTTTCTCTATATGAGTGTCTAAACTGTAGAGGATTTCTGCCCTTTTCAAGTTCACATTTTATGTTCTTGATTGGCAGACAAACATAACAGCTGCCTATGTTGATGGCAAAGAATTATTGTGACTTTGGATATATAAAAAGGATATTCTGCAGAGGGAGGAGAGAAAGGTGCATTTAATAAACTTTTCTATCTGCATGAAGATCATGCAGTTTTGATAATGGAAGCATAAAATCTACTCTGGAATAACTTCTGAAAAATTTGGTATCCAGTTCATAACAGTAGACTCAATAGAGTAGGGGTACCCAACCCCCGGTCCATGGACTGGTACCAGGCTGCAGCATGCCAGAAACCAGGCCGCAGAAACAAGTGAAGCCCTATCTGCGGGATGCAGGCAGCACATGAAACCATGCCTCCTCCAGTCCCAGAAAAACTTCTCTCTATGGAACCGGTCCCTGGTATCCCAAAGGTTGGAGGCCACTGCAATAGAGTAACCTAGAGATCTGGCTCTCCTCAAATAGGGCTACAAAATCTGAACTACAAGTAGTTGCATGGCCACTAGATGGCAGCAGAGAGGAATAGAAAACTCTTCTTTGCTGCCATCTAGTTGCAGCCCAGATAATACATTTGTAGGATCATGCTACTTTCACCATTCTGATAAAAGCTTTGCCATGAAACTGTGCTACAAAATTTTGGGTGTACCTGCAACCTCCAGACACATGGAGCAAAGGGACAGGACTTGGGCTGCAATGCCATAATGGTGCCTTCACCAGTCTGAGTCCTTTGCTAATATCTACCCATGGATAGTGGTTGTTCAATTGCTTCTGACTCCTTGTAACCTGATATTGCACCAAGAAGTATGTTGTTATAAATTGAATTGGTAGAATAAGAATCCAATAAATAGTCATTAAATACTTATTTGAGTTCTTGTAAGTTCATGCTAATTATCAATGATAGTATCACATCACCTGATCTTTTGTTGATTTACGTTTCTATTATTTTGATTTTTCCAAGCATCTGTGATGCCTTCACATTACACATCTAAAATAGCTAAGCTTTGGCTTCATGATTAGCATAATCTATGCATTGAATTATTTGTTCTTTAGCCTAGCTAAGAAGAAATCTTGATAATCTCCATTTCTTAATATTCCTCATTTCCAGGAAAGTACTCTAACTGATGTTTTCCCAATATTTTTTGAGCTAATAAATTTTGTCGTAACTTACACAAACATATAACATATATAAGCTATTTCCCTTATGTCCACAAGGTACAAAACTATTAATGCAAGAATATCTAACTATTATTTGATGCTTTTTTCTCAACATATACATTTCCCTGATGGTGATTCTTCAAATCTACATGCCTTGATATAAGATCTCTTTTTTTAAAAATAGTTAGAAATCTTTAACAAGAAAAAAAAATTGCATTGTTTGGTTGGTTTGCAGATTTATATTGGAGAAAGACAAATCATAGTAGTCAATAGTCCATCCATTGAAATGTTTTGTGAAAGCAGAACAATTAAATTTGTTTGAAGTGGAAATAAGTATTAAGATGTCTTTTGACAAAACTTTGGCTTCAATTTGGAAATTGAGTGTGTGGAGGGGAGAAGGGAGGGAGGGAGGAAGGAAGGAAGGAAAGAAGGAGGGAGGGAAGGAAGGAAGGAAGGAAGGAAGGAAGGAAGAAAGGAAGGAAGGAAGGAAGGAAGGAGAAAAAGAAAATTGACACAAAAGTTATCTTCTTGAAAATATACACAGATAATAATCACAACTACTGTTTCACTTGGAAACAAACTGCTAAAACCAAATATTAAAATGATATTATTCAGCCAGGAATTCCTTGGCATATCTACCTTCTCCATTGTCTCCCTGTGATTCACACTAAAAAAAAAAAAAGTGATGGCAGAAGAAGGGAAGAAGAGGGCTGCTTTCTTAAGTTTCTAATTCTAGTCACGAGGTTCTCCAGCTCAGTGAACTGTCTTGCTCAGCTGGCTAAAAAGCCCATCACAAATCAGACCAGCTATTTATTTTTATTTATTTATCAAATTTATATGACTGCCCACCATCTCACTAAGAAGTGACTCCGGGCAGTGTACAGCAAAAAAAAAAAAAAAAAAAAGTGCCAACAAAAGCAATAAATACGTCAAACACATTCATATTACAAAAAAGAAAAAGAAAAAAGAAAAGAAAAGCAGACGCAGGAAATTCGATCAGCAACGGAGCCGCCTCAAGCTATGCCTGGAGTTTTCAGCAAATGTCAACGTGCTTGAAGGATGACAGGGAGCAACATTACCAGGACCTCTCTGCAGGCAGGCACAGGGCATTCTCATCAGGAACACGAACCTGATCCCATCCCTAAGTTTGATGTGTTATTGGCAAATACAAACATTAGCTGAGGAGAGAGAGAGAGAGAGGGAGGGAGGGGGGGAGGGTACGTTCCAAAAGAGATGTCAAAATAACATCTGAGTTTTAAAAGGTCCAAAGGATGCCTTTGCATTTCAATTGTATCTATAAACCGGAGCTTTCTGGCTTGCACACATAATTTGGTTTTAAGTTCACTGCTTTAGATTATAAGAAAGTGTGTGCCTCTAATTATCTCGTGCAAATTATCCTGGAAGTTAAAAAGTCTGACCAGTATCTTTTTAAATGGACGGCTTAAGAAATTGTAGCTTGACCCCCAAGTGGGTCAGGAAACAAGCCCTGCTTCCAGATGGGGAGACTACTTAAGCAGTGGAGTGGTGACAATTATTATATATTATAAAAACACAGTATATAATCTTTTGAAAGCCTAGAGCATTCAGGAATACCGGTAGTCCTCAATGTACACCCATTCATTTAGTGATTTTTCGAAGTTACGGTGGCATTGAAAAATGTGATTTATGACTGTTTTTCACACATATGAAACCGTGGCAGCATCTCCACGGCCACGTGATAAAAATTCAGCCGTTTGGCAACTGACTCATATTTATGATGGGTCCCAGGACCTTCTGACAAGCAAAGTCAATGGGGAAGCCAGATTCCCTCAACAACTGTGTTACTACTAACTTAACAAGTGCGGTGATTCACTTAACAGTGGTGACAAGCAAGGTTGTAAAATGGGGCAAAACTCACTTTAACAACGGTCTCTGCTTAGTAGCAGAAAGTTTGGGTTCAGCTGTGGTCCCAAGTCAAGGACTACTTGTGATATATTAGCAGTGCGTATCGCTGATTTTGGCATAGCTGACTTGCTTCATTAGAAGATGCCAGGAGAGAGCTCATGCTTCAAACTGAAGGTAACACAAGGAGGACAATAAAATACCTCATAGCCCCAGAGAAGCCTTCCCTAAATTTAATTCCCGGACATCCAATGGTGCAGTGCCTGGATTCTGTCTAATTATCTGCCTGCTGAGAAATCCTTTATTGCTGCCAAACAGCCCTTTGTGGCTAACAGCTGTTCAGCTTTTTCCTTCTCCCCTGTTTCCCCCCCCCACTCCATCCTTCTCCTCCTCATGTGGAAGTGTTGTTATCTCTTTAGCAGACTTTAGTGATCCTGTCTGTCATTTCAACAACTCTGCTTTCTTGTGCTTGTCAGACGGGAAATGGGGTTTTCCTTTTGTTGAAAACTCTGGAACAAGGCCAATCTATTTCTTATTTAAGTCTCACCACCACCACCATTACCCCAAAAAAAGCCCAGGCCTAAAAAGTCCTAGACTAGGACAGCAGCTCATGGGAGAAATCAAGATTTCCCCAGTTCCAAAAGCCTAAATGATCTGATTTGTGCAAAAAAAAAAGGAAGACAATTTTGTCCAGCAGTAGAAGATACAAAGGGATGGGATTTACCACTCTCTAAGTTTTTGCTTCTATGACAATAGCAGTTAAGACCAGTGGTGGGATTCAGCCAGTTTGCACCACTTCGGGAGAACCGGTTGTTAACTTTCTGAACAGTTTGGCAAACTGGTTGTTGGAAGAAATCATTAGGGCAGAGAACTGGTTGAACTGGTTGAATCCCACCACTGGTTAAGACCCATGATGGTCATTGCACTAGGAAGGCCGAAGATTTTCTCAGTCTTGCATTGTCAAACATCTACAGCTCATTAGCTTTCAAAAGTCAATGTTCTCTTTCTATAATCATGAGAAGTAGAGGTGTCTGAGATGTTTGCTCATGCTTTCTACATGCCTTGGATTTAATCTATGTTTTTCTTCTTGGCTCTGTGGTAACAATTTCTCTTTCTTCCTCAAGGCCATCATCTTCTTTAATCTCCACAGCAGTGGTGAAATCCAATTTTTTTTACTACTGGTTCTGTGGCGTGGTGTTGCTTGGTGGGCGTGTCTTGGTGGGCGTGGCAGGGGAAGGATAGTGCAAAATCTCCATTCCCACCCCACTCCAGGGGAAGGATACTGCAAAATCCCCATTCCCTTCCCACTCTTGGGGGAAGGATATTGCAAAATCTCCATTCTCACCCCACTATGGGGCCAGCCAGAGGTGGTATTTGCCGGTTCTCCAAACTGCTCAAAATTTCTGCTACCGGTTCTCCAGAACCTGTCAGAACCTGCTGGATTTCACTTCTGCTCCACAGACATGATAGATTGCAAATATAGTTTAAGCATGTTTACTGCAACCGATGAGGAACATGGCTGACTTCAGTAGGAATGGAATGAGACTAGTTTGCTTGAATGTAAAATCTGCTACATATAATCTTTTCATGGTACACTGGACTATGGAATTCATTGTTGAATAAACTGCATCTGGTCAGATCCATGTCCTAATTCAGTGAACCAGGAAAGGATTTACCAGAATTTTGATTCAGATATTTCTGTTTCCTTGGACTGTAACATAATCAAGCAAAGATGTTACAAATGTCTTCTCAGGAAAATATTCAAGAACTATTCTGGATATAATTTTGTATGCATCTACACAAATTTTCAGGTTTTACTTTTTGGCATTTTAACTTGAGGTTCAGCTTCACTTTCAATTTCATTCTTTTCCTACTGCATTCATTCTGAATACCAAAATACCTTGACTGTTTTTTTTTAAATCAATGTGGCCTTGGGAAACCATGAAGTGCAATATTTGTGTTGTTATTGATTGTTATTGAACAAGATAGGTTTCAGTGGAAAATGAAAGCATAGCAGCAGTGGAAGCTAGGACATATGTTATGAAATTTCTATTTATTCAAAACAGAGTCGGGGCACATCTTTAAAAGCCTCCCACCACCAACAATACACAAAACTTCAAAGAAATGAATTCTGGCATGACTAGCAAAGAATGTCAGCAAAGCCAATAGGGAACAGACTACAGGGACAGTGTAAGTCATTCAAGTACAAGAGTTTCAATTGGACTCCATTGGTGGAGCAACATATGGCTGACAGCATACTCTGGAAAAGCTCCAGAGGAGTTTCAGATTTCAGTTGTCATTTTGATTGAAGAAGCACCCATGCAACATGCCATTTGCATATGCAAAACAGCTCATTTAATTGAACTTTCACTATTCACTAGAGAAAAATCCACTGATTGGGTTGCTTCTGCATCTGCTAAGTAGAATATTAGGCACTGATTGGCCCACGATTAAGTAAGAGAAAATCTCTTTTGCTGGATTTCCCAAATGAGATCCATTACATTATAAATGCAATAACTTATTTGTGGCTAAAAGAACGTAATGTTTATCTATATTTACCTTCCTTCCAAATTAAACACATCCAGGAAAGAATTTACATTGTATATTGTGATATACAATATCTTTTTCTTCTCTGTGGAAGAAAAAAAAAACATTATTTCAGTATTGAGAATGAACTGAAAACTTATTATGAATTGTATACACACATCTATAATTCATCTTGATATTATCTTCACAAAGCAGGTGGCCAGTTAAGAACAGTTTATTAAACAATTGAATGTTCAAGATAACAGCTTATAATATTTATTTATTTGATTTATATCACTACCTGTTTCAAATGCATGACTCTGGGTAGTTTACAACAAATAAAATCTGCAAACAGATGAAAGTACAGTTTTGAAAGATATAAATAGCACAAATATAAATTAAATAACAGAATCCACTGCTGGTCTGAAAAACTATTTACCATTAACAGAACCATTGTATAGTAGAATATAGGAGTTGCTCGGATACCAAACAAGAAGAATATTATATAGCAAAGAAGACAGAAAGGAGAGGAGAGTAGAGGGTAGGAAGAGGAGAGGGAGTGAGAGGAAGGAAGAAAGGGAAAAGGAGAGTAAGGAAGGGCAGGGGACAGGAGTAGGAGAGAAGGGGAGAAGGGGGAAAGAAGGGGAAGTAGGATAAGGTAGGAGAGGAGGAAGGAGAAAGTAGGAGAGGAGAGGAGGCTGGGAAGGGGAAGAAAGGAAGAGAAGAAGAAGGTTTGTTGCGAAAAGAGGGAAGAAAGGGTAGAAGAGCAACTCTGAATGTAATTATTTGAATGCTTTCTTTAAGGAAAATATATATATGGATGATTAACTATTATAAGAAAATGTACATTTTATATTATGTGTAGAAAAAATAAAACTGAAAAAACTTTTTTTAAAAAAAGAACCATTGTATGGGTAGTTTTTCACCAGAGGCATTGTGCTGTGTTCCAATGTTGCAATTGTATGAATAAATGCTATGTGTGCGTTTGTTTTAGTGGGGAACGGATGTGCCACACACAGCTATGCAGCCTGCTTCTCTGCTATTCAGCTCTATAAACAGCTTTGGGCATGCTTAAATGAGCAGTTGTGCACAGCTGTGCTGGCAGCCATTGTACACATCTGTATCCTACCTTGTGGGCATATCTACGTATATTTGTACACCTTTAAGTAGTTAAAATTGCACATGGGCCAGAACATTTATATGAGCTGCTGTCCATTGCTGTATAAACAGCTGTGAGCAGTCATTGCAAATTAACACTTTATAAGTGGATGTTTGTTGCCTGTTTTTGTATAATCTGTTACAAATGCTTGTTAAGGCAGACATTGTGCTTTGTGGACAGTTGTAGATATTTGTGTACCTTTTTATGCATTGTTGTGTGTGTTTTTGCAAGCTGCTCTGAAGGGCATGGCTACCAAAACAACAGTAGTTTTGAATTTTCTGTTATTAGGTGAGGTTTGTATATTTATATTGTCAGCTACAGTACATAGCGGTGCTTTCTATAGACAATTGTGAATTTGAATTTGTGAATTTGAAAAAAAAATCCACTGTGTAGTGGAAAGCTATTCCCTAGGCCAGTGGCCAGGATCATTAAACAATTTTAACTTGGGCTAAATGGTATGAGCCCTTAACTGAAATAAAGATGCAATATAAATCAATGAACCAAATTACTAGCCAATTCTGTCCTTGTTAAATTATTAGTCCTGCTGCTCATTATTATTTTTCTTAAAATGTTGTTTGTTATCTTGCTGGATATGATTATTTATTTTAATAAAGTGCCTGAAATATTGTAATAAACAAAAAACTTATAAAAATGCATAACAAGTACTTAAAATAGGTGAACAAGATATAACATAAAAAAATAAAAAGTTTGTGTCATTAAACACAATTCTATATATTCTAATGCAAACATGCAAATGTGTGTTTATATACACGTATGTATGTATGTATGGGTATAAGTCCTCAGTCTATTGAGTCTATGCTGCCATACACGTATCTTTTCAATGCTGCAATATTACTCTTTTATTTATTGTAAGGACATGGAGAATTCATTTATGTTGTCCAATTGTTAAATTCCATGTACTAGGTATATTGTTCAAGAGAATATAATCTTCAGAAAATTATTTTTTCCAGGACATATATACAGTAAATGGCATCAGGTTTCTCTGCATTGTGTTTATGTATGATTTAATTAAATGACAGGATAGGAGAAGACTTTTATGTTATAATGATCCTTTAGGATGAATCCACAGTTCAAACTATAAAAATGCCAAATAACAACTTTCAAAATAAGGCTCAAGTGTAGCTATTAAGCAGAGCTATAAGATTAGATTGCTGTAAAAGATCTAGTTGTTCAACATTTACTGTGCTGCATCCTCCATTTTCTGCACAACTTTTAGAGATTTTTTTTTTTTAGTTCAGAGAGGGGGAAAGCTGCAGAAAGATTTTCTCCCCTTGCTTGCTTGGTTCCTGTTTTCCTCAGCCTGGAGTCAAGCTAAGGTTTTTCAAAATGAATAGAGATTGACGAGCAGAAAGAGAGATTAGTTTTAGCACCTAATTGGAGCAGGGGGAGGAAAGATCAACAAGCCTGTCCCTCCCAGCTTTTTTTTTAAAAAATTGAAGAAATGTGGCTGGGGGAGGGGGAGAGAGGGAAGGTGTTTTAAGCAAGAGAAAGGTTTTGGAAAACGCATCCCTGAAACTGCCTTTTATTCAAGGACTGGTTTTCTAAAGCCTTGAGAAGCAGGAGAGCTTTGCAGCAACCTGCTTGCCAGCTGATCGGGGTACAGAAAGCAGAGAAAGCAGCCGCCATTTTAAGGGTGCTGAAAATGGCGGCTGCTTCCAGAAGGCACGGGGACCAGGCCTAAGCGCTGCAGAGGTCCCATCTGAGTGGGATGGGGGAAAATAGGAGGGGCATTGCAGCATCCCCATGGTCTGTCATAAGAGTAAATGACCGGAGGGGTACTATGTCTGTCACAGCTTTGAAACAGATTCATAAATAGTTTTGTGGTGCTGGTCATTAAGAGGCTAGTGGTTTCTCAAGGACTACCTGTGCTGATACCTTTAGTCTGGTTCCTCTTGGAAGGATAAAGAACTCTTTTTTCTCTCACCTTGAGGAGACAAAATTTCAAAACCTAGATTTTCCTTCTGAAGTATATTTATTTATTAAATTTATTTGCCACCCATTTGGCTATGCAGCGTTTTGGAGTGGGTGGGAAAGACCTTACTCATTTCTCTCTAAACTGGAACATTTCAAGCAGGGTCATCACTGGTAATCCCGCTAAAGGAGTTGCAATGTATATTTTCAGATTAAGGTTAAACTAGTTGCCGTGCTAGACAAACAGGAAAACAATGTCAGGTATGGTTGAACATACAAAATTGTAAATTTAGCTTCTTGAAAGCAATGGAAGAGCAGACACTGCAGCCTCCTTTCCCCAGAATAAGCGTGTATCTAAAGTAACCAACTGTTTTGCTTGAGTAAATATCAACATAAACAGGATGAGTTATGTGAGAGAAGCTCACACAGTTAAAAAAAAAAAAAAAGTCCAAATATTGATTTGTGCTTCATTTGACTGCTCCACATAAACCATTCATCAAACACATAGACAGACAATTCTTTATCAGGAAATTAGGCCTAAATATAGGGAAACTAGACATTATTTTTAAGCAATTTATTTTAAATAATTTTTGTATCTCAGTTCAATTGTGTCCAATTCTTGGAGACTGCCTGGACAAGTCCATGCAGTTTTCTTGAGAAAATTTTTTTGAAGTGGTCTGCCATTGTCTCCTCCCTAGGGTTGAGAGAGAGTGACTGGCCCAAGGTCACCCAGTTGCTTTGTTTCCAAAGCAGACTAGAACTTAACAATCCACTGTTTTCTAGCTTGATACCTTAACCACTACACCAAACTGGCACTCTTTATCAATACAATTTAAATAATAAGAGTTTGGGCTGATCTGCATGACCAGCTTGTCTCAGCACCACTACAGGCTACTGATAATTTCTTGAGGGCAGGATTGTCTTTACCAGCCCACCATGCATTTCGTTGCCATGTATTTATTGGCATTTCCACGACATCCACCCAACAACTTTAACATTGGCTTCCAATGGAAAGTCAAATATGTCATTGAATGCCCAGACATAGGAAACTTCCATGCCAGCTTTAGGCAATCCTGAATAGGATTCACACCTCATATGGAGTCTGTTGGGACTCACTGTATAAATTTGGCATAGTATCCTCTCCTCAGTGTGACTGCAGGGTCCCATGTCAAACTGTAGATCACATTTTGACCAGCTGTAAGCTGAGGGCACATATCAGTTCAGTATCTGATTTTCCCCCCCCATGTAAACGATGCTGCGCTTCAATGGGTAGGTGGTCTAGACATTGGTATTTGAACATAGATCTTAACATTGATATTTTATTGTGTTTTACCAATCTAGGTGAAATATTAATGTCGGAAGCTTCACAATTAATATATATTGCTAATCCATGTGTGGTATGCCATATGCTAAATAAATAAAAAAAATAGGCCATCAGGAAGGGAACCCTTTTTCTCCTATGTTATAATATAGTGTTTCCCTTTATTCATATTTACTATATTCCCTATATTCATATTTTTCAATACTGATGTTTTCCTTTGAAGATTTGGGGGGGTTAATAATTTTTAAAAAATTAATATACTTAAACTATTTCTCTGATTCAGTTTCTCTAGATTTATTAAATAAATCCATAGTATCTGGTTGCAAGAATTTTCCCCAAGCAGAGGAGGATTATAAAGAAGAATAATGTTAGGCAAGAAAATTGGAAACACTTAATAGAAAGAATCCTATTTCAAGTGAGTTTGAACTGGGAAGAAATCTATGGGAAAAGAGAAAAAAAATAAACTGAATAAAGTACATATTAGAAACATGAAGTTATACCTGATGATTAACCACATAAAAGCATATAATAGAAGAGGAAAGATAAAAAGTATTTTTTATAAAAGAATCCCACAGGATTCCATGAAACTGTCCGAGATAAAGGAAAAATTAGACTAAGATATACTTAAAATACATTCTAAGAGATATGTTAATAATGACATAATTGAAAACATGAAAGTAGAATAGGATCAATGTGTTTGTTTATAGTGGTGGAGACAAAGAAGGAAAATGACTGCAACAATCATTTACTGCAAAATCCAAACAGGATGAAATACAGGATGAATAATTGGAGAGACTTTCTCCCATTTGCTGAAGGCCTAATCTTTGAAGAAAGAACATTTGGAACAGGGAAATAGGGGTACACTAGATGTAAGAGGTCAAGATAAGTAATAATCTTTGAATGAAAAAGAACAAAAGAAAATAGAGGAGATATATATCAGAGATAAGAGGAATGAACCAAACCAAAAAGATGGGATTAAAGAAAAGAGATTGTGAGGGAGACAAAACAAAGTTAAAGCGTAGAAGTATGGAATAGGAAAGATTAATGGATTTTAGTAATATTATGAAAGAATTGTGCAACCATCTAAGAAGACACATAAAAAAGGCCACGATAATTAACTGAACATGCATCTTGCAAATAAATACTAGAAACAAAAAGATAAAATTAGAGATAAAGTTTTTAAAAAACCAGCATTCAGGTATGCAGATGTACTTCTACTACATGGATATCTTATTTGATTTTGCCTGATGTTTTGGGATTACTGATGCTTTTCGTCACAGAATTTAAAATGTTTAGAAACAGCCTGGTAAAATGGAGATTCTTGGTTGTTCACACAGAAATTGCCAGCTTTAATGTTCCTACATCATTTTTTAAAGCCAGTTCTGTTCCAAACTGTGGTAGGACCTCTTTTTAAATCTATTTATCTTGTAACACTTGCATTGTGGTTGTAGTATTGCGGTTGTAGTATGGTAGTAACTACACACACTAGAGGGGAAAGACTCATGCCCAAGTGAAACAAGCATGTATAAGCGTTAATTTTCTAGTTTGGACTGATAGACAGATTTCATCCTATCATCACATCTTTTGGAATGAGTTCAGACATGTGGCAAATAGCAGGGATCTGTCAGGAGCTAGTGCAGCCCTGCAAGCCATTCATTCCTGTGCTCCAAATAAAAACCTTGCTGATTGGCTATCAACATTTGGCTCTTCATATGCCCAACATTCATCATAGACTTCACCTTCAAATGACAACAGGGGAGAGATAGCAACAGGTTTAAACATATTAAGAAAACCACTTATTTCTCATTTATGTCTGATACTCTTCCAAACTGAAATGTCTCCAAGTATTATTCAAGTCAGGTGCTATTTTGTTATTTCAGCATCTTTTATTCCTAAAAAACCAGAAAAGGGCTGGGATGGACATTCAAACAAACAAACAAAAAATAGATACCAGTAACCTCAGCCTGAAAGGTTCTTTTCTGATGCTAGATTGCCTTGCCTCTTTGAAACTATCCCCTGATCCTATCTCCAATCCCTGTAATTTACAGCTGGCTGCATTTATATCCTAAAATAGCAGCATATTGACATCAAATAAGTCTTTACTTTCCCTCCATAGCATATTAATGGATTCTATGAAAATAATTCAAAGAGTTTTATTCCCAGCTGGGCTTTTATCTTTTAGTACTTGTAAATTCCTTCAAAGAGAGTTTTATTGATGTTAATATTAAATACATATAAATAATTTACATTCTAATATATAATATAAACTTCTCTAAGAAAAGGTGGCATACAGATATTGAGTGAATAATTTGTCTAATTGTCCATGTGTTTTCTCTGTTCCTCTTGAAATACACACTACTAGAAACCTGGCTGCAGGCTGTTGAAAATCAAATTACTTAGTACTGTAGAATCTCACAGGTCAGAAATGTGCATGAAGACACTGCACATTTGATGCCAAATATATTTCTAAATGAGACTTCTATTTCAAACGTTGCCAGATATATTGGAGAAGTTATGCTGGTATACAGTAAATGCAACAATAAACTTAAATGATATTTTTGATGACATTACCATGAATGTGTTTTTCTAAAAGTATTTTATTTTAAAAATTTAATAAAAAGTGTTTTAGATATATGCTTTAATATCCATTCTGTAGCTTTAAAAAAAGAAAAAAAATACAGCAATATGTAATTATAGATATGCTGCTTATTTGACATTGCATTCCATAAAATTGGATTTTATAATCATGTAATATTTTAAATACAACAGAAATTGCATTTTAAGAAAAAGCTGTTTTAATACAATACAAACTTGTCTATATTTGAAAAAATACTGCTAGGTAGGATAATGAAAATCCAAGAGTTACTGTTATCACCAATGCATAGAACCTCAGCAAGTTCAGTCGTATCACATTTTGTACTACTGGGCAGTTTGACTGCAAGACCTCATTTGCTGAAATAGTGGCTTTTCACCTGAAATGTCTCTTAATATGGGAACATAAAACCTGACTTTATTTTAATTGTATTAATTCAAAGCTTTTCCAAATTGATTCAATTTTTCACTTCATTAAGCTTTTTTTACAAATTATTCATCAATATCTCTTAAGGACAGTTGTTGAAAACTTTTTAACTTCCAAATCAGTTAAAAGGATGAGAAAACACAGCAACGTTTTCAGGGTTAGATCCAGAAGCCCCAAATCTTTACTGAAAGAAAAAAATATGTTTGACAATATTAGGTTTGCTATGTTGTGTTTATGATTCTAAGTACTGGCATTAACATTTGTGTTATAGCAGCATATTATAGTCCTGAAGCTTCAGAGGAATCCCACTGAAATAAAACCAGTACAGAAAGGGAACAAGCCAAATTGTTCATTTCATTGTTTTAGTGTTGCACTCTTTGATAATTCCTAGATTTACAATCAAGCGGGAAATAGAATAGACTTTCCAACATAAGAAGCAAACTTTTTCAAACAATTATTTATTTATTTATTTATTTAATTTGTATACCGCCCTTCTCCCAGAAGGGACTCAGGGCGGTGAACAGCCAAAATTATGTAATATTTGGGTCAAGAGTGTGCACAATACCGGCCAATAGCCATAGCAATTTTTTAAAGTATGTAAGTACCTTAAATTTTCAATATTTCAGCATAAAATATGACATAAAACATGATCTGTTCTCTGAACCAGTCCTACAGCTATGTAAAGGGAACATAATTAAACAAATGTGTCAAAAACATTATCCTTGTTCATTTGAGGAAAATGATCCCTAACTACGTATTTATGTGTGGTATTTATGTGCGGTAAAAATATGTGAACCTTTGCTTTCAGTAACTGGTGTATCACCATCCCACTCCCCCTTTGAGGCAGCAACAAAACATTTCCAGTAACTGTAAGTCCTGCACTTCAACTTAGAAGAATTTTAGCCATTCCTCCTTATAGAATAGCGTCAATTCAGGGACACTGGTGAACTTCCTTATGAAAGCTATCCATTTCATTGTCCTACATTTCTGTTGGCTTATGGTCAGGACTTTGGTTTAGCCATTCCAAAACATTAACTTTCTTCTGCTTTAAGCATTCTGTCATACAATTGCATATTTTGGGTTGTTGTATTCCTGCATGACTCACTTTCTCTTCAGCTTTAGTTCACGGATGGATATAATCATTTTCCTGTATAATTGCTGGTACAATTTTAATTCAGTCAATGGCAAAGCATCCTAGTCCAGAGACAGCAAAGCAGGCCCATGATATGCTGGAATTCCATCATACTTTTCATTCAAGGCATAAAGTTCTTATTCAATTTCATCTATCCACAGAACATTCTTCTAATAATCTTCTGGCTCATCCACATAGCCTTTTGCAAATTGTAGACAGGTAACAATGCTCTTTTGGAGAGCAGTGATTTCTCCTAGCGACCATGCCACGGACACCATTATTCAGTATTCTCTTGGTGCTGGTCTCATAAACATTGACATTTATCTATAAAAGAGGCCTTTAGTCCCTTGAATATTACTCTGAATTTCTGAGACCACCAAGAATATTGCAAGCCCTGCTCTTACTGTGATTCTGTTTGGTTGATCATTTCTGGAAACGGTAAAAATGGTGTTGAATTGCTTCCATTTGTACACAATCTGCCCAACATTGGACTTGTGAAATCCAAACACTCTAGAGATAAGTAACACTTTCCAGCCTAGTGAGCAACATTTTGTTTTTCAAAAGTCCACAGAACCTTTGAACCTTTCAAGCCATAATAGTTCCACAGAGCTGTGTTGAAAAAAATCAGATTTTAACAGTGAATACCCAGATTTCTGTTCTTTAAATAAGGCGCAACCTCCCACTCTCATACCTGTAACACCCCATTGATTGAAACACCTGACTGTAATTCTCTCATCAAATATACTGAGAATTCTAGAAGTCCACATACTTCTGGTACCCAATAATATGTAGCTTGGGATCATGTTTTTGACTCGTTTGAGGTTTTCTTTGGATTTGTGTGAAGATGTTGTGGCCCGCCAGCGGCCTGTGTGGATTGTGGCTGATCCCGACGAGGAGGCTGGTGTGGTGTTGCGCCAGCAGCCTGCGCTCGTGTCGGACAGCGAGGAGGCCGAAGAGGATGTGATGCCAGAGGCAGAGACTCAGCCAGGGCCTTCAGAACCTCCAGAGGTTCCTTCAGGTGGAGAGAGCGAAGTGGAGGAGCCTCTCCTCAATGCTCGAGCACGCAGGGCTGCCAAAAGGCAGGAGTGGCTACTCAGGAGGAGGAGGAGGTCTACTCGAGAGTAGGGCTTGAGGATAATTGGCCACTCCCTTAGCCTATTTAAGTCGCATGCAGCTAGTGCTTTCTTACTAGAAACAATGTCTCATTACTACAGAGCATCTTGGAGAGCAAGTGACTTCTCTGGTTTTCTGGGCTGGTTGCCAACCTTTGTCGGACTTTGTTCTTAATAACTTTGATAAGGACCCTTTGCACAGGAAGCCTGCATTCTTGAAAGGGGTTTGGAACTAAACAGTGTTTGCGAAGCTTGGTGTGTGTCATATTCTCTGGGAATCCGAAGCTGGGGCAGAACAGAAGAACAGATCGCATTTAGGTCACATTTTTGCAGAAATATTGGAAATTCAAGACTATTTACAAACTTTGAAGCATCACTGTGTATAGGACTTCATATAAGTTCCACCACAAACTCCATTGTAGTTTGTTTATATTTTATATTTCTAAATAGCCCATCTCCCTCAAAGAGGGGCTCTTGATGCCTCCCATTCATCAAAAAGCCATTCTTAAACACCAATATATAGTCCAAAGTGAGACAGAAGTATGTAAAGAAACATTGAAAAACAAAACTTTTGACAAACCTATGTTCATATAGAAATCAAGAATATGTTGGACCTGAACCTCAGGACTGTATCATGAGAATTCAAATTACTTTAGTCCGAGTTTGGAATTTAGATTCAAAGTAAAGAAGCAAAACCAGAATAACAGCTGCAGAAAGGACTTAGCAAGATTGATAACTAAGACAAAGAGCCTTTATTTTGCTTATAAATACAATCTGAAATATTGGAGAGCTGATACAAATGGCCAGTCATTGTACCTATTGGCCCAGATCAGGTCTCCTTGATCCGTGTATAGTATACTGGTAAACAAATAGCATAATACTTTTGAATTTTCCCTTGATTTTCTCCAAAATTGTAAGGATTGCTTTTTGGAATATCTGTACTCTGGTCTTTTATTTTATTAACAATTATAATCATTCAAATAAATATTTCAGAAAAAAATAAAACAAAGTGTGTTTATACAATGCAATCTAATTTAATCCAACAAATTTATATTTTGGGATAAAAGTCTTAAGAATTTGCACACTGAAGAAGAAAGATTAGTGCTGGGCAAAATTTTAAATTTAATTTCAAAAAGTGCTTCCGAACACATAGGGGCACGAACTAAGCCTGTCTGCAACAATTTAAAGGAACTACATCTCTTCCTGGGATCAGATAGCAACTGTATGGTCTTAGAAAAAGATACAGATACTTTAAATAGCTGCTGAAATATACATTTACTACATGCCACTTACACTTTCTGAAGAATGTTTTTGGAATTAAATCTCTAGGACATGCTCTTAATATAAAAATGTTGACAGATTGGTGAATGGAAGAACTGTTAGCCATAACAATGGTGAAAAAATGGACATATTGCAGTTACTTTGCTTCACAATATTGTAATTTCAAAGGTCATGTACATAATTTTTAGGAACTACCAAATCTACTGAGGTGTGCAGCTTTTTGTATTATAGTTGATTTTAATATCCCAGTCAAAATTTGGAAACAGCTTATTAAATCAGCGCAAGATGTTGTAACTGGAATAAAGTTCAGATGGTCAACAATTACTAAACACCATGTTTTGGTTTTGGTAAATTCAAAAGAAGTTAGCATTCAAGTCTAATCACTTATACTGGGAGAAAAGTATGTGAGCAATTTTTTTTGCAAAATATATCCACTGCTTTATCATCTTGAAACATTATCCTCAACAAGAGATAGAAAAGTTTAGAAGTCTTGCCTTGCTGTGTTTGTAGTACTGGGTTCAATAATTAACAAATAGAAAATCTATATAGAAAATCTTTATACTCTGTTCACATGGAATAAGTCTCCTTTAAATTTATTTTGTACAAAACATTACATATTGCCCTTTTCACTCTATAATTTATCTTGTCACCACTACATCTGCAATTTGATGCAAAGCCAGCAAATAGTCCTATGTTAGCAATGCATCATAAGGACAAGAGCACAGCACAGAATCAACTGGTACATCATAAAAGCTGAGAAAGAAAATGATCCTGTCTCTTTGTTTGAAAGCATGATGCAGCTAGATGTCTACATTAAGTCTAATGAAGGCACACATGTTGGTTATCTCTCTTACAACAGAGAAGTAATGTACACATTATGGCACTGGCTCACTGTATTCAGAATAGTTTGTACACAAACATATAATACACAAGTACAACATATACATGGTGAAGTTTTTTTTGTTTCATCTACATCAGAGTTGAGTGTTGTTTTGTTCCTTAAAGAAGGAAAAACGTGGGAAAGAGTGTTGGAGGAAGTCCTGCTTAATTTGTTGCATATGGCCAAACGTGTTATAAAATGAAGTGCATGCTACTCAGAAACTAAATGCACTATTCTGATAACTAAATCAGATTAACTCAGATGCCAGAATCTGTCCAAATGTTTGCCCACAAGCAAATAAAAAGATTCAATCTAATTTCCTTTGTTGTTATTCATACAATTACCTTACAAGTCATATTAATCACCTTATTCCATTGTCATTATTCCAAAAAAAGGGGGGAGGGTACATTGTAAAAAGAAATGCACTGTACTTTTATTTAGAAGTATTTATCAAACCATATGTGCAGATACTTGAGATGATGACAGTGTTAAGCTTCCTAGGGTCCTAGAGTCAAAGAAATTTTGCTGCCCCCCACTGCTAAGTAAGTGCACTCCTTCTACAGGGGGCAACATCTGTCGATCAGTCATGGTTCCACTTGGTGATGACCCCAAGAAAGTTCCTTGGGAAGAAACAATTTTCTCAGGACTTGCAGCCAGTTTGGGGGAGGTGGAGAAGTTGTATCCATACAGAGCACAAGGACTATGCAGCCTGAAAGTGTTGTAAGAGTTCGGATGGGTCTGATTTGCTGGAAAGGCATTGCCAGATGGAGGAGGTATAATGTACTGGAGTTGTGGCGACATCCCTGAAATTTGCATTGATAATCCTGCCTGCGGACAACTGAATGCATCACCGTCACTACCTGCCACAGGCATATTCACTGCTGAGCCATTTGATACGCCAACATAAGAGGGAGTTGCTGGGGTTGCAAAGGTCTCGCTGGTTTGATTTGCAAGCCTGTTGTAGGTTTCAGTCAAGGAAGTACTGTACCTGTTAAGGGTTAGACCTGAGCGAGCACAGGCTGTATAGTCAGCTGAAGCAAGGCTGCAGAACTGGCTAGTATTGGGAGTGAGGTGAAAAGCAGGAGAAGAACAAGGTGACCCAGGAAGGAGATGTGGATGAGTAGATGGTACCCCATTGGCAGATCCCTGGAGCAAACTGGAAGAACCAGTGTTTCCTGAAAGGAAATGTCGGAATATTACAGAAAGGCATTTAACTATTACTGTTGCATTTTGCCCTAAAGTGGCCAAACTAAGATTATACCAGGTTAGCACAAAAATGGCTTTTTTTGTTGCTATTGTGATAAAAAATGAACAGACTAGTGGTTCAATGACTTCAAGAGTGCAAGATAGCATCTACTGCCATATCTGAGGACAGCAAGCCAACATTAAATGCAAGAATGTAACTCTTCCTTCAACAGGAAGTAATGACAGGGCAGAACGGAGAGGGAAGACTTCTGCTGCCCCTTTTATACTCCTCAGCTTTTGCCATTTTACATCAGGTTATAGGTTATATTAAAAAGTAAATAATTGTTTGAGATTCTTAGTTAAAGACTGTTCTAAATAAAGAATTTTATTTATGTTATATATTACAGCTCAAAATTTTATTTATCATGGGTATTAATTTCCTGTTGTACCACTCCATGTATTTTACAGAATAATCTTTGAAAGGCATTATAAGCAGAAAGGAGAAGAAGTAATTTAATTTAATTTAATTTAATTTCCAATTTATATACCGCCCTTCTCCCTGAGGACTCAGGGCGGTGTACAGCCAAGATAAAAAACATAGAATACAAATATTAAAACATTTAAAAATATATATAAATTTTGGCCCGAAAGTTAAGAATCACAAACTAATTAAAAGAATTTAAAAATTTCTTCTAAGCCAACCCGGCTTGCTGAAAAAGATAGGTTTTCAGGGAACGACGGAAGGCATTGAGGTCATGGATTCTTCTTATCTCCGGGGGCAACTGATTCCAGAGGGTGGGAGCCCCCACAGAGAAGGCCCTCCCCCTGGGGGCCACCAGCCTACATTGTTTGGCTGATGGCACCTGAGGAGGCCCTCTCTGTGGGAGCGCACGGGTCGATGGGAGGTCATCGGTAGCAGCAGGCGGTCTCGGAGATAGCTAGGCCCTATGCCATGGAGCGCTTTAAAGGTGATAACCAACACCTTGAAGCGCACCCGGAAGACCACCGGGAGCCAGTGCAGCTCGCGCAGGAGCAGTGTTACATGGGAGCGCCATGTTGCTCCCATCACTACCCGCGCTGCGGGTAAACATGCATTGCAATGCGGGTAAACATGCATTGCAATGCCATGACCTGAACTCTATAAACAATATGGGCGGTGTAGAAATTTAAGAAATAAATAAAACAAAAATCTAGAAGATGAGAGTTGGGAATTAAATAAATACAACATTCATATTGGATCATTTAATTAGAAGGAAGGTTGAGCTGCCTACCTCGTGCTAAATACAGCGAGCAGTTGGACTTGTGTTTATATTAGCTGAAGTCTTCACACTACTATAATTACTATGTATTTATAGAACACCTATTATTTATCTTTAGTGGATCAAACATTTGCCTCCTGTGGAAAGGCATGCACTACTGTAGTTGAACAGCTAGGTGTGTAGCTTGCACAAAAAAATCTTCCTCAATCTTAGGTCAAAGATTGAGAGAACCCAGGTTAGAATCTGTTACTATACAATCACTGTGGGTGATTTATAATATGCATGGTATAGTTTGTAGTGATATGTTGAAGAGCATACTGTAAGGAGAAGGGACAGAAAAAAGAAGTAGAGAAGTCCTGGGCAAAAGCTAGAATGCAGTTGGTAATGTCAGAAAATGTATTCCTTTTTTTAATGTAGCAAATGTGGATGGGAGGGAAGGAATTTTAATGATTTAATGGTAATTGATGTGGCAACTGTTATTATTATTGTAATTATAAGTTGTTATAATTACAAGCAAGATCTGCCCACATCTACTTCTGGCTAGCTGTTATATATTAACTATACAAATCACATAAAACATTTAAAACCAATTATGCAGAACATGTTTTTCTTGTTAATTCTGAATCTGGACTGGTGACCTATGCCATAATATGATACCAAAAGTTTTTCTCTTTTCCTATGGAATCAGTACAGGACTTCATCAACTTTAAAATTGGGTTTTAGCTTCAGAACTGCTTCACAAATATTTCCTACACACAACAGTTTCATGTTATTCTGCATAAACTGAATCAACTCTTAAGTTTTATTGCTCGTACTCTTAATTTCAGGAACTTCTGGAAGAAATGAATCTAAATATTTGTAAGAAATTGTGTTAGAAGAAAAAAGTTACTGCTTTTCTAACCAGTAAATGTATCGGGATATTCAATCTGGTGGATGACAGTTAAGTACTTTTTTTTTTTTTGGCTAGAGAATCTTCAGGAGGTCTGATAGCAAGGAAAAGTCTGATTCTTAAATAATTGCAATGAAGGAAACTTCTGATTGCTCTCAGATCACTTTTGTATGTGGTATGGGCTGTATTTTTTCATCTTTTTCAGTATCTGACAAAATGGGGTACTATATATTTAATAATAATTATTTGTTCCTTAGTAGCCCTTGCTGAAATTCTCTAATATATTTTTATTAGATTTGTCTGATTTTCAGTTATTAATAGAAAAATGGGTTGAGTTTATCAGTCTAACTTTTAAAACAAACACAAGATTTTATAGCCAAATATTTAAATAGACAAAATTTATTACCTAAATGAAGAAAACAACACACATATTATATTTAGCATAATTCAATCCATAAACAATAGTTACCTTGTTTTGCAATCCCAGGTATATCTTCAAATGTAAGTGTTCTCAGTGAAGGTCTCCAGAATGCATAAGATTCTACTAAAGCTTCCAGTCCCATCCTAGACAACACAACAAGAATATTTTGTGAGTTGAATTACCTAAAAGCTGTTCATATTTTCAGCATGGTATAATTTCACTAAGCATGATTCACAGATAAAGCTGAAGTGCACTGCAGCTAATACGGAATAAAAGCGGGTTACAAATGTTGTTGGAGATGCAACTCAGGATATGGAATGTAACTCATGGTTACATTTTATTCTTTTACTGTTGCATATTGCACTATTATCTGTAGATTTATGAACATGATCCTGGACTGACTGCTGCATGTGATGATGCATTCTTCTTCTCTCCAAAATGCCCAAATTGTAGATTTTAGAGCTTGAGTATAGCTAAAAGTATTATTATATGACTCCCGGGGAGAAATGTATATGCTATTAGACAGCAAAGGATTGTATATTTTTGTAAACATCCGAATTAGGATTTCCCAGAATGTCCTATCTCATCCTGAAAAATGGGGACTAAGGCTTTCAAGCAATATTAGATTTTTTTTAAAGTTTTGTTTATAACTTTCCAGGGATTTAATATTTTTCCTTTCTTTTTATTGTCTTCATAATTAATTTTGCAGTTACACGATTTTGTTAATGATATATGTATCATTACACTTCTGTCAACCTTTTAAGCATATTTTTTTAAAAAAATGTTAAAATGTGTGAGCTTCTGCAAGCTCAAGCAAAGGTTTGAACTTTGAACTCGAGCAATTCTTTTGTACGGTAGGAAGAAACCATGAGCCAATTTTATTTTTTTAAATTCATGATTTGTCGTTCTGTACCAATGCTTTAAATCAATTGTTTTAGTTTGTTTGTTTTAAAAGTTAAAGCTTATATTAAAACAGGGATGTACAAATCACACCTTCCAAATGTTGTGGAACTATACTGTAATGCCAATTATTTGTCACCAGTGGCCATGTTGCGAGTTTGCTGGGAGACCATGTGTTGTATATCTCTATTTTAAACCATGATGATTTGGCAGAACATCTTACCCAGCAAGGACTTGGAGAAAGCTGTGTCATCTACTAAACAAATAACATTATCAACTTTGAAGTCTTATTCAGGCTTGAAGAATTTCATACACAGTCTAATGTTATATGAGAACTTATTTTCTTGATTATTCATATATTTGTAGTATAATGTTCCTATTATAATAATCATATCCACCAGAATATTAATACCAAGATAGCAACCAAGTTTTGGTTCTTTGGACCTCAAAGTCATTTCCGGTAATCTTGCTTGTGACCCATAAAGAATTCTAAAGATAAAGGATGTTGGTTTTTCTCTATGTGGCTGCTACTAAAGAAAACATTTTAAAAACTAAAAATACATTAAATGCCTCCCAACTATTGATTTTCAGTATGAACTGTTTCTGCAATTGTTGAAATATTAATTTGCTTTAAAAATTTACTGCTTAAATGTATGCAACTCAATAGAATAACACAGTCATACAAGTAAGTGAGGCAGGGATTCTATTTTGCGATGGACTTGCATGATAACAATTACGAGCATATTCCTGAGATACAGATATATTTTCTCTTAAACTATATATTCCTACCAAAGACATAACACTTAAGCCTACATATAATTATGATTTCATTACTCTGTTCATCTCATAGAACAAAAAAAAAAAAATCACATATTGGAAAGGTATAGAAAATTGCAATCAAAATTATCTCTGAGAAAATACTAAAATAGCTAGGTCCTTTTAAGTTATAAAAAATATGGGGTAGCAGTTTACAAAATGATAAGTGATATGCAGAAAAATACATTTTTTAGTTTGTTTCATACCACTAGAACTTGAAGCCAACCAATTAAATTGATTGGCAATAGAGTCTGGAGAGAAAAGAAAAGTACTTCTTTTGTAGAATACATAATTAACTTATGGAATTCGCTTTCTTTGGAGACACAAACCAGAATTGCAATTTAGCTTAGCAATTTGAAACAACCAGTATTCTCTCACGACATTGCTTCTCTAAGATAGTGGTGCCAGACTGATCCCCAAAACACTGTAGGAAAGAATTATGAAACAGTATGATATGTGAATTTTAAAAATAGCCTTAATTTTTTATACTTTCGGTAATAGGTTTTTCATTTTTCGCTAAAGTACAGATAAAAGCCCATCTCCTGAAGAAGTGAAGCCAACATGATAATTTACATAATTGTATACAAGATGCTTTTGAAGATTACTATGATTGTTATCACCATCATAATTTATATGTCCAAATGGCCAATTTTATTAACTAAAACCTATCATATTTTTTCTAAGTAAGGGAGAAAATATGTTTTACCTCCTGGGGTAAAGATTTTTGTAACATTCTTTTCCAAAGTCTGTCCCAAAAATTGTATTTTTAATAAAGCCTATTTTACTTCATAAGATTGTCTGTCATACACAGTATACTTCCCAGATACAAATCTCCTGATTTTTACATGTCTGTAAATAATATGAGTAAAGAAAAAGGGATTTTTTTTCACTAAATGGATTTTGCTAAGCATCCCAAAAGAAGAATTATAGGAGTTTCAAAGAAAGCAAAATATATTCAGAAAGGGGCAATAAATCTGACCTAGAAAGTAGAAATTTAAGCTCTATAGCTGAAGATTTACATATTAAATATTAAACAAATTGAGTGGGGATATAAGACTACTCTCCAAATATCTAAAAGACTATCATATAGGAGACAATAAAGGATTGTTTTGTATTGTTTCAGAATACAGGACAAAAGGGACACAACTGACAGAAAGGCAGATTCCAATGGAATATTGGAAAAAAAAACTTCTCAACAAGACAATTCCAAAATGAGACAACAAATGAAACAACTAGTGAAATAGACAGGCTTCATTTCATTGCATAGTTTCAAGCACATACGAAATGCTTTAAACTGATTTATAAACCAAGCAAGGAGTTGGCCTTAATGGCTTCTTCCAACTTTATCAATCTATACCAAATTTCAATTCCCAAATGACACACAACTTAGATATGTTACTTTTGCTCCAAATACTTATGCATTTTCATAAATAAGTTATAGTTTTACAATAAATGTCAAAACATTTACCTGTTGCGCCCTGAATCTCTAAATCCTTTTGCAAAAGGATTTCTATCAATCTTGAGTCTGGTGATCTGTAAAGATAATATGTAGAAAATGTACAGACATATAAAATGTAGGACTTTAAAACCAATAATCTTAATATTGATGAATTTTTAAAATCACACACTGAAAGTCTACATAAAAATTGAATTACTACCATGAAATAACAATACAAGCATATTTGGGAAACACACGCCAAAAAACCACTGTATATTAAATATATCAAGTTATTATTTGTTCGATGAAACTAATTGTACAGTCAGATGGAAATTTAATTCCTGTAAAAAATCATGGAAAAAAAAATCTAAACACCAGAAGCAAATCTCATTTGGATTGAATTGATTTTTCTACCCAATAGCTTTCCTTCCATTCTGCTTCTTTGGACTCTACAGAGATGCATTGGTAGGTAGATAATGCCCTTGGCATCTACTTTTGTCAACAAAGAGAATTAACTGCAGCCTTCTGACATTTCAGCCAGTTATTTTAAATAATTAACATCTAATATTATGTTGAAAAGCACATTGTTCTATTGTGTAAATCAAACCTAGCCATGTCCAGGTTAAAAGGGTTGTGCAAAGGACAACAAAGCATTTGCATCTCCCTAATTCTTATAGTACCTGCAGATATTATCCAACAGTTCTGTGCATGATGGCTCACACCTGGCTGTGAAAGAATGTACAAGATGATAAGAACTTCTGTGGCATAATTTCTATTACTAGCAGGTTGGATATGTTTCCCATCTACCTCCTTCAGGTAGTCAGGAGAGGGGTAAAGAATTGATTCAAGAAGTGATTAATGCTTTTTTTGGGAAATGGACAGGTGCCAGCAGCCTTTAAGGAGGCAGTATTATGTTTATTCTGTATAGTTTTCAATCTTCTCTTTTTATCAGCCCTTCAAAATAGATCAGAATATGAATTCATTATTATGTACCGTTTCCCCCAAAATAAGACATCCCCTGATAATAAGCCCAATCGGGCTTTTAAGCGCATGGCAGTAAGGCCAAGCATTTATTTCAGGTTTCAAAAAAATATAAGACAGGGTCTTATTTTCAGGGAAACACGGTAGGTCAGCACTGGTTTTATTGTAAACCTATAATATAGTTTTTTGCTGCTTGCCAGTATTTCTTTTGTTTGACTTTTGATAGACTTTAATGTCCATCCTAGTAAGCCATCAGCATTAAAACAAAATAAAACAAAAGTTACCTGTTGGTTCTGGTATGCTGTGACAGTAGTGAAAACAGTTTCGGGAAAAGTGAATGCCTTCACTCCATCACCAGAAGGAATGGGTTTGACTGGGGAGAGATCATCTCCACAGTCTTTTCGAATGACATGGACACGTGGCTGGTATTTGTGCATAGAATGAAGAATTATCTATATTGAAAAAGAGAAAGAAAAGCGTTCTAATTTTCTTCCTGTATCTTCTACATAAATATTTTAAATATAATAATATGAATTGCTTGTCTTGCTTTATTCTGACTAAAGCAAATATACACCGCTGAATCTCAAAACTACCCAGCTTTAGTTCAATAGAATGACTTTGGAAGATACTTTTTAAGATATCAGAAGCAATTATCAAAGATTTTAAAAATGAGTTGTTGGACTGAAGCTGATTCTGTTCAGGTTAGACTAAAGATTTCAGAAATACACTTGAATTTTCTGTTCGCTGAATCATGAAGAAATTATGTATTCATCAGCTACCGAATATACCCAGTTTGCAATTTAATCTTTTATTTAATATACAGTATAAACATAATATTTTTTTAAAAAAAATCTTATTACTTTATAAGGATATGATAGTAAACTTTGTCATTCTAAAACTCTTTGCATTAGGATAGCATAACTTACACCACAGCAAAGGAAATCTTAGACTTTAATCAGAATCAAAGATATGTCACTGCTATGCTATACACTACAGTCATCAGTCCAAAAATAGTACAAATGATGTTCACAAAACTCCAAAAGATAGAGTATTTACCTACACAAACCAAAATAGAAGGATGCCTACAGGCAATTCTGCAAAGAAAATCCTAATTTCAAATAATAATTCTGCATACAAATACTCCTGACTAATGTTTCAAACAATCTAGTCATGACTGGTCATGAAACTAATTCCTACCGACCCTTCAATTGTATTGAATCCAGTCTTCCTTGCCAGTATTCAAAGAGTATGTGCCGATTGTTCTTCTATTCCTACTTGTTCATTCTGTTTCCTAGGTCATTCATAGAATCTCAATGTATTCATCCAGGTAGCAAGTTTTTTAAACAAATACTAAAGCCCTGAGCTGGCCTTTCTATATTATGTTTCCTTCACAATGCAGCAATTTCTCCATCTAATGTTACAGAAGTGTTCAATCTCAGCATTCATAATTCCCAGTCCATGTTTAAGAATTATTGGAGTTCAGGTACAAAATACTATAGACTATTGAGTTGGGAAAAACTGTTGTAAAAAATTATAATAGCCACTATTCATATAACTACATATGTAGATTCATCATTAACACACTAGTTAACAATGTTTGTTTGTTTGTCTGTGTGTGTTTTTAACGACCCATCTCCCTCAGAAGAAAAATATCTCTGAAAAGGAGTTGTAAAACACACTGTCCATCAGACTGTGCAAAGTGTATTACATCTTTGAAATGTCATTTCTTTTTATGGCTTCCCAAATTCAAAATTGTTCATGTGAAACCTCTAGAATGAACATGGGAATGTTTTCATAATATAAACCATAATTTTGAAAGATTTCTGGAGAAAATATTACGTGAGTTTTAGGATGGATCTGAATTTGTTTCAAATCACAAATGTATTACTTTTGGAAGTTGTTTTGTTTTGAAGTTTCATGGCTATCAGCCAACAGTCTATCGATTTAAAATGAATACAATTTTTAATTTCGTGTTTCATTATTAGCCACAAAATATTAAATTCAGCACTGTATGTCATCATTCCTTGGTTCCCATTTTATGATACACTATTGAACGCCAAATTTCATAAAAACTTACTGTGCCCAAAAATGGAAGGATTTTATGTTTGAAAAAAATAAAAGTCTTGGCTATCATTAGGACACTTTTAAGTGAAATCATTCCACACTTGGGAAAGTGACAGTCTTTTGGATAAGCAAAATTCCACATACGTAAACTTCCATTACACTGAACTCTGATTTTTGACAGTTTTATCAGATGCACACCAAATATGCTTAGATAAGTTTCCACCAAGTACTTTCCCCAACATCTGCATTTTTATCAGAACAAGATATCAACAATCATTCTGCTGAAGCAAACATTTCAAAAGTATTCTAGATATTTTGAATACTTTGTACTGCTTTGGTAAAATCACACTGAAGAAGAAATCACTCCATAAGTCTGAAAATGTTAATACACTTCTTTGTGTGTGAGAGAGTAGAGTGAATGAGTGAGTGTGAATGCTTTTGGCACTATCCATATGGAAAATTATTTATTTATTTTTCCATCTAGAGACTCTTTCGCACAATAAGGAATTATTTTTTGTTACTCATTTGCCAATGGAATTCTGCAAAAAATATCACCACTAGTTGTCTTACAGAAATAACTGGCCAAAGATTTTGACTTGACAAAATGTCTTCAGATAATGCAACCTTGATGAATGATTTCTTCTCAGTACAAGAGAATTCTGGGACTGGTTGGAGAAATTAGAAGTAAAGATATAATCTTCCCTTTAAGAACGAGAGGCCAATGTATAGTGGACTATTATTTCCAAGGAAAAAAAACTAAAAAGTAAAAATTGCTGTAGAAATTCTCCCTTCATTTTCATGAAGGCAATTCCTTGGATACAAGCTTCAACAAAACTAATAGGGCTTAGACTTTGAATTTACTTTCATGTCAAAGCCTTCTGGATGAAATTAATAAACTGAGTTATTATGTTTCTTTCTTTTGCTAAAAAATACTGGGCATGCCAGTAAATGGTCTGTTACAATTACAGAAAGTCACTCAGGATTAGAATAATATTTAAGATTAGAAATAAGTATCTCTCATTTCAATTCAATATATTTTCCTGGATGCGTATATTCCTGAATGTGACTGAGATAAAAAAAATTGTGACTGTGAAATAATTTTTCTTAAAGTTCACCATGAAAAGCCTAAGAGTATTTTTTTTTATTTTTAATACTATACTCTAGCTTGAATACTAATTATATTTCAAACTTACTGCTTTCCCTTTCCCCTGTTTGTAGATTCTTGAAACTCTTTTATTGTTTGATCATGCTTAGAAGTGCTGCAGATGAAACACAAATGTATACAGATAGAGGAAGAAATTGGTATAAATAGGCATTATGATTTTGTTGTATCTTCAAAAGATAACACAAAGATTAAAAAGTCCAACTAAAGTGCAATTTTTAGTGATCTAAATACTGTAAAGCAAGATAAGAAAATAGACTGATAAAAGATCCCAAAGGACACTAAATTTTTTTTAAAGCAAGCAGTCCTTAAGTATCGGTATTTGTAAAACACCCAACATAACCAGAAACCAGATTTAATCAACATATCCATGACAACGAAAGCCATATCATTGTGCTATATCTGTCCTCCTCCACAGGTTTAGAATTTCAGGACAGTGGGTCTGTACAGATAATAATAAATGAATTGCTGGAATTACTAGCCTTTCTGCAAAAATAAAATAATCAATATGTTGGTATTTTTGGAGCAAAATTTTATAGCTTTCAAGAGATTTTTGAAAACTATACTTGCAATCTGTATTTGTATCCCTGCTTCTAATTTTTATTGTCATAATTTTTGTTTGTTAGCAGGCATTACCTTCATTGTAAAAAAAAAGCGTTTATTCAAAAAGTATTATTCAGCACTATGCAATACGAAGTTCAATTAGATTTACTCCAAGGAATTAAATCAGGATTACAGCTAAGTCTGGATCATAAATATTACTTATTAGGTTTCTATAAAACGTATTCAGTTATAAACGATTAACTACAGAACACTCATCTATCATCTCTACTGTAGCCGAAACAGTGTAGAGGTAAACATCTCAACTGGGGATTATGGGGAATAGAATATTACATTAGAGGACTTTTTGGTTTTGTCTAATAGCATTCTATTTTAATCTTTTTATCCTAGACATAATTTTACCCTTGCTCTGCAATTTCTAAATATGCAAATCTGCAAGATCAATACTAGTAATTATTTCATATTTAGATCCATTGAAACAGTACATGTATACAAACATTTTAAGACAATTCATGCCATTGAAAATTAATATTTGTTTTCAAATGTTTTCAACTGGAGGCCATCAAGTTGCCTAATTATGTGTTGGACTGAAGATTTACACTAGTGGTCTTTAGAACAAACCAGCTCTTAATTTGCCAGCACCCTAGTTTACTTGGACAACAAGATGTAGTCCTGGCCAGGGGTGAAATCTAAAATTTGTTACTACCAGTTCTGTGGGCATGGCTTGGGGGGTAATGTGACTGGGTGGGCATGGCCAATTTATTTATTTTTTTTACTTTTAAAACCATTTTTTCTACAACCTCTTCGGCTAACTTGTAAAAAAAATGTTTTCAAAAGGCTCTGAGGATCCAAGCTGAGTTCCCTCATCAGGGAACTCAACTGGGATCGTCATAGCATTTAAAAGAAAAAAATCCTTTTCTTTTAAATGCTCTGACGATCCCAGTTGAGTTCCCTGATCAGGGAACTCAGCTGGGATCGTCATAGCATTTAAAAGAAAACAAGAGTTTTTTTATTTTAAATGCCTTTGACGAGCCGCACGATCATCAGAGGCTTTTTTTTTTTTTTTTTACTTTTAAAAGCATTTTTTTGGCCGAAGTTGTAGAAAAAATGCTTTTAAAAGTTAAAAAAAAGCCTCTGATGATTGTGCGGCTCAGCTGGGCATGGGGGGCGGGGGACGGGGCGGGGATTTTTGCTACCGGTTCTCCAAACCACCCGCCTCCATCGCTACCGGATCGGGCAATCCAGTCCGAACCGGGAGCATTTCACCCCTGGTCCTGCCTCTAGTTAACATCTTGTCTTCTGAGATACTAATTGGTATGAAGAGGCAATGTTATGAATTGTCCAAACTTCTGCCTGGAATTTGTCAATGATGCATCAAGGCAGAATTGGTCACATGAAAATGTCTCCCCTAAAATGTCTGAGAGTGGGAAGCACAGTAATAGTTTCAGAGATACAGCAGGAACAACTGGTTAATTTTCTGAAAGGCAAAGGTAAGTCTGATTAAAATGTGGGTTATGGTGAAGGAGAAACACTGAGATTGCCAGAGCATTATTGTGCTGATCATAAATGCAAGTGAAGAAAGGGCATAATTTAAATATATACTAGTAGGTTGGTATTTTTATCTGTTTTTGTTTTTTAAATCAGTGCCTCTTTTATCCTTTCAATTATAATTTCATAACCATGACCGAAACAGGCTACCCCCCCCCTTAAGATTAGAGTTAAAATTTGGGAACTATTAAAGAAACAAACAGAATGCAGAAAAATATTTCAAGAACAGGCACCATTATTTTAGTAGTTAGCATGTTAATTGTTTACATTACAGTGAATAAACAAGCCAGATTTTTAATACCAGTAAAATTGTTTTTATGTTGGTGGAAGAATATAATAAATCTTAAGATAATTAACAAAGAAATTAAAGCAGGAGATAAAGGCAAACTTGAATTTATTTGTTTATTTGTATATTTGAGAGAAGAAAATAGTGTTATCAGTATTATGAAAACAAAAAAACAACAACAACAGTATCCTTTGGCTTAGTAATAAGAATAAAAATATTTACTCTAATATTTACCCCTTTAACTTCCATTAGTTCAACTATGAATATGCATTATATTAAGAATGTTTCAGGTTTTTATTTTATGGAAGTTATAAAATTATGAGGAAAAAAATCTTTAGAAATGCCATTGGGAGAACATTTTAGGAAAAATTGTTGATATTACAAATAATTTTCAGCTGATATGAATGTGAAATAAATTCAGTTCAAAATTCTGTTCTACTGGCATTTTACTCTAGATAAAAGAAATAAAATAGTGTATGGGTATACAAGGATTTTAAAATGCGGTATTATGCTACATTTTCTAAACCTATCCTATGATGCTATTATAGTTGATAGGATTAGATTGTTTTGTAAGTATTATTATTTTTTACTAAACTCAATCAACAGGAATTCCAAATATAAAGAAATAAATTATTTGACCTCTGCAAAAATATCTATGCAAGACAGTGCAAAATGTTCTAATTCCCAATACTAGGAAATATCTCTTGAAAATATCAAAATTTCATCAAGATGAAATTGATGCAAATGGAAAATGTAAGTAGTTGAATAAACAATCTAATCTGAACTATTTTTAATTTCACATATTTTGGAATAGTAAAAAATTTACTATTTTTTATATTTTCAAATTGAGAATTATGTAAGTATTAAAAACGGTCAGAATCTTTCAATATCGATACACTTAAATTTCCACAGCATGATTACAGACATTCAAAGTACAAATGGTAAGAATGTATTTATCAAACAATTTTGTTTCCCTGACAAATCTGAACATTTTGTATTGAAGTATTTTGGCACTAAATCCATAGAATAACAAGGTATAAAATATTTTATTATTTAACTCTAAACTACAACATGAATAATAAATAGCTAAGTTTATACAGTTTTAATTCAGAGAGGATTTAAGTAAATCCATATAGAAGATTTAGAAGGTATAGAAAATTTGCTTTCTGTACCATTCATGAGTTATCTATCTCATAGAGGTTTGAGCTGCTTCTGAATAATTTAAACTGACTATAATAAAGTAGTGTTTGATAAGACCACAGCTTTCTTCTAAAAAAGAAATTAAAATTCGAAGTCACTCTCTCTACTCTTGTTCAAATTAGACACGGAAATCCAACAGTCTTCCCAAAATGATTGGAATTTCTATTACTGCTCTTTACCCCTTTTTTATTTGATTCTCTTGATTCCTTTGAGGGTCTCACAGAATCATACTTCTTAATCTAGGAATAAACTACCTTAAAAATGATTTGATTTTCACTGTCTTACAAAGATGCATTGCTATCTAAAAGATCATTTACAAAAGAATTAAAAGTTAGTAGGGCCAATTTTCAGCCACAATTAAATTTACCTAACACCTTTAAAGCGCTCCATGGCATAGGGCTGGGATACCTGCGAGACCGCCTGCTGCTACCGATAACCTCCCACCGGCCAGTACGCTCGCACAGAGAGGGCCTCCTCAGGCTGCTGTCGGCCAAGCAATGTCGGCTGGCGGCCCCCAGGGGGAGAATGAGGTGGAATGAGCTACCTCCTGGAGTACGACTGATCCCAGACTTCCACGCTTTCCGAAAGGCCCTGAAGACTTATTTATTCCAACAAGCCGGCCTAGCTTAAATGGTTTTAATGGGGTTTTTTAAATTTTTGATTTTATTGATTCTGGGTTTTAAATTGGGAATTTTTCGATTTTGCAGATTTGGGATTTTAAATTGGAAATGCCGATGATTTAATTTATTTTAGTCTTTTCTTAACTTTTGTACTATATGTGTTTTAAGTTTGGCTGTCCACCGCCCTGAGTCCCCCTGGGGAGAAGGGCGGTATATAAGTTGAATTAATAATAATAATAATAAATAATGAAGATACAGATAATCTGTCAATAATAAAAGGAGGAAAAACAAGACACAATCATAATATGAACATAATGAATATCAACGTTTCATAAGAGATTTTCCAGAATTATGTAAAGATTTTCCCGATTAGATAATTATTAAGCAAACTAGAAAATTTAAATGCAATTTAAACTATTCAATGTAATATTGAATCTAAACCATATTTCACCTAGAATTGCAAGCTAAAGTAGATTTAGGATAGAGCCTTGGTAGTACAGTGGTCTAAGGCACCCTGTTATTAAGCTGGTTATTAAGATCAGCTGCCTGCAATTACTGCAGGTTCGAATCTCGCCAAGGCTCAAGGTTGACTCAGCCTTCCATCCTTTCTAAGGTAGGTAAATTGAGGACCCAGTTGTGGGGGCAATAAGCTGACTTTGTATAAATATACAAAAAGGATGAAGGCTATTGCTGAGCACATTGTAAGCTGCCCTGAGTTTCCGGAGAAGGGCGGCATATAAATCAAATAAATAAATAAATAAATAAATAAAAAGGATAATATACAAAAAAAAAAGATTGTATTCTGTATTTTTAAAAAGGCCCTTATGTACCTCCAAAATGCAGTCTATTTTTCTAAATCCAAGTAGCGACCTATTTCTGAATTTATGAAAATTATCAAAAAATACTCAACTTAAAACTATTTTTATGTTATTGTTATAATATAACATGAGATGTATTTTAATCATGTTTAAAGATACTAGTGTGTATTTCTTTTTTCCTGTTTGAAAATGGAAATATATCTATAGCATATAGCATATATTAGCAAATGAGCTAGTACCATAACTAAACAATTTAGAGCTTTCAAACACAATAGTTAAACTATACAATTCCCTTCAGTTTTGCAGATATAATGAGCTTCAGCTGTGAAAAGGTCTTGTTGTGTAAGGTAGGTAATAAATCATTATCAGAGTGAATACAGCTCTCATGTTGTTCCTTTTGAGTATAGTATAAAGCTCATGGGATTTTTGTAAAAATTATCAAATCATGAGATACATTTTCTTAGTGTATCTATGGTTCCTATATGTTGAGAACACTTATTTTAAGAATTTATAGTCTATGTTTTTCACTTATTTAAAAAAAAATCCAACAACTACAGAGAGAAAGGCAAAGTATACTGTTTGTTCTGTACTTTCAGTTTTGATATTTTTCATATGCTCATTTTTGTTTCTGTCCAAAGGTCCCAAAGGAACATCTGATGGAAACTATTACTAATTCACTGATGTGGCAAAATATGAAAACATTCATTAACAAAGCTGACATAAACTTTGCTAAATCAATAAATTTTTGTTAACATTAAGTCCAAAGATTTATTAATTTATTTTTAAGAGTGGTTACCTTATGTTAATGTTGTTGAAAAACAAATATAGAAAAAAAACTCACATGACCCTGGTCATCCAGTTCATTGTTTGTAAGCTTGAGTTTGTCAAAGCTAATCACTTGCCGCATCCAAGTCTCTCCTGAGGCAGGTGAATCTGGATGAATATACACACGGGCAGGCACAGGTGAGTCAGCATTTCCAGCTACCATCCATTTGGAACTATGATAAACATACCTATGGGGGAGATTTATGACATTCACAATGAAAACATTCTTTTGAAAGTTTGTTGTAATATAAGAATACTCTATAATTCCCCTCTCTCCTTTAGATTTTACTTGATGGTTGTTTTATATTGTTTTTAAGTAGGGTTTATTATGCATTTTACTTCTAATCATACTGAAAATTGCTTCAAGATGCTTTGGCATGGAAAGCAATATAGTAAATAAATTATTATTATTTACTTACTTCCTAAGGCTGCCTACTCTCCAAGAGATTCTGGGTGGCTTACAAGAGGGTTAAAAACATCAAAAAACAAAACACTAAAACATTATAGAAGTAAAACCACCACACCAAGGAAAACACATTCAAAGCCTGCTATGTGCTATTAAGTTCAGGCACTGTCTAAGCCCAGTGTTTTCGAGAAGAGTCCCGTCTTAAGGCTTTCCTAAACACAGCAGAACTGGGGCCATGCAGACCTTGGGGGGGGGGGGGAAATGTTGTTCCAGAAAGACAGGCACAGCAACATATTTACAGGGAAAAAAGGAGAGGGACTGTTTCCCTGATCAGCATTACTTCTTTACCATAAAGAAAAATAGTTATATGATTTAAGCTTAATGGTCATATTTTAATAGAACAGATTCATTACTGGATAAATTAAGTCAGTATTTTTCTATCAGGAAATTGAACTACAGATAGAAATATTTATTCCAAATCCCTCACTGATAATTAAAGCAATTCAAAAATTATAATTTGAATAAACAAAAACTTTGCTTGGAAAAGCAAAACAATCAGGCTTATTATCTTATGAGGTAAAAATATGTCCTTAGTACAAGAATAAACTATGGGTTATGTAAGAATTAATCCCAGGTAAAGGTGCTAAAAGTGCAACCCACAAAAAGAAAGGGTCTTTTGTTAATGGGAAAGACTTTTGACCCAGCAATGCTTTTCTCTGGTGAACGAGAAGGGAGGACAGAGACAGCTTTTATCAATGCTCCCTTCTCCTTGCAATCCAACAATACCTTTATTTCACAACAGATTGCACCCTGAGGAATTCTCCACCAATTCACCACAGTAAAATATGATGATAGCCATTAATCTGTGCGGCTTTAAAAGAGGATTTGTGGAGGTAAGGCTATCATATGCTTATTAGTTTTGAAAAAAGTTGGGGCAAAGAGCTTCCAGATAGCATATACAAAGGACTGTGGCATGTCTGTTTCATGCCTATAAGTGCAGAGAAGCATCCAGTATTGAGAAATGAAATGTTGGATTAAGGTGTATTCGACCTAATCCAGGAGGACAATTTGTATATGTTTTATATCACTGAGTTGAAAGGGTTAAACAAGAAAAATAAATCAGCAAAATCAACACCCCCTCCTTCTGCCAAGAAAACAGAATCATCAACTCAACAATCAAAGACAATTGATGCAAAGTATCTCTCTCTCTCTCTCTCTCTCTCTCTCTCTCTCTTATCTATCCATCCATCCATCCATCCATCCATCCATCCATCCATCCGACTATGTTGATTTATTTTCCTATTTCTAAACTGCCCATTCACTTAAAGAAGGGCGGGTGGTGTATCCAAACATTAAATCTATATTTAGAACATTTTTTCCATACGTTTAGATAATCATTTAGCAGGAAGTTTAACATTCTTATTTCTCTGCAAAATTGAATGCAGATGTGAAATTATCTGCATGAGTTGTAACTTTAAATTTTAAATTTTGATAAAGCTAGTAGTAAAAAATAAATATTTTAAAAATTAAATTAAAAATTAGGTTGTTATTTAGAAATATGGCTTTTTGTGTAACACCTGCAAACATATTTGCATTAATGATGAAGTAGAGCAATCTTAAGCAAAGAAATCCTACTGAATAAGATTTAGAAAATTTATTTAAGATCTGCAACTGAAGCTGATCAAGTGCAATTCAGATTCATAAATTTTTTTTTATTAATCTGTCTTTAATTATATTTATTTGACCCTTATATGATAACTGAGGTTTCTCAGCTGTTTTAATAAATTACTGGGTCAAAGTATTAAAGTATTATTACAATATTATGCACTAGAATCAATTAGGATGATGTTTCAGAACATATGAGGACCTGGTTTATGGGGGCAATAAGATGACTTTGTATAAAATATTCAAAAGTATGAAGGCTATTGCTTAACTCCTTGTAAACCGCCCTGAGTCTCCGGAGAAGGGCGGCATATAAATAATAATTTTTAAAAAAAATCAGAATTAGAGAAAGGAGAATAAATATAAGGATGTTGTATTTATTATATTCAATAACTTGGATTTTAAAAAAAAGAATGCATTAACACATTTTCAAACAACAATGGTTTTAAAAGTATTTCCAATAAATAAAACCACAATATTTTCCTCAGAGAACCACCTAATTTTATAGCAAAGATATTCTGAAAACGAATGTCCAGTTTCTTAAATTTGTAATTTTCTGAAAGCATTCAGTATATTTCCCTTCCTACAAATTTAGGAATTCTAGTGGGAATTGCAGATATATACCATCTTGGCAAAGATCTATAAGACTGAAATCTTACATTAACATATTTAATAAATGTTACTGACATCCATTCCATGATTGCAAACAATTGCACAGAAGTAACAGCACATATTAAATAGCTGAACCAAACTTTTCCAGTATTTTCTATACTATGCTTTGTTGTAACTTCGAACAGTTATGAAGCAACCAGTTGTAAGTTGAAGACTACCGGTAACAGACACAAAATCACCAAACGAACAGGTTGCATAGCTAAAGTGGAACTAGAATTCAGTCTCCTGCTATCTAGCCTCGCTTTTCCATACTAAAAACTAGAAATAAATATTAATTCTATGTAATTTAATTATGCATCCAATATGGTTAATAGTTACATTCCTTGATTAAAAACCAGTTAAAAATCAGTACAATGACATAAACATTATTAAATAAAATAAAGGTTTAAATACAGAGGAGCAAAAGAGACATAATTGTTTAAATGAAATCAAATATTGACTTGAATAAAATTATTTTTGCATGTTAGCAGAAAGCTATCAACCAGGTTTTCTTCATCAGTGACTTCCAAATGTGGTACAAACCATTGAAAAAGACTCTCCAATTTACACCAAACGCGTATAAAACTTGGAAGAGATAGAGAAGAAGCCTGCTTAGAAGAATTTGACAGCTGGGCAGCTCATCTCAGAGAAGACAATTCTTCAATAAACTAACCTTATATTATCTAAGAATTTATAACAAACATTCTGAATTGTACCCATAAACAAAACACCAGCCATATATTGTAGTCAAAAAGTTATACTCTTTCTATAATTGGTCTACATCTACAGCCTGGCTGCGGCATTTTAAGTTAGCTGAAGTTTCCAATCTTCAAAAACAACCCTACATAGTTTGGAAGTGATCTAATCCAGATGTAACTATACTATGTCTTACCAGTGCTAAGTCAGACACCTTAAGCAGGCATATTTGGAGCCGAGCAAATGACTCCTATGAAAGGGAAGTATCCAAACCATGATTAAATCTAGAGATATCCTCAAACTAAGTATCTGAATTCGCTTATCTTTTTATCAGCCAAGAGCAGCTACATGCTTTCATTTTGTTTGCTCACCCAATCCATACCAAACTGTATTTAAAAAAAACAACAACATTATTTTTGGATTATGATAGATAGGACTAGGAATCAGCCAATTTGTGATAACACTGAGGTGAAAAGCAAGGGACAATCTTCAAAAGGAAACTATGCTGTTTAAAAGTGATAAAAGCTCAAGGGGGATCACAAAAAATTCATTCTCCTATCAAATGTCCAATGGAAGGGCATCTACTAAGACAGTCAAAGTCAGTCAATGGTTTAGATCCCATAACTATCAACCCATGTTCAAGTGAATCTCAGTAAGCTGTACAATACTCTCAAGGAGGAAAATGTATATTGCCTGCGATTATACGCTCCTAAACATGTTTTATTAAAATCTGGAAATCATACAACAAAATGAAATTCAAGGCTAGCTTCCTTCTATTAGTTTTTATAAACCAAACAAATATGGTTGAACCATTGAAGAATACACATGGTGTATGTTAATTTTCTCAGAATTGTATTCACTCCTTTGGGCTATATAAACTGAAAAATATCCATCAAAACTGGAGAATAACAGAACTCCATTAAACTCCATTAATGATAGTATTTTAATCTAATGGGTATGAATGAATTTATCTGCAAAACCCTTTGCTTAACTGGATGTAATGATTTACTGAGCCAGCCTCATTATTTCTTCAAAGACCAAATATAGAACTATGTATTCCAGCAAAAGGTCCATTACCTAACTAATGCACATACTATAAAAGAGAAAATTATCTTTGTTCCATTTCGCTTTTGAAATATTTTAAAAATAGGCTTCTGTTCTACATTGTGTCAAAGTTTCTCAAGTATTTCACTAATGTCTCTTCAACTTTCATTTTAATTTAAGAAATAATCTAATTTAATCTATCTCAGGACATTTGTTTAGCTTCATGAAGCATATACAAGAATAATTGAACAACTATTTTTGCTATATCTTTGCTACTGGAGTTGGCATGAAAATCAACTACTACACATCTACCCTAACAAAGAAATAACCAAGGAGAGAAGGACTACCAATATCCCGTGGAATAATCATAATTCCATTATGGCCATGTAGCATCCATCTTGAAAATGTATTCAGTCCAGTAAAACATATGCAATAATATCCCATCTTGAAATAATTCAAAAAAGGGTATTAAAATTGCTGAATATTTCTTCCATTTCCCTTTCTTTTTAAGCAAAAGACCAGGTATAAGCTTTAAAGGGATGCTTTATCATAACTGCTTCATGAAGCAAACTCCATCCCACCACCTTTTTATGGCTTAAGCAAAGCAAGTACATTTCTTCTTTTAGCTTTATAGTCTCCTCCAGGATTTTTACTATCTGGAAAAGGCTTCTGTGTTGTCTCTAGTAGACCTGCTAATCAAATGTCAAGATCTCAATAAGGCATACCACTCACCTTTGCCTCTTGACTAGGTAAAGACATAGTTTCCATGGCGAAACAGACAAATTACAGCTGCCTTGTATATTTGTAACTTTAGCCACTGAGTAGTTCTATATTCATGCAGTGTTGTTCTTAATTGGGATAGCAAAGTGATTTGCACACAGTATAGACAATCCACTTCATTTCAGTCTTACTACTTATGGTGGATTTTTTTGCAACTAAAGAGCTGAACACTGTTGCTTACAAGATGAGAAAAAAATTGGTAACAAAGGATATTCAATGTGAACCAAATGTATAATGCAACTCAAACACAAAAACAAAAAACAATCACCAGCTTTGGGATTGTTCATGGGTGAAAAGAAGATAGGAATTTGGAAGGGAATTAAGCACAATTTTGTTATTTTCCAAATAAACTATATTTCCCTCGTCCCATGTATTAAATATTAATGCTACTTTACCTGTATCTTTTGTTGTCTACAGGGACAATATCCATAGCAATGTAATACTGCTGATGAGGATCTAGGCCTGAAATTTTCACTCGCATTGCAGGAAACATCCGTCTGAATATAGAAAGAGTATTTAATAAAAAGCAGATTTGGACACAAAATCAGGTACATGATTGAAGTAAAACCCTCAACTCTTTCTCATTTAAAGTTATCTGCAGGATTTTTTTTCCTTTTTAAATCATCTGAACCATTCACTCACAAAACAACCCTAACACATTATGTCTCAACAACTTTTACATGTATTTTATTTGTTAGTGAATTTCCTTCAAAGAACAAACTCAACCCCACATAACTATAAATGTGAATTAGCAAGTTATTTTTTGCTTTTAATTTGTTGCTCTGTTTTAAAACTCACATCCCAGGCTGAAGTAGCAGCTGCAGCCACTCGGAAATACAATTTTCAGTTTGCCATTCTGATCCTTAAAAATGTTTTCTCAAAAGTAAATAGGTATAGCTCATTTTCATGTCTTAGAGTCCTGAACATAAACATTTTCCCTCTACCATACATGCATACATGCGCGCACACCCAAATTGATATGTAAACAGATGATTAAAGCTAGCAGTTCTATCATGGGAAAAGATCACTTGTCTTTATCAGCTGCTTCTAATAATTAGCATAGTGAAAGATTATAGCATGTCATCTTTTCAACAATGAATATATGTTACAGAAACAATAAGCATAGTTTTAGAGATGAATTTTCCAGGATAGGGTTATACTACTTATAATGTTGGGGGGGTATGTATACATAACTGTGTATATGTATAAACTCCAAATCATGGTTACATCTGAATTATATACATATACTACTGGTATACAGACACACACATATATATATCCATAAAGGTAAAATTATAAATGTGTATTTAGAAACAAATTCCAATAATGCAAATGGGATTTACTTCTGTATAAAGACAATTATAAATTATTTCCCCCACTTTTCAAGTAAAAAGACTTAAGTATAGTATTTCTAAAGTATTTCTAAACTGCCCATCTCCCTCAGAGAGGAAAAATTATTTCAAAAATTACCTCAAAAATTACTTCATTAAAAGATGAATAAAAAATCCACGCAGCAATTTTGCTACTGTCTAACTGAAATTTATGAAGTACTGTAATGTATTTCTCAAATTAGCTCTTGAGCTTCAAAGGAATTTCATAAGAAAGAAATAGTATCTTTTTATTTTCATATAGAGGGCATATTTTTTCTAAAAATATGAAATCTAAATTACATTCTAGAAATAATAAAATTATTAACATGTTAAAAAAACCCAAGAAGCAAAACTAGCTGTGGCTAACTAGTTTTTAACATTTTTTAAATCTGTAAGATAAAGAAAAATTGACAGGAAAATTGTGTTGCCTTGTGTTTTTTAATACTGCATTTCAATCATGAATAAAGCCTCTCTGAAAATGAAGAAGTTAACATATGGCTTCAATCAAATGTGTTTCTGTCATTTTTAATGCATTCAGATATATTTCTACAATGCAGATTTTTATCATATTGTATACATTCTTTAGACAATAAGAAAAAGTTATTTTTAGGAGAATGTAGTTTTGTTAAAATAATGGATAGGAAACTACCATTCCTCACATTCTGCATCATTTATAATTCTAATGGCCTCTCCAGTTTCATAATTTGCTAAATTATTTTCACATATCAGCAATTTGAATTCATACCCACCATTCTTAAATATACATGTTAGAGATAATTTAAACTTCCAAATTTCAGAACAGTAAATGTTTTTGTTTAATTAGCAGTGGTAAAAGTTTGAACATGAAAAATGCTTGAGACAACACAAATTATCTGAAGGAGAAAGCCAAAGGCAACCAATGATCTCTCCTGAATATTTTGCTTCTGATTGAAAATCTTTTGATTTTCTATCAGAAAACATCTAGAGAAATTTTATTCATACTTCAGGATGCTAGAAATGGTAAGTGAAATATTTTCACTATTATGAACAAAAAATAGATACAACAGAGAATAACATTTCAAGCCACACCTAATATTAGACTTTTTTAAAAAACTAATCATTATTGATAATAAACAATTTCAAACCAATAGCCTTTCCAAGGAATATATTGAAGATCAGCTATTAGCTGGGGGGGGAGGGGGGAGAGAACTTCATCTTTAGGACTGTTACTAAAACTGTACCCCGTATTTTAAAATATATCTCAAAGTCTGGCAATATAAGAATATGGTAATTAACTCAAATGATTTACAGGCAATCCCTGTAATACTGAATATATGTACTTGGAGATAAGTTTGCCTTTCGATTTGGTATTTCGTTCCAAAACATATTCTGACTTTTAAGATTTACTTCCAAATCAACACGGAGGGGATGGAAGAGCGTTTCAATAGTTAACGTTAAAAACAGACCGTGATTGATTATCCATTTATTTGAAAACCCATCCACCAGCAAAACTCGCTGAGGGAAAAGGGTTCGGTTCTGTGACCGAATGCTGAAGAGCAACGTGTAACCACCATATTCTAAGGAAATATAATTCGGTCGTAAAACCTTCTACCCAAACAGAATTCCATAGCGAATGTCAGAGCTGCGCAGACTCTCAGATTTAGCTGCACTGACGGTTTGGTTGTTGTTTTTTCCCCAACCACTGAGTGGGACGATTGGCCCAGACTTTACCTTCCCGCCTTGGTAATAATCATCTCGGTGCCGATCTCGTGGAAACGTTTCCAGAGCTCCGCGCCTTGCAGGTCCACCCGAGGCACTTGCGGGGCAAGTAAAGGCGAGGCAGCCTTGGCCGGGCCTGCGGGAGTCAGAGGGGGCGACGTGCCGTTTAAGAAACTTTCTTCACACCCACCTGTAGGAATCAAAACAGAGGAGGGGGGGGGAAAGATACGAGAGGGCGGTTAGGGCAAATAAATGGCTTAAAAAGCGCTAAGCCTAGCCCGAAAGGAGAGGCGACTACGGTAGCTACCATTACGCTCCCGTGTGGGAAGGGATAATAATAATAATAATTAATAATAATAATCATCATCATCATCATCATCATCATCATCATCATCATCATCATCCCATAGAAACCTTAACCACGAAACTAACGCTTTTTTGTTTTGTTTTTTTTCAATGGGAAAAGGCGCCTGAAGTGATTCGCTTGTTATACCCTTGCCAAGTCTCCCGCGCGCTTCATGCGCACGTGCCTCCCTTAGAAAAGGGCGCGTGCTTTTCGTCCTGTTTCCTCCCCCCCAGTGCTTTTTTTTTTTGCTACGGTCACAGCTCCTCGAGCCTAAATTCAACGAGGGGTGTTTGTAAACGGGCAACAATTGGGGCGTGGGGGGGGGGGGCGAAGAAGCGAGGTGAAAGGCTCGGAAGAAATGAAAAGAAAAAAAAAATCTCGCTGGGAAAAGGCGGGAATTCATTCCCTTCCCCCACCGCGAGCGTCCCTATGTAAAAAAAAAAAAAAAAAAAATAGCGCGAGGCCCACCCGGCGCGGCGAGATAACGTTTTAAAGACCCGGCGCGTTCGTTGCGATCTGCCGTCTCGCGCTTCCCTTGCAGCAAAAAAAGGCATCGGAGGCTTAAACGTCAATTAGGGGCCGCCGCTTCCTGGAAATAATAAATCGCCTTCAACCAGAAGCAGTCTAGTCGGTTTCACATTCGCTCTTTTTTAACGGCTATTATCGACAGCCGTCCCTTTTCCAGGGCCATTTGAACTGAAATCAGCCTCAATTTAAGGAAAGACAGTTTTCGCCATGCTGAATGCTTTGCATGTCTTTTAATTGCGGTCTCTCTCTTTTTTTTTAGAATGGATTGGAAGCTGATTGTGGAGACTTCACAGCGTAGGCCCCAAATCCTACTTAAAAGGCGGCAGAAAGGAAGTATTAACTGAAATCCAGACCCTCTTCCTTTCTGCGCTGATTTTATCTAGTACCAGGCGTGCAGGGCCACCCTGGGTGTATTGACTTGGAAGTAAATTGAGACAACAAAGAGCCTTAGTATTATTTCATTTTCGGATGTATTGTAAAAAAAAAAGGTTCATGGGTTTTAGGCCTCTTTATCAGATGCACCCACAAAAACACCATTACCAAACAAATAAGCAAAAACACCACAATGGACTTTGGTTGCAGGGACTGCCCAAACAAACAAATAAATGAATTTAGCAATCCAATCCAAAATATATTTGAAGATAAATCTGTAAATTTCAATTAGTTTAAATACCAAATTCATGTTTGTAAGAAAACCTGTGGTCACCCATATTTTCTTTCACTTGAAGGAAAGTATGGAATATCTTATTTTATCAATTTAAAGGGTAGAAACACTACTTTAAATATATTCAGTGTATTTTGATTTGCATACACTGAATTGGACCATAATTAAATCCAATGCAGCTGTTGGGGGGAGTTAAAATATTAACATCTATATTTTTGAAGTACTGTAACTATCGAGAAAAAAATAATAGGTTTCATTGTCATAAATAACATTTCAGTCCAATTAAAAGAGAGAAGCTGAAAAGTGCATCCCATCCATGTTTAAGTTAATATAAATGATTAAATCATTTTTCTTACTAGTGATTAGATTACTAGTGATGTAGAGTAAACTGGATTATTTTTCTTAGAAATTAAAATGTAATGTCTGTCCACAAAATATAAAGATCTTGTTTTAAGTCGAACTAACTCAGGTTTCAGATCATGTGCCGTTCATCTGAGAAAACCTTTCTAGACATATCTATGGGGTATTGAATGGAGCTTATTCCCATTTAGTTCAATTCACCACCAGATATATTTTGAAGACTGCAACCTAAAAATTCTACCCTGTCAGTAATGATAATAAATATAACTCTTTCGCTCCGTTATGCAAACCATATAAGAACTGATAGATACTAAGCTTAGACAGTACAAAACCTTCTGCAACTTAGAATTATGGGCCAAAACTTAAAGTCTGGTTATGTCTGTACAAATTCAAGCAAATGGGTTCATTTTTAGGGTGAAGGCAACCCTCCTGTGATTTTTAGTCTCCTTTATTTCCAATTGGACTTATGCTTTTTTCCTTCTAAATTGCAAAGCTCCTGGGGGCTGAGTCTCCTTCAATTGGGGAAAGAAATTTGCAAAGCAGTAGTTCTGGAGCTGAAACATGCTAATATATATATACTCAGTTGGGGCAAATCCCACAGAAAACAATTCCTTCCAGAAACAAAACAAAACAGAATAAAGATTACACTTCACTTCTTTTCATTTTAGTGTTATTAGTGCTTTACTATTGCTATTAGTAAAGCATTAGAACTTTGCCCGGTTTTTCTTTTGTTTTTTTTTAATAATCCTGCATTTTCTGCTACTACAACCGGACCCTGTCAATGCTTCTGAAAACCGCGGGACAGCTCGGTCTGATTTATTCAGGGTAAATTGAAGGGAAAAGGACAGGCCGCTGAGGCTGAGCCAAGCTACAACAGCCTTCTCTCGGTCCGAGAAGAGACGTCAGCCTGGGGATTGGGACCATTGGAAGTCTTGGGAGGGAAAAACCTCCCCGTTTTTCAGTTATGATCTGCAAATGTGGCGGGGCGGGAAGGTCTTTCTTAAGCGGAGAGTGGGGCTGTGAAGGCAAGAGGACGCAAGGACTTACCGGGAGGTACCTCCCGGGCGCCACAGTTCTTCGCTACTTCAGGCGCGGCCGAGCAGATCTCAGCGCCGGAGGGCGAAGAAGCGCTCTGTCCGGCGCCTTCGCCGGAGTCCGTGTCGCAGCTATTCCCGTGGCCGACGACGCCGCTACCTTCGGACGGCGTCTCTTCCCCGTTGGCTCCAGCCAGCTTTCGTCGCTTCTGCGGCGGCGGCTGTTGCTTTTCGGCTCCGATCAACGCCTCCACCGAGAACGCGTGAGCCTTGAGGCTCAGCACGGTGCAAGGCGAGGCTCTCCGCTTCTCTGCCATGTCGGAGCGGCCAACTGGAACCCTCCCGTCTTCTCTCTCTCTCTCTCTCTCTCTCGCCCCCGCCGGCTGCTTTGCTCTTCCAGGCCGCGCCGCTCGCCTTCGCTTGGCTTCGCCGCTCCTTTTGCATCCACCTTCTAGCAGCCTGAAGTGGGTCGCCGAGCGTTTCCCCCTCCTCCTCTTCCCTTTGCAAGCCCAGACGATCCCGGTATGCCAAAGCGGGGCTTCTCGTCCTCCCCTCCTCCTCCTTCTCCTCCCGCAAGCTCTGCCTCGTCTGAGGGGCCGAACAGCTCTGACATGGGTAACAAACGCTCTGCGGACACAAATTAGGGCTTGGAATTGAAATTTGTTGCCTTGATCTGTCAGCACTTCCAGGCAGGAGACCGGTGGGAAGAATTTGCTCATTAGTGTCAGTAAAGTGGCTGGGACGGGGCGGAGCCCAGCGAGGAGGAGGGCTGTCAATCAAGACGGGACTTTGGCCAATCAGAAATTAGGAATAGCCTCCCCCCCCACCCCTGTTGCTTCTTCCTTAGAGGGTACTAAAAGTGCCTGATTAGAGAGGCCAAAATGTGGGCTTTTTTGACTGGACCCTCCGAGCAAGACTTTCGCTTTCAGGCTGTTACAACCTCTTCATTTTTCTCCCGACCGAAACGACAGGCAGACGGGAGAACTGAAAATCAAGTCCTTGCTCTTTGAGTGAATTATTATTATTATTATTATTATTATTATTATTATTATTATTATTATTTATTAAATTTTTATACCGCCCTTCTCCCGAAGGACTCAGGGCGGTGAACAGCCAGAATTAAAATACATACAATATGAAAATTAAAATAATTTTAAAAAATAATTATGGGCGAGGTGCTGTTTTTCCCCCCATCACATTCTCAGTTATCTGTCTTTGAAATGGGAACAATGCAAATAGAAATATCGATAGTTTTAAACAAAGAAAGTTAACATTTCAATGTGTCAGTGATCAATAGATGAGACCAGTTTCAGTTTGCCTGCCTACTCGAGAAATATAGGTTGCTGTTAATAACTTTATTCCATATGAGCAAATGAGTAGACGTATTTACTCTACTCTTTTAGTAGATGTATTTCCTAAAAACAATGATTTACTCGTTTCCAAAGCCAATTTATCAATGTATCATTTGCCAGATGATAAGAATATATCATTATCTTTATTTATACATATATGTATATATTAGACAACATTCATCCCAACTGGCTTGAGCATTAAAGATTCTCCCTGGAACCCAAAGCCACTAACAATGGTGATGATGAGGATATGCCACTGTAAAGTTTTAGAGTAAGATGTCACCCAGTTCTCTGTTGTTTCTCTTCCCATTGTTTCTATAGGGATTTCTTTCATTCCAGGTCTCTAATGAGAACCAAGGTGTCCCAAAGCAATAGGGACGGGATGCCATCCATGGCCTTCCAAGCATGTATTCCTTTTAAGATAATAACTGGTGGCTGTATTCCCTCTAACCCGCCTGCATACTTGTGCATGAAACTGGCTGGCTTGCTATCTGAGCTGACATGCTTCTTCCCGCACGCTTGCAGTTGAGGATCAGCTTCAGGTACTGTATTGTGAGTAGCTCCTGCTCAGGAACCACTTTTCTGCCAAGGAGAAAACATAAGAAGTCTCTCTTTCTGTGTATGAGAAAGAGATATATCAGGGTCCCTTTTTATTGACCCCCAAATATGGCAATCCGAGCTAGAGAACTTTGATGTTGGGACTAGCCAAACCCCCTCACAATTTTACAGGCCTGCAATACCCCAAAAGCTCTTTCCATGCTACCTTCCAGAATCTATAAACTGGGAAACATCCTTGCTTTCCCCCACTACCTCCACCCATCACAGAAAAAAGCCACTGCCTCTTCTAAGAGCCACACTCGGAAAGGTAAGGGGCTGCTCGCTGAGCCTTCCAAGGAACCTCTGCAGCACTCCACCCTGCCCCATGCTGGTAAGGTAGCCAGAACCCTTCCAAGGCATGGAAGCATGAGCTCTGCCTATAAAAAATGACTTCCTCCAATATTCTAACCCAAGGCTGGGACTTGACTAGGGCCAGAATTGGGCTAGATCACCTGCATGCAGAAGCTGTTAGCTGGTAAGGCTCGCAGGAATATCATCTGCAACTCAAGAGGCCAGGAACTTTGCTCTGCAGCTGCTATCCAGAGCTGCTCCTGTACACGGAAGAGGAAGATGGATTCAGCTAGCAAAGATTAGCATTAGGGAGAGGCCTCTCTACACAAAATTTATCTTTCATTGGGTACATCCAGTGCTTGCATATATCTTTTGCTCACATCACTTCCAAAATGTTCCTGTTTCTGGTCCTCACGTATCTTTTCTTGCCCCGTTTGACTCCAGATGATCCAGATACATGCTGTAGAAGCAACCAGGGGCCCAACTGAGCAGTTGTAGCTCAGAAGACATACTTTGTGCGACTATTTCCGCAGCTGGGAGAGAGCATTGAATTGAATGTTCAGTATCTCCCTTTACTTCTTGTGTCTTTTGATAGCAAACTATTCAGTGATGATTTCTCAGGTGATGGAGATATACAATAAGCCAAAAAAACAAAACAAACCCCAAATGTGCCAGATTGTAAATACTTTTGCTGAAATGGAATGATGGAGTTTCGGGTATTTGCTTGAAATCGAATTCATTATGTCAGCAAATGTTCTCAGAATAAACATGCACGTCTTATGGAACTGTTGCCAAGTTAATTTGCTTAATGAGCTGATGCATTCCTTGAAAAAAATTCATCAGATCCAAAGCAACAAGCAAAGAAACAAAACCCATCCCTTTCTAATATTAGACAGGCTTGGCAATTTTGCTTTGCTCTGAGGGTCTCTTTATTTCGGTCAGAAAATGAAGTTTATTTATCATTAACAAAAGATTTTCACTGGCATAAAGCATGAACATCAAAGATTCATCTCAATATCCATTTTATCATTTTATAATTTCACCCCACTCTAATATTTTCCTTTTGGCATTTCAAATAAAATATATTTTCGAGGGAATTGAAATACTGTCGTTCCAAAAGAGCCCTTTGAAATAGATTACTCAGAATAAGCAATCTTGTTGCTGATTCCAAACAACCAACCTGAATATACTCATTTTGGTTGAACTTTGAAATGTGCCATAATGTGAATTCTATAAATGTGAACATTTTCAGAAGAGCCGCTTGTCTTAATCTATTGCAGCAAAAAAAAAAAAAAGTCTTAAAAGATTTAACAGCAGTTAAAATTAGCAGTTTATGGTGCCATAAGAAATTTTAAATGTGAATATAATAATGGTCTCTTAAAATTCATTTTATTCTGTAGTGTGACTCTTCATTTGTATATTGCAATATAGTTTCAGTGCTGGTCCCCTTTGTAAATCACTGATTGATTTTACTCTCTTTTAATGAGGAATCCCTTTGCAAGGTGAATTTAAAAATCAGTAACCAATAAAATTTCATAAGTTTTACATGCCTGTTTTGCTTTTTGCTTTTGATTTGGGATTCTTGCAAAAAAAAAAAAGTGCTTTTTCTAATATCCTACAAAGGAGAACTTTAAAAATCCAGGAACAGCATTGAACACCAACACAACTCATTTGCAGCTTCAGTGGCAACAGTGATGGAACTAAGAAATAGACTAAGGAAAGGAATGTACTAGGGAAAAATGTTCAACTGTTTTGAAGCCCATTGCTTTTGTGTTCCTTTTCATTTTACTCATGGACAAGGTCTCTTAACACCTATTTTGGCAACAAGGACAAAGCAGCGTATGGGTCCAAAATCAGACCAGCCAGCCCCAATGCTGCTCCCCCACACTCCGCCAAAAAAATTTCAAAGCTATTCAGAATCCCACCACACAAAGCTAGGAAACTTTACAGAAAAGGAAGGAGGCATTCAGTTTTTCTGCCCTTCCTGTCTCACACATTCCCTTAGCCTTACAGACAATCTTCTGTAGAGTCCAGCCACCTTCCTCTGACCCTTCCACAGATGCCAGGTATTGAATTTAAGGAATTAGGTGACCTGTCCCCAGGTAAACTGTTGGTTCTCTATAACCCCCTAAAAAAGAAAGAGGTGTTTTCTCTTCCAGTGAGGATAACTTCAGTGAGGGTTCCTTGGTGCCTTCTGAGTATGGTTATTTTTTCTTGCAGATGTTTCATTGCCCATACTAGGTAATGAAACATCTGCAAGAAAACAACAAAGCTCAGAGAGTACCAAGGACCCGGTACTACAACCCGGAGCTACAAATATTCTCTTCTCTCGGTAACTTCAATGAGTTATCCATACTCGTCCCTCTCTCTGTAGAGATGACTGACAAGAAAGTTTGTTCTTCTAATGAATTCTCAGCTGAATTTAGTTATTCTCATACAAGCCTTCTGCTTACTAAAGATTTCATTCTGAGAAAGCTAGCACAGTTTTTTTTTTAAATTAAATGGTCAGAAGAAGTACCATACTTGAAATTACTGCATATGTGCAATCTATTTACCTTCCCTTATTTAAATTTTGCCCCCCCCCCAAATTCTGTATTATTTGGGGACCAAAGCCTAGGACAATGAGAAAGAGGGAAGATTTACTTCCATTTACATTTAAGCTTTCCCAATCTGGCATGCAATATATTGCAAATGTATTACAACTATGACTTTTATCCCCCCCACCAACCACTATGTCACTGAGGACAATGGGCTCTGTAGTATAAGAAAATAGCTTCAATGTAATGAAGACTGTTAGGAAGGCTGGGAATAATAAGAGGTTAGTAGTGTAGCATATCTGAAGCACCAAATTGGGAAAGATTATTTTGGAATACCCAGTTCCACTCATCTTCATCATCTTTGCAACTTCACCATTAAATATCTTTCAGTGTTCCTTCAGTCTTGTACATTGGGGATCTCTATGAAAAAGCAACAGAATATCTTATGCTCAATAAATAAATACATTTCTTAAGTAAATGTGTTTCTTCAGTTTGTGTCTTACTATAGAAATGCCCTAGAGAAAAGGTAGGGCTATTAAAGAACCCCCCCCTAAAATTGGAAACTCTTTGCACAAATTGAAAATAAACCCAATCCAATACATGAAATCTTCCGGATCCATTAGATCAGTTCTGAATGCAAAATTGTGTGAGGATTACAAATATTTTCTTGGTGTCATCAGCAAAATTTTGTTTCTCCCGTGTATCTGGATTTCATTGGGTCTTTGCAACTACATGTCAATATTGCTCACTGATTTTGTTTCACTGAAGAAAGAAAAAGAAGAGTGTTTTGTCAAGCGTTGTTATTGCCACAACATTCTACACACACAATGGAAATGAATTCCAACCACTGCTAAGTAAGCACATGTTTTAAGATGTTAAAATAACAGTTGAAAATAAACAAGAAAGGATATTTGTTGAATGAATTTAGGATCAAAGCATTGTAAATTTATTGATGGAATTTCATGATGGAATTAAAAAGTTTCACACTGGTTTAAAACAATTTCCCACGGGCAAGGCAATAGGAGAGATATTTTAAGAATTCATTCTTGATCTCTGTTCTGCTAATAAAGACCAATGTTCTTATGTCCCTAGAGAGATAAATTGTTGTTGGTGTGGAACCTATTGCAAAAATGCATACGGCTCCAAATCAAGGACCTTTGAGCTCTAAATGGTTGCCTTAAGGGATAGTGGCCATATAAAAAACATATATTCATTTATTTCATCTGAAAGTTGGTTCAGCTGTCATCTTCTCTGCCTGGGAAAAACCACCCAATGCAATTTCTCCCCTTAGTGACCCCTTTATTCAGTTGTCTACCATCTAATTGTGTGAAGGACAGGAGACTGAAACAAATCTTTGTAAAAGAGTGAATCTATCCTATGTGAAGGCTGAATTATCTCTTCTGCTTCCCATTTCTTGGGAATAATTATTGGTTTTCTGTCTTTGATCCTAAATAAATTCATCTGGAAGCAGATTTACCTTGGGAAGTTTATTTTCAAACCACTATTTGTGTTCATCTGATGCATTTCTGGAGTAGCAGAATAAGCTGCCCTTGACTCAAAGGGAGGGAGGAAAGAAGGAAAGTTAGGAAGGAAGGAAATCACTTCAAAAGATAGTTGTGTATTTCACTGAGGTGGCTTGCAGGTAAATCTCTCGCTATAGCCTTTCGGGGTTTTATGAGAATATTCCACTTTACCACCATCTATTTTGAGTTTAGCCAAAAATGGAGATAACGCTTTTATAGATCGTTCTCTAGTTCCCTCGGTTTGTTACCATAGGGAAATAAATTTAGTCGCTTCATGCCTGGGAATAAGCCCCATTGTGACACGCACCAAGCATTGCTAGCAAAATCCAGGATAAAACCAGAGCGATTTCCCCCCCACCCCCCTCTCGTCATCCAAATCTCAATCTGTTTTCAAGTAAATATGAAGACGGTTCCTTCCTTCTCAACCACTGAAACCCGCCCCTCCATCCCTTCTGTTTTCCTGTCCATGCCGCCGCTTCAAAAAAAAAAAAAAAGAAGAAGAAGAAGAAGAAGAAGAAAAGGAAAAAAAAGGCAATTTTAAATCCTTCAGTTAAAAAATACTGGGGGGGGGGGGAATACAGGAGATCAACGTTTTAAAAAGGAAGAAGAGGCAGAAAAGCGATTTTTGTTCTCTCTGGTGGACTGTTCTCCTCCTAAAGACGGGCAAGTGGAGGGGAGCGGCGGTTTTAGTGGAGTATATTCATTCCTTGCTAGATCGCGGTTTAACGCCCCCACCCCAAGTTTATCTCCAGTTTGTAAATCTGGCTCGCGGAGCACTTAAAATCCGAACTGCACTGCGCTCTGCAAATTTCTCTGGGTAGCGAAAGCGTCCTCGGCATTTGCCAGCGCCGGACAACTTCGCTTTCAGGTTCGTTTCTATTTGGGCGTCTTATCGTTTCCCTGGAACTCGACCATTGCAACGCGTAGATTCTTCGTTGCAATAATATTTCCAGATAGAAAAGAGTAAGGTAAGGGTAGGAAAAGGAAAAGAGAAGGCTTTTTCGTAGCGGTGGCTTCTTGCTTTGAGCAAGTTTTAATCCAAATTGGACCGTTTCTGACTAACGTGGGTGAAGTAAAAGCGAACTTCCCGAATAGAACCATTGCCTCGGCTCCATTGGTCTCCTCCGCAAGATGATTTAAGATAGATATTGCCCCAGCTGATCCAAAGTCTGGTTCAGAGGGTGGGTTTCAGCAGGTTCTGACCAGTTCTGGAGAACCGGTAGCGGAAATTTTGAGCAGTTCGGAGAACCGATAGTAAAAATTCTGACTGGCCCTGCCCCCATCTATTCTCTGCCTCCCAAGTCCCAGCTGATCCAGAGGAAAAGGGGATTTTGCAGTAACCTTCCCCTGGAGTGGGATGGGAATGGAGATTTTACAGTATCCTTCCCCTGCCACGCCCATCAAGCCACACCCACAGAACCGGTACTAAAAAAATTTGAAACCCACCAATGGCCTGGTTGCTTTGCACACATTTACTTGGGCATAACTTTATTGAGAATTGGCTATTAGTTTCATTAGGAACATAAATATCCCCACCCTTCTGCAGACTTTAAGAAGTAGGTAATCTGGTGTCCTTCACATATTTTGGATAGCAGCTTCCATCAGTCTCAGGCTGCATGACAAGGAAATAGCAAGCATCTTAGAAATGGCTTCCCCCCCCCCCCCCAATAGATAGTTCACAGTGCCGTTTAGCTGTGATAGAGTGGGATGGCTGTGTTTCATACACGTATCAGTGAAATACCAAGCTTAGAAAAGTTGCACCATACCATCTGTTGGCCAAGGCAATTCTAAAACAGTTTTTGCTTTTTAATGTGTGAATGTATATTGCTATATAGGTAGTCATCGACTTACAACAGTTCACTTAGTAACCGTTCAAAGTTACAACGGCATTGCAAAAAGTGACTTGTGACCATTTTTCACACTTATGACCGTTGCAGCAGCTGCATGGTCATGTGATTTACATCCGAATGCTTGACAATTGTCTCGCATGTATGAGGTTTGCAGTGTCCCGGGATTACGTGATCCTCATTTTTGCGACCTTCTGTCCAGCAAAGTCAATGGGGAAGCCAAATTCCCTTAACAACCATGTTACTAATTTAAAGAACTGCAGTGATTCACTTAACAAAGGTGGCAAGAAAAGTCATAACATGGGGCAGAGCTCACTTAACCGATTTCTCACTTAGCAACATAAATGTTGGGCTCAATTGTGGTCATAAGTTGAGGACTACCTGTATATGCATTTGAAAGCGTTTCTAAAATCTCAGGCTGAATGCCCAGCGCCATCTAGATAACAGTTGCCCTAACTTGATTGGAAAGGAAACCAATAGGCGTGCTCTAAATGGCTTAGAAATAAGGGATTACACTCCCAGCCTTTTCGACTCATTTTCATTTCACGCAAACTGTGAGAAGTATTGTAGATAAGCTGAAAGTCACCCAGTGAAGTTCATGGTTAATTGGTGGGTGATGCAGGTGATGCGGACTAAAATTTTAGTCTTATTCTGACATTCAAACTCCCCCCACAAACCAAATCATTTTTAGAACTCCAGGTGGCGGAGGGAACACACTTCGTTTCCGGCAAAGTTCCACCTGCAGCTCAGGATCTGAAGTGTCATCTAGGCATTTCTTTGAGTGTTTTGTCAGTATGCCTATTATACACACACAAGTACATATGGTAACTTAATGTTAACATTGGGCCTTTGATTTAATGACAGCTGTGTCTCTTTAAAGGGCAGATGCGAGTGTGCTGGTTTTTCCGCCCATTGAAGTCCTTGCACAATTCTCCCACAGTAAATAGATGGCGAGAAACATGGGCCAAGACTTCTTGTGTCCCATACTTCGATCTGCGTCAGACTCGGTGCGTGAATATTTTGTTTGCTTCCATTTAAAAGGAGCCCCCTGTGGATCTCGGTCTTTGTGGACAGAGCACTGTGGAGGTCACAGGTGGCCGTGGGAAAGGGAGAAGGCGCTAAGTCAGGCGCTGGTCCCAAGGAACACCGAGTAACTGGGCCAGGCGGCCGACGGTTAGAAGCAGAAGCAGCCCAGTTTTTAAGCAAAAGGGAATGTGAGTTCATGCTGTTCTCAATCCTGAATAATTATTTCCTGAATAAAATTTGTCCAAATTTGGGAATAACGTTGAGCTGAGATATTCGGTGGGATTCAGTGGGACTTTGCTTCTAACTTGGTCCTACTTCCTGGTTCTCATCAAAATGAATGGAGCAAAATTGCGTTGGCCCACCAGATTTCGGATAGGCAAAAGGAAAGGTAGAAAGATCAGAATCTACTTCTCAGGATCTGGCCAAGATGATTCTTACTAAAGAATTTGAGGGAAAGGCGGCTTGCATTTCCTCAGGCGCACTCTTGATTTTTACATATATCCCAAGATCCCTGGTTCAAATAAAGTTGGAGCCTATGAGAGTGATGTTTTCCCACAAGGTCATGTCCAGCACTTTGTAGCAATCCCAAACTCTGGGAGGAAGGGAGGAGAAGAAAAGGACTTTGAGAGTTGAGAAAGATGTTCTTCAAAGCAAGGGAAGTTGCTGTTTTAAAACACTGGAACTAGGCCTGGCCTTTCGGTGATGATTCAAGAGAGGTAGTGTGGAATAGTGATCAGAGTGTCCAGCTTTAAGAGTGTCCATTCTCAGCTATGAATGCAGGCTGAGCAACTTTGGGTGAGTCATTCACAGGCCAGCCTTCTTCAGAAGGTTATTGTGAAGAAAAATAGGACAATCAGTTATGTTCTCCACCTTGAGCTCTGTACAAAAGGCAGAATATCAATTTAATAAATGAATAAAAGGAAGTCCACTGTGCATCACTGGCCTTTTCCCAAGGGAGATAAAGCACAGGCCCCTTCAAGCCATATTATGTTTATGATTTCCTTGTCGGTGGAAGTGTGTGTGTGTGTGTGTGTGTGTGTGGGTGGGTGGGTGGAATTGGCCACAATTGGCAGCATTTCTGTATTAGGAGGCATTGGGATGGGAATGGGAAGTGGGAGGCATTGGGTCTCAAGGGAAGGAGCTGCAAAAAGCAAAGAACATTTGCCAGTCTCCTCTTGAACAAATTGATCTCTCTCCTAAACTCAATGGAAATGGACAATTTCAATTTTGGGCCCTCTTAAAAAGGAAGGCCTTGCAAGCCAAGTGAGCTTGTTTGAATTTCAGAGTGGGCTGATTGTCTATCTTCTATTCCTTCTTCTATCTATGCCTTGAACTAATAAGATAGTCCAAATTCTGCTCAGCTCCTGGTGACTTCATGGATCGTCAATTTTCCTGGCAAATTCATGGAGGTGACTTTTACCGTTTTAAGCTTTGGCATTTGAAAAAGCATTGGCTTTTTCAATGATTGCCCATATCTGTATTTAGCAGATCCGACTCTGTTTAGGAGTGATGACTGTACGGCATGATAAAAAAAAAATAATCAAAATGATGTTCGGAATAGGGCACCCAAAGTTCTACCTGTTTTTTTTTATGCACATCTTGACATTTTGACCACCCCCTCTGACCACCTGCTGTTGCTTTTCAAAAAAAGGAAGTACTTTCCCCCCTCCCAAAAAACCCTGCTGCTATTTCTTTCTATATAGGTAGCCAACCGGGCTCTTGGGACATGGTCAAGCATGATAGATGGGCAATGATGAAGGGTGTGGTCTCTACAGGGTGCTACTCTAAATTTCCTGGCTTGCAAGAACTGGAGTGATCCCCTCTGGCCAGATAGGGTGGCCATTAATACTGGGCAACAGGTTTTGCCCAAAGCTGGTAGAATGGCATCCAAGGCAAGCACTTCCTGGCTCAATACATTTCTGAGTTCCCTGGGAGCAGACACAATCTCCTTCACTTGCCTTGAGTCAGAGGCCCGGAGAGGCTGGTCACTCCATGTATCTTGCCCTAGGGAGGCTTTTTTTATTATTATTTATATGCCGCCCTTCTCCAGAGACTCAGGGCGGCTTACAGTGCGTTAAGCAATAGCCTTCATACTTTTGTATATTTATACAAAGTCAGCTTATTGCCCCCACAAACTGGGTCCTCAATTTACCTACCTCAGAAAGGATGGAAGGCTGAGTCAACCTTGAGCCTGGCGAGATTCGATCTTACTTTAATTGCAGACAGCTGGTGTTAAATTACAGTGCTTCTGTCTGTTGAGCTAAACCAGGCTCCCTATGTGCCAATATATGCCAAATATGCCAGTAGGCTTGGCATATTTCCTTCTGGTTAGTCTGGCTTTCAGCAGTCTTATAGCATGCACTGCCAACCAGCTGTGCCAACCGATCTATCAATCCACCAAGAGTAACAGGGCTTACAATAGTGCAATGGTGGAGGTGGTGGCACCCTTGGATTGTTCCATTTCACACATCAAGCCTTCCAGAAGCAGCAGAAGCAGTGTGAGAGCTAGTGACAGCTCCAAGAGGAAGGGTGCAGATTCAAAGGGCACCTCAGAGACAACTGAACGAAGAAGGGCTGTTTGTGTTTCTTTCAGTTATCAGGGCATCAAAGATACACTGGTCCACCTACCCTACTCCACCCCCCAATTGGGATTCTTGAATGGCAGTTCAGAGAGAGAGGGTTTCATATCTCATATTTACAACAGAGTTGCCCAATACATTCTCCCTTGAAAGTTTGGCAATGAGTGAGCACAGAAAAATATCATTGTCCTGAGCCTAAAATGATGGAAACCACTTTTCTGTTTCTCCTTCTCTCTTAGGTTCCTGCACCAAACACAACACACTTGATCTGGTTACTGAATCCATTCTCCCTTTAGCTTTCACAATCCATCGATCTGGAAACTAACTTAACAAATTGCCTTTACACAACAGGTTAAGCCACCTTTCCCAACACTTCCTAAGTTTTATACTAACCAAATGTACTATGCTGTGTAGAGGTTGTGTCTAGGTTTTTATTTTATCTGGTTAGGCATATTGTGTAAATACTGTAGAACATTTAAGGAACAAAACTCCTTAAAAACTGGGTTTTAAAACTGAGATATGAAAATCAACATCATTTACATAAAGGTAGTAGGTATCAGTTTGTAATTATTTTTCTAGTCTTTCTCTCTCACCTTCTCCTTCCAAAAAAGCCAGGGTTTGAACCGCACACTACTCCAGAGGAAAAGTAAATGAGACATTCGGTAGCCAGGGGGATGAGTATATCTCCATTCACTGGAGGTGTGCCTGAGTTTAATGGAAACTTCAGTCTTCTGACGGAAGATATTTACATGAAATATTCCATTAGGAAGCGCTATCTGCTACAGTTGTCCCGAAAGGGGGGAAAAAAGAACAGAAAAAAAAAGTGAAAAAAATAATTGAACTACACACGGAGGTTGCATGTTGCACTAAAAAACCTGTACTAATGTTATAAATTTTGTTTTTAAAGTAAACAGATCTTCGCAATAAGGACACCTGCAACTTTAATTTTTACATTTTTAAAAAAAGATACCCGGGCTTGATGAAGTCCCAGGGGAGCATGCATAGACGGGAGAATGGAAAGAGCACATAGTTTGAACAGGCGAATATATATATATAAACCCTTCTTTTTTAAATTGTCGGGGGGGAGGGGGGGGAAACGGGAGGGAAATTTTAATCCCAGGTTTTGCCACTGGGAGACGGTCATCGTGTGCCCCCTATTGGCTAAATAATTCTTTGCAAAAGCAATGGGGACAGACTGAGCAGGTCTCTCCCTTGGCTCTATGAAAGACAAAAATGGGAACCATCCTGAATCTGAAGCAACCCCAGTTAAAATTAAGGTTGAGTCCCAGGGACTGGCGCATTCACTTGCTTATGAGTCACTTTGAATTTACTTGAGGTATTTCGGTATAGAGATTCCATGCAAAAAAACTGATTTAATAAAGACAGTTGGTTTACTCGGAAGCAAATCTCACTAAATTCAATGCTAGGATTGCAGCGGGAAATATTCGCCTAGTTAGTATTTCAGATGGAATTCCATTCCATTCCATTTTGGCTTTTGTTTTCAAAATGGCTAAAGAAACTTGCAGACAATTTTTTTTTAAAGAGCCAGAAATGCGGAGACAAGGAATATTATATGCAAGTTTCTTCTAGTTTTACCAAACTTCTCGCATTACAAGCTACGGAACTCCTGAGAGCAGCTTAAATCACAGTGTTTCCAATTTTAAAAAGATTGGGGGGTGGGGTGTTATTCTGTCAATGTGAATAACAAACTGCTTATATTAGGCCTTTTCCGTGCCATGGCGAGTTAAATTAAGACAGTTTACTTTTTGCATTGCCAGATTCCCAACCAGTTCGAATCCATATTTGACCAGTTTTATGACACGTTCCATCTAAAAAGTTTAAAGGAAACTTTCAACTGTAAAGTTGAAAGAGAAAAGCTAGAAGTGTGTTTATTGTTACGAATTTGTCCCGCAGTGCGACTTAGTTTTGTATAGAAATGGTCCTTCCCATCGAAATAAATTGCTGATATCTGTTCAAGTTATTCGCCATGTTTCTGCGGGAGCAATTAATTTCAGGCTGGGAGGTCATAATATGTTTTCCCGCATTTTCTGTTCACCCAAAAAGGAATAGAAAGGATGCACTTTCTCTTGGTAAATATCTCTGTCTTTGCACCATCCAGTAAATTGTTCCCCACAAGCAAAAATCACCTTGAATTCACCTGAGTATTTCTGCATAGAGGTTCCGTATGCAAAAAGCTGATTTAATAAAGGGAGGGGAGAATCCACAATTCTGATTTACTCGGAAGCAAGTCACACTCAGTCCAATGTTTAGGATTGCAGCCGCGAAACAATCGGCACCATCCAAAGGTCGCGGAATTCATCCGAAGCGGGAGGCTGGCGACTGGCTTTGCAGGAAACCATAACTTAGCTGCGATCCTTAAATTTAACTCGGGGGTCATCCGTCGCGTGCAGAAAGGGCGGAAAGAGCGAACCAGGCGCTGTCGGCAGAAATGTGCGCGGTTCCATTTCGGGCTGAGAAGCGAAGCAAAAGACCGGACTTTGTGAAAGGCGCCCGGGGAGAAAGCCAGACGCGCAGAGCAGATGGGAAGGCGAGGCTGGAAAATCCGGATTCCGCGCATCGCCCGAAGACGGGGCCAAGCGGAGTCACCCGGACTCCTTGGCTGAAACAGGCGGGACGACGGGTCTTTTTTGCGGGAGGTGGGCTGGTGGGGGAGGGTTCGTCCAAGCAGATCGACGGGAGAGGATCCTTGGTGCTCTCTCAGCTTGCAGCGCTTCGTTATCCAAACTAGGTAACATTATCAGTACTAGTGGTGTCACCCAGTTTGGTCCGCAAGAAAACCAGCAAGCTTCAGAGAGCACCAAGGACCCGCTTCTTTCAACCCCGAGCTACAAATATTCTCCTTTATTGGAGATCGGCGAGCGCTCGGGACAAGCGCTGGGACTGGAAAACGGCTTGGCTGGGCCAGACGTTAGGCAGAAGATCAGAAGAACTGGAGCCGTCTGCGAAGGACCTTGGCAGTTGCGGATAATGGCCGCTGCCCTGTATGTATTTATGTATTATTTATTTTGTCAATCATATATAAGATAACAGGTAAAAGTATAAACATCATTTGGATACATGAAAAGAGTAAGTAAAAAGGAATATTAGGACAGGGACGGTAGGCACGCTGGTGCTCTTTTGCACGCCCCTTACAGACCTCTTAGGAATAGGATGAGGTCAACAGTAGTAGGATGGCTAGATGGGTGGAAAAGTGTATCAGAGGCCTCTGAATGTGTGTGTGTGTGTGTGTGTGTGTGTGGGAGAGGGAGGGAGAGAGGGAGAGGGAAAGAGGGAAAGGGAGGGAGGGAGAGAGAGGGAGGGAGAGAGAGAGGGAGGAGGAGAGAGAGAGGGAGAGAGAGGGAGAGGGAGAGGGAGGGAGAGAGAGAGGGAGAGGGAAAGAGGGAGAGGGAGGGAGAGGGAGAGGGAGAGAGGGAGGGAGGGGGAGAGGGAGAGGGAGGGAGGGAGAGAGGGAGAGAGAGAGGGAGGGAGAGAGAGAGAGGGAGAGAGGGAGAGGGGGGGAGAGAGGGGGGTGGCTGAGTGTGGCTGGAACGGGTTTCCCTGGGAGCAAACCCCGAGATTGTTCTGAAAACAACTGGTGGTCACCAAAGGTGATTCGGGCAGGGATGGATTTCCTCCCCCATTCCTTCACCCTGCCTAGAGCTGCGTTTCCTACCAGTTCCTCTGAAAGTGGCCGCGGATGGAAAACAGCCGTCTCCTCCGGGTGGCCAAGTCAGGCAGGGTAAGGGAGACTGGGAAGTGCCTTTCGACGGGAAAAGATTGCAAGCATCGCTGACTTGAGAAATATTGGGGGGGGGGCATGATCGCCCTGTTATTACGCCTTGATTTCAGGCAAGGGAATAATCTAGTTCTTACTGCGCCCCGGGAGGGAAAGGGAGGCGGGAAGGAAGAGGAAGGACCCTCCCCCACCCCACCCAAATCTTCCGTGTTTTCGGTTTCTGTATCCTGCCGACAGAAAATCTATCCCCCCCCCCCCATTTACCCTTCAGCACCATAGATACAACGATAATCATACGTAAGGCAGGACATCGAAAGACTGTTCACGCTACAGTGCCTACCTCTTAATCTGACTAAGTGTTGTGGGTTGGTCCTTCTCGATTCTTAGGATAACTTTTTTTTTTTTTTTTGCTTTTGATTTATATGCCGCCATTCTCCGGAGACTCAGGGCGGCTTACAATGCGTTAAGCAATAGCCTTCATACTTTTGTATATTTATACAAAGTCAGCTTATCGCCCCCACAATCCGGGTCCTCATTTTACCTACCTTTGAAAGGATGGAAGGCTGAGTCAACCTTGAGCCTGGCGAGATTTGAACTTGCAGTAATTGCAAGCAGCAGATGTTAATAACAGTGCTTTAGTCCACTGTACTACAGGCTCTTGTAAAAGAGCCGCAGGAACACTCCTTAGTCACCTATGGGGGGGGGGGTGGAATTCCTGTTGGATTATCATCACCATCCCGTGTTCAGCAGCCTTCTGGACTCCCCCCCTCCCCCAAATCTCATTCCATCGGTGTTTTCTGCTCTTTTTTCAGGACAGCCTACTTTATTGAGCATACTTTTCCAACTCGTTAGATGTAAATATCCCTCCTGCGTCCTTAGGAGACCTGGAATTCCCTCCTCAACTTACATGCTTACCCTGTGTAGCAATAAGTGCCTCTTACCTTCAGTGAAACCTACTTAAGGACATCCCAAAAGTGCTTTTTCAAGAGGCACTGATTTCTGGTTTTTCTTTGGAGATGTTTCGCTTCTCATCCAATAAGCTTCTTCAGCTCTTGGATTAGAAGTTTCTTGGATAAGAAGCAAAAGTCTTCAAAGAAAAACCAGAAATTTAATTTAATGTAATTTAATTTATCACATTTCTATGCCACCCAACTCCCGAGGGACTCCCGAGGGAAAATCCAATTACCTCTTGAAAAAGCGCCTTTGGGACAACCATGACCTGGATGGCTGAGACTCTCCATAGACATTTAACTACTTAAGGACAAACATGAGTGTCAGCGACAATAAAACACAATAAAACGAGATAAGATGTTGTGAAGTGAAATAAAATAGCTATGGGTGAGGTAAAATGAAATGAAGTAGATAAGTAAGTGTAGTAGGTATAGTAGGTATAACAGTATAAAATAAACTGAAAGAAGAAGAAAACTTTTTTTTTTAAGTCAGTGGGACTTATCTCTGAAGAATCAGGATTGAAGGATTGAAACCAGAGTATTTTATAGGAAGTTTCTTCATGCAACATGCATAACTTGATTATGGAATGAATCTATGTTCTGGTTTGGGCATTAAACTGAACCATAAACTAACAAAACAGCTTGGGAACTCCAATCTACTAAAATGAACCAAGTTTAATTCTAACCATGGTTCCATCGAGGTTCTGTTAGATCTTTAAATGACAGGGTTAGGAGTATTGTGTCAACATAGCCACTTTAAACATAGTATTATGTCAAACATTGGAATTCAGCTCTATATATATCTTAGTGGAATAGAAAACAAGACAAAAATGAAATTAATCAATACTGTATTAAAGTTAAGTTAGGGCATTTCAGACAAATTCAAAGGAAAAGAAATTCCCACTGGATTGCATTCAATTCCCAGGTTTACACAACCCATCAAACCATAATGTGGTTTGGTTTTGACTATTGGGATATATGAAGCCAGCCATTGTGGCTTGTATATTAGCCTAGATGTGAGTAAGTCATCAAATCTTGGTTAATGAAGGCTTAGGCAATTCCAGATAGTGTATTATATTTCTTACATAAAATAAATGAATTTAGGATTGAAGTTCAAAATAGAATGTATGGATTCTATGTCTATAAGTAAATCAAAATCTGGTGCCTGCATATGCTGGCTAGAAATTCTAGGAATTACACTGACATCCATCCCATCTGGCAGGCTCCAGGTTGGCAAAAGCTGCATGGAAATAGACAAGGAGGGACACATACTGAACACACTGAGACTGACATAGACCAAAGAGGTGGTGGTGGAAGTCATCTAAACCAACATGCCTGTAGAAGAGTGAGCTCACCACCCAGAGTGAGCTGGCATTTGGGATCCATTTGGTGCTGCCTGGGAAGGAAGGTTCAAACAGTCCCATTGTCTCCTTAATTGGAGAGTTTGTCCCATAAAATGGAACAGGAATCATGCATGTGTGGGGGCATGTGGAGAAAGGGGTGAAGCCAGGAAGGCAGCAGAAAAGCAGGAAAGGAAAACTTCCAACAACAAAGGCAAGCATCTCAGCTGCAGGCCCCAAGGAAAACTGCAAGCAGTGAAGTAAAAGTCTGCAAAGCTCACACAGCCAGGCACAGAGTTCCACAAGTCGTCTTAAGAAAGGGAGAACTATGGGTGCTAGGGAGAGGGAGAGAAAAGGCCATTAGTAAATCTAGAGAAGAGCTGAAAAGGTTTTTCACATGCAGATGGGCTGAAATTGGCTACAAGAGCTGAAGAGGGGAAAAAGGAAAGACTTACAGAGCCAAGACATGTTGTAGCTATGTTATAGTGTACAAATGGAGGCTAAAACACATGATGAACAGTTGCAGGAACTGGGCATGGCTATTCTAGTGAAGAGGAGGACCAGGGAAGACACCATAGCAGTGTTCCAATATTTGAGGGGCTGCCACAGAGAGGAAGGGTTCAAGCTATTTTCCAAAGCACCTGAAGGCCAGACAAGGAATAATGGATGGAAACTGAACAAGGAGAAATTCAACCTGGAAATAAGGAGAAATTTTCTGACAGTGAGAACAATCAACCAATGGAACAGAAGTTGCCTTCAGAAGTTGTGGGAGCTTCATCACTGGAAGCTTTCAAGAAGAGACTGGACTGCCATCTGTCAGAAATGGTGTAGGGTCTGCTTAGGCCCTGGTGGGGGTTGGACTAGATGACCTACAAGGTCCCGTCCAATTCTGTTAATCTGTATCTAAATAAATAAAAACATAAAACTTAATTTATTGATTAAATAATATAGAAATAGTTGTATATTTGGAGTAAGAGGAAGATGATAGATTAAGACAGGTGGGAAAAAGGATGAAGTTTAGAAGCAGCATTAAGATTAGAAATAAGGAATAGTTTAATTTTGTATAGTAAAACCATTGGGGGGGCGAAGGGGGAAACAATTGCAATCTTGGTACCAGATTAAGAAAAACTCGAACAATGTCACATCTGTGTTTCCTTCTTTTATAGAACCCAGTTCTTTAATCTGAATTTAGGAACACTTAAAATTGTCATATCATAGAATAAAGATTACACACACATACACCATCCTTAAAGTTAATCAAAGTTACTATCCTGCACCAGTCAGCTTTTCTCTAGACATTTACTAAAGTACTTTTCCTGCCATCTGTGTGCGCTAGAGGGAAACTCCAGAAACCAGCCTGGCCAATAGTGGCAGATATGGAGGGCACCTGAATGGTGAAGGCTGCTCTGAGCCTGTGGCTTAATACTGCTAGTTCATTAATTTGAACGGCAACCAATGGCACTATTTTATTTTATTTTATTTTATTTTATTATTTATTTCATCAAGCATGATACAAGTGTAAACATAATTATAAATACATGAAAAGGATATGAAAGAAAACATTAGGACAGGGAGGGTAGGCACGCTGGTGCACTTACGCCCGCATCCTTACAGATCTCTTAGGAATGGGGTGAGGTCTATAGTAGACAGTCTAAGGTTAAAGTTTTGGGGATTTGGGGAAGAAACCACAGAGTCAGGTAGTGCATTCCAGGCGTTGACAACTTTGTTACTGAAGTCGTATTTTCTGCAGTCTAGTTTGGATCGTTTTTTTTTTTTTTTAATTTGATTTATATGCCGCCCTTCTCCGAAGACTCAGGGCGGCTTACAATGTGCTCAGCAATAGCCTTCATCCTTTTGTATATTTATACAAAGTCAGCTTATTGCCCCCACAAACTGGGTCCTCATTTCACCTACCTTAGAAAGGATGGAAGGCTGAGTCAACCTTGAGCCTTGGCGAGATTCGAACCCTGCAGTAATTGCAGGCAGCTGGTCTTAATAAGCTTAATAACAGGGTGCCTTTACCGTGTTTTACCGTGAGTTTGTATCTATTGTGTGCTCTTGTATTGTTTTGGTTGAAGGCTGAAGTATTCATTGGCTGGTAGGACATTGTAGCAGATGATTTTATGTACTATGCTTAGGTCATTTGACAGTTGTCCCTGCAGGTCAGATTTATAGAACTAAATTGGAGCCCTCCAAAATTGGAGGCCGTTAAGTGGATCACTCCCATCCAAGTGGGATCAGTGGAGTTTGCCTGATAAGGGAAACCTGCAGTGGTCACCTTCTCACTCAGTCCAACCTGTTCACAGGGTGATTGTGAGAGAACCTAGGAAGAGGGTTGTATGCGCCTTGAGCTAATATTGAACAAAAGAAGGAGAGTCTTACTCCTGAATGATGTGTGGAAAGGAATACACTGAAATTCATCCAGACTCCCTTCTCTGCTAAGGCTGGAGATTAATCCAAGGGAAATGGTGGGGAAAGTGAAGAAAGAAATTTAGAGGAATTGGAGAGTGTTTTAGCCTGCAATTGCTCCAATCAATTTTTTTTCCAGTCCAAATTAGGGGACTAGTCGGGGTTCAGCTTCTGCCCTGATTTCCTGCAAAGTCCAAAGAACTCAGAGCCTTTGTGCTCCTTTTTATTGATTTATTTATTTTATTTGTCAAACACGTGTAAGATAACAGATATAAGTATAAACATGATTATGAATGAGTTGGGAACGACTAGCACATATATGTGAGGGGAACCTTTATCTTTTTAAATGGGGACAGTAGGACAGGGGCGGTAGGCACGTGGGTGCGCTTATGCACTCCCCTTACTGACCTCTTAGGAATGGGGTGAGGTCAACAGTCTAAGGTTAAAGTTATGGGGGTTTGGTGAAGTAACCAGAGTCAGGTAGTGCATTCCAGGCATTGACCACTCTGTTGTTGAAGTCATATTTTCTGCAATCGACTTTGGAGCGGTTTACTTTAAGTTTGTTTTTTTTTAAACAAACTTTTATTTTCATTTTTATTTTTTTTGTTTTAAGTTTGTTTTAAGGTTTACTTTAAGTTTGTTTCCTTATACAAGGTGCCTTGAAAAAAAACACACCCTTTTGCCTCCAGGAAAGAAAAATTTGGAGAAAGAAGGATCGCAGCGTTCACTAGAAAAGCTGGAGGGGAGAGAAATTGCAAACAAAAAAGGAATAAACCTCCAGCAGGGGGTAATCGGAGGTTTCTTTCTCCATTGAGCCCCGAACCAGAAGCCTCCGCCAACCTCAGGCCATCTGTCTGACACTTCCGGTTCGCTATCTAAGGCAGACGCCCAAATCCGACTTTGTTCTTTAATGCCCCGAGGGCCGAGGGAAAGCGAAGCTTCCCGGTGCAAGGAGATTGCAATCTTCCTTGTTCAAGATGCCGAGCGTGGCTTTCCTAGAGAACGGCGGCTGCGGAGGCTCATTGCAAGGTGAGCTGAATCCGATTATAGTCTAAGCAGGAAGTCCCAGACTGGAGCCATGCACAATATAGTGCATTGAAGCGATCTTTCTCATCAGAAATCTAGACTGGGAAAGGCTCCCTTTGAATTATCTGATCTCACCCTCACATTGAAGCAGTTTAAGGGGGCTGGAGCCAAGACAAGATACATCTGGAGCTTTAGTCTTCTTTAAAGAGGGGCGCAGTGGCTTTCCCAAATGAGGCTTGATCTCCTTCATTGCAAGAAAGGAAGCTTACATAGGAATCATGGGAAGGGTGCCCATTTTACACATTTGTGTTCTCCATGCTTTATTATGCTAGTGACCATGATCAGTGGGCAGCCACTCTTGATTTAAATAAACAGGCTAGCTGGCTAAATCCTAGGGTCCCTAGGGAGTTGGACGGCATAGAAATATGATTAATTAATTAAATTAAATTAAATTAAATTAATTAAATAGTTTGCGCTTGCATTTTATTTTTATACATACAAATATAAAAATAATCCAGGCGTGATATAAACAAACAAACAAATAAATATATAAATAAATATCCCTCACACTCACCTGTCCGCATATTTATTGTGGAACTCACTAATAAATGCTAGAGCACTGATATTTTAGTCATATCACCCTGCTGCATCTTGGTATCTAATGACTATAGGCCGTCACAATTTAAGGATTAATATTATATTATAGTTTGGGCCATGTTTTGTTTATGTGCAACAGATACATAGGATGCCAAATTATGAGTTTAACATAGATTTTATTATTTGATATTATTTTATCATAGAACATTTATCTATCTATCTATCTATCTATCTATCTATCTATCTATCTATCTATCTATCTATCATATTTCTATGTCGCCCACTCTCCGAGGACTCTGGGCAGTTTACACCAAAGACAGTATACTAAATAGCATATTGCCCCCAACAATCTGGGTCCTCATTTTACCCACCTCGGAAGGATGGAAGGCTGAGTCAACCTTGAGCCGGTGAGATTTGATCCGCTGATCTGCTGAACTAGCAGTCAGCTGAAGTAGCTGCAGTACTGCACTCTAACCACTGCGCCACCTCGGCTCCTTAACTAGATACTCTTTGAGCATTTTTAATTGTACTGGTCTTTGATTGTAATAAATATTTAATTTAATTTTATTTCATACCTCAGTCTCTGCCTGTCCAAATAGCACCGCCTGGTTTTTCTGCTGCTAATTTAGGAAGCTCCATAGTGATGTTGGAAGGTAAAAGCTTCGCTGAGAGCTCTGTTAGCCAGTCCACACATCAGCCACAACCACCCCTGACGCACAGGTGAACTCAAAGAAACCACTTAAACTTTTCTGCCCAATTTCTGACAATTGACATAAGGAAATAAACCGATATCAGCAACACTAAAAAGTCGAATATGTTCTACCTTGATTTTAAGCAGGTGTCCTGTGCTCATTTACTTGGCTGTAGAACAGGCCAGAATTGTCTTCTAACAATGATGTTTTTATTTTATTTGTTTTGTCTTATTTAGGTGATAGACCAGCATAAAACTAATAAGATTGTGCATGTTAGGGTGTGTGTAAAAAGTATTTGTTGCTTGTGCAACGAGCAGAGCAGAAACACACAGGGAAGGAGATAAACGTCCAGCTCGTGTGAGAATAATTTATCTGCTACGCCCTCATAGAACCCAATGTTATGTAATTCCTGCACTATACATTGGTTCCACTCGTAACCTGATTGCCTTAAACCATATAGGCTTTTTTGTAGCCTCCAACACTCAGTTCTATCCTGTGTATCATAACCAGGAGGTTTCTTCATATATATTGTATGCCTCAACGGAGCGTTCAAGTAAGCTGTTTCGACATCTATATGAGTAATAGAGCATTTATTTCTAGCTGCCCAAACAAGCATCGTTCTCAAAGTGCTCGCTCGTAAACTGGGAGCAAAAACCTCGTCATAGTCTCTATCTGTCTGTGAGAACCCTTGTGCAACAAGCCGAGCTTTATGGGTTACTACCCCATCTACACTTTTCTTTACCTTATAGACCCACCTACAGCCTATAAGTTTCTCATTTGGTGGTATTCTTACAACTTCATAGACACCAAGCCTCTTCAAAGAATCAATTTCTCTATCCATTGCCTCTTGCCAGGCTTTTTGCTCCTTTTCTGGATATAAGTTTATATCATGATAACTGGATGGTTCGATATCTACTTGGCAAACCACTGTGGCTTTATAGCGATCTGGTGGATGCCGGTCCCTGGAAGATCGTCTAGGCATAACAGGACTAACATCAGGTATATTGGGTTCATCCTCCCCTAACCCTGATTCCTGTTCCTGTTCTTCCACCTTAATAGATGGTTTATCATCCATCTCAGATGAACTATCATCAGGAATATGGTCTACCTTAACATCCACATCTGTAAAACCATAGTCTGCTTTTTCTAACCTGTCCCAGCCTTCATGTTCTAGGAATTTAGCATTAGCGCTACACAAAACTTTTGTTGTTCCTTTTTCCCAGAACCTATAGGACCTATGGTTAGCTTCATAGCCAACAAAAATCATTTTCTTTGCTCTCTGTTGGTCCTTCCTTCTCTGACTAACCGGTATATGCACCCAGGCTGGTGCACCAAAAGTATGAATATAACTTAAATCAGGCTTCCTCCCGTGCCATAAAGTAAAAGGTATTTTTCCTGTAGAGGAATGCACCACATTATTTAAAATATGATTGGCACATAGTATTGCTTCTCCCCACAATTTATCAGGTAAACAAGCATCAGCCAGCATAGTCCTAGTCATAGCTTGTAGGGTCTGGCCTCTTCTTTCAATATATGCATTATGTTCCGGCCGAAAAGGGGCAGAACGTTTATGCTGTATCCCAGCATCCTTCAAAAACTTAGCCAACTGATGGTTAGTAAACTCAGTTCCATTGTCAGTAACAATGCATTTCACCTTAAACCTCTGCTTCCTTTCAACAAAACGAAGCCAATTTGTGATACATTGGAACGTATCACTTTTGGACTTCATAAGGTAGCAAAAACCATATCTAGTAAAGTGATCAACTATACTCAAAATATAGCATGCTCCCCCTAAACTGGGTTTCTTTGGCCCTATTAAGTCTAAAAAGACTACCTCCAAAGGTTTAGATGTTTTAAACCCATTGCAGCGGTTTGCAGGTGTAACTTTACTTTTATGCTGGTTACAAGTATTACAATTCAGGTATTTGCTGCAAGCCCTTAACTTGATGCCTTTAGACTGCTTAACAGTCAAATTCAACAACCTGAAATTCAGATGACCAAGCCTTCTATGTAATAAATGTACGCATTCATCATGAGGCTTTACATTTCCAAATTTAGCTTTTGACTGAACTAACAGTAATGACTTATCCCTAATAACAAATAAGTCGTCTTCTAATTCTGCAGTAACTACAGTGCCTTCACATTCAAGCAAACATTTGTTGTTTTTAAAAGTTACTGTAAACCCAGAATGTAGTAATGACTTTACAGATAAAAGGTTATATTTCAAACTAGGGATATAAAGCATGGGTAAAGGGTGCTTACTAATAGAACATTGAACAAGTCCCTCCCCAGCTACAGTCACATTCCAGCCATTAGCTAATTTGACCTTTTTAGTACTTTTCTTCATGTTTAGAAACAGTTTTCTGTTTTTTGTTATGGATTGAGAGGCACCGCTATCAATCACCCACCAATCATCTTTTATATTATTAGATGAACTGGTTGCTAAATTACACCCTTTCCTGGGTTTAGCAGAGTTTCTAGCAGACACTTTCATATTACAATATTTTGCAATGTGCCCCTTAGCCCCACATGCATAACAGCGTTTAACAATATTGACATTCTCATATACAGCTTCCACTTTTGGTTGCTGTTGCATCCTTAACTGGTCTCGTTCTTGCCTACGTTTGGCCTCATCCAGTAACCTACCAGTTATACTGGCCAATGTTAGTTCATCTCTAGACAATACTTCTAATGATGAAACAAAAGAGTCATAACTGTCATCCAACGATGAAAGAATAATATAAACTTGCTGCAGTTCAGTAAACACAAGGTCTTTCTCATGTAGCTCCTGGAAAAGCCCTGTCATGGAGTCCAGGTGAGCCATCATGTCTCCTCCTTTCTGAAGATGTAAGCGAAATAATTTCCGTGTCAGGTAGATATGGACACCCACAGAGTCACGAACGTAGAGCTTCTTTAGCTTTAACCAACACCTCGCAGCAGACTCTTCGCCCCGGAAATGGACAAGTTGCTGGTCTCCCAGTGTCAGGCCAATGATGCATAAAGCACGCTCGTTATCCCTGTGAAACTTCGCTATCTTTTTGGCATCTTCTTCGTCATCAGCATTCAATGCAGTTATGTCCGGTGGATTATTAACCATGTCCCACAGTCCTTCTTTTCGCAAAAGTAGACAGCATTTTGTGGACCAGGTAACATAGTTTGTTCCATCCAACCGGGTTATAGTAGAATAACTTGTATCTTGCTCAAAAGCCATCATCTTGACTACTACACCCACTGCCTGCACTTCTCACTTCCACAAAAACAAATTAAAGAGCCCTGGAACATTCTGGGCCCATAACCAATGTTAGGGTGTGTGTAAAAAGTATTTGTTGCTTGTGCAACGAGCAGAGCAGAAACACACAGGGAAGGAGATAAACGTCCAGCTCGTGTGAGAATAATACTTTATAGATAACAGTCTCGGTGTAAGTAAAACAGTCCAAGGTCATAAACAGTAATATCAGTCCAGTAAGTATCTTCCCTTACCAAAGCAAACAGACTTTAGTAACTCTTGGTATACAGTACCATATAATAGACTCAGTAAGCAACAGGATACAATCAGGTATCAATCCGGAAGAAGCAGGAAGAACGAACGCTTCTCTGTGCTGCTTATTTATGCACTGTAGCCTAATTACAGGGTTCAGCAAACCCTGATTACATGGCTCAGTTGTTTCTTAAAGAAACAGATATTGCCTGACCAACAAGTTAGGAGTACGCTGCAAGCTGAACCTAACAGTGCTGTTGCAATTTCAACAGGCAAAAAGGGACAGGGAGCCATGGTTTTTCTATATTCCATGTTGTAGAATGATATGGCTGATTAAAAACAACATTATGTCCTCAGCCTTGCAAAGCCCCAAACCATCAACTATCAAGCTGTGGAATTCTAATACACAGAAGAGCAAATTAAATCATTTTAAAAATGTCTTGGATTTATTAGGACTCCTGGTGGTGCAATGGTTAAAGTGCAGTATTGCAGGCAAACTCTGTCCACAATCTGGAGTTAGAACTGATGGGGCTCAAGGATGACTCAGCCTTCCATCCTTCCGAGATTGGTAAAAGGAGAATCTAGATTGTTGGGGGCAGGGGTGAAATCCAGCAGGTTCTGACAGGTTCTGGAGAAGAAATATTGAGCAGTTTGGAGAATCGGTAACGGAAATTCAGAGAACCCGCATTTACCACCTCTGGCTGGCCCCAGAGTGGGGAGGGAATGGGGATTTTGCAGTATTCTTCCCCTGCCACTCCCACCCAGTCATGCCCACCAAGCTACACCACGCCCACCAAGCCACGCCCACAGAACCGATAGTAAAAAAATTTGGATTTCACCACTGGTTGGGGGCAATATGCAAGTAATGCTTTGACACTGTAAACCATCCAGAGAATGCTGTAAAGCACTGTGGGGCAGTATATATACCGGTACCTAAATGTTATTGCTCTTTCCCTCTGTATTTGCATGATACACCGAAGATTAAAGGGAGGCTAAAATGTGATTGGCTAGTTTATAATGGATGTGCAAATATTGTCCATCTAGATGTTTAATCTCAGTCAAATTTAAGATTGGTCTGGGGTTTTCTTGAATTGTCTTATGATTAACCCACCATTTATGCAAGTTTTGTACTCCTTGTTAAGACACTCATTGAGTTTTATAACTTTAATCAAATAAATAAATTGAATTCCTTGTCTAATGTATTGGTTTTGCTTGGTCTTCCTCATGTCTTCAGTGGCTAGCCAATCTTGGCTGATTTCAAAAAAGCTAAAAAGACTCAAAAGGTCCATGGAAAATTACTGGAAAAAAATCCCAGAGATTATGGACTGAACTGGAAAACATCCTGAAAGTAAGCAGTGACAAAACACTTCCATATTATCATTAAGAAAATAATGTCAACGTATTTGTGAGTTGAATTGGAATTAAAGGAGACTTTATTTTCACCTGTATGACTATTAAATACAATTTAACACAGTAGAGCCAGTTTGGTCTAATAGACTATGGCTATAGAAAAGGAATTCCAGTTTTCTTGCCTTAGCAGAAGCACATATGATTTTTGTTGTTGTTTCTTTACCTAGTAAATGTACTCTGAAACTAGGATTACTACTTGTTATATATACAATATATTTGGCTAAATGGAATCAAATAATTTTCCCTCTTTCCCTATCAAAGCAAGAATTCCAAAATTATATATTTTAAAAGATATAATTCAAAAGCTCAGATTTTCTACCAGAGGCCTGGGAGGTTGAGGGTTCAGCACAATATTTTAGTTGTTCCTAGCACAGCACTCTTCCGGATAGAGAGTTGTGATATTGTTGCTGGGAATCTGTTGAAGCCACTCTCCCAGTTTAGGAGTCACAGCCCTGAGTTCTCTTACCATTAGTGGGTCCACTTTGGCCTTTCCACTAGTTTTCCTCTTTCAGGCCTTGGTATTTCTCTAGTTTTTCATACTCCTTCTTCCTGACGTTGCTGTCATTTGGCACCAATATATCTATCACCACCTCTATTTTCTTATCCTTGTCTACTACCACAGTATCAGGATTGGCCAATACCCGTCTGTCTGTCTGTCTGCTTGGATCTGAAAGTCCTACAGAAACTTTGCCCTCTTACTCTCCGCTTGACCTTCTTCCTGTCACAGGCATTCTTTCAGCAGCTGATTTTTGGGTGCCATCTTACTGATGTACACTTGAATGCTTTAGGTGTCATCCAAGACAGGAGCTTTGACCTTCACCAACCCCATCATCCTCTTTCTGATTGGTGCACAGTCTCCAGATAGTGTGCTGGAGGGGTGGCAGTGATGTTCCAGCTTCAGGTGTTGGCTCTACATCCAGTTGTTCTTCCAGATCTTCTTGGGTCCAAGATGTAATGTAGGTCTATCTCAAATTGAAAGAGAGCAGCTTTCTCTTCACTGTGTTGAAGCGTTGAGTAACTACCTGTTTCTTAATGTGGACATAGGGCTTCGGTCCAGTCAAAGTTTCCTTCATATGTTTCATATGTCATTAGTTCTTACTGTACTTACTGTACTTACTATAGCATTCCATCCATTCAAGGTTCTCATGTCTGTTCCAGTAGCCCAATTGTCAGTTTGTCCTGGTTCCCCAACATGCGATGCAGACTTCCCAAAGATACTTTTTCAAAAGGCAACTGGACTTCCTTTGTTTTTCCTTGAAGGCGTTTCGCTTTTCATCCAAGAAGCTTCTTCAGTTCTTGGATGAGAAGCGAAACGTCTTCAAAGAAAAACAAAGAAAGTCCAGTTGCCTTTTGAAAAAGCCCTTTTGGGACAACCGTGACCTGGATGACTGAGATTCTTCATAGACATCTGGTGCAGACCTTATTTATTTATTTATTTATTTATTTATTTATTTATTTATTTATTTATTTATTTATTTTATTTTATTTTATTTTATTTTATTTTATTTTATTTTATTTTATTTTATTTTATTTTATTTTATTTTATTTTATTTTATTTTATTTTATTTTATTTTATTTTATTTTGTCGTGTATGTATTAGATAATATATATAAGTATACGCATGAATTGAATACATAAAATGAATACAATTAAAGGGAATATTAGGACAGGGACAGTAGGCACACCGGTGCTCTTATGCATGCCCCTTACAGACCTCTTAGGAATGGGGTGAGGTTGTTAGAGAAAATTTATTTCTCTATAGCTGTGCCTATTAATGGATTTTGAAATGGACAGATACATTAGCCAATCAGAGGGCAGCTAATATGTTTGAATCTCCAGGGTCCTACCCTAACTGTCATAGTTAGCAGTATAAAAGGAGATTCTTGTCAGAAGCTCTTTGCTCTTCGATCTTCACTCGTCTTAGCTATTTGGTCTTAGGTCTTAACTCTTCTAGTATCTTCCATTAAACAACTGTGAGCAGTTTGGAAGTCTGTTAGAAGAGCAGTTCTGGTGGTTTATAATAATATTTCTTCTGAGGAAGAATAGCCATAGATAACATAGCTTAGAGAGAATAGATATAGATATAGATATCTATATCTATAGGATAATTAATCATAGTAACTAAGTGCTGTTTATTAATTGTATAGATATTGTTATGTTTTTATTATGTAAATAAAAACATTTACTGTTAAATGATTTAAAGGCTCATTTGTTAAAGTAGAAATTCATAGAGACAAAGGTTCACAGTTCATTGATTTTATTAATCTCCACAACAGAGGTCAACAGTAGCCAGTCTAAGGTTAAAATTTTGGGGGTTTGGGGATGAAACCACAGAGTCAGGTAGTGCATTCCTGGCATTGACTACTCTGTTGCTGAAGTCATATTTTCTGCAATTGAGTTTGGAGCGATTCACTTTAAATTTGTATCTATTGTGTGCTTATGTATTGTGGTTGAAGCTGAAGCAGTCAGCTACTGAAGCAGTAGCCAGTCTAAGGTTAAAATTTTGGGGGGGTTGGGATGTTAATCCAGGTGACATCTGAGCTGGCATGACTTTCTTTGTGTACCCCTCGTATTTGAGGTAGGCAGGCAAAGTGTGAGGTTCTTTGCGCAAGGATCCCTACTAGTAAGGTAGGTAGTGACTAGGATTAGAACTCCAGTCTCCCACATCTTTAAGCACTATTTATTTATTTATTTATTTATTTATTTATTTATTTATTATATTTCTATACCGCCTTTCTCCCGTAGGACTCAAGGCGGTGTACAGTCAAGAAAAATATAGACACACAAACATCATAAAATTGCTAATTAAAATTATTACTTAGTTTGGTCAATTAAATAAAACCCAGAATTAGATAACATTTAAAAAATTCATTCACATGTTCATATGTTTAGCCCCGCCTGTTGGAACATCAGGGTCTTGAGGGCACGGCGGAAAGCATGGAGATCAGGGATATTATGCTGTCCCACATCTTTAAGCACTATGCTTATATATAACAGGGTTTCTATTTTTTTCTCCATCAGCACATTGACATTGATGGAAGTTATGCATATGTGTTAAAGGAAGAAAAGAGCTTGAGATTCTTTTATCAACATTTACTTAAGATCAAAGAAAGGCTCTTAAAAGACAAGCCAGATGGCACTTTGTTTGTGTTTTATCCAATGGGACAATGAGAATAGGGACAGATATTTGGCAGCATTGAATTGGGCACCTAAGCAAGCAAATTATCTTTCAAGAAGAAAATGTAGCCTCTCTTCTCTGTCGTTAGAAGCGTACAATAGTATGGATCTTGGATGCATTGCTTACTTTGGTTTTGGAAGAAAAGCATTCCAGACTGTGAAATACAAGGACTGTTTTGTTTTATGTAAACGTTGTGTATGTCTGTGTAAGGGGATGTGGGTGTAGAGAGACAGAAAAGAAGAAAGAGAGAATGCGAATGTATCAGCAAGTGCTACAGTTTTTCGATAGAACATGAAAATATGCAAAATTTTCCCGCACAATCTCAAGTAGCATCTGATGGATTAACCTCTGCATAATAAAGCCAAAGAATCTTTGATCTTCCTGTAACTGGTTTGATATGTTATGATATAAAGAACCCAGATGCGTTGGAGGTGCTTCCTGCTTTTGAACAATGACCATTTGTGAGCATTTGAGGCAGGAGTGCACAACTTGAAGGTTCAAGCTTGAGGGGCAGTTTTCAGAGTCACTTTTCCTTGTTTGTAATGTTTAAAAGTAACAACCTGGGGGAGGGGTATTATTAAGTTTGCGGGGAGTAATATGAACAGTACTTAGTTGAATTTTAATTAAATGTAGATAAATTCACATTTTATTTGTATCTCAACCCTGATTCAGATTTGTCTTGATCTCATCATTGACTTCTTGGAGCGTTGCTTTTGTAAGTCACTCAACAAGGCTAAGTGCAGCCTCAGCTTATAAAAAGTTGTGAACCTCAGTCGAAAGACTGTTGGTCACTTCATTGTTTGCTTCACCTTCCTTTAAAAAGCAGCCAAGCATCATTAACGGGCATGCATTGAATTCCATTGCAAAGCCTACCTGTATTTCTTTTCCTTTCCTCCCCACTCCCTTCTATGCTCCCACAATAATTTCTACCTTCTGGATAAGTTAAAATCGGCAAACCAATTTTATTCAACAATTTCTTTCCTTTAAGGAAATACTCTGAACATGTGTAGAAGCAATCAATTTTTTGTCTGTATATATGTGAAGTTATAATTAAAAGTTATATTTGCCAGTATAGTTATTTAGAAAGTAATAATAGCAGTAAACAACTTGTGGGTACATGTTTGTATAAGTAGTTGTATTTGAAGGCGTATAGAAAATCTATCTATCTATCTATCTATCTATCTATCTATCTATCTATCTATCTATCTATCATCTACCTACCTACCTACCTACCTACCTACCTACCTACCGTGTTTCCCCAAAAATAAGACCCTGTCTTATATTTTTTTGAACCCTGAAATAAGCACTTGGCCTTATTGCCATGTACTCAAAAGCCCAATTGGGCTTATTATTAGGGGATGTCTTATTTTGGGGAAAACAGGATATCTATCTATCTATTATCTATCTATCTATCTATCTATCTATCTATCTATCTATCTATCATCTATCTATTTTCTATACACCTTCACATTTTAACAATAGAGGAAGCCATTCTGTGAAAATCAATTACCGTAGTTCATGTACTCAATTTTTTTTGGATGAATGAAATAAATGAAGAATCACATTCTTCCTATTCTCTATGAACACTTTCAAAAACTAATCCTGTCATACCTGAACCTGAATGAATGTTTGCTTTTTGTCCAAAAACCTTTAGATGAGCGCTAGCATAATGTGTTTCTAATGATATCCAGGAATCATGATATTTTATTTCTCACTTTCAACAAGTAACTAACTAATATAAACATCTGGATTAACTTCTTGAGGAGATGGGCTGCATTTGCCTTCTCCAAACGGATGCCCTCAGAATGCATTGACATTACATAGTTCCCAGTTACGGGCTTGTAATTTCAACATAACTGGAATGCAACACAATGGTAAAGAAGAGTTTGTAGAGTTAATTAATTAGATGTGCACTTTTCAGTTAGTTTTCTACCTGGACTTCATATAACTGCAGCTTTTGGATATATAGGCAAATAATGCTTTGAAACTCACCAGTCTAAGTTTAGCATCTGGGCGTTTTCCTTCATGCCTTTGTATGCTAAAGCTGGTTTACAACTTTTCATGGAACCACTGCACAGTCTCTTAGTGGCTCTTTTTTTCAGCATTACAAACATCTGGAAAACTCAATACTCCCGAATGAAGAACAACCAGAACACAAGAATAAATGGCACAGAACAGCAAATTTCAGTTCCAAATCAAAACAATACCTAGCATCCATTGTCTTCCCAGGGGACCTCAGTAGGTCTGAAACTAATATGGAGACTAATGCATCATCCTAGGATATTTGCCACTTTTAAAATAATCCTCTGCAAAGAACAGATCATTTAACTTGCAAATAAGTCACACCAAGAATAACTGGTTTGAATGAAGACCTATTCAAGTTGTTTACAGAAAAAAAATGTTTTTGTCCAACAAACACAATAGATGAAAGTTTCCTACATTGCAACTGGAGGCCTTCAAATTGATGTGTGTCTTCAGCTGGTGACCTCTGAGAAGAAAAGGGAGTGGGGGGGGGGAAGAGTTACTTTAAACAAGACTTTTTTTCCTTATTGCTTCAAGTAAGCTTGGGTTTTTCCCGTTTTTTTTGTTTATAATAAATCTGTGTTTATTAAATCTCTCTCACACATACACTCTCACTATCCCTAAGGGAAACTGAATTTCTCCTTGTGACTCAGAGAAGATTGAAATCCATACTTACGATGCATGTATTGCTTATTTTACTGAGATGTTTGTGTGTCTATTTTTTAATAGCCTACATAGATCCGATATATTTTATACATCTTTTTGTTGGCAAATAGAACTGTTATTCTTAGCACAGTGAAATTAGCTGTAGCCTGTCAAGTCTATCAAATGACTTGTAGGGAATTAGGCTAGTGATAAGGGAAACATATTTTTCATGCCAATATTTTGTTGGGTTTTGTTGGCTATGTATTTATTTTGAGCTGGTCAGTGTCTGTATGAAGAAATGATTGATAGTGTATAATATATGAAGCCTTTAGCAATTCTTAGCTCTTCACACTCTTCAGATTGTGTCTATGAAAAATCTTTTCCTGTTTACATATCTGTGTATATATATTTTCCTCTTTTGTTCAATTGGGTCTGATTCATGGAGACTGCCTGGAGAAGTCCCTGAAGTTTTCGTACATGGTTTTTCAGAAGTGGTTTGCCATTGCTTCCTTTCTAGGGCTGGAAGAAAGTGACTGCCCCAAGGCCACCCAGCTGGCTTAGTGCCTAAGGTGAGACTAGAACTCATGTTCTCCTGGTTTGTGTCCTTATGTGTTAATCACACACAATTCACCATCTGTCTTTTCTACATGCATACACACATAGGTATATATATATATGTGTGTGTGTGCGTATATACTGTATAGAAGAGACACATGATGAATTGTGTAGCGTATTAAGCAAGGAAAGTAGAAAATCCAACAAAACTTAGAGCAGTGTGATTCTCCACATTGTGGCAATTAGTTTTCAGAAAAGTTCCATGAGTGGGAAACTTTCATGAGCATTAAATATAATAATAATAATAACTTTATTGTCATATGACTATTCCAATGTATAACCATTCCAATCACACCTCTGGGGCAATAAGACTTTGGGAAGAGGAAGCTGAGTTTGGCCTTAATGGGTGTTTCATTCCTAAAAATTGTTTGCATTTGGAAGAAACATAAGACAAACAGAACTTAGGAACTGAAAAGGGAAAGAATGAGAGAGAGAGAGAGAGAGAGGGAGGGAGAGAGAGAGAGAGAGGGAGTGAGTGAGTGAGTGAGTGGGGTGGGTGGGAGGGAGGAAGGGAGGAATGATGGGGAGGAAGTGAAAGAAAGGGAAACCAGCAAAAAGAGAGAAATGACTGGCTGTAGGATTTCATCATTGGAGTTCAATGATCAGGGTTCTGTGAATATATATAAGCATTTCTGAATGCACTGGTATGGGATATGATTTAGTGATTCACAATCTTGGGAAGGTAGGAATTTATTCCTCCACTCCACTCCTATTTTAAAAAGGGATCTTACACTCATGGGAGGAGGGCAAGGAAAGATTGCTGCATCTGGCCTTGGCTTGGGGATCTACCAAATTCCTGCCTAGAAACTGAATCTTATTTACGGTGCTTCCTTAGGTGGAAAAATCTAGCGAGCGACCTTGCAGAGACACGACAAAAATTTAGTTTTCAAGTCTTGGATGCATTGAGAACTTCAGTTAATTAGCAATGATGTCATGGTCATATTTATTGCCCATGGGCAATTTAGTGCTCGCTTTTTATGTCAAGCATGAGAGAAATGCCACCGCTGTTGTCAGAAAGGATTCCAAGTTCACATTTATGATGGCATCAAAATGCTGGCTTTTGCTCTTTTGAACTCTAATCGTTATTTAAGTCGTATGATGATCATTCAGAATGATGGCGTCTGGCGTTTTTATTACTTTCATGCAAACTGACCAACTCCTTCCTGGCTGACATAAAGGAGAACCAGGTTTGGCTGCAGGCCTGTGAGAGAGCTACATAATTTCTCTATGTTTTTCTGTCTTTTTCCCCCAGCAGCCTAAGATGTGTAGCCCAGTGAAGCCAAATGACTTGGATGGGAAATAACCTAGCTTTACCAAAAAGAAATGGGAAAAAAAAATGCATATTACATCCAAGGGATAGGTTTTAGACAGGAATGTTCTGGCTACTCCCCAAAATAAAACAAGCAAAGAAACAAATGAGAATAAAACTCCAAATATATCTTCATCCATAGTGTTAAAGCAATGGTGGTCTGACTCTTCTATTTGTAGTTGGGATTACGAGAATTTCTGTACTCAGTTCTGCATTTCAAATGCATCATTCGTGGTATACCTATTAATAGCAATAGCATTTAGACTTATATACCGCTTCATAGTGCTTTACAGCCTTCTCTAGGCCGTTTACAGAGTCAGCATATTGCCCCCCAACAATCTGGATCCTCATTTTATCCGTCTCAGAAGGATGGAAGGCTGAGTCAACCTTGAGCCTCCAGAGATTCGAACTGCCAAATTGCAGGCAGCTGGAAGTCGGCAGAAGTAGCCTGCAATACTGCATTCTAACCACTGCGCCACCACGGCTCTTGCAACACGACATTTTAGTTACATGATCTATTAATGCTATATATGTTTGGTACCGATATATTGTGGTTGATTTGTTCTTTGACTTTCATCTTATTGTGCTTTGGTGGTAGTGGTGGTTGTATAGGTGACTTACAACAGTTCATTAGTGACTGGTCAAAGTTACAACAGCACTGAAAAAAAGTGACTTATGACCATTTTTCACACTTATAACTGTTGCAGCATCCCCATGGTCACATAATCAAAATTCAGATGCTTGGCAATGGACTCATATTTAGGAGAGTTGCAGCATCCTGGGATCATGTGATCACCTTTTGCGACCTTCTTACAAGCAACATTAATGGGGAAGCCAGATTCACTTAATAACCGTGTTACTAACTTAATAACTGCAGTGATTCACTTAACAAGTGTGGCAAGAAAGATTGTAAAATAGGGCAAAATTCACTATAAATAAATGTTTCACTTAGCAACAGATACTTCAGGCTCAATTGTGATCGTAAGTGGAGGACTACCTGTAGTTGTGATCAGTGGCTTACTCTTGAGGTAGGTCTAATTCTGGCAGCTCTTACACTGTTGAAAGCCTTTGGAAGAAAAATGATTGCCTAATTTATTTATCCCAAGTGCCCTTAGAATGTTTAAGGTGTGGGATAATCTTAGAAAATCAACTGACAGCTGCTAACATTTGCAGAAGATATATTTTTATTATTCATATTTCTATGCCGCCCACTCTCCGAGGACTCTGGGCGGCTTACACCAAAGACAGTATACTAAATAGCATATTGCCCCCAACAATCTGGGTCCTCATTTTACCCACCTCGGAAGGATGGAAGGCTGAGTCAACCTTGAGCCGGTGAAATTTGATCCGCTGATCTGCTGAAGTAGCTGCAGTACCCTAACCGCTGCGCCACCTCGGCTCGCGCTCTCTATATATAGGTGCAGCAGCCAAAATTAAAAAATGGCTCTCAAAATGGGTAAATTGCTCCTGAGGAGCAGAAAGCTTGCTACCGTTCTTCAAGCATCACCAGCTTGGAGAAAACAGACTTTAACATAACTCACAGAGAGCTGAGTTTGGGTATTGGTCTGATTCTGAGATTCTGCTGATAATTATGTCATTGGGGCTTGAAGCAGGATTCTGTTGCTCTGTCAGGGAGATGGGCAGTTTCTAAATTTGATTTAGCCATAAGCAAAATTGTCTGCTACAACGTCTTACCTGTCAACAGCTTCTTCGGCTTCAACCACAATAATACATGGACAAACAATCAACAATCAAACTCAAGGTAAACTGCTCCAAACTCGATTGCAGAAAATACGACTTCATCAACAGAGTAGTCAATGCCTAGAATGCTCTACCTGGCTCTGTTGTTACAGCATCAAACCCTCACAGCTTCAACCTCAAACTGTCTACCGTGGACCTCATCCCATTCTAAGAGGGGATGTCCATAAGCGCACCAGCGTGCCTATCATCCCTGTCCTACTCTCCCCATTTATCTGTACTTACTTCCTTTGTTTATGTTTATACCTATACCTACTATCTTGTACATGTTTGACAAACAAATAAAATAAATAAAAAATACATGTATTAAAAATATATCAACAATTCTTTAGAGCAGAGGTCCCCAACCGATGGGGTTTGCAACTGGGCTGTGGAAACGGCCGGCGTGCGTGGGGTTCCTCACTTGTGTAAGCAATAGATGTTCATTTTTTTAAAATAAGTAAATATTCCAGTTGATGTTCCATTTGACCAATAGGATGAGCAAGAAAGAAACAGGAAACTATTTTAAATAATGTGTCTATAATTTTTAAAAAAATATGCAGTAATTTTTAAAAAGAAATGTTGCTAAACTGAAATATAGGGTATCCTTAATAAGTCTGATCTCTGGAACATAGTGTAAGTTATTTTTCCGCAACAATACATTAATTACTTACTAGAACTATTTAGTGGTGTAAAAATATATAGCAGGAAATAGAAGAAAGGTTTGAAATAAAGCTGTATATTTACTCTGGGAGAGATAGATTCCATTATCGTTCTTTTAACTTGGCTGTTCAAATCAGATCATTATTAGGTACACCAAAGTAAGCTGCAGTTCATGAAAGCTTATGCTGTTTAATAATAAAAAAAAAATCCTCAGAAAAGATGCTGCCAGACTTCTAATTTTTTTGCCCCCGTGACTGACGCAGCACTCCTTCTTCCAAGGGTATTCAGTGAATAGACTGCCATCTGCTGGAGCAAATGGTTAGCTCACTATGCAGGAGTAGATCAGAGTAGTAACTTAAAAGCACCATGATAGATAACGCTAGAGATTTTACCAAAGGCAGCGCTTATTCTAACATTCATACTTTTCTATAAATAAACCATCAAGCCAAATGAAAACCACTATGGCATTCTTGAGGCTTGCTCTAGCTTCCCTCTGTGGATGGGTATTACAGTGACGAGCAGCCAGTGAAACGAGAGGCTTACAGAGCATTCATAAAAGTATTTTCAACTTGGTTACTCATTCTGTAGTTTCAATAATTGCATACACAGTCTTTCTATTTTCATAATGAGAACTGACAGTACCTGCTGCAACCTGGATAGCATTGGATATCCATAGTGTCGAGTTAAAAAACCAAAAGCTTAGATTTTGTTATGAGTCAACCAGGAAAAGCATTTTGAGAGATTTGTGGGATTTAATATATAGCCTCCTAGAGATCAGATAATATCTGAGAAGTCTTTTATGGTAACTGTGTGAATATAATTGCTCACATCCATTTCATCTTAGGAATCTTCCAGTCAGCTCTTGATATCACTCTCTTTCCTTCTGCTGAAGTTTCAGGTCCTTCCTGAGGTTTTGTGGGATGAGGGTGAATGAGGAGGAGGGCAATTGAAAAATCATCTGGCTGATCAATGAAGGGGTGGGAAAATTGGTATCTCAGCAAACCCCTTCCTCTTTTCTCTGTTGTCTTTCTTTTCAAAGTAAGAGGCAGGAAAACACTTGATGGTTCTGAAAAGAATGTTCAGTATCTGTGTCAAACATAATTTTGTCCAAGAATACATAATGCAGTAAGAAATTACACAGCATGGGGTTGGCATGCTACCTCTCTTCCTTTGTTGTGGATCTAAAATAATTCAATGTCTTTTCAACTGAATTTAGTCTAATCTAAAAGGATCCACTCCTCTTCCTTTTTCTTTTCTTCCATTTCAAACTGTGACAGTGCTGAAATTCTGAGAACTCCATTGTTGGAGATTTTTTTAAAGGACAAAATAAATTGGAGATCTATTTGCCTGAGATGGTATGAGGATTCCTGCTTTGGGTGAAAAGTTGGACTAATAACTTTTAAGTTCCATTCCAATTCTATGATTCTATTGTTCCAATATTCTATGGTTCTCTATGATGCTATGTGATCCTATGATTCTAGAGTCTATGAGACTATGATTTTTGGGAATGTGGGACAAAACCACATACTAATTCTGATTATAGGCTTTTTCTCTTTTCCAGAATGAGGACTTCTCTTTACATGCACAGGGACGCCTGCACGTGGGTTTCTGCAGCATGAAGGGAGACATGGTTGGGTCACTCAGAGGCTTCCACCTACAAAGCTCCTGACATGTGTAAGAATGGGACACATGAATTACACATAAGATCTTTGTCTCCAGACTGCCAGTCCTAAAAAAAATTAAAAACCATAGGCATTATAATATATTTTCTGTGCATTTAAATCTACCTGGAAAGACAGGAAACACATTATAAAAAGTTTATATTTGAAACATAGGATAATAAGTATTGTATGAATTCTACCTGCAATGGTACTTTATTTCTGCCTATATTGAACCTATCCTCTGCCCCTATCCTGTTCCCTTCTATGAAAGACAAGCAAATAGTACCAAAAAGAAAGAAAGAAAGAAAGAAAAAGAAAGAAAGGAAGAAAAAGAAAGAAGAAAGAAAGAAAGGAAGAAAGGAAGAAAGGAAGAAAGAAAAGCCAAAGTGCCCTCTGGGTTGACTCCATTTACAATTTCTAACTGTACACATTGCAATGGACACAATTTTAGCCTTTCCATTTCCATGTAGAAAAGAACATCCATCCTTAAAAGCAGCCCTTATTTCCTTATTTGATTTACACCCTACCTTTAATTTCAAGAGCCCCAAGTTCCTTACAGAGTGCTGTCTTCTATTCTCCTTCACAACAAATCTGTGAGGTTGGTTTGGTTTGGTTTGGTTGTGTTGGAAGAAATGTCCATCTGGGTTCAGTTCCAAGTGGGGAAAAAGACACTGGAAACATGGAGGCTGCTTGGAAGGATAGCTTAATGGTAAAGCATAACCACCAAGCACATGTGATTTTGGGTAGCTGACCACATGGAGTGGAGAGTGAGTGTTATTTATACCCTCTCTTGGGTGTTGAACTTGAGCCTCCTGATCCTGTAGCAAGGACATGTATCCTATTGGTTGCTGAATCCCATGTGGAGTCATGTTTGTCTGAATCGAGTTTGGTTGAACCTTGCTGGGTAATATAATGAAGGAGCTTGGTTGTGCCATGTAGTGAGCTTTGCTGATAGATAATCCTATTATGACCTAGAAGGTTATGTCTTAATCCCATCACCCTGGAGCCGAGGTCTTTTGTTTTGTAGATAGGCTGGCCCAGTCTTAATATGCACCAAATATCTGCTGGGGCAGGGAGCTGCTCTTTTTCTTTAAAAACTTGTTTCTCCTTTTCTCATCCAGGGAAATATAATATTCTGTCTTTTTAATATTTCCTAAAATATTTCATTCTTCTAGGTGGGGTGGGTTCTAACTTTCTTCAGTTGAAAGAAAGAGAGTCTACTGTGGCTTGCATGGCTGATTGTGGGCAGGAACCCGAGGCCCTTCATCATTTTAACGTGTCTACCACACTGGTTCTTATACGGGGATAATTATTGCAAGTATTTTGCAATGTTGTAAAATAATTATTTTGTTCAGCATTTTTGCCTGCAATATTTATATTCAACATAGCCATCCTCAACTGTTCTTAGAAAGACTAGGGATTGGTAAAGAGGAATTTGCTGTTCTTCTAATGAAAAGCTTTACTATGCCATGATGTTACCAAGGATTTTATTTGACATGCAATGGAAGCCTTCACGCATATTAACTAGCTTCAGATTCTTGGCTACCATAAGGAAGTATAGAGAACAAGCTCTGAGCATAGCTGATTCTTGCTTTTCAATTGCCATACTTGTAAAATGCATGGAAGTCATCTGAATTTAATAGCACAGTACACAGGCAATGGCCTGTAAAAAGGTCAGTGAATAAAGCAAGAAAACAAACAAAGCAATTTAAGGAATCCAATTCTGGACATATAAAGATCAGTGAACGTGAAACTGCTCTGGACCAGATACTGGACATTGATGAAAACTGCACATGAGGTAGTAACATGTATCCAGTACAACAATGAAAGCAACCAATGAGAGCATGGCTGAGACAAATAGTAAAAAGCAAAGCCAGGCAAGGACTTAGTTGGAAGATACAACATGCAAGCATCTGAATTGGAATCTGTCCTCTTCACTCCTGTAAGGTTTATTGATCCATTATTCTGATAGGATTTGTTGAGCAAGTAAGAATGACAGATATGTGTCCAATCCACCATAGCTATTTTATATAACAAAAGTGGCAAACCCGATGCACTGCTTATTATTTTTCCTTTTAGTATTACACTGATTATGGGTCACACAGTTTATGGATTGTAATTTTAGTATATTAGACCATGTATAATTGACAGACTGGATTTTATCATAGATTTTAGCTGTTATTTATTATTTTATACTAGAATTTTTAATTGTATATTTACGCTTTTTATTTGTTCTGGTCTCTGGTCTATGACTGTAATAAACTGAATTGAATTGAAAGCCTTGCCATTGCACGTTATAATCAATAAAGCTAAGAAATTAACAACAACAACAAAAAATTGGGAGCTGTGTGTCATTTAAAGAGCCAGTCACTTGTCTAGGGTCCCAGAAGCATTGATATCTCACTGCAAGGTGTGTGTATTCCTCACCTAAACAGCTAACTATTGATCAAGGCTGTATTTCCAGCAAATTCTTCATTCATCGTTTCTGGCCATTCCTGAGCTGCATAACATTGCCCGCAAGGACAACTGATAAATTGTGTCTCAATGAATGGTGCAAGGAATACTGACTGACTAGCAATGAGTTATATCAAATTTTGTGTTGTGGAAATGTAATCAGGAGTCCACAGTGACAATGCAAGAGGCAAGACTAGGACTCTTTGCATTTTCTAACAATTGAATGCAAAGGGGGAGAAAAACCCACAAATTGTATTGCAAAAGACTTTACTTGAAGTTAAGGAAGTAGGACATTTAACAATTTTAAGCAAAAGCTGCTTGAAAAGCTATCTTCCCTATACATCCCCTATGCCCTTATAAGCAAGGGGAGTTCAAGCAGCAAGCAGCCAAGCTGGAATAGGTACAGAATACCAAAATTGCTTTTCCTTATAGTTGCCCGTCATTTCTCATGATAGCCAGACATGATTTAAGTGTTGGAAAAGTTCCAATCATATGCAGTGATTTTGACTGATTTTATAACGTAACTGACCAACAAAATGAAACATCTGCTGGTGAAAAAGCCAAAACTACCCTCATCCTACCAATTTTATAGTCATTTCTGCACCCACCCACCTCTTAATGCTACCATTAGCTCTATGAAGGGCAAATGCATTGCTCTAAAAGTTATATCTTTGCTACGTATGAAAGAAAATACATGGCTGAGGTAATTTGATTTGCTTTGTTAACATGTGCAAATCGTTTAATTTGGTGTCGAGCTGGATTAATTGATGGATGGTGTATCAGTTTTGCTTTAACACAGAGAGGTTAAAATAAGGTCTCACATAAACTGAGCTCTAAAAGCTTCCTTGGAATAGGTTCTATATCATGACTAGTTTTACCCAATTTGTCCATTAAGGCTAGGAATGGATGACTCTATCAGATTCAGACTTTTCCATTTGTTTTCCTAATCTTAGGTTGCTTCTGTCTCATTTTGGTATCAGTTTGTGACTTTTCTTTCATTTACAGGCATTTTGAGACATATTTCTTCTAATACTGGCTGCACAGGAAACTTTCTTTTGGACGGGAACAAATTTCTGCATTTGAGAAAGAAAGAAAAAAAATAGCATAAAGGATATATAGAGAAGCAACTTCTGATCATCTAAGCATTTACATAATTTATTCTCTAACTTCCCTCATTAACATTACATTATTATTCACTTCTTCCCATAACCAGTCCCTTTTAAACCACCAGTTCATTCCATCTCCAACCCCACCCAATTTTCAGCAAATAAATCCATAAGAGATTTGCAGGACAATGCAAAGTGATTTTACAGTATGTTCATCTATGACTATAATAAAGATCTAGTTTTATTTCAAAATGATTTCATAGCAAATAATTCAGGCAAACAGTTTGCCAAATCTTTTTTATATTTACATTGTGGTAAATTAAAGTAAGTGAGCCAGTTTTATGTAGTGGTTAAGGCACCAAAGTAGAAACTGGGAAACTGTGATTTCTAGTCTTGCCTTAGGCACAAAGCCAACTGAGTGGTTTTGGGCCAGTCACTCTCTTTCAGCCCCAGGAAGAAGGCAAAGGCAAATCACTTCCGAAAACTTTTCCAAGAAGGGGCTTGTCCAAGCGGTCACTAGGAGTTAAAACTTGAAGGTACAACAACAACAATAATAAACACCTTTGGTGCTATGTCAAAACACCTGGACTGTTAGAAAAGTTTTTAGTTTAGGTTGTAGAGGTCAATAAGATCTTGGAATGTCCCAGCAGCTACAACTAAGCCAGATTTCTTTTATCAAGAAAAACTTTGTTTATTTAAAATCAATAAACTATTTACATTTTAAATCACAGAACATTGTATCTTGGTCTTTATTTATTTCTGAGGTAAATGTGCCTAGAGCATAATCCCTTCCTCTCTCTTTTCTCCTGTGTGTCTCCCCTGTGTCTCCCCCTGTGTGTGGCTAAAGGGGGTCATATTTATAGGGTGGCTAAGCCACTCCCCCTTCAGTCCCTTAGACAAAATGGAGGGAAAGTATAAACAAAAAACCATCCTTCCAGTATAGACAGTGTGGTTCAGTGGCACTGTTTCAGATAATTATCTGACATGGACACCACTTGAACATAGTTGGCATTGATAAAAATCACCATCAGTCAATTGGAAAAGGCAGCTTTATTTTGATCAGCTTACGGTACAGCCTGCAACAATGCCTTTTAACACCATCAAACCACAACACTGGCTTATCCCAGGCCCTTGATAAGTCAATAAAAATGCCCAATCCAGTCTAAACATCTGGCTGAGTGTGCGACCAACCATAATAAATAATAATCGTTCGATGCAGGCCATGGAAATCTTCACCTTTGTGAGTTGTGCTGAAACACTATACATAAGTCTTCATTAGCTGATTAGCTGGAAAAAAATGGCTGCACCCTCCCAGGCGTTTATGTGAAAATCACTTCATTCCTAGATATTTTTATGGCTTCTATTGATATTAGCACCACAGCTATTGACTGGATATATCTTGTGGAATAGCGGAACTGCAGTTTTGTACATCTTGGCCCTCTTCCATAGCTGCTTCTACTGAGAAAGGGAAGTGGTGGGGTGTCTGAAATTTCTATAGATAATGTTAAACATATGTAGCCCAACTAGCATTATATTTTAAAAGCCAGAAAGCTTTAACTATATTTTACTTTCACAACCTATATTCAGGATCTGCAATATTGTCTAAGGCAAGAAAAAGGAGAACTCTTATACCATTTCATGGCTTGATGGCCCTTGACATTTTATCCCCTCTCCCTTTCCTCTTTCCGTCATTTGATCTGTTGCAAAACGTATTGCAAATTAAACTATTCTAAAATCACTGAGCATCAACAGATAGAGAATCAGGATCAGGGAAAAATACAAGCAGGAGAGAATTCTAATTTTAGATTGTATTTACCCTTGCTTATTTATTTCTCATGCTTCCCTTTTAGTCTCTATTTACCGATTAGAAATAATTGTTACTTTATTTGATTTCTATAGCCACCCATCTTAACCAATCACTCTGGGAGGTGAACATTATAAAAAACAATTAAAACAATATAGAATAAATATATATGGTCACTGAGTAAAACCATTGCCATAGACATTAATATATTCAGGAAACAGGACCTTTAACACACTCAGGGCACCAGGCTTGGACACATAACCAGGTCTTCATGGCCTTACAGAAGGCCATCATGGTTGGGATCTGATCTCTGAAAGGACAATGTTTTGGAAGGCAGGGTTACTGCAGAAATGATGCCTCCTATTTGCCAATATTCCTTGAATGACAGGACCCGTAACATGCCCAAGCTGCTGGACCAAAAAGATGGATAGAGACAGCTGGGATAAGATAGTCCCTTAGGTAACCTGGCCCCTAGACACATAGATACAAATATGGCTTGGGATGTCTGTCTGTCTCTCTCCTATCTATCTATCTATCTATCTATCTATAATGATCCACCTCAAGAGCAAGTCTGGGTTTGGATAACGCATTGTAAGACTTAAAGAAACTGAGTATGCTTAGAGAAAGACAACAAAGATAAGCCATAAAAACTAATGATGAGGGACTGAAGAAAATGGGTATATTTTACTTGAAAGACTGGAAAGGGTTATGACAATAGTTTTCATGGGCCTGATGGATGGAATGTCATGTGGAAGAAAATCAAGACTTGTTACAAAATCACTTCAGAATACAGGACAAAGAATCACACTCTTTTATTACAGGAAGGCAGATTCTGGTTGAAAACTTCCTAATTGGTTAGGATTGACTGATTATGTTCTATAAAGTCATTTTCAATTCCTGTCAACCACAAAGATAGAGATTTTCTCCATGAAAATTTATCTCTAATCTGATATTGGTGAATGATGAATACTAACAATACTTCTACAATTTAGCAAGGGACAAGAAACCGGGATTTGTGCTGTGACAACTTTGAAGTCATCAGAGTTTGATGGAATTCTTCTATCTACAATAGCAGCCATATTAAAAGAATCCCAATATTAGCTACATCCTAGAATCTGTAGGGGTACCTTGCCTTAGCCTTCAGCCTGTAAAGAACTTCCTGGTTTATAGACAAAATGGAGTTAATATAATTCAATGGGATTCTATCCCAGATGTAACCCCATGTATCCATTTTCCACAGACTTATTTACCATGCCCCATTGCCAAAATGGGCAGGCATGTGTTGGAAAATTGCTAGAGATAAATGGTTGCAACACACACTCAGGTGGGCATGTAGTCATTTCAGTGGAAATGGAGCTAACAAAAGAATGACAATTCAAGTACCTATATGTTGCTACCCTATTTGCTCCAATGAAGCGAGAATTAAAGTAATAGGCAGAAACACCTGCAGAGGGATGGATCAAGGATTCAGTGACATATAATAAGATTAAACTGGTCAATTGACTCTCTACATCTTCTCTCCAGAAAGAACTCTTCTCTATTAATGTTAAAGTTCTTTTTTTTTCTTTTTTGGTGAGATAGTAATAGTACTTTCACAAAATGCCAGTTTTCAGTGATTTCTAGATGCTTGTAGGAGTTAAACTGTTTCAGCCCAATCCATGAGTCATATATAATAGTGTTATTTGATTAATGGAATAGCTTTGTCTAGTGGAATTAATTCTATCCTATCCTCTACCCCATGTTCTACCCTCCTCGTAATCTGTTGTGGAGAAAATGCAGAAGTGGGATGGTGGAGAGAAAGTGATGAAAGGCTCTGAGCTCTTGATAAAAAATCTCTTTGTCTAACATTGGATGCAGCCCACTATCTGATTTTTTCTTTCTGTTTGAAAAAGTAACACTTTCATTCTCAAACTCGGATGCAAAATCATCACATTCTGTCTCCTGAAAGTATTTGGCAGACTTCCCCCCCACCCCCAGTTATTCTGCTCTGACAATAGTCTAGAACAGTGATGGCTAACCTTTTCTGAACCTTTTCTGGGGGTTCGTGCCCGAAATGAGCGTGTGCCCAAACCCCCAAAATGCAATGCGTACATGGGCCCCATGCATGCGCCCTGCCCCCACACATGTGCACACAGCCCCCTGCAAATGGCCTGCGCATGCATGCATGGCCCCCGCATGTGCCCCACCCCCTGTGCATGTGCATGCCCCCCCACACTCCACCCCCTTGCATGCGTGGCAGAGACCAGAAGACCAGCAGGCTGGCAGGAGGTGCGGGTGCATGCGCGGTGGAGCTGAACTGGGGCAACGGCTCATGTGCCCATAGAGAGGTCACTGTGTGCCACCTCTGGCACGAGTGCCATAGGTTCACCATCACAGGTCTAGAAAAAAAAACCTTTTCTCTCTGAGCTAACACCAAATTCTGTAGAATCAGGAATGTCTTAACGGTGAGTTGGATTTTTGGGGTCAAGCTATGAATACTGTATTTTAAATTCAGGAGCCCATAGTATAATTCACTGACCTTAGTATAATCCCCATGATGTCTATGGAACTACATGGGCCATAAGTTAAAGCAATATTTGGCCTGAGGCATTTGTGTCTGTTCAGTGTTTCCCAAAGAGACTTTCAACATTCTTGTTGATGAAGTTCACCAAAAAGCTTTCAGCTCTAATGGTATCCTGGAAACAATACTTGCTATTGGGACCAAGGCTTTTTAATTACACATGGAGCCAAACTTTGCTAGGAACTATGAATGTGGAAAAGCTGAATCAAATCCAGTGGAAATTTGGAACCTGACATGAAGATTTCTCTGAGCATTATCTCATTTCATCTTCATTTGTCACATTTACACAATGATATAAATGGACAATAATATGAGTCAACGGGTTGGAAAATGCCTTATGGCCGAATGTGAACTGTTCTCAAGAATGTAGAAATCCAGAAAAGGTTGTTGCCACCTATATTTCCATGAAAATGACTTTAAAAAAAAAAAATGGATTTCAATTATTCCCAAACTCAAAAAAAGCATAACAGATATTTTATTTCCATATTTTTTCCCAAAGTGGTGCCCTCCAGTATGTTGGATTGTAGTTTGAGCAAATTTTAAGTAGGTGATTGGGGAGTTATAGCTCAATACATGTACAGGAAATTAGTTGAAAAAGGAGAAGTTTAAGTAATCATAGTACAATGTAGTTTATGACATAGATACAGATGTTATAATTTTGTCATCTAAAATGCATAGTGCATGCATTTAAATGTTCTCATTTAGTGCCACTGAATATAAAGCTGGTTTGCCTTCTTTGACGGATTCAGGGGAAGGACCTGGAAAAAATATCAGTAGTTAAATAATTACACTATTTCTGTCCTCTGAAATCTAAATGAACTTATATCCCTAACTTTTCGTAGATAATCAAAGAACTGGCTGTGAAAATCCACATTTGGAAATTAAGAACATAGCATGGATTATTTTTAACACCAATATGTCTTTTTATCATGTCTGGCTTTCATATTATTATTTAATATTATTACTATGGCCATTATTTATATTTCACGAGGTATTTTAAAACTTTTATTTGGATGTTAGTAGTCCAGAATCTCTGGAGCTGGCAAAATAGATATATTAGTCAAATACACCCACCAAAAAAAAAATGCTCAATGCTGTTCTAAATATTTATGATCCATGCTAGATACTGGATTAGAACTCGCATAAATCACACCTAATATCCACATCTAGAAGGCATTAAACCACTGCTCTGGGCAGACAGATTATTGCTTTCATTTTATGCATCCTTACATACTAGGTCACTAGATACTATGACATGCCCCTGTTTTAAGCTTTCTAATCTTTTGAAACCTATCTGCATCCTTTTTTTGCTTCTGCCAAGTTCAGAATCCTGAGAAAAGGCATTAATCACAATTCAGTATTTCCTCTGGCTGACCTATAAAAGAGTAGAAAAATGTCATTTGGAGACATGCCCCGCCTTCTGAGCTGCAGCTCCTGGGGAGTGGGACTACCATTTGCCCCCCTCTCCTCAAATGATGCTGTTGCCATCCCACTATGTTTTCAATAGTGTTTCTGTTTAAACATCATGGCAAGCTATGAACATGAAAAAGATGTGTCCATGTTATTGCAACTAGGTATTTCTTTTTGCAAATGCCCTGGCTATGATTGTATTGTGGCAACAGGAGAAAACTGACTGATATGGACAGTTTTGGGTATTTTCTTACCCTTGCAGTTTTGGAGGAATACAGTAGGCCAAGGAAAGAGAGCAGAGTGAAACTGACAGGCATTCCGACTGTTTCTCTCTTTAAATTTCTGGAAAACTGCTTGAGAAATATCTGGTCCCCCAATCCAGGCATTCCCATTGGGTCATCTCAAGAAACAAAGTGCAACGAAGCATCTTAAAACCTGAGGAGATTATCAGGACATCATATTACAGAGGAAATTATGTTCTACAAGCAAATTTGGAAAGTGGTAGGTGACAAAGCTGGGAAAGGGAAGAATAGATTTTACTCAAATTGCCTGTATATTTATTATTTAGTTAAATAATAAGTTTATCGTTTATTTAAATAAAAATTTAATATTTTTATGCTACCCATCTCCTGTATAAGACGATTCACTAAAGAACATTCTATGTTCTTTACTGAATTAAAAGAAGAATCCTAGTAGGATATTGCTATAAAGCTTTCTTTAATGTGTTTATGCCCCTAGACTTGTGACATGTGCAGTAGTATAAATAATTATATTCCTTTAGTGTTTCAGAGAAGTCCCAGCAATTGTAATACACACTAACTCCATCTTAGCCACAAACCAGTGTGTTTCTAATTTACAAATCTGGCAATTTTTCAATAAATTGTTGCACTTTGTCTGATCTGTTCTCAAAATACGGAAGTGCTTGAAGCATGGCCACCTGCAATAACAGATTACTGTTCCCTAAAATATTGTCCTACACCTACAATGCGGAGGCGCAAAGCTTCTCTCGGGGAAAAAAAAGACTTTGTTATTTCTTTTTTGCTAAAAAAAAAAAGAAGAGGAAACTATCCCAAAGAAAAGCTAGTTTTCAGCAGCTTCTTTGTTCCCCAAATCAACTGGCATCAAAGTCTAATGAAAACCTGTATGCGGACACTGGATCTAGTCCAAGGTATACTATTGGCCTTTGCTAAATTCCTCGGGGACATGACTCATATAAAAAACATGAGGCTGTCATCATATTGGAGCTGGTGGCTCCAATAAATCAAATTTACTTTGAAAATTGAAGCATAACAAAATTTTATTAGGTGAAACTTTGGCGTTTCTCTCAGCCATCTTGCAGATATATATTTTTGATTCCTTGCAGCAGTTAAAAAGAATGCCTCAATCCTATTCAAAAGAACAGAGATCTCAATGATATCTTTTAAAAAGGTTTTAATTGGTGGCAATGGGAACTATGACTGTATATATAAAGTTTGTGTGCATAAAGACGGACTAAATAATAGCATGAAGAGACTCAACGTTTGTTTGATTTTGGGATTCTATTTTTAAAAATAAGTGAAAAGGAGAAGCACTTATTTTTAAGAATAGAATCTCAAAGCCACAGAAACATGTCTCTTCACACTATTGTTTAGTGCATGATAAGGATGACCACAATAGTCTAATCAAGGAACAATATTACATAGTTGGGTAACGAACTATCTAAGCGCCATGGTGGTGTAGTAGTTAGAATGCAGTACTGCAGGCTACTTCAGCTGCCTGCCGGCTGCCTGCAATTTGGCAGTTTAAATCTCACCAGGCTCAAGGTTGACTCAGCCTTCCATCTTTCTGAGGTCAGTAAAATGAGGACCCAGATTGACTCTGTAAGCCGCTTTTAGTTTAGAAAACATTGGCCTATAATCCTTTTTATGACTCTACAGCAGGGGTGTCAAACTGGCGGCCAGCAGGCCGGATGCATCATGCACAGGCCACGCCCACCCCAGCTCCACGGATGGGAAAAACATCGTGAAATATCACATGATGGCAATGTGAGGCCGCTAGTTTGACACCCCTGCTCTACAGGCTAATCCTATGTCTAAACATTTTTCACAGATGTATCATTTTAAAAATATGGGTAGGAAACCTTGGTTATTTCTATATCACTTTAGAATTACTTCAACCACAAAATACTTTTGACCCACTTATGAATTGTGCCATTAAAAAAAAAAACCTTTGACAATGAGTTTTTGCATGTGTCTTTCTTTTATTCCAGACAGGACATCTTGGCTCGATTTGTTTCCTTAGAAATTATGACACATTTAGGGATTTTACATGTGATGATCAGCCACTCAATTTTTATGTTGCTACTTTTTTATCTCAACATGTTGCTTGAATTCTGGACTATTTACTTTGGATATTCCTCTACTGTATATTGCATCTTGTGAAATTTTGCTTGCAAAATCAAAAACACTCAAAGCGGAATGCATGAACCTGTTGGTGTGTATTCAGATCAGCTAACATTTACAGATGTAACACTTTAATCACTTTAAAACTTTGTATAAAATTTCCTAATGTTAAGATAAAATTTATTATCATTGTGTTTGCTACACATATTTTTGTTATCTCCCCTCTCTAGATACCAATTAATTTTCAGCTTGTTACAAAATGCTTTTTTTACTACACAGTGACATGTACAAGAAACAACAACCAGAAAAAAAAATATATTATGTCAAATTTTGTTGGCTAAGCAGTTCATATGTAGAAGCATGATAATGAATATCACGATAAACATGATAATGACAGTCATGAAATCAAGGGATTATTTAAAAGATTGGTGTGCAGATATCGTGTCAAAATGAGTTATAATGAGTTCATCTTTCTTTATATGGTGAGTCTCAAGATGAAATATTCATTTGGTAGCTAGGAGTTTGTGAAGCACTTCAGTTTATGATCTTCAAAAACACTGAATAATATTGCATATGATCAAATAGTGACATTTCAAGGATGAGGGAAGAGTCAATTATATACAATATATATACTCTATAACCAGGCAATATATCTTTAGCATTACCCAGGATCAGATAACCTTCAAGAGGCAACTTCTGATATAAGACAACTCCTTATGTTTCTAATATAATTTAACCAGAATTTTTTAATAGTTCCTAATCCTACTTTCCAGAGCACTACAAATTGAGGGAGTCTTCGACTTATGACCACAATTGAGCCCAGAATTTATGTTGCTAAGTGAAACATTTTTAAAGTGAGGTTTGCCCCATTTCTTGCCACATTTGTTAAATGAATCACTGCAATTGTTAAATTAGTAACATGGTTGTTAAATGAACTGGCTTCCTGATTGAGTTTGCTTGCCAGAAAGTCACAAAAGATGATCACATGACCCCGGGATTCGGCAGCCATCATAAATGTGAGTCAGTTGTCAAGCATCTGAATGTAAATCACATGATCGTGGGGATGTTGCAATGGTCATAAATGTGAAAAATGGTCATAAGTCACTTTTTTCAGCACTGTTGTAACTTTGAACGGTCACTAAATGAACCATTGTAAATCGAGGACTATCTGTAGTAATTTTTATGTTCAATGTTATTCAGATTGGTTTACTTTATAAGGATTATGTTTGTAGGGGTGAGAAGGTGGGATGTAGGGTGATAAATATACACTGTAATGCAGGGGTGAAATTCAGCAGGTTCTAACAGGTTCTGGAGAACCGGTAGCGGAAATTTTGAGTAGTTCGAAGAATCAGCAAATACCACCTCTGGCTGGCCCCAGAGTGGGGTGGGAATGGAGATTTTGTAATATCCTTCCCCCAGGAATGGGGAGGGAATGGAGATTTTGCAGTATCCTTCCCCTGCCACGCCCACCAAGCCATGCCCACAGAACCAGTAGGGAAAAATTTTGAATTTCACCCCTGCTATAAAGGTTACTGAAGTAAGGTTAATCGATACAGCATAGGAAAGAGGAACTGAAGTCTGCTGCTGGATTATTTGGGCCAATGACTATTTCTGAAGAATAAGTAAGCTTACATAGTATACTATTTCCTAGCATACTGTTGTACTCAGAATTAGTTATGAGGAGAAATCCTGAATAACCTTTCTTGAATTCCTAGAGGAAAAGTGAAATACAACTCTAATGAATAAACAGAACAAATATTTTGAATGACTCAATACTCTTGAGTATGTTTCTCTTAGTTGATGGAATAGTATACTCACTCATAAAGAGGTTTCTAGTTAGAGATCCTAGCTTGTATAGAGTACTTGAGGCAAATGCTTGAGGCAAATCTGAGCTTTGGTAGTGTTTGGTCTATACTGACTGATGCTTATAGTACAGGCATGACAGTATGGTAACCTTGTCTATACTTCCCTATCTTACTAAATAAAAATGTGCAAAAGCCTTTTTCAAAATTCTGTATGCCACTTAGAATTTTTGTATTTGCAGCCAATACATCTAAAAAAAGGAAGAAAAATCAATCAAAGCTATGTTTAGCACTGCAGATATCTGTAAATGTTGATGCTGACAACGATTGGACATAATAATGAATAATTTGGAATGATACTGAGGTAAATGCTTGAAGGAGTATTTTAGAAATGTGTATAGAAATAATAGTGAATCAAATGCTATAAATGTTAGCGTCCCAGAAAAGCAATTAGTGGAAACATTTACGATGGTGCTGAAAAAATAACTTCACAAACCCATCTTCACAGTTATAACCATTGCCGAATCTTTGAGGTTACTTACTTTACTGAGATTTGGACACTTCACAACCGGCAGGCATTTTGTGAACATTGCAGAGTCCTGTGGACATGTCATTGCCATTTTGGTAGGCAGACATTCTTGTTCTCTACACTCATTGAACTAGTTTGGAGGCATCCAGATATTTCTGATTCGTGTAACCCTCAACTCATTTTTCTCAGTTCCTAACATTACAATAAGATTAGACACAATTCTCTAGACTTAAATGTGTGAATAAAAACATCAGCAAAACCTCCCACAATGCTGGGGATCTGGCTTACTCAAAATGACTGCGTGATCTGGTTATTATTGATAAGCGAAAACTATGGCTTGCAAAATTGAGGCCAGCTTTTAGCTGGTATAAAAATGATTCATTATACAGATATAAAAGCAATAGAGTTTGCAAATCAATGAATTTTCCACTAGTGTACTTCATAATTAGTTACCAAAAACCAGTTTTTCCCAACCAAGCTTAAAATGTGCTGTGATTGCAGATGCTAGAAACATCACATTATACAGCTGTACCTGTTAGCCTGGATTATTTGCTTTTCTGCCCTTCAATGGTTTCACTGTATGCAAGTTCCTAAGAATTAAATTTAAACTTATTTTTACACTGCTTAATTACTCTCCTTGGACTCCATTCCCTTCTTTATGTTATTATCTATGTTAATTTGTGATAGTAATAACTAGACAACTAGACAACTTGCCTTAAAGGTGCTTTTTCAAAAGGCAACTGGACTTTGTTTTTTTCCTTGAGTAAGATGTTTTGCTTCTCATCCAAGCAGCTTCATCAGTTCCGAACTGATGAACTGATGAAGCTTCTTGGAGGAAAAGCAAAACATCTTCCTCAAGGAAAAAAACAAAGTCCAGCTGCCTTTTGAAAAAGCAACTTTGAGTCAACCATGACCTGGATGATTCAGAATCTCCATAGACAACTAAACAACTTACACCTCAACAGGTTTTCTGGTACTGGGAAAAGATGCCTAAAATTTTATCAATACTTAAGCTCTGCATGGCGGTTATACAAATAGCACCAACTCAGAATGATTTCTTCACCTAATTCATGTGGGCTGACAGCCTTCCGATATTGTTGAAGTAATTCACTTCTACAACATTCTGTTCCTGTGCTGAAGTGGGTGGATCTAGTTTTGATATTTGTGCTGAGAAATACCCATCATTGGATGCCATTCTTATTTTCTCAAATAGCTATTGTATTTCAAGAAGGGTTTTTTTTTTTTTTTTGAGTGACTGAACTTCTATTGTGGTGTAGAAAGAAATTTCATTTGCAAGCAAGAATTGCCTAAATAAACATGAAAAATATTGGCATCATCTCAATGCATGATCAACAGAAGAAAAGGAGGTGATATTATCAGTAAGCTTGTTCTTAAACATAAATATAGCATTGATTACTTTGTATTCTAAAGTATGAGTGCTTTGTGGTTTTTGGATTTTTCATTCATTATGTTGGAATAATGAATGTTGGATAATATATGTTAGAAAGCTTGGAATATAAATATATCAAATGAGTCTTCAACCCTTTGTTCATATGCATTGCCACAATATGATAGTTTTATATAAGGTTTGATGTATAACTTGATGTGTGGGGTACTTTTGATATGTAGCTTCGGGATGTTGTTGGAACATCAGGCTGAAGTTGATGACTGCTGATATGAAGCTGTGTATAAGAAGCATTAATTCAATAACAACACAGTTTTGAATTCTGAACTATCTCCTATATTTTATTAGGAGTCCTTCACTCAACTGTTTAGAAGTTTTAGAATCCTGGGTGATCAGGTGATCCTATTTTCAACAGAGCACAATTGGCAGACTATTATTGGTTCCTTGTGAAGTTGTAGCTAGACAGTTAAAAAGTGCTCTTCTAATTCCTGTTGTGATATTGGTCTCTTGTGTTATATTCTGGATTTGGTTGAAAAGAATCTTAGTTTGAGTACTTGGGGGAAATAATAATAATGTATTATTTTATACAGTTGTAAGGTTGCAACCCAGAAAAGAAAAAACACAAATGGATAACAATGAGCAAAACTAATTACTTAAATAATATTAAAAATGGAATAAGCACATATATCTACACAAAGATGTAATATATAATTTATTTATTTTTTTAAAAAAACTGTAAAAAGTAAGGTACAGTTATACCAGAGTTTCCAGTAGATTACATTCATTGGATAAGACATTTCTGTGTTCTTTATTGTCCAGAGAAGGCAAATGATGATTGGCTGGTTATTTTATTCATTTGCTTTCAAACAAATGAAAATCCCTGTTCCCGTGAAAGAACAATGGATACAATTATGTTTCCTTATTTGCTCTGTAGGAATAAAACTTTGAACTATATATAGGCATCTTATCGTTCTAATTTTAAAACAACTTACTGCCGGCCACATGACCACGGAGATGTCTTCGGACAGCGCTGGCTCTTCGGCTTTGAAACGGAGATGAGCACTGCCCCCTAGAGTCGGGAACGACTAGCACATATGTGCGAGGGGAACTTATACCTTTTCTGATCAAACTGGCAATCATTATGAAATCTGAACTGATTTGTAAGACTTTCTTCCTCATCATGTGGACAAAACTTTAAATAATGCTGTGCTAATATATATGAACCAAAAAGGTCTTATGGGACCCAAAGCCTCTACATTTTCCATAGAAGAGAGATCACATTGACCTACTGAGCGTTTGGTTTTCCATTACTGAGACCAAGAAGCATTAAAAAAGAAATGACAAAAAGAAAGCACAATTGAAACAAACGGGGTTTCTGCTAGCATTTCCAACACCTGATATGTAGCAAAGGATTCCTTTGTAGAGTGTTTCAGTTTACACTGAATCACAAATATTCAGATGTACACTTTGCTGCTTGCCATGGCAAACAAAAGATGTTAACAGCCGTTGCTCAAATCAAGCCAACAGTATAAACAGGATGATGTCTAAAAAAGTGGTATGGTCCACGGAGGCCTAAGTGTGTTTGAAGGTTAGCTTATTAATAAAACATCGCTGGCCTTGAATCAGCTTAGGAGAAATTTAAGACATTTATCAACATCTGCCCAAACCCATTTCCAGTCTCTTTGGACTCTGCTGCGGATAAGCTGATTAATAAAAGATGATGTCTCAGGAAGGAAGCTTAGATCTTGTTAAGCAGTGACCAAAAAATCCCGAAAGGCAGCACCCAATCTGCATATGAAAGGCTAAAAGTAAAAGTAAATGAGTTCACCCCTCCATGCTCCACTGCCAGTTTCTGATAACTATTCATTTGACCGTTTCAGGGAATGAAGTTTGGATAAATAAGAAAGAATTCCAAAAATTACGCGTGGAATTAATTTATAAGAAAAATCTTGACCCTGTCTAAAAAAAAAAAACAACCAGAGCAAAACCAAACCAAACCAAACCTGAGATCCTTCTCTCCTTGCCACCACCCTGAAATTGAATCCAGTTACTTTCTGATTTCCTCTCCTCCACCCCGGTATTTTTTTTTTTTTTTTAAACTCTGCAGCCTTGTTTGTTTGTTTTTTCATTTGTTTCCTTGATCCTTTAGTTTTCCCCTTCCCTGGGGTTAAAATAAAATGCTCCTATTAGAATAAATTCCACATCTTGTCTAGTGTAGCTTATTGCCCAATCAACAGTTGTGCTCAGAAGCCAATTAATAAAATATAGCCGATGTCACAATACTTCATTTCATTACAAAGACATGTTTTCACGTTGACATCTGTAGATTGGGTGCTGCTTTTAAGAATATGAAAACCTAGCTTGCTGCCTCAAGACCAAAGTTTCTTTAACTTGGAAACATTTGGTTTCCAGCAATAATCAGATGGTCTGGATGTTCAGAAGGGAAACATGGGGCATGAAAACTGGACAAGATACAGATGTGAGACCAGTGGTAACTAGGACAAAGTTCCTGTGCTTGAGTCACCAATTTCAGTCGGATTGGTGACATCCCCAGCAGGGGTGGTATTCACTTACCTTCTCTACTGGTTCACAAATGTGAGTGAGCGCGGACCTTCCGCATATGTGCAGAGTGTCAAAAACAGGATGTGAGAGCCTCCCACTGCCACCGCTACCTGTTCGCCCGAACCGGATAGAACCGGCTGAATACCAGTGGTGAGGTTGCTCCTAGTTCTGTCCGGTTCTTGCGAACCGGTAGGAAAAGCGACAGGAGGCTCCACCCACCCACCCGGATATCATAATGGATTATCTGCGCATGCGCAGAAGCGCACACGCATGTGCAGAAGTGCATGCGCTCCTGTTGCGAACCGGTAGTAAAGGTAAGTAAAACCCACCCCTGGTCCCCAGGACAGAACTGAATGCAGATCAGAATTCTCTTGCTGTATACCATTAGAACCTAGAGTCAAAATATAGCAAGCTTCTAAAAAATTGTTTAGTTACCATAAGATGTGGTGTTGCCACTACCTTGGCTGGCTTCAAAAAAGGGTTGTAGTAATTCATGAGGTCAATAGCTATTAGCCTGGGTAGCAATGTGACAGCCTCTGTAGGACATCTGTCTGGTGACTAGTGGGTTTCCTTGAGCAGTTGGCTGGTCACGGTGAGAACAGCCTGCTGGACTAGATAGGCTTGGGGTACAATAGCAATAGCATTTAGACTTATATATCGCTTTATAGTGCTTTATAGCCCTCTCTAAGCAGTTTACAGAGTTAGCATATTGCCCCCCCCCCCCCAACAATTTGGGTCCTCATTTTACCCAGCTCGGAAGGATGGAAGGCTGAGTCAACCTTGAGCCTGGTGAGAATTGAACTGCCAAAGTGCAGGCAGCTGACAGGCAGCAGGCAGAAGTAGCTTGCAGTATTGCACGCTAACCACTGCGCCACCGCGGCTCATTGCGCCAATCCATTTTACTGTATGTTCTTACAGTTTTGTGGATACTAGCTGTTGCTAAGAGCTCTCATTCATTTGTGTGTGTGTGTGTGTGTGTGTTATTAGTAGCTACACCAGTTCTTGTGCTAGTGAATCTGAATTGGGAAATTTTGAGAGCCTCTTATGAGTATTCTCACAAAATGAGGTTCTGCTGATGTGGCCAATCACCAAACATCTGTAGGACATCACAGTGAAATGCATTCCCCCCACTCCATTCTGCCCCAGAGATGGATGCCTCTGGAAATACAGATTATTCTAGAAACAAAACAATATATGTTTTTAATATGAAAGTAACAAAATCTATAATTAAAATAATTTCATCATCGTTTTATTTATTTATCTAAATGTGTGTGTGTGTGTGCATGCATCAGCACATATTATTTAGGCTTGTAAAAGGATTATGTATTATTTGAGAAAACTTTCTTTTACTTTAAGCATATATTACAAATAATTTCTGGACTTCCCATACATGAGGACCCGGATTGTGGGGGAAATAAGCTGACTTTGTATAAAAAAGAACACGGCTTGGGGGGGGGGGCGAAAGCCTTACTAAGCAGGTATATACAAAAGTATGAAGGCTATTGCTTAACGCATTGTAAGCCGCCCTGAGTCTCCAGAGAAGGGCGACATATAAATCGAACCAATAAATAAATAAATAAATAAATTTATCCGGCTAGATAGACTAAGAGGACTACTTTTTGAGAACTAGCCCTCTTATGTTCAACTATAGTTTCTTTGGAATATGGCTGATAACTAATTTAAAATTAATGGTAATTAAATCACACTTAATGACAGCCCTGTGGAAGCATTGTGCACAGTGTGCCAAGCTGTAGAAATGAAGGGGAAGATAAATGCTAAATAATGATCTCAAAGAAATGAGTAAAATCTGATGATCTTTTACAGAACAGAATAACAGAGGTGGAAGGGACCTTGGAGGTCTTCTAGTCCAACCCCCTGCTAAGGCAGGAAACCCTGTAACATTTCAGACAAATGGTTGTCCAATCTCTTCTTAAAAACTTCCATTGTTGGAGCACTCACAACTTCCCAAGGCAAGTTGTTCCACGGATTAATTGTTCTAACTATTAATTGATATAAGGGATGGTAGCAGGTTTTATTTTTTTTATGTTCTTGACCTACACCAAAAATGATATACTGCTAATAATACACTAAAGAATAGAGTTAATGGTCAATAGGTACTGGAATCAGTGAATTCATGGAATGTCCAGTTATATAAGGCATAATGTAATGCACAGGAAACATATGTTTTGGACATATGGTACAAATGAGGATATTTTGCCAGAAACATGACTAGAATAAATTGTTCTTGTTTCCAATTAACTTGGAATATCACAATTAGCACCAGCTGAAGATGAGTTCAGCTATGCTCTAGTGCAAATGTCAGACTTAGCATATTCCATAACATGGCTTACACACACGCCACACAAACACACACATGCACACATGCGCACACATGCACACACATATTAAGCAGTTAATCCCAAGTGGGCTGACAGGGCTACTAAATTTCACTTAGATAATACTGAAGAATAAGCAATAAACTTAAACCGGGAAACCTTTCAATGAAATATTTAAGATCACTGAAACCACAGAGTTGCTATCAGTGGCATGATATGCTCTGACTAAAAGAGGACACATAAATTTAGTTTAGCATTTTGGTGCAGTCAGATTTCAGCAGTTCTGGATTCTTTGATTTCAATATGAATGAACCAGCTGACATAATTTATGAAGATACAATAATGTTACATTATGAATCAGCCCTTGTCAACAGAACACGCCTGTAAAGACAGTGCTATTAACTACCATCATTTGCATCACTTTCTGTGTTTTGATTAATAGAAAAAGGGACATATTTTAATTAACTATTTATTTATTAAATGTATATTTTGATTGTGGCATTACCCAAGTAGGGAACCATCTGTCCTGAGTGATCTGCCTTTTTGATTCACATACAGATTTTACCATCAGGTGAAAATGTCTCTGTTTCAGCAAGTTGTTGATTTGCCTTCCTTTTGTCCTGGGTCATCTTGCTGCTAAGAAAAGATTGGGAAAAATCACAATTCCCATTAAACCAAAATAAGATGTTTTGAAAGATTTTGTCCTTCAATCATCTTCTGGATGCCTCAACTTTCTTGGAGTAGATAGTCTTCCTTATAGCCACATTCAGATCAGTGCAGTTACTGAACAGTTACCTAAACATTTAGTGGAGTGTAGAAGTTGAAGTACAGTAAAACACACAAATTTAGTGTTCCAAAGTGCCAATTTAGCAGTGGCAGCCTTCAATCCCCATGTATTGATGTGGAAAACACTGTATTTTGCTTCTGTCCCTGTATAAATCCGGAACTTATTTATATTGGTCAGGTATCCTTCCCCAGTCCAAAAGAATGTCAATTTTTTAAAAACATTATCCATTTCACAAATGATGGGAGGTTCAGATGGTTTAGATCTAAAAATACCCTGAATCATTTCTGCATGTGTGAAATGTTTCAATTATTTCTAAAATATTTTTAACAGATTCCAGACCGAACAGTCAAAGTGTTTACAGAGCAATTGGGGCATACTGTGCCTTTTAAATATTAGTATACCACATTACTACTGACACATGTTAGAATATACTTTTGAAGTAGTACCAAATACTGTGGCAAAGGTGGGAATCATAGGACCAACAGCACAGTAGCAGCTATGCATTTCACCAATCAAATGATAGGACAGACCAGCTCCTTGCTAAAATGGGAATGCACCTCTACGACATCCACAAACATATTGTATTCCAGGATGTCTATCTGTGAATGATTAATAGGTAGCACTCAGATTCCTGTTATGCATGGCTACAATCTGCATCAAAGAGGTTGTCCATAACTACTAGTCCTCATGAATTTCCTATTATAAACTAAATAGTTCTGTCCACTTCAAAGGAATTCTTGAATTTCATTTTTAAAGGGGGAAAGCTAGAACAATGCAAGTCACTGTTCAGTATGAATTCCCTTCCAAATGCTCACCCAATGTTATGGTCAGTGGGGGACACCATCTGGTCCTCCCACCCCTTGCCCACAGAGAGGCGTTTCATACACTAATTTAGATCTGTCCTCCAGTGTACATATAAGGTCCAAGAGGCAATTACACTTTGTGGAATTGTTTATATGATACACATATTTGCAGGTAGCAAAGGTAAACTGGAAATCTAAAGGGTATACTGGCAAATGAAACACTGTATTTTTTGGAGTATAAGATGCTCCAGACTATAAGATGCACCTACCTTTTTTTGGGAGGAAAACAAGAAAAAAAATCTGCCTCTGCCTCCCAGCAATTTGCCTCCTTGCAACAAACAGCAAATAGCCTGCTTTAGTTTCATTTTCAGCACAGCCTGATTAGCACAAGAAAAAAAAATCTGCCTCCCAGCAATTTGCCTCCTTGTAGCAAACAGCGGAGGCCCATGTGGCAATAGGCAATGGCAATCCCTGCAGCCTGAGACAGCTTAGGGTCGGGAGGCCGATCCAACCGACAATCAGCTGCTTGTGCTAACCAGGCTGTGCTGAAAATGAAACGGGCTGTTTGCTGCAAGGAGGTAAATTGCTGGGAGGCAGAGGCTAAAGGGTGGGGGCTGGCGGGTGGGTGGGGCTATATTCAGTGTATAAGACGCACCCAAATTTTCACCCTCTTTTAGGGGGGAAAAAGTGAGTCTTATACTCCGAAAAGTACAGTATCTAAAGGGTGCCATCTCTTCTGAATTTCATGGGTTCAGATGGGTTTTCTCATTTTGTTTGTCTTGACATTGTATTAGAATGAATGAACACCTTTAAACTAGGATCCAAGTCTCACGTTTGTTGAAAATGCAGACCTGTTTTGTCGTATTTGACCAGTTTATTCTTTCCTCCACTTTCTGACACCAACGGAGAAACCCTTCTACAGGTATTAACATTCTTAGGAATGAGATGAAACTATTAAAACTATAGAAGAGAATGTTTGATACTTATTTTAGCTGACGTAATTGAAGGTTCCACAGTGAGAATGAAACTTAAAGGCAACCCTCATTCTAATTGAACCTATATCATGCAAAGGCATTGTGGCTACAGATTAATGGCATAAGTGTCTATGGAGATTCTCGGTCATCCAGCTCATGGTTGTCCCAAAGGTGTTTTTTCAAAAGGTAATTGGACTTTCTTGTTTTTTCCTTGAAGACATTTTGATTTTCATCCAAGAAGCTTCTTCAGTTCTGACTGAATGGTGGAGCTCTTTTTTCTTCCAGGAAAAAACAAGAAAGTCCAGTTGCTTTTTGAAAAAGCACCTTTGGGACCGCTTGTATAAGTGCATTTATTCCCATAAGATTGGGCTGACATGCAGAGAGGCAAAAGGCCTTGCCCTGCTTGATATACCCTATGTCAGCCGTCCCTCTCACCAATGTCTACATACTTGGTAAGGAAAGAAGGAAGGAACCCACCAAATTTATTTATCCATCAATATTTCTCAGGGAATGTACACTGACCAGGGGTGGGCTTCAAAAATTTTAGCAAGGGGTTCTCTGCCCGGTTGCTGGGTGGGTGTGGCCATGGTGGGCGTGGCCTTGTCAGCCTTCTGCACCATGGTGGGAGGGGGGACATTTTTGCCCTCCCCAGGCTCTGGAGGCTTTTCTCGAGCCTCCGGGAGAGCGAAAACGGCCTCCCCAATCTCCAGAGGCACTCTGGAGGTCAGAAATGGGTGCGTTTCCGGCCTTCCCGAACTTCTGGTAAGCCCGTTTTTTGGCCTCCCCGAGCCTCCACACGCGCCATGCACTTACCTGCATCCAAAACGGGCCGCGTGGGAACTTCTGGGAGGGGCAGGTTGGGGTGGGTGGGGCCAGCCAGGAGTGGGATTTGGGGGTTCTATGAACTGCCCAGAATCTTAGCTAGAGGTTCTCCTGAACCCCTGCGAATCCCCAGCAGCCTATCCCTGACATATAGTCTGTAGCCTTCACCTTCTTTAGACCTTTTCCCAACATACCGGGGGACAGTACTGCAAGTGGTGGGTTTTTCAGGGCCCAACAATGAAAGTAAGCCAAGCAGCCTGACCCCATCATCCCCAGCCATCCACGTGAAAATGCCCTGAGAAAGAAACCTTTGATTATATCTTATGCACTTGGAGGTAAATAGATCTTATGTATTTCTTTTGGGGGGTGGGGAGGTCATGTCATTGGAATATTTAAGGGACAGATGCCAGAGGGAAAAAGGGCAATAGGAATTTTTAAGATTTCCTGTAGTAATAACAATTATCCCACCCCTCCAGGTATGGTTAGCCCCCACCCTGTTGCTTTTCTGGAAGGCACTGAAAATGTGGTTTTGACAGTGGATCACGAATAGAGACGGAACCAGTCAAGTGGCTGATTTGATTGTTATTGCTGCCATGTGGGGTAGGGTGGGGTTTTTTTTTAATGAGTTTTTATTATGTGATGGATTTTTTAAAATGTTGTAAGCTGCCTTGAGTCACCTATGCTTGAGTTGGGCGGCTATATAAATGTGTTTACTAAATAAATAAAATTATGTTAACCAAAAATGTATTGTGGCAGATCCAGAAATTAACCCCAACAGCTCTACATAGAGATCTCCATGCCTTGCTGCTTCCCCTGTCCCAGAGGTGGGTTTCAGCAGATTCTGACCAGTTCTGGAGAACCAGTAGCGGAAATTTTGAGTAGTTCGGAGAACCGGTAGTAAAAATTCTGACTGGCCCTGTCCCCATCTATTCTCTGCCTCCCAAGTCCCAGCTGATTGGAAGGAAATGGGAATTTTGCAGTAACCTTCCCCTGTAGTGGGGTGGGAATGGGGATTTTGCAGTATCCTTCCCCTGGAGTGGGGAGGAAATGGGGATTTTGCAGTATCCTTTCCCTTCCACGCCAACCAAGCCATGTCCACCAAGCCATACCACGCCCACCAAGCCACATCCACAGAACCGGTAGTAAAAAAGTTTGAAACCCACCACTGCCCTGTCCAATACAGGTAGTCCTCATTTAGCAACCGTCTCATACAATGACCAATTGCAGTTACAAAGGTCACGAAAAAGTATCTTTAAGACCAATTTTTGGATTTTTAAAAAACTTTTGCAAGTCTGTAAAGCAAAGAAAAACTGAAGTAAGATTGTAAGTACAGTCACGGTTTCACTTAGCGACTGTTTCACTGAGTTGCCAGTCCTAACTATGGTTGTTAAATGAGGACTACCTATAATTTGAACAAAAGACTGAATCCCTGTACTAGACCCTATCCTTGGAGCCACAGGGGCAGCTGCAACCCTGTGGGGCTGACAACCCCTCCCCACTTCCCTCAGTGTTGAACATACAGCCTGTTCTCACACAAAGCTTTGCTACCCTGGGGCTCTGAAAGAGAGAGATCAGACCAGGCTGTCAGTTATCCTCTACAATGGCTTAAATTGTTGACAGCTGCCATGCAGCATCTAGCGTGTTTGTTTCTGACTTGTAAAATCTAAAACATAAAAGCGAGCTAAAATAAAATAAAAATGTCAGTAAGACATTTTTTTCTCTCTCCTTAGCAAAAGACAGGCCACATTTTATTGAGCTTTCAGACCTTTTTGGAAACATGAGGAAAACATATTTTTTCTCTTATCCCTTTTATCTGTCTGGGGAATATTAAATTCTACAATTCCCCAGATGATGGAAATGAACTCATTTTCAGTCTTAGCTCATATAACTTTATCCCATTTGGAGAAACAGAGTGAAAATTCAATGTGAAACAAAGGTTTTTTCTTAATTTTTTTTTATTTTTCACAACTCCAGTCTGCCCTATCTAAACATCTGTGGTTTTTTTCCTCTCACTGGAAGTCCATCCATATCAACTTTGCCTCCCATTAACACTTAATAGCTACTTTAAGCTAACATTATCACATTGAGACAGCACTGTTCTTAAATGCTTTTTAAGATTCTTTTCTCCTTCTAAGATTAATTTAGAAGACACTGTTGTGTATGTAACTACATATATGGAAAATGCAATGTTACTGGAAAGGTGTCAATCTCGTACTAAAAAATTACTTTCTTGTATCCTAGCAATTGATGGTAATTATGATGATAATAGCGATAGCAATAGACTTATATACCGCTTCATAGCTCTTTACAGCCCTCTCAGAGTCAGCACGTTGCCCCCAACAACCTGGGTTCTCATTTTACCAACCTCGGAAGGATGAAATGCTGAGTCAACCTTGAGCTGGTCAGAATCGAACTACTGGCAGTTGGCAGAATTAGCTTGCAATACTTCATTTTAATCACTGTGCCACCACGGCTCTAAATAATACCTATTTAGCCTTCTGGAAAGCCATAAAGACCCAGGTGTTCCCCCAAATCTTGGGCTAGGATGGGATATGACTCTGGAGACTAAAAGTCTGGTTCTTCTGGCATCTGATGAATATCTCAAGATAATCTGCTAGGGAATCTGGGTGTACTTAATAGAGAGGGTATAACAGGTAATGCTACAGATTTAATCTTTGTTGGTTGGACAAATAATGATATCTAAAAGGAAATGGGAGACATGCTGTGATCAGCTCTACTATTTCCACAGCAGATTCCTATCCATGCCTTTCTTGTCATACCCCACAAATGAACATTTGCAAAATGATAAGATTTATCTCCCACTCAAGATTAAAACTATGCTGAAAGGGAAGTACGGTATATCCAATATTCGCAAATGCTTTGGGCAAAATATCTAATACATGCATGTGTACATACACGAGCCATGGTGGCACAATGGTTAGAATGCAGTATTGCAGGCTAACTCTGCCCACAGTCTGCAGTTTGATCCTGAACATCTCGAGCCTTCCATCCCTCTGAGGTTGGTAAAATGAGGGCCCAGATTGTTGGGGGAAATATGCTGACTCTGTAAACCACTTAGAGAGGGCTGTAAAGCACTGTGAAGCGGTATATAAGTCTATTGCTATTTCTATTATCATTGTAATTATCATCAATTGCTAGGATACAAGAAAGTAAGTTTTTAGTATGAGATTGACACCTTTCCACTAACAAGATATTGCACCTTTCCATATATGTAGTTATATACACAGCAGTGTGTTCTAAATTAATCTTAGAAGGAGAAAAGAATCTTAAAAAGCATTGAAGAACAGTGCTGTCTCATCTCAATGAGATAATGTTTATAAACCACCCAGAGAATGCTATAAGGCACTATAGAGCGGTATATAAACCTAACTGCTACTGCTATTGCTACATACATACAGAATCAAGTGACTTTTATTCTGAAGAAAAGAATGATTAGTATTTTTAAAAAGCCTGAACTCAGGACACACAAGCCATTAAATTCTCATTCATACCAAAAACATTTTGATTAAGAAGTTTGTACAATGTGTTATTTATTTATTTCTCATGTGGCTGTAATAGCAAACAGCTAGAAAAGTACAGGCAAAATCTAATTCTGACTTTTTTATAGAGATGCTAAATGCTCGTAAGATGACACGTCTAGAGTTGCTGAAGGCTTTTCTGGCAACATCCAAAACCACAGAAAACAAAGAAATGTGACTCTGGGGGGGGGGGGACATTCTGATAGTGATTATAAAATAGGCACAGCATTTGATTTTCAGTGCAATAGATTCTTTAAATAAGCAATGGCGGTTCCACTTAGAGCTGGGAGTTGGAAGGGCTGATGATGTCAAGGGATATAAGGCGTTGAGGAGGAAACCCAGGGGTGAAATCCAGCAGGTTCTAAAATTTTTGCATTTAGGTCTCTTTCCCTATCTAAAAGATTAATGTTGCGTACCTCAAGGTAACAATCTTTCTATTGCTTAGACCAGGGGTGTCAAACTCAAGGCCCATGGGCCCGATCCAACCTGCGGGGTGCTTAGATCTGGCCATCAGTGCTGCCTTAGAAACAGCGAAGGATCGGCCTGCAGTGCCTCTGCCAGCGAAAACGGGCTCCCAATCTCCATTTTTGGCTGGGACGGCCTCCTGCAACCCTCTGCCAGAGAAAATGGAGCTTTTTTTCCCTCCTGACTCTGACCTGTGCGGTTCAGATTCTTGTTTTGTCTCTACAATGGAGGAGGCCATCAGCTTTAGGCAGACCTATGTAACTTAGATTTTCCTATCATTCTATTATTTCCTAAATAAGGCCCATCTGTAATTTATTTCGCACAAGCACAAGCTTCAAGAATACTTTGCTGTTAAAGTTATACCCTGGATGTTTTTCTTTCTCCATGCATTCTTTCCACTGTATAAAGCGATCCATGATCTAACATTTTGATCTATAGTGCAGTAACCAATAGTGCTTTTCTAGTGACATAATCACCATCATCTTTGTCATGTTCAAGAATAGATTGGTTAGTGATAGTGATGGTTAATCTTTTCGGCACTGAGTGCCGAAACTGGAGTGTGTGTGCGCACGCGTGCCGGAGCACCAGAATCTGGAAGAGAGCGGCTGGCGTGTGGTGGCCAGCTGCTCTTCTGGATTCTGTTGCGTGCATGCGCGCCAGCCAGCTGCTCTCTTCTGAGTTCCGTCACGCGCCTGTGTGCCGGCCAGCTAGTCTTTGTGCTAGCTGGCCAGTGGGCATGCGCATGCCGGAACCCGGAAAAGAGTAGCTGGCTGGTGCGCATGTGCACGACGGAACCCGGAAGAGCAGCTGGCAATGACATGCGTACCCACAGAGAGGGCCATAGGTTCGCCATCATGGGACTACAGTATTATGCTGAATAGTGGGAATAAGTGCTTTCGATGAATAAATTAAAGGTATCCCCGAACCCTATTATTCTATTTTCTATTAATGTAAGAATTTAAAAGTGGATTAAAAGAAGAATATGAACACATGAATTGAATTATTTGCATATGTCCAACAGCTTCACAACAGGATTTTTCTTGCTTCAAGCAAGCTGTTTCCTAAAGGAGAATGGTCATTTCCCAATCATTTAAGTTTCCTATCAGGTTGCCTTTATTTACTGCCAAGAAACTGTTTGGGTAACAGTTAATAATCATCTGTCTGAACTACCTCACTGTAAACATTTTGGTGTTTCATCACTTCTATTTTATTTAATCCTTCTTGTCATCAAAATTTTATGATCAGAGACTTGTCTTTTTAATTACAGTTTAAAAGCTGCTTTGCTTATATTTCATACTTCATCCTCTAGAGCCACATCTAGGAATTTCCTAACTGTCAGAAAAGCTAATTTGAAGGCAGGTCAGGATTTACTGGCAGATCTCTGGATGATATGCAGAAAGATCAGCAAGCTTTGAGACACACAGTTGTTAAACAAAACACAAGAATAGGTCTCTCCTCCTATCAATTGTATTGATGAAATGAAGAAAAAAAAAAAACGTGGACAAATCCAAAGTGGATTTTTGTAGTTGAAGATTGTAAATTCTCTTCAATATTCAAAACAATTCCAAATTCTAACTTTAGATTATTTGTTCTATCAGTACTATGTGTGTCCCAAGTTCTGGTTTTGCAAATTAAACCCATTTCACACTTTCAGGTAGAGCCATGCAATAATTATCCAATTGGTCACTTTAATGCCAGAAAATGAGCAACTTCAGGCAACAAAGCACAAGCACCATTGTACTGAGGTGTGGAAATATGTGTATTCCATAAAATCCTGCTCTTTGGGGGCTTGTGAAGTTTATTAACAACCAAAATATGAGACAGCTTTAAATAGAAAGAGCCCATTTCTTTCCTGATAAAAAAATCTCAGTGATGAAGGGACAGAGTTTAAAATGTAAAAAGCAGAAGTAAGACAGAGTGATTCAGCAGATGGGGATGTTTATACATAATTGCAAAAGAAAATATGTAATTCATTTGGAAATCTTACTCTTATATTTTCTCAGTCCATATGATTGGAATCAAGGTTTATTCTCATTTTGCCAGATCTGAGGATCGTTGATGTCATGCCCAAGCCTCTTGGCTAAGATTAAGGATAGGGTGTGAGAGAACTGTTGATATATAAAAATAATACATGATTATGAGGATGGAACAAACTACTATATTTTACAGGAAGCCGGAGTTCTGGAGACTGTGCAGGGCTGCCCAATGAATAAAATAGAATTCAGATTCATTTTTCTGGGAAAGACTGAAATATGGAGCTCCCACAAGAGAAGGGTGTAAATCATTCGCCTTAACTTATCTAACGGAAGAGTGCTGAAGTTGGCAGACTAAAATACATTTATCTGCATTCAAGAATGCATGTCCAATTGCCTACAAATGTATCCAACACTAACAGCAGGGAGAAATACTGTACAGTCTTATTGAGCTGGCAACTCGAGGGCTGGCTTTAAAACGGCATGTTTTGAATATCATTCTCTGCATTCCATCCTCTCCCTTCCCCCCTTCTCCCAATATTTCTAGTTTCTAGAATATACTTGTCAGTATTTGCTTTTTAAAATTATCATGAGGACTAGTAACAGAGGTACTTGCAGTTAATGACTATTTATGAAATCTTCTGTTCTGCTACAGAATGCTTGAATTTTCCCATTTAATCGAAGAAGATTTTCAAAAGAAGCTCCATCGCATAATATACTGAGGAGTCCATATTTTGACTCTGCCTTTTAGAATTGGCATAATTTTTTAATAATTACTATTTATACCATTATACAAACCTTCATTTTGAATGATCTAAACTTAAATTCTTAGAGATGTGAAGGATCAATGGAAAAATCTCAGTCCCCCCCCCCAATTGTTCAAGGTTTCATTTTTCATTAACTTTACAGACCCTGGAAGAATGGCTGGTGAAACTGATAGAACTTGCTGAGATGGCCAAACTGACTTCTCTCATTAGAGAAATGTCATCAATGACTGGAAGCCCCTTATGGATTTTTTGTGTAAAAAAGAAAGTGATTTTGTGATTTATGGTTCTGATTATTAGAAAGAATAAGGTACAGAAACAAAGTTATAGAGAGATTTGAGTAGAATTGTATGTAGAACTGGAAGGTTGGAAGCCCACCCCCCTCTTACATACAAACACACACCCAATTTTTTCTTTTAATTTTTTTCTATCTCCTCTTTTCTTTGTCTTTTCCTTCTTTCCTTTCTTTTTTGCTTTTTCATATTTATTTTTTTTCTTTGAATGTATTTCTTATTACATATATAAAGTCTTTTAATATTTTTTTTAAAAAAGGAAATAGAATAATCTGTTCTTTGTCCTATCCCCTGGATCTTTTATGCAGGAGAAGGAATTATTCTTAACAGCTCTTCTAAATTAGCAATTATTAGTATCCCCTGAATTGAATGTTTCATCCCAGGCAGTCCTTTCCATTACTATGGAACGTTTCTTTAAACATTCCATGGGCTGCCTGAAAGGAAAGAGGAGATGGCGGAAGTAGGGACAATTAACTACATGAATAATACTAATTAAAGAATGAAACAATAAAAATAATGCTTACTGCTATTTTGCCAGATTTTGATAATATTCAGAGTACTTATGTAAACACACCAGAAGCTCATCAGCAAAATACAAGCCCCAAAGAGACAAACTTACCATTGAACAAGAAATCTGACACAGGTAGTTTTAGCCAGTTCTTAAATGCCTGACCTTAGTATCAAAGATTTTGTTGAGATTCAAAATCTCAACAAAACAATCAAGCCAACATTAAGACTAAGCTCCACATCAACAATCAGAAAAGCTAAATTTCAACCAACCAATTAAAACCACTGTACAAAGATGTCTCTTTGAGAAATTCTACTTTTGCTTTTTCAGCTTTATATGGGTACATATTGTGCATGTTTTGGGGTCTTTTGATGCATAGCTTTCAAAAGTTTTTAGTCCAGAGCTATAATTGCACTCAACAATGAACTAAAGGGCCACCATCAGTGAGCTGTTGGACAGCATTACTTAGTCTGCTATGTGGATGTTTGGGTGGTTTAGGGGTGGGGAATTGTGGTGGGTGGGAGTGTGTTTGGGGATTGTTATGTGTGTTGGACCTGGTCTTTGGGTATTAAGTGAATTTTGTTGTATGGGTATATTGTGTATACACATACAATGACAACAAAGTAGTAGTAGTAGTAGTAGTAATAGTTGTTGTTGTTGTTGTTATTATTATTATTATTATTATTATTATTATTATTATTATTATTAAAATGCCTTTGAAATGTGGACTTGTGCAGGTTACCATGTCCCTTGCTTTGAAAAACACCTTTCTCAGAATGCTGGTCAGTGCCTAAGAGACTCTGGCTTTGGCTGCCCAAAAGGAAGAATGTGTCTGTCATCTCACTTTCCTCTCAGAATGCAGAATGTAATTTCCAAGCTAAAGGGTCTCTTTTCTCTGGCAATGCCTTGGGCCTGTTGCTCCAAAAAGGACGTTTGCATGCTTGGGACACCATGGAGAATTCCATGTCAGAATGGGAGTCCTGGCTACCACTGCTCTCGGTAGGAAGCATCTACTGGATACATCATCCACTCCTTAATGCAGTTTAAATTTCCTTACCTCAACACAGGCCATTTCCACAACCAAGAACTGATGACCTTCCTTTTTGGGTTACACAGACTGACAGGCATGCATGTTGCCCCAAAGCTTTATCCAGGGCATAATGTTGGTCTGCCAAAGTTTTGTTCTCTTCAGAGTTCCATCTTCTCTTCAAATTCCAAGAAGATAAGATCAATTAGCTCAGTATGGTTGTGTCCATGCGTAAGAGGTTTGTCATGAAACCATGAGACTCTGTTCCTGAGTCCGTTCCTGAGTCAAGAAGTCAAACAGTTGTGTTTCTTCACATGTCTCCATGACTACCTGTTCTTCAAGCAGCTGTTTGAGCAGGAAGTTAGTGGAAGGGAAGGATGACATATAACCAGTGGTGGGATTCAAGTAATTTAACAGCCGGTTCTCTACCCTAATGATTTCTTCCAACAACCAGTTTGCCAAACTGCTCAGAAAGTTAACAACCGGTTCTCCCGAAGTGGTGCGAACTGGCTGAATCCCACCACTGCATATAACAGACAAATGTGTTGAAAGCAAAAAGGACTCTATTTAACCTTTGTGTGTAAGGGACTAGTAGGAAACACAACAGCAGTATCAGTTGAAGTGATACTGATTTGAGGAGAAGGTTAGTTTCATTTTCACGCAATGAGGATTATCAACCTAAAAGTGAATGTACTGAGCCAATGACTGTAAGTTTTAAATAATGAAAGCATGAGAGCACATAAATGAATTTGTATGCTTTGGGCGAATATTAAAGATATAAAAATGAGAAATGTTAAGACATGCATAGTTTAAAATAATTTTTATTGAAAGAAGTAAAAATGGCTGAGTACAGGTGGTCCTCAACTTATAACAGTTCATGTTTGAAATTACAAGGGCACTGAAAAAAGTGACTTATGACCATTTTCACACTTACGACTGTGGTAGCACCCCCATGGTCATGTGATCAAAATTCAGATGCTTGGCAACTGACTCATATTTATGATGGTTGCAGTGTCCCGAGGTCATGTGATCATTTTTTTGTGACCTTCTGACAAGCAAAGTCAATGGGGAATCCAGATTCACTTAACAACTGTGTTACTAATTTAACAACTGCAGTGATTCATTTAACAACTGTGGCAAGAAAAGTCATAAAATGGGGCAAAATTCACTTACCAAATATCTTAGCAACAGAAATTTTGGACTCAGTTGTGGTCATGTCGAGGACTATCTATATAAGAATATTTGTCTGTTTGCCTGTTTTCTTATATGAAACCGAGATTTCATCATGGCAGGAAAAAGCAGAAAAATCAGTTGAATGCATTGAGAATGGATAACTTAAGAAGTGTATGTAGCAAGATAAGAAAAGATTCATTCAAGACCAAATGGTTGAAGAACAAATGTGGATTGAATCCAAATGGGAGAGACCAAAATAAAGAATTATGCAGGAGATTTGATACTATAGAGAAAACAAATGAAGATTAAATACAAAAAATAAATATGCGAGAGATGAGTGAATGGGCTAAAAGAAAGGAGAAGACTGAGCTGAGGAAATCATAATTGCATGGGGCTGAAGAGAAGTTTGATAAACAAAAGGAAATGACCCAAAATAAATATATTCATCCAGCTTGCAAGAGAATAGGAAAGAGAGCTCAGGGCCTCCTCAGCAGTCTTTTTGGCAATAGTTTCATTACTCACCTTGGCACCAACAGAGCAACATGTTCCCCAGTTGCTGGTACCAGACTGATTGATTCTGGTTGAAGGAAGCTTTATCTGATTTTAAATAAATTATATCTCATATACCACTCTTGTACAGTGATGAAATCCAATTTTTTTTACTACCGGTTCTGTGGGCGTGGCTTGGTAGGCATGGTGTGACTTGGTGGCTGTGGCTTGGTGGGCGTGGCAGGGGAAGGATACTGCAAAATCCCCATTCCCTCCCCACTCCTGGGGGAAGGATATTGCAATATCTCCATTCCCAGCCAGCCAGAGGTGGTATTTGCCGGTTCTCTGAACTACTCAAAATTTCCACTGCCGGTTCTCTGAACTGCTCAAAATTTCCACTACCGGTTCTTCAGAACCTGTCATAACCTGCTGGATTTCACCCCTGCTCTTGTAGATAAAAGACCTAAGATACAAGACACGAAAAGATTATGAGGAAAGCCTTTATTGCAAATTTTAAAAATCAAGCAATTCTTTTTTGGGGGGGGTCTGGGAATATTACCGTACTTTTCGGAATATAAGTTGCACATTTTCCCCCCTAAAAGGGGGTGAAAGTTTGGGTGCGTCTTATACACCGAATGTAGCCCTGCCCACCCACTGGCCCCCACCCTTTGGCCTCTGCCTCCCAGCAGTTTACCTCCTTGCAGCAAGCAGCAAGAAGAAACAGCCCATTTCAGCTTCAGCACAGCCTAATTAGCACAAGTTGATAGTCCCTTGGATCGGCTTCCCGACTCTCAGCTGTTTCAAGCTGCAGGGATTACCATTGCCTATTGCTGCCATTGCCTATTGCGGGTCTCTGCTGCTTGCTGCAAGGAGGTAAATTGCTGGGAGCAGATTTTTTTTTCTTGTGCTAATCAAGCTATGCTGAAAACGAAAATGAAAGTAAAGCAGGCTGTTTGCTGTTTGCTGCAACAAGGCAAAATTGCTGGGAGGCAGAGGCAGAGGCAGAGGCAGATTTCTTTTTCTTATTTTCCTCACCAAAAAAGGTAGGTGCATCTTATAGTCCAGAGCGTCTTATACTCCAAAAAATACAGTAATTCTATATGTTCTATAACTCATAACATATTAGTTAACTTTCATCAAAAAAATTATTTACTGCATCCAAATTCAAAAGAAGGGTACTTGATTCAAGTGACTTTTTAAGATATACAGTATACAGTATATATAGACTGTATTCGTTACTGTAAGGAATATTCTGTATTGTGAGGAAATACACCATTTGTGGTACATTTGATATCAAAACTGCTTCCTAGATCAAAATGCTGACAGGACTTTGACACTAAATAAAATCCCCAATATTATCTCTCTGCCTTGATGAATTCATTCACAAGTACAGTAAAGGCAATAAAATCCCCCAGCTGGAAGTAAGCTCAAGTTTCTTTCAAAAAATGCTTATGGTATCATTCACGGAAAACAATACATTATTTTCTGTGGAATGATACTGCTCCAAGTAAGGCCCTAGGAATATTAACCACAGCCTATCAATATATGCACATCAGGGAAAATAACGGCTTGCTTAAATACACATGAAAATTAATAGCTTTCCTGATCTGAACTCATTTTCTCATGCTCTTTGGGTTACAGAAGGGTTATTCTTCTGGGGTTTGCACTCCAGGGATTAACATCTGTGTAAATGTGATCATTTAAAAAAAAAGAAAGAAAAGGTTCAAGGATGAATCCATGAATTGTTCTCATTGACATGAGCAGACACTTTCTCTTGGACAAGCCTCCTATGCAGGTGCACCAATGGCCACACACTCCTTGTAAGGGTTATTTTCTTAAGAGACTCTGCTGTTTGTTAGACTTTTACTGGGGGGCCTTGCTGTTCTAAGCAGCTGCTGGGAACAGTTGCTTTTTAGCATTCATTTTTTAAAAAATCCAACTTCTCTGTGTAGGACATTATTGAACACAAGCCATCTTTTCCGAAGGCAACCCAGAAATACAAACCATACATATTCTTTATTTATTTGCTTGTTTGCTTGTTAGTTTTTTTTATCTCAATATCTTAATTATTTTATAAATAACTGAAGGTGGTGAACATACCTAATACTCCTTCGTCTCCTATTTCCCCCACAACAACTACTCTGTGAGGTGAGTTGGGCTGAGAGAGAGTGTGACTGGTCCAAAGTCACCCAGCCGGCTTTCATGCCAAAGGTGTGACTAGAACTCACAATCTCCTGGTTTCTAGGCCTTCACCTTTACCGCTATACTAAATTGACACATTTGTAAATGAACAACACTTTGTAAAAAAGCAGAAAATGTAAAATCCCTTTCAAATATGTTTCTTTCAATATCTTTCCCCCCCTCATTTTACCATCATTCCTAGTGTGTATCTTTAAGGCAAAGCATGTCTATTCAATTTGTTTTGGGATTAAGGGGTCAAACTTAAATCCATTGCATCTGTGAGTTTTCTGTTGAGTATTGAGTGACCGGTTCAAACGAACCAATCAATAAAAGAGACTCGGGAGCGGGAAACTTAAGCAAGCGTCAGTGGCTGAAGCCCGGACAGCTCCGAGCTATAAAAGAGCCTTGGTAGTATAGTGGTCTAAAGCACCCTGTTATTAAGACCAGCTGCCTGCAATTACTGCAGGTTCGAATCTCGTCAGGCTCAAGGTTGACTCAGCCTTCCATCCTTTCTAAGGTAGGTAAATTGAGGACCCAGTTGTGGGGGCAATAAGCTGACTTCGTATAAATATACAAAAGGATGAAGGCTATTGCTTAGCGCATTGAGCAGCCCTGAGTCTCCGGAGAAGGGCGGCATATAAATCAAATTAAAAAAAAAAAGGGGGGGGGCTGCCGCGGCTGAGATTGCCATTGCAGTTACGGAGCTTTAAATAAAGAGTTTGTTCGCATTTAGTGTCCAGTCCTTCTTTTGCGCCCTTAACATTTTCTATTGGTATTGCATGACCTATAGAATCCTATTATATATATCTGTTTACGCTGTCCACTAAGTTCCATTAAGTCTATTCCTTAAGTGACAGCCAGCCTTAAAGTTTGGTTGACAAATTTGTCTGAAAAAAGTTTATTAACCACACGCCCTAAATCATGCATAGCCGTCATCTTGCATTATCAAATGGTGGGCAATGCTGGACATTCCTTGAATTATTTGAATAATGCATGTGCCAATTCCAGAAGTATGTGTTTCTTTCTAAATTTGATACTTAGCACTGTGAGAAGGGGGCAGGGAAAAGCATTGGAATGTTGTTTTTTCCATATTTTGTAAAAAGGGCAATCAGTAAATGGTTTATTGATTTTGGTTTTTCCACAGTAAGAGAATTGCAGTTCTGTGCCTGAAAGTTTGATCTACTTCAATGTTTCTCAACCTCCGCAACTTTAAGAAGCGTGGACTTCAACTCCTAGAATTCCCCAGCCAGCATGCTGACTGGGGAATTCTGGGAGTTGAAGTCCATGTCTTTTAAAATTGCTGATATTGAGTCATACTGGTCTAGATTCTGGTCAAATTGATGTATCTACATCTTCTCTCCTCCTTCCTGAGCTGTTTCCTCAGCTTAGTGGCGTTTTCTTCCTTCGTGAGAAAATGAGAAAAGGTGAGTCTATTTCCCTTGTTCTTTATGCTATTGTTGAGACAAAGTTGGGGGTTGCTTTAACCCCAGGTCACAACGAACAGACATCACAGTATGTCTGAAACTCCCCTGCCTTTATGTTCTTTTGTTCTGATGGCCAACTGACCTCTCACTGAGGGTTCATTTTTTTTGGGGCCACCAACTGCAATGTTTCCTTAGCAGCCTTTGTTTCTTCCCTCAGCCTCTGCTGTGAAGTTCAAGAATCTTTGCAATGAATGGTTGACAGAGGAGCCCAGCTTTTCCTTAATTATAATACAACTCAAGATTTTGTTTGGCACAAAACACAAACAGATCGCAATGTAGCCTAGGGCAATTCCATATGGCCCAGCTGAAAACTGCCTGTTTTTCCTGATAGATTTGTAAATATTGTTCCACTTGCTGTATATTTAGCTTGCCTATAAAAGTTGCATTTGATTCCTGGTAATTTTGTGGACACATCCAAGGAGGTTTCTTGGCAACTGTCTGGAAGTGGTAATTGTTTTCTTCCAGAATATTTGTTTTTTTTTTTTTTCAAATCCCCGGCTTTACCTTTAGTTTTGTCATTGCCTGGTACTCCCTTAACGAAATGCTAACTAGGCCTGAGTTAGGCTTCCTAGCCTAGACTTGGTGGGCCAAAGGTGGCTACTTTCTGAGCCAACTTGCCTAAATCCATCCATATATTCCTCCAAATCTTAGAACGTAACATATTACCAACATTGTCTGTTTTGTATGATTGCGGTTCATGGATGCTGCCTCTGAATTCGAAAGAAAAGATCAGTAACGATAAAGGAGAATATTTTTTAGCTCAGGGTTGAAATGAGGGGTTCTTGGTGCTTTCTGAGCTTGGTTATTTTCTTGTAGATGTTTCATTAGCCAAACTAGGTAACATCATCAGTGCTAATACTATTAACACTGATAATTTTACCTAGTTTAGGTAATGAAATGTCTGCAAGAAAACAACCAAGCTCAGAAAGCACTAAGGACCCCTCAGAAAAGGTCAGTCTTTTAGCTGTTAACTGGCCATGCCAGGTTTATATAGTTACAAGGCATACGAATAATTACATTAATGAACAAGTGAAAGAAAGCAGGGAGTGGCCTAGGCTATTCTTCCTCCCATTTTCTCATATAATGAAGTAACCTGAATGGCCATTCTGGGTTGGCCACTTTCAACTGGTCCAGTTGCCTCTTGAAAAAAACACCTTTGGGACAACCATGACCTGGATGACTGAGAATCTCCATAGATATCCTCCATTCCAGGGGTGTAATCCAGCAGGTTCTGACAGGTGGTAATGGAAATTTTGAGTAGTTCGGAGAACCGGTAGTGGAAATTTTAAGTAGTTTGGAGAACCGGCAAATACCACCTCTGACTGGTCTCAGAATGGGGTGATAATGGAGATTTTGCAATATCCTTCCCCCAGGAGTGGGGAGGGAATGGGGATTTTGCAATATCCTTCCCTTGGAATGGGGTAGAAATGGGGATTTTGCAGTATCCTTCCCCTCCATGCCCACCAAGCCACACCCACAGAACCGGTAGTAAAAAAAATTGAATTTCACCACTGCTCCATTCCCTTAGATTTGCATCATTTGTGACCCACAAATGTTCCCTGTGTCACAAATACAACTGTACCACTTCATTTTCTTGGCTGTAATCACTACCTTTTATTTCTTCCTGCCTAAAGAAGTTGCATCTGTTCTTCTCTCTTGCTCTTTTTTCAAGGATTATGAACTTCTCTCAGGGATACTAATTCTGGAAGGAGAAAAAGGCTTCTTGGAGCCATTCAGAAGACCACGAAATCTCCACATAATGATCAGCTAAGTGTCTGGATGGAACCAAATCAGTGATGGGTTTTTACCGGTTCGCCCCAGTTCGGGTGAACCAGTAGCAGCGGCAGTGGGAAGCTCCGTCCACCTGTCCGGATGTCATCACAGATGCTCTGTGCATGCACAGAAGCGCTGCGCGTGAGCATATGCTCACAGTTCCGAACCAGTAGCGAAGGTAAGTGAAAACCACTACTGAACCAAATATTATGAGTTGGGAGGACTGTGTTTCCTACTTGGCTGAGTGGATTGTGGAATTTAGACTGCTTGGAGCAGAGATTTATAAAGCCTCATCTGATTTTGTCTCTGTCCCCAAATTTCACATGTGCAAAAATGATATTTCTGAAATGTGAAGTCTGAGATGGCCAGTCAACATGACAATGTTCAGGATTAGCTTTTTCTGGAAATTGGACTGAACCTTTTCATGTCTAACCTTGCCAGTGAAGTGGATGAGAGAAAACAACTGGAAATAATGTTTGAGCGTCTGTTAGTAAATAAATAACTTTTATTAAGAATGAAGTGATGCCTGCCCTAGATGAGGATGTATGTCCTCAAGTAAATGAAGATTTGTAGTTTGGGAGTGCTTGTTGCTTAACTGTCCCTGGATTTTGAAGTGGTGGCCATGATAAAAAACTGGACATTGCTTAGGATGGAGGCTTGTTTTGTATCTTTTATCAGCTTTTCTTAGGGAAATCATCAATTCAATATTGTCTTCCTGTCAGGTAAATACAATAAACACTGGAAGGGGAATGAAGAATATACTTAATTAATGGAAGCTGTTATACTTTAATGTAAAATAATTTTACATCTTACAGATCTATGACTGACACCAAACTCTAATGTGTTAAAGTATTACGTTTTGCATTTTTGTTCGCAACGTTTTAGAGCAGTATATAATAACTTAACCTGGCTTTATACTTCGTTTCCTTTTTAAGAAATTCAAATGAAAAACAAAAGTATATTTAGTCGATGTCATTAATTGCTTCATAATATTTCTATTAGCAAATTTTTTTTCAGCAGGTTTTAGTTGAACCATTCCTGAAATATAATATTAGCCTGGGACAAAAGTGAATGAGAAAACATAAGGCTTTAGAATGACAGAATGCATAGTTATAGAATTTTCTGAAAATGAAAAATGAATTACTCAAGGATGAAACATTTTCAGATCGAAGATACCCTAAAAGTCATAGCCATTTATTCCTACTAGAGTTGAGCTGGAATCTGTCCCTGCTATCTAGGTCTCTACAGCCTCTAGACCAGTGATGACTAACCTTATCTGGACCGAGTGCCCAAAGCGTGTGCCTGTGCACCCGAACCCCCCAAATGCAATGCGTGCATGGCTCCTGCGCATGCACACGCACACCCCACATGTGCCCTGTGCATGCACACACGTGTCTGTGCATGCACACATGCGCATCCCTGCATGCACATGTGTGCCCTGTGCATGCACACGCGCCCCCATGCATGCGCCCTGCCCATGAACATGCCTCATGCATGCCCATGCCCCCCCCCAAACCCCGCCCCCTCGTGTATGGACGGCAGAGACCCAAAGACCAGCTGGCTGGTGGGAGGCACATACGCATGCGCAGCAGAGCTGAACTGGAGTGATGGCTTGTGTGCCAACAGAGAGGGCGCTGTGTGCCACCTCTAGTACGCGTGCCATATGTTCGCCATCATGGCTCTAGACACTGGGAGAGAACTTTGATTGCATCATTTGAAAAGTCAGAAGCAGAGATGTACAACTGAGAATCATTATGATATTTAATTGGGCGCCAACAAATAACTTCATCCAGCACTTCATGCAGATATTAAACACAAGTGGAGAGAGAATTAAGCCTTGAATTTCCTGCAGTGCAGAGGTCTACAGTTCAACCTCTCTTATTCCCCCAACTAACACCAACTGGAACTGGCTTGGAAAGTCAAACTGCTGAGGGGTGGCACTGCTACAACTGCCCCAGTCCTGCCAAAAATAGAAAGAAAAAATAGAAAATAGGGGAAAAAAACACCTGTAGGTCACACATCCAAACAAGTTTCACTTATCTCTAAAGATGAATGAAAATGCAAGTTGGTTTTCCAAGGGGAAGTGGGAAAAATTGAGAATTTGCATCACCTCAGTCCTCATTGGCATATGATATTGTGTAATTAATGAGCCAGTTTGATGTAGTGGTTAAGGCACTAGGTTAGAAACTGGGAGATGGTGGTGAATGTCTATGAAGATTCTCGGTGATCCAGGTCAAAGGTGCTTTTTCAAAAGGCAATTGAACTGTTTTTCCTGGAAAGCAGCGAGTTCTAATCCTATCTTAGCCATAAAAGCAGGCTGGGTGACTTTGGGTCAGTGCCTCTCTCTCAGCCCAATCCAACACATAGGATTGTAGTTGTGGGGAAAATAGAAGGAGGAAGGAATATTAGTATATTCACTGCCTTGAGTGATTTATAAAATAATAAAGATGATTGATAGATAGACAGACAGACAGACAGACAGACAGACAGACAGACAGACAGACAGACAGACAGATACAGGGATGGGTTCTACTTACCTTTACTACCGGTTCGCAACGGGGCTGCATGTGTGCGCTTGTTTCGCTTGTTTCGCAAGCGCAGAAGCTTATGCACAGAAGCATTTTCATGATGTCAGGGTCAGTGGGTGGAGCCCACCGGTTTTACTACCAGTTCTATAGAACTGGTGTGAACCGGGGGCAACCCACCACTGGATGGATAGATAGATAGGTAGATAGGTAGATAGATAGATAGATATAGAGAGAGGGAGAGAGAGAGAGATAAATAGATAGATACTATATGTGTGTAGTTTAAAATGAGCAGGGAAAACTACCTCATGGAAGAGAGTCATTAAAGTTCCAAGTTTTTACCTGTTCACCTTCTACTGAACATAGTTGGTACACATACAGGTAGTCCTTGACTTACAACAGTTCCCTTATTGACTGTTCAAAGTTACATTGAACAGCATTGAAAAAAGTGACTTATGACCATTTTTCACAGTTTTCACAGTTACGACCTTTGAAGCATCCCCATGATCATGTGATCAAAATTCGCATGCTTGCCAACTGGTTCACACTTATGACCGTTGCTGTGTCCCAACGTCATGTGATCCCCTTTTGCGACCTTCTGACAAGCAAACTCAGTGGGGAAGCCAGATTCACTTAACAACCATGTTACTAAGTTAACAACAGCAGTGATTCACTTAACAACCGTGGCAAGAAAGGTCATAAGACAGGGCAAAACTCACTTAACAAATCTGATTTAAAATTATGGGCTCAATTGTAAGTCAAGGACTACCTGTACTATTGGTTACATAGAGTCATGATGATTTGAGATGGCCATAATGGCATTTGTGACCCTCCCACATCTCTATGTCCCAACTTTGAACTCTCTCATTGCAATTACGCATGAGTATTTAAATTTCCCACATCTAATTACTATTGAGGAAGTGTTAAAGGTTAAGTAAACTCTTCTACCCCTGGCTGCAATTCCTTCCATTTGAGGCACATTTGGCTATATATTCCTTTGAAGCCAGTAATGGCATTTGCTCAACCCAATTTCTAGGAAGAAGTAGTCTGGGTAAGAGAGGCTGTGTGTTAGATGGGTGGTAGCTTCCCAGTCTGCATGCATTCTGTACATTTGTGATTTCCTACCAAGGACAACGTGTAGAACTGTGCTGTAGTTTGCATACAAAAGGATAAAACTTAACCATTTGTTTGATAAGACTTCTGTTGCAAATAGAAGCAGCACATATGGCCAGACCTTTCTAAATTACTTTTCTTCAGTAAGAGATTATTTTCTGAATAATGAGCTTCTCCAGATGATGGATGAACTACTTTATTTAGCGTGAGGTCTGTTTCACTGTAAATCAAGATCCTTCCTCACAGCTCAGTCTGTTCTTTCACCTGCTCGCTGTTTGGACTCTATACTCGACTGACAGCCTAATGTTGTTGGACATTTACTAATGTTATGGTAAAAAAATGTCTTATAGTGTGTTCTTTATTGCTGAAAGCCATGGGTAAATTATTCACAGGCAGCAAATGAAAGAATGAGATTGGTATTCTAGTCCATTCCATGTATTAAAAAGGAACTTTTTTTAATCTAGCGTTCATAAATCTAAATGTAATAATATTGCTTATCTCCAAACACTCTTTTCAGCATGTTGTTTTTAACAGACACTTCAAATGGGGAAACACAGTGGGTAATATTTATGTGAAACTTCCAGCCACCATGCTATTTTGCTCGTGTGGAATATCATGGCATTTTGCCTGGATCAAGTAACCAGCAGATTAACACATTAACACTTTGAAAAACATGTATGTGCAATCTACTCTGAATGCAGCTTTAGATTTCTGTTAAGAATATCTATTCCCTTCAATACCAAATTGAAGTACTACTTCATATAATTGTTCAAATGAACATGTTGCTAAAAATTTCAGCACATAAAACTGAAGGTACATATGTTGTCCTTTAAAATAATTTGTCGTTTTTTCAATTTTCTGAAAAGGACTTTCAAGGTAGCCACTGAGAGCATATGCACCAAGACAAATTCCTTGTGTGTCCAATCACACTTGGCCAATAAAATTCTATTCTATTCTATTCTATTCTATTCTATTCTATTCTATTCTATTCTATTCTATTCTATTCTATTCTATTCTAATTCCTCTTACTGCCAATTTACTAGCTCTTCCACACAAGTGTTTTCTAGATTGTTTTAATTGTTAAAAGTAAACCTTAAATAGGACCTTTTAAAAAAAAGCCTTTCAGTATTTTATATTATTGTATAATAGACAGATAGATAGTTTTAGGCTATCTCCAAACAACAAAACCCTTTCTAATGAAGTATTTCAGCTAATGAGCATATAATATAACTATTATTGTCTTTTTTTTTTTTGGACATCTAAATAGCATTTAAATCTGGTTTACTATTCTCTTATTCCCCCCCCCCATAATGAAGCAATCTTCCCCCCTTTTAATTATCTGCAAATGCAGAGGAAGAAAAATTATCTCTCCTTAACTGATGACCTATCATTCACAGATTTTTTTTTGAGGTTGTAATGTTTCCAAGTCATAAGATCAAAACTGTATCATCTGTTTTTGTACAGAAGAAAATTATACAAAGATTTTAAATGTATAAATATAAAAATATACTACAATCTCATATACAAAGCACCATCAGTATTTATGTATTTATACTACATAGATTTACACAAAGGCAAAACTATTCTGAGCATTAGTCTGATTTTCAGTTCCAAAGCTCTACAAATAATTGGCAATTTCCTAAAAAACTTTCGGTTTTACTCCTCACATATGCCTGCATTTTACAAGTTGTTGTTTTTTGTTTTTTTTTTGCACATGAGATTTTTGGAAGTCAGCTTTCTACAACTTCTTAGTTTTTATTTTCCCCCCTATTTGTATTGAAAGAATGCTACTAAAACATACATCCTTGCAGAATCAGAATGATCTTCATGGGCTTCAGATGCTCTTTTTATCAAAATAAAACATACATTGAAAGAATTTCCCTTTAAAAAAACAGATTTTCATGTGCTGTTATTTTTTTACTCATTTTTAACATCATATGCTACCCAGAGTTGTTTTGAATTGGGCAGCGTTACAAATTTAATAAATTAAATCTTGAAGAATATTTAAAATAATGATTGCTTATCATCACAATAAGATATACTAAACAATTTAAGTATATATTAAAATACAACTATATTTTTTGAAAAAAATGTACTCCTACTAATTTGTCATTTGTAAAATCTAACTATTTAATACCCTCAAAAATACTAGTTCTTAATACTTTTTAAAGCATTATGCAGGGCTACCTCACGTTGGGCTCACATAATTTTTTAATACATCATTACTATCAGTTTTCACAAATCTGATTTGTTTTTTACCTCCAAAGAAAAAGATCTCAGGATATTGTTTGATATTTGAGTTGTGAATGCTCCAAGACTGGAAGTTTTTAACAAGATATTGGATAACCATCTGTCTGAAGCGGTGTAGGGTTTCCTGCCTAAGCAGGGGGTTGGACTAGAAGACCTCCAAAGTCCCTTCCAACTCTGTTATTCTGCTTTCTGCTACCAACTATCTATAATTATATTAAACGACTTGTTTAATGACTTGTTGCTTCATACAGCTGCTTCTCATATTCACCTATCTGTAAAAAAAAATGGTGAGATGCTCTACTGTATATGATCTGTTCAGCTGTCAAAATGCCAGTCTTAAATTTTAAAAAAATCTATTTGTTAAATGAAAGGTCAGTGAAAAGTTGCTCTCATTCTTGGCTTTTTGCCATGCTCCAAAATAAATTCCATCTGAAGTTTTGCCAAACTTGTCAGGCTTCAAGCAGTCACAGCTGTAAATCTTGGCTTTCTGGACACTTATCCATTTATTCAGGAACAGGTACTAGCCAAAAGTCTCCTCATTGAGACATGGTAAGCATGGGCTCTTCATTGCAGACCAGAATGAAGCCATATACACAGGTAACCTTTGACCATTGTATTATATTGAAGTCAAAGCCTTTATATAGACCTGTGCTTCTGAGTTTAAATTCTAGGCATTTTCAATGAATAGGAGTGCAAGTCAATGAATATTGGCTGTTCTCTTAATGATTTTGGGAGACACCTGATCTACATTAACATAATACTTCTCTCTAAACAGAGTGGTCAATGCCTGGAATGCACTACCTGACTCTGTGGTTTCATCCCAAAACCCCCAAAATTTTAACCTAAGACTGTCTACTGTTGACCTCCCCCCATTCCTAAGAGGTCTGTAAGGGGCGTGCATAAGCGCACCAGCGTGCCTACCATCCCTGCCCTAATGTTCTTTTTATTTGTATTCATTTTATGTATTCAATTCATGCTTATACTTATATATATTATCTAATACGTACTTGACAAATAAAATAAATTAATAAAAATAAATAAATAAATAAATAAAAAACTGTTGGTTCCTTTCTTGCCAGTTTCATTCCTTACACCAATATCTTCCCTTTTTTTCCTCTCCTCCTCTTTCCCCTCTGAATCTGGATGTGCCAAGAATTTCTGCCCTTCTCTCCATCTGGTTACTGGGTGAGGGAGGTGGCGAAATGATTTTGGAGACAAATGTTTTCCTCTTTCTATTTCTTTTTCAGCTGAAACTGATGAGATCTTCCCCTTTTCAGATTTATCTATACTTACCTCTTCCAAAACTAGACAGCTGAAATAGGGGTATTACCACCTCTTTGATTTTCTTTCATTAAAAAGCCCATCTTTCATAACTTTTCAGAGGAGTATATTCTCTTTTTCTCACAAATGTGTTTCCAAACAAATCTTTTTTCCCTTAATGGCCTGATTGTAGTCTGTAGATAATAAAGTAGTCTGGGATTGTGTTGATATTGCAAATGCAAATGCAAATGGAGTATGAACATCAGCTGGCACGTTCCTAGAATGGTTAGGGTCTAGGTAGCCTATCCAAATATTCAAATATTTTATTTTGCCCAATCTGTGCTCTGAGCTCAAATTAAAATTCTACTTTGAATTCTCCTCCTCCTTTCATACCCCCCCCCTCATAACACATTGTAGATGTTGATGTGGGACAAAGGCAGAGGTGTGTTCTACTTACCTTTACTACCGGTTCGCAACGGGGCTGTGTGCGTGCTCTTCTGTGCATGTGCAGAAGCATTCTGATGACATCGGGGTCGGTGGGCGGAGCCTCCCGCCAGTTTTACTATCGGTTCTATAGAACCGGTACGAACTGGAGGCAACCCACCACTGGACAAAGGTTAAATTAAAGATATTTCAGTACTAGGAAGAAATGGCCACACACCAACACCCACACACACACACACTTTTTCAATGTGGCTAAAAACTGCAGATAAAAGATTGCAGGGCTGATCTATAGATTTATAGGAAATGGACCAATAAATTTAACATTTAGCTTAAATGGTTGTATGGAGGGAACGTATGCTAGAAAACTAGGTGTGACATCCTGTAAGGATGGAGAGGGATTTTATGACCACAACAGTCAAAAGAGTACTTGTAGGAAGATTTAGCATGATTCAGAATAGCAAAATAACAGAGTTGGAAGGGACTGTGGAGGCCTTCTACATTCTGCATTAAAAAAATTGCTCCAAAAGCTTTGAAGAATCAGTTGTACTCTCTCACATGTATGTGACTCAGTTTGCAACATTTATATATTGCATCAGCCTTCCTCAACTGTCTTTACATCTGGAGAACACCAGATTGGGGAAAGTTAGATTAATCTGAATAAAGGGGTTGTTTATATGTTATAGCCTCAGCATGAAAGTAGCTAAAAGTGTTCTGGTACTTAACATTTGACCTCCTCTAAAACATGAGCCAAGTGCTATGATGCAAGGACTTCACTCCTATGTTACTCAGAAGATATGGAAACAGCCAAAAAGTATAGCACTTTAGTAAAGAGGTAAGATTCTGCTTAAAGTTAAATTGGAATTAAGGCTTTTTGATCCTCAGCTTCAGGTTTGCTGCTTTCAGAACGAAGGGGGAATATAGTTGCATGCACACAATTCATGGAGAAACCATGCTTCAGATTTCTTGATATGATCAAATTATTAATTAATATCAAATTCAATTTGCTTTTCATCCTTAGAGAGTGGGAAAAAATTGACTAAGTCAGTATACTTCCTCAGTCCATGGAGCTAAGGTTCCTTCTGGACACTATCCATCAAAGGTTCCTTTGATGTTAACTTCTTTCCTGACCCATAAATGCTGTCTCTCCTTTTTCCAGGTGTTCTAATAGAAGATTTTTCCCTTTTGCCAAAACTATGACTGGCAGCCCTTAATTGAGAAAAAGAAAATATTCCTCATGTGTTAGCGATCCGGCTGATAATCCACCAAGATCATAGAAGAGCCCAGAAAGGAAGTTGAACAACTTCCAATTGAAAGTAAGATATCAAGCAATACAGTTTTGGCTGCTGAGATGCCTAAACATCCTTCTCTCAGTTCAGTATGATTTTCCAATAAGATTCCCATCTGGTGAAAGTAATATTAGTATCATTGTGGATAGGTTTTCACAAACAATTAAAATAAAGGTGATCACATGGGAAAGTGGTAGGCTATCATTCTTTCCAGATAAAAATTTCTGGAAAACACATGGCAAAAGGGAGGATTTGACTGTGTTTTCCTATGTTGTTATTTATTAATTCAGTGTATATAGCATGTGACCCAGAGCAGTGTACACAATTAAAATGAAATATTTATCCCTGGAGGTGATTCAAACAACCAGGACAATCCAACTGATCCTGGGGGAATGAATTCCATGGTGACAGAGAAGGAAGTAAAGATGGGTTGGAAAGTGGAGACCATGAGGAAAAAAGCACCTGCATAATTTCTCTTGACCACCAAGCAGCTTTTGTAGAAGTGTCATGAAACTACCCATCAAGCAGAATCAAGCAGCAGTCTCCAAGTCATGTAGGAAGTCAGCACTCCCCTCACCCCCTGGAAAGAAGGCTTTCCAAGGATCAAATCATTCACTTCTCTCCACTACCAGGAAAACACTCCAGGCAGTCCCTCCAACAGTTAAGTTTTATGAACCTATTGAGAAAACAGGAGCATTCTATTCAGTATCCATTTACAGAAATCCAGGCCAGCCTATTCACAAACAAAACACCTTCAACTACAGCTCCCACAGAAGGCTGGAGTTGATGGGATTAAGAATTTACCAACCCACCAAAGTTCTAAGGACAGGACATGACCTTTAGGACATAATAGGATTTACCCACCACCATTAGAATAGCAAAAGACACAAGGCTCATTACATTGCACAACCCTCTGGAGCATCTCAATCACCAAATCCCAGAATCCTATAAAAATCCATCCACTCACTCAGCCATTTTGTCAGCCACCTCAGAAACATGCTGGTGTCACTGAAGTTTCTGGCATCCAAATAAAGAGATCTTCTTTCCAACCAGCCAGCCTCCATTTTATTTCAAGCATCTTTCTCCCAGCTTGGAACCGGACCCAATTTTTCTTCTCAGAATTAGAAAGAAATGAAGAAGATATGCCTGAGAAAGGAATCAGGAAAGGAATGTGTTTTGGCATATCCTACCCATCCATTTACCCACCCAGCTAAACTTTGGAAAGAATTGAAAATGTGTGCTGGAATTTGAGGATAAATATGTAACCCAATTGTGATGGTCATTACATGCATGCACGCACACATACACACGTTCACGTAAATAAACAACAGTGGAATGTAAAATTGATATACTTACCAGTCCAAGGGGCCTACATGGATCAATTTATTCTCAACACATATATCGTCAGAATCGAGTGGCATCAGAATCTGGCCCTACAGAGTATGTTCAAATATTAACTTGTTTTGACTTAGAAGCAGATTTGTGGGTCAAATTAAACAAAAAGTCAGGGAATTTGAACAATTTTTGGATTTTTGGCTGATGTGGGAACGGCTCCAAAGATTGTTGGAATAGTAGCATGGGAATGGTGGGCTTAATTTCTTTTTGCAAAATGTTTGCAATACACCCAGAATAAATCTTGTATCTTTTCAAAGGACAGAAATACTTAAAAAATAATAATAATATAAATAAGGAGAACTTAAATGAGGGTGCTACATCTTCTCAGATATCTGTAATCCCTTCAAGGAGTTTGCCTCCTCAACTTGTTCTCTCCATAGTCGTATTTCCAAACTAAGATTGGGGAGGACGGGACTATAAACATGTTTGCTTACAAGGTCTTAAGGGATCCAGTCATCTTGCTCCAATTTCTGAAATTAAAATATTTCTGAATGTGCACATTATTTTCTGCAAGGATTGTGTCACTATAATCTGAATTTCTGCATCCTACCCCTTCATCCACCAAGATATTCTACAAATATGGCTTGAGAACCACTGTTGCCTGTTTCCTCTAAAGGCATCATATTTGTCCAGGAGGCCTGGAAATTATGCGAGTTCACAGTAGATGGCAGCATCTAGCTGATCTTGGCCATTTGAACGCTGATCAGGGTGACATCTGGTTAGTACTTGGATGGAATCTTCCAGAAAATTCAAGAGCTGAATTTTTTAACTGGAAAGTTGAAAAAGCATCCTAGTGAAGAAGGCAGTAAAAAACTACTTCTGAACTGTAACCAAGAAAGCAACATAGATGGTTTTTTTTTTTGACCTCAGAAGGCTGAGCTCAGTTTGAGGGAACATTTTGCATTAGGAAAGTTCAGGTTTGAGGAAGACTGATATAATGGATGCAGCATATTCAAACATATGTACGTCAGTCCGCCGTGCATATCATAAAAAAGGCATCTGAAAGGCGAAATTGTCACTCGTGCTTCTCAAACATGAGAGCGAACATTTTTCTTTACCTGTAAATTGAATTCTTAGGTTTCAAACCAAGAAAACAGGCCTGAACAAAATCCCATCTCGCTTCTTTTTGCTTCGCCTTTAATGTAAAAAGAGGAGTTTATCCTCTCTTAAGGATAAACTGTGCTCAGAAAATGATAGACCTGAGAGTATGTGTGCTCATGTTCCTTTATCCTTGTGATGTCAGGTGGCAATATTTCTTATCAGGGAATTGTGTGGGTATGGTGGCTGATGCTTCACCCAAGTCTCTGAAATTGGAAGGTGGGTGATACAGGTAGTTGACTTACAACAGTTTGTTTAGTGACTGTTCAAAGTTACGACACTGAAAAAAGTGACTGATGACTGTTTTTCACAGTTATGATCTTTCTAGCATCCCCATGATCGTGTGATCATGTGATCAAAATTCAGAAGCTTGGCAACCGGTATTCATGAGCATTGCTGTGTCCCAAGGTCATATGATCACTTGGCTTTTGACAAGCAAAGTCAATGGGGAAGCCAGATTCACTTAACAACCAGGTTACTAACTTATCAACTGCAGTGATCCACTTAACAACTGTGGCAAGTAAGGTCACAAAATGGGGCCAAACTCACCTAAGAAATGTCTCATTGAACAACAAAAAATTGGGCTCAATTGTGGTCGTAAGTCAACCTGTACAGTGATATCAATAAAATGGACTCGGCTGATATATTAAAGGTAAAGGTAAAGGTTTCCCTCACACATATGTGCTAGTCGTTCCCGACTCTAGGGGGCGGTACTCATCTCCGTTTCAAAGCTAAAGAGCCAGCACTGTCCGAAGACGTCTCCGTGGTCATGTGGCCGGCATGACTAAATGCCAAAGGCACATGGAATGCTGTTACCCTCCCACCAAAGGTGGTCCCTATTTTTCTACTTGCATTTTTACGAGCTTTCAAACTGCTAGGTTGGCAGAAGCTGAGACAAGTAACGGGAGCTCACCCCATTATGCGGCACTAGGGATTCGAACCACTGAACTGCCAACCTTTTGATCGACAAGCTCAGCGTCTTAGCCACCACATCCCTATGCTGATATATTAGCCCTTTTCATTTTTAATGTTTGGTTATTTATAACAAAATAAATGTGTATAGTTTTGCAGAATTGAATGCTTTTGTTATATAGATTTATTTTTAAAATACTGCTGAGATTGGCAATTTTGTTGCTCACTTTTGATGACATAATCCCTGGGAGTTCTGGACTCTGCAAAAATAGGGCTGGGGGTTGCACGGACCAAACATTTCTGCTTTAAGCAAAGTTGCCACCTCACTGCTCATCTCAGGTACTGTTGAGGACCCAACCATATGTCTATTGTTGAGCTAACATTCTCTTTCCTGTCTGGTTTAATAGGGGCAACATTTGCCTATTATCTTCAGACAGCAAAATGCCTTAGGCTGATCCTATGTAGGCAAGAGATTCAAGAAAATCTTCATGTAGTCAGGAGTAGCAAAGCCCAGAATGACATGCCAGGAATATAAACTATAAGAGTCAAAGCAGCTGTTCTGTTGCATGGACAATGTGGTGAAGCAAAACTGAGAAAAAGCGAGAAGGTAGAACAGCTGTATGCCTTCTTTGCATCTGTTTTCTCTCAGAAGAGGGAGAGAGCCTTTTATAATGTGATTTGTGAAAAGGGAGGAACGTACCGTAGCTCAGGACTAATAAAGGTATAATAAAATGGCCATCTTGTTGTTTGCTGCTTTAAGCAACCGCTCCAGGATCTTGAGAATAGTCTGCTCTTGGCAATTATCATGAAAAGAAAACACATTATTAAGTTTCTCCTGTGACTGAGACCTGGCCTTGTGACAGGCCAATACAATTCTTGCCTTGCCTCTACTTTATGCAAGGTGAAAGCTGCATTTTACTCCTAGTTAGTGGATTACACTTGGTGTATCCTTGTGTTCTTGTCCAAGTGGCACTATGCTTAAAAAGTGACCTTGAGAAATTGGAACAGATAGACATAAGAGCTACCTGAATGCTAAAGAATCTGGAAATTAACCTTTATGAGGCCATTAAAGTATCTAAGCATCTTTAGCTTGCAAAAAGGAAGGCTACACCTCTTTTGGTGCAAGAGAAGGCAGACTTGTTCTTCCTAAACGTGAAAACAAAATAAGAAGCAATGGTTTGAAAACAAAAGGAAGAAGATTCAAATGTATTAGAAGAATGTTCTGATGCCAAGAAGTGTTCAACATTGAATAATCTGCCTACAATGAATTTGCTGGAAGTGTTCAAATGGGACTGGAGGATGAGTTGATTCCTGCACTGAGGCAATGTCTGAACCAGACAATCTGTGAGGTTCCTTTCTAATCATATAGATTGTATAACTCTAGATTTCAAAATAACAAATCTGTGTTTCATTTCAACCTAATGGCCAGCTCTCTACTTTGTTTTTCCTGCACACTGCTTTTCCCGAAAATAATTGCCTGAGGAGAATGAATTAGTTGCCCCCAGGCCCTGCATTGAAGGATGTCATTTTGTTTTAACTATAAGGCAGGTTTCAGTTTTTGTTTCTAAAGACATCATTATCTACCTGCTGTATGGTTCACCTCAGTCAGGGGTGGGTTCTAAATTTTTTTACTACTGGTTCCGTGGGCGTGGCTTATTTTGTGGGTATGGCTTGATGGTCATGTGACAATTATTTAGGATTTAGCAGAGGTACTGGTCTACCAGGCTTTTAACTGCTTGCAGAGCTGTACCGATCTACCCATTTATCTGGTCTACCCATTTATTTTTGCAGGCACTGATCTACTCATGTATTTTTGCAGGCACTGGTCTACCCATTTATTTTTGCAGGCACTGGTCTATTCATTTGTTTTCTTTTAACACTGATCAGCTGTAGGGCGGCCCTTTTAAGCCCCGCGGCAAGAGTTTAAACAGTTTTTTTCCCTCTAGCCATCAGTTGGGACTCAGGAGGCAGCAATAGATTGGGGGTGGGGCCAAATAAAAGGTAAGAATAACGTGGGGTGGGTGGGTGGGTGGGGTGGGGGGGGCAGAACTGGTTTGGTGACATCATATCATCACCGCTACCGGCTTGGCGGAACCGGGCGGAACCCACCACTGACCTCAGTCTGTCCTTTTCACAATTTTGGTGCCCAATTGGTGCTAATTTTATTACCATGACAACGTGCCTTTAATAAAGGCAGTAGGCAAAGAAACTTGATGACAGTGGAACAACTTGCCTCCAGAAGTTGTGGGTGCTCCAAAACTGGAGGTTTTAAAGAAGAGATTGGACAACTGTTTGCCTGAAATGGTATAGGATTTCCTGCTTGGGTGAGGGGTTGGACAAGAAGGCCTCCAAGATCTATTATTCTGTTAAACATTTTTCTCCTCATTATATTCTCAGGAGCATGGCTTAAAGTAGCAAACCGCAACTTGTTCAATATAGTACAAGACCTCTTCCACTTACAATCACAACTGAGCCCAGTATTATGCTCATAAGTCACTCAATGACCACTGATAAACTCAAAAGCCTCAAAACCAGATTCTTGGCAACCACATTATCCCCTTAACTTGTCCAACAAACTTTCACTATATGGGGAACCTGATTACCCAGCAATAAGGAGTAAAAGCTGAGGGACTCCCTCATGTGAGTAGATGCAAAAAAAAGTGAACGAATGAATGAATAAACTAGGCAAATAAATAAATAAATGAAAAAGCCACCACATTAAATAAAGCCATCCTACCATCTCAGGTTACCATCTGTTTCTACTTTCTCTTGAGGTTTTCCTTTCTATCGTTTCTACTACCATGTCTGAGACCGACTACCCTGTTTCTCCGAAAATAAGACCCAACTGGAAAATAAGCCCTAGCATGATTTTTCAGGATGCTTGTAATATAAGCCCTACCCCCAAAATAAGCCCCAGTTAAGATCATCAAGCAGACGGAGATGTTTAGTACTGTATTTTCCCCAGAATAAGACTTAACAAGAAAATAAGCCATAATGGGTCTTTTGGAGTGAAAATTAATATAAGGTTTTATTTAGGAGAAAACCCAGTAGTATTTCTGTACCTCAGACATGGCTGGGGCTGCACAACCAGGGGTGAAATGCTCCCGGATTGGGCCGGATCACCCGGTCCGGTAGCAATCTTGGCCGGTGGTTCGGCGGTCCGGTAGCGATGGCGGAGCGAAACTCCACCCACCCGCCCGGGTGTGATTACTTCCTGGTTTTAACCAGGAAGTAATATGTTTTTTACCTTCTGCACATTCACAGAAGGTTTTGCGCATGCGTAGAAGGTCTGCGCATGTACATGACACGCGTGCGGCACGTCCGCTTCCGAACCGGTAAGGAAGGTAAGTAGATTTCACCCCTGTACACAATGTACCTTTCTCATGACTTGTGGGCCTTTAGCTGATCTGTGAGGAAACAAAAGACTCTAGGATGACTCTCATTTGTCATTTCTCCAACCTTTTAATCTCTCACTCAGCACTATTTTGAGCTCTCTCTCTCCATTTCTTTTTTCAAAGTAAATTCTTCAATCAGTTGTGGTTCAAGAAAATACACAAGCTCTAGATCTGACAATACATTTACATTTAGTTGGAAAAAGAAAACAATTATAAATAGGAAACAGATTTATTCACATTCAGTGTATTAATGAAAACCTCTTTTAGAAATAAAACAATAATAAGACTCAAAGAGTCTTAGTATACCATGTGGAAAAAAAATAACAGCCCAGCAGGTCCAGTTTTTATTAACAACTCATCAGTAAGCAGGTTGTAATTCATAACAAAGAATTTACTCTCAGGAATCCCACAGGATTGTGAGCTTTTTAGTTGCTTGAGGAAACACATATTGTTCCACTCGATTTCCTTTCCATAAAATCCACTAGTTAGCACATTATTGTTGAGCTGTTGTGACAAATCAGGCGAAGTAGCTTGGCTACTTAAAATAGAAGCTAACTCAGCTATAGGTTTTAAGATTGTTTTTAAAGTCAAAGGAATGTTCTAAATGATAAGGAAGCTATAATTTTAAAAAAATTCTGCAAAAAGCAGATTCGTTTGCCCCCAAAACAACAACTTCTGATAACAAGTATTTTTCTGAATATTTTTCACCTTAAACCATTGTTGTGCTTTACAGTGTAAATGTGTTTCTAAGCTTAGAATTAATTAATACTTTATATAAAAGTATTTTCAGGTAGCAAACATAAAATGCTTAACAAATTCATGAGCTCTAAAAATGAAAGCATTTATCTCTCAACGAAACTAGCTCATAATGCAGGTAATCCTCAACTTAGAATCACAATTGGGTTCAGAAATTATCTTGCCAAGCAAGGTGGTGGTTAAGTGAGTCATGCCCAATTTTATGACCTTTTTTTTGCCACAGTTGTTAAGTGAATCATGTTACTCAGAAAATCTGGCTTCCCCCATTGCTTGTTGGATGCTGGCTGGAAAGGTGAAATTCAGTCTGCTTTAATGGTTAAGGCACCAGGTTAGAAACTGGGAGATTGTGAATTCTAGTCCCATATTGGCCATGAAAGCCAGTTGGATGACTTTGGACCAGTCACTCTCTCTCAGCTCAACTCACTTCACAAGGTTGTTTGTTGTAAGGAAAATAAGAGGAGGAAGGTATGTTGAATATGTTTACCTCCTTGAGTTATTTGTGAAAATAATAAAAATGGACCGTAAACCAAACAACCAATAAACTGGCAAATAATGAACACATGAGCCTGGGGCTCATGTGCCTGTCATGAATACATGCCAGTTGACATGTGGCTGAATTTTGATCATGTAACCATTGAGATGCTGTGACAGTTGTAAATACAAGGACTGGCTGTAAGTCACTTTTTTCAGTGCCGCCGTAACTTTAAATGGTTGTTAAACAAATGGTTGTAAGTCAAAGACTACCTGCATTGCCTCATTGTTTCAAATCTTCATAAGGAGAAGTGTTATTTTAAACTGGGCTAGACATTTTTCTTGCTGATACAAAGGGAGTGAGGGAATATGAATAAGGCAAAAAACAAGCTCTTCTCAAAAAAACCAAACTAAATTACTAACCCTGTATATACTGCCCTCCACTATATAAAGATGGAAACCTAGTTGAGGATGGAGGTACATGACACAAATACTCTATTGTCCAATCATTTCTTCCTCTGTCTATATTCTCCCCCAACACAATTCATTGCCTCAGATGACTGCTTCATTGCATTTAACGGTAGCAAATGACTAAAAAATATAGGCCGCAATTTAGACCACAGATACAATTTACATTCCAATTATCCAAAATTAAAAAAAATCTAGAAAAATGTTGATATAGATCATCAATACAAGGAAGAATGTCATTTTTCAATATAATAATTTTATAACATAAAAAGTGCTGGAAAATCAAGCTATGTGAACATTTTTTCCGCAATTTGGGATATGTGAATATACTTGTTAATCATTTGTTGTGATATCCTCAACTTTCTGGTCACCAAAATTGTTAGTACACACGACAGACTATGTTTGCCCAATCGTTGCTACAGAATTTCACTTCCATCCGTTGGGCCAAGTGTCAAAATTACTAATGTAAAAGTGAATACAGCATGCAAGTACAAAAGAATATTTAGACCGTCTCCAATCTTACTAGTTTTTTCCCTTCTCAAAGGTCAGAAGTTCTATTTCTTAGCAATAATTTTATGTATTTATTAATTTGCCACATTTTGGTGTATTCAGAAGGTTCAACAGCTGTGTAGAAATATAGCCACTCTCATATAGGTAGGTATATGGAACCATACGGGCAGCTGTTTTGATCATACTTCCATTCACAAGTTGTTCATGTAACTACTCAAATCAACAAATAGAGATTTTAGTTGCTTTGCTTCAAATATCGTTTGTGGGATCTATGTACAGTAGAACACCCTGACTTAACTTCCAGAGGTATTAGAAAGGTTATTCCCAGAATTTTTAAACAGCTGCCAGACATCCCGGCAGGTATCAGGTTCAAGAAGTTAGCTAGCATGGAAGTAAGAGATTAAACACATTATTCCTTGGTATTCTGGAAGAATTTAGGGAACTTGGTTTCCTACATTCTTAAACTTAATGTTTTATTCATTTAATTGGGATGACTTGAATTTTTGAACAGTATAAATTATCTTTTGAAAATGCATTTCTGCACATATTGAACTTGTTGTAGTCACCTCCAGCAGAAGCAGAATCCTCCAAGTCTAACAGCAGAATGGTTGACCTTCCAATTTAGCATCTTAAGAAAATGGAGGAGGTAATCTTGTTCCAATAGAGAAACCACCCAATTAATCAATGATATTTTTTACCAGGAACCAATGGTGGGTTGCTACCGGTTCACCTCGGATCGGGCGAACCGATAGTGGTGGCGGTGGGAAGCTCCGCCTACCCACCTGGACTCTTCTGCGCATGCGTAAAAGCATCATGCGCACGCATGAGTGCGCGCACACACATGAGCGAACAGGTAGCAAACTAAATTGAAACCCACTACTGCAAGGAGTCCACAGGATATATTTGCCAAACAAATTACTCCACTTTGTATTTACAAGCTTCTAAACTAGGCTTTAACAAAGAAAATGTGTAAAAATGCCAATAAAATGGTCTAATAATAAAAGTCTGCTGGCAAACCATAAACAGAAAATGTTGAAATGTGTTTAAAATGTGTGGAAATGTACTAAATCGGCAATGGAAACAAGGAGACCTGGTGTCTCGAGATATAAAATTGATGGACAGGATGGGCAAACATATTTTATTTGGAAATATATTTGCCCTATTTCTTCAGCCTATTAAAAATCTGAGGCCTAGTAAAATCATACAGAGAAGCAAATGGCTAGAGCTGTAACCCTGAAATGGAAAACAGTCTGTTGTCCTTCTTTGAAATGTGAATGGAGGCAAATATAGGGAGACAATGAACAATAAATAAATTAATGACCATGGTATAAAGAATACATCCCTGACATTTCCAGGCCAATATGACTGGCATTTTCAGAGCCAGAGTGGACTTCTATGTTCTGCACTAAACCCTGAAGCCCAATACTGCCCAACAAATAACTGCCCTTAAAGCCTACGCCAATAAATTCTAATGTTTATAAACCTAAGTGATGGTACTAGAAGATTAAAATTGTAATATCAGTAGTAGAGAGGAACAAAGGGCACTGCAGTAAAGATCAATCTTTTATCAAAGGCATTCGGATACAGAGGTCATGTTATGAAGTCATGTTATGAAGAGCCTTGGTAGTACAGTGGTCTAAGGCACCCTGTTATTAAGCTGGTTATTAAGACCAGATGCCTGCAATTACTGCAGGTTCGAATCTCGCCAAGGCTCAAGGTTGACTCAGCCTTCCATCCTTTCTAAGGTAGGTAAATTGAGGACCCAGTTTGTGGGGGCAATAAGATGACTTTGTATAAATATACAAAAGAATGAAGGCTGTTGCTTAACGCACTGTAAGCCGCCCTGAGTCTCCGGAGAAGGGCGGCATATAAATCAAAATTAAAATAAAAAAAAATATTCATTATAATTCCTATATAATGTAAAAACCAAATTTATATAACCTGTAACCTTGCTTTGTTCAGAGCTCTTCTGAATTTCTTTAGCAAGGAGCTCAGTGATAACTGTTATGTGTGCATGCCTATAAAAGCTGCTTTGCTACTTCTTATGGTTAGAAGATGGGGGGTTTATATCTGTTTAAGGATGTAGCCAGTGATGGGATTCAACTAATTTAACAACTGGTTCTCTGCCCTAATGATTTCTTCCAACAACCAGTTCACCAAACTGCTCAGAAAGTTAACAGCCAGTTGTCCCAAAGTGGTGCGAAGTGGCTGAATCCCACCACTGGATGTAGCCACTTGGTCTCTCCCTCCCTCCCTCTCTCCCTCTCTCCCTCTCTCCCCTCCCCTCTTCACTTTTCTGTCATTGAAAATGCTTCGGAGAGGAAGCAAATTCACAGGCTGAGAGTCCACGATTCCTTTCTTTTTTCTCTTAAATTTAAGAGGAACACCTGTTGATGCAGCAATTTACATCTTGGAAAACCCATGAAGCTGAAGCTGAGAAATCAAATTCTTCACATTTATGAGCCCTCTTCATATAATTCATTGTAAAAGTTAAAATTAAAATGCATACAATGTTAGGGTAGGAACCAGGGGTGAAATGCTCCCAGTTCGGACCGGATCAACCTATCCGGTAGCGATGGTGGTGGGTGGTTTGGAGAACCGGTAGCAAAAATCCCTGCAAACCCCCCCCCCATGCCCAGCTGAGCTGTGCAATCATCAGAGGCCTCTTTTTTTACTTTTAAAAGCATTTTTTCTATAACCTCTTCGGCTGAAAAAATGCTTTTAAAAATAATTAAAAAAAGCCTCTGATGATCATGCAGCTCAGCTGGGATCATCGGAGGCTTTTAAAAGCATTTTTTTCTGCAACCTCTTTGGCTGAAGAGGCTGTCAGATGTAAATGCCTTATTCTCTAATGTGTAAATAGTATATGAATGGGGTATCAGGGGTTAACTTATTCTTCACTTCTTAATGTATTCATAATTCACCACTCCCACTTATAGCTCCACCCATTGTATATATAAGGAGCCACCTACACCCTTTTCCTGGCTTCTATCTGTGAATATTCAGTGAATATAGAATGCCTATTGTAAATAAAAGGAAGTATATTTAAACCTTTAACTCTCACTAATTTTATTGAGTCTGATCCTGAAAATATTGCAACAAGCTGGTAGCAGAGGATGGTTAATTGACTCAATAAAAAAAACTTAAAAAATGTCTAAGAAAGATAGGCCCAACACCAGGGCCTACAGCAAAGAAATGGAAACAGAACAAGAAATAATCAACGAATCCACAAACGCAATTTCGAGAGAATCCGAAGAATACACCACTGAAGACGAAGAAATAATAGACGAAAATGATGACCAGGAGGAAATCGAAATAGAGAATAACGAACTCAGGTCAGAGATATTAAAACTATTAAAAAGCCAGAAGAATGATGAAAGCCTCATCGCGAACCTCCAAGAAATGCTGAAGAACAGCGGAGCAGCGAGAGAGAAAAACATCACTAATGAGAAGTCTATAGACCCAAAAATAGTGAGTGATATGACTGCAGAGAAAGTCATTACGAAGAAGAAAAACAGTGATCCCGCGCGAAATTTTGAATGGCAGCCATCTTGGTTTCAACAGGCCTCCAAGGTGAGCGAAGCAGAGCCAATCAAAATGCTCAATTCAAAATTTCTGGCGCGAAAAACGTTATCAGACAACGAAAATGAAAAAGAAGATTCGAACTCCTCAGAAGAATCAGAATCAGAAAGTGAAGATGACTCAACAAAATCCCAAATAAAATCAGCAATGAAAACACTTTTTGCTGCATTTGGGCCAAAACTAAAAATTACCAAAGAGCCACCGAAGAAGCGAGCGAGCAAGCCGATACCTCAAGACCTGCCCGCTCCCATCCTGACTTCGAAAGCGACGACGCCCGAACCCAGAGAGCCTTGTCGATTCCGCCCTACACCACAGACCGAAGCAAGTGCCAACGCCCCCAAAAGAAAAAGAAGAGCAGCCGCCGCCGTCAGAACTCCCAAGGTCGAACCAGAGACCGACTCGTCTGAAGCAGAGCAGAGCGAGCGAGCCGCAATGGAGAGAACCTTCCACGATGACTCCAAAGAAGAAATGGACAACGCGCATGCGCGAAACTACGCAGACGGTCCGGGAAGACATGAACTGGCGAGAGAACCACGCAGACTCGTTGCGAGCATCCCCATGCCGTTTTGCAAATTTCTACACTTGCGAGACCACGGACTACCTCAGGTCGTAAGTAATGGACAAAATAATGTCGGAAATTTACCCAGTGACTTCCCAAAACTAAGGGTTGATGGCATTAATTTGCAAGAATGGTATCAACAGCTCCAGGTTGTCTTTATGAAGGAAAATTTACTATTTTTTATCACTAGTCCCCCAAAAAGACCTTGGACTTTAAAAATAGATTGTTTACACCATAGAGCATTTTTCTTAATAATATCTAGTGTGTCTCCTGCAATGTATCATAGCATCAAACCTAATCTGACTGTTTCAGAAATTATTCAATGCATGTTTAATTTGTTTCACAGCGATAGTGTGGCTACCACCACAAGAATGTCTAAGGATTTCTTTTCATCTAGAGTGAAACCAGGGGTTTCCATAAGTGAGCATTTAATATCTTTAAACAAAATAAGAGCTGAGCTGCATTTGAGGGGGGAGGTGATTTCAGACCAAACAATGAAAAGTGTTATTATCAACTCACTTGATTCATCATGGGACAGTTTTATGTCACATTTAGACACTATCAATCTAGGATATTTATCCATAGAAAGTCTATCCAATAAATTGATAGCAGAAGACAATTCAAGAAGAAATCGTTCTAGCAATCACACAGAACACAAACCTTATAGGAAAGTAGCTTTCCAAGAAAAATATAATGAAACATTCAAATGTCACAATTGTGGATCCAGGGAACACAATAGAAGAGATTGTCCCAAAATTTCAAAGGAAAGACATAGGTCAGAATATAGGAACAAATACAATTATAGACAGTCTTCCATAGATAGACATAGATATAGAAGCCCACCAAATTACAAAGAGAATAGAGGGGGCAGAGATAATTCAAAGGATAGAAAATCTGGTTCACTGAATGGATTAAATAAACAAGACAACACTAAAATACAGCAAAATGAGAACAATAATTGGCTTATTGATTCTGGAGCAACTAATCACACCACTAATAACAAAAATATATTGTCTTCATTTACAGAAGATAAATTTGTAATAAAGGTAGCTAACCAAGAAAAGGTTCAAGTATTAGGCAGAGGAAATGTAACCTTGCCTGGTCTAGGAAAAATAGAGGGGGTATTGTTAATACCTGAAATACCTCATAACATACTAAGTGCCATAAAACTAAGTAGAGATTCTGACATTAATATAGTTTTCTCAAAGGGAAAAGCGACTTTGGAGAAGAATAAAATAAATATAGGCACTGTGATGATTAAAGGAGGCCTACCTTATCTGATAACGAAGGAAAAATGGTTGCATAACATTGATTCAAATATGGAAGATTGTATTGAAGCAGATGATGAAAATATTAATAACAGTGACAATGCTCAATGTAAAATATCTCATGATCACGCAGATGCACACAATGAAAAAAAACCAAAAATAGGTAAACCAATTCATGATGAGTGTGCTCACATCTTACATAGGAAGTTAGGACATGCCAGTTTTCCTGTAGTACAAAAAATGACTGAACACGCAGAAGGTGTCAAAATAAAAAATTGTGAAAACTATTTGGAATGCTCAGTATGTAAATCTACAAAACTAAAAACTAGTCCCAGGCCAAGAAAATCTACTAGATCAACTAACAAAATTTTTGACTTAGTACACATGGACTTAGTTGGCCCATTAACTCCATCAATCACCTATAGAAAACGTTACTTCCTGACAATAGTAGACGATTATAGCCGTTATGGGTTTGTTTATACATTAAAACACAAAGATGAAACCTTTCAAAAATTTAAGGAATTTTACAAACGCATAGAAACACAACACAATATCAGAATAAAACAAATTATGACAGATAGGGGATGTGAATTCATGTCTAAAGAATTCTCCCAATGGTTAAAGGATAGAGGAATGCTACATTACACGTCTAGTCCATTTTCTGCATTTCAGAATGGGATTGTAGAGAGAAAGAATTCCACATTACAAACCATGATTAGATGCACATTGGAGGATGCTGGCTTAAGCAAACAATTTTGGTCAGAAGCCTTACATTATTCAAATTACACACAAAATAGAACCTGGTCCAGTATTGTAAATAAGACACCATATGAAGTAATGTATAATAGGAAACCAAAATTAGCACACATGCACATATTTGGAGTCACTGCAGACGTACACATACCTAAGCAGTTGAGAAGAAAGGGAGAAAACGTATCCAGAAGACTCAGATTTATGGGATATGAAACTGGCACCAAAGGGTACAGATTCATTGATAATAATAACAAATTTATAGTTTCCAGAACAGCTGTGTTCCATGAACAGGCCAACTGGTCTAAATTACATCTTAATGAAATATTTCCAAATAAATGTAAAGATACAAAATCTCATGAGAAAGGGACCATAGAAAAACAGGATATCAACAAATATAAAAGCAAAACCAAAACTTGGACAAATAGCCAACACAAAATAAAGACAGACACACTAACAAAAAAAGAAGCAAGATATTTGCATGATAACAATAGCAAACCTGAAAGAGTCATTAGAAACAACAGAAATCAAATGCCAAATAAATACAGAGATTACATAATGCATATGGATGGTGAGCCAATAACACCTAATACTTATGAGGAAGTGTTAAAACTCCCTCGTGAAGAAAAAGAAAAATGGGAATTAGCTATGAAAAAAGAGATGGAAAGTTTACAAGGATTAAATGTATTTACACCCACAATTGCACCTAAAGATAAAACAATTATTGGTACCAGGTGGATATATAAAATTAAGAACTTAGAAGGAGGCAATACTCTATATAAAGCTAGATTAGTTGCACAAGGTTATGCACAGAAATATCCGGAGGACTATACTGACACGTATTCCCCCACTGTAAGAACAGAGAGTGTCAAAACAGCTCTAGTGGTAGCATCAGCACTCAATCTTGATGTATTTCAATATGACATACAGACTGCGTATCTACACGCAAAACTAGATAAGGAAATATACGTAAGAGCACCTCACAGTCAATACACCAACAAAAATGAAATTTGGCTGTTGAACAAGAGTTTATACGGATTAAAACAATCTGGTAAAAGATGGTATGATTGTCTAGTAAAAGTACTTAAGACCATGGATTTCAACGCTACCACTGCTGATAACTGTTTCTTTGTCAAAAAGGGTGATGATCACATTGAATTTGTGTTGATTTATGTAGATGACATTTTATATATAGGAAAACACAAAGAGAGAAGAGAAACTTTTGTAAATAAGTTAAATGAACATTTCTCGTTGAAATCTCTAGGTAAAGTGAACAAATATCTTGGTGTTCAAATTAATAAGACTAGAAGGGGATTCAAACTTACTCAGAGAGATAAGATTATAGAACTTTTAAATAAATGCAATTTAAACAATGCCAAACCCTGTGATACTCCTATGCAAACTGATTTTCTTAGAAATACTGATGAATCTTCCCCTGAATTCAAGGATAACACGTTTTATAGATCAATCATAGGTTCACTTCTTTATATATCTAATTGGACTAGACCAGATATCGCCTTACCACTCAATTTATTATCCAGACACGTCAGCAAACCAACAATGTATCACTGGGAAGCTGTTAAAAGAATTTTAAGATATCTGAAAAGTACACTAGATTTTTGCTTAGTATTAGAACCTAGTGATAATAAAGAACCAAAGCTTGCATGTTATGCAGATGCAGACTGGGCTGGAGACACATCATGCAGAAAAAGTACATCTGGTTATATTTTTCTCTTAAATGACTGTCCAGTTTACTGGTATACTGGTAAACAAGAACTAGTAGCCACTTCAACGACAGAAGCGGAATATGTTTGTTTATCCAAAGCTGCAAATAACCTTGTATGGTTTAATGATTTAATTTCAGATGTTTGGAAAAAACCTGCTTTGCCTTTTGTTATGCATGAAGACAATAAAGCAGCCATTGAAATATCTAGATCTGATGCCATTGGACAAAGGTCCAGGCATATAGATATAAAATTTAAACATGTGAGGCAATTATCTCAGGATGGATTTATTAAAGCAGTGCATTGTGATACTTCAGAACAATTAGCTGACATATTGACAAAGCCTTTACCTTCTAAGCAACACAAATATTTAACATCTAAATTGTATGTCTTGTATTGTCCTGAATCTGAATGTAATTGGTGTTGTATAACGAATCGGCATTTAGAGGGGGATTTGTCAGATGTAAATGCCTTATTCTCTAATGTGTAAATAGTATATGAATGGGGTATCAGGGGTTAACTTATTCTTCACTTCTTAATGTATTCATAATTCACCACTCCCACTTATAGCTCCACCCATTGTATATATAAGGAGCCACCTACACCCTTTTCCTGGCTTCTATCTGTGAATATTCAGTGAATATAGAATGCCTATTGTAAATAAAAGGAAGTATATTTAAACCTTTAACTCTCACTAATTTTATTGAGTCTGATCCTGAAAATATTGCAACAGAGGCTGTAGAAAAAAATGCTTTTAAAAGCCTCTGACGATCCCAGCTGAGTTGCCTGATCGTCAGAGGCTTTTAAAAAGTATTTTTTCCTGCAACCTCTTCGGCCGAAGAGGTTGTAGAAAAAATGCTTTTAAAAGTAAAAAAAAAAAGTTGGCCACACCCACCCAGTCACATTACCCCCCACCAAGCCATGCCCACGTGGTAACAAATTTTACATTTCACCACTGGTAGGAACATATACCGAAGAAGTATTTAGCCATAGTAATGCAATAATCTGAAATAGATACATATCATGCTAATTCCATTCAGGTTAGCAATGTTACAAAACAGGGTACAGAACAGGGTAAGAGGTTGTAAGGAAAAAAACAGGAAATTAAAAATAAATGAATAAATGGAAATTTTCTGCTTGGTGATGATGATTTGTATCTACAGCTCTCTCTTGTCTGAACTACGCTAAGCAGCTGATCCTGTGACCACCTGGGACACTATGGTATTCCTTTCTCCACCCTGTCACCACCTGCCCTGCACTCCCAAACTTGTGCAACCAGCTGAGTCAGGCCCTCCTATCTATGCCAGTCATCTTATCCACCCGCAGACAGCCAACACTCAAGTAACAACGGGAGCTGCAGTTGTTTCTGCAGCTTTCTCTCGCTTTGGGCTACAGTCTCTGACCTTGGCAGTCCCTGCCTCCCTCTCTCAACTGCAGGATTGTCTGAGTGCAGTTTTTCAAAGATTTTAAGGTTTAAGGATTCAGCATAAAGAGCAGCTGCTTCTCCCCAGTTCAGACTCGACTGCCAGCAACTCTCACAGACAGCCTTTGAGAAGAGGAACTTTGCCCTCAATCCAAGATGAGGAGTCGAGAACTGAAGGATGTGCAGGGATGGAAAAATTTAGGATCTCTATTCCCAGCAGAGATTGAGCCAAAGTTGGGGAGGAAGGGTTGCCTTATATACAGTGGTGGGATTCATGTAATTTAACAACAGTTCTCTGCCCTAATGATTTCTTCCAACAACCAGTTTGCCAAACTGCTCAGAAAGTTAAGAACCGGTTCTCCCAAAGTGGTGCGAACTGGCTGAATCCCGCCACTGCTTATATACAACCTATCGCACAGCAAGGCAAGCAGCAAATATAGGGCTTGTTTAGAAAAAAAATACAAAAAATTCACTAATAATAATTCAAATGATCCAAACAGATATGAGTTAATAATGTCCAAAGTAGGATTAAAATAATAATTAAGCGCATAACAATTAGTAACTGTGGGGGAAAAAATGAGGATGGAGAAAGAGTGACTTCTATAAAACTCTTTTTATTATTTTTTTTAAAAATTCCCTTTTGTTTGTTTTGCTTTTTAAAGAAATTCTTTAACTATGTACATACAACTCTTTTTTGTTTTGCTTGCAAAAAATAAAAAGCCCCTAACAGAAAAAAAACCCCCACAATTTGAATTGTCTGGATTTCTTGATTTTCCTGATTTCCCTTGACATTTTTTCCCCTTCAAGTGGAAGATATGCTGCAATTCTGGCCTTTGTCCTCCACCTTTTATTGACTTGAAGCCCAAAACAAGGTGGAATATCACAGCCAACCCAATCTTCCCATTGTATTATAGCGAGGCTCTTCTCAAATGGACATGCCTTTTAATGCAGACCTAAAATAACTGTTAAAGGTAGAAGAGAGCAGAGACAGCACTTTTCCTCTCGAAACACTAGAGGACCTGGAAACAAGTAGCTACTATCCCTCTTAGGCTTTGCATCCCCAAAGTTGAGGAAAAGCAGACCAATATCTTATACTCTGAAAACCAGAGAATTATGAGAGAAGACTTTTAGGAAGTAAAAAAACCAAACCAAAACCAAGAAGTCCCGCTTACACGATTGTAGACAATGTACTGCAAACTTATAGCTGTGTTACTTTTGACATTATCATATTGGGTTTTTTGTAGCCCAATAAGCAACAACTCTCCCAAATTGCAGCACAGAGTTGTTGCTTTTCAGCAGGATACAAAAAGCCCAGAAACTTGTGAATGAGATTATATAAAACTTCACCAATTGAATTTTTTAGATTACAGCCTTTTCAATAACAAATGATGTTTTGAAATGATCTTACATCATTTGTTATTGGAGATGCAGCGAAATTAACACTTTATTTTTTTTTACCTTTGGACAAAGAAAACGGACTTAAAACAAAAGACTTACTGTTCAGCACCAGAAAGACAAACTTATGACTTAAAAATTTGATTATTATAGGTCAGCTATGGGTGTCTGCAATGAATTAAGGCATCAATTTATTGTCAGCAAATACACATCTTGTAGGTTTCTTCTCTTTTACCTTTTTTCTCCCTTTTATAATTTTGTATATGTTTGTTTTTTGCATCCAGTTAATAATAATTTTGTCAAAAAAAACAGTTCAAGCTATCGTTGGTCATCCAGACTTCCCTAATTTGGTGTGGGTTGAGCATCATTTTTATTGTGAGGTCTCACCACAATGAATAGGTATCACATTCTGTCCCACAAACTAGCTAATAAACACAAGTCTAGAGTGTTGCAAAAACCCACCCTCTGTAATTAAGATTTAACGTGTTGTTTGACTTAAATAACAACATCATTATGACCATTTATCATATAAATGGTTTCTGTTTAAATGCTCAATACACACATGCTCCTTAAATGTAACAGATTTTCTGTCATGCATTCTGATCATGAAAAAGGCTTTGCTGTGGACAGAAAAACAGTAAGAAAGTACGCTGTATCACAATAATAATGATCATGCAATATATATCGAACAGCTCAGGCAGAAAATAAAAAGCTGTTGCTGAATTAAGTTTGAATACTGTGTTTGTCTTGAAGTTTTTTCCCCAAGACTAATAGGCAAGTACAGTATGATGGAGCAACAGCCATACTATAGTTTACTCTACCAACCACAGAAATTTCTCTAATTCTGCTCACTCACCTCTGCACCATTGAGCTAGTGGCACTAAATTTGCCCACTAATTATGAGATAGGTTTGTAAAAGAAAAACAAAGATTACGAGGCAATGCTTGATTTTCTGCCCTAGAAATGTTGCACAATCTTATTGGGCAGAAAACAGGTCGTCTTTATGCATCTATATTATTGATCAACTTGGACCTGGGGTCTGCAACCTTAAAAACTCAAAGAGTCAGTTGGACCCATTTCCCACAGAAAAGAAAACACCGGGAGCCACAAAACCTGGGTGGGCGTGGCCAACTCGATGTCACTCACTTCCACCAGTCACATGACTCCCCCTAGCCACCTCTACCCAGTCAGTCATTAGGGCAGAGAACCAGTTGTTAAAAAACACCAGAAACCACAAACCCTTTTGACATATATCTCTCTCCCCTCCCTCTCTCTCCCCCCCTCTCTCTGTATCTCTCTCTGTATCTCTCTCCCTCCCTCTCTCTGTATCTCTCTGTCTCTGCCCTGGCTGCTTCTCCATCCCCCACCGTTGCCCTTACCTTCTCAGGCCAGGCGAGGAGTGATTGGGAGGGGAGGGCGAGGGGTAAGGCCAGCCAGTGGTGGGATCACCCAATAGGGAGCCACAGCAGAGGGCCCAAAGAGCAGCAAGTTGCTGACACCTGTCTTAGACCAAGCTAAGTCCAAAAACACTAGAGAATTCCTGGAAGCCTGGTACTCTGAAAAATTGGCCATCAAGAGACACATAGACATAAAATCTATATACTGTGCAAAAGAGACAAATCAAAATGTGCTGAGCACATTGTAAGCCACCCTGAATCTCCGGAGAAGGGCGGCATATAAATCAAATTAAAAAAAAAAAAAAGGAAACAAAAAGACCAAAAAGATTCCCCACCAGAATCAACACTTAGATGAGCATAGATTAACATCAAGATTAACATCAGGGGTGAATAGAAGGGCGGTAAAGTATGATATGATATAAAATGATTTGGATTTGGATTTCACCTTGAGGAAGTCACAGGAGGAGGGGAGGGTTAGGGAGGGAAAGGGGGGCGGGAAATGGGAAAATTTGTATTTGTAAAACTTTTTCAATAAAAAAAAAAAAGATTAACATCAGACCAGCAATCAAGAAGTAAACAGTACCCCAATCAAGGAAGTGCCAAACATACTAACAATAAACTGCCCAAACAAAAAAACCTCCAAGACCACTCCCACCAATACTGACAGGGCAAGCCACTAGAATATAAATTGAGAGTAAACCCCACTCCTTACTAGCACTGATGATGTAACTTAGTTTGGGTAACAAGCTCCATTCCTCTTCCTTTCTCATCCACATCTTCAACAACCCTTCATAATAACTATGTTAATCATTCTGTTAGCTATGAGAGTCCACCTTCTGAAAATTTAACAGTGTGCTCCTGTATATTTTGATTAGTCACATTCATCTGACAAGGGAAAAAGTGTGTAAGATTTTTTTTATATCCTGTAAAAGAAAATGCGTTCTCAAACTGAGCTATGAAATTATAATTCAATCAGAGACTGTTGCTGCCATTTCAAAATTTCAAGACCCTTTTGGTTTATGATGTCAATAGAGGCCTTGTTTGAATTAAATTAATTGAGCTGATTGAGAGTCACATATTAGTCACTTGAGATATTGCAACAAAGAATTATTAAATTGCCAAAACATAGAGTACTATACTAGTTATAATGACAACAGGATTCCTCACTTCCTTTTATTTATAACAAGACAGTGGTGTTTCATTTTATATCATACGGAAATAAATCACAAGCTTCACATGAAAGAGAGTCAGAATATTTAACTGGATATTAAACTTTTATTTCAAACACATTTCAAATTACTCCTTCAAGAAATGGAACACTTCAAGAGAAATAAAATAAAAGCATGAGTGGCTAATATGCCCATGCAGAGAAGACATTAGAGCAAAATTCATAAGTTAAATAACTAAAGTATCATTTCTTGATGGACTAAATATGGTTTCTTCCTGGATGCCTTTAAATAGCTTACAAACGGAAAGTATTAAAATTATGTAAAATGTATCTACCCCTTCCTCATGATGTGTATTTATGAAAAGTATGCTTCCTGAACCCAATTTATACATTCCAAATTTGTGAATGCCTTGTTTTTTTGAATGGATTAAATCAATGTTTCTCAACCTTGACGACTTTAAGACGTCCAGACTTCAACTCCCAAGATTCTCCAGTCAGCTTGGCTGGGGGAATTCTGGGAGTTGAAATCTGGACTTCTTAAAGCGGTCAAGAAGCGGTTGAGAAACAGTGGAGTAACCTGTTATTATCACTGTTTCTGGTCCTTATGTTTCAATGCTAAAGAGCCATATATAATGAAGATGAATGATATGGAAGATGACCCGAGGTATTTCACCACTTGGAAGGTCCTTTCCCCTTCCTCTAATTTTATGAGAGAATAGTGAGGATTAAATAGCTATTTGTAAAAAAAACCCACAACTTTGTCTGGTGCATGATTTTCATGGAAGACTTCAGCAACATGATGAGTTTGTTGATTCAGAGGGAGGGGATGATCAGGGCTTTGCATTGTTAAGCTTGCAAGCCACTGGTCAATAGCAACTCTCCATGTGGATTCAGGTGTTCTTGGGAGATAACCTGGGAAACCATGGAATATACAGTAGGGATTTGCTACTACGAAGCAACAGGTTCCAGTCTTTTGATCAGTGGAAGACACATGTAGACCAAATTTCATGATAGACTTAAAGACCATGCTGCAGAATGAAGCTATAGAGAACGCAGTTCTGATTTAAATTTAAGGTGGGTGGTCTATGACATAGAATTATTTTGTATGTAGCGACCAACACATTTTAATTCTAAAGAAAAAAATGGTGCCCTCTTCCCTTCCAGTTACAAGACTGGAAGACTGCCATTGAATCTGAAATTGACAGAACAGGTAGTACTTATTTATTAATGGTGGGCGTGGCATGGCTTGGTGGGCGTGGCAGGGGAAGGATACTGTAAAATCTCCATTCCTTCCTCAATCTAGGGGAAGGCTACTGCAAAAATCCCCATTTCCTCTTGATCAGCTGGGACTTGGGAGGCAGAGAATAGATGGGGGAGCGGCCAATCAGAATTTTTACTACCGGTTCTCTGAACTACTCAAAATTTCCGCTACCGGTTCTCCAGAACCTGATGAAACCCACCTCTGGTCTGCTCCTAGAAGTTCTGACCTTTGCAGCATGATCTCAGACTGTGACCTTCCCTGTTGACTTCACACAAGGAAAGGCAATGGGAAAGCCGGCAGGTAGTCAGAAGTTGTGATCATGGAAGTGAGAAAACTCTGGGTGTTGTATTGCTCTCATGCTCATCATGTAATTCCCAAATCCTTCCAGAAACTTCTCAAATGGGCGTATTTGAGGGCAATTAAAGATGGAAATAGGAGCGGCTTTCCTCATAGAAGTCTCCCTCTTCCATTCCTATTCCTCCCAAAAATTGATGATAGACCAAAAAACAAAACAAAAATAAAAAAACCCCCAACCATGCTGATTTTGGTAGCATTTCTATGCCTCTTCAGAACCTTTAGAAGACCAGGAGGCTGATTTATGGCCCCTGAATCTTCAAAACATTGTCTACCCTTGACCTTAACACTCATGCATAAACCAAGTTAACATGTAGTAATCTGAGGAAGGGACAACAGGTCTATTTCATGTGCTCATTTCTTACTTGATTGATATTCTGAAATTTCCTTCTGGGTGTGTATCCAGCATATGTATCACTTCCTTAAGTTCCTTGCACACTGCCTTTTTCTATCAAGAGATCAAACTGATCATGTGTAATTTTCCATATTCTGAGCCCAGACAATAAGGGATTTTTTATGGAAAAAATCATTTGTATTTTTCAGATTCAACAGGTCCTATTTCAGCAGTATTCCCATTCATTTCAGTAGCAAGTTTTATCTTTACTTTTAAATGCACCATTTACAGTATTCAGTTTAAAGTCCTTATGGCCAAAAGCATTTGTATTCATTCATGTGGAATGCAATCCAACTCAACCATGAAGTCTAACTAATAACAGGCTATGATCCCTGAAATCAAATCTCTTCCATCGAAACCATTTGCACGACCAGTCCAAGCAATACTTCCAGTATTCTTCTTTCCTTTTCTGGTCCCCTTCATGGACTGCAAGGATGATATTCGTAGAGTCCCAGGATTCTGAGCTTCCTTCCAAGATTTTCAAAGTCTGTAATGATATAGTTCTTTGCTGTATCATTTTCCCCCAAGTGTATTAACAGGATGGAATCATTTTCATTGGACTTAATAAGCCTTGGAAGTCTGCCTGATTTTTTTTTTTTTTATCTTCACAGCTAGCACAATTCATGAGCCAGTGGATCCTGTCAGCATATGTGTGTGTTCAATTCCTTGCAGATGAATTATACCATGACTCTCCTGTTTAACTTCTTACAGGATGTAGTCTCTGCCCTTTAGAAAATCTGTTGTTTTTTCTCCCATTCTTCAATGCCCCATTCTGACTGTTCCAAGCCTTTTTCCAATGCAGGGGCTTGAAAACTATTATTGAATTCCAGCAGTACATACAATCTTCTATATCTATTTTTAACTGTTGTTACTGTCATTAATTGGGTTTGGTCCTCTTAGGAAAAGATGTTTCCACTGCCAGTTATTGTTATATACCTTCCTTTCTTTGTTCATGCTTTCTTATCGGGTGAAGCATGTTGTTTTCTGTTCCAGGGCTTTGATTTCTTCTTCAAAGGCTGTTACAGACTTTAATTTCCCACAAATGTGTTCCAGGTTGGAAGACGAGCATGCCATAAGCATTGCAAGTCCCCATGAAGGGCTCCTGTCCAATCATCTTCACTCTTGCTCCTCAAGGCATATATTTCTTCCTTCCCACACTTTCACATTAGCCAAGTAGAAATTCTGCAATATCCCTTAAAAACATCGCTCAGTGCTAGCTATCTGATCTAAATCAGATAGAGCAGGCCTCACTGAAGAGCAGGCCTCAGGTGGCAGATGCTTCAGAATGCAGAATTCTGCTTCTAAACGGATCACAGCATTACCACAGCAGAACATTGTTAGAAATCAGCTTTTAAAACTGGTGTTTCCTCCTTCCCATTATTCAGGTCACCAGATGGTTAAGCACCATATCTGGATTTATACTACCAATTCTGGTGGCATGTGAAGTCTGGGATGTAATCCTTGGCTCATGTCCATGCAATCTAAGTAAGTGACCAACCACATTACTTGGCAGAAGATTATTTCTTCTGAAAACCTAAAAAGCTTAGATAAAAGGAAGGCCTATGAATGACTTAGTATGTATTTCTTAGTCCAATCTTTTATACAGCCCATTCCCCTCACTTCCTTCACTTTCTCTTTTTCCTAGAAATGTGAGGAAATGTCACAACTATGTGAGGACTGAAATCTTCAAAATTGGTGTTGGTCTGAAGGGATGCTGGGACCTAGAGGTTTGTACTTGAATATTTCCAGTAATGGCCTTTGAAGTAAATTGTTCTTGGCTTGTACTACCTGCTGTTCCACCAGCAATTAACTTCTTACAAAGGTCTGGTTATATAAATGTGAAGCTCCATATTTTTGTCTGTAAGGCAGTGCACAGAGAGCTCACACATCTCGCTTCTATTGTTTCTATTTATTATAAGAGGAACCCTAAAGAAAGTGATGAGAAGCTTAAATTATAATTTGTATCTCTTGTTTAGAAGATTTGGGGGGTGGGGTGCGAAATAATGACTGATCTTCAGTTTTGGTCACCACGATGTAAAAAGGATGTTGAGACTCTAGAAGGAGTGCAGAGAAGAGCAACAAAGATGATTAGGGCACTGGAGGCTAAAACATATGAAGAACGGTTGCAGGGGACTTCCGATGGCGATCTCAGCGTGTTAGGGATGAAAGGGGCGAAGCTTCGCTCCTGAGTCCCTAACAATCCTGCATCTGGAGCCGAAACAGGCGCTATTGATCTCGCAGTGATCAATAGTTTAAAGGGGAACATTTTAGGACCTCAGAGGAGATCGCAACTTCTCCGAAGGTACAAGATAAAGCCCTTAATCCAGAGTGAGGAAAAACCAGCCTTACGGGGCTGGCCGGAGGCGCTGATAACTGTATAAGAGGGAAGCGAAGATTGAAAGCTAAAAGAGGTCATCAACAAAAGACCATTATCTAAAAAAACCCAAAAAACTACCTGATAGTAAGAAGCAGCGCTGGTGGAAGAGAAACCCAAAAAAAGAAAGAGGATAAGTGGCGACGGAAGATAGATCGGAATGGAGCCATTTTGAAAGCAAAGTGACAGCGCAAAAATCTGAACAGCTGAGTGTACAGTGAGAGCGGAAGAGCGGAAGAAGGTAATTCCTATGAATACTGCGACGAGATAGTGAATAATTTAAAAAGACTTGGATATTATTATTAGATCTTATAAGTGTGGACTGGATTGAGTGGAGAGAATTGGATAAAAAACAAAACAAGAACGGACCGTGCAACATCGAAGTGAGCAGAGAGAGTGTGTGCAGCGTGGAGTGCCGGAGATCGGAGGAGAGGAAAGAAACCTGGACGGACCTTTATAAACTGATTGTATTGGATTTTACTGATGCGGAGTTGCCAGAGTGGATTAAACTAGATAATTCGAGAAAGAAATAGCTTGTGGGAGAGTGCGGAGAGAGTTGGGACAAACTCCAGTAAAATGGATTGGAGTGGATTTATACAAACTATCTTTTAGTGATACTTCTTGTGAAGATTAGGATACAAAACTGATACAAAGTGTGCGAGACTTTGACTATTTGACTACCAGAGACTGAACTGTTTGGATTGAATAATTTAAATATTGACTAATAGCTGATGAACCAGACGATAAGGACTTAAATAGAGGATATAAGATATTGAACATTAAACCCTTGGGACTGGACATGGATTCTAATAATAGGAACACAGAGGACTATAGATTAAATTGGATGGTGGAATAATCAAAGTGAACAGGGTGATCCAGACCTTTGGAACCGTATTTGGTTGGAAGAAAGATAAGTTTACATAACACCAAGAAAGATAAAAGACTATAGTTAATGGACAATATATATATATATGCTTGGTTCGATTTAAGTTTATTATACTATATATCATAAGATACTAGACCCGGAAAATAACCTTTAATAACTTATTAGTTTTTCTCTTAAGCAGTTTGTCTAATTTGTCTATTTGTAGTTAATCAAACAATTATAGCATATTATCTTTAATTATACTTAATCAATTTATTCATATACAGTAAATTAATTTAAATAATCAGATAGAACTATAATAATTAAACTGATATTGATTCTATTTTAGAACTATTATAATAAAATACATTTTATTCTGTAAGTAATTGAAGAATAAGGTAATTAATGAATTGTTAGAAGCCTACATTTTCCCCGTTGTTTCCCCCTTTTCTTGCTTCCCCCCCCCGCTTTCCTTTTTGCTCTTTTCCCAATATCGTATTATTAATTAGAAATATTCTGAAAAAACCTTGTAAAAATAATCCTGCATCCAGGTTATAAACATTATATGTGAGAATTTTATGAAATTGTGGGCAAAAATAATAAGCATAATAGATATGGCAACCTCAAGCATACCAACTACTGTTAAATCAACCAAGAAAATATCTCCAACTCAAACACTATTGGTGGCTTCCCCGGTTCAGCAGAAGACAGGGGAAACAACAGATAAAGAAAAGACTAACATAGGTATCCAAAACATCCAAGCTGCCCTTGCAATGATCCAGGAGGGAATGAAAAGGATGGAAGATAAGATGACCCTCAATCAAGATGAAACTGAAAGGAACCATGAACAAATGCGATTGGATGTAGGGGAAATTAAAGATGAGATTAGAAATATAGATGAGAAAATAGAGAAAATTCAACAAAATATAACCGAAAACGAACAGAGAATCCATAAAGTTGAGGAAAAGGCAGAAGCCACAGCTACCACGTTGGAACAGATGGAGAATCAACAAGTGATAAGGAGTCGAGATACCGAAGATGCATTGACATTCCTTGAAATGGAAAAGGCATCTTTCTACTTAAGATTCCAAAATATAGAAGAACAGAGAGATGAAGACTTGGGCGAAATCATGGTCGGAATCTTGGCAGAGGCGACACATAAAGATAAAGATGAAATAAGAGGTGGTATCAATGAAATTTACAAACTACGCAATTCACAAACTACGCAAGAAGAAACAAACTCCCTAAAGAAGTACACATCAGATTTACAAAAAAAAAACAATGAAAGAAGAAATATACCGAAAGATGAGAGAGGAGACAGTTATGTACAAAGGGAGGGAAGTCCTAACGCTAAAACAAGTACCAAGAAGGGCCAGGGATAGGAGAAGAGAATATAACTTCTTAACCTGACAGTTAAATAAACTCAAGATAAAATTTAGATGGCTTATACCAGAAGGAGTACTCATTTCTTGGGAAGGAAGAAAATTTCGGATTGACACCATAAAAAAAGCCCAGGACTTCGCAGATCAACACTTAGGATATGAAGGAGAACAGGAGAGCAGAGGAGGCAGAGAAGATTCAAACCCCAGTGACCAAGAGGAGCAACCAACAAACAAGGAGGACAAGGAACGGAAGAGGGGAAAGTTGGGGAAGGAGGAAATGACAGGGATTACACAAAGAGTCACAAGAAACACAACAAAACTTAAAATAACAGACAAATAAACAACAGCAGGAATGGAAGAAGAACTAAAACTCATTTCTATAAATATAAATGGTCTAAACTCACCAAGCAAAAGACATCAGACATTTACTAAACTGCAAAAATTAGGAGCAGATATAATCACATTACAAGAGGTACACATACAAAAACAATGGAAAAAATTACTCGAAAATAAAAAATTAGGAGTAATGTACACATCCTTAGGCGACTGTAAAAAAAGGAGAGTGGTAATATATGTTAGAGACCATATAAGAACAAAGCCAATATATGTGGACAAAGAGGGTCGAGTTTTAATAATAGAAGTAAAACTGAAAACAAAAATAATACTGTTAGTAGCCATTTACGCTCCAAATGGAAACCAAATAGATTTCTATAAAAAATTACACGATAAATTAAAAGAGCTGGATTATGAAAATATCTGCATCGTCAGAGATTTTAATGCAATTGTTAACACACGAGAAGACTACTATAGTAACAGGAAGAATAAAATCAAAAGGAAGACACTGCCACAAACATTCAAGGATTTGGTACAAGAAATGAGTCTACATGACACTTGGCGAGAATTAAATACTAAAACCAAACAGTACACATACTTTTCTGGCCCACATCAATCGTGGTCAAGATTGGATATGGCTTGGATGACACCCCAACTAAGTAAAGAAACACACGACGTAGAAATTATGCCTAACATATGGGCCGACCACAACCCCATTAAAATAATTTGGAAAGTCTCCCGAAAACAAAAAAGATGGAAAATGGACACAAGTATTATAAAGGAAAAAGAGTATCTACAAATGATAGAAAAGGAGATTAAGATATTTTTTCAAATTAACACAAAGGACCAAACGTCGTTACAAAATTTATGGGACACGACGAAAGCTTATATTAGAGGCTTAACCATCGCATACGTGGCAAAAAGAAAAAAAGAGAAACAAAGAATTAGGGACGACTTATTGGAAGAAATCAAGATAGAGGAAACTAAATTACAACAGCACCCTAATAACAAGATAGCACAGCAAAAATTTAATTTGGCTAAACACAAACTGAATTTGACTACAAAAGTTGATTTGGCATAAAAAATAAAAATGGCAAAATAGATCAACTTTGAACATGCAAACAAAACTGGATGCTGGTTAGCTCATAAATTAAAAAAACAAACAGACAAAAGAATTATACACCAACTCCAGGACGAATCAGGGACTTTACTCCACACACACCTCGATAAGAAAAACATAGTCAAAACATTCTTTCAAAATCTCTATCGACAGGAAGATGTCCCAGAAGACCAAATTCGAAAATATCTTAGTAAAGTGAATATTACACAATTCGAAGAAGAGCATAGAGAGACCCTGAACCGCCCCATAACAATGATCGAACTGACCGAAGCTCACAAAAAACAAAAGAACAATAAAATCCCAGGACCAGATGGAATTCCTACTGAATTTTATAAACACTCCCAAAAAGAAATAGATGAAATATTGCTACAAGTCTTCAACACAGCATTATTGACAGCTGAAATTCCAAAATCATGGACAGAAACTATTATTACGTTAATACACAAAGAAGACTTAGATCCGACCCAAGTTAGAAATTACAGACCCATTTCATTACTCAATGTGGATTACAAACTATTTATGTCAATATTAGCGCAGAGACTTAAAACAATAATTCATAAATACATACACACAGACCAAAACGGCTTTATACCCAGGAGGCAGATTAAAAATAATTTGAGAACGATTATAGATATTCTGGAATATTACGATAAGAAGATAGGCAAGGAAATAGCTTTAATATCTCTCGACGCCCAGAAGGCCTTTGACAACTTAAATTGGTCCTTTCTTACAATACAACTTGAATCGATGAATTGCAGAGAAATTCCTTAAATTGATAAGAAAAATCTACTCCTGTCAAACAGCCAAAATTGCAATAAATGGTGACATGACACTCATGACACTTTTGACATTCAGAAAGGAGTACGACAAGGCTGCCCCATGTCACCTCTATTATTTATAATCGCACTGGAAGTTTTATTAACGGAAATTAGGAAGGAGGAAGACATAGAAGGCCTTAAGATCCGGGGAGAGGAGTATAAACTACTTGCCTTTGCAGACGATGTGATTTTCATACTGGAAAACCCAATACGATCTGGAACCAGGTTGATGACAATGATAGAGGAATACGGGGAAGTTGCAGGTCTTAAAATAAATAAGCAGAAGACGAAAGTATTGACGAAAAATATGACCCAAACACAGAAATCGAAATTAGAAGAAGAATTAGGACTTCAAATAGTAAAGAAAATAAAATACCTAGGTATTTGGTTGACAGCAAAAGCAACTACAATCAAAGAAGATAATTATACCAAATTGCTAAAACAAATCAAAAAAGACCTGGAAATTTGGAGTAGATTACAACTCTCATTGATGGGCAGAATTTCCTCAATAAAAATGAATATATTACCAAGAGTATTATATCTATACCAAGTGATACCAATACACCCCAGAAGAGATTTCTTTAAGAACCTCAACAAAACAACAATGAACTACATATGGCAGGGAAAGAAGGCCAGAATTAAAATCAAAGCTCTACAGGATTCACGAGACAAAGGAGGCCTAGCAATACCAGATTGGGAACTCTACTACAAGGCATCAGGACTGACCTGGATTAAAGAATGGATGAAACTGGACAACAAAAGAACTCTATATTTAGAAGGCTTTGACTTAATAACAGGATGGCACGCTTTCCTATGGGATGGATCGGACAAACGACACATGTACTTCCAACATCATATAATTCGAGCTTCATTATTCAAGATCTGGCAGGATATTAAGAGAACTCACTATACCAGAATACCAAAATGGTGGTCCCCGATGGAAGCATTGATATACCCTAATACTCTCGAAATAGGAAAGATGATGCGGTACCAAGATTTATTGAATCATGAAGGCGAACTTATCTCAAGACAGCAACTCCAAAACTCTGGCATAAATATCGATTAGTGGCCCTATACGCAAATACACTCAAGACACACAGCAGACAAAAAGCAATATGGAATCTCGAATAATTTGAACGAATTGGACAAGATTTTACAAGGCCCAGAACAAAAGATGATAACCAAAATATATAACTATCTTCTTAGATATAAATTGCTGAGCACATTGTAAGCCGCCCTGAGTCTTCGGAGAAGGGCGGCATATAAATCAAATTAAAAAAAAAATTATGGGAAGAAACAGTAAAAGAAAATATGATAAGGTGGGCCAGGGACATAGGGCACAACATTCAATTGGCAAACTGGGAGAAATTGTGGAAACAGAATATCAAAATGACAAGAGCCATACCCTATAAAGAAAACCTCATAAAATGTTTTACAGATGGCACTTAGCACCAGCCAGATTAGTCAAAATATACCCAAATGCCTCCCCACACTGTTGGAAGTGCAAAACAAAAAAGGGGACATACTACCACACCTGGTGGAAATGTATAAAGGCCCAACAATACTGGAAAGACATAAAGGAAACTATTGAAGAAATAATAAATCAACAAGTAGAAAACACTCCAGAATTCTTTTTATTTGGAATGATAACAACACAACACAACACAACAAAGAAACAAAATATCTCATCATACACATTCTGACAGCAGCACGGTTACTGTTTGCGCAAAATTGGAAATCAGACCAACTCCCAACCAAAGACAAATTAATCTCAAAGATAACAGAGTGTGCCGAAATGGATAGATTGACACTAGAACTCCAGGATAAGGAAGAAAGTGAATACTATCTTGTGTGGCACCAGTGGTATCAATGGCTGGAAAAGAAAATCAATACAAATATAGATGAAAGAAAATAGGGTAGAAAATTTAAAATTGGAAATGAATAAAGAGGAGATGCAAGATTATTTCTAATTTAAAACACCTGAATTGACAATGTATCATTCATATATTAATTTACAAAGCAATATATATTCTGATGATGACCAAAACATATATGTAAAATATGGTGTGGGTAGGTAGGTGGTGGGAATCTGTTTATCTTTGTAATGTCTTTGTATTCTTTGTATTGTCTTTATATCTTTGTTTAAAATCCAATAAAAAAAAAAAAAGAACGGTTGAAGGAACTGGGTATGTCTAGTTTAATGAAAAGAAGGACTAGGGGAGACATGATAGCAGTGTTCCGAAATCTCAGTGGCTGCCACAAAGAAGAGGAGTCAAACTATTCTCCAAAGCATCTAAGGGCAGGACAAGAAGCAATGGGTGGAAACTAACCAAGGAGAGAAGCAACTTAGAACTAAGGAGAAATTTCCTGATAGTTAGAACAAGTTGTTCAGTGGAACAACTTGCCTCCAGAAGTTGTGAATGCTCCAACTGGAAGTTTTTAAGAAGATGTTGGATAACCATTTGTCTGAAGTGGTGTAGGGTTTCCTGCCTAATCAGGGGTTGGACTAGAAGACCTCCAAGGTCCCTTCCAACTCTGTTATTCTATTCTATTCTATTCTATTCTATTCTATTCTATTCTATTCTATTCTATTCTATTCTATTCTATTCTATTCTATGAAGAAAGAATGTTCATGGAGCTCATATTTTTGCAAAAGCAAAAACTCAGCTCCTGTCAAATCATACAAGTTGAACAGGAGTGCTGGTCTGTTCCACTGGACTTTTGTGGCTCTGCACAAGGAAACCACAGAATAGGTAAAATGAATTTTCAGCATGTTGAAATGTTTCTCCTAAACCAGTCAGACTTTCCCAATGTTATGACTGCATGTTGCAATGTAGCAAGCAATGTTCTGAATTTTTCAGAGCAAGTCATCTGGCTGAATGTTTAGCAAAAGAGGGGAAGGGCAGGACTGAATCTGTTTTTTCAAGTAGCCAGTCAAGAGAAAAGAAGGGAATATAGCTACAGTGAATTAAATTCAGTGAAATTTTCAACTTTTGCTGGGTTAAAACAGACAGTACCAGCCTTTTGGAAGGGTTAGAAACTGCACTCAAAAGTTTTCATTGGCCACCTCTCTCAGATTATCCATTCCTTTATTAAGGCCATCAAATCTGTATTAGTCACACAATTATTTGGTTATTTGTGTTACTAAAAACTGTAAGCTTCCCTTACACTTTTAGCTTTTGGTAAGCTGGACTTTCTATAGAAGAATAATTGCCGACTATCACTGAGAGAGGTATTACTGCAATGCTTCTGACTAAAACAGAACTGGGACTCCCTTCACAATTCTATTATTCTAATTTTGATAGAAATAAAAATTGCTTTCAAAGTGGTAGAAAGGACCAAACAAGAAACCACCAACCAAGGGAAGAGTGGAATTGAAATGTACACTACATATGCTAATGTCCACTAAAAATATGAAAAAGTAATAGACGTTTGTAGAAAGAAGCCAAATTCCTGTTCATAGGTAGATGTCCTCCATATAAATTCCAACTATGGTTTGTGTTTCATAGATTTTTTTAAATAGGTTTGATATTTTCTCTTTTTTCCTGGGCTCTGGACATGTAGAAGATTGAAAGAATTTGACTCATTAGCATGACTCTTCAGCACAGACAGTAGAAATACTATAGTTACAAAAAGGGAAATGATTCTGAATTTATAGCAACTGCATTTTCAACCAAAGGAAAAATAGATTTAAAAAGTATAAACATAGAAATAATTTCTGTGTCAATTTAGCTAAAACTAATCCTTGAGTTTGTGACTTTTGAGATTGTCAATACTATAGTTAGAAAAAGGAAGGTGATCCTGAATATCAAATAATTGCATTTTCAACTAAAGGAAAAATAGATTTTATATTTCTAAGAATAAAATTATTTCTGTGCTAAATTAGCAAAAACTAATCCTTAAGATTGTCATGCACATCCCAATAAATATGTACATACCAGTATAAGGTCTATGCATATACAATTATGTAGAAAATGCTAAAAGGCATTCTTTTAAAAGTTAGGGCTACCTAATTGAATTGACTGGCAAATAGAATAGAATAGAATAGAATAGAATAGAATAGAATAGAATAGAATAGAATAGAATAGAATAGAATAGAATAGAATAACAGAGTTGGAAGGGACCTTGGAGGTCTTCTAGTCCAACCCCCTGATCAGGCAGGAAACCCTACACCACTTCAGACAAATGGTTATCCAAACATCTTAAAAACGTCCAGTGTTGGAGCATTCACAACTTGTGGAGGCAAGTTGTTTCACTGATTAATTGTTCTAACTCTCAGGAAATTTCTCCTTAGTTCTAAGTTGCTTCTCTCCTTGATTAGTTTCCACCCATTGCTTCTTGTCCTGCCCTCAGATGCTTTGGAGAATAGCTTGACTCCTCTTCTTTGTGGCAACCCCTGAGATATCGGAACACTGCTATCATATCTTCCCTAGTCCTTCTTTTCATTAAACTAGACATACCCAGTTCCTGCAACCGTTCTTCATAGGTTTTAGCCTCCAGTGCCCTAATCATTTTTGTTGCTCTTCTTTGCACTCTTTCTAGAGTCTCAACATCTTTTTTACATTGTGGCAACCAAAACTGAATGCAGTATTCCAAGTGTGGCCTTACCAAGCCATTTTAAAGTGGTATTAACACTTCATGTGATCTTGATTCTATCATTCTCTTTATGCGGCCCAGAAGTGTGTTGGCTTTTTTGGCAGCTGCTGCACACTGCTGGCTCATATCTAAATGGTTGTCCACCAGGACTCCAAGATCCCTCTCACAGTTACTACTATTGAGCAAGGTACCACATATACGGTACCTGTACATTTTGTTTTTCTTGCCTAAATGTAGAACCTTAGTTTTTTCACTGTTGAATTTCATGTTGTTAGATAGCGCCCAATGTTCAACTCTGTCAAGATCCTCTGTATCTTGAACCTATCTTCTGGAGTGTTGGCCATTCCTGCCAGCTTGGTGTCATCTGCAAATTTGATGAGTTCCCCATCTATTCCCTCGTCCAAGTCATTGATGAAGATGTTGAAGAGCACTGGGCCTAAAACAGAGCCTTGGGGTTCTCCACTGCATATTTCCCTCCATGTAGATGCAGTTCCATTGAGGACTACACGTTGAGTGCGATTGATCAGCCAGTTACAAATCCATCTGGTGGTGATGCTGTCTAACCCACATTTTTCTACTTTATCTAGTAGTAGGTTATGGTCTACTTTATCAAATGCTTTACTGAAGTCCAAGTAAATTATATGGACAGCATTCCCTGTCCCACCGGGAGTTGGGAAATGGGCCGTTTCAGGCCTCTGGAGGGCCTCCGAGGGAGTGGGAAAGGCTGTTTTTGCCCTTCCCAGATGCATAGAGAGGATCTGGAGCCAGGTGAGAAAGAAAACCGGGCCTTCCCCAGCCCCCCAGGCCCTCCGGAGGCAGGAAACAGCCTGTTTCCCTACTTCTGTTGGGCCCAGAAGGCCCGAAAATCAGCTGGGCGGTGTGCACATGCACACCAGAGCTGAGCTGGCATGCTCACTGATATGGCTATGTGTGCCACTTGTGGCACGCATGCCATAGGTTCGCCATCACGGATATAGGGTTTCTTGCTGGAGCAGGGGGTTGAACCAGAAGACCTCCAATACCCTTTCCAACTCTGTTATTCTGCAATTATGCATGTACTATATCTCCCTTCTTCTGAAAGAAACAACAAAGTAAAAAGAGAGAAATGAATGAAATTGGTGAGAGATTCTGGAAATGAGTAAATACACATGGCAGGGAAGGAGAGAAGTGGGGGGAAAGAGAGGGAACGGGAGAAGGAGAGGGAGAGGGAGAGAGATTCTTCGACATTACAGATTCAGCAGCCAAACAGACCCTCCCAAATCTTCAGGCTAACCTTCAAAAGCATTACAGTGATTTGCCTCTCTATTCATTTATGCCACATATTCTATTCTTCTCAGCAGCAAATGTAGGATAATTAGGATATGTAGGATATACAGTATACTGATAATGGTTTTGAGGGGAGGCAATGGTGTTCTTGAGTGGTCAAAACAGGCAAGATGGTGGTTGCAGCAGTGTGATTGAAGTTCTTTTTTGGTAGATGCATGTAGCATTGATATATGTGCAAAAGTAGAGATTAGATTATGTAACCATAACCATCATCTAGCCTATTTCAACATCGCCCCCACAGGTGCAATTACTGGAGGGAAAAGCTCATATTCCCATCAAATAAAAACATTATATAATAGAAAATATATACATTAATGGCACACTTCTTTTCAAGGGAAGGAATCCATGTGGAGACAAAAAAAAATGAGTTAAACTCAGGTTAATAACAAACGTCAATATGTACTAATATGTACTAATTCAGTACTAAGCCCCATTGAGATAAATGAGGTTTAATTCCATTGGATTGCAGTTTCACAATAAACATGTCTTACAAATTCATCTTGCATTCTTTACTTTTTAAAGATGTACCAAAATGTAATATTTTGTTTCTCTTTCTTTCCCTCTTCCATGACTGAGATCTGCCTTCACTCCTACAATAGAACAAAAGAATGAAAGCTATTAATGTCCCCTATCAATTCCATAGAAAAAGAATCTGACTTAAGCTCCAAGTGTTTTGATTTATCTGAGCTGTGGTTAGGATTTTCCACTTTTTAGCCAGATGAGAAATATTATGCTAGGCAATTCTTCAATTAATAAGAAAGATATTTCAGAACATGGCAGTGAATTAAGGAAGAAAAGGAGCAAATAAAAAAAAAATCAGTTTAAGAAACAGCAGAGTTTGGAATTCTTGAATATCTTTTCATAATCTGTAAATAGTAAATTAAATTGAAGCTCTTAATTAGCTTTGTTGGTCCGAAGATAAATAAATCAGTTTCTCTAAGCATTAAGCAATATCTATGTGCTTCTTGAAGGTTCAAGTAACAGTACACTTCAAGTAGATTCTGGGGGGTACTTTGTAACGAGCACTCATAGTATTCCCCAGTTTCTGGCGTGTAAAATACTGATCTTATTTATCACAGTATATGACACATCTGGTACATGGTTCAGGAAACAACTGCTTTACTTCACTTCTGTCATCACCTTCCAACAGATTTCTATCACATTCCAATTTGGACGAGAATCCTTCGACTTTGTTCCATAAATTCTCCATTAGCAGCTTTCCAGCACTGAGAGCTCTTGGTTCCTTCTCCTCCCAAGGCAATTAGTCACTTCAAGCTGACTGTTTCAGTTTAATGGCAGAGAACACATGAAGAGCTGCTCGCATTCATTAATGTCTCTTCAGGACATCCTTGGTTTGCTCATAGAATTGTCAAAGTAGCTGCAGACACCAGATCCGTCCGATTGTTGCACCCCAAGGCTTAGCAGAAGAATGCGGCCCCTTCCTGCTGAAGCCTTGATCAACTGTTCTGACTTGAGTTGTTGACAGGAGGTCTTCTGTTGAGTAGCAAAATGGTTCATTTTGGGCATAAACAATGGCCAACATAACAGACTTCTTGAGGTTTGACTTGGCAAGTTCTGTGAATAGTGACGCACAAATAAAGCCAAAGAAGCTTGAATTACACTGCAACCCGCAAAAAAAAAGTTCAAATTAAAAGGCCATATTTACAGCCCCCTTGTGAATTGTGATTTTATTTAATTTAATCCCCTCTCATGACCAATTAGGTAGGCACCATTCCATATGCCCAGGCCAAGGGAGGAATAAAGAAGTATAAACCTAATTTTAAAAGAACACTATATCACTCCTCCAAAGACAGAAATCATTCTACCATCTGGTGCTGAAAATAAAATGGTTTTTGTAAAACTTCCTTTAAAAAGCCATTTCGTCCTGCTTGCACCTCAATTTTCTCCTTGTTTTTGCAACACAGTAAAGTTTTATAAATATGAACTATTTCACTGAGACATACTACAATAAACATTCCAATTTTTCTTCTGGAATTAAAATACTTTGCTTAAATCTAGTAACTCAAAAAATCAGGGGAGGTCCTGAAAATATTTTTTATGAATAATAAATATGAAATATATGGTGTCTACATATGTCAATGCTTTACGATATACAATGTTGGTCATCCTCTTTTAGTGCAAAAACCGGTCAATTTCCAGTCACTTCCACAGATTCACCTACTATAAAAGCAAATGAGTTTTAAACTCATAGAACCGTGCTCTCTCCCACTCTAATAATATATTTGTTGTGAAAATGTTGGCAATGAAATCCGGGTTAGCTCTTTTTCTAATGGCAGATGTCTATTGGGAATATATGAAAAAAAGAACCCTTAATAAAACCCATATTGGATGTTTAAAAAGCTTCAATGGTCAAAGTTCATCTCCATATATAAAGCAGGACAGTTGTTTTTGCTATTTGGCCATGCAGTTAGACTAGAGCAGGGGTCGGCAACCTTAAACACTCAAAGAGCCAGAAAGGTCCTAACCGGAAGGCCCCTGTTCATTCTGGCGCCAACCGGAAGTCCAGTTTCCCCACCATAGAGTCTCCTCCTAGTGTGGTGTCCTTTTTCCTCTGCTGACCAGAAGTCAGGTTCCCCCACCATAGAGTCTTCTCCTAGCACAGCATCCTTTTTCCTCTACCTGTCCTAACCAAAAGCCCTATCAATTGTGGAGCCAACTGGCGACAGGGAGCCGCAGCAGAGAGATGAAAGAGCCCATGTGGCTCCAGAGCCGTGGGTTGCTGATCTTTGGACGAGAGCCTATTGTTTGAATCGTAGGTACATTCGTCCACATCCTCCATTACATACTTTGTGCTAGCACTAAATGCTCTGAAACCACTTGCTCCTGGTAGCCCTCATTAAATAAGAAAACAAGAATCATCTATTTAAAAGTTAAGCCTGGGAATGAGGAATTTTGTTTCTGCTTCAACCAAATGACAAGTAAGGGAGATCTTTTCTTTAGAATTGTTGCGATATTTTCAGGATCAGACTCAATAAATAATTTGAGAATTAAGAGTTCAAATATATCTCTCTTTATTTACATAAGGCATTCTATATTCACTGAATATTCACAGATAGAAGCAAAGAAGGGATGTATGCAGCTCCTTATATATACAATGGGTGGAGCTAGATATGGGAGTGGTGAAGTATGAATACATTAAGAAGTGAAGAATAAGTTAACCCCTGATACCCTGTTCATGTACTATTTACATAATGGAGAATAAGGCATTTACTTGTGACAAGGATGAGGAAGTGACAGCAAAGCTACCTGCTTGGGGTGGGAACTCTTCCACTCGTGGCAATAACTAAAAACAGAACACTGGACTGAGTAGTGGGAAAATAAAGATCCAGGCTAGGGGCTTTACAGTTCTATGTGACATACATACTTCTACTACACTGTCAGGCCCAAAACCAAGAATGACACATATGGATTCTTCCAAGTTGAGTTTTTTATTGGTTTCACACCTACAGACAAAATCTTACCAGACTGAGAAGTCTGATATTTACATCTACAATACACTCTGTAAACTATTAGGGAGAGGGCTGTCTTCATCCTCTTCTCTCACACATAACATCTGGACTGAGTTTTCTTTTACTTTTCTGGAATGCACCCCGTCCCTCCTGGGAATTCAGCTCCTCATTACATTCCATCACATACACCAGGGCTGTCAAACTCACGTTGTCACAGGGGCATCATGTGACGTATCGGCACTTTCCCACCCCTTCGCTAAACCGGGTGTGGGAGTGGCCAGAGCATGAAGCATTTGGCCCACGGACCGCAAGTTTGACAACCCTGACATCCACTATCTGTGCTGTTTAGTAAGGAAGAAAGAATACAGACTGATGATTACTCCTATCCCACATAAAAGCTTCTGATTTCAAATGTTTCACAACTGGATCACCCAGCTGCTATAAACACCTGCATGACACAGAATGTAGTATTTCATTAGAAGCAAAATGGCCAGTGAATGTTCATCTGAATGACCTGTTCAGCAACATTAAAATGAAAAGGAAATTGACAATGTTTTACAATAATCAACAATCTTAAAATGTTCAACAATCTTAAAACGAAAAGGAAATTAAGATTCTAAAGGTTTGAAGCTTAAAATAGGAACTTTTCAATTTGGTTTTGATCTATGCAGCACATTGGTTTTTTTTTTTTTAAAGTGACAAATGATCAGATTCTTCACAAAAGTCAGATTAAAATTTTGATCCTGATACCCATTTCAAAAAGGTTACTAGGTTTGTTTGGAGGGATCCCTGTCTGAGACTCTAGGATAAAATCCAAATGAATTGTAAAACAATATCCTCAGTACAAACATACATGTATATTCATGTTAGTTTTTGATACACCAGATGGAGAAACATCAATGTTGGTGAGAGGGCATTGATGAAGGTCCTCCACCCTGTTCAAGTTGGAGGCATTGTTTAAGGCGCTTCTGGGTTGAAAAGATTAGCCAATAACATCACCATTGCTTGGGAGACGCCCTTGGGGGCTCCTTTCATGTCCCTGTCAAGGAGCTGGAGCAAGTGACAGGAACTCATCTCACCAAGCAGCAGCATTTGGGTCTTGAAAGTGGGCTTCCTAACCTCCAACCCAGCATTCTAACCATGCTATTATGAGCTATTGTGCTCCTCACTGATGAAGGGACAAAGTAGGGACAAGGATGTGTGCCTCAGTGTGCCCCTCTATGAAGGTTTGTGAATGCAAAGGTCTATGAAATAGAAGCAAAGTAGTGCTGTCTACACTGGAGTAGACAGAGGAGTGTCTACTCGACTGTCCTTCTCAGCCTTGCAAAGCAAGGCTAGACATTCAACAAAACGTGATATGAAACTGAATTAATGTCCTGCCTACATGTGAAATTACTGTTTCTAGGAAATTGGAATCCTGATTAAGGGAACATTGTATATTAGTAGAAAGATTGCTATTTATTGATACTGCTCATTTTAGGTGAGTTTTAAGACTAAGTAGGGAAAGGTCACTGATAATAGAAAAATGTTTTATAATTAAGTTATTTATACAAGATAACACATTTACCTGCTAAACAGCAAAGTAATGATAAATTCTGAATGACCCTTAGTCACATATTTAATTATATTATTTATAAAGCACTTTGCAGGCTCAACTTGGAGATTTTTATTTCATATATATAAGTCCAAAACAGGTTTATTAAGTCTAATAAAATGCAAACATTTTTACGCAAGATAGTGTCCCTTTTAAAAACAAAGATGCAGTATTCAGAAAAATCAAAATTAAAGCAAAGATTAGACAAACAATCTTTGATCTCAATTTATTTTTGTCTTTTCAGATCACTGAATCAACCCTTCAGATGTTCCAGAGTCATGGATGGGAAGACATATGTTTAATTAGTATTTTAATGGAACTCAAAATAATGTGTACTATCTGAACCAACATACAAAGAATTAAATATGTATGTGATATATATACACATGTACACAATCATATTTGTGTGTGTGTGTGTGTGTGTGTTCCAAATGTTGTGTTATGGTTCCCAATTTAAAATATAAATATACTATTACACAAATTAATATACAAGAACACATACACTTATAAATATGCTTATAAATCCCTACATTAAGCAAAAATCCATGTTGAAATGTGTACCTTGGGAAAACTATGATAGGAGATGCTTTTTTAATTATAAAATAAAAGTTGGGAAATTTTTCCAGGGGTACCCAGAATCCAGCACAATTACCTTGATTTAGAAAATACTACTGATCTTTTTGGTCATAAGAAATTTTGTAGACTTGTATGCCAATTGCTGAAACTTTCTAACCAATGTGATCAAATTAGAAATTTGGTTACTAATGAAATTTGCAGTCATCATTATCATCGTGATCATCATCATCACCTTCTTCATTATCTATCACTACTTAAAGCTGTTATAATGTTTCAGTTGTTTTTTTGGGATCTATTTTTCTATCAACTGAAATAAAATATTTATCTGGTTATCATTTAGGAATTTATATCCCTCCCCACTTCTTTCTTTCCTTTCTCTGCAGTAGGTTAGGGAGAGATAAATGTTGCTTCATCTCTGAGGGGAAAAAAATCATTTCTGTTAAAATGTTTTGATCTAAACAATTACTAAGACAACACAGAGACAAGCAAAAGCCCATGTGTAAGACGAAACCAGAAATGAACTGCCTGATGCTAAACATTGAAGGATAAGATTACCAGCAGCTACGTCATCAGTCGTGATTTTTATATGCCAAAAGCAAGATAGAAAGCATGCTTGTGAATACCAGTTTTGGAAAAATATGATTGAGAGGAAGTCAGTACACCCTGTTCTAATCTCAGGGGAGTGATAGAATCATATGTGTAAGGAGATGTTGAGTCAGACTCTGCTCTGTGTAGAAATCAAATTGAAGCATCTCAACAGATGGCTGAGCAACCTTTCCTTGAACATATAGCCAGAAAAGGAGCTTATTACTAGTAACTGCTTATATTCTTGAATCACTCTCAACCTATAGGAATTTGTTTTGGAAGATTCAGTCCTGCCTTCCTATAATTTAAGACCATTATTTCATTTCCTGCATAATGGGGCCACAGAGACAGGATCATAGTCTCCTTTTCGTAAAACCGTTCCAATTTCTTGAAAAATGCCATTATATCTCCCTTCCATTTTCTTTTCTCGGTGATAAACATATCCAATTCCCTTAGTCTCTCATTTGTCATGCCCCTGACATGGGAAGAGAAAAAGAAAATAACAATCTACCAGACCTCTGATGCTGAGGGATTGGCCCTCATGCCAAGCTGAGGCAAAAACAGGCCCTGTTCTATATTTTTGTCCTTGGAGGCTCAGCCACTGAGCTGGAGTCTGAACTACACCACCCAAATGACTACCATAATTGTAATTGTAATTGTAATTGTAATTGTAATTGTAATTGTAATTGTAATTGTAATTGTATGACTGGCTGTTCTGTATGGGAAGAGGTTGGTGCTAGAAGATCTCCTTGAGTACAGACTGGGAACTTCCAATATTTAAGATTCTGCCCCAAGCATTCAAATCCCGGAACAATTGCAGGAGATCCCAAAGCCATATACTTCTTGCCTTCTCTAACAGAAACCTTGATTGCTTCCTAATCCAAACAATAGGTCTCTGTCTTGTCTTCTGAATCTCAGTCACCTGTAATAAAATTGGCTTCTCTTGATCCTACAGAATGGTAACTCTGTGCCTCTAATATCAGCCTTGAATACAGTCTTGTTATACTTTTGAGGGCCTGGATATCTGTGAGATGGGGTAGACAATATCTGAAAGATTGTGAGGTCCAATTGAATCTTTGATTCCCCTTTGGGGAAGCTGCAGGATGTCCTAATAATAGAGTGGCTTTATCAGAAGGAATGAGGATGACGATTTTCACATTTTAAGGTAGAGAATATGAGCAGGAAGCTCATCTTGCTTTCCTACATCTATTCTGTATGGTCTTGCTCTTTGTTCGCTTACCCTGTTCTGGCTTTCTTTGCTCCTTAAAAAACCTGAATAAGACAAACCTATTTTTCAGATTTTTAAAAGTCTTTAAAAAGAAAAAAAATAAATTGGCCTTACTAACATGGTTAGCAAAAACAGATCAGATTCCTATTGACTAAAAAAAAACATAGAACATTTTGTAAAGCAGTTACTCCTGGCATTCTCAGACTTTACAAAACTATGACTTACTTAATGGTTAAATGAACTTGTACATCCATCTCCATGAATAAAACTAATGATTTCACCAAGGTTAGAATAGGGCAAGAATTAAACATACCACTGTTTAATAATTTAATTTATATATCATGATATGTTCTCAAATATTGTGGAATTAAACATACCACTGTTTAATAATTTAATTTATATATCATGATATGTTCTCAAATATTGTGGTACTAAAAGTAAGCCCCATTGCGGGGTTACTTAGACGAAAAGGCCAATAAAGCCCAGAGCAAGTTTCCATGGTGCTTCATCTTACTTGGGGAAGCCTAATCAGATTTTTTTGAAATAGGGGACCTCCCTCCCAGCTCCCCAATTGCCCAGCTGTTTATGGCTTTATTTATGGGTCTTGAATTAATTTTTAGCATCTTGCTTGCCAATTAGAAAAAGCATTAGTTTCTTTAGAATTGTAAATACTTGTAGGCTGCCTCAACCCATTGAGACTGTAGATCAGGGGTCTAACTCACATCGTCATGGTGGTGTCACGTGACGTATTGAGACTTCCCCCCCTTCGCTAAACTGGATGTGGGCGTGGCGCATGACGCATCCAGCCTGCGGGCCAGGAGTTTGACAGCCCTGCTCTAGATGGACCGCACAGGAGAAAGAAAAGTAACAGGAAAATCAAGTAAAAGCAGACTTGCTATTGTTAGCAACCAATAAATTGTACATTATTATAGATGAGCAGTGGATGATTATAATGAAATATGGCTAAGTATTCATGGAAATAGTCCGGTTGGACTATTGTAATGCTCTCTACATGGGGCTCCCCTTGAAGAGCACTCGGAGGCTCCAACTGGTCCAGAATGCGGCCGCGCGGGTGGTTATGGGCGCAACCCGTTATGCCCATGTGACACCCCTCCTGCGCGAGCTGCACTGGCTCCCGGTGGTCTTCCGGGTGCGATTCAAGGTGTTGGTTACCACCTTTAAAGCGCTCCATGGCATAGGACCCGGATACCTCCGAGACCGTCTTCTGCCACCAATAGCCTCCCACCGACCAGTTCGTTCCCACAGAGAGGGTCTCCTCAGGGTGCCGTCAGCCAAGTTATGTCGGTTGGCGACGCCCAGGGGGAGGGCCTTCTCTGTGGGAGCCCCAGCCCTGTGGAATGAACTGCCCCCGGAAATTCGTAAGATATCTGACCTCCGGGTGTTTCGCTGCGCATTGAAGACCCTGTTGTTCCGCCAGGCCGGACTATCAATACAATAGTTTTAAATTGGGGTATTTAAATTTATTGGGGTTTTAAATTTGAGCCATTTATTTAATTATTTTAAATTTTATATCATTGTTTTGTTTGTGTTTTTAAATAGGCTGTACACCGCCCTGAGTCCTTCGGGAGAAGGGCGGTATAGAAATAAAATTATTATTATTATTATTATTAAATACTTAGGTGAATGTTTATCCAAGATATAAATATACCTTGTACATTTTTGTTGTTTTGTTGTTTCCTTTCTTTTTCTTTTTTCAATAAAAGAATTCAATAAAAAAAATGCACGCATGTGCATATACACACACAGTGGCACGCGCACACAGAGAAATCATATCACAAAACAGGAATAAAATCAAAATGTTAATTTTACCTGTTTATTCGATAACTTACTCATTTTACAGGTTTGGGGTACTTGATGATGTAATTTGCTTCATTTCCAGCAAAGCGTTGGGTAAAAGTTCCCTTTGACATTTTGGTTATTTTTAAAATGTTTTAAGAATCAATTACCATCTGAAACTTGGAAAGCAACGGAAGTTTTTAAAACCCCATGCCTGTGCGTGGGAATTTAAAAGCGGGTTGGAAAAAGGATTAGCTATTTTATTCCTCAAGTGTGGTAATCCTGATATGGATCGGTCCTCTATGAATTTAGAGTAAAGAAATACAGATAATGGTGCTGTGTGATACAGTTTCATTTGACTATTATTTATTACCTTTATTCAATTTAGGCTTCTTTCGTTAAGAGAGTCATTAAGAAGTGCTTGAGATAAGAAATATGGGTTTTGATGATTTTAAAAACATTTTGGTGTTGTTTTAAAAAAATATCCCAAACTGAAACTTAGATTTCAGTGTGTGTGAAAGAGAGAGGAAGAAAGAATAAGCGAAGAAAGAATATAGTATTATAGTACTATAATAAGTGATAGAATACCTTTCTCTCTAAATTTACCTTGGATTCTGCCTAGAGTCATCTGTCTCACCTAGAGTGGCCATTAATTTTTTTCTAGGAAAAGAGGATGAGAGAAACAAAGAGGGGTAATGATGGGGAGTGTTTACAAAATTGTGTTTGTGTATGTGTATTTAACCGACAGAGGTGCCTCCACCTAAGTCTGTCTTGTGCCTGCTTCACATCACTTCCTCCAAATCTCACTTGGTCAGATATTGGGAGAATAGTTCTAATATGAATGAAATGCAAAGGTCCAGACCCCAGCTAGATGGTAGCAAAATGTTAGAGAAACTATTAACTCCTTGCTACCATTAATTTTTCTGCCCAAATACGATAATACTAATAGAAACCAGACAGAAGCACAGCATGTGCAAGAAAGATGAACAAAGGTTCTGGAGGCTCCAGAATCCATGCATCGTTCCCAGATGGCCCTGGCCCCATCTCTGCCTCCAACGCAGAGCTTTCATCCGGGCCTTCCCCTGACTCCAGGACTGGCCCATTGTCCTCCCCAGCCTCCTCACTGTCAGACTCCGCTGCCAGCTCTGCAGGTTGCTGGCGGACCACAACAGTGCTTCACAATCTCAAGAAAAGAGACGGATTCTTTAAGGCAGGGACCAGTTCTGTGGAAAGAGTTTTTTTCTGCAGACTGGAGGGGGCATGGTTTTGCGAGCTGCTGCATCTACATTAGTAAATAATGTAATTTATTGTACATTATTTATTTATTATTATTCATTATAATTATTTTTTAAAAAGAAAACGAATCTGTCAAGAATCTGTGGTAGACTAAGACAAGAGAGTTAGCGAAATGAAGCAGGAAATGCTGTTTTGTTCACACACATACACACACAAATCACAAATCACAGAAACCAGAGATCCAAAAAGAAGCAAACTTTTTTCTCTGTTGGCAAGAAAAATAACATGCAAACAATGTGTGTCACAGTTCAGAGATGATAGATGCATTAAGCCAATCAGCACATAGGTGACTTTCCTGCCAAATTGGCAGATCCACTTTTTTTCCCTTTAATTCTGGGAATCACTGATTTTTACACAATATTTCCATGACTTTTATGCAGGAGAAATATATGTCTTTTGAGTGAATTCTTCCTCAACTATTTCTAAGAATCCTATCAATTTTCCTACCAATAATTAGTTCCCATTACAAAACCATCATGTTCTCTGTGGCGGACAAAAAAATTATTTCTACTTTTGTTAGTCCTGCATCCCGCCTTTTTTTCCCCCCAGGAGATCAAAGAAAATAAACAAATGGGCTCTATAGCAACCTCAAGAGATTAATTGTTAACTAAGGACTGCCTGTATCAATAATAATGCTCTTTAAGAGGCTGGGTTGGCTAACTGTTGTTTTGAATGGAGATACAGTACTTAGTTTGCTACCATAGGGCCAGGGCCAGTATTGCTCATCATAGGAGGCCACAGTTCCTTTTTTGTGGGGTGCCTTGCAGAGTGCTTGTTCTCTCCTCTCCATGTGGCAAACCCTTGAATTGGGTAGAGTTGGAAGTTCACCTTTGGAAACCAATGGCAACTTCTCCTGATGGTTGCTGGACAGCCCCAACCTTGGCTGACCTCAGGACTTCAAGCAGTGGTTCATCAGGTAACTCCAGAGCAGGCTGTTTGTCTCCTCATTCGAGCTCACCATGACACAACTCAATGAACCAATGTTTTTTTCCCCTTTCCCTGATCCCAGGGAAGATTAAAGATAATGTACAATTCTCACTTAGTGCAAGATGAAACTGTAGTACCCAGTGGTGGGTTTCAAATTTTTTTACTACCATTTTTGTGGGCATGGCTTGGTGGGCATGGCAGGGGAAGAATACTGTAAAATCTCCATTCCCACCCCACTCCAGGGGAAGGATACTGCAAAATCCCCATTTCCTCCCAATCAGTTGGGACTCGGGAGGCAGAGAATAGATGGGGGTGGGGCCAGCCAGAGGTGGTATTTACCAGTTCTCCAAACTACTCAAAATTTCCGCTACCGGTTCTCCAGAACTGGTCAGAACCTGCTGAAACCCTCCTCTGAACTGTACTCCAGCCAAAGAATTTGGAAGGGATCTAAGAACACAAGTTTAAGTAAGTCATTTGGAACATGCTTGCCATCACTTTCTGTGTAAATAAACCTCTGGATTAACCTGAGCTGCACTGATGCCATTACATAGTAAACATTGTGGCTGTTGTCTCTGAAAATACACGGGGAAAGAGCCGTAGTCTAATTTAGTTGATTGGTGTTTAGGTAACGTTGGCCTCTGTAAACGGGAGTGGTTTATTTCATGAAATTATTATGTGACATTGGAGCTGTCAGTTGTGGGGCATTAATTGACATCTTGTATCAGGTTAGGTTAATAATCTCCAGCTTGGTTCTGCTTGAGCGGACCTCCATGCCTGCAGGTAGAGATCAGTAATGAAAACATAGCCTCCAGGGGAGCCCAATTAAATTCTGTCTGACCAATAGATTTGTAGGGCTGCCTCACCATAAGCAGAACTAGCTCTTGTGTTTCCTGACTGAACGGTCCTTGGCAAGTTGTGTTCCTGGGAAGCAAGGCTGCTAAACCCAATCCAACTTCTTGAAGATGCCTGCAGCAATAAAAGAGACTCCAGATGTCAGCATCATCAATCCTACAAATCAAAAAAGGGTATTGTCAGGCATGGAGAAAAACCATGCAGATCTACAGATACCTGCTTGTTTCAGGAAACTCTCCCAAGAAGAGCCTAAGAAGACTTTTCCATACACTAAGCAAGTTGGGAATTACCTAGTAGGCAAAGTGATCAACAAGGGTTCTTTTGCCAAAGTGATGGAGGGACTGCATATTCTGACTGGGGAAAAGGTAATCTGAGCATGGTTATATGAGCCTGATTAGCAATTGCATTCATCTCACAATAGCATGTGATAATTCATGAATTGTCTTCTCTTTTCTTGTTTGTTCATAGCTTTACTCAATTACGGTAGCGATGCTCATGTGGCAAGTATAAAAGTAATGCACTGACTTACTTTTCTCAAGTTCCTAAATAGCTTTGGAAGATAAGGGTATATTTCATACAATATATGCTCTATAGATTTGACTGTACTATTAATTTCCCCCAATTAGGTGATTCTGCTGATATTTGAGTGTATCTGGAGCATTTCAAGGGACTTTAATTAATCTGTGAGTGCAGTAATAGCAGACTTGTTCAGTCCCCCATGGAAATGTCTGCACTCAAGTTATCTATAAGAAATGTACAAAATGATATCTGAACATATCCCTACAAAGATGTTTGCTAAAACACTTACCTACGCCTCAAACATTACTATAGAACTCCATATTATGCAAACAATGGCCTGATTACATCGCTGGTCTTAAGAATTATGCATTTTTCTTTTCAGTAGTCTGGATTTAATATCTGAATGCCATCCATAGTGATAATCAGCTATTGCTGAGCTTGTTTATTTATATTATTATATTATATTATATATAATCACAGAGTGTTGTGCCTTGTGATTCTTGACGAGTGTATCTTGTCTTTTTATGTACACTGAGAGCATATGCACCAAAGACAAATTCCTTGTTTGTCCAATCACACTTGGCCAATAAAGAATTCTATTCTATTCTATTCTATTCTATTCTATTCTATTCTATTCTATTCTATTCCATTCCATTCCATTCCATTCCATTCCATTCCATTCCATTCGCGAAATGGGATGGCTGCTGCCAAATTATGGTGGGAATTATCTGTATCATGAAGGATTCATTCATTTCTGTGATTTAGGTAGCCATAAAAGTTATTGACAAGAAAAAGGCTAAGCAAGACTCATACGTTTTAAAAAATATGAAGCGGGAGTCTCGGATACATCAGATGATTATGCATCCTAACATAGTTCAGCTGTATGAAACTTTGGAGACGGAGAACTCGTATTACATGGTGATGGAGCTGTGCCTTGGCGGGGACCTCATGGACAGGATATGTGAGAAAAAGAGGCTAGATGAAGAAGAAGTAAAGAAATATACGAGGCACATCATGGCTGCTGTAGATCATCTGCATCACCATGGCATTGTCCACAGGTAGACACTACTATTTCTTTTTAAAATACAGGTGGAAGGATAACATATTTTATAAACACGTGTTTTTACAGAGAGTCCTTGACTAACAATCACAATTGAGCCCAACATTTCTGTTGCTAAGTGAAATATTCGTTAAGTGAATTTTGCCCCATTTTATCACTTTTCTTGCCACCGTTGTTAAGTGAATCACTGCACTTGTTAAATTAGTACCATGGTTGTTAAGGGAATCTGACTTACCCGTTGACGTTGCTTGTCAGAAGGTCGCAAAAACGGATCACATGACCCTGCCGTGAGACACTGCAACCGACATAAATGTGAGTCAGTTGCCAAGCATTCAAATTTTGATCGCATGACTATCGGGATACGGCAACAGCTGTAAGTGTGAAAAATAGGTCATAAGTCACTTTTTAAAATGCCGTTGTAACTTTGAACGGTCACTGAATGAATCGTTGTAAGTCGAGGACTATCTGTACTGTGTTGGGTTTCACATCTGAGAGAAGCTAGGCTCTGATGAACTGTATCAGGGACTTCCTCATGATTCTTGTTAGCAAACATTAAGTTTACCTGACTAGGGTGGATGAAAATAATAATGATAAATTCAAATGTAATAGTTTTTCCCTACTTCAAAGCTGATTAGCAATTATTATCTGACATAAAAACATTAAAAAAAACCAAATTAATAAGTGTCAGGTGCACATCCATATTCTTGATCGCGTTAGGTTGTGACAAAAACTTGAAAGAGGAAATGAGAATGTTTGTTTTAATCCCTCTTTTGGAAGTATGCTTCATATGGGAAATGAATTGGGACTGTTGCCAAATAAATGGATATTCTTATACTGTATATTAGGGTCAATAGCTAAATAAGCAGAATATTATATATTTGTTCAGCCTGTTCTAAACGTTTGTGGGTTTCCAGAAAATATGATTGTTGACGAAGCTCTTGGGGGGAAAAAAGTAGGAAGTTAAAAGAGGAGAAAAAGTAATTAATTTGCACCAGCCATTCATAAGTTACGTAAAATGTAAGGGGAAAATAGCCACAGAAAATAACTGATTGATATTATTATTAAAAGGAAATCACAAAAGGTTAAAGAAGAGTAAAAGCAACAACAGCAGGTTAAAATGATTGACAATTGAATTTTACTTTCAATTCTTGTTTTTTATTTTTTATTTTTGTTTCATTCTAAACTCTTGTGAGATTACAATAGTCAGTTGTACAATAAAACATATTAAATAAAGATATGGAAGAAGTAGCATAATTTTTAATGTTTTCCTGGTGAAACAGTCTGGAAAACTCAAAAAACACATAAAACTTTTTGGAATTTATTTATTGTTATTTTTCTTGGCTATAACAATAATTTTAAAAAATCATCCGGGCTATAGGTTCTTTATATTTTACAAGAATGTGTTAATTTTCTAATATCTGCCATGCCTCATTTAGTCTTAAACTGAACCATTTACTATTATTGGATAAGATACTAAGTGAGGAGAGGGAAATCTTTCTCCTTGCCTAAATTCTTCTTGACTAAATCTGCTATTTTCCTATGTATGGAACTGAACAGGAAATCCATTCCCTCCAATTTTTATGTTATCTTTATGATATTTTAATTACAGAATTTGTACTTCCTAAATCTTTAGAAGGTTTACTGTAATATAATACCTACACACCTTCGAAGATTACACTTCGTGTGAATTTTGTAAAATTGTTTGTTACTTTAAAAAATACATTTATAATGCACATGTACAGGTACTCCTTGCCTTACAACCATAATTGAGCCCAACATTTCTGTTATTGAAATGTTGGGTGAGTTTTTGTCCCGTTTTACGACTTTTCTTGCCACAGTTGTTAAGTGAATCACAGCAGTTGTTAAATTAGGAACACGGTTGTTAAGTGAATCTGGCTTCCCCATTGACTTTGCTTATCAGAAGATCGTAAAAGGTGATTCCATGACTCTAGGACATTGCAACCGTCATAAATATGAGCTAGTTGCCAAGCAGCCAAATTGAGATCATGTGACCATGGGGATGCTGCAATGGTCGTAAGTGTGAAACATGCTAATAAATCACTTTTTTCAGTGCCGATATAACTTTGAATGGTCACTAAATGAACTGTTGTAAGTGGAGGACTACCTGTACATTGCTGGAAAACATGTATATTGCCACATTGTCTTGTGAAAAGCTTGCATGCAATCAATAAGATCATCAGGAAGAAAAATTTATATGCTCGTACTATTTACATATTATAAAGAATAATGAATATTATACATGTTTTGAAGCAGAAATTCTGGCTCATTCTAAAATATTAAATAAATCAGAGGGGAAACTGAAATAATTTTTCCAGATTAAGAGAGAAAGAGAGAGTAGTAAAATAGATTGTGTCTCCAAGATCTTTGTCCTTAAAGCTCTTACGTTAACAATAAGAGTTCAGCAGGGCATTGTGGGCCAATTGTTATTTTTTTTAGTCTGATGTGTCTCCTGGTTGTTGTTGTGAGATCCTTGAGAAGAGACATTTGCTTCCAGAACTCAGGCAGATATAAAGGCCATGTGTGTGATGTTGTTCTGTCCCCATACCACGCACACACCCAACCAGCCAGCCGAGGGTTAAATAAACTCTTCAAACACTCAACGTCAGTGATAAGGAACTTGGCAGCAACTCCATGGTGCCAAGAACTTTTACTCCGATAACACAGACAAAAATACACACAGTTTGAATAGTCCAGTTTGTAATTAAATCCACAGCAAATAGGCGTTGTGTCCAAAGATGCAAAGTGACTCGTCAGAGATTAACTTTGTCCGTCACAGAGTCCGAATGGCCACCACACTCCCTTTTATAGCCTGTGGGGTGTGGTCCAGTGACTCAGCTTAATGTCTGGCACGCCTCCTTTTCTGCTGCACACACTTGTCTCTCTGACGCTGGCGTGGGTCCAACCACAATGTTTCTTCGTCACTATCCGATGGCTCAGAAACACCTGGCTCCTGGCCAATCTCTTCTCCTTCGGGAGACACCTGAGGCATTGCCAGAGAGGAGGGTCCTGGAGAGGGAGGCCTGGCCGTCTCCTCTCCTTCATGTTCGGAGCCTTCTTCCTCCGATAAGATAGGCTCGGAGGACGGAGCCACAACAGATGTATGTGTATGTGTGAGATTCAATAAATTAGAGACCTATCAACTATATTCCTACTAATATCATTGAGCAGGCATATTGTGAATAACCTCAGTTATTGATATTTGCAGTGCAAATCTTACGTTTCAAGACTGTGTATTTAGTTTAAGTTTTTCTTTCTTTTAGAGATCTGAAGATAGAAAATTTTCTTCTGGATGAAAACAATAGCATTAAAATTGTTGGTAGGTAGATATGAAATTCTTGTTTACCATTTCACAGCGATATGTCCTGAAAAGTATTTGTAACATATAGATTTATGTCTTCAGTTAATTGAGGAATTTGGAGGGTTTTATGGACTCCTGAGTGGGTTTTGAACAACTCTAACCCTTGATGCAAGTTGATGCACTGCCTCACACCGTTGTTACAAATGAAAGATCACTCCAGGTCCTTTCCACCATTCCTTGAGTCCTTCCTACCTCTTAATTATTACACATGCAACTTCTGGCTGAGAAGATCTGCCACAGATGCTTTTTCATATTAATTGAGGAGATTGGGCTGCAATTCAAAGTAAAATGTTTCCCTCAGATATGATGAACAACATCTGCAGAAACTCTCCATATGGTGTGCTAAAACTTCATTTTCAAAATGTTGGACGTGCTGGAAAGATGGAAGTACATAAAGGCCATACTGCTTATTCATGTTCTTTCCATTTTTCTCTTCTTCCTGCTACACATTTGTTAGGAAGAAAATAAAGTCTATTGCTTTATATATTACAGTACTTTCCCTCATTTTTGCGTGCATTTTGAAGAATGAAATGTTGACATAAGTTCCCTTTTAAAGTGTCATCACCAGCACGATCTGAGAAGGGTCTATAATAGGGTGTCAAACTTGATTTCATTGAGGGCCGCATCAGGGTTGTGTTTGACCTTGGGGGCCAGGTGGGTGTGGCTAGGGTGGGCGTGGCCAGCTTGACATCACTCATGTCAGGAGCGCCTGTATTGGCCCGAGTGCTCTGCCAGCGAAAACGGAGCTCGGAAGGGCCACACCTTTGCTGTTTCCAGGGTGGCCCTGAGGGTCAGATCTAAGCACCTCCCCAGGCTGAATCTGGCCCCCGGGCTTTGATTTTGACACCCTTGATCTATAACAACTTGCTGTGGCCAATGTGCCAAAGGACAACTCACCACGGCCAATTTACCACCAGCCAATTCATCATGGCCAACTCACTGCTGGACAAGAGTTACACTAATATCAAAGAAATAGTGGAATAGAATCATTAAATAAAGGATGCCAAAGGAGGGACAGAATGAAATGTGAATTACAAAAATTAAAATAATATTTTAACTATTTTAAATAATTAAATTGAATGGTTGAATTGTCCTGCAGCAAGTTGTCCCTTGGCATGTTGGCCATGGTGAGCTGTCCTGCAGTGAGTTGGCTGCGGCGAGTTGGCTATGGTGAGTTATCGCATTCCATCTGAGAAAGCTCACATTGATGATGGGTGATGCCTTGGGACCATTGTTCTTCATCTGAACATTTAGATGGGCATTGATGTAGGAAAAATATTGCCGTAATAGCTTCAACAGCTACAGTTAAAATCATGAATTCCCTGAAATTGGTGTAGTTTTTTTTAACCTCACTATTTTAAATTGTACCTAATAAGAAAGCCTAAAATTAAGTAACCACAAAAAAGTTTCTCTAAATTAATATAACACACAGCCATAAAACATCTTCTATGCTCACATACCCATATAACGCATCATATGAGTTATTCTGAATGCATATTCTGTGCAGCCTCCAATTGAGGGTTGTGGTTGTTTAAATCAATTTTCTGTATGATTAAAACTGCTAGAGTTTATCATGCAGACTGTTAAAATTATTATTATTCTTTTGCCTGTTTGTTTCTTCAGATTTTGGACTGAGCAATATCATAAAGTTTCAGGGCCTTTCCCAAGAACTGTTAAATACCCAGTGTGGGAGTCCAGCTTATGCAGCCCCAGAACTCTTAGCTCATAAGCAGTATGGGCCAAAAGTGGATGTCTGGTCCATGTAAGTAGATTATGAATGTTTCTATCTCTCCTTCAGCACTTTTAGGGAGACAAAGTGCTATATAATGTCAGTGGAATAACTATGCATAATGGAAACTGTTTTCTCTCTGTTACATTGCATAAAAGTCTGGTTTACTCGGAGTGAGATGATGAGCTAGAATAATAAAATACAAGGAAAATAAGCAGACTACTCCAAGATGTTGTTATAAAATAAGTCAAACTCTGACATCATAAACACCTTTCCTACCAATTGTTTTTATTTAAAGAGAGGGATTAATGCAAATCAGTAAGAAGTCAGTGTCTTTCCCTTGGGGATTTAAAGAGCTCTTGATAATCCTTGCCAACAATGAGATCATGAATTCATTTTAAAAAATGTATAGAGACCTCAAATACTACTGTAGAAATAAGATTGTAAGAAATACTAAATTATGTTATGAAAACTGAAGTTGATAAAATATCCAGAACTTCTACAAGGCTATGCTATAGACACTGTAGCAAAAAAGAGGAATATCCTGGGTTAATATTATCATACCCAACACTATAAACCAGGTTTTATTTTTTTTTAATAAAGGAATGGAGAAGAGAAAAAACCGTCTTTTCTCGATTTGTGTTTGGCTTCTCTTGTTCTATTGATTTGTGTAATAAATGGCTACAATCAGTGGTGGGTGTCAATTTTTTTTACTACCGGTTCTGTGGGTGTGGCTTGGTGGGTGTGGCATGGCATGGTTTGGTGGGTGTGGCTTGGTGGGTATGGCAGGGGAAGGATACTGTAAAATCTCCATTCTCTCCCCACTCCAGGGGAAGGTTACTGGAAAATCCCAATTTCCTCCCGATCAGCTGGGACTTGGGAGGCAGAGAATAGATGGGGGTGGGGTCAATTAGAGCTGGTATTTACCAGTTCTCCGAACTACTCAAAATTTCCACTACCAGTTCTCCAGAACTGGTCAGAACCTGCTGAAACCCACCTCTGGCTACAGTGTATAAAAGCAGGAATATACATCATTGCTTTTTGTACGAAATAACCCATTTTTGTTTGGTATAGCAATTCCCAGTGATGAACAGGTTTGATACACAAAGGGAGGGGGGAATGAATTGGGTCATCTCGATAGCCATTCTGTGTTGTCTTCTCCCTGGACAGAGGAATCAGCACATTTGCCATGCTGACTGGCACACTGCCGTTCACTGTGGAACCATTTAACATCAAGCAACTTCATCTCAAGATGGTTAATGGAGAAATGAACCCCATCTCTCCCAACATTTCCTCAGGTAAGGGATGGTTTATTTTATGTTTTAATAAATATAAAACCTGCTGTTTTAGATTATAGCCAACGTGGCTATTGGCTAGGCTGGTTCGAATTCTGGAAGTTGTAATCCAAACACATCTGGAAGACACCAAGTTAAGACAGATTTACAGTATATTGCTGCAATTTTGGTGTAACATAACAAGTACAGACATTTAGGCACAACTCTTCTTCAGGACAATGAATGACTGATTGAATTTCTAACCTGTCCTTTCTCTGAGAGCTCTAAATAACCTACACAGAGGACTTTTTATCCCCACAACAACAGTCCAATCTGGCTGACAAAGAGTGATTAATTCAAAGTCACCCGTGAATTCTTGGTTTGAACATGGCTCCTGCTGGTCTTTGTAGTGGAAAGACAATATAGGAAGCACTATATTGTCAATATAGGAAGCACTGATAGTCCAGTTTCTTCAGCTGAAATAGCTGATGAATCTCTTCTGGATTGGTTTATATTCACAATAATCCTAAATTCATCCTATAAATCACAAATCAATAAATGACAAAATAATCAAATGATTTAATGGAAGTGGCCCAAGGTCTAGGAAAATAGAATAGATTTGAATGCAGTCCATTTTTTCCCTTTTCTTTTCTAAAATATTAACTTTTTAAAGTACTGTTGGCTTTTTGCCTAGGTTTAAGGGAAGAATAAAATGCTATGACTCCTCAGTATTTGAGCTGGATCATTTGTCCATGGTAATGTTGAAGAATGGCTCTGGGATTTCTGGAAAGATGAGTAGATAAAAGTGTATTAATGAGAAAGTACATTTTGTATCTGTATGAAAGCCAATTACAAGAATAGATCTATTAAAAGAATATCATTGTTGAAAGTGAATAGCTGTTACTTTACCTCAGAAATTTAAATTCAAGCAGTGATTTCTCTGATGTCAGAAATTTTGACTTTGGTAATTTTTCTTCCGTGATGATGTTGTCAGGAAAAGTGCTTCATTAATTCTCCCTATTGTTGTTTGAGGACTCTGTAGGCTGTTTTAAAAAAGCAATGCCACCCAATAAATTTGTTATAACAACTCTGGGTTTTTAAAAATTCCTCCACAGGAGCTGTTCATTTTATGCACTCTTTGCTTGAACCTGATCCCACAAAGCGGCCTACTGTTAAAGAGGCAATGCAAGACAAATGGTTAAATGATAATAATATCAGCAAACCACCAAATGCGTTCATATATAGAAATAGGTAATTATTGCAAGTTTGTCAACCTTTATTTCTTCATTTTCAACAATAATGAATTTGCTCGAAAAGGGTCTTTGGCCATGTGGTGAAAGTGGCTTCGACCTTTCTGACCATACCTTTCAGGTCCCATCATCCCACCATGCTTGAAGTATTCTGTTTATAGGCTGTGTAATATTTCCTGTTGCCATTATCCACTTTACTGAAGGAAGGCGATGCCTTGCCCTGATTTCTCCCTTTTAAGAACAACTTGTGAAAGAGATGAGCCTTTTACAGTCTGGGCATAATTTTATTTATTCATTTATTTAGATTGAAAAGAATATCTAATTTCAAATAACTCCAAGCTCTGTACCTAATAAAAACCAGAACAATAAGAGAAGCAAATCATAAGCATCCAAAAACCCCATTACTCCAGTTCTAGTTGCTTTGGGGGAGGGGGGGTACAGCCAAAGAACAGCAATTATGTCTCCTTTTGAGGAGATAAAGCAGAAATACAATTTAAGAGAGAATAAAACTTCTGCAGAATAATGATAACTAGCTGGAATAAGACATTTGGCTCTCAAAAGATCATAAATAGTCCTCCAAACACCATTCTCCCCTACAAAACTATGTGGAGATTCAAGCACAGTTATAGATAGATGCAGTCTGAGGCTCAAAAAAACTTGGGATAATGCAAAACTTTAAACTCTGCACAAAGATACAAACATTACTAGGGACAATTGCCAGATTCAAGCAAATTCAGCACCCAGAAAATAAAGTAGAACATCCTGATGAAGAGATCTAGCTTACTGATCAGTGATTTAACACTTATTCTAAATTCTGTTAAGAGTTAAACTCTGTTTCTTTCAGATTTCCAGTTATTTATTAGAGACTTAGGAGCATTTCACCATGTACTTGGATCATCCTTGGGCTGACATGTCCCCATTTGAGTTCCTTCTCATCTCTATTGTCCAAACAAACCAATTGGGAAACCTTTGATTCCCCATTCCTGAATAAATAGAATATGGACCCATTATCCAGAATTCTACTTTCCTTTATCTGAGAAGGCCAATATGATCTTCTGGGTGCTGTTTTAGCCATCTCCTTCTGGCATGCTGTCTCTTCCTCTGAGAAACAATCAGAAGATTGGTCCCCTTTCTCACATCTCAGAGCCCTGGTGGTGCAGTGGTTAAAGGGCAGTATTGCAGGCAAACTCTGCCCATAACCAGGAGTTCAATCCTGACAGGGCTGAAGGTTGACTCAGTCTTCCATCCTTCCAAGATCAGGAAAATGAGGACCCAGATTGTTGGCAGCAATATGCAAATAATGTTTCTACATTGCAAATTCCTCAGAGAGTGATATAAAGTGCTATAGGGTAATATATAAGCCTAAATGCTATTGCCATTGCTGTCCTGCTCAATTCTTCCCCTCACATGTGCCTTCTTAGAACCTTCTTAGAAAGAAAAATAGAAAACTATTTGGGATGTCACTTGAGAGTAAGTTAAGAAGACCTTGATAAAAAATATGTAAGAACTGTTTCCTAGGTGAAATAGGATGAAATATTTTTAAAGTCCAGAATAATGAGAGAGCATTCAGAAGCAGCTCAGTCAGATGCCTCCCTGAAGTATAAAAAGAAGGGAAGGGATAGCACAATCAAACTTGCAAGTCTCTGTTATTCTAACCAATCCCAATAAAAGTAGTTTTAGTCTTCATGTGGAATTAATTTCCTGGCCTGGTCTATCTAGCGGGATTGACATTAACAGCTCATTTAGCAGATTCTATTATGACAATGAGTCATGAAATGTATTTCCACTGTGCTAAAAATCCACTGTAAGAATTCACAAGCTCACGTCAAAATGTTCTAAATTCTAGAAACTGAGGCAGATTTTACCCTGAAGTCCTCAGTGAATCCTTGTGTTACCGTTGTGAGGATTTGCCACAGGACACCAGATAAATTTAGAACAAATTGTGTATTATGGGGTGGAGGGAACCGTTGGAAAACCAGGGGAACTCAGGGGAGATTTTTCAGACTAAATTTTGAACAGAATTATATTACAATTTTTTTCTCGTATAGAAGAATATAGCTCAGTTTATTGCGGCAACCTCAGCCAAATAGATGCCTATCCCTTAACCTCTTCTTTTCAGGCTTCGCCCAAATGAATTGAATCCTGTTGTTTTGAGTTACATGACAGAAATAATGGAGTTCAGCCTTTCAGATGTTGTGACTGTCTTGATTAAAAACAAGCCATCTTCCATCATGGCTACATATTACTTATTGCTGAAGAAATTAATTAGGTATCAGAGAGAATCCAAGACTGAAAAGGTAAGATATGACTTCATGGCATCTTTAAATTAATTAAGGATCACATTTTGCTTATATCTTGTCTGCAGTCTGTTTAATTATTTATATAATATAATTTATATTATATAATATATAATATATTATTTATATTACATATTGTATATTTATTATATTACATTATATTACATTATATTACATTATATTACATTATATTATATTATATTATATTATATTATATTATATTATATTATATTATATTATATTATATTATATTATATTATATTATATTATATTATTATATTATATATATATATATATATATATATATATATATATATATATATATATATATATATATATATATATATATATATAATTTGATTCATATGCCGCCCTTCTCCGGAGACACAGGGTGGCTTACAATGCTTTTAAGCAATAGCCTTCATACTTTTGTATATTTATACAAAGTCAGCTTATTGCCCCCACAAACTGGGTCCTCAATTTACCTACCTTAGAAAGGATGGAAGGCTGAGTCAACCTTGAGCTTGGTGAGATTCGAACTTACAGTAATTGCAGACAGCTTGTGTTAATCACAATGCTATCGGTCTGCTGAGCCACCAGGCCCTATTATATTATATTATATTATATTATATTATATTATATTATATTATATTATATTATATTATATTATATTATATTATATTATATTATATTATATTATATTATATTATATTATATTTACATATAATATAAATATATTATATTTATATCATACCTAATAATTAATTAATTAATTAATTATATAAATAATTCCACAGTTATGAAATGTAGGGCTAGCATGGCTGATCATCTGGAGAACCTGAAATTGTAAAAAGAAATAAGTAACCTGACTAATGTGGATTAAACCAACTGGATGAGTCTAGTAAGTCAATCTGTTGTTAAGGTGATATCTGAAAAGGGATTTGCTTCTTTTCATATACCCATGCATGAGGTCAAGCCATGTGGTTAATGTACAATCTTTTCCAGTTTATCTATGAGGTGGACATGGCTCAGGGGTTCTTTTCCCTAAGAAAAATAGAGTGATGCAGTCTTTGCAAGGTGTTTCAGTTGCATTTGAGATTATTTCAGAGAAAGCTGATAGAATTTCCAGGAAGTAAACCTTTAAGATACAAGAATGGATACAAGCTGATAGTCTCATTCAGATTTGCCTATATTAGCATCCTCCTCTTGGATTACCAACTGAAGATATATCTGAGTTCAATCCTGATCACTAAAACCATAAATACACACATACAACAAAGGTGGGCCATCAATGGCTTCTTCCAGAATGATTTAATCTATAGCCTTGGTATTGTTGGAAGAAATATCTTTCTGGTTCATTCCAAGTTGGGAGAAAGGCACTGGAGACAAAATGGAGGCTGGAGGCTGATTGGAAAGATGGCTTAATGGTGAAACAGAACCACATGGATGGTCCTGGGCAGCTGACCACATGGAGTTGAGAGTGGGTATTGTTTCTACCTTCACTTGGGCTTTGAACTTGAACTTCTTGTTCCTGTGCAAGAACATGTATTCTATTGGCTGTTGTCAGAGTCCTATGGGGTCGTGTTTGTTTGAGCTCCCAGGCTTGGTTGAAGTTTGCTGGGTGATGCAATGTCCTTAGGATATTGTGCCATGTGGTGAGCTCTGCTGCTATTTTCTTTAAAATAATTATTCTGCTCTCACCCCATCTTCAGAAAGACCAGCTGTTGATAAAACAAGAGCAAAGCAGGCCTATTTGTACAAATGTGAATTTAAAATGGTTTTTCTGTGGCAGCATTTACAGTAAAACATTTTTAGATCTCTAATTTCTTTTTTAAATCCAAAAATACTGCCTTATGATAAGGAGAATAGCTACCATATTTATATGGAGATTAAGCACTTGTTACTTAAGGGTAGTGAAAAAATGCCAAAGCATCCTTCAAGTCATGCTCAATACTTAGAGGTTTTATGGATGTGTTTACATAATTTACTTGGTAGCATTATGGATATAATTGCTACTACTTTTGTCTATGATGTTTTTCAAATTTCTAATCTAACATATGCCTTAAATCCCCAGCAACTTCAGGTAAATTTTATAACCATGACACAACTGAGAAACTATTGTAAGATAGCTGTAACGGACACCAGCTAACCGCCACCAGCTTATCACCACCAAGTCACTTCTATCAACTCGCCACAAATTACTGCAAGATAACTCAACATGGCCAATTTGCTGCAGAGACAACTCACTGCAGGTGGTTGGAGGGAGAGTTGTGGCAGGTGAGCAAGTGTATGGGCAGAGCACAGAGTGGTGGTGGCAGTGGCCAGGAGCTTCTCATTTTCATACTCTCTATTGCCACTGCTATGGCCACCACACTGAGCTCTGAGCCATTCAGACTTCAGGCTGTTCAGCAAAGGTGGCGGGAGCTTGGCACTGTGGCAGTGGTGGGGTTATGAAAATGGAACATGCCTGGCCATCACCAGCTCCCTGCTTACCGTCACCACTGAATAGCATTGCCGCCACCGAATGGTCTGAACTCCAAATGGCCTGGAGTTTGGCATGGTAGCAATGGCAGCGGTGAAGATGTGTGCAAATGGGATGTGCCCGGCTGCCACAGCCTTCCCACCCACCACCCTGCCCACCACTGTTACTGCCGAATGGCCCAAACTTTGAACAGCCTGGAGCTCAGTGTGGTGACAGGGGCAGCAGTGCAAGGTGTGAAAATGGGAAGCCGCCAGCTGTCGCCATTGCTCTGTGCTCTGTGTTCACCTGTTCACTCACCTGCCCACTCAGCTCTTCTTCCAGTGGGAAACCCCCAGTCGCCGTTGCTCTGTGCTCTGCCTGTTCATTTACTTGCCCGCCTGGGTCTTCCTCCGACCACCCATGGCAAGTTGTCCCTGTGGTGAATTGGCCATATTGAGTTGTCCTGAGGTGACTTGATGGCAGTGATTTGGCAGAGACGACCTGGCGGTGGTGAGCTGGTTATGCCGAGTTGTCCTAATGTGATGTTTTATCATGATGAAGGGGTGTTCTTGGGAAGGTTAAGTGAAGAATGTTGAGAGTATATGCCAAGAGTAAATATTTCCAGAAGAATTGCCTAAGGCAGGGGTCAGAAACCTGTGGCTCTTTGGGCCATCTACTGTGGCTCCCTGTCAGGTGATCCCACCACTGGCTGGCCTCACCCCTCGCCCTCCCCTCCGAGTCACTGCTCACCTGGCCTGAGAAGATAAGGGTGACGGTGGTGGATAGAGATGCAGCCAGGGCAGAGACAGAGAGATACAGAGAGAGAGGGAAAGAGTGGGGGAGAGGGAGGGGGGAAAGAGAGATGTCAAAAGAATTTTGTGGTTCCCGGTGTTTTTTAACAACTGGTTTTCTGCCCTAATGACCGGCTGGGTAGGCGTGGCTAGGGGGGTTTCATGTGACTGGTAGAAGTGAGTGACATCAAGTTGGCCACGCCCACCCAGGTTTTGTGGCTCCCAGTGTTTTCTTTTCTGTGGGAAACAGGTCTAAATGGCTGTTTGAGTATTTAAGGTTGCAGACCCCTGGCCTAAGGAAAGATCATCCCAACTCCCCATCTGAAGCAAACAGGCACCAAGAACAGGTAGCACTGATATAGGAAGATGCCAGAGACAGATAATCGCTTTAGTAATAATGGCAAAGATATCAATTAATAGAATCAGAATCAGAACAGAGCTGGAAGAGACCTTGGAGGTCTTCTAGTCCAGGCCCCTGCTCAAGCAGGAGATCCTATACCATTTCAAACAAGTGACCATCCAGTCTCTTCTTAAACCCCCCCGGTAATGAAGCACCCACAATGTCTTAAGGCAAGCTGTTTCATTGGTTAATTACTTTATACATTCATCTTCATTGTTCAAGGAGCTGCATTAATGAAATGGTTATCACTGAAAAATAATACCCTGGACTGATCTTTCTTAGCCCTTTGAATCAATACAGATAGAATAATTTTCGACAGTTCACTCATTCAGAGTTTAAAATATTTAAGTTCTATAGCATATGAACATGTTTCAATACACTAATGCTGGATGTAACCTCTTGGTTTCAAATGTTCAGACATACTTTTCATTGAAGCATAGAATTGAAAGTCATAACGGCTATTGAATTCAACTCTCTGCTCAGTACAAAATAAATGTAGACATTCATGACAGGCAACTATCCACTTTGTGCTTTAACATCTCCACCATCACTATGGACAATTAACTCAACTTACTCTTTGAGTAGAATGAATCTATCTTCCTGCTGACGAAGAATAGGACCTGGCTTTCCTCTTCTTTTTCATGTACTTGAAGAATGCTATCATCCCCTCCCCCATTATTCCTCCCTTCTTAAAGGATAACCTATTTAGTAGCACCAAGCTGCTTCTAGGTCTTAGTCTCCATCCCCAACTCACTCCGCATCAGCCTCATTTTCTTGAATTTGCTCTAGGTTCTCTGAATCTTTTAAAAACATGTTTATTCAAATCTGGTTGTAGTACTTGAGATAGGTTCTGACCAATGCAGAGTAATGACTTCAGTGAATGTATTCTGTCTACTGGAATATAACATCAATCAGTGGAACAGGCTTGTTTTGTCACCCTATCTGACTCTCAAATCCACTCCAGAATGTGGTGACACGCCAGAATGTGATGATACCTTTTATCATAGAGGTGGGTTCAGGAGGAAGAACAGTTTAAAATCAGAACTCTGTCTCTGTAAGGCCAGCTGTTTACACAAGAGTATCATCTCTAACAGATGTGGTAGATGAGTCTGTGCATATGAATTGTGCATATCATTTTTTTTCTTAGTTCCAAAGAACTGTGGTATGAGTGTTGAGGAAATGTGATTTGTCATACTAGATCTAGGAAATGATATCTGATTCTCCTCATCATCTAAGTGTTGTGCTATGTTCTACTTGTCCAATAAAACTCTCCTCTGGAAAAACCCTGAAGGTTTAATATACCTTTAATATACCTTTAATAAAACCCTAAAGTTTAACATCTCACTCTTTATAATCTTGACTGCAAACAGCTGGTCACAAAAGTGTCTATGGAGATTCTTAGTCATCCAGGTCATGTTTGTCCCAAAAGTGCTTTTTCAAGAGGCAACTGGATTTTCTTGAACTGAAAGAAAGTCCTGTCTAGTTGCCTGTTGAAAAAGCACCTTTGGGGCTCGTCACAAAAGATTTTGCTTTAGGCATGACAGTCATTTTGCTTGATGAGAAAAACCTACTGGAAATTTGGCTCTGAAAAGACTATCAGCAACCCAGAAGTTTTTTTTTCCATGGCCATGTTTGAACCATTAATTATACATATAAAAGAAGGACCCGTTCTGTTACACACTGTGATTTCTCCAAGCAACTTGCATTTTATGACATTTGTTGTAGAAAGGAAGTCTAATGCCATCCAAAACCATCTAGTTCAGTGTTGCAGAAATAGTGTTCTTGCCAAAGAACTCCCTGTCCAGATGCTTAACCAATTAGTTCTTAGGAATCCAGGCCATGGCAAGTTTTCTGATGGACAGTAAATAAAATGACTGTATGCACAGCTGTCTTTAGAAGAGCATATGATGGCCGTGGCCAGGGGGGCTTTTTATCAGGTTCGCCTGATACGCCAGTTGTGTCCCTTTCTGGATCGGGACTCCTTATGCATGGTCACTCATGCCCTCGTCACCTCTCGCCTGAACTACTGCAAGGCTCTCTACATGGGGCTCCCCTTGAGGAGCACTCGGAGGCTCCAGCTGGTCCAGAATGCAGCCATGTGGGTAATTATGGGGGCGACATGGCGCTCCCATGTAACACCTCTCCTGCGTGAGCTGCACTGGCTCCCAGTGGTCTTCCAGGTGCGCTTCAAGGTATTGGTTCTCATCTTCAAAGCGCTCCATGGCTTAGGGCCCGGGTATTTACGAGACCACCTTCTGCCACCGATAACCTCCCACCGGCCAATCCGCTCCCACAGAGAGGGTCTCCTCAGGGTGCCATCGGTCAAGCAATGTCAACTGACGACCCCCAGGGGGAGAACCTTCTCTGTGGGGGCACCCGCCCTCTGGAACGAGCTACCTCCAGGAATACGACTGATCCCAGACCTCCGTACTTTCCGCTGAGCGTTGAAGACCTTCTTATTTCAGCAAGCCAGGCTGGCTTAAAATTTTAATGGGCTATTTTATGGGTACAGGGTTTTAAAATTTGAGGAAGCCTAATTCTGTTTTAATTTATTTTAATTTTTATACTGTATGTATTTTAATTTTGGCTGTTCACCGCCCTGAGTCCTTTGGGAGAAGGGCGGTATACAAATTTAATAAACCTAAACCTAAACCCAATTGTTTTTAAAAAAAAAACAATTTTGACAATATCTGATACAGATGGACTAATCAGAAAAGTTTCTAATACTATGTCTCTCTTCTTTCCTGAAGTCACAAAATGCACTTAAAAGTGCATATACTATACATATTGTATATAATGCATACATATTATATATGCAAGTGCATACAAGTGCATATACTGTATATTTCATTAGTTTTAGTCAGATTGTTGAAGTGCAATGGGCATTGAAGTTTAGTACTACAATAGCCAGCTGTCCAGTCAAATTAACTATGTAAATATGCCTAAATTATACATCAGTCTCAGCCTCTGGATGTAGAAATATCAAGTATGCCTGAAAAGGATAGAGAGTCTGTTCTCAACCTTAGAAACTTAACATGTATGTCTATGGAGATTCTCAATCATCCATGTCATGGTTTTTGCAAAGGTGTTTTTTTCAAGGGGCAACTGGACTTCCTTTGTTTTTCCTTGAAGATGTTTTGCTTCTCATCCAAGAAGCTTCTTCACTTAAATCCTTCCATTCTCCACCATTCAGCCAGAACTGAAGAAGCTTCTTGAATGAGAAGTGAAATGTCTTCAGTGAAAAACAAAGAAAGTCCAGTTGCCTCTAGAAAAACACCTTTGGGGTTTAAGATGTATGGACATCAACTTCCAGAATTTCCCAGCATGCTGGGAGTTGAAGTCCCCATATCTTACTGTTGCTAAGTTGAGAAACACTGGTCTGTAGTATAAGCCAGTCCCAAGTTTTCCAATTCTGGGAAAAGAGATTGAGAAGTGCCTGGAGAATATAATCTAAATCCATTGGGTAGGGAGGGCTAACTGAGAAAGGGTATTGAGATTATTTTAGCCACCGTGATCTATTTAACTTTGTAATTTTTTGTGCATCAATGTAAGCTATAATCTGTTTTGTGAGGAAACAGAAAGGTAGCCTATTCAATTAGAAATAACAATCATCTATTACTTCCAATACTAGTTTTCATAGAATTAAAAATGGATACCTGAATTAATTTATCACTTTTCATCTCCTTTTTTTTTTTTTACTTCCCTTTATACTGAGAACCAATTTGGTATAATGGTTAAAGCCAGGGGTGGGTTCTACTTACCTTTACTACCGGTTTGCAGCCGGGCCACACACACACTCTCTCTTTGCTCGTGTGCATGCGCACTCTTCTGCGCGTGCACAGAAGCTTCCTGTTGATGTCTGGTTGGTGGGCGGAGCCTCCTGCTGATTTTACTATCAGTTCTTGCGAACCGGTCTAAACCGGGGGCAACCCACCACTGGTTAAAGCATCAGGTTTAGAAACTAGGAGACTGTGAGTTCTAGACCTGCTTTAGCCCAAGGTCACCCAAGATGGGTGGCCTTGGACTAGTCCCTTTCTCTCAGCTCTAGGAAAGAGGCAATGGCAAATCATTTCTGAAAAAGTCTTGCCAAAAAAGTTGCAAGAACCTGTCCGGGAAGTCTTGGAAAATCAGACTTGATTGAATGAATGAAAACAAAACAATATTACTGTGTCTGATGTGTCTGCAGAAAGAACACGAACCAGAAAAGCTTCACAGTGAACATCCTGGAAGCGTAAGTCAAGATGCAGATGTTCCAGTTTCACAGAAGACAAAAATGGCTATAGCAGAAAAATGGAAAAGTGGCAACAATAAAGCGTTTCATTCCACGCTCGGCTCAAAAATGCCATATGTTACCAAGGAGGATGACATTGCAGTTATTCTTGAAAACCAAGAGATCTTACCAAAAGGTAATGTGTACTGCTCTTTTTGATAGCCTGGGGATATTATAAATGTATAACAGTGGCAGGGAATAAGACTTCTAACAAAAGGCAGAAAATTAACATTTTATACTTGTCGAAATGTTTTTTGATTAAGGGTGAGGAAAAATTAAAACATGATAAACGTTTTAATGACTGAAAATCATATTTTGAGTATGCCTAACCAGGTTTTTAATGTATGAGACCCTGATAAAGCATGAAAAGGACTTGCATATAGAAGTTAATGACAAGGATCCTGACCTCAGTTGAACGTGTGGCTCTATTTCATTCATTATTACCTTGTACTGATAACAATGAAGGGCAGTTGTTTGTTTGTCTAAAGGTTAAGCTAAAGCTTTTCATAAGAGATAAAAACACAGAAAAATAATGGAAACAAATGTTATTGGGATACAGTAGCATTATTCTGAAATCTGTTGTTGTTGCTATTGTTTTTGCAGTCTTGAATTGTTTGGTAAGTCTCCATGATTCTCTGAATCTTGCCAGCTTTGTAAGATCAAAAGGTCATTAGAAACATTGGGTTGGATCCAGATGTTTATTCCACTGATGGGAACTTCTGGAACAGTTAAATTTCTTCAGCAATCTACATTGTTTTCTTTTCATTTATGATATCAATTCAGTGTTTGAAGTGACATGCAATTTCAGCAATGGATTACATTATTCTTTTTTTAGACAGTGAAAAACATTTTTTTTCAATGGATCAAATGCTTTCAACTACGGGAAGGAGGATTTTTATTCCTGGGAATACTTCATTGGATCCAATCTATTATTTATGGGAAACACAGTGTACTCTGAGGATAGATAATTTATTTAGAATTATAATCCTCCACACAGAAATAGAAACAAAAATTATTTCTTCCCTTTCCACTCCAAAGAGCCTAGAAGGTTTTATGAACAATGTAAACTAATAAACAGTTCAGTTATTGGGGTTTTTTTTTAACCAAAACTGTCAAAATTTCCTAAGGCAGGACCATAAAACTGAAACAATACTCATTATTATTATTACTCATCACAGCATCATGTTGAGTATAGCGATAGAAAAAGCTGTACCTGGCATATCTACCAATCAATCCAGGATTTTATAGTCTTATTAAAACCCTCCTTGCCACATATTCTGTCAGTTGACATTTCTGAATAATGTTCAAAGGCAGTATGGGATAAAGAAAAAATACCTCTTAAAATGGATAAAAGCCAATAAAGGTATAATTGTCACAGTAAATTATACTGAGCAAAAGGCCAACATTGTAGTTGTAGGTTCAGAAATACTTCCATTCTGTGAACTTGTTCTTCTTTAAGGAAGTGCAGTTCTGTCCAAAATTGATTCTACACATAGATTCCATCATTGATTAGAGGGAATTAATTAATGTTTTTCTTGCCTGGGATTAAAACAGCCAGAAGATAATAGATAAAATGACAAATTAATTTAAAAGGACAAACAAGCTTCTTAGAGCGTAAAATATCTGCCTGATGTGACAATTGCAAAAAAAATTAGTTACTCAGCACAATGTAGCAAATTAGCAAATATCCATACAGGAGAATTTTTGTTCTAACCTGCTAAATTATCTCACCGCTTTCCCAGTTAGAAGGAAGGTTTCCCCAAAATCTGGTGCAGGGGTGACTTTGTTATCCCTCTGAGGTAATAGAAACAGTTTCTCTCATGCTCTTACAGCATCCTTTCAGTGTGGCATGAGAAATAGAATTAAATACCTTTTTTTTATGCCACAGCCATGCTAGTTCTGAGGAGATGACAGGATATGTCTCCACACAACTGATTAATCAACAGATATCTTCAGAATTTATTTGCAATCACTCTAATCCTATTCCTCAAAGTAACCTCTCCTGAAGTTTGATGTATTGTTTAATAGAACAGAGAATGAGAAAAAAAATCCTGACATGGGGCTAAATAATAATCCTCAATGCTTTGTTAAACAGTGTATGAGTTCTTGCTTGTTAAAATTTTAAAAGAACTTGCAAAATGCTGTAGTAGTACATAGATTTATATACCACCCCATAGTACTTTACAGCACTCTCTGAGCAGTTTACAGAATCAGCATATTACCCCCCAACAATCAGGCTCCTCATTTTACTGCCCTTGGAAGGATGGAAGGCTGAGTCAACCTTGAGCTGGTCAGGATCGAACTCCTAGCTGTGAGCAGAGTTAGCCTGCAATGCTACATTCTAACCACTGCACCACCATGGCTATGATCAACAGAGGCAAAGCAGATGTTCTTATTTTGATGTTTATAGACTTTAAATTTTCATTACCTGATTTCACTTGTGCTGTGTTTTCTTTAGCTTCCAAGTTCGCAGGCAGAGAATTGATTTATTTTGATCTCCCTAAATCTCCACGTAATTCATGTGGGCCATTCAATGAGACACAACTTGAACCACAGGAAAATGAAGAAAATGTTAAAGGTTGGCCAGAAGTAAGAAAATTGTATTTATTGGAAAAGCCATCTTCTCCTCTAAGAAATAACCCAAGATATGCTATGAATCACGAGACTGAGAAGTCTTCCGTGTCGTATATATGTAGACTAACGCCAAGATCAACAAATGAAAACAGAATTGTAGATCAAGATCCTATGTTTTTTCCTAACACAAAAGTCAAAGATCTCTTGAAAGCAATGAATGAGAACCTTCTAACTCCAAAGTGGCAACATCAAGAAAGAAAGAGTTCCGCTTTTCTGGTTATGGAAACACCTCAACTCTCACCTTTACCAAGATTGAAACCAGGTGCTACAAAGGATCACATTATAAAAAAGATCTCATGGTTGGGATCATCACAGCAGGAGTCCATTGGCTCACCTTTTTTTGTTAGGGTTTCAAGACCACCAGTTTTCCCAGTAACACACGAACATGTTTTCATGGTAAAAAGTTTGAGGCAATCTAAAGAAAAGTCCAATGACTTTTTAAAAAATGATAAAATAAAAAGAAATGTTCAACTCAAATATACAATTAAGGATGCAGACTTAAATCTTCCCACATTAACTCCACCATGTCAAACATCAGGGAAAAGGTCTGAGATTTTAAGGCTAGATTTTGCATAAACAAAATGATTATCAAAAAAAAAAAAAAGCACACTGATCGGAAAACAATGTACAAGTTCACTAAAGAAACCGAGAACTTGTTGATTGGAAAAAGGGAAATGGGAAATAATTAATTCATTGATTGTACAATAGATGCATCTCAGGTAATGAATAAAAAGCTTTGCACTTTATGACAAAGAAAAAAAAAGAAACAAGAAATTCATCCTTTGAAGAAGGTCAATGGTAAAAAAAGAATAATATATTTAGTCTGGTAGTTTCTGTTTCTGTCCTTTTATTCGCACACAGAATGTGCCAAATAACTGATTATTTTTATTTTTTAAAAGTGTTCTACAATTGTACTTAAATGCAATTGATTTATGAAATTTACAGCTATAAGAATTTATATTCATAATGATATAGTGTATTCTAAAGGCTGAATATTGGCTAAATATTGGCCAACACATTGTAAACTTGAGTATGTGACAGGTTTTCATGCCACATAGAATCTATACATAAGAATCTCCACATATCAGTAAGGCTTCCAGCATTGAACCAAGAGACCCCTAGGTAGAATTCACAGTTAACACTGCCCAGTGAATTACATTTAAAAGGAATTTGTTACCATCAAAGTCTCTTCAATCAAGTTTAATACATAATTAAAGATTAGTATAGTTTAATATGGGTTTGATGTAAGTTATAATTAAAGTCAGGTGTCATGCAAAAGTTATAGAGTACAACTATTAATCAGGAATCCATATTGTCAAGATCGTTTAACCTCAAATCCACATTGTTGAACAGAATTAATAATAGCATCTGCCCCTAGAGGTGTAGAAAGGTTTCCTGCAGATTTCTCAAGGATCTTAGAAATAGGCAAGCACCTTCTCAATGAGGCTGCTGGAGTTTCAACTCCTCCTGTGCGACCTCATGGATTCTTGTACCTTATCTGAAGTTAGTTGTACAGCTGACACTAGGGGAATCGGTTTCTTATGTCACTGAGGGAAGGAGGAGAGAAGCTTGAAATGAGTGACTTATTTCATTTTCATTTTTTTCATTTTATTAGATTTCTATACCGCCCTACTCCCGAAGGACTCAGGGCGGTGCACAGCCAAACAATAAAAACACATACAATACAAAGTTTAAAAAATAGAATAAAATCAAATTAAATAATTTTGGCCCCGACAAATTTAAAACCCCAAACTTTTAAAACCAATTTAAAATTGAATATATAAAATACTAAAAGATATTTAAAATTTTAAAAATCTTTTATAAAAGAGGGGGAAAATTAGGCCAGGCCGGCCTGGTGAAATAGTAAGGTCTTTAAGGCGCGGCGGAAGGACTTAGAAACTCTGCAGTGCAGGAATGCTCCATAATCCTATGCATTCTCTCCAGTTAGAGAATGAAGAATTCAGGCAAACTCATTTTGTAGGTAATAAGTACCCACGTTAAGACAGATCTTACTGACAATTTGTTCTGGTCACTGAAGAGGTTTCTATTGAGAACACCCAAGGGATTTGTTTTTTCTTTCAAAATCCAAAGGAAGCTCATTTGTCCTGGCAAACAAAAATTATAGATAAAAGTGTACATTTATTTACAATAGCATTTAAAATGAATAAATGCTAATCTTTAATGGGATCAAAGAATATATCGCTTTGAGTAAAGCTCTGTGGATGTTGTTGTCACTGAGCAATTTTATTGAATAAAAATAAATAAATATAAATACTGTACTTCAGAGAGTGTTTCCTTAACAATGTCATATCTGGAAAAAGAGCAGCCTCTCTGTCAGATATATTATGAAATAAACAGGTAAATATTTGAATTGTCAACCTCTTTGTTCCACCAAAGAGAGCCTGTGAGCACAGAGCTGCTCTGTAGTGTTACACTGAGGAGAGATAAACCATCTGGAGAGAACTAAAAGTGGAGAGGGTGTAGGGAACGGTCTTGAAGGACAGAAGGGCAGGAGGAAGAGCTGCTACCAAAGCAATGACCAGAGAAGCACAACCTGAGCCCATGTTTCAGACAGGTCTCTCTCTCTAATTCACATCAATATAAAAATGAGGCAGGGGAAGCACGTTCAGACTTGCAAGCTTCTGTTGCGAGAGTTGTTCCAATAAAAGTGGTCATTTTGACATAAAAATACACTTTAGTTAATAATTTAACAGTCAAGGAAATTTTGTTTAGCTTCTAAATAGCCTCTGAATAATTGAGAAGGCATTTGACACTGGATAGCTTTTTCATTGCCTTGACATCCACCTTGTGTGAAATGGTGATGAAGATTGAAATAAGTGAACTGTCTCCTGAAGGTCTCATTTTACAGTCTACGGATAGACTCTCCAAATCAGAAACCAACCAACCATGGCTTCAAAGAGAACCAATTTAGGAGTCCTTTAGAAACAACTTAAGACTACGGAATACTTTAAAAAGCATGGGAAATGGAGGAACAAGGAGATATTAAGATTCAAACATACAAGAAATAGAACAAAGTAGTTAAAAATAAGGTAGAGCCCTAATTATACAAGATCTCAGAATATACTCCTTTTTCTTTGTGAAATCTATTTTCTTACTTTGCATTTTTTGTCTGTGAGGTCTTTGTAGTGGACATGCAGACATCAATGAAGGGATAGAAGAGACATTAATTTCTGAGTGCAGAGTTACATATTGTACCTAAGTTTCTATTTTTGTACAGTATTTATTCATTTAGCATATGGTGATGTTACATTAGGCAGGAGAATACAATGCTAATACGGAATAGTTATTTTGCTGCCTAAGATTGCTAGCCTGTTCAGTCCACACTCAAGCGCTATTCACGGTGCACCACAGGGGATGAACTAGTTCCACATCAGATCTGACCAGTATATATATTTTAGAATATAGTTTTAGTGTATCATAAGATAGATAGATAGATAGATAGATAGATAGATAGATAGATAGGTGGGTAGATAGGTAGGGAGAGAGAGAGAGAGAGAAAGAGAGAGAGAGAGGGGGGGAGGGAGGGAGGGAGGGAGAGAGAGAGAGAGAGAGAGAGAGAAAGAGAGAGAGAGAGCGCACCATCAGCATCAGCACCACTACATGTGATCCAAGAGGAGAGTGGAAAAAGCAGCGGAATCTGGCCCAGATTGACAGATTGTGAAAATACTATTCAGCATTCTTTCTGGGTGGCATCACAATGGATGTCATTGCATTTTTAATGCTCTCTTAGTTGTGCAGATACAAAAAGTTGACCGTAAGGAATTTTGTTACATCTCAACTTAATTATCTGCTTTCCAGTTACACAAATGGAAAATTCTGACCCCTTTGCAGGATGAATGCATTCTGCTTAAACTTTGGTTTTGTGTGTGTGTGTGTGTGTGTGTGTGTGTGTGTGTGTGTGTGTTTGTAGCAATAAAAGGGCAATGTTTTTATTTTCACAGCAAAAGTTGGATAGCAATTTACATGAAAGGTAATTAATGAGTTAGCTACAAAGTTGTATAAAATGGAGATTTCAGTGTATGTAACTGTTTTTGTTTTCCTGTTGATGTATATTTTCACTCAAGCTTCTTCAGCTGTGACCAATTTGTTCATTTAGTAACACAAATCTGAAAATGTTTATTAAGAAATACATTTATGTATCGATTTTAGTGGAGTTCCTAGGTTAGATTGAGATAGCAGCCTTTATTAACTTTGGCATACTTTTGACGTCATCTGTGCAAACTACACAGTTCATGAATTACTTTTTTTGCATGAGAAATATGAGGAAGCTAGTTTCAAGACAAACTACATTACCTGTTAAAAACACATGGTTTACATATGTGTGGATGTCAGTCGCTTTGTCTTCTTGCTGTATAGATACACACCTTAGCATGAGTCTCTACTTTTATCACATTTCAAAAGAACCATTCCAGCTGCCAAAGAGGTAATTTTGCCTCTTTTCTGAACAGCTATTCATATAGTCCACTTAGTTCCTCTGGTGCTGCAATTTTACTGTCTAGTCTGATAATTGTTTATTTATTTTGTCATGTTTATGTAGTGTATATTAGAGGTGGAGACCTTTTGAGAGCTACATGCAACAAAATTTCATTTTAATATATGCCGATCAGTGTACATTCAAAGTGACAAAGTTATTCTAAGTTTGAGTCTAATTAATCAAATATATCCTTGGTTAGGACTTGAGTTATTAAGTTTCCACCAGTCTAAGACTGTGAATCTACTTGTAAATTAATAATAAGTAAAACTATGGCAAAAGAAAGCAAAGGTAGTACCAAGAGTGATAGGTGATGTGGGGACAATCCCAAAACATCTGGAACATCACTTGGAAACCATCAGCACTAACAAAATCACCATCTGTCAATTGCAAAAGACAGCTCTACTTAGAACAGCTTACATCTTGCGGTAAGACCTTTAATACCATCAAACAACATTTGAGTATCACAGGTCCTTGAGAATAGGTGGATAAAAATGTCAAATCTAGTCTAAACATCTGGCTAACTATGCAACAAACTTTATTAAAATTGTGAGGCAAAAATGACTGGATTTTGGAAGGTTGGTTTTTAGGTTTTGATATGGTTTTAAGACTGGAACTGGGAGTGACTTGCCTGTAGGAGACCTCATCCTCCTGTTCTCATATTTAACTATCATAGGACAAAATATGTTGATCCTGTCAAATGACCTTACCAAACGATGACCTTCTTTGACCATTTAGATTATGAGGTTCAGCTATAGCCTGTCACTCATCAAATGTTGCTCATTCCTCCTCTAGAGTTTCTACTTCATCCAAGCGAGAAAAATTGTGTAGGAGCTTTCCTGCCTCAGGCAAATCAGTCACATGTTCCATGAATCAAGTTCATTCTAAGTTGTGGTTGATACCATCCACCAACCTGATATTCAGCACAACAGTCTGCTTTTTTTTAAACCTAAAATGACATTTTTTTTCTTCTTTTCCCTTCGTGAAAGATAATTCACCACATCTGTGTTTTCATCCCACTGTGCCTATCACTGAACTAGAGAGTTGGGGGGGGGGAATCTCTAGTGCTTCTAACTAAAAGAAAATTTCCTTCAAATGTTTTAGCATGGAAAGAAATTTCTTTAAAAACCTTCAGCTGGCTTCTTTTTAATGATGTGTTTAAAATAAACATTCCCAGATGGGATATATCATGGACAAATCATGTCCTTCTATTCAAGTACCTTGTTTACTTTAAAATTTGAAACTAGCTACAAATGTAGAACGGATTTTATTTTAAGCCACCTGGAAAAAATTATCAAATTTTTAGGTGTGTATTCTAATGAGAACAAAAACAGCGTGAAGTCTTAAGCTGCTATATCTATTGTTAAAACTGATTCCCAAGTAAGTTTTTGCTTTTGTTTTAATGAGATTTTAACTTTGTTTCAAAACACATAAACCCACCCACATATACACACATGATTATTAGAGGCACATTTCAGTTTGTAAACATAGCATGTCTTCAATAATGACTCAGATCCTTTTTGGCATTTCAGATGAGCTATCTTCCTAAATAAGTTGATTTATTATTCATTTTTACAAGAAACACACCATTGGGGAATTAACTATTTCACTGGAGACAGAGATCTTTGCAATTGCTGAATGTTGGTTGATCTATTTTTGAAACATCTTGGCTGTTAAGCTGCACACAATTAGTTATTTAAGTTCCATTAATTAAATCAGATGTATATGGCCTGGATATGCAGGATTGCAGCCCTAAAAAAATTTGATGATACTGTGATTTGGAGAATACTATTTTTACAGTGCAAACATTTAATAGGACTTAATCCAAAGCATATGTCAATAGGATTGTACTTTATTGTACCTAAAATTAAATTATGTAAATTATTAAATTAACATTATGTATGTTTAAAAGATTTCTATTTCCTAATAGGAAATTATTAGGCATGACATTAGGCATAGAGATATTAGATAATTGCTCTGTGTAGTCTCCTTCTATCCCATGGAGATTAGTAATATTAGAGATAAAAGTATTACATTTTTATCATATTCATAAACCTCTTGGATAAAAAATTTCCAGGAGATTTAGAAAGATAAACAAAATTGGTTCCAAATAAAATATGTAAAACTCAACTTTTTTCCTCTATGACTTTGTCATTCAAGATTGCCTGACTGGGCACTTGTCCCTGTAGGGCATGGGTGTCAAACTGTCGGCCTGCAGGCTAGATGTGTCACATGCAGGCCACGCCCATCCCAGCTCTGTGAAGGAAGAAAATGCCATGAAGCATCATGTGAAGGCAACGTGACGTCACGAGTTTGACACTGTAGGGAGCCAGGACCTTAACTTGTTCAGAATTCTCTTCAATGCATTCAGAGAATCTGATTCTTTGAAAACAAAATGCTGTATGAATCTGTATGAGTTGAGAGAATATTTGTTTGTTATATTTGTTGATATATTATTTAGTATGTTGATGTTTTTAGGATGGTAAGTGGCAGCCTTAAAAAATTGAGATCATCATCATCATCATCATCATCATCATTGTTGCAATATTTTCAGGATCAGACTCAATAATGATGATAAGAGTTAGAGGTTTAAATATATCTCTCTTTAATTATAACAGGCATTCTATATTCACTGAATATTCACAGATAGAAGCAAGGAAAATGGTGAAGGTGGCTCCTTATATATACAAGGGGTGGAGCCAAGAATGGGAGTGGTGAATTATGAATACATTAGGAACCAAAGAATAAGTTAACCCCCGATGTCCCATATATACATTATTTACACATTAGGGAATAAGGCATTTACATCTCACAAATCCCCCTCTAAATGCCGGTTCGCTATACAACACCAATTACATTCAGATTCAGGACAATATAAGACATATAATTTTGATGTTAAATATTTGTGCTGTTTAGAAGGTAAAGGCTTCGTCAATATGTCAGCTAATTGTTCAGAGGTATCACAATGCACTGCTTTGATAAATCCATCTTGAGACAATTGTCTCACATGCTTAAATTTTATATCTATATGCCTGGACCTTTGTCCAATGGCATCGGATCTGGATATTTCAATGGCTGCTTTATTATCTTCATGCATAACAAAAGGCAAAGCAGGTTTTTTCCAAACATCTGAAATCAAATCATTAAACCATACAAGGTTATTTGCAGCTTTGGACAAACAAACATATTCCGCTTCTGTGGTCGAAGTGGCTACCAGTTCTTGTTTACCAGTGTACCAGTAAACTGGACAGTCATTTAATAGAAAAATATAACCAGAAGTGCTCTTTCTGCATGATATATCTCCAGCCCAATCCGCATCTGCGTAACATGTAAGTTTTGGTTCTTTATCATTACTAGGTTCTAATACTAAGCAAAAGTCTAATGTACTTTTCAGATATCTTAGAATTCTTTTGACTGCTTCCCAATGATACATTGTTGGTTTGCTAACATATCTTGACAATAAGTTGAGTGGTAATGCAATATCTGGCCTGGTCCAATTAGATATATAAAGAAGTGAACCTATGACTGACCTATAAAATGTATTATCCTTGAATTCAGGGGAAGATTCATCAGTGTTTCTAAGGAAATCAGTTTGCATAGGAGTGTCACAGGGTTTGGCATTGTTTAAATTGCATTTGTTCAGAAGTTCAATGATTTTATCTTTCTGAGTAAGTTTGAATCCCCTTCTAGTTTTGTTAATTTGTACACCAAGGTATTTGTTTACTTTACCTAGAGATTTCAACGAGAAATGTTCGTTTAGCTTATTTACAAAGGTTTCTCTTCTCTCCTTGTGTTTTCCTATATATAAAATATCATCTACATAAATTAATACAAATTCAATATGATCATCACTCTTTTTTACAAAGAAACAGTTATCAGCAGTGGTAGCGTTGAAATCCATGGTCTTAAGTACTTTTACCAAGCAATCGTACCATCTTTTGCCAGATTGCTTTAATCCGTATAGACTCTTGTTCAATAGCCAAATTTCATTCTTATTAGTGTATTGACTGTGTGGTGCTCTTACATATATTTCCTTATCTAGTTTTGCGTGTAAATACGCAGTCTGTGTGTCATATTGAAATACATCAAGATTGAGTGCAGATGCCACTACTAGAGCTGTTTTAACACTCTCTGTTCTCACTGTGGGGGAGTATGTGTCAGTGTAGTCCTCCGGATATTTTTGTGCATAACCTTGTGCAACCAATCTAGCTTTGTATAGAGTATTGCCTCCTTCTAGATTCTTAATTTTATAAATCCACCTGGTACCTATAATCGTTTTATCTTTAGGTGCAATCGCAGGTGTAAACACATTTAATCCTTGCAAACTTTCCATCTCTTTTTTCATAGCTAGTTCCCATTTTTCCTTTTCTTCACGAGGGAGTTTTAATACTTCCTCATATGTATTAGGTGTCATTTGTTCACCATCCATATGCATTATGTAATCTCTGTATTTATTTGGTACTTGATTTCTATTGTTTCTAATAGCTCTTTCGGGTTTGCTATGGTTATCATGCAAATATCTTGCTTCCTTTTTTGTTAATGTGTCTGTCTTTATTTTGTGCTGACTATTTGTCCAAGTTTTGGTTTTGTTTTTATTTTTGTTGATATTTTGATTTTCTATTGTCCCTTCCTCACAAGATTTTGTATCTTTGCATTTATTTGGAAATATTTCATTAAGATGTAATTTAGACCAATTGGCCTGTTCATGGAACACAGCTGTTCTGGAGACTATAAATTTGTTATTATTATCAATGAATCTGTACCCTTTGGTGCCAGTTTCATATCCCATAAATCTTAATCTTCTGGATACGTTTTCTCCCTTTCTTCTCAACTGCTTAGGTATGTGTACGTCTGCAGTGACTCCAAATATGTGCATGTGTGCTAATTTGGGTTTCCTATTATACATCACCTCATATGGTGTTTTATTCACAATACTGGACCAGGTTCTATTTTGAGTGTAATTTGAATAATGTAAGGCCTCTGACCAAAATTGTTTGCCTAAACCAGCACCCTCTAATGTGCACCTAATCATGGTTTGTAGTGTGGAATTCTTTCTCTCTGCAATCCCGTTTTGGAACGCAGAAAATGGACTAGACGTGAAATGTAGCATTCCTCTATCCTTTAACCATTGGGAGAATTCTTTAGACATGAATTCACATCCCCTATCTGTCATAATTTGTTTTATTCTGATATTATGTTGTGTTTCTATGCGTTTGTAGAATTCCTTAAATTTCTGAAAGGTTTCATCCTTGTGTTTTAATGTGTAAACAAAACCATAGCGACTGTAATCGTCTACTATTGTTAGGAAGTAACGTTTTCTATAAGTGATTGATGGAGTTAATGGACCAACTAGGTCCATATGTACTAAGTCAAAAATTTTGTTAGTTGATCTGTTGGATTTTTTTGGTCTGGGACTAGTTTTTAGTTTAGTGGATTTACATACTGAGCATTCCAAATAATTTTCACAATTTTTTATTTTGACACCTTCTGCGTGTTCAGTCATTTTTTGTACTACAGGAAAACTTGCATGTCCTAACTTCCTATGCAAGATGTGAGCACACTCATCATGAATTGGTTTACCTATTCTTGGTTTCTTCTCATTGTGTGTATTTGCGTGATCATGAGATATTTTACATTCATCATTGTCACTGTTACTAACATTTTCATCATCTGCCTCAATACAATCTTCCATATTTGAATCAATGTTATGTAACCATCTTTCTTTTGTTATTAGATAGGGTAGGCCTCCTTTAATCATCACAGTGCCTACATTTGTTTTGTCCTTCTCTAAAGTTGCTTTCCCCTTTGAGAAAACTATATTGATGTCAGAATCTCTGCTTAGTTTTATGGCACTTAGTATGTTATGAGGTATTTGTGGAATTAACAATACCCCCTCTATTTTTCCTAGGCCAGGCAAGGTCACATTTCCTCTGCCTAATACTTGAACCTTTTCTTGATTAGCTACCTTTATTACAAATTTATCTTCTGTAAATGAAGACAATATATTTTTGTTATTAGTGGTGTGGTTGGTTGCCCCAGAATCAATAAGCCAATTATTGTTCTCATTTTGTTGTGTTTTAGTGCTGTCTTGTTTATTTAGTCCATTCAGTGAACCAGATTTTCTCTCTTTTGAATTTTCTCTACCCCCTCTACTATCTCTGTAATTTGGTGGGCTTCTATATTTATGTCTATCTGTGGAAGACTGTCTATAATTGTATTTGCTCCTATACTCTGACCTATGTCTCTCCTTTGAGATTTTGGGACAGTCTCTTCTATTGTGTTCCCTGGACCCACAATTATGGCATTTAAAAGCTTCATTGTATTTTTCCTGGAAAGCTACCTTCCTAAAAGATTTGTGTTCTGTGTGATTGCTGGAACGATTTTTTCTTGAATTGTCTTCTGCTATCAATTTGTTAGATAGACTTTCTATGGATAAATATCCTAGATTGATGGTGTCTAAGTGTGACATAAAACTATCCCATGATGAATCAAGTGAATTGATAATAACACTTTTCATTGTTTGATCTGAAATCACTTCCCCCCTCAAATGCAGCTCAGCTCTTATTTTGTTTAGAGATATCAAATGCTCACTTATGGAAACCCCTGGTTTTACTCTGGAAGAAAAGAAATCCTTAGACATTCTTGTAGTGGTAGCTACACTATCGCTGTGAAACAGATTAAACATGCATTGAATTATTTCTGAAACAGTTAGGTTTGGTTTGATGCTATGATACATTGCAGGAGACACGCTAGATATTATTAAGAAAAATGCTCTATGATGTAAACAATCTATTTTTAAAGTCCAAGGTCTTCTTGGAGGACTAGTGATAAAGAATAGCAAATTTTCTTTCATAAAGACAACCTGGAGCTGTTGATACCATTCTTGCAAATTAATGCCATCAACTCTAAGTTTTGGGAAGTCACTGGGTAAGTTTCCCACATTATTTTGTCCATTACTTACAACCTGAGGTAGTCCGTGGTCTCGCAAGTGCAGGAAATTGCAAAACGGCAAGGGGATGCTCGCAACGAGTCTGCGCGGTTCTCTGGCCAGTTCAAGTTTTTCCGGACCGTCTACGTAGTTTCGCACATGCGCGTTGCTCATTTCTTCTTTGGCGTCGTCGTGGAAGGTTCTCTCCATTGCAGCTCGCTCGCTCCGCTCCTCTTCAGACGAGTCGGTTTCTGGCTCGGTTTTAGGAGTTTTGATGGCGGCGACTGCTTTTTTCTTTCTTTTGTGTGCGTTGGTACTTGATCCGGTCTGCGGTGTAGGGCGGAATCGACATGGCTCTCTGGGCTCGGGCGTCGTCGCTCTCGAAGTCAGGATGGGAGCGTGCAGGTCTTGAGGTATCGGCTTGTTCTCTAGCTTCTTCGTTGTCGCTTTGGAAATTTTTAATTTTGGCCCAAATGCAGCAAAAAGCGTCTTCATTGCTGACTTTACTTGGGATTTCGTTAAGTCGTCTTCGCTTTCTGATTCTGGTTCTTCTGAAGAGTTTGAATCTTCCTTTTCGCTTTCGTTGTCTGATAACGTTTTTCGCGCCAGAAATTTTGAACTGAGCATTTTGATTGGCTCTGCTTCGCTCACTTTGGAGGCTTGTTGGAACCAAGATGGCTGCCATTCAAAATTTCGCGCGGGATCACATCTTTTCTTTTTCATAACGACTTTCTCTGTAGTCATATCACTCACAGTTTTTTGGTCTTTGGGTTTCTCTTTAGCAATGTTTTTCTCTCTCGCTGCTCCGCTGTTTTTCAGCATTTCTTGGAGATTCGCGATGAGGCTTTCATCATTCTTCTGGCTTTTTAATAGTTTAAATATCTCTGACCTGAGTTCGTTATTTTCTATTTCGATTTCCTCCTGGTCATTATTTTCATTTATTAGTTCTTCTTCTTCAGTGGTGTATTCTTCGGATTCTCTCGAAATCGCGTTTGTGGATTCGTTGATTATTTCTTGTTCAGTTTCTATTTCTTTGCTGTAGGCCCTGGTGTTGGGCCTATCTTTCTTAGACATCTTTAAGTATTTATTGAGTCAATTAACCATCCTCTGCTACCAGCTTGTTGCAATATTTTCAGGATCAGACTCAATAATGATGATAAGAGTTAGAGGTTTAAATATATCTCTCTTTAATTATAACAGGCATTCTATATTCACTGAATATTCACAGATAGAAGCAAGGAAAATGGTGAAGGTGGCTCCTTATATATACAAGGGGTGGAGCCAAGAATGGGAGTGGTGAATTATGAATACATTAGGAACCAAAGAATAAGTTAACCCCCGATGTCCCATATATACATTATTTACACATTAGGGAATAAGGCATTTACATCTCACAATCATCTCCATGAATGGTGTAAGTAGTGCCATGATAGAATTGCAAAAATTGTGAATTTATGTAGAAAGTTTGGTTTTATTGTTCAGAGAAACTACTGGGACTACACATCCAACAAAGAGAATATGAAGAGGTAAAGACTTTGTGGGATCATCAACTACAATCAATAGATACCTGAAACACAACACAACTACATTATTGTCACTGAAAAGAAGTGTGGTTCATATCTCATTTTTTCTACGTGTTTCACTTTTCTTCTTTATACTGTAACTGCTATTCTAATAGCAAATCCTTCATAAAAGTTATTGCATTACATTCTTGATTAAATTATCTTTCCATTGATATATAATTTTATGGTACTACTACAAAAAAAAGTGGTGCTATTAGCTAGTTTTAGAAAATACACTTTTCACAAAAGGTTTCCACAATTTTGGCCACTATTGTAGTCCTGTTAACAATGGAATCCTGAGTTACAAGATGGATTGATTTTGTCCAGCAGTAAAAGGCAATGAGGCAGAAAGATCGCCAGAGAATGACAGCACATTTTTAAAGCCAGTGATGTTCAGATCACTGATGCCATTAGCTAATAATTATATTCTCCATATGCAAGTCAGAACATGACAAGACTAAACGCATCAAGGGCCCTGTCAGCTAGTGTTGTCTCTGGCCCTTCTGAAATATGATTGAATAAGGCACATTGTAAATGGCCTTTTCAATTTTTCTGGGTTTTGTGAATATGATACCAGAGCATATTTTCTATTGCAGGCTATTTTAGCAAACCATAAATCAACAAAAGATGTATGCTTTGAAAACTGAGTTTAGGGGTTTTACTTTTAAGGCAAGAAGCCAAATAACCATCAGAAAATGCCAGTGATGGAAAAGAAACACACACACAAAAAGGGAGACTTATGCAAAAGCAGGAACAGTGTGTCCTGGGAGGCTCAATGGGCAGGAAGCAAAACAAAGTTTATTGCACTCAGGACAGGGACAGGGAAGCCATAGGAAATGCTTTCTCCCCTTCCCCACCAAACAAATCAGTCTAGCGCTACCTGGTGGTAGAGTCTTAGTATGTCAGGACCCACGCGAATGATGATTCCAAAGGCTTTCCAATCTAAAAGCCATTATCAATTTTGGACCTTAATACAAATCAATTAATTAATACAAATTAATTAATTTGTATTAATTTATTAACAAATTTGTAATTAATACAAATTAAGTATCTGAGAAACATCTGGGCTATTTACTTGCATTAATTAATTAATTAATGCAAGTAAATAGCCCAGATGTTTCTCAGATACTAGAGGTTAGCTTTTAACCCCTAAAATGTAGACAAACATTCTGTTCTGCGAATGTTTGTCCAGAACTAAATTTGTCCAGAACTAAATCAGCATGACTCGAAATTAGGAAATATGATTCCCTTGCCAAAATATCTCAATAGTCTGAATCAAACATATTGCTTAGAAGCAGTAGTTTCTCAATGGAGTCTTTTATTTATATTTCTTATTTGATCATCTCAGGCTTTTCTACTCTGCTTATGTGCTAAATGATATTTATACTGGGTTGAATTCAGAGATTCGGTCATATAGATCTGCTCTGCATCTCACTGCAACAGGCATTAATCTGATGGGTATCTCATTAAGCTGATGGGGCTGGGACTACAGTGGCGAGGAAGAGCAAGAAAAACTCTGTACCAGAGCAGACCATATTTTTTATCTTGTTTGTTTATTTGTTTGTTTGTTTTATTAAATTTATATACCGCCCTACTCCCGAAGGACTCAGGGCGGTGAACAGGCACAAAATAAAATACATAAATACAAAAGTTAGAAACATAATTAAAACCAAATTAAATAATTTAGCCCAAGACAATTAAAAATCCCAATAATTTAAAACAAATTAAAATTTCAATTTAAAAATTTAAAAGAAAGGGGAGAAAATTAGGCCAGGCCGGCTTGCTGGAATAGGAGGGTCTTAAGAGCACGGCGGAAAGTGCGCAGATCCGGGATTCTCCGTATCTCCGGGGGGAGCTCATTCCAGATAGTGGGTGCGCCCACAGAGAAGGCCCTCCCCCTGGGGGGCGCCAGTCGACACTGCTTGGCTGACGGCACCTGGAGGAGCCCCTCTCTATGAGAGTGTACCGGCCGGTGGGAGGCTGTTTGTGGTAGTAGGCGGTCCCGTAAATCTTGCTGAATATTGTAGAAGTTACCTTGTAAATTGCCTTTGAATTTTAACATGTGATCCGTTTTGATTATGTGTATTAAGTTGGTGTTAACTCTTTGTGACCACATAGATAGGCCTCTGCAAATATTTGTTCTGTACCTATTTGAGCATCAATTCAATTCACTCCAGTTTTGTTTTCAGAGCAGAGGAGACTCCAGGTCAAAAGTTGGCCCAGTTGGTAATTGGCCTGGAGTATCAATTACCAAAAGTTGGTAATTGATACTCTGGGTCAAAAATTGGCTATCAATATGAAATTAAAGGATAATAGCAGCATCAAAGCTTCAAGCTTGAAAAAACAAATGGTAGCCAAGAAGAGGAAACCAGACATCAAGGTTGAATATTTGAAGCCATTTCCTCATTTCCCACAAGTTTCCATAATGTCAAGTACGTTGTCACTGAGTATATACTTTGTTACAGGGGTGAAACCTACTTACCTTCCTTACCGGTTCGGAAGTGCACACACCGTGCGCGCACGCTTGCTTCGCTCGTGCAGACCTTCTGCACATGCACAGAAGGTAAAGAACACATTACTTCCTGGTTAAAACCAGGAAGTAACGACACCCAGGCAGGTGGGTGGAGCTTTGCTCCACCATCGCTACCAGATCACCGAACCACCCGGCACGATCGCTACCAGATCTCCCGATCCGGTCCAAACCGGGAGGATTTCACCCCTGCTTTGTTGTCATCTAATGATAACCAGGCCAGGAGAATCTTTCTTGATATTATTTAAAGTAAGGAGACATTATTAATAATCATGTTATTGGTATTGATACAAGGTGGATGGACCCAATTACAATAGCAAGGGGAGTTCTGCTGGAAGACCTGAACAACCAGGTTGGAGCAGATTGTTATAGAGAAAATATATCGATGTGGTCACTAAGAGTTAAAAAATGACTTCATGGCACATCATCGATCAGTCACTCACTCAATCAGTCACTATCACTGGTATGAATGAGGATTATTGTATGTTCATATGTTTAGGTCTTTATGAGTGGAAGAGAGAGTGCCAAGTGCTTCATAACAGATAAAATGAGAAATAATATGTACTGGCAAATTCCTTTACTAGCATTCTGTGGAAGTCTTTCCCAGCATTTTTCACTTTAATTATTTTAAATTTTATTTTTTTCATTACATCAGATTTTCACACATGCAGAAGTGGAGAAAGCAGTTAGCTTTGCAGGGACAGACAACACTGTGTTTTAAATCATGGTTGGTCACACTTGTTATCTGAGTGCCTCAACCTCTCACATTTATCCTGTAGGCCTACCACCGTGGCAACAATGTTTCTGACAAAGCCCCTTTTCCTCTTCTTCAATTACTCTGATACTATGAAAGACTAGTTCAATAATGTTTAATTACTGGTATCTTGCCAATAAATTTATTTACCTTCCTTTTTAGGAAAACATAAGTATCTATGGGTAGCTTAAGTTTCATAAAATGTTCATGCCTCTGTCTGCTTTTACCCTTTTTGTATTATATGATTTTGTAATATTTTTGGAAGTGGATTTAACATTGTGTGTGCACGTTTCTATTTTTAATATTTGACTGTGTTAATTTTAATTGTTTCAAGCTGCCCTGAGTGATGCACATATCTTAAAAGTGTGCTATAGATCAGGGGTTTCCAACCTTGGCAATTTTAAGACTTGTGGACTTCAACTCCCAGAATTCCTCAGCCTTAAAGTTGTCAAGGTTGGAGACCCCTGCTATAGATCATTTTATATTAGTTGCATGTCCTATGAAAGGCCTAGGTCTGCCTAGGCTGCCTCAGGAGACTGGGATTTATTGTACAGTGGAATACATCTGCAAAGCATCATGTAGAGGAAGCTTACTCTAAACCAGAGGTGTCAAACTCGATTTCATTGAGGGCTACATCAGGGTTGTGTTTGACCTCGGGAGCTGGGGTGGGCATGGCTTGAGTGGGCATGGACAGCTCGACGTCACTCATGTCGGGGGTGCGTGTGGTGGCCCAAGCGCTCTGCCAGTGAAAATGGCTCCTGAGCTCCATTTTTGGCTGTGACGGCCTCCTGCAACCTTCCCGAGCTCCATTTTCACTGGCAGAGGCACCGTGGGCCGGTCCTTTGCTCTTTCCAGGGTGGCCCCACAGGCCAGATCTAAGCACCCCGCAGGTGGATCCGACCTGTAGGTCTTGAGTTTGACACCCCTGCTTCTAAATAAATAGTTGATAGCATAGTTATTGATGGCATGGCATCTATTTGCATTTGCTTTGTTGGTTTCTATTATTCCATCTGGTAGGGAGGTGCCTTGCATAAAATAGGGCATTGGGCCCAATGACCTAGGTTGCTCCTTTCACCCACTGGGATTCCAGCCTATGGAAAAGAACAGTTGGCTTGAAAACTTGGAGTCGCATCATTATTTCCAATTATTTTGGGATAAAAATAAATATCTCCTTTATCTCTCCTTTGACCCCAGAGCAAAAGCCCTCAACCCTAGCCAACCATTTCAAAAATGTCTCACAATAGAGACAGTATAGGATGGTCAGGTTAATTGCAAAGATGAAATAACAGGTAGTCCTCAACTTACAACAGTTCGCTTAGTGACCGTTTGAAGTTACAAAAGCACTGAAAAAAAGTGAGTTATGACCATTTTTCATAGTTATGACCATTGCAGCATTCCCACGGTCACATGATTTACATTCAGATGCTTGACTTCTGACTCACATTTATGACCATTGCAGTGTCCCGGAGTCATGTGATCTCCTTTTGCGACCTTCTGACGAGCAAAGTCAATGGGGAAACCAGATTCACTTAACAACCATGTTACTAATTTAACAACTGCAGTGGTTCCTTATCAAATGGGTCAAGAAAAATCGTAAAATGGGGCAAAACTCACTTAACAAATTTCTCACTTAGCAACATACATTTTGGGCTCGATTGTGGTCATAAATTGAGGACTACCTGTATAAGAGTAGAGATAGTAATCTGTTCAAGAGCTATGGTTAAAGAATTCACTAAATGGCTGTTTAGTTACCAGCTTAGTTATAAGGCAATGTGACTCTCAGTTGTTGAGAATGAGAACTCCTTTGCTGTGAATCTGAATGATTAATGTCCATCCACCATCTAGGGGAGGGAATAAATTCTACAAAAACCAAGTTGAATTAAACCACCTGCTGTTTCTTGCCATTGACTAGATTACTCCAGAAAATTGCAGGGCATAATGTGTGAAGTTATCTCCCCTAGGGAATTGCTCAATTTCTCGTCCATGCATCATTCTTTACAACTCAATGAAATGCCTTGATGACTCAAGAGGGAAACTTCAAACCGTAGGCACTTTCCAATTTCCTTTTTGAAGCAGGGATTGCACATCACAACACATAAACATGTGACATGCGCTGGTGCCCAGACTGATCCCTCTCCCTTTCTGACTGTCGGGGTTCCAGCAAAGTGCAGAGTGAGGAGGTGGGGGAACTGAATGAACTGACCTTCAAATGGAAGAGGTCAGTTCTACCTTCTTGAATGAAATATTAGCTCTGCTGACTTTGGCTGAGGCTTTATTGTTATTCACTGTCATGAAGAAAGCTAAAGCCAGCGACAATTTGTTCAAGCAATTTAGAATCTATTATTGAGTATTCAGCTGCAATGAGAGCTTTTTTTTTTCTTCTGTTGTTATAATGGTCAGCAGATGTGCTGCTGCCTGAATTCATTTTCTTTGGAGAAGAACATGGCTCAGTCCACTCCTGAATCCTTAATTCTCCCTATGTCTGAAAACTAGAGGAGGGTTTCACATAATTTTACCACCGGTTCGCTGCGCACTGAAAATGTGAGTGTGTGCTTTGCACACATGCACGCATCTTAGAAAACATGGCTAAATAGGATGGCATAGTGCGGGGGGGGGGGTTAATTTGGACTATGCTCCCTTGTGAGTCATTCTGAACAAGACTGGACAGCTTCAGTTGTGTTTGCTTTGATCTGACATCACCCAGAACCAACGATGGTCCTTCTCATCCTTTCGTTTGTCTTGAGAACATCAAATACCCAAGACTAATAACAGTGAAGTCAGTTAATCATTGGCTCAATTAACCTGAAAATTAAAATAAAACTTTGATTTCCCAGCAGTTTTGACCTGTTTTCATGGTGTTCGAAGTCTGGAAGGAAAGCAGATATTCATATTCTGTGGGTTACATTTTTGGAGATCTTTATTCAGGAGGTAGTGGAGAAATGGAAAGACAAGATGGTTTCAGGGTAAGTCCTTTTCCTAAATTAACTGGGTGTTGTTGTTGTTTTTCTGGATTGCCAATGGGTGGATGGAGGCTTGAACAAATGCTGTCTGCTGCTGAGGTAACACTTTATCATTTGAATAGTGCTCTAAATGGCTCCAACTTATTACATATTGAAGTTTTAACTTGATATATTCTCAAATGCACAAGCAGGCACATAATGTTAGTGGAAGAAGGGAGTAGCTATAACTTTCTCCATCAGCTATCTAATGGGATTGAAATCAAATAGGGCCAGTGTGAGAGAAATAGGAAGTTTGCCAAGGTCACTTGTCCTCAGGTAAGTTTATTTATAAATTTCATATGCCGTCTATCTCATATCCAATGATTCTGGGTGGCTTACAACATATAAGGGGGCTTATAATGGCTTTGTCTAAACCAGACCCTAGAATTCAATCATTGCTCTTCAAACTGTGGAGGCAGACACCCATGTTCATAATCAGGTGTTTCTCAGTCAACAATTCCCCCACACACACATACAGAAAGACCAACAGAACAAGTTTAATTCCAAAACTACTATGGCACAGATTCAGAAGACACTCCTTCCCCTCTCCACACTCCCTCCCTCCCTCCCTCTCCCTCTCCCTCTCCCTCTCAAAACCCACAGCTATAGTACCTTTCTACAGGCCTTGGACAAGCCTCAAGATAATAGCTTAAGAGGGCTTCTTAGCAACAATAAGGCACAATGGAATTGAAGATTTGATCTCAAGAATCAAGCCTGGTGACAACTAGATCTCTACATACTACCTCAGATCTTAATCAGTTCTCCCTCATCATCAGGAATTTGCACAGCTTCTCGTCCTCCAATGTTGTATAGTGTCATTTCTTATCTGTATCATCATCTTTTTTGCCCAGGACAAACAGGACCATGCAGGTATTCAAAAGGAATGGAGAAATATTCCAATTTACTTGTCTGTTAAATTTATGTCTCTGGATGGAGAGAAATAGATTTAGGCTCAACCCAAGCAAGTCTATAGGTTTTAGGTTTCTGTGGTTCTGGGGATTTTCTATCCTTGGTACTGAGGTAAAACTGATGTGCATTCTATTTGAACGGTTGGATCGTGCTCAAAAAATAGGTTCAAACTAGGGCTAGGGAGTTCTTTGCACAACTACCGGTATATTTATGTGCACCAATTGTGTCCATTCTGAACTAGAAGACTCTGTTCAAGGTCACTCACACTTTAGTCATGTCCTCTTTCAATTACTTTATTGTACTCAACATGGGCTGCCCTTGAAGACTATCTGGAAAAGTGTAAGGCATAATAGTTATGAGAGCACTTCAGTATTTGAACATGACATTACTACTGTATGATCTGGAGTGTCTGTCCATAGATTTCTGGGTGGTATAAAGTCCTTTATGCTGCTGGACTGGGTTATCTATGAAATGCTCACACTCTCACATTTGCGAATTGGTAGTGAAGGTAAATTAATATCACCCTTGACTAAAGATATATGAAGAACGGTTGAGGGAACTTGGTATGTCTAGTTTAATGAAAAGAAGGACTAGGGATGACATGATATCAGTGTTCCAATATCTTAGGGGCTGCCACAAAAAAGAGGGAGTCAAGCTATTCTCCAAAGCACCTGAGGGCAGAACGAGAAACAATGGGTGGAAGCTAATTTATTGGACCCGTGTCCCTCCTGGTTGGTATTGGCCTCCCGGGAGGTTACACGAGGCTGGCTCCAGGGGATTATAAATGCTTCTTTGAGTGAGGGTAACTTTCCCACCGCCTTGAAAGAGGCGGTGGTGAGGCCCCTCCTCAAGAAGCCATCCCTGGACCTGGCTATATTAGCTAACTACTGTCCGGTCTTCAACCTTTGCTTTGTGGCGAAGGTTGTTGAGAGTGTGGTGGAACTTCCCCGGTACCTGGATGAAGCTATCTATCTGGACCCGTACCAGTCAGGCTTCAGGCAGGGGTACAGCATGGAAATGGCATTGGTCGCATTGGTGGATGATCTCTGGAGGGCTCGGGACAGGGGTTGCTCCTCTGTCCTGGTCCTATTAGATCTCTCAGCTGCTTTTGATACCATCGACCATGGTATCATGCTGCAGTGGTTGAGGGGGTTGGGAATAGGAGGTACCATGCTATGGTGGTTCTCTTCCTTCCACCCTGACCATTTGCAGCTTGTGTTGGCAGGGAGGCAGAGGTTGACCTCGAGGTGCCTCGCGTTGGGGGTACCGCAAGGCTTGGTCCTCTCGCCCCTTCTGTTCAACATTTATGTGAAGCCGCCGGGTGAGATCATCCGTGGTTTGGGGGTGAGAGTCCATCAGTACGCTGATGACACTCAGTTGTACAGCTCCACCCCAGACCACCCTAATGATGCCCTTGATGTGATGTCCCGCTGCCTGGAGGCCGTGCGGGTCTGGATAGGGAGAAATAGGCTCAGACTCAACCTTTCCAAGACTGAGTGGCTGTGGCTTCCGGCGTCCCAATATACTCAGCTGGTGCCATCTCTGACTATTGGGGGCGAGTCTTTGGCCCCCTCGGAGAGGGCTCGCAATCTGGGAGTCCTCCTGGATATGCAGCTGTCCTTTGAGGAACATCTGATGGTTGTTGCCAGGGGGGCTTTTTATCAGGTTCGCCTGATCCGTCAGTTGCGGCCCTTTTTGGACCGGGACGCCTTACGCACGGTCACTCATGCCCTTGTCACCTCCCGGCTGGACTACTGTAATGCTCTGTACATGGGGCTCCCCTTGAAAAACACTCGGAAGCTCCAACTGGTCCAGAATGCGGCCGCGCAGGTGGTTATGGGTGCGACTCATTGTGCCCATGTGACACCTCTCCTGCGCGAGCTGCACTGGCTCCCAGTGGTCTTCCGGGTGCGATTCAAGGTGTTGGTTATCACCTTTAAAGTGCTCCATGGCTTAGGACCTGGATACCTTCGAGACCGACTTCTGCCACCAGTAGCCTCCCACCGGCCAATTCGCTCCCACAGAGAGGGACTCCTCAGGGTGCCATCGGCCAAGTTATGTCAGCTGGCGACACCCAGGGGAAGGGCCTTCTCTGTGGGAGCTCCTGCCCCCCAGGAATACGCAAGATCTCCGACCTCCGTGTGTTTCGCTGTGCCCTTAAGACCCTGCTGTTCCACCAGGCAGGGCTATCTATGTAAATGATTTTAAATTGGGTATTTTAAATTTTGGGTTTTAAATTCAGGCCAAAATTGTTTAATACTTTTAACTATTTTAAAACTGTTGATTGTATCTTGCGTTTTTAATTGGCTGTACACCACCTTCGGGGGAAGGGCGGTATATAAATTAAATAATAAATAAATAAATAAATAAATAAATAAATAAATAAATAAATAAATAAATAAATAAATAAATAAATAATCAAGGAGAGAAGCATCTTAGAACTAAGGAGAAATTTCCTGACAGTTAGAACAATTAATCAATGGAACAACTTGCCTCCAGAGATTGTAAATGCTCCAACACTGGAAGTTTTTAAGAAGATATTGAATAACAATTTGTCTGAAGTGTAGAGTTTCCTGCCTAAGCAGGGGGTTGGACTAGAAGACCTCCAAGGTCCCTTCCAACACTGTTATTCTGCTTCCCCATTTTTTTATACGATGGCCTGTAAAAAAGAAGTAGCATAGAAGATTTTTTTTAAAAAAAATTTCTCAGCATAAATGACAGAAGCCTTGCCGATCAGCTTGTGTACCTAACGAGGGTGGGAACCTGTGAAGCAAGAATCTTATTTTGTTCTGAAAAGTTTAAGAGAACATTGGGACATCATGTACTCACAACAAGTAAAAAGTGCACTAAAATTAACAGACTCCAAATGTTTTCTTAACCACATATTTGTTTCCAATTAGATGTTTTTAATCTTTAAAAATTGCTTTCACAACTTTAAAGAATGTGTGACATGTATCTTCATGCTCTTTTAATGATTTGTTGATGCTGATTGTCAACACATAGAAAAGCCCGCCATATTGCTGGCTAGAAATCTTCCAAAGCCAGTGGACCCCTGGAATGCTTCCCCACCCCTCATCACCCTTTGGTGGGCTCATATCCAGGATGGTGCTTAAGGGCGATCCTAAAGGGCATTTCCCTTACTAGCTACCTCTGGTTTTTCTTATATTCCTCCTGATGCTGCTGCTAGAGATACGGAAGAAATTCAATAACACATTTGAATGAGATCATATTTCACATTTTCACATACCCAAAGCACAATTCAACGATGCTTCAAAATCCACATTTCTCTGAATGCTGCAGTGTTAGTTATCAAAGCAGTAGTAGAATAATAGAGAAATGATAATGTGAGAGTACACAAAGTGTATATATATAATGCGACTGCTTGAGGGCTCCTGGATTGGAGCTGAAATATATATATATATATATATATATATATATATATATATATATATATATATATATATATATATATATGTGTGTGTGTGTGTGTGTGTGTGTGTGTGTGTGTGTGTGTGTGTGTGTGTAGGTCTTTGGTTATTCGGGTCTTCTCCCACGTAAAATTGGAAGTGTCTTGGCGACGTTTCGACGAAGTCTCATTCGTCATCTTCAGGCTGGTGTTCTTGGCTTCGTGCTTCCAGGAGCAATGTGAGATTGCAGCTGTCTCTTCCTTTTAACTGCTAGTGGGGGTGTGAGCTGATTGGGTGGGAACTTGGCTGTGCTCTGATTGGATGGGGGGTTGGTTGTGCTCTGATTGGCTGGGGGTGTGTTCTGTTTGGGTGGGGGCTTGGTTGTGCTCAGCTTAGTCTGAGTTGCAGGGGGATTTGAGCTGGTGAGCTGCGTTGTTGTTGTTTGGCTTCGTGTTTGTGGCCGTGCGAGCTCTTCATGGTGGATGTCAGTCTGCTTCATGTATGGATTGGAGGGGTTTAAAGTGGCTAATGATGCAGCTGCGGTCTGGCTTCTGGTCCTTGGTCGTGGCTCATTATCAGTGTGGGTTTGAGTCTGCTTTCTGCGTGGATGTGTGGTGGTGACATCCTGTGTGGCTCTCGTGAGTGTGGGTCTGGTGTCATTCGTCGTGTTAGGGACTCGTTTGTCAATAAGGGCAGGTTTCCAAATGGCTGGTAGGCGGGAGGTATCGTCTCGTTTGTTCATGCTGTGTGGGCGTTTTTCTATCTCGATGGCTTCTCTGATTATTCTGTTGTTAAAGTGTTCAGTTTTGGCGATAGTTCTGGTCTTTTTAAAGTCAATATCATGTCCTGTGGCTTTAAGGTGTTGGACCAGGGAAGAAGTTGGTTCCTCTTTTCTGACTGAGTTCTTGTGTTCTTCTATGCGTGCACTTATTCGTCTGTTGGTTTGTCCGATGTATGTGGTGGGGCAGGCGGTGCATGGAATTTCATATACTCCTTGATTTTCTAACTCAATTTTGTCTTTGGGGTTCCTTAGGATGGTGGATATTTTTTGGTTTGTGCAGAATGCTGTCTTGATGTTATGTTTGTGGAGGATTTTGCTTATTCTGTCTGTGGTGCCTTTTATGTATGGGAGGAGGGCTTTGCCGTTTTCTTGTTCTCTGTCTTGGATTTTAGTGGGGGTTTCTTTTTGGATTAGGTTGGTGATTTTATTTCTTTGGAATCCATTGGATGTTAGTACGTTAGTGAGAGTGTGTAGTTCGGTTTTTAGGTGTTGTTCGTCAGCTAAGCGTTTTGTTCTGGAAATGAGTGTCTTGGCTACAGAGTTGATCTGGGCAGGGTGGTGGTGTGAGAGTGCGTGCAGATAGCGGTTTGTGTGTGTTTTCTTCTGGTAGATAGTGTGTCCTAGGGAGCCATTGGATTTCCTGTAGACTAAGACATCCAGGAAGGGAAGTTGGTTGTTCGCTTCTGTTTCCATGGTGAACTGTATTTTGGGGTGTAGGCTGTTGAGGTGTGTGAGGAAGTTGTCCAGTTTTTCTTTCCCATGTGGCCAGAATATGAAGGTGTCATCTACATATCTGAGCCAGAGTTTGGGTTTGTGATCAGATTTTTCTAGAGCTTGGGTTTCAAAGTATTCCATATAGAGGTTGGCAATGACAGGTGAGAGGGGTGATCCCATGGGTGCTCCTTCTATTTGTTTGTATTTCTATCGCCAAAACTGAACACTTTAACAACAGAATAATCAGAGAAGCCATCGAGATAGAAAAACGCCCACACAGCATGAACAAACGAGACGATACCTCCCGCCTACCAGCCATTTGGAAACCTGCCCTTATTGACAAACGAGTCCCTAACACGACGAATGACACCAGACCCACACTCACGAGAGCCACACAGGATGTCACCACCACACATCCACGCAGAAAGCAGACTCAAACCCACACTGATAATGAGCCATGACCAAGGACCAGAAGCCAGACCGCAGCTGCATCATTAGCCACTTTAAACCCCTCCAATCCATACATGAAGCAGACTGACACCCACCATGAAGAGCTCGCACGGCCACAAACACGAAGCCAAACAACAACAACGCAGCTCACCAGCTCAAATCCCCCTGCAACTCAGACTAAGCTGAGCACAACCAAGCCCCCACCCAAACAGAACACACCCCCAGCCAATCAGAGCACAACCAACCCCCCATCCAATCAGAGCACAGCCAAGTTCCCACCCAATCAGCTCACACCCCCACTAGCAGTTAAAAGGAAGAGACAGCTGCAATCTCACATTGCTCCTGGAAGCACGAAGCCAAGAACACCAGCCTGAAGATGACGAATGAGACTTCGTCGAAACGTCGCCAAGACACTTCCAATTTTACGTGGGAGAAGACCCGAATAACCAAAGACCTACATACAAACACCCGCGAAAACCTGAGAAAACATATATATATATATATATATATATATATATATATATATATATATATATATATATATATATATATATATATATATATATATTCTTTTAATTCATAGGTTCAAATGTATAATACTTTTTTAGTCAGGGTTTTTTTCCTATGTAGATCAAGTTGTTTACATGGCCATAGTGGGGTAAAATAGCACTATTTTTGTTTTTTTGGACTTCATCGGCCAGCCACACCCATATTTTATGACTCCTCCCTGTAAAGGTCAAATATTTATTCTTTTAATTCATAGGTTCAAATGTATAATACTTTTTTAGTCAGGGTTTTTTCCTATGTCTGATAAAGCCTGAAAGTGGTGATTTGAGATATCACCCCACTATGGCCATGTAAACAACTTGATCTACATAGGAAAAAAACCCTGACTAAAAAAGTATTATATATATATATATATATATATATATATATATATACACACATACATACATACATACATACATACATACACACACACACAGAGGGAAAGAGAACAAACGTGTATGAGCATTTAAATAAGAGAAAGTTGTTTGGAAAAATTATGGATGCTAGGCAAAATTATAAGCAAAACTATGCTTGGACATTGTGTACAATAATACATAAGCATTGTAGTGCAAGCTTTAAAACTGTTCAAATTAATGCAGGAAGTGGAAGAACTGATAATCAAACTACATAAGCATTGTAGTGCAAACTTTAAAAAATCAATCAAATTAATGCAGGAAGTGGAGGAAATGAAAAGAAAATCAAGGGAAACTGAAGATAAGAGACTTAGAAATGGAAACTTTAGAGAAACTTGACCTGGCATAATTATCTATCCTTACTTGCTGTACCCTCACCTCATATCCCAGGTATTTTTTAGATATCCTCCAACTTTGTGTAAAGTATGGAAAGAAAACACAAGGCACCTCAGTGAGAAGAGAGTCACAATGCTCACATTATACATCCAACATTTTAAGTACTTTTTTTTTTTTTTTTTACAAAAACTAGGGGGGAAAGGTAATAGAGACATACCCATTACAGATATCTACATGTAATTATATATTCCATGAAATTCAGGGGGAATGACAATGATACATAAAATCTGAATGTCCCATCACATACACAGAATTATTGGAAATTCCATTGAATTGGCCTACAATCAGGGGTGGGCTGCTGGGGGTTCACAGGGGTTCAGGAGAGCCTCTAGCTAAGATTCTGTGCAGTTCAGAGAACCCCCAAATCCCACTCCTGGCTGGGTCCACCCACCACTCCCCTCCCCTCCCAGGAGTCCCCACGCGGCCCATTTTGGGTGCAGGTAAATGCAGAGTGCACACGGAGGCTCAGGGAGGGCGAACAATGGGCCTACTGGAAGCTCCAGAGGGCCTCTGGAGCCTGGGGACGCTGTTTTCGCCCTCCCAGAGGCTTGAGAAAAGTGTCCGGAGCCTGGGGAGGGCAAAAACGCCCTCCTGCTGTGGTGCAGGAGGCCGACTAGGCCACGCCCACCATGGCCATGGGGAGAGAACCTCTTGATAAAATTTTTGAAGCCCACCCCTGCCTACAATAACCTCAGTTTTCTGCCAAGCAATTGGTCCCATTGTAATAGAATGTGTGGATGGCCGCGGGAGAGAAATGCTGTCCAGGAAACAATCAGAGAAGAGAGGCAGGAGTGCCTATCCCCCCCTTAACAGCCAGAGAAAGAAGCTCAGGAAGGACCCCCCCTTAACTGATCAAGCAGTTAAAAGTGGTGGAGGGAAGTCCCTTCAGACTTGCACAATTCTGTTAATGTATCTAGCTGGCTCAGTGGCTAAGATACTGACCTTATCGATCAGAAAGGTCGGCAGTTCAAATCCCTAGTACAGGTTTCCTGCGTGAGCAGGGGGTTGGACTAGATGACCTCAAAGGTCCCTTCCAATTCTGTTACTGTTAGCTTTATCCAATCAGGTTTCCTGTCTAGATTACTCAGGACCCAAGTCATTGGCCCCACTGACTTTTTTTTCTGGCTGCATGGTTTATGGAATACAATTCCATTCATATACATTCAGAGGCCAAGGGTGCCTTGACTCTGCAAACGGTGTAGTCAGATTCAGGTATGAGGCAATTCTTATGTTCCTAATGGGGGACTAAAGACAGGAAATGAGAATTCATTATATTACAAATGAATTCATGGAAGGGATTAAAACATTGGATAGGAACCGAAAGGTTATTTTCCTCTGGCATTCTGTCAGATAACTCTACTTTTGAAGAAAGTGAGCCTTACTAAAAAATGAAATAATAATAATAAAAAAAAACATATGACGTGATCCAGGAAAGATTCAGCACATATAACTACTGAATTGAAAGTGGCCTTCAGCACAGTATCTGATAAATTGAATTGCTGTGAACATCACATTGTAAGTGCACCACATTGTGTCCCTAACTATAGTTGATCCAATTAAACAAAATTAGGAAACTTAAGACCTTCAGATGTTGTTAGATTTCAGCTCACGCCAGCCTCAGTCAGCATAATCAATGGATATAGATAGAGCAAACTGTACTTATCCATCAGCTGCATAATTCATATTTTCTCCCAATAAAGTAATTTCTTAATGGTTCTAAGTTAAGAATAGACCTCCCCAATCAAAATAAATAGAAGAGATAAATGGATTTGTTTTCTATCCAGACAGACTTTGTCCTTGGGCAGAACAAAAGGGGGGTTATTTAGTCCAGCATTTCTTAAAAATTTCAAGATTATGAACCACCAAAATCAATATAAAAACTCTTTCTTTTTTAAAGGATGGGAGTGATAGTAATATAGCAGTGAAAACACATTATTCTTTATTTTTCCTTTACATAAATGTAATATATAAATCTTAAAGAGGTGAATGATTTACATATGGTACTATATTTCATCAATGTATGAAGAAAGATTTGTTAAAGAAAGTCGTAGTGTATATAATTTTTTTCAGTTGTATCAATGAGATTTCTGGGCAGAGATCTGCCAACATCTCTTCTTCATTTATTGATATGGTACTTTTTGGCAAGTGAAATGGAATTGAATCCAAATGTATCATAAATCTTCTCTGGAATCTTGGGACCAACTCACAGAACACTTGAAGTTGTTTGGGGGAACATTTGCATTTTGCAAAATGTAATTTAAGGCAAACTGTTCTTCTCAGCTTTTAGTCAGAATATATATATTGCCTCAGGCTGACATACTGTATATAATTACAAGTTTTTTGAATTATTGCAAAAAAATATCTATTTGGATTTCCAAACATTACAAAAGTTCTGCATTTAGAAAAATTCAGACAGGCCTTTCCTTAGGTGAAATTTCTCTATATGATTCTGCTATTTTCCCCTCCTCCCATTATACTTGCTGTAACCGTACCTTATATGTAACCCAAGTGTTCTTCAATTGCTGGGAGCAAGAAGGGGAAGCAATGCCTGTCTCATGTTTTTGAAGGATTTGATAACTGCTCGTGAGATTTCTAATAAGCAGCATTCATAATTCATATTTATCACTCCTTTCAAAGGTAGAAAAAAGCTTACTCCAATCCAATCACAACACAATCATAATGGGGCCAACTGAATCAGTAGAAATACTTCTTCTGATTTTATCATTCTTCAGTGTTTCATTCTAGGTAAAAATCTGGCTTTTTTAAAAAAAAAATCTGTAGCATTTTAATGCTACCGTGTTTTCCCGAAAATAAGACCCTGTCTTATATTTTTTGGAACCCTGAAATAAGCACTTGGCCTTATTGCCATGCGCTCAAAAGCCCGATTGGGCTTATTATCAGGGAATGTCTTATTTTGGGAGAAACAGGGTAGTAAGGATAATCTTCATTGAGTGATTGCAATTGGGCCTGACAATTTGATTATTATGTCAAGTGGGCACTAAATGCTAATCATGACTGTGCTTAAGATGTTACGTCAGCTTTCCTTTGCTTTATAGAACTATACAGATTGTATATGTGAAGGTTGGATGTAAAGTTACTTTTTCATCACCATCGTAATTGTGAATGGTTCTTAAACAAGGCAGTCACTAAGCAAGAACTGCCTCTATTTAACAATTTGTTGAAATATGAACATAGCCAGAATTGTCAAGGCAGTTTACAACAATTCAAACAGGACTTCAACGACAATAATATACATCAATATTGTGGTTCTGTATAACGTTATCTGAAGATATTCGGTTTAACTTTATGGGACACATCAGAGTAACTGGGACCCAGTTACTTTAGTTAGATCACAATCATTAAATTTCAGTAGTGTACTCAGTGCATGTTAATTTGAACAAACTGTAATCTAGCATTCCATGGGCCAAGTTTGTTTCATCAGTTATTTTGTTGAGGTAATGATTATTTTGATTTAAGCAAAATAAAATTATGCTTTTAAAATTGACTTTAGATTTATCACAATGCAAAATCTATGCCAATGTATGCACACAGTCCAAGATAGGGAACAATGGCTTAGAGAAGATTTTATTTATTTTAAATAATTGCATTGTAGTTTAGAATTATCAATCCATAAGAGCCATAGTGGCACAGTAGTTAGAATGCAGCATTGCAGTCTAATTCTGCTGACTGCCAGGAGTTCGATCCTGACCAGAAGGTTGACTCAGCCTTCCATTGTTCCGAGGTTGGTAAAATAAGATCCCAAATTGTTGGGGGCAATATGCTGACTCTGTACATTGCTTAGAGAGTGCGGTAAAGCACTGTGAAGCAGTATATAAGTATAAGTGCTATTGCTATAAGATAAATTTCTTATGTGCATATATCAGGTAGCATAATCAAATATAACTTTTTCAATGGTAATATATACCGTGAAGTGTCAACTACTAATCAAAAAAATTGATTTTGCTTCAAAGCTAAATGTGCAGAGCCGAATTCATAATTTAGAATATCTTTTGGATGACAAAGCTTGGATTGAAGATAGCTCAAAAGAAACCAGATGTATTCACAGCCAGAAGTTTATTGTAACAATTTCAATATTCACACAATAGATCTGCTCTTGGAATGCTTTAATAATGTCTTTCTGGTAAATTTGCATATCAAGGTAATTAACAATTGTAAAGAAAGATAGTGGACAGATGCTGTTGACTGAACTTCTCCCTGGGGTTACCAGTCCTCTAATAGCACTGCCATATCAAGCACTTTATGAGAGTTATAATCCCAGCTGATACTGTTAGAAAGAACTTCCAGGGGATTTTTTGAAGATTTTTTTTTATCCTGCTTTTATTATTTTTATAAATAACTTAAAACAGTGAACATACTTAAAAACATTCCTTCCTCCTCCTATTTTCCTGCTAACAACGCTGTGAAATGAGCGGACTATGAAAGTAGGACTGATCCAAGTCACCCAGCCAGCTTTAATGCCTAAAGCAGGGCTAGAACTCACAGTCTCCTGGTTTCTTGTCTAGTGCTTTAACCCCTAGGCCAAGCTGACCTTTGATATAATGTTGGTGAAAAACAGCCTTCTTGAACTCCATGAAATATATCGGAAGATCTTCAGCAGGGGTATCAAACTCAAGGTCCAGCCCACGGAATGTTTAGATCTGGCCTACGGGGCTGCCATGGAAACAGCGAAGGACTGGCCCATGGTGCCTCTGTGTGAAAACGGAGCTCCGATTTTGCTGGCAGTGTGCTTGGGGCATAGGGTTGCCAGGTCTGCTTCCAAAAAATAGCCGACAAGCGGAGGGGGGAGGGGTTAAGTAGTAAATTTTTTAAAAAAAATTACAATTAAATTATATATTTTCTTACAAACATTTTAACACGTATTAAAATAATCACTTCAAAACTTTACTTAAAATTCAAAACATTAAATATAATAATATATAAAATATTAAATTACATTTTACTTTGCTGTCGTGTGTATTTTTTATTTGACTGCGCAGCTTTGATCAATTCTTTGTGTTTAAGGAATAATTCTTTAATTTCAGTACAACATTGAGAAATATTCAAAAATATACAAAGTTCACTTCGAACTGATGGTACAAGCAGTCGGTTACGTTCATCAGTCCACAAATTTCCCATGACACTGAAAATTCGTTCAAAGTTTGCATTTGATACCGGAATTGATGCACAATACTGGAACAGTTTCAGTAAACTTGGAGCTGGCTCTTTCTTGAAAAAGTACGTCCACTTATCAAGGGATGAATCGCCCTGCAGATGAACATAAACTTCTTCTAAGGCAGAAATTTCATCGAAGAGAGTGTTGGGTGGAAGTTCTTCTCGCCATGGTGATAATAACCAGATTTTAGTCATTTCTTCTAAAGTTGGAGGATTATTGCGATCAATTAGATTGAAACAATTTAGCGTCTCATATACTGAATCAGTGAAATTATACCACTTTTCTAGGTATGCAATGGCTCTTTGATATACGTTGATGGCTTCTTTCTTGAACTTTTGCACGGCATTCTCAGGCAAATGTTTTTTACGTAAGGCAAATAAAACTTTCATTCCAAAAACCTGCTCATCGTATTTTTTTTGCAAAGAATCACGCAGCTTACACAAGATAATGTGAAGATCACATGCAAGAATTTTCTTGCTTTCCAGCTTCAGTAGGGTGTCTTGCATTATTGACATGAAGAAGTGCGTGAAATATAAATACAATTCTGAAATTGTTGGTTCATCGTCCTTTGCGAGTTCATTTTCCTGATCCGAAATAAGGTTCCAGATAACCTTATGGCACTCATCAGATCCAAGAGAAATAAAATACGATTTTAGAGGTATCCAGTTTAAAAGAAGTCTTTTGACCGCTTTAAACAAACTTAACCAACGTGTTGGAACATGGTGCAAAACTTCATGGAATTCTGACTCGCAAAACTCAAAAAATGATTTCAACTCTTCTCATTTCTTCACAGAATTCTAAAATTCGGCAAAAACCTTCAGCACTACATTTTCGATATCAAAAGATAACTGCTTTAATGCATTTTTTGCGCTGTTGTGTAAAGTGTAATTATTGCAATGAGCAGCTACAATATTGTCATTTTCCAGCAATAATTTTTGGTAAACAGATTTGTTCACTCCATAATTGACCGATGCATTATCTGCTGAGTAAGCTGAAACATTATTTATTTCCAATTCTTTATCACTAAGAACTCACACAGCTGATTTTTTATTGATGTAGAATCTTTGAAAGAATCCTCATAAAAGTCTAAAATTTTCACACGCAGTCCTTCTTCACAAGTAAAATATTGTGCAACAATGGGATACATTTTGTGATTTCCCTTGTTTGATGCGTCAGTGGAGAGAGAAAATGGAATTCCAGTTTTAAGATCATTGAGAACCAACTCAATAGAAAAAGGATACAAAACCTCATTGACAATAGCTGATGATTTGGTTCTTCCACAAGACATCTTTTTTACAATTTCTGAATCATCAAAAATTTGCTTCATTAACTTAATACTGCAATCTTGAGCCAGGAAAGAAATATGGTGTTTGATCCCATGGTAAGTTTCAGCCATTTCAGCTACAGTCACTTTCTCACTGAAAGAGGAGTCTTTAACAATGAAAAACGAATTGATTCGCTTGTTGCTGGAAGCTATTTTCTCCTTATCTAAATGATGTTTTGTGCTTGCATGCTGTGTGACAGCTTTTATACCATTATATTCAATTGTGAATGATTTCTGACACAATTTACAGTAGGCCATCATATTTGTTCTGTCGGTTTCATTGTTGGTAATCCATGCAAAAGTAGCTTCCCAGTCTTTGGTGTATTTGCACACTCCTCTCTTTCGTTTTAAAGAATTCGAAATCTCGCCGCTGTCACTCTCATCACTCAACGCCATTTTAGGTCAGTCGACACAAGATACAATACATTTTAAAAATGTGAACTGTACATAATTTTATAATATATTTTTATTTTAATCTCATCATTAATTTTTTCGGAGAATCGAGTTCAATGGATATTTGATCTTTGTCTCATTCTAACTTATGAAAAAAAAGACAAAACGCGATTCTCCTATCCTTATTCTCTTAGACTGTACAGCTTTAGATTACATACCATTTCATCATAAAGCTTTTGAATAAAAAAAATGTCCACTATTTTGTGAAAAAAAAAAATAGTGAACATAATGTGAAAAAAGCGGACTGTCCGCTCAAATAGTGGACACCTGGCAACTATGGGGCACCACAGGTAGCTCCACAAAATCAAAATGTTCACATATTTCCCCAGGGATATTATCAGTTGATTATGAGTGTCTCATTCAAATAACAGAAAATAAATAATAGGATCATACTGATCAACAACAAAATCTAGGAACATAATTTGATCACCATATTTAACATACATAATACTTTTGTTGCTTCCCAAAGTAGTTTTTGTGGCTGAGAGCTGTAGACTGTAGCCTCTCCTACTGTACATTTTAGAAAATCTAACTAACACTGCAGCAGGCAGCTGGTGGTGAAAACAGGAAGGCACTAAATGCATTTGCCTCTACAATACTTTGAATCTACTTCATGGTTGCTGAAAATGAGACAAACAGCTTGAAGTGAGTTTCAGTTTCTCTCTTCAATTGGTTGTTCATGTTTAATGCTAACTATGTCAGAATTAGAATAGAATGTATAGAATGTATAACAATACTGTAGATGTTATGAATTTAAGACTCATTTTTTTCAGAATTGTTTTTGTTTTTATACTTTACTTTTTTCATTTTCAAATGGCCCACATGTCAAAATAGGTTTTATGTGGTATTTCAAATTACATATGGAACTTATCTTGAACTATTCATCTTATTTTTTTTAATAAAATACATATTAGTCCATGGTGGCAATATACTGTATCTCTGAGAAAATATATGTGTATGTATGTTCCTCCCAGAGCCTTGATAAGGGTTGGACACCCCTAATGAAAAACTTGAGATGCTTGTGAAGTATAAATATATTTATATTCCAACAAAGGTGGAGCACAATGGTCATCAAGTTTAATACCTCTAGAGCAAGCGTGTCAAATTCAAGGCGCGAGGTGCTTAGATCTGGCCCGCAGGATGTTTAAATCTGGCCTGCAGGGCCTTCCTGGAAACAGCAAAGGGCTGGCCTGCAGTGCCTCTGCCAGTGAAAATGGAGCTTGGGAAGGCTGCGTGTGGCCCTCCTGAGCTCCATTTTCACTGGCAATGGGTTGCAGGAGGCTGTCGCAGCCAAAATGGAGCTTGGGAGCCTGTTTTCGCTGGCAGAGCACACAGGCCATCACAGGCGCCCCTGACACGAGTGATGTCGAGCTGGCCATACCCACCCTGGCCACGCCCCCCACCAAGGTCAAACACAATCTTGATGCGGCTCTCAATGAAATCGAGTTTGACACCCCTGTTCTAGAGTTAAAAACTTTAATTGCCATTCTGACCAGAAAGCCATTACTCTTCTTTTGCATGACCCTTCCTTTTTCTTTAGAAACCACGAAGGTGGTTACAAATTTTTTAGCAAAAGCTATTATTAACCATCTGGTTCCTTTCTCACTTTATTAGCTGCTAATGGTTTTAGGATTTTCTCACAATTTTTAAAATTCCTTTTTATAGTTATTTTATTGAGTTGCTGATCTTTTTACTGTGTTTGGTTTTAGACTGTAAATAAATTTTGACTGAATGCTTGGATGTACACTGGGACATTGAGAAAAAGTAGGATAAGGAAGACAGGTTTTTGAATTATAGATCTGGGAATGGTCAGTACAATAGTATGGACTGCAGGAAAAAACAGTCCATCTTTCACCAGGACTACCCACCTGAGGTGATGAACAGCAAGCAGAAATGCATGTACTTTGGCTGTGTCATTTGAGGGGATGATGGGTCAGAATATATCACTCTGCTATGCAAGATTTGAGAAATAAGAGAGAAAAACCAAAGGTCTAGATTGGAGATCAGAGGTGGGTTTCAGCCGGTTCTGACTGGCTCTTGTGAACCGGTAGTGAAATTTTGAGTAGTTTGGAGAACCGGTAAATACCACCTCTGCCTGGCCCTGCCCCCAATCTATTTGCTGCCTCCAAGTCTCCCAGCTGACTGGCTAGAAGAAAAAACTAGGGCTCGCTTTTCAGCAGGGAGATCACTTGACAAAGAAGTGGGGAAAAAAACCAAGACACCGTTGCTTTAAATTGACAAACCAAGAAGCCTCACAACTGATTGGCTAGAAGGAAAAAATCAGGGCTCACTTTTCAGCCGGGAGATCGCTTGGCAAAGAAGAAGAGAAGACGCCGTCGCTTTAAATTGACAAGCCAAGAAGCAGCTGCTGGAAGGAGGTTTTTATGTGCGTGCACATACCTGCCCCTCACACAAAACCATCTCCTCTTCCCCCCTCTCCCCCTCACCAGGCCGGGCCACCAACCCGGAAAGGTTGGAGAATGTTGATCTAGATGGTAAATGACAAGTGATCCCAGGTTTATCCTTGGAAGATAATCAAGTTCCTATAAGTTGTGACTTATAGAGAGAAGTGAATATTTGGCTAAATGTTGAGTGCAATTAAATGAACCAAAGTAATGGGGGGAGCGGGTGTTTGTCGACAGATGAATACAAGATAAAGAACTAATTTGGTCTAGTGATTAAGACACCAGGCTAGAGAGCAGGAGACTGTGAGTTCTAGTTCCACCTTAACCATGAGAGTCAGCTGAGTAACTTTGGGTCAGACACTCTCTCTCTCAGTCCAATTCACCTCATAGGACTGTTGTTGTTTTGGGGAAAATAGGAGGGAAAATGGTATATTGAAGAGATATATCTATATCTATCTATCAATATCTATATATTCAATATACCTTTTTTTCCTCCTATTTTTCCCAAAACAACAACAGCCCTATGAGGTGAATTGGACTGAGTTTATATATAACTCAGTTTATATATAAACTTGACTTGTATGTACATACAGTACATACATACTGTGCATACATACATATGACAGAATGTTTTACATTATTATTCAACTATTTAAATCAATTCAGTATTATCATTTTTTGCTATATCCTCATTTATTTTTGCCTTGTGTGCCTGTCAAACTTTTTTGATGTTCATCTTCAGGCAATAACAATAACAACTACTACTACTACTATTACTATTACTATTACTACTACTACTACTACTACTACTACTACTACTACTACTACTACTTTATTGTCATTGTACGTGTATACACAGTATAACCATACAATGAAATTCACTTAGAGAATTTCAAGACCAGGTCCAACACACATAACAATCCCCAAACACACTCCCACCACCACAATTCCCCACCCCAAATTACCCAAACATCCACACAACAGACCAAGTAATGCTATCCAACAGCTCACTGATGGTGACCCTTTAGTTCATTGTTGAGTGCAATTATAGCTCTGGGATAAAAACTATTCAGAAAATATTGTCAATTCAGGGACTACACTCATGCACTCCTCCCAAAGGACAGAAAAGTCCTTCATTTGTGTGAGAGTTCATCATCCAACTATGGATCCCACATCTGCTTTCAAGCATGTATTTAGCTGGATTTGTGGTAAATTCCTTGGTATCATTTGATGGAATGATGAACAATCAAGCTTCCCTGATGTTCCTTTATGCATCTCTAAGTGTGCAAATAATAAAGAGGCCAAGTAACTATTTATTTCAACTTTAACTGTAGAAAGCAGCCAGGAATGAAAAGGAAAACAACCTACAATTTGAAAATATGAATTCTATTGCATTATCCAACAGAAGCCACTAAGTGGTTAAAGAAATGGGAGTAAGAAGAGAAGAAAAGTCAGTCTAGACAAAAATCAAATTTGGCAAAAGGATTTCACTCCAGAGCTGTATCAGAGCTGAAAGAGTTTGGCATAATGCCTGAAAGTGTATGGACAGATGAATGGATGGGTTAATCTATTTTTAGCCCACATCAGTTTTCAGTCCTGTTTCCGATCAATCTGCAAATTACAACTGGTAGGTTTTTTTTGCATATGTGAAAGCACGGATTTTAAGTGCCTGCTTCTGCGACATGCTGAAAAATCACACCAAGTTTTAAATATCATAGAACCGAACTTGCTTTACAATGTGGTGAAGGCCATGTTGTATTCCTGGAACTGCATTTTGGTCTAGTAAGACCAATACATGTAGCGTTCCTTGCAAAAGCATTGGGAAATGTTAGTGAATTGGTAGTGGAAATAAATTTAACATGGGACAGATTCTTAGCTGTGACATACTATGCCTTGCTATAATTGACCACATTTCATCTGAAAGGGGAAAGAAAACATGCAGAGAGCTTCAAAGAAGGCACAATAAAAGTATCTGCAATGATTAATGAATTAACATTGTCAGAATAATGAGCTATTCTGATGCGCAGGCATTGCTATGGGAGAGATTCCAGATCCCACTGTTGTTTGGTCTGGAGCTGATTGACTGCAAGGACTCCACAGTTGAAGAATTGTTTTAGTACTTCAGGATTGTCAATTTTACAACAGATTTTTCTCCCAAAGTGCTATTTATTGATTTCAGATGGGGAATCCATTCTTAGCCTTCAGGAACTGCCATATGCCTCCTTTCCTTTCCTTTCCTTTCCTTTCCTTTCCTTTCCTTTCCTTTCCTTTCCTTTCCTTTCCTTTCCTTTCCTTTCCTTTCCTTTCCTTTCTCCTTTCCCCTTTCCCCTTTCCCCTTTCCCCTTTCCCCTCCCCTCCCCTCCTCTGCCCCTCCCTCCCTCCCTCCCTCCCTTCTCAGATGAAATCTGGTATTTGTGGAAAAAGTTGTCGAAAATGAGAAGGTGAAGAGATTGTGGGACTTTCGAATACAGGAAGATCATCATTTGGAACACAAAACGCCAGATATCACCGTTATCGAAAACCAAAGTATACAATTTATTGGTATCCCTGTACCAGGACATGCAAGAGTCAAAGAAAAAGAACTGGAAAAAATCATGAAATATTGTGACCTGGTCATCAAAACTACATGATTATGGATGAAACATGTAACAGTGATACCCATTGTCATCGAGACACTTGGACCATGTCCTAGAATTTTACAAAATATATCAAGAAATTGCAGCTTCCTGCAGTAACACCCGGGGAACTGCAAAAAACTGTGCCACTTGGAACATCATACATTTTAAGAAGATACTTGGATGCTGGCAGCAACCTGTATCAACCATCAGTGCCAGTCAATGATATTTGTGATACATTTTTAAATGTCCACTTGACTGAGTTTCATGTTTAATGAATAAAAGAGATAATAATAATAATTAAAAGATGCAACCTGATTTTTAGAGTTGACATTTCTGTAACAAACGGAAGCCAAGGAGATAAATATTTTGGTACTGGGGGAAAATTTTGCCTGATTACAGTTCAAGGTGCTGATTGTCACCTTTAAAGATGCGGATGACAAAGAGCCATATTACTTGGCAGCCTGCCTGCTTCCATGCCTATTCCATTAGATCTGAGAAGGAAGGTGTGTTCCAAGTCCCTCTATTAAATAATGTTGTCTTATGGGACCCGGGGACCATGCTTTCTCTGCTCTGGTGCTTTGCCTATGAAACAGCCTCCTCTGTGTTATCTAGATCTTGACTTTTTCAGCCTTCCAGAAGGCTGTAAAAACCTGGCTTTTCCCTTGGCACTCAGCCTGCCTATTAGAGGAACTCAACCTTGGTGTGGTATGTATAATGAGTCAGTTTTTGGTGCCTCAGTTATGGCGTTATGATTATTTTAATTCTTTTTGTTTCCTTCTTAGCGCTTTAATTGTCTCTTTTGAATGGTGTGTAAATATGATTTATTTCTATGTGGCTGACTTATCTGAATGCTAAGCTTCCAGGAATTGCATAGCATTTTGGGATTTAGTTTGGTCTGGGATGCTCACATTTTCCCATCTGTAACTATGGTTAAATCTTTCCATATGTGGTGAAATTAAGGAGTTGTCATCATGTTTTCTGACTGTTAGTTAGTGTTCATGGATGTTCTCTCTAGTCTTCTGCCTGATTGTCCTACAGAGTGGTTGTTACAATCCTTACATTCTATGTTATAGATGAACCCTGGTTTTTTTCCTCTTGGGCTACTGGGTTTTTTTGGTTGATGTTTTGGAGAGCTTTAATTGGTTTGTGTGCTACTGCAGCACTACATGGTGATAGTCTATTGGTTATTTCTGATAGATAGATAGAGAGATAGAGAGATAGAGAGAGAGAGATGTGTATATGCATATGCATATACATATACATATACATACACACACACACACACACACACACACACACACACACACACACACACACACACACATATATATATATATATATATTTGTCTATGTAAGTTTTCACGGGTATATATGTGTGTATAGTTAATATTTCGAGTTTCTTCCCGTGTAATTGTGGATATGTCCCTAAAAGGGTAGAAGCGACGTTTCGACAGAATCTCATCTCGATTCTGTCGAAACGTCGCTTCTACCCTTTTAGGGATATATCCACAATTACACGGGAAGAAACTCGAAATATTAACTACACACACACACACACACACACACACACACACACACACTCACACACACACACATATATATGAAATATATTTTACTGATAAAGAAATAAAGGTATAAAAAATGGTTTGTTGTGGATGCAACTGCTTGAGGGCTCCTGGGTTGGAGCTGAAAGGCAAAAGAGAGCAGAATGCTCTCTCCCACATGTTGGAGTAGACCAGGTGTCTCAGTAAAACACTATATATATATATATATATATATATATATATATATATATATATATATATATATATATATATATATATATATTCGTAGATTTTCATGGGTACAAGTATGCAAGTCTTGGTGTATTCGGGTCTTCTCCCGTGTAAGATTGAGAGCACTTAGGCAACGTTTCGGCAGAATCTCATCTGCCATCATCAGGCTATGCAAGGGGTCTTCTGCAGCAACTGCCGTTACTATTTCAAATCTGGTGCTGGTAGTCTGCTTTGCTGGGATGGCCCCACCTCTTCGTTGTGATTGGTTGGGAGTCCCAGTCTGTGTTTATTGGCTTGGCTTTGGGTGTATGGTCGGTTTTTCTCCACCAGGTGGCAGGGCTTCATCTTTGTGGCTGGCTGGAATGTGATTTGGCTGGAGGTCTTGGGGTGTGTGTGTCTGGCTTCTGGGGTATAGATTTTTCTGTCTGTGGGACTCGTTTGTTGACAAGGGCTAGTTTCCATATGTCTGATAGGCGGGAGGTATCGTCACGTTTATTCATGTTATGGGGGCGTTTTTCTATTTCAATGGCTTCCATCATTATTCTCTTGTTGAGGTGTTCAGTTCTGGAGATTAATTTGGTTCCTTCAAAATCAATTTCATGTCCTGTAGCTTTAAGGTGCTGGAAAAGGGAGGAAGTTTTTTCTTCTTTTCTGACTGCATTCTTGTGTTCTGCAATGCGTGCATTTATTCTCCTCTTAGTTTGTCCAATGTATGTGGCTGGGCAGATTTTGCATGGTATTTCATAGACTCCTTGGTTTTCTAGCTGGATCTTGTCTTTGGGGTTTCTTAAGATGTTGGCTACCGTATGTAACAAACCCATTATTTTGTTTGTATGTGTGAGAGTACTATAGTTTCTAGATGCTGCATTACAGCCTCTGTTAAGACTCCTGTGAATGATGATTCCATGGGAGTCCCTTTGATTTGTTGGTGTGCTTGTCCATTGAACTGAAAGTATGCAGTGAGGCAGAAGTTTATGAGTTCCATGATTTTGGGAATTGTGCTCTTAGTGTATTTGGCTTGGTATGTTCTGGGTAATACTGCTGCCATGGAATCTTTGTAAATCTGTTTTTAAGTCTGCTTTAATTCTTCTTTTTGCTTGACTTACTGGGATTTTAGTCAATTGTTTGTGGTTGATTGTTATTAGCCACACAAAGTTCATATGTAAGATGTGCACCCATATAAAATTTGTACGTAAATAAATACATTCTTGCATATAGTATTCATACTTTCTCTAAAATTATTCCTACTCAAAAGATAGTGTAGGAGCACAAAAGGATGGAAGAAGTGAAAACCCTTGGCTGTTTTACTCTTGAATGTCTAGCACTGGATACTACAATCAGTTTTTCCCTACATAAATCATTTCTGCACTAGGGCATGGTAAGAGATGGCTTCAAGTCCATTTGAAGAATGCCAAACAGGGAAGCCGATAGTACACTATTATCCTCCAAATATTTTCAATTGGTCAATTGTGCGTCTTTCTTGCAAGATGTGTGCAAGTAGACTTCACATGCTTTGGTTCAGTGTCTTTTGAAGTGGCTGTGGTGAAATGAAAATAAAGGCGGAAGAAATTTGCAGGGCAGCTGGTAGCATTCCCATATTTTGTTTACCGTATTTATGGACTTAATTACTGTTTTCATCTCTTGCACAAAGAAAAACTGAACCATTTGGGTGCCGAGAATAATCTGACATTGAAAAAATGTTCGCAAGTCTACATCCATCCATAGCCAACTGGGAAAGTCTGGGTTTCTTCTGAAGGCCAAATTGAACAAACAGCTGTTGTGTGAAAGGACAAGCCAGCTTGTTCATTTTGGCAGCCTGGACCCCCTGCCACTAACTAATCCATTTTTCATCTCTTTATGCTCACATAAATTGGTTTGGCTCTAATTTAATAAAGAACTTTTGGGTAGACTTTAAAGAACGGGCTTCCTGCTGTGATGAAAGGCTATCATTCAGGGGTAGGAAAAATATAGATGATTCGGAAAAGCAAAAGCCAACCACAGAAATGATAATAATTTTTTTTTTTTTTTGCCAGAGGAGAGAGAAAGGTAGCTACAGGCATAGAAGGCACACATTATAAGTAGGGCAGAGGTGGGTTCTACTTACCTTTACTACCGGTTCTCAATGGGAGTGCGTGCACACACGTGCTTCTGTGCATGCACAGAAGCTTCTGCACATGTGCAGATCATCAATTATGACGTCTGGGCAGGTGGGTGGAGCCTCCCGCCGCTTTTACTACCGGTTCTAAAGAACCGGACAGAACCGGGAGCAACCCACCACTGAAGTAGGGGCACAGCCTGCGTTATTGTGTTTTGGAGTGTGATGGAATGCAAAGAAGGCATTGGTACTGCATGATCCACCCTTACCATATCTCCTCCTTTCCCAAAGGCTTTTGACCACAAAGGTATTGCTAATAAAAAAGATAAAGTTTCCCTTGTCCAGTCATGCTTGACTTTGGTGGTGTTCATCTCTGGTTTTTTTAGCGTTGTCCAAAGATACTTCCATGGTCATGTGGCCATCATGACTCTATGGTGAGACATAAGAAACATTGTTACCTTATCACCAAAGCGTTACTTATTTATCTACTTGTATTTGTATGCTTTTGAAGTGGGTAGAACCTAATTAATAACTAATATTTAATAATGTGTCAGTAAACTGTTACTTGTCTCAGCTTCTGCCAACCTAGCAATTCGAAAGCACGTAAACAATGCAAGTAGAAAAATAGGGGCTTCCCATTTGGTGGGAAGGTAACAGCGTTCCGTGCGCCTTTGCCATTTAGTCATGATGGCCACATGACCACGGAGACGTCTTCAGACAGCGCTGGCTCTTCGGCTTTGAAACGAAGATAAGCACTGCCCCCTAGAGTTGGGAAGGACTAGCACATATATGTGAGGGGAACCTTTACCTTTACCTTTTAAACTGTGGGGGCAGGGTGAAGAAGGATGAGGAATGGAGAAAGCAATGGTTGCTGGAAAGTTAGGATGGGGTGCAGATGCGGGAAGGCGGGACAGGGAAAAGCAGAATAGCCAGATTAGGGAACAATCAGTTCAACTCTGACAATACAATTAAGAGGTAAACTGTTCAGAAAGAAGGGTGGGCAGGATATTGGATAAAGAGCACTTGAGATTTGTCATTTTAAGGACATTCTGTAGAAAGGAGACCAAATAAAAATAACTGATGAGAATCGAAAGGCCTAGTTTTGTGCATGAGATTATGCATGTAATTACCGTGTTTCCCCAAAAATAAGACCCTGTCTTATATTTTTTTGAACCCTAAAATAAGCGCTTGGCCTTATTTGCCATGCGCTCAAAAGCCCAATTGGGCTTATTATCAGGAGATGTCTTATTTTGGGGGAAACAGGGTAGATGTAGAAAGAAAATGTGTTTCAACAATATACAGGTAGTCCTCGATTTACAACAATTCATTTAGTGACCGTTCAAAGTTACAACGGCACTGAAAAAAGTGACTTATGACCGTTTTCCACACTTATGACCATTGCAGCATCCACATGGACATGTGATTTACATTCGGATGCTTGACAATTGATTCATGTTTACGACGGTCATAGTGTCCCGAAATCATGTTTTGTGACCTTCTGACAACCAAAGTCAATGGAGAAGCCAGATTCACTTAACAACCATGTTGCTAAATTAAGAAACTGCAGTGATTCACTTAGCAAATGTGGCGAGAAAAGTTGAAAACGGGACAAAATTCACTTAAGAAATTTCTCACTTAGCAACATAAATTTTGGGCTCAAGGACTACCTGTTCTTACTTCTATTGATAACTTGCGTGTTTGTTATTCCAATATAAAAATCTGTACAACAGGATGCCCAGCTTCCAAAATGGGAGAAATTATTGTAGATTTTTTTACAATAGCATAATAGGCATTAGAGGAGAAGTGAATCGTGTGACTTGTTGCTCCCCAGTGTCAAAGGAATTCTCCCAGATAAACAGCATAGTCTGAGCCCTTGACTATAATAATGGTAACAGAGTTGGAAAAGACCTTGGAGGTCATCTAGTCCAACCCCCTGCTCACGCAGACCTGTACTAGGGATTCGAACCGCCAAACTGCTGACCTTTCTGATTGACAAGCTCAGTGTCATAGCCACTGAGCCACCTAGTCAGGCTAGGTGGTATTATTATTATTATTATTATTAGTAATAAGGCTGAACAGGAGCTCGTGAGCCAGGTTCTTTTGAAAGCACATTATGGACAGTCTAAGAAAATGGCTGCAAAGGGGGTGAAACTTATGTATGCAAAAAAATTATTGTTGTATTTGACACCACCAAACAGAAAACATTAACTTCTGCCACATTTTTTATTCTTGGAATTGTAAAGCACTGGTCTGTGGTCATTTACTATTTTAATTTTCTAAGAAACCCTAGAAGAGTTATATTGAATCAAAGGATAGTTTTGGAAATAAAGGCTTCGCAGAATGTTAACTTCTTTTTTTAAAATTTTTGCTTAAAAACTAAAAAAAAAATGTAATCAAAAAGCAGAGTGGGGCAGTTTGAAGAATCACTCGTCCAATGAGAATCATATAGGATATCCCACTATGTGTGCTAGGATGAACAATAGTTTGGAACAGAGAAATTCTGGAAAAATCTGCATGGATTTTGTTCAATTACCATCTCACAGATCTGCAAATCCATAGCTTTTGGGTCTGTGGTTTACAGTTTGGCTTTCTGAATAGACGTTCTTTCCTCCTTTCAACACAATTCCTATGCATAACAAACAAATACTATTTACTGAACAGGATCAAGCAGCAAAAAAATTAAGAAAATCATGATGATGTTGGGACAAGTAAAAATTTACTGACACATTATTAAATATTAGTTATTTATTAGGTTCTGCCCACTTCAAAAGCATACAAATGCAAGTAGATAAATAAGTAACACTTTGGTGGGAAGGTAGCAATGTTTCTTATGTCTCACCATAGAGTCATGATGGCCACATGACCATGGAAGTATCTTTGGACAACACTAAAAAAACCTAGAGATGAGCACCACCAAAGTCGAGCATGAATAGACAAGGGAAACTTTACCTTTATCTTTTTTATTAGCAGTACCTTTGTGGTCAAAAGCCTTTGGGAAAGGAGGAGATATGGTAAGGGTGGCTCATGCAGCGCCAATGCCTTCTTTGCATTCCATTACACTCATCCCACTAGTGCTGGGCATATTGGGAATGCTGATAGCACGTCCTGGGTTCACTCAAAAACTGGTGGCCACAGAGAGATGTTGAGTGACTTGCCCATTTTCCAAAACGGCTGTCACATGAGCATTGCCAGTCGCAAAACAGTCATTTACTAGAAGAACGCTGGTGAAGATACCTCACAATCTTTTCTATCCAGGGGTGGGATTCAAAAATTTTAGCAACCGGTTCTCTGCCCAGTTGCTGGGTGGGCATGGCCATGGTGGGGGTGGCCTACTTGGCCTCCTGCACCACAGCGGAGGGGGGGTTCATTCTCCCCAGGCTCCGGCGGCTTTCCTCTAGCCCCTGGGAGGGCAAAAACAGCCTCCTCAGGCTCCAGAGGCCCTCCGGAGGCCGAAAACGGGCCCATTTCTGGACTTCCAGTAGGCCTGTTTTTCGCCCTCCCAGAGCCTCCGCATGGGTGCTGCACTTACCTGGCACAAAACAGGCCGCGTGGAGACTCCTGGGAGGGGAAGAGCGGGGTGGGTGGGGTCAGTCAGTCCTTGCAACTACCGGTTTGCTGAACCAGATTAAAATTAACATCCGGTTTGCCCGAAACCGGTCTGAACCAGCTGAATCCCACCCCTGTTTCTATCTCTCCAAGATCTCACTTACCTGTTTTCTCTCCCTCTATCTTTCCAAAACATTGGTTCGAGTCAGCTGTCGTGGCTATTTCTTAGTGTGCTATGAAACTCAAAGGTATCCTTGCCTTGGACATAAAGAAAGCCGCTGCTGCTGTGTGCAATTTACTTATTTCATTAAGGTCACATTTTTTTAAAAAAACTCAGGTGAAGCATATTAGGAATTGTGTAATATTCTGTTTCCTGTGACATCTGGAAGGCAACAAATTATGAGGTTTAGCACTCAGGAGACCCCTGTATGCATGTGGTAGTATCTAGCAAAATGGAGGTATCTAATTTAGCTTCAATTGCTTATTTTAATTCCATACAATGAGATGTTTTTCCATTTCTTTATCATATGATCAATACAATGGCTTGTACTCTGACAGACCAAATTAAGTGTAACTCACATCCTGCCAGGTGTATGGGATTAGAAATCTCTGGTGCTTAAAAGAACAACTACCTATTAGTCACCATTATTCTTCAAAACTGTAAAGCGAGAATCGAATGATATTAACAGCATAGTGCAATTCATGAAACAATTTTTAAGTAACAGGAAACTACAGACCTGTAAAATGAGAATGAAGTGTTTTGGGCTTTCTCATTGAATCTCCTAGAGGAAGAGACCTGTGACAGGGATACCCCATGAGTAAAACCTCTGTGATTTCTTAGCACCGCTTACTCTGTTCCATAAATTAAATTAGGCCCAGGGATCTTTAAAATAATGTAAATAAAACTGAATCCTTCAAGGTACAAAGTTATCAAAGAGGAAATGAAAAAACAAAACCAGAAACAAAATCCTGAAGCAATGCCAACTTCATCTTACGATAAGAAACTTTTTTTTTCTAAAAAAAGAAATTATTTTAAAAGCACAGCGATACGGAATTCTCTCACTAACTTTGTATTGTCCTTTAAAATAAAGAAATCAAAAATCAGGCTGTGGTTGCCAATATATTTAATGATTTTTTTTTAAAAAAAGGGGGGGAATCTAACACAACTGACCTTTGCCCTCAGAGATGTCAACTATGTTTCTTGATGCACCGATATTTCAAGATGACAGGGTAGGGGGCAGAGGTGGGATTCAGCAGCTTCTGACCAGTTCTGGAGAACCGGTAGTCGAAATTTTAAGTAGTTCAGAGAACCAGCAAATACCACCTCTGACTGGCCCCGCCCCCATCTATTCTCTGTCTCCCAAGTCCCAGCTGATCGGGAGGAAATGGGGATTTTGCAGTATCCTTCCCCTGGAGTGGGGTGGGAATGGAGATTTTACAGTATCCTTCCCCTGCCATGCCCACCAAGCCATGCCCACCAAGCAATGCCATGCCCACTAACCCATACCCACAGAACCAGTAGTAAAATTTTTTGAAACCCACCACTGGTAGGGGGCTGTTCTGAGGTTCTGCCTTTTTGCCAATTATGAAGGGGCATTTTTTCCCTCCTTCTTCCACCCACCGTAGAGCCATCATTGCTCTCTCATAGTTAATTAAATCACCCACGACACTAGTCTGCTTCAAACACAGAACAAGTCCTTACAGAATTAGAAACATTACTTTGCACATCCCAATACTGACCACAATAGCTCTGGTTTGCTTGTAACACTGAAAAGGGAAGGAGTGGAGAGAAAAAGGCAAGACATATATTGTATTTCTTAATTCCTGTCCTTCCCTGTCTCTTTTGGTAAGAAAACTAATCCCAGAGCTATTATATGTCATTATGAGGTGAGAGATGAAATAGAGCAGGCTGCTGAGAAAGAGGGGGGGGAGTCTTCATTTGTTCTGGAGATATTTTATACAGTAAGGCTGTTTCTAATCAACTTCACTGCTCTTTCTGCGATGATAAAGAAATAACTTTTATTTGCATATAGTATCATAAAATGTTTGAGATCCTTTCCATAGAATTTGATAGATGAGGAGAAACTTGGCTCATAGAACCACCAAGAGTCAGACTCGACTGAATGGATAATATCATCATCATCATTGTTATGTATTGATACATTCCCGAACCACTTCAATCATCATCATAAAATAAAAGGTACTCCTGTCCAACCACTCCTCAGTGTAGGTTCCACTACAGCAGGGGTGTGGAATCATGGCCCTTTTATGACTTGTGGACTTCAATTCCCAGAATTCTTGAGCCAGCATGGTGGGGAATCATTGTTCCCAGAGGTGGTATTCAGCAGGTTCTGACCAGTTCTGAGAACCGGTAGTGGAAATTTTGAATAGTTCAGAGAACTGGTAAATACCACCTCTGACTGGCCCCGCCCCATCTATTCTTTGCCTCCTGAGTCCCAGCTGATCAGGAAGAAATGGGGATTTTGCAGTAACCTTCCCCTGGGGTAGAGTGGGAATAGAGATTTTGCAGTATCCTTCCCCTGCCATGCCCACTAAGCCACACCCACTAAGCCATGCCACACCCACCAAGCCACACCCACAGAACCGGTAGTAAAAAAATTTGAATCCCACCACTGATCATTCCCCACCTCTGCACTACAGCATCTCTGACCAATGACTATGCAGTCTTTTTTTTTAAAGGCCTTTAGTGAAGGAAAAGAAGTTACTTCATGTGGCAGCTTTGTCCATTGGCTGACAGTTCACATGGTTGAGAAACTCTTTAGGAAGCCTCAGTCTGCTTCCACGTAGTGTTAACTCTTCAGTTCTTATTCTGTAGACACCTTCTATAAGTGAGGCAAAACACAATCACCGAATCATGACTGTGTGGCCGAAAAACCAACTACTCAACACATGGTGGCAGTGTCAAAACAGAGCCCATAATGGAGATTTCCTGGCTGTGACAAATGAAGTAAAAAATTGTATTTGCAGTTTAGATATTTGTTTGTAATCTTCCTGTTAAGATTTCAGATTTTATATTCTTTTTCTTTTTTTGGTATTTTATCCCTTTTTACTGAAATATGATGTCAGTGTGCCATATGATAAATAAATCAATCTTCTTCCTGGGGCAATAGAAAATAAATCCATTTTCATTTGTATATTCAAAGACGGTTATTTATTGCCCCTCGATTCTCTTTTGTGTGAACTAAATATATCTAGATCCTTTAACTATTCTTCGCAGGGCTTAATTTCCAGACTCTTTAACTTCTTGGTAGCTTTCCTCTTAAATTTTGCCTGTCGTTTTTGAATTGTGGTGCCCAGAACTTGATACAGCACTACAAGTCAAGTCTATCTGGGACAAAATATGACGGAATAATATTTCTCATTATGTAGACTTTTGTGCTCCTGCCAATACACCCAAAGGTAGCATTTGTCTTTTTAGCAGCTGCTTCACATAGCAGGCTCATATCCAACTTGTACGCCACAAGAACACCCACACCTCTTGAATGTGTACTCCTGCCAAGCCAACTCTTCCTTATGCTTTACTTTTTTCCTACCTAGGAATATATTCATATGTCTGTTCAAATTTGTCTAGATCTTTTTGAATGTTCATTTTCTTTCACCTCAAGTAATAGGCACCTGTCTTCCTGATTCTCTTGTTTTTTTGTGTTTGCCTCTGCCAAAGGAGATTTTTTTTTTCTTTCTTTGGTGTTGTCTTCATTTGTCCGCCATTTCTGGAGAACTTCAGCTATTCCATCCAGGAACCTCTCTCTTTCTCTGATATATTTCAGGGCAGAAACCTTCTTTTCAAGCTCCTTCCTCTTTTCTTCCAACAAGGAACCAAACTTGCATTTGCAGCAGGTGTGGTTTGAGTCTGCTTCAGAAAAAAAGATAAATGTTTCATACACTTTGTAGGCACAAGGGATACTTCCCTTCTGTCAATGTCTCTTGTAGCCTGGCTTGTTAACTCCCTTTGTGAAATCTCTCTACAAATCTTTCCTGTTTGACAATCCCAAGCACCAGAAGCTTCTTCTCTGGAAGAAGGCTACCCTGGACTAAAAGTGAGGAGGGGAGGAAATTTATAACAAAGAAACCTGGTCTAGGTACCAGCAGGGACTTGTCCTTAATACAAGCAGAGCCCCTTATCTCCACAATAATTTTTAAAACCATTTTTAAATATTTTCTTTCTCAATATAATAGCTCATGTCACCAGATCATTTCATTAGTTAAAATTATTATTTATGGAAGGTAAATTCACTGGCAGCACTGCAGTAGCCCATATGGTGCTCAATTTATCCTGGCTACAATCAATATCACTGTGGAGGAACATGAGGAGAAAGTGAGAATGTAAACAAATTATTTTGGAAATAGAAAAAATAGAAAAAGTTCCAGAGAACCAGAAAGGGGGGCAATATGTGAGCTGTTGTAGTTGCATGAACAGAACAGGGAATCTGATTCATATTCTCTCTCTCTCTCTCTCTCTCTCTCTCTCTCTCTCTCTCTCTCTCTCTCTCTCTCTCTCTCTCAGAATCAACAAACACCTAGACGAGTCTGTATGACTTCCTGCTCTCTATCTTCTACTTAAGTAGTGAGGACTTTTTTCAATGAAGGGCTTCGTTCTCTCAAAAGAAATGTGAAGAAAGTCTGACTCTGATTTTTGAGAGTTGAACATACATCTACGGAACTGAGAGTAAATCATTCCTTTGAGTGCGCTTCCCCTCCTTGAAGTAAATTATTGCTGGTGACTTTTAGAACAACTTATCTGATATTTAGCACTGTATTGTCAGGGGTGGGAAATGGTGGTGTCATAAATATCTGAATTTATCATCTGTTGCTGATTTATAATCCAGATACCAGGGAGCTATAAATCCTTTTTTGCAAACTTCCAGACAAGTTGCATTGAGTATCTCTTTCTTCTCATAAGACCAGCAGTGCCCTCCACTGGAAAAAGAACAATAATAAATATAATTGAAGGAAGTCACATCAAGAAGAATATTTTAAATTCTTAGCAAGTATTGCTTGAATATATTTCTGTAGTTACTCTGAAACATTTAGAAACTATTTTTCTTATGTCAAACTTAGTATAATTGCAATTGTCTTTGTATAATTGTCTTGCTTAAATACAATACTAATTATCAGTAACATTATGTGTAGGTAATGAAAAGTACTTTTTTTTCACTCTGTAGACCAGGGGTCGGCAACCTTAAACACTCAAAGAGCCATTTGGACCCGTTACCCACCAAAAAGAAAACACCAGGAGCCACAAAACCCTTTTGACATCTAAAATGAAATTAATACTGCATATATCGGGGTTTTTTTTTACCTTTATGCTATATATAAAAAATGATACTGTGTTGCACTTATGAAATCAATGAACTGCTACAGAGAAAACAAATTTTTATTTCTCCATGCAACAAAAACATTTTGCACTCCAGGAAAAAAAGGGTCAAAAAGCTCAATAAATCACATGCCGGTGGGTGTCGCACATTGGTGGTTGTGACTCATATTTTGAGCGACAGGGAGCCACAGCAGAGGGGTGAAAGAGCCACATGTGGCTCTAGAGCTGCGGGTTGCAGACCCCTGCTGTAGACCATAGAAAGTGAATGCAAAATGGTATTTATAATAAAAAAATATAACTTACCTCTAAGATGTTGGAGATTGTAATATTTTTCTCACTGATACGAAGAGTACCACGCTGTGTATGGTATTATCTATGTGTTATGTTGCTATGTTAACTGCTCTGTATTTCTATGAAAAATATAGGATGGCAATTCAACTCCTAATTGTAGTAATTTCCGCACCTCTCCAATTCTGCAGTATCTTCCTGAGATCACCAAAACATAATGATATGATATGCTATCAAAATTGGATTTTAGAGTTTTATGTTCTTTTTAAAGTTTTTGCAAAACTGTAATGTTTTAAAAATGTTAAATTTAGCTGAAATACAATAGAAAATAGGACAGTATTTCTAATTTTATTTATTTAAACTTATTGGCTGCCCAACTACAGTACAATGGATTCTGGACCGTACACTGAATTCAAAAAGACATAAAAATAGGTAAAATATTAATGATTTCCCTCTTTTTCCTCTCTAAATTCACCTCCCATTTTCACCCTGCCCTGCCCATTTTCCAGAATATAGCCCTGGCATGCCATCTGAGCACTTTGTGCAATTCTTGATACACACAAAAATCCTCATCTAGTGTAAGTGGTTTATTTAATAAATATCAAGAGCTTCTGGCTGATTGCTGTGAAGATGCATTGAATTTATGTGGAAACTTTCTCAATGAAAAGTTTTTCAGACTTGAAGTGGTTGCTTGTCCAGCATACCATTAAACCATGTAACACAATACAGTATGTTACAAAGGGGTTTCTGATGTATTCCTGGCCCAAAACAAAAATCTGGTGGCAGCTTTTCCAGTTAAATTCTAACTTGCATCTTGTGGTGTATTTTTTATACTAGTTACTCATTTGTCCTTTTCTCTGCATTAGTGCTGATTCCTGCTTTGTTCTTTAGCTCTGTCTATCAATTTGTCCTGCAGGCCTGACACATTATTTCATTCCTACTACAGGCTTGTACTATCTTGTCTTTGGTACCTGACTCAATTGTCAAGCCACAGTAATGAACAAATAAGTTTGTGTGGCAATGATTTAAACATCAGACATGGACAAGGAAGATCTGGGTTCAAATTTCTGCTCTCAAATCATTGGTGATTTCAGGTTGGTTTGTCTTTGAATATGCATATTTTTATCAGATCTGTGACTCGTGTCATCTCCTATCCAAATCTATCTCAGGATGGTTAAGATAAAAAAAAATACAGAGGGAAAATCATGAAAACTGAATATTGAGAAGAAATGTAGAGGAAAATGGGATAAGTGTAGGCAATAGTCCTGGAGTTTCCAAATCTCTGAAATGTTGTGATTTTCCTCCTCAGTATTTCGATAGAGAGGACTGTCAGTGTGGATGTGGCTCTTGCCATGAATGAATTCATCTATAAAAGGAACCTGTTCTCAGTACTAGAGACAGCTTACTGTATTCTGTCTATTGGATAATTTTAATTGGGATTGATATCTTTCCAAAAGGTCTTCAGATCAGAAAAAAGAGTGGAGATTGGAATTCACACATTGCCACCAACCCCTGCCTGATAATGTGCCCAGTTAGTTGTTTTGAGGAATTGCTCGTACAAGCAGCCTGCAAATCATGAAATTCTGAACCAACAGTGAAATCTGAGAATCATAGGCTCCAAGAAATCTTGCTGACTTTGTGGAATGTTCAAAACTTCAGATGTCCTCACAGCTTATTTATTTGATTAAAATGGAATGAAGATGAATGAATTTCCACGGTTTTTTTCAGGGGTGGGTTTCCCTCTGCATCATAGTAAGCCACATAGCACAAACAATAAAAAATTATAAACTTTGGATGGGGCTGTCCCTGGCAGCAGTGAGAAAGAATTGAAGGGTTTTACAATTGTCTTGATTGAGAAAAGTATTATTGGCTCATTCGGAAGAAATAGAGCACCATCTTATGGACACTAAAGTATTAAGAGCTTTGACATCAATATTCTAATGCAGTCTTTCTCAATCTCAGCAACTTTAAACTGTGTGCCTGTAGAGATTCTCAGTCATCCAGGTCATGGTTGTCCCAAAGGTGCTTTTTCAGGAGGCAACTATACTTTCTTGTTTTTTTCTTTTGAAGATGTTTCACTTCTCACTCAAGAAGCTTCTTCAGCTCTGACAGGATAGTGGGGAATAGCATGGCTGGCTGGGGAATTCTGGCAGTTGAAGTTGCTGAGCTTAAAATTGCTGAGGTTGGAAAAGACTGTTCTAATGTAATTGTTTCATAAATCACTCATTCCATTAATATGAAATAAGGAAATCTCATTGTACGGAAAGGAACACTAAATTTTGAATACTGAACTGAACTTGAAAAGCTAATGTAGACATGAGCCAAGTACAGAAAAAGACAAACAATATGATGAGACCTAATAAGTTTCAATGCCTGGGACTTTTTAATTTAGGGGGGAAAATAATAATGAAAGTCACTTTTTCCCCCTTTCTCCAACAGTAAAATTGAATGGTAAATAACATGGGGTAGCTAAAGAATGTATTTCTTCAAGCAGACATAATTTTTAAAAGAGGATTCGTTACATAGGACAGTAATAATAATAATAATAATAATAATAATAATAATAATAATAATAATAATAATAATAATAATAATAATTTTATTTCTATACTGCCCTTCTCCCGAAGGACTCAGGGCGGTGTACAGCCTATTAAAAACACAGAAATATACAGATATCAATTAAAAATAATTAAAATTATTAAATAATTTTAATAAATAATAATATAATATATAATAATATAATATAATAAATAATAACAACAACAACAACAACAACAACAACAACAACAACAACAACAACAACGTACCGGGATTTGCAAATTGAAGTTGAGCGACTGTGGAAAAAGAAATCGTATGTTGTCCCGATTGTAATTGGAGCCCTTGGAGCAATATCCAAAGGGCTACCCCGCTATTTAGAAATTCTAAATTTGCCGGACTTGAACATTTTGACTCTACAAAAAACTACCTTACTCGGAACAGCTTACATCCTCCGACGATACCTGAACAGTTCCTAGGTCCTTGGTTAGGACTCGAGCTGCTGAGCTATTAACCAGCCTCAAAGGCTGTGAATCTCACTAAAGATTAACTAATAATAATAATAATAATAACAATAATAATAATAATAATAATAATAATAATAATAATATAATAATAAAATAATAATATAATAGTAATAGCTATCCACTTCACTGGATTTAAGACAGAGTTCAGCAAATTCAGAGAAAAAAAGAAATTGTCATGATGGCTATCTAACTGTTTACTATTATTCTGCCAAGAGCTGGTTGCTAGAATGAATGAGCAACTGTGTGCTACATCAAAGTTTCTTAACCTTGGCAACTTTAAGTTCAGTGGACTTCAACTCCCAGAATTCCCCAGCCAGCTGTACTGGTTAGGGAATTCTGGGAGTTGACCTATCTTAAAGTGGCCAAGGTTAGGAAATGCTGTTCTGTATCATTTGTCTTCTCATAAGCATCACACAAGGATCTGCCTGGCCACAGAGAACAGAGAACTGCTAGATACAACACTGCTAGATACTAATATTCTTTGCTATACCAGAGAATCAAAATATTGTGTCTTACTTACTGACTTCCCATTGGGAACTGTTAGCTACTAGTAGTAATGTTTTTTTAAAAAAATAAATAAATAAGGGAGAATGGGACAAAAGAGGAACGGAAATAAAAAGGAAAAAGAAAAAGAAAAAAGGAAATAACATTCATATTATAATATATACATTAAAAACCAGTGCAATTTTTAAACACCATTAAACCTTGACCAAACAAAATAGTATTGATCAGTCTTTATGTTACATTAATAGGCAGCCAGTTCTAATTTTTATCAGCACAATTTGATATAAATGATGTATTCAATCCAATATTGAACAGAATCACTTTGTTGCTCCTCAGAATCCATTAATACACAATTCATTACACATGAAAGCTCCATGTTTTGGGGTATATTCCAGAGTTCATCTACATCTTTAAACTGCAATGATTTTTCTGGCCCCATGTTAGCATATTGATGGCTATTAGAGCAAAATGAGCCAACAGTAAAACAAACTTTATCATTTGAGTAATAGCCCCCTCATCCATTTTAACCTTCCAGCAAAGTACAATTGTCAGCCAATTCTATATAGACATTATTTGTGGTATCTAATAAATGTAAAAAAAATGTTGAATTAGTTGTAGATCTAAGATCACACATGTAATGTTCTAATACTTTTAGTTCACTAGCATTAACAGCCACAGGAGATTGGAAGATAATGAAAGTTTGCTGTGACAAGTGTCACAGGAATGGGGGAAGCTTTTTCGATACATTTTTTTTCATATTTATTAGCCATCAATTTCCAGGAGTGGGCTGCTGGGGGTTCGCAGGGGTTCGGGAGAACCTCTAGCTAAGATTCTGTGCAGTTCGGAGAACCCCCAAATCCCACTCCTGGATGGCCCCGCTCACCCCACCCTGTCCCTCCCAGGAGTCCCCACGCAGTCCGTTTTGGATGCAGGTAAGTGCAGGGGGTGCGCAGAGGCTCAGGGAGGGCGAAAAATGGGCCTACCAGAAATTCAGAGCCTGGGGAGGCTGTTTTTGCCCTCCCGGAGGCTCAGGCAAAGCCTCTGGAGCCCGGGGAGGGTAAAAACACCCCCCCCCAGCCATGGTGCAGGAGGCTGACTAGGCCATGCCCACCATGGCCATGCCCACCCAGCAACTGGGCAGAGAACCCCTAAAATTTTTGAAGCCCACCCCTGTCAATTTCCCCTCACATAGCTTACCCTCAGATTGTCTTTGTGATTTTGTGCATAACAGTAGATACAATTTCACCAAGTCATGTAGAGGAATATACAGTATATAGGTCATGGGGCAGGGAGAATGAAAAACATGATAATTTGTTTTTTATTCTTTCTGTAAAGATGGAAAGATGCTTCAGATGGAACCTGGGGCCATTGGCAAGCTGCTGGCAGAAGCTCAGCATCTGTGTTGATTTAATTGGGCAAAACTAAAGCCTGCGAGAACAAACTGGAACAGAATTTTCTTGTCTCTTCCTGCAGAGAGCAGCATTAAACTGTACAAAAAGGCTTTTTATTTTGCAAAGATGATATACTGTGAACTAAAGTTTTTAGAACTGAGCGTAACCACATATGCTTTTTATTCATTAGTCATTGTTTCAGATGAATATACATAGTTTTGCAGGCTTTAAACAGTAGACCCCTGTATTGTACATTGAAACCCCTTCTCCCCGGTCTTTGTAAAGGTAGCTGAAATGTTAGCTCTGTATGCCTAGTGCAGTAATGCAAAGTGTGGGAGGATAAATAACACACCCAAGTACTAGACTGATATAGAAAAAACAACACTGAAGAAACCAACAATCACCTGAATTATAGTCTGCCACATGACAGTGCAGAGTGCCAAGGACAAGCTGTAGCAACCCAAAAGCAAATTCTTTGCCCTTCCATGTCAGGTTCATTTTAATCCAGAAGAAGGGATTTAAGCACCCCCCCCATTTTAAGCTTTATTCTACAGATCTAGTAAGAAGGCACTTTGGGGTTCCTGATCTCCTCATTGCTGAGCATAAACCAGTGGTGGAATTCATTTTTTTTTTTTTACTACCGGTTCTGTGGGCGTGGCTTGGTTGGCGTGGCAGGGGAAGGATACTGCAAAATCCCCATTGCCTCCCCACTCCTGGAGCAGGGGTGGGTTCTACTTACCTTTACTACCGGTTCACAACAGGGCCGCGCATGGGCGCTTGCTTTGTTCATGTGCGCGTGTGCTCTTCTGCGCATGCACAGAAGCATTCTGATGACATCGGGGTTGGTGGGTGGAGCCTCCTGCCAGTTTTACTACCGGTTCTATAGAACCGGTGCGAACCGGGGGCAACTGGTAGTGCAGAGCCCTGGTAGCGCAGCAGACTAAAGCACTGTTATTAACATCAGCTGCCTGCAATTACTGCAAGTTCAAATCCCAACAGGCTCAAGGTTGACTCAGCCTTCCATTCTTTCTAAGGTAGGTAAAATGAGGACCCGGATTGTGGGGGCAATAAGTTGACTTTGTATAAAATATACAAAAGTATGAAGGCTATTGCTTAACGCATTGTAAGCCGCCCTGAGTCTCTGGAGAAGGGCGGCATATAAATCAAATGAAAGGAAAGGAAAGGAAAGGAAAGGAAAGGAAAGGAAAGGAAAGGAAAGGAAAGGAAAGGAAAGGAAAGGAAAGGAAAGGAAAGGAACCCACCACTGTCCTGGGGGAAGGATATTGCAAAATCTCCATTCCCACCCCACTCCGGGGCCAGCCAGAGGTGGTATTTGCCAGTTCTCTGAAGTACTCAGAATTTCTCCGGTTCTCCAGAACCTGTCAGAACCTGCTGAATAACACCCCTGACATAAACATTCAGTCTCCTTTAGCCATCTCAGTTTCATTTTACCGCTGAGTAGCACATGAACAGACTTCAACCTAAGGACAGTATAAGTACTGTAAGTATACTAAATATACTTAGTCAACTTCCATGTACCTCCTAATAACCCAGAGTAAAATGTACAGTAATTTCTTAAAGTGTTTAGACTAGACTAGACTAGACTAGACTAGACTAGACTAGACTAGACTAGACTAGAATAGAATAGAATAGAATAGAATAGAATAGAATAGAATAGAATAACAGAGTTGGAAGGGACCTTGGAGGTCTTCTAGTCCAATCCCCTGCTTAGGCAGGAAACCCTACACCACTTCAGACAAATGATTGTTCAATCTCTTCTTAAAAACTTCCAGTGTTGGAGCATTCACAACTTCTGGAGGCAAGTTGTTCCACTGATCAATTGTTCTAACTGTTGAACAGTGATTAAATCTATGAACTATCATGGGGGGGGGGTATTTTTGTGATGCTGTGCTAACCATTTGATTAATTGAATTGGTTTTCATTTTCTTGGCCAGGTACTCGTGAGACTTCATGTCTATCTGTCAGCCTTTGAGGTAGTCTAGACAAGAAGCACAAACCATGAGTAATAACAACACTGTATGGTTACAATGATAGAATGTTGCAAAACTGAAGATATTTATTCCCTTCCTTATTTTTACTTTCCAGGAAACTAGGGAGGGCCGCTTCAGAGATGTTTTCCATCCCTCTTCCCCCACTTCCTTCTGATGGCTGATTAGAATAGAAGGATTTTTCCTTCTGGTGCAGCTCTTCCTCCCAAGGTCCTTTCCACATCCATTACATTATCTTGCTTCCTATGAGATGCTTTCTTTGAATGCTCTGATTCAACATGAGTCATTTAGGTAAAGTTGCCCATTTAGAAGTGTCTCCTTAACATGCATATTCTGGCAGGAGGGGGACAGGCATAATGCTCTGAAGACAAATATTCTTTTTTTTTAAGAAAAAAAAAGACTTATCTCTGATTCAAATTCTAGAATTTGGAGTATGGAATAAAACCCGTAGCCACTATTCTTATATCTGCCAATTGCCCTGGAAATCCTTTTGCTGGAAAAGCATGCATGCCCTGGAAATCCTTGAGTTTTTATGTTGCCCCCAGGAAGAAAGGAGAAATAGAAATAGTATTTCAGTAACAGCAGGAATGCCTAGGTACTAGGAAAGAGAAATAGGCTGGTGCATGGGCTTAATACATGTCTTCCATCAACTTTCTAGGTAGGGGTACAAGAAAGTATGAGAGTGTGTTCCTCAGTGGGCTGGGCACTGGGCATGTCGCCCTTATACATGTGATAACGTGCTATTCTCACATATGTCATAATATGCTCATATATGTGACAATTGATTTTAAAAATTTCTTTCACATGAAGGGAAGGCAATTTCATGAAAAGAAAGGAAGAGAGTAGTTAGAATGCAGAACATAAATTGCTGGCTGCAGAGTACCAGGAAAAGTGATGGAATCTGGGGTTTGGTTTGTTATTGAGCAGAATAATCTTTGGAAGTACAAAGTCAATTTGGCATAAATGATCCTTTGTAGGAGCTAGGGAGGGAGGGAGGGGGAGAGAAAGAGAGAGATTTTTTTAAAAAAACAGATCCTTACTGAAACTGAGCCTTTTTTTCTTACCCAAACACTTTTTTTAAAAAAACCACCTACCTGATCAAATGCAGTCTGTTTGATATCCATTTTTTAAAGTGTTTGAATTGACACCTTCTTTATCCAAAGTAATATTTTATTCTTCCACCATACGGAAATTCAAGCAAAAAACTACTCAACTCAACTCATGATATTTTGCCAAAAGTAGGGGACTGATTGCTTTTATGCAGAAGATTTACCTACAATTAGAATATAGGCTTCCAAGTCCCAAGTGCAAAACAGGAGCCAATAAAAAACACACAAAAAAACCCCACAATTTGAGAATGCATACAACATCTTGTGAGATCTTGTTGCAGCCCAGCTACATTTACAGATTTTGAATGAGATCTTGTATAAGAAACCCAACAATTGACATTTTAAGAGTTTTTTTAAAAAAATATTTTGATAATCTAGCAGTGTACTGTACTGTGGTGCTTGTACTTTGGTGTCCACTGCAGATCCTTGAGTTAGAAAATAGTTCAGGAATCACGTCCTTAGTCAATAATTATTGAATCCTAGAATTAAATAGTATAATAACTGTCTTTTTTCAACCATCAGCAGTGTACAGGAAAAGTATTTAAAGAGTAGTGACTGTTCAGACTCTTGTTGAAAATTTCTGGAGATGAAGAACTCACACATTAAATCTGCATTAAAGATATTTAATAGTATTTAATAATCGATGTTTGTTCTTTATTTCTTGATGTTCTCAAGAGTTTGCGTCTTTTCCTACAGACATTTCACAACCAGAGTTGTGTAACTTCATCAGTGCATGGGGGAATGGATTTTGTTTTCTGTTTATATTAACTTCTCTTATCAGCCTTCAACCAGAGTAATGTTTCTTCCTTCACTTTTTAGGTAGGTTATTATTTCTTCAATGGTTATTGTTTATCTGGGGCTGTGGCCTCTTTAGGTGTTGTTAATAGGTGTATAATGAGGAAGGATATGTTTAAGTCTATTTGACTTTTTCCTTGATCTCTGGTTGCTTCTTTTTATGAAGGGTTCATGAATGGAACCTATCTCAATGTGTCAATTAATGGCTAAATTGTCAAGGCATCATACCTCAAGGAATTCCCTTTTGGTTTTGGATCTGGCTTAGTTCAGAACTGAAATTTCCCAACTGAAAATTGTGGTTTAACTCATCAGTGTTATGAATTAGAGAGTTTTCATCATGTTGTATGATGTTCATAGATGTGTTCTCAAAATTTTGCCTATTTGCCCCACCTAGTAGGCTTTTTTTTAACCAATCCATAAGAACACATTACATTTGTAAAATTAACATTAGTTGTGAAATGAATAGAATGTGTCAGTCAAACTGCTGTGTATCTCATATGTTACATAACAGAATTCAGCTACACTTAAAAAGAGTCACTTTATTTTTCCTATTGACGGTGCCTATTTATTAATTTTATTTTCTTATAGAATTTTACATTTACTCTCCTTTCTTTTGACTTATCCACTCATACCATCTATTCCATACCTTATAGTATTTCGAGTCTACCTTGTCTTTTAACTCAAATGTTAATTTATCCATTTTTGCACAATTGTAAATTTTCTGAATTACTAATTGATTATTTGGCAATCAATCCATTTTCCAATGTTGCGCTAGTGCCAATCTAGCCGCCGTAATTTTATGTAATATTAAATATTTTGTTTCTTTCCTAATATTTTCTTTGATCATGCCTAATAAAAAAATTTCTGGTTTAAACTCTATTTCCTCTGCTGTTATTTCTGTTAGCCAAGTTTTAATTTTTTCCCAGTATTTCCTAATTTTTGGGCAAAGCCACCAGACATGAAAGAAAGTACCCTGTGCTTGTTTACATTTCCAACAAGTTGGGTTTAAATTTGGATACATCTTCGTTAACCTTGAAGGGGCCAGATACCATCCATACCACATTTTATACTGATTCTCCTTATAAACTACTGATTTTGTCATGATATAATTGGTTTCCCATACCCTTTCCCATTCTTCTAACTGTATGTTACGTCCAATGTTTCTTGCCCATACTATCATTTGTCCTTTATAATCAATTCCTCTGCTAAGTCAAATTCTAATAGGTATTTATAGATTTTTGAAATTAATTTTTCTTCCTTGGCTTCTAATAATTTATCTAATTGGTTCGATTTTAGTTCTATTCCTCCTTCCTCTTGGTCTTTTTTGTATCTTATTCTTATCTGTAAATAGGGCCACCAATCTATTGATATTCCTTGTTCTCTAAGTTCTTCTTGTTTTTCAATACTCCTTGAGAATCCAATATTTCCTTATATCTTATCATTTTTTGTATTGCTAGTGTGTTGGAGTGCATTGTCACCTCCATTGTGGATAACCATCCGGGAACTTTCAAATAATGTTTCTTTTTTATTTCTTGCCATGTGCAGATTAATGAGTCTCTTATTATATGATTACTGAAATGTTTATATGTTTTGTTCCCGGTGTTCCATAAGAAGGCGTACCACCCCATCATTAAATCATGTCCTTCTAATTTTAATAATCTTTGATTTTCCAAGCTCACCCATTCTCTAATCCATGTAAGACTTGTTGCTTTATAATATTTTTCCCATGCCGGCAATCCAAATCCCCCTCTAATTCTATCATTGTGCAAAATACTTAATTTGATTCTTGGTTTTTTTCCCCTCCCACACAAATTTTGTAGTTATTTTGTTCAGATTGTTAAAAAAATTCTTATCCAATTTTACCGGGATTGTTTGGAATAAATAAAGGAGTCTCGGCAGTACATTTGTCTTTATCGCTGCAATCCTCCCTAATATTGATAAATTCAATTTTTCCCATTTTTCTACAAGTGATCTAGAGTTAATGACCATTCAGGAACCATTCAAACTTGTGACATTGTTGAACAAGTGGTACTTATGGCCAGTCCTCAATGTTCTGGACATTGCGGTGCCCCTATGGTCACATGATCATGATCCAAGTGCTCAGCAATTGGCTCAGATTTCTGATCATCACAGCTTCCTGTGGTCATACAATCATGATTGGTGACCCACTTCCCACAGGTAAAGTCAATGAGGCAGCTGGCAGGAAGTCAAAAGTCACAATCACCTGAGGTCCTTGCTTAACAACCCATGCAGTCCTTGCTTAATGATCATAACCTGTGCCTGATGAAACTGCCATGATTAACTGATGTAGTCACATAATGTCATGCTTTATGTCCACATTGCTTAGTGATGGAAATTCTACTTCCCACTTAGTTCTATGCCGCCTTTGGTCTAACATAAGCGTAGTACATAAAATTATCTGCTACAAGGTCCTACCTGTCAATGACTCTACCTGACTCTGTGGTTTCTTCCCCAACCCCCCAAAACTTTAACCTTAGACTGTCTACTGTCAACCTCACCCCATTCCTAAGAGGTCTGTAAGGGGCGTGCATAAGCGCACCAGCGTGCCTACCGTCCCTGTCCTAATGTTCCCTTCTATTTGTATCCATTTCATGTATTCATAATCATGTTTATACTTATATCTGTTATCTAATACATGCTTGAGGAAATAAATAAATAAATAATAAAAATAAATTAATGTTGTTAAAACAAAGATTACTAAGAGCTGTGATGATGCAATGTTCAGAATGCATTCCTACAGCCAGCAGTTCGATCCTGACCACCTCAAGTTTGACTCAGCCTTCCATCCTTCCAAGGTCAGTAAAATGAGGAACCAGATTGTTGGGGGCAATATGCTGACACTGTAAACCGCTTAGAGAGGGCTGTCAGGCACTATGAAGTGGTATATAAATTTAAGTGCTATTGCTATTGTACTGAGATATTTAAACAATTTGACCTAATAAATAGAGTGTCTGTTTCTTTTCTAGGCATATGTTTTAAGTCATTAACAAATACCAACACTGTGGTTTGCTATAGTTAATTTCTAGTTCTTCTGTATCACATTATTCAACCAAGAGTTTCTTTTTAGGCCAATGGAGGAAGCAGAGCTATATCATCGGCATATAACAGCATTTCAATAGGTTTCGCTGCCAAATTCACAGGATAGTGAGAAAGATCATTCATCCTGGTAACTAAAGGATTCATGTAATAGTTAAACAGTGCAGGATTCCTCAGTTAACAGGGAACCTCTTAGTATTATGTCTCTGGGAATAGCATCTGGCTTTTATAGTTGAATTACTGTATAATTTATAAATAAGTAGAAGGGATTTTCTATCTAAAGAGAAATTTTGTAGCCTACACCAAAAATTAGGCCAATAAATTAAATGAAAAAGTACTTTAAAATCTATAGAAGTTGTATATAGCTTAGCAGACACCTTGGAAGTATATTTTTTTCTGTCAAATGTTGCAGATTTCAAGCATGGTCAGAAATAGTCCCTTATAAATGCAGTTTGTTCCTCAGCTGATACGTCTAACCAATCCTAGAACTTTATGGATTGATGTCTGCCATATATCAATATATTATTAAAACTCTTGTGGTCACTACTATTAAGTGGGTAAAACTGGGCAACAGTTTTTGAGCTGAGTTACTTCAAATGAACTAATGTACAAAATACATCCAAAATCCGGGCCCATGAGAATGAAATTGGGGAAGTTGTGGTTGCTTCAGGCTGCTGCAATCATATCATTTTGAACAGCCTATGTCGCAAACCCTCACTCCATCCTCTTCCCAGCAGCAAGAAATGAACTCATGTAGCTTTTAAAGAAATAACAACTTCAAGGTACATAAAGAAAGGCCTGGATATTTTTATCGTTTTATATGCCTCTTCTCTGGCACACAAACATGCTCACATATCAATATCCCATCTTTGTTCAAGAACTCAGCATATACCTATCCTCCTGCATTTCTTCTTGTAGGCTAGGTCGAGTTAAAAGTTACAAAGTGAGTGCGAGAGAGGGAGGGAGGGAGGGAGGGAAGGAAGGAAGGAAGGAAGGAAGGAAGGAAGGAAGGAAGGAAGGAAGGAAGGAAGGAAGGAAGGAAGGAAGGTTGGTTTCCAATGTTCCCTACCAGCTTCCTACAAGGAAACTCAATGGGGAAGCTAACAGGAAGTTGGAAGTCAATTCTTCTTCCATTGCTTATATTCCTGCCATTGGTCATTCTATTTCTCTGTTTAGGTAAGGAAATATCTCTGAAATGATGAGCCAATGGGACATGGGTAATCTAGGTTTGCTTGTTTGTGTGTACTTACATACAGAAAAAGTAAGTAGAATCTTCCCACCAACTACCAATCTATTATTAGTAAAACTAGACTACCCACACTCATTGGCTCACAGTTTCAGAGATATTTCCTTACCTAAACAGAAGAATAGGATGACCAATGGCAAGGCAAATAAGCAATGGAAGAAGGATCGACTTCCAACTTCCTCAGAGTGATAATGAATTCAAAGAGGGGCAAAGGTTTCTTGACACAATGTATAATCTAAGAGATCTGATTCCTGCTCAGTTGGGAAAACACTGTGCAGGATACTCTGTAAGAAAAAGTCTAACTTTTTAAGGGTGTGAGTCAGATATAAACCTTTGAAGTCTTTAGTGTTATCTTTGGCTTCCCTTAAAAGTGAGTGGGTGGGTTGGTGAGTGGGAATAATCTCATGACCTGATCAGAGCTGATTAGTTGCTGCTTAAAATAAAGAAGGTAATGGTTATCTGCCTTTGTTCTAGCACTGAAATCACCCACAATTATTACATAAGAGTGAGGACATCAAAAGATTACTAAAATAGGCCTCTAGATCAATGGATATTAAATTTGCTGGATAGCAGGAGTGATTTGCAGGAATTAGGTAAATATTAACTAAAAGCAAGGAAATCTTAGAAATTACAACAAGACAGTTTTTATTTATCCAGTCAATATATATATGTGTGTGTGTGTGTGTGTGTGTGTGTGTGTGTGTGTGTTCTCCCGTGTAAAATTGGAACTGTCTTGGCGACGTTTTGACGAAGTCTCATTCGTCATCTTCAGGCTGGTGTTTTCGGCTTCATGCTTCTAGGAGCAATGAAGCCGAAAACACCAGCCGGAAGATGACGAATGAGACTTCGTCAAAACATCGCCAAGACACTTCCAATTTTACGCGGGAGAAAACTTGAATAACCAAACACACACACACACACACACACACACACACACACACACACACACACATATATATATATATATATTTTCTTACTTCTTCGTAGGGTTTATGTGTGTTTTTCTTCTAGCCAGGTTTTCCCTACGTAGCCAAGGTTTTTTTGTAGCTCCAGCTCAGTAGAATCTCATCTACTCGGTTCTGGGCTTTTTTCTTTTCTAACACCTAGCAAGCTCTCACTGCTAGGTGGGAGACCTAAATAGATCCATTTCTAGCTCGTTAGCTGTCATCAGTAGGCCACACCCATATCCTCCCTGTAAAGGCACAGTATCAATTTTCTTATTTCTTCGTAGGGTTTATGTGTGTTTTTCTTCTAGCCAGGTTTTCCCTACGTAGCCAAGGTTTTTTTGTAGCTCCAGCTCAGTAGAATCTCATCTACTCGGTTCTGGGCTTTTTTCTTTTCTAACACCTAGCAAGCTCTCACTGCTAGGTGGGAGACCTAAATAGATCCATTTCTAGCTCGTTAGCTGTCATCAGTAGGCCACACCCATATCCTCCCTGTAAAGGCACAGTATCAATTTTCTTACTTCTTCGTAGGGTTTATGTGTGTTTTTCTTCTAGCCAGGTTTTCCCTACGTAGCCAAGGTTTTTTTGTAGCTCCAGCTCAGTAGAATCTCATCTACTCGGTTCTGGGCTTTTTTCTTTTCTAACACCTAGCAAGCTCTCACTGCTAGGTGGGAGACCTAAATAGATCCATTTCTAGCTCGTTAGCTGTCATCAGTAGGCCACACCCACCCGTCAAAGGTGGTCCTTATTTTTCTCCTTGCATTTTTTACGTGCTTTCGAACTGCTAGGTTGGCAGAAACTGGGACAAGTAACGGGAGCTCACCCCGTTATGCAGCGCTAGGGATTCGAACAGCTGAACTGCCGACTTTTCGACTGACAAGCTCAGTGTCTTAGCCACTGAGCCACCACGTAATCCAAGAAGCTTCTTAATGAGTAGCGAAACATTTTCAAGGAAGAAAAAAAGAAAGTCCAGTTGCCTTTTGGAAAAGCACCTTTGCGACAACCATGAGTTGATGACTGAAAAAATCTCCAAAGATAACTGAGGAGAACAATGTTAATTGCAGGGACGTAGAGGGCACACCAGGACGGTGTGGTTAATTGTTATCCTCAATTAGCAACATACTTCTATCTGGCTGAAAAACTCTCTCTCTCTGCCATCTATGTTCAGGCAAGTTATATATTTTTTTTAAAAAGGGATTGCAGTTAAAATCCCCATAGTACTGTTATGCTGACTCCTGCTCCCAGTAGCATTGGGGAACCTTATAATTGGATGTTAACAGTGGTGGGATGCTCCTGGTTCGGCCGAGCCGGTAGCGGTGACGATATGATGTCACCGAACCAGTTCTCCCCCCCGCCGTCTCACCCTCCCACCCCCACCAACGTTATTCTTACCTTTTATTTGGTCCCACCCCCAATCTATTGCTGCCACCTGAGTCCCAGCTGATGACTAGAGGGAAAAAAACTGTTAAACTCTTGCCGCGGGGCTTCAAAGGGCTGTCCTACAGCTGATCAGTGTTAAAAGCAAACAAATGAGTCGGGTCATAAGTGCAAGGACCGGTCGTAAGTGCAAGGACCTTCCAGAAATGACTCTGACCAGCTAGTCATGCCCACCTAGTCACATGACCTCCAAGCCACACCCACAAAATAAGCCACGCCCACAGAACCGGTAGTAAAAAAATTTAGAACCCACCCCTGGATGTTAATGTGTATCCGGGGAAAAAATTCAATTTGAACATAAACATTTTTTTACAAATTTCATTCCATACTAATTGTATGATTGGAAGCTAATCATAAAGAGACATTTACTCTTGGGTATGTGTGTGTGTGTGTGTGTGTGTGTCCAGAGATAATCCTTACCCAGTAGTTCTACCTCTAGAGTTTGGAGTCATGATTCCTTTTTCTGACTTTCATTATCCAAATTAGCTCTTTGAGGTAGTCCAGGCACAAAATAATAATTAAAAAAAAACTAATACCATTTCCTTTATTATAGCAGAATAGGATCAGATCTTGCAAGTCCAAAAGCGCTTTCCCCCTTTGCCTTTACTTTCAGGAGAACTAGGGAGGGTCTCTTCTGAGACGCTGTCTCTGCCCCACTTTTCTTCTGGGCTGATAAATCTCGTCTGACCATTGTCTAAATTGCGGTTCTTCCTCATCCTGCCTCCCAAGGTTACTCGCACAGCCTATTATATTAACTCCTTTCTAAAGCTGCTCATTCTCCCCCATCTGATTATCTTTTGGTGATTCATGGCTTTGGCACGTCACTGTTTTGTTTTTATTTATCTCATGTTTCAGGAAACCCCTTCTTTGCCTATTCTTACCAATGTTTATTCTGTAAATTTCCTGGTCTGCTGAGTACCAGCAAAGGAGTTATTGTTGATAAATCTGCCCAGGATACACATGCTGTAATTAATGAGTGCAATGGGTGGAGTTAATAGCACTATTACTTAATATATCAACAGTACAAGGGGAGATATAATAAAGTATGTGTGAAAAAAAAGCTAAGCAAAAATAAAATGATTAAAATTTAAAAGGGAATCTAGATTCAGAGCTGCTCACTCAGCATCTGAAATTCACCTCTTGTCCAAGATACATTGAATAAGTTCAATATCCAGTTCTAATAATAAGAACCCACATCACTGATTGTTGATTGCTGTGAGTGCTGATTATTTTAGATGAAGGAAGGCCACCCACATGGCCTGCCATTTTCTTACATACCAGTTGCTTTTCCTAAGCAATCTTTTTATATTCTGCCCATCGCAAGGAGGCATGGATTCTGCAGAAAAGGCAGTATTTGCTGGCATTTTAAAAAATATGCAAAGTAAAAAGCTATGAACTCTTCGTTGGCACATTAAAAAATATCCATTGTTGAATGATATTTTTATAAGGAGCAACTAACATGCCACAAAAGAATATACAAACTTGACTTTTCTTTTTCTTTTTCTTCAACTGCAAAGTATTGAAGTAGGAGATATAAGAACTCATTTTATTTATTGGCTTTAGAATTTGACTTGTACTCAAGGTCTTAGGATGGTTACCCAGGAAAGAAAACACCACAGAAAAAGAGAAATATCCTTTATTGAAAGAGTAGCAGCTAAGGGATCTCTCCCACAAGAGAAATTTTTCTATGCTCAGTTTTATTTTTCTAGAACAGTTTGAATTTGGTTATAAAGTAAGGTGACCAGACGTCCCGCTTTTGGTGGGACAGTCCCGCTTTTGAGCAATTTGTCCCGCATCCTGTGGCGTTTTAAAAAAGTCCCGATTTTTCATTCTGCCTCCTGAGTCCCGGCTGCCTCCTGAGTCCCAGCTGATGGCTAGAGGGAAAAAACCTGTTTAAACTCTTGCCGCGGGGCTTCAAAGGGCCGCCCTACGTTGATTAGCTCGGCTTCCCCCTCTCAGCTGATTTGCGCAGGGCTCTGCTCTTGCTAAATTGCTCAGCAGTTTTTTTTTCTCTTTGTGCAAACCAAGCTCAAAACGAAACTGAGGCTTCCGGTTTGCTGCTGGCCGCCGCCAGATGCTCCTTCGGGATCATCAGCTTCCACTGCCTGTCAGAGCTGCCTTCACAACGGAATGGCGGCTCGAAAAAACTCCGTTTCCATGAGGAAACGGAGATAGAGCCGGCAGGGGTGGGTAGAACTCTCTGCAGAGTCCCAAAAGTTTTTCTTTTACTTTTGGGACGGAGCGGATGAGATGCCCCATACCCCTAGCTGCTGCTCCGGGCTTTGGGAGACCTCTGCTAATGCAGAGCCAGGCGTCAAGAGCAAGCCTGCGAATTTAACAGATTATTCAAAGAAAATGTGAGCTGGACCTGTAATACTGAATCGCAAGTATTTTACTTATCTTTTAAAAATTACTTAAGAGAAAAGAGGAAAGGAAAGGAAAAAAAAAACCTTTTAAAATGGCGTCTGCCGCGGCTGGAGAAGAGGCAGAAAGGGAAAGTCCTTCCGTTTTTTATTACTACAATGTAGCGGAATAAATACCACTAGCTACATTTGTAGACAAAACTTCGCTCCTGTGTTTTTTTTTTCTCTTTTTCCCCTGGAGACTTGACATTGTTGTTGATTGGAAAGAAGTCTTCTTTCCTGTTTTTTTTTTTTCTTTTAACAAAGCCTGCCTGGGCGGAAACATGGCACTGAGACTTATAAAGTCAGATAAACAAGTAGGGGGGGGGGATTCCCCCATTAACAACTTAAAGGAACAAGTTTTAACTCTTCAGTCTCAGAAACCTGATTTTAATATAATAGAATTTCTCTTAGAGGAGATTGAAAGAAGGGATGAGATTGTGAATCAGCATCTTGAAAAATTTAAGCAGGAAATTAAAGAATTGGTGAAATCTAAGTTTGATTTTTTGGAGCGAAAAATTTTAAAAGTGGCTAATGGTTTTTCAGAATTTATGATACAGCTGGATACAAATACTAATTTACTAGAGTCTAAAATGGAAGAAATTCAAGATAAATTGGACAATAGAATTCAAAAAATTGAAAATGATTTGATAAACACTCAGGATAATAGCTCAGAAGAAAAACCTAAAATGGATGCTGTCCAAAGTCTGGTAATGTAGAAAATCTGCAACAGAGGATTGAAAAAGAGGTTCTAATGGTACAATATAATTTCATAGAATATGCGATAAGATTGAGAGGCTTGCAGGAAAATAACGGAGATGATTTAAGGAGAATATCTTCTGAAATTCTAGCTGGGATTTTAAAGGTTCAACCTGACGAAGTGTTTTGTAGGATTGACAGAGTTTACAGAATAAACTCCTGGATTGCCAAGCAAAGGCAACTGCCTAGAGATGTGGTGATTTATTTCACAGATAAAGAAATTAGGAATAATATTGTGCAAAATTCCTTCAATTCTAATTTGCAATTGTATGGAAGAAAGATTTGGATTTACAAGGAACTCCCACCTAAGATATTAATGGAGAGGAAGAAATTTGGTTTTCTGGTGACTGAGTTAAAAAAGAGAAATATCCCATTTAGGTGGGACGCCCCAGTTGGTATTATATTGAGATATCAAGGAGAAAGATACCAGCTAAATACTGTTGAAAGAGCGGAAGAATTTTATCAAAATAGGTTGAAAATGAATTTAACATCTTCAGGTATAATACAGGATAAGCAGAAGGAGCTGGAAATAAAGGGAAAATATCGAATTACAGAGACTGTACCAGATAAATTGCCTTTGGATTTATCGGATATCCCAGCTGGATTATCTACAAATTTGAGAAAAGTGGCATCTGACTTTAATGTGATGACTTATCAAGGCAAGGACAAGCATGGAAACCAATTAGGGGATATACAAGGGATAAAAAAGAAACATGAGACACAAAAACAAAACCAACAAGACCAATCTACAAAGCAGAATGAAAACCGACTAGGTGATACACAATCTGTAGAAAGGAAACCAGGATGGAAATCAAACCCACAAAAAGAAAAGAAAAAAAGAAATAGGTTGCATAAAAATAGAAATTTCTAAATCAAGCAACAGTGAAGCCAGTGACTTTAAAATATGAATGATTATGTGAAAACATAGAGGAGGCAACGTATTGGTCAATATCATCCTGAGGATAGTGGCAGATCTCTGCATTGCCGTAATCTTGGGACGTGAAAAGAGCCTTAAACTGATGGATTTGAATTATCCACTTGGAATTTCTTTTTGTGTTGATAAATATATTATAATTATCTTGAATCAGGCAAGAGAATTATGCTGGGGCACGCAGAAGATCGGGTTGTTACCCACTACGATGATGGGAATCAATAATCCTGATGAAACCCACAATTATTACTATATGGAATATAATTATAATGTCACTCGGGTGGTTGTTTTTACTTTTATACATATAAGAAGATAATTACTACTGATGGGGGCAGATATGATTGAAGATTTTGAATAAACTGTTGCATCAGCAAGCTATGTTACCCTATTATGGATGTTGGTTCTAACAATCCAGTGGAAAGACTTCAAAGAAGATATTATATGGACGATAAATTTAAAGTCATTGTCTTTTCTTTTTTTATTTAGATATAATGGAATATATATACATATATTTTTAAGTAGTGTGGGCAGTGAATCAAAGATATTAAGAATTGTTGTGTATGGTAATTTTGCAGGACAGTGGGTGAATAAGTTAGTTAGCAGACTGATTAGTTTAAGAAAAGGGATTCTAAGTGATATACTTAGGGGAGTGGAGGAAATGGATAGAGTGGAATAAATGTTAAACTAGATTTTATGGGGAAGGCCGCTTTGAAATGTTATAGTAATATATATAGAAGATTAAATGTTAAAGTAGGACTTATCGTATAGTCTTAAAGTGGAAGGTGGTTTTGAATTGTTGTAATAATATATAGATATAAGTCTGGGAGAGGAGAAAAAAGGGCAGATTATTGCCAAATTGGGAGTTATAATACTATTATGCTAAATTAGAAGTTATTCTACAATGTTATAGTATAATGTCTTTCTTTTTTTTTTCTCTCTCTTTTCTGAAATGTATGGATAAAGGGGGATGTTATAATATTAATAATATTTTTAGTAAGTAAAGGTCAGTATTTAGAAGAGGGAGTAAGTAATCTGTTATGAATTAGGTTTTTTGTTACGAAGAAGTCACAGGGGGGGATGGGTGGGGAGGGGGGGTTAGGGAGGGGGAGGGGAAAAAAAAGGGGGGGGAAATTTGTATTTGAAAACTTTTTCAATAAAAAAAAACGAAACTGAAAGTAAAACAGGCTGTTGGCTTTGCTGTTTGCTTGCAACGTTGGAAAATTAGGCAGCAGATTTATTTTCCTTTTCCTCACCAAAAAAGGTAGGTGCAAACAATGGGAAATTATTTAGGGCAAAAGAGGAGAGTTCAAGATTTTAAAACACAAAAGAAAAAAAAGCTCTTTTTAACTAGGGAATTGTAATAATTGAGATACTATTAATTGTATACTGTGTTGAAAGCAGAAATGGTTAAGTTGTGGTTTGGAGAAATATATGGGGAAAATTATTTGGTTTATTATTATTGGTAAGTATAATTAATTGATTTGTAAGAAATTGGATTGCATGGAAATAATTGGAATATTCATGTTCATATTGATTAATATACAAAAAAGATAGTTATATAACTAATTGATTTATATTAAAATGTTGAATTTGTATTAAACAACTGTATTACATAATTACATAATTAACCAATGTGAGGATGGATATAAAAATAGATGACAATGGGAAGGGGTATAATATAGAATAGAAGGGAAAAATTGAATTTGATTAAGATTAGAGATGAGGATGAAGGGTAATATTGTTTTTTTAAAAAAATAGATGAGGAATAAATATGGCAAAAAGGAAATATAGAAATTGTAAATTTAATTGAAATGACTAAACACTGTTTAAATTTGTGAACCAGCCAAATATTCTGTTCAAAGAAAATACATTGTATGTTTGTATGTGTGTTTCTAATTATTGCTATTTATTCATATTTGTTCTCTTTTATTCTTTAAAGTTTAACAATTCATTCTTTATCTTAATATCTTTATATTTGTTTGGGGTTGGCTTTCTTCCCTTTCATCTTTTTTATTGTACAGCAATCTTTCTCCTCAAACCTACCACCTCTCTTTTCTTTCCTTCTTACTTTCTCTTCCCCCCACCCTCTTCTTCTCCTCCCTATTTCCTCTTCCTTTCTCCTTCTCCTCCTCTCTTCCTCCCTCTCTTATCGTCACTCCTACTCTAATTTCCCTTCCCTTCCTTCATCCCTCTCTATTACTGTATCCTTTTATGCATATGGACTACTCAGAGGGCTGAAAAAGTTATTTTTGACTGGTCCTCGCACTTTTGACCAGTCCTCGAACTTACGACTATCCTCACATTTTATGTTTTTGCCCTATCTTGTCACCATGGTGAAGAGAAGCAGTTGTGAAATGAGTGACATGGTTGTTAAGAATGCTGCACGGGCATAAATGTGAGGATGGTCATAAGTGTGAGGACCAGTCAAAAGTGTGAGGACCTGTCAGAAATGACTTTCCAGCCCTCTGAGTAGTCCCTATACACATAGCCATGGCCACCCGGTCACATGACCAGCTAGCCACGCCCACCCAGTCACATGGCCTCCAAGCCACGCCCACACAATAAGCCACGCCCACAATGGTGTCCCTCTTACCAATGTTAAAATCTGTTCACCTTACCCTATACACATAGCCATGGCCACCCGGTCACATGACCAGCTAGCCACGCCCACAAAATAAGCCACGCCCACAATGTCCCTCTTTACCAATGTTAAAATCTGGTCACCTTATTATAAAGAAAGGCAACTTTTTTGCTGCTTTTGATATTACTGCAGTATTTTAACTGTGTTTGACAGTAAACTCAAGTAAGTCCAATAATCAGTATTTTACTTTAGGCACTTTCCCTTTTGCAGTTGGCAATCAAACAATAGTTACTTTATTCCAAGCAATGCCTCCTTCTCTCAAGGTTTCATGGGACTGCCTAATCCTGTAAAATTTAAATTAATTGAATTAATTTAAGTAATCACAACCATCTAGTATGACTTGAAATTAAAAAGAAAACCTACCATATGCTCAAACACATCAGGCAAGAATAACCATTTTCAGCCAGTGTGGTATGGTGCTTAAAATGTTAAACTAGGCATGGGAATAGCTGGGTACAAATCAGTGGTGGGTTGCCCCTGATTCGCACCGGTTCTATAGAACTGATAGTAAAACCGGCGGGAGGCTCCGCCCACCGACCCTGACATCATCAAAATGCTTCTGCGCATGCGCAGAAGAGCGCACACGTGGCCCGTTGCAAACTGGTAAAAGGTAAGTAGAATCCGCCCCTGGTACAAGTCCACCTCAAGCATGAAAATTTGCTAGGAGATTTTGAGTCGGTTCATCTCTTTTACCCAACTTATCTCAGAGGGTAGTTGTGGAGAAAATGTAAGGAGAGAATCCTGTGGTTGTGGCAACCACAGTCTTTCTAGTTCCTATTTCTAGTTCCTGAAATAGAAATCTAATAAATAAAACAAGCAATTGATGGTATTTATTAGAAGTTCCTGTAATTACTGTAGCTGTAATAATGATCTCAGCACTGTTACCTCCAAGCAAATAATCAATTCAGCTCTAATTAAAAACCAAAATATGTAAGGAATCTAAAACATGGCATTAAACGAGCAATTCAAAAATAATAACACAAAATGTTAGTATCCTAACAGTGCCACAGAGTTTAAGTACAGATTCTAGGGAAACCAGAATAGACATTCTTTTTTGGGTCAGCACAATACATTAATTGTAGTTCATATGATTAATATCCCAATTAATATGCCAATTCTAGACTCTAGGAATGCATGTCATATTCACCAAATGTTATATAAGCATTTTATATCAATTATATTTATTATATACATCTTATATAATGCAATGAAAATATGTAAGCATATTAAGGATGATGTAAGCAGCAACCTCCTGTTGAAGCTCGGGGAATTTTTACTTGCTGAGAGTTGCTATTTAGTTCCTGAGACCTGCACCTTAGAGCCTAGTGAGGCATGTTCTGTGCCACCATTCAAGTTATTGGCTCATATCAAATGAATATGCCTTGTTTTGCCTCAGATATTGTTTGTTTTCAAACCAAAATCTTTTCTGCTGTTTGTTTCTGTGGCTTTTTTTTTTAAAAAAAATGGTTTCATAACTCAGTTTCGTGTGGCTTCTTTCTGTCTGCAGCTTTTTAAATTCATCATCTATCTCTTCAGTTTCTGATACATGTAAACTGTACATTCCAGAAATATTAAAAATACTGAGGTACTTTTAAATGAGAGCAAGTGGCAATGAATAAAAAGCTGTACCAGGAGCAGAGAGATCCAAATTCTAGTTCTGCTTTACACAAAGAACCAGCTGGGTGATCTGGCACTAGACACTTTCTCTGCTCCGATCGATGTCAGGCTCTGGAACAAGCTGCTTGAATCTGGTTGCATCAGGCATGGAGAGCTTCACTGTAAAAGTTGGACAAGTACAGAGCAAAATCCAGAGACCCTGCAGCCATGCAGAACAAACATTAAGAAAAGCAGCCATGATGGCATTTGGAAGACCGTATAAGAAATTACCCTAAGCTACATTTACATTTCACCAATAATATATGTATATCAAATAGTGATAAAATATATAAAGGAAGTATCAAGTACGGTGGAAAGAAGACAAAAAGAGGCCACGTGAAACTGAGTTATGAAACCATATTTTAAAAAAGCCACAGAAACAAACAGCAGAAAAGATTGTTACATGTTTTTCTTAGCAGGTGTTAGTAATACACGGTTATCACTTGATATCGGGTCAAATTAATAGATAACAATCTGCCCATACATTAAAAAGTACTCCCTTAAACTACAACTCTGTGCTCAGGACCCTCAAGAGGAAGTCACAGGTGCATGAACTACTAAGGAAAGAATCACAAATCACAAATCACAAAAAGAGCCTTGGTAGTACAGGGGTTTAAGGCACCCTGTTATTAAGCTAGTTATTAAGACCAGCTGCCTGCAATTACTGCAGGGTTCGAATCTCGCCAAGGCTCAAAGTTGACTCAGCCTTCCATCCTTTCTAAGGTAGGTAAATTGAGGACCCAGTTGTGGGGGCAATAAGTTGACTTTGTATAAATATACAAAAGGATGAAGGCTATTGCTGAGCACATTGTAAGCCGCCCTGAGTCTTCGGAGAAGGGCGGCATATAAATCAAATTTAAAAAAAATAAATCCGACTTTCTCCATTTGGATGGCTTCCGACATGACTATTCATGGAAACATAATGTAGGATGTAGAAACAGAGGTGGTTCTGAACAGTTCTGGAGAACTGGTAGCAGAAGTTTTGAGTAGTTCAGAGAACCGGTAGTAAAAATTCTGACTGGCCCCGCCCCCATCTATTCTCTGCTTGCCAAATCCCAGCTGATTGGGAGGAAATGGGGATTTTGCAGTAACCTTCCCCTGGATTGGGGAGGGAATGGAGATTTTACAGTATCCTTCCCCTGCCATGCCCACCAAGCCACGCCCAAGCCATGCCACGCTCACCAAGCCACACCCAAGAACCGGTACTAAAAAAATTTGAAACCCACCACTGTGTAGGAACATAGAAAACTAACAGCAGAAAAAGACTTAGTGGGTCCATCGAGTCTCCCTTTGACTTTGCCTATATTTTTGTTTTCTTTTTAATTTATTTATTATTTTTACAGGGTCATAAAAAGGGAGTTGTTATTATTTTTAATTATTCTTTTTACTTTTTTTTTTGTTGTTGTTGGTCAGATCATGGGCATGTATTTATCCCAAGCATGTTTAAACTCAGTTGCTGATGATTGATCCACTACCTTGGCTGGAAATTGGTTCTAAGCTTCCACTACTTTTTCTGTGAAATAATATTTTCTAACATTAATTAGAAATGCATTATGCAAATATGCCCTTCTTCCTTCCCCAAAGTTTTCATTTTAGGTGAAAAAGCAGTAACTGGAAAGTTCAGAGAGGTTATAAATGGAAGATGATGTTTGAACTCTAGAGGTTCTGTGTGTGTTGGTACATGAAACGTTTGATCTGGAAAAGCCCATTCGGGAAAAGGCATTTTTTAAAAAAGGATAATAATTATGTAGGTTTTGCACAAAATACGCCCTCAAGCAGGAAGATTTATGTAAAACATTGTTTGAAATGATCTGATATTTCCGAACAATAACTGGGACAAATCTAACAGCTACACATTAAAAACTATAGGGTGGAAAACTAGAATAGATTTATAGTAATAAGTAGGAGTTGTGTTTCTGGCTCATTCTTTTTCATGTTGCAAAACACATAAATAGGTCATCATCTCAAACAAAAAACAGATATTGTTATGTCTCAACTTATCCTAAATACTTTGTACACTTCTGACTTCGGAACAATTGTTAGATTGTTCTGTTTTCCACTCCTAGCTAAGAGATCATGAAACATGAAAAACTACATTTTTACATAAAAGTTTATAGGAAATACCTATCGCAGCACATTGCATGAAAACATGAGACAGCAGAAATGACAGGCAACAGTCCTGACCCCAAATTTCCATTCACAATGACAGGTAAAAACAAAATTAACTAAATTGCATTTCATTGGGGACATCAGCATTACGCCAATAGCTCTGCTAGCCAATAACTGTAGCGATTGTTTAAACTTTGTCCAGTCACACTTGTTTATTACAATCACTGAACCAGGATGTCTGCTCTTCCGTGGGGACTAGAAATAGGCATGCTGTAATTAAACAATTGCATATGTACAGGAAGTCCTCAACCTAAGCACTTTGTTTAGTGACTGTTTGAATTACAACGGCACTGAAAATAACAGAATAATGGAAAAACAGAGTTGGAAGAGACTTTGGAGGTCTTCAGTCCAACCCCCTGCTCAGACAGGAGACCTTATACCATTTCAGACAGATGGTTGTCCAATCTCTTCTTTAAAACCTCCAGGGTGGGAGTACCCACAACTTCTGGAGGCAAGTTGTTCCACTGATTGTTCTAACTGCCAGGAAATTTCTCCTTAGTTCTAGGTTGCTTCTCTCCTTGATTGATTGGTTGATTGATTGGTTTCCATCCATTGCTTCTTGTCCTGCCTTCGGATGCTTTGGATAATAGGTTTGCCCCCTCTTCTTTCTGGCATCTCCTTAGATACTGGGATACTGTTATCATCTCACCCCTAGTCCTTCTTTTCATTACACTGGCCAGTGTCTCTTTTCACTTTTACCATTGGGCAGAAGACATTGAAGTATAGCCAGCTGGACAAACAGGTTTAAGAACAGCTTCTACCCAGGGGCTGTCAGACTCCTAAACACAATATAGCACCACAAACAGATTAATATGACGAATTTCACTGGTGCCAGTGTAGTGTGTAATATGTATATACCCTGATATAAGATCATACACCAGACTAATATACATGTTGCACAGAATATGACGTACATATGGAAATGTATGACTAGTTTTTTTCCCTAACTACTTGTATAAGGATTATTCTTTATATTATTCATTGTATTCTTGTATGGACCGCACCAGTAGAGGCTAAACCAATTTCGTTGTATGCACGATGTACAATGACAATAAAGGCTTTGAACTTTGGAATGCTGTGGCTTAAGGAGAGGGGATGGACTCTGGAAGTTTATAGGACAGGGACATGGGAGTGCAATATCGCCAATTTACATTTTCAAAATATGTTACTTTCTAGGCTTCTTACCGTATACCTCTTAGTGTGATGAAATTAAACTGAGTTCACTGTATTCTATAGGACCTGAGTCAGGGGTGGGTTTTATTTACCTTTACTACCAGTTCTGTGCATGCGCAGATCGTCAATTATGACGTCCTGGCGGGTGGGCGGAGCCTCCCGCCATGTTTACTACCGGTTCTAAAGAACCGGACAGAACCGGGAGCAACCCACCACTGACCTGATTCATATCATATCAATTCTTATTACAACATCAGGTTAACTGTCATTAACCACAATTAGGAAGTAAAATTTAATATGAACAACATATGCAGATTTGATTTAATGTCTACAGTATATCAAATCCAAGATAAGTAGTGCTTTCAGGTTAACACCTCAACTTTAAAGGAAAGGTCAACTGTAAAGATTATTCTTACTATATAACTTGCTTCTCTATTTTTGTGATTTGGGATCTAGGTGGAGACAAGGGGAATGAGCATACCATTTAAGATGCTTCTGTGCTCTATTCATGAAGGATTCATCTAAGATAAGTTAAGAAAAATGGACTGAAACAGTTGGGCAACAGCTTGCAAAATGTTCGATCTGAATAGAAGCTAGTATGTTATCCTGTTATCCTGCTATGCTTTCACATCATTCTTTTCTCCAAAAAAGCCATTTTGCTTCCTGTGGGTGGGTCATTTGACATGTATATACAGTTACAACAAGTGACTTGCTTTGTAAATAGAAAGTTAATTATTCAAAACCATCTTTTTTTCTCTAATTATATTTTTCTTTCCTTGAGCTTGTTACCTTTAATTTGGGCATGAAAAAGAAAAGAAAACCCTGCAGTGGTGAAACATTTTACTGTTTTCCAATCATCTGAGATAGAGAGGTTTCACCTTTGGAAACCACAGGGGAAACTATAAAATTGTTTAAGATTCCGTTGATCAAACCCAAACTTACCCTATTTCCCCCAAACTGAGACATCCCCTGATAATAAGCCCAATCAGGCTTTTGAGCGCATGGCAATAAGGCCAAGTGCTTATTTCAGGGTTCAAAAAAAATATAAGACAGGGTCTTATTTTCGGGGAAACATGGTAGTATAATTAAATAGTATCGTTTTCTAAATTTTATATCATACCAAATGAACTGGTTTCCAAAATGACCCAATTTTTCTTTCCATGTGGAGTGATTTTGAAAAGAGATTTTTCTGTGTTAAACTGACATTTGGATTTAACAGTGATTTTATTACACAGTAAAAAGCAGTCGAGAGGCTATATGAGATGACAGAATCATATTGCTTTTACCACCAAATGTCTCTTTTCCTATGATATTTATTTTCTGACTTTTGAAAAAACAATTTCTCACTCTGATGCTTTGGAATCGGTGGGTAGGTTTTGAAAGATGTTTCTTACGAATTTAGATACTATGTTGCAATAAAGGATTTTTTGTTAAAACGCCCAAGAATGTAATTTGAAGATTTAGCAAGATAATTTATTAGCATGACATAAGCTGCTTTGAAAGCATTGCTAAGAAGAGAAACCAGCGTTTTGAAATAAAATGAAACTAATATATAACTCAAGGTGCCAGTGTGCCTGTGAGCTTGAAATTTTTTTACCAGTTTGTACTTTTTTAGATGATGACTGACAATGATTAAATCCAAAACTGGAAGGTAACCATTTGTATAATAGTACCAAAATGTACATGTAAAGGAATGTCCTAACTCAACTACCCTATTTCCCCCAAAATAAGACATCCCTTGATAATAAGCCCAATTGGGCTTTTGAGCGCATGGTAATAAGGCCAAGCGCTTATTTCAGGGTTCCAAAAAATGTAAGACATAAGGTCTTATTTTTGGGGAAACACGATATTATTTATTGAACAAATGTATATAACCACCCACCTCATAGACAGTGATTCCAGGCAGCTTACAGCATTAAACACAGTTAAAGTTCCATCATTTAAATTCCCCCATCCCATGGCAGCAAAGCAGAATGTGGCCCTGAAGGAGGACTTCAAGCTGCCGAGAAAAACCATGTCTCCAAGGCTTTGTGGAAACGAAACAAGACGGGGACCAATCTTATCTCTGGAAGAGTGAGGTTTCAACAAGAGAGAGGCGCCACAGCTGCTGCCCTTTTCCTAGGTCGCACCGGATGTGCTTCCTTGATAGTTAGGACCTGCAACATGCCATGCCTTCCTAGTCTGGTGGGCGGGGTAGATGAAATTGAGAGAGTCCATCAAATAACCGGGCCACAAGCCATGTAGGGCCAAATGTTGGTGCCAACCCTGCTCTTTGGAAAGGCTACAGGGCAAGGAGAAGTTGTGATACACCATTTGCTTCTATGGCGATTTTCTGCAGCCAGACAAGGATAAAGAATGAGTGGTCTGCCAATATCATAAGTAACAAATGCTGCTTTAGCTGATAGTACACATTTGTGAAAAATGGTCATAAGTCACTTTTTTCAGGGATGTTGTAATTTTGAATGGTCATTAAATGAACTGTTGTAAGTCAAGGACTATCTGTACAGAAAACTATTTATTTATAAAATGTATATTGCTGCCTACTCTTATTTTCGGGAAAACATGGTACTTATTTCTGACCACAGACTTTCTCAGCATGCCACCCAAAAGCTAACTTACACATTCTTGATATAAAAGGCTAATACTTTCTGGTTTCACAATCTCTAAACTGAATTGTGACCTATATTTCACCTTTGTGCAAACCAGTATTATTAGCTTATTTAAGAGAATCACAACAGATTTTAAGTAATAATAATTTTTGAGTGATCCACCCATCAGGCCTAGTCAGTTAATATATTTAAAAGATGTGTGTAACCGCCCATCTTCTAACCAACTCTGGACAGCTCCCAATCAAAAGTTAAAGCAACACATAGAATCATGTTAAAATATTATTTATATTAAAATATAAAACAGATTAAATTTAATTTAATTTAATTTAATTTCCAATTTATATACCGCCCTTCTCCCTGAGGACTCAGGGCGGTGTACAGCCAAGATAAAAAACATGGAATACAAATATTAAAACATTTAAAAATATATATAATTTTTGGCCCGAAAGTTAAGAATCACAGACTAATTAAAAGAATTTAAAAATTTCTTCTTAAGCCAGGAGTGTCAAACTCTCATCATCATGGCGGCATCACGTGACCAGTAGTAGGTTTCAATTTCATTCGCTACTGGTTCGCTCGTGGGCGCGTGACGCTTCTGCGCATGCACAGAGATGTCCAGGGGGGTGAGTGGAGCCTCCCGCCGCCACCACTACCAGTTTGCCCGATCCAGGGCGAACCGGTAGCAACCCACCACTGCACGTGACGCATTGTGATGTTTTCCCCCTTTGCCAAATCAGGCATGGGCACTCTGGATTAAAGCATTAAGAACAATAATGACCTATGCCAAGTCAAATTCCTAAAGTGTAATTACCCAATTGCATCCCAGTGCTGGGGAAAAAAACAGGTGTAGGTTATCAAAGCTTTGTGCTGGAGGCATGCTTGTGATCACATCTCATTTAGTTCAACAGAATATGCTTAAAAGGAGGCCAGCACAGCTCATAATTCAGTGTTTTATTTTCTAGGGTTTCATATGGAAGAGTGAAGGATAGAGGAACAAGTGTCACTTTGGTTTGTAATAGAGATTTAAAAATGTGCCACAAGAACTTTCAGTAAAGTAGGTTCCAATGATTCTCTTCTGAAAAGGTCACCAGATGTTTCAAATTGTGGAAATCCCTTCATCCACAACAATCCTTTAGAAAACCACAGAATTAGCAGAAACCCTGTTTGCTAATAGGAGGCAACCGCCACTGGCTGGAGAAAGGGCCGTTTTTGAAATTATTTTGTATCGATCTGGCAGGATTACTGTAAAACCAACAACCTAAGGTACTTTTCTTCGAATGGAAGGTCTCCGAGTTCTTGGCACCTTAGAATCCAGTGGGTGCTAAACTATTGGAACTGATGGAACTTTTCAGATGAAAAGCTTGGCCGAAGAACAGCCTGGACGAGTCTATTAAGAAAGTCTCGTTTTATGCCTGGAAGGTGTTCACTTTTACCGATGAAACCAGGGCTGAGGCTCACATCGTAAGCACTAATATCCCTCCTCCCAACGTGGGCACCGGATTCGAACTGCCTTTTAAGAGTCATCCCAGAGTAAAGCTGAGTAAGAACGAGGAAGGAAGAGTAAAGAGAGCCAGCCAGATACCAGTCTGCGCTCGCTGACGAGACGGCGCTGGGACACCGCCGGTCAAACTCCTCCTCCGATCTCCTTCCCCTGTGCCTAAAAAAGCTTGTGTGGCGCCGGCGAGGGAGGAGGAGAGGCACGCGAGTTGCGCCATGCAGACCCCGAGGCGAGGGCGCGGGGCTCAGGGTTGCCCTCGAAGCGCCCCTTCGCCGATGCGGCGGCGGCGGCGGCTCCTCGTCGGAGCCGTCTGGTTTTGCGCCGCGCTTTCGGTTGCCGCCGGCTCTTTCGAGCTCACCATTCTGCATACCAACGACGCCCACGCCCGCGTAGAGCAAACGAGCCGAGACTCGGGCAAATGCACCGGGCAGGATTGCTACGGGGGCGTCGCGCGCAGGGCCACCAAGATCCGGGAGATCCGCGCCACGCATCGCAACGTGTTGCTCCTGGACGCCGGGGATCAGTACCAGGGCACCATCTGGTTCAGCTACTTCAAAGGGCGCGAAGTGGTGCGGTTCATGAACAGCCTGCGCTACGACGCGATGGTGAGCTGGCGGGGCGGGATGGGCGAGAGAGAGAGAGAGAGAGAGAGGGAGGGAAAAGGGGGGACGGTGGGAAGGTGAAAAGAAATTCTTCTTCTTCTTCTTCTTCTTCTTCTTCTTCTTCTTCTTCTTCTTCTTCTTCTTCTTCTTCTTCTTCTTCTTCTTCTTCTTCTTCTTCTTCTTCTCCTCCTCCTCTTCCTCCTTCTTCTCCTCCTCTTCCTCCTCCCTCCTCCTCCTTCTTCTCCTCCTCCTCCTCCTCCCTCCTTCTTCTCCTCCTCCTCCTCCTTCTCCTTTTTCTTCTCCTCCTCGTCCTCCTTCTCCTTCTTCTCCTCCTCCCTCCTCCTCCTTCTTCTCCTCCTCTTCCTCCTCCCTCCTCCTCCTTCTTCTCCTCCTCCTCCCTCCTTCTCCTTCTTCTCCTCCTCGTCCTCCTTCTCCTTCTTCTCCTCCTCCTCCTTCTCCTTTTTCTTCTCCTCCTCCTCCCTCCTCCTCCTTCTTCTTCTCCTTCTCCTCCTTCTCCTTCTTCTCCTCCTCCTCCTCCTCCCTCCTTCTCCTTCTTCTCCTCCTCGTCCTCCTTCTCCTTCTTCTCCTCCTCCTCCTTCTCCTTTTTCTTCTCCTCCTCCTCCCTCCTCCTCCTTCTTCTTCTCCTTCTCCTCCTTCTCCTTCTTCTCCTCCTTCTCCTTCTCCTTTTTCTTCTCCTCTCCTCCTTCTCCCTCCTCCGGGTGCTGCCCGCTGACCGAGCGAGGACGTTTCCTTACTCCAGGAACAAATGTATCAAGTTTGTAACAGGCTTGCAAACTCGCGAGATGACAGAATTCAGGATGCAGTTTGTTGATTTTGCAGGGCAGGCCTGAAAGTTCCAGCTTGTCCTAAACAGGATCATTGCACCCTTCGCTTGTTTATAGCTGTATCAACATCAGCCGGTAAGGGTAGATCTTGCCAAACAATTGATATTGTAAGCTGCCCAGAGTCGCTTGATTGTGAGCTGGTGGCATATAAATTTAATATTTATTTATAGAAAGAGAGAGAGGGGGGGCAAAGAGAAAAGAAGAAGAAAGAAAGAAAAAGAAAGAAAGAAAAGAAAGAAAGAAAGAAAGAAAGTAAAAGAAAGAAAAGAAAGAAAGAAAGAAAGAAAGAAAGAAAGAAAGAAAGAAAGAAAGAAAGAAAGAAAGAAAGAAAGAAAGAAAGAAAGAAGCATCCCAGTTTTGGCATTTTATTCATGCACAGAGAATTCAGGATTCATCTGAACTGATTGGTTTCTTGGCTGCAGGAAAGAGGCTTCTTCATTTCCCACTAATCAGATCTTCCATTCACTTGTTTGGCAACCAACTCTGCAAATATTAGCCCTGAGATCTTGAACTTTCATAGCCTTCCATTATCCTGTTGCCCCTGAATTTGGTTATTAGAGAATGGTTTTTGTTTTAAGTTATGTGAGTTATTAGAGGAGGGTTTTTGTTTTAAGTATGAGAGTGAGCAGGAGCTACTATGAAATGGGACATGTTGATAAAAAAGAACTACAGGAAATTGTTATCCAATTACTTAAAAATTGAAGAGGAAATGCATGGTTCTAATGAATAGAGAGATCCAGTAGTGTTTTAGTTTTAGGGATAGTTAAATATGCCGATGCCAAATTCAGTTTAACAGAAAAACAGAGTTGGAAGGGGGGACCTTGGAGGTCTTCAAGTGCAACCCCCTGCTCATTTCAGACAAATGGTTGTCCAATCTTTTCTTTAAAACTTCCAGTGTTGGAGCATCCACAACTTCTGGGCGCAAGTTGTTCCACTGATGAATTGTTCTAACTGCCAGAAAATTTCTCCTTAGTTCTAGGTTGCTTCTTTTCTTGATTGGTTTCCATCCATTGCTTCTCGTCCTGCCTTCTGATAGCATTTTCAAATATTATCATTTTTTAAAAAAAAATCCATCCTGATTTTCATATTTTGTGAATTCAGAAAAAAAGGAGATCTTGCTCTGTTGAAAAGGAGAAGATATTCTATGACTTTATCTTTACTTTTTCAATATACTCTTTTGAGTGTAATTCAGTTTGTTCTCAAAGCTGGGTCATGAATTACTGAACAGCTGAAAAGCGATTCAAGGTGTGCCAAATCTGGTATATGGTTTAAATGTGACTTAAATCTGGTTTACATTCACTGATTTTCCCCTTTATCCTCCACAAATTTGTTTTTACAAGAAAGCTCCGCGCAAAGGACAGAAATGTTGCAATCATCCTGGTGGGCTTCTCACGAGTAGTCCAGATTAGAGAAAGCACAAACGCAGGTGTTTCTCGTGGTGAGAGAGCAGCGAACAAAAGGCTACCATCTCTTTTATTAGTTATCCAAATACAGCGTCATCAGAAGGCATTATTATGGCTACACATCTCATATTACATACAAGAGATAGAAAAACATCCATATATTCTCCATATAAGTTTCACATTCTACCTATTACAGTAAATCACGTGATTTCTAGGAAAGCGATACTTAAGGTGCAAAAACAAAACTTAACTCTGGTTATTTGGTGCCAGTTACTACTAGGCGAGAGGCCCATCTCCTCGTCTCCCCGCTATCAGAGATTACCTCAGCCCTCAGGAACGTAGCAGAAGGAGATATCTCTGGCTTTGCAAATACAGTCTATGTTATGAACAAAGAGAGAATGAATAGGGCCCTTCAGAGAGTATCCATATGAACCTGCTTTTCATAGTCTGATTATTTCGGTGCTAAGCTCCATACAGTGTCCAACCAGTTAGACTGGTCTATACATGTACTATGGCCACCGCATTCCCACACAGAAATGTTTCTTTTGCCATTAATTGGTCTGCTAGGAAAGCACTGTGATGTGATAATGTGTTTAGAGGGATGACTCTTGTTTTAGAATAACAATGCTCAATTCATACATATTTCGCTTGCTCCAGGTAATTCAGGCAAGGTTTTTCTAGGAATTGGTGCCGAAGAGATTTTCATTGAAGATGAGGCAAATGGAAAAAATTGTGTTCTTTTCCAATCAATAATGGAAATTAATATTTCCAATATTGATATATCGATATATCCAATATTGATATTAATATTTCCAATATTGGAAATTAATATTTCCAATATTAGTACAACCATTTGTCTGAAATGGTATAGAGTTTCTTGCCTGAGCACAAGGTTGGACTAGAAGACCTCCAAGGTCCCTTCCAACTGTATTATTCTGTAATTGTCTCATGGTCATGCAGAGCTGCAGATCTTTTGTCATCTATTTTGTTAGCTTCGTAACTCTTAACACTTCACGAGGGAGTTTAATACAAAGCTGTATACATGTTTTATGAATTGAGAGGGTGGTCCAAATAGTGAATGCAGTGTAAGGAAACATCATGAGGAGTCAAAAACATTGTGCTTAATTTCTTTCTCCAAGGATAACCCAGATTTTATATGTATGTGCCCACATTAGCCCCACCAAAGTCCAACCTTATTACCCTGTTTCCCGCCAAATAAGACATCCCTTATAATAAGCCCAATCGGGCTTTTGAGCGCATGGCAATAAGGCCAATCACTTATTTCAGGGTTCAAAAAAAATATAAGACATAAGGTCTTATTTTCGGGGAAACACGATATTATTTATTGAACAAATGTATATAACCACCCACCTCATAGACAGTGATTCCAGGCAGCTTACAGCATTAAACACAGTTAAAGTTCCATCATTTAAATTCTCCCATCCCATGGCAGCAAAGCAGAATGTGGCCCTGAAGGAGGACTTCAAGCTGCCGAGAAAAACCATGTCTCCAAGGCTTTGTGGAAACGAAACAAGACGGGGACCAATCTTATCTCTGGAAGAGTGAGGTTCCAACAAGAGAGAGGTGCCATAGCTGCTGCCCTTTTCCTAGGTTGCACTGGATGTGCTTCCTTGATAGTTAGGACCTGCAACATGCCATGCCTTCCTAGTCTGGTGGGTGGGGTAGATGAAATTAGGAGAGTCCATCAAATAACCGGGCCACAAGCCATGTAGGGCCAAATGTTGGCGCCAACCCTGCTCTTTGGAAAGGCTACAGGGCAAGGAGAAGTTGTGATACACCATTTGCTTCTATGGCGATTTTCTGCAGCCAGACAAGGATAAAGAATGAGTGGTCTGCCAATATCATAAGTAACAAATGCTGCTTTAGCTGATAGTACACATTGTCGTCTGCATCGCTTGGTTTATGCAGCCAGTTTCCAATAGTCTCTTTTACAGTGAGTGACTGAAAGATAGATTTACAGAACAGCTTACATTCTGGGAAATTACAGGTGGTCCTCGACTTACGACCACAACTGAGCCTAAAATTTATGTTGCTACGTGAGGCATTTGTTACGTGGCTTTTGCCCCATTTTATGACCTTATGAACTTGCCACAGTTGTTAAGTGAATCACTGCAATTGTTAAGTTAGTAACATGGTTGTTAAGTGAATCTGGCTTCCCCATTGACCTTGCTTGTCAGAAGGTCGTAAAAGTTGATCACATGACCCTGGGACGCTGCAACTGACATAAATATGAGCCATTTGCCAAGCATCTGAATTTTGATCACATGACCAGGTGGATTTTGCAACCGTCATATGTGTGAAAAATGGTCATAAATCAGTTTTTTCAGGGATGTTGTAATTTTGAATGGTCATTAAATGAACTTTGTAAGTCGAGGACTATCTGTAGAGAAAACTGTTTATTTATTTATAAAATGTATATTGCCACCTACTCGCACATGGCGATTCAAAGCGACTTACAGGACATAAAAACATAATATAAAAGCAATAAAAATAATAAAAGATGACAATAATAAAATAATAAATGCCTCCAGCCCTCCAGCCCAGTGACAACATACATTCACATCAGCTATTTAATGAGCTCCGGCTTGCTTTGGGTTATTATCCAGGCCCGCTGGCAGAAATTCGTCTTCAGGGCCTTCGGGAAGAGTGTTAGAGTGGAGGCCAGTCTAATTTCCAGAGGGATAATGTTCCAGAGGGAGGGAGCCACCACGGAGAAGGCCCTTGCATAGAAATTGATAATATCTAATTAAGGACTTATCTAATCAATATATTTCCAAATATTATCCTGACCTGGCTCAAAGGGGGAAAGAAACCCTATGACATGGATAAAATACTCGTGGGTTTGTATGATGAGGATGGCTAAACCATTTTTTGACCACTTTTGTGGTTGAACAGCTGTGTCACGAGTGTTTCCAGGATTGCTGTGGCTACCTGCCTACTCACAAACAGTATGGTTTCAATCAAGCCATCTCCTGTTTGTAATTACCTGCAAGCCTTCCCCGCCCTAGTTAATTGCAGGTTAACTCCCCATATAAGCAAGGACCTTTTCGCTTGCTACTTGGGCCTAGACTCTTGGTTTAGGCCTAAATGCACAGCTCCTGCAGGAAGCTTAGTGCAACGCCGCAGATGGGAGAAGAATGCAAATAAGGACTCCAGACGCCGTTGCAGAGAAGCTCCCACGGATGCTTGCCTTTTGCTGTTTTGTAGCACGCAAGCTATCATCGGGACTGCTGTTGCTGGACCTTTTTCCTCCCACAAGCTTCAAGCAATGTTTGCTGTTTGAACTGTTTTTACTTCAGGTGACTTTTAGCTGTGATGTTTGTGCTGCCCCCATTTTTATTGCCTTGATGATGTATCGACGCCGAAGCTGCTTACCTTCATGCTAGCTTTATTCTCTTGTGAACTGTTTCGGTATTGTGGAGAGGGATCTAGGGAGATAGCCTTGCTTCACATACCCAGATAAGACTTGTTTTAATGTGCTTTCTTAAAGACATAGTGCTTTTTAAATGTTTTAAAGTAAATTATATTTTTACACAAGACGCCTCTGTCAGAATTATTTCAGTCTCAGTGTGTTTACTCATGAGCTGGTTCACGGTCCGGGGTACCCCTCAATCCCATTTCATAACAAGCTGGTCAATTGATGTTGCCTTTTCTGAAATTGTCCATGCGGTCATAAGGAGCAAATAAAAAGGCCTGGATAAAATTATCCAATTTAAAATCATGAGCTTTGATGATTGGACTAGGATTGAGTAAAACACTTCATTGCAGATTTCTTCAGCCTGGTCCCTTCCAGATATAATGGGATGATAACTCCCAGCCATGTTGGAATACTTGATTTACAGTCTTTGATTCTTGCCTGGAAAAATTTCCAAGCAATTGATTTGAAGTAGAAATAGAATATTACAATGTTATTACATTGTATTCCATTTATGGCTAAGGTGACCAGACGTCCCGCTTTTGGTGGGACAGTCCCGATTTTTAGCAATTTGTCCCGCGTCCCACGGCGTTTCAAAAAAGTCCCGATTTTTCATTCTGCCTCCTGAGTCCCGCTGTCTCTTGAGCCCCAGCTGATGGCTAGAAGAAAAAAAAAACTGTTTAAACTCTTGCCTGGGGCTTCAAAGGCCGCCCTACAGGCAATCAGTGTAAAGAGTTCCTGAAGCAGTTTTTTTTTCCCCTAGCTAAGCTGCAGAAACGAAACCGAAACCAGGATCTTTGGTGCAACGTGACAAAATGAGGCAGAGAGAGATTTATTTTTATTTTTATTTTTCCTCCCCAAAAAAGGTAGGTGAAAAACTGCAAACAATGGGAAATTTAGGAGGAGAGTTCAAGATTTTAAAACACAAAAGAAAAAAAAGCTGTATTTAACTAGGGAATTGTAATAATTGAGATACTATTAATTGTATATTCTGTTGAAAGCAGAAATGGTTAAGTTGTGGTTCAGAGGAATATATGGGGGAAATTATTTGGTTTATTGTTATTGGTAAATATAATTAATGGATTTGTAAGAAATTGGATTGCATGGAAATAATTGGAATATTCATGTTCATATTGATTAATATACAAAAAAGATAGTTTTATAACTAATTGATTTATATTAAAATGTTGAATTTGTATTAAACAACTGTATTACATAATTACATAATTAAACAATGTGAGGATGGATATAAAAATAGATGACAATGGGAAGGGGTATAATATAGAATAGAAGGGAAAAATTGAATTTGATTAAGATTAGAGATGAGGATGAAGGGTAATATTGGTTTTTTTAAAAAAAATAGATGAGGAATAAATATGGCAAAAAGGAAATATAGAAATTGTAAATTTAATTGAAGTGACTAAACACTGTTTAAATTTGTGAACCGGCCAAATATACTCTGTTCAAAGAAAATAAATTGTATGTTTGTATGTGTGTTTCTAATTACTGCTATTTATTCATATTTGTTCTCTTTTATTCTTTAAAGTTTAACCATTCATTCTTTATCTTAATATCTTTATATTTGTTTGGGGTTGGCTTTCTTCCCTTTCATCTTTTTTATTGTACAGCAATCTTTCTCCTCAAACCTACCACCTCTCTCTTTTCTTTCCTTCTTACTTTCTCTTCCCCCCTCTTCTTCTCCTCCCTACTTCCTCTTCCTTTCTCCTTCTCCTCCTCTCTTCCTCCCCCTCTTACCCTCACTCCTACTCTAATTTCCCTTCCCTTCCTTCATCCCTCTCTGTTGCTGTATCCTTTTATGCATATGGACTACTCAGAGGGCTGAAAAAGTTATTTTTGACTGGTCCTCGCACTTTTGACCAGTCCTCGAACTTACGACTGTCTTCACATTTTACGTTTTTTGCCCTATCTTATCACCATGGTGAAGAGAAGCAGTTGTGAAATGAGTGACATGGTTGTTAAGAATGCTGCATGGGCATAAATGTGAGGATGGTCATAAGTGTGAGGACCACTCAAAAGTGAGAGGACCTGTCAGAAATGACTTTTTTCAGCCCTCTGAGTAGTCCCTATACACATAGCCATGGCCACCCGGTCACATGACCAGGTAGCCATGGCCACCCAGTCACATGACCAGCTAGCCACGCCCACAAAATAAGCCACGCCCACAATGGTATCCCTCTTTACCAATCTTAAAATCTGGTCACCTTATTTATGGCCCAATTATGAAATCTAGTAATGACCTTTGAACAAGAGCATATTCAACTAATAGAAAACTGATAAAGGGGGACCTAAATTGGAACAATTTAAATGCTATTTTTGCATACTTGATCTCTGAAATAGGGAAAATCAAGAATTAATGTTTACTTTATTTTCCTAATATTCTCATATATTCTGAATTGTTAGAAGTTTTCATTTAAATATCAATAGTGAGAGGGCTCCAAGTTTCTTGACTAAGACATGACTCTGTTATCTTTATTTTATTTTAATAGAATCAGTAGGTTGGTCAAAGGAAAAAAGAAAGAAAGAACTAGCACAGTCTGCTAAATCATTAGAGGTTTTGAAAACTTACTTTGGTTAATAAATGTAGTTACTCCTTGGTTTTACATGAAGAATATAATTCACATAAGCACATAATTGTGCTGTTCTAATTTTTACAATCAGAAAAATAGAAAACTGTGTGGGCTTGTTGGTATTCATTGAAATAGATAGGAAAGTCTTTGTAGAGATAAAATTTGGATTTAACTTATTAGTGATATGATAGAGCTGATTTATATGTTTTAGAAATGTTTGTTTCTTCTGTGCTTACTATTTCTTCCTCTTTTGCAAACTATAACATTGTTTATCTGAAAGTAATGTGATTAATATGTACATATTTATGTCATAATTATTAATTCTAATTAATTGTATTTTCCCTTTCTTTTTTGATATTTATTTTCTCTCTAGGCTCTAGGAAATCATGAATTTGATAATGGTTTGGATGGATTATTGGATCCCCTCCTTAAACATGTAAATTTTCCTATACTGAGTGCAAATATTAAACCAAAAGGGCCAGTAGCAAGTAATATCTCAGGGTACATCCTTCCTTATAAAATAATAAATGTTGGTACAGAAAAAGTGGGAATTATTGGCTACACTACAAAGGAGACACCTGTTCTTTCAAATCCAGGTACACAATTTTTCATGTTTATATCTAAAATTACTTAGATACAATAATTATATAACTAGATGTAATAGTGATTGCATCATTCCTACCATATTTTATTTCTTTTCTAGCATGAAACTGGGATTGCATTGTCTTTCACAGTTGTAAGAGAAAAAAGTTAACTGCCAATTAGGTGCTGAGTTTTATACAGAATATAAATCTGATATAGTTTCTGTTCTCTTTTATCTGACTATAACATGAACTGAGGTTAACAGAATTAGTGATTTATTGAAGATTGGGAAGAGGCTGATGATAGGATGAAGTGAAGCAACTTTAGGAAAAGCTCATCTAGAGGAATGAAAAATTGTTGAAGGAATGAGTTGGTCTAAAGACCGGAAGAAACCATGCAAGTTGAACCATAATTTTCAGAATATTTGCAGTTTGACCCTTTCTCAAATGCATTTTTATATATTTAGAAATCACAGATTTCATCATTTTAGTAATTGTTATTCTAAGATTTTATGGCACACAAAAATATTCTTCAGCACAATCCTCTTGGTACGCTTATTTTCCTACATGATACCAACTTTCCCATGAGTTCAACTAGGCATATAAGAGATTGTATTAACATTAAAAGTAAAAATAATACTATGATGATATATGTATTATAAGAAAAAAAACATTTTAATTTTGTAAATATTCAGGAGAATATAGTCAGCTTAATGTCTATTCTGGCAAACTGATAGGAGCAATAATCTAATAAAAATGGGGCATGTAGAGAAACAAGCCCTCCTAAAGGGAAATCAGCATGGAGTCCACAAACATAAAGACTGACTCACCAACCATTTAGAATTTATTGAGAACTTAGTAGGTAGATACATGGACATAGAGCAGCTAACCCAATGATAGTGTATTTGGCACTGTATCTTTTTGTCAAAATGATACAGTGCCAAATACACTATTATTTTCATAACTCTCTTCTGTATCTTTTTGTCAAAAAGATACAGAAGAGAGTTATGAAAATAATTAAGGGCTTAAACACCTTTCCTACAAGAAAAAGCTAGACTCTTTAGCTTGAGGAAAAAATACTATTGAAGGTAGTGATGTTTGAAGTGTATAAAAGTTTGCATGGCATGGAAAAAAGGACAGGGAGTTTTTCTCCTTTTTCTAAACACTAAGACCATGGCTGTTTTGAAGGAGATTTATTATAAACAAGAACAGGCAGTTGCTCCCACAGGAGACAAGAAACCTCTGGAATTCGTTACAATAGACACTAACTTGGATGGCTTTAGAAGAGTTTGAATAAATTCATGACCTGTCAATATTCTATATAAATCTGGGTTGAGGCAGCATGTTTCCACATACCAGTTTCAAGGACATGGGTCTCCCCTGTGTGATGATGGGGCCACCATAAATGACCACTGTGAGGGAAAAGAATGCTTCTCTGAGATGGGCTTAGGCCTGATTCAACAGGGCTGCTCTCAAGATTTATCATAGGTTAGAGAAAGAATCGCTTGATGGATTTTCCTCCATAAAGTTGGATGTTTCTTCTAGTGTCGTTCTGCTTTGTTTCAATATCATTAATACAGAAGTCTTCAAACTTGGCAGCTTTAAGACTTGTGGACTTCAACTCCCAGAATTCTCAACTCCCAGAATTCTCCAGCCAGCATAGAATTCTGGGAGTTGAAGTCCACAAGTCTTAAAGCTGCCAAGTTGGAAGACCTCTGCATTAATATGACAGGGCAGAATCTGTTGTTACATTTCATGATTTCTGATTGTGAAGAATGTTAAATCATTCCTGTTCTGACCCAGCCTTAGCAGAAACAAGAAACAAGTGCCTTGTCACAAAAAAAACCCTCTTTATTTACCTCTTGTGAATTAATTGCATTCACCCACCAAAAAGTCCAGGCAATAGTCCTTCAAAGAGTTAACTGCAGTAACAGACCTTATCAGTTCCTTGCGATAATTGCAAAGCCTGAGCTCCCAGCCAAAAGGCTGCAAATTAAGGCTGCCAAAAGACTGCAAATTAAGTTCTAGCAAGCAGTCTCTGTGGCACGAAACACGATGAGCAAAATCTTCAGAAATATGAACTGTTGTCTCCTATGACAATTCCCCAAAATAGAATCCTCTGCTGTCAGATAATCTAATAACAATCCTTAATCCTGTATTTTCATAAAACAACTATGATGATATACAATAGAGAATGAACTCTATTTTATGAATATTTCATTGAACAAATGGAACGCACAGCAAAATGTTTTAGAGATCTGTACTCCTCCATATTCCAGCTTTTCATTCTTTCAGAATACTCCAATCCATTCTTCCTTCTCTTGACTTCCACTTTTTCCCATATCTGTCAATCTGCATGCCTTGTCCATTGAGTGCATTTAGTCCTCATCAAGCTGTTTTTCTGGGATTGTAAAGCTATTTCATGACTCTCCAAATATGTGGGTGTGTTTCAACATGATTAGAAACAGAAAAAGCAGGATTTCAGATCTTATGAAGAGATCGAAACATGTACAATTCTATAAGTGTAGCATTTTGCAGACATAGATTTGAATATCCATAGATTTTCTATAGGGATGCCACATCCCCTGTCCTAAATCTATCCTCGGACTGTAGATAAGCAGTAGCAGGTTAATTTGAACAGGACTTTGTGAAGCACTGCTATTGTCAAAAGAACTACATAGTGCGTGAGATTCACAGGGATCCAACCAGACTCTGCTTATGCAATGGGTGTGTGTGTGTCATATGGGTTTGTATATCACACCACATTACAGATTCATGCTTCTTCCCCAAACACTAATTCTGAAGATCAACAGACCCAGCATGAGGACATTTGGGAGTGAAGAGTGAAAAAAGAGTAAAAAAGTTGAAGAATTTGACAGGAGCCCATTTTACAAATAAAATGGGTTTTCAGTTTGCACAAGACATCATTTTGAGAGCCACTCAGAGTTGGTTAGAAGATGAGCAGCTGTATAAATCTTTTAAATAAATATGTAAATAACTTTAGATCTAAGCAATCATCTTCATAAAATCTATATTTTTTTCTTCTTCCAGTACTGCAAGTACTTCTTTCAGATTGGCATGTGAAATCTTAATTCTTATTCACTGGAATTTCCCTCACGTTGATCTGACAGGAATATTCACAAATATTAATCACTTAGCTAAGAATTAATATAATCAAATAATTCCCAGGGCCCTAACTAAAATCCTTGGTGTAGATTGGGATCTCCTGATTTACTCACTTGTTGAAATAAAATACATCTTGTCTTGTTTTTCTCAAAGAATAGAAAGAGCATGAGCTCATTTTGTTCAGGCAGCCCAAGATATTTTAAAGAATCCCAAATGTACAACATGGTCTATGATTACAGATTAAAAACATCAGGCTGGGAATTTGGTGTTTACTGACAGCTCAAATGAAATGCTTTGTTTTATATGAGAAAGTTGACTAAATGGTCTTGGTTCAAATATCAACAGTATGAATGGTTGGAAACTATTGCTTTCCCAATGCTGGAACATCATTTCAAACATAAATTGTTGGGGTAGGGATAACAATAATATTAAATAAATATAGTACTAGAAATTATAAGAGGTAACATTTTCAATCTTGTTTCTAGTTCCTTTGCTTTGAAGGTAGCATTTAAAGAAGTAGAGAAAGTGAACATTGTAGAGATAGTCCTCGACTTACAACAGTTTATTTAGTGACCGTTCAAAGTTACAACTTTGACTTATGATCGTATTCCACACTTACGATCATTGCAGCATCCCCATGGTCATGATCAAAATTCAGATACTTGGCATCTGGTTCATATTTATGACAGTTGCAGTGTCCCAGGGTCATGTGATCACCTTTTGTGACCTTCTGACAAGCAAAGTCAACGGGGAAGCCAGATTCGCTTAACAACCAGGTAACTAACTTATCAGCTGCAGTGAGTCACTTAACAACTGTGGCAAGTAAGATCGTAAAATGGGGCCAAACTCATTTAACAAACATCTCACTTAACAAGAGGAAATTTGGGCTCAATTGTGGTTGTAAGTCGAGGACTACCTGTATAAGGGAGCTGTCACCTGAATACATAAATATTACTTTGTATTTTTCAGGTTGAGTGATGAAACACATTTTCCAATTTTAAAAGTAGCAGTTACATTTGATGATTTTAAGCGATTTTAAAAACAATCATAGCACTGAATATGTGTTGCCTGGCAATTTCCAGCTTTCAGTGATCTGATGGACATTATTTCCTCAGGATGGTCTGTCATTCAGTTCTTCTTTGAGTTCTTGTGAGCTCATGCTTGTGTCATCAATGCTTATGTCTAACCAACTCATCTTTTGATTGGCCTCTTTTTCAATTGATTTAGTTTTCTCCAAGAATCAGGGTCTTCTACATCTGTATTCTTAAATGATATATATTTTACAATACATATGTCTGCATGTTTGACAACATTTAAAATCATAGTTACTTAATCTTTAAGGTCAATTAAGGCTTCTCATTTTAAACCCAGCAGTATCACAATTATTTGTTGACTAATAGAAGGGGATACTAAGTAGGAAAAATAAATACTATCTATCCAGGCATTCTAAACAATCTGCCTCCACACAGTTGGATTTTTTTAATGTTACCTTACTCAAATCTCAATTTTCTTAGAGTTTCCACTATAGAAAAAGTGTATGTTGGAGTACAGAATAGGATTTTTCCAGTTATAGTTAATCGGTACTTTTAAAATTATTATTTTTAAAAAATCACATTAAATATAATGCCAGAAATTCCTACAATTCTTATGTCATTGGAAAGGTTTTGAATGCCCTTAACTCAGATACATCTGTAACTAGAGAAAGTGACATTAGAATGATAATGTGTGAATCATGATGTCATCACACGTTTTATACTTGTGTCACAATGCCTGATAAAGGTATGTAACTCATGTCTTTTGCGTCATGTCCTCATTTGTCCCTCTTCCCAGGTATTTTCCTTGTTCTACTGAATATGGACAATTTATAAAGATATGAGATGTCTTGCAAAAGCTAGCAAAACATCAAAAAATACACATTGCGTCTCACAGCATTACTCAGAAGTTTGGTTTTTTAAAATTTTACTTTTTTTTCCTCCTGAGCATTTGTGACACAGAGAAATCTGAAGCATAAGCAGCGAATGAGCTATCTCATTTCCAAGGACAGTTTCAGGGACATGGTGGCCACCATATATGACCACTATGGTGACAAAGAATGCTTCTCTGAGATGAGCTTTGGCCTGATCCAATAGGGCTGTTCTCAAGTCACAGGTTAGAGAAAGAATCGCTTGATGGATTTTCCTCCATAATGTTGTAAATTCTTTCTAATGTCATTCTGCTTTATTCCAATATCGTTAATATGACAGGGTAGAACATGTTGCTACATTTCATGATTTCTGAAGGTGAAGAATGTTAAATAATTCCCAAAAGTTGGATACATACGGGTCTCTGCTGTCAGATAATTTGATACAAATCCTTAATCTGCTGTTTTCATAAAATAATTACAATGACAATAAACTTCCTGACACATAGTTTAGCCCTTTCAATCATAATTAAACCTACACCTGAATTTCCCTGCATGTGATCCACCAATTCTACTTCATAAAATGTGACCATCTTCATTAAATGCAAGTTAGGACCTCTAATCTAGAGACTTTTTTTTTGCAAGCCATCATATTCTTCACCACATTTGTTCCATTAAGGAGGTATATGTGATGTACTACAGATTCATTTAAAGCCGGTATTTTCAAAAAAACACACAGAAATTAATTTCCCATATAATTTAAATATTAGTAATGGCATCACCTTATGTGAAAATACTTGGCTGCTGGCTTTTACAAAATCAGGTTTAAGCTAAACAGTTGCAATATACAAAGACAAAACCAATCATTTTTTAGGAGAGCACATACCCTCCTCCCTTTTAAGACCCTTGCCACGGGACTCTCCACCAGCTCATGCTGTTGTTTTGCAAAAAGATCAATCATATATGAATGCTCACAGATAAAGCATGTGAACATTAGATCTCATATCTAGCATTAGATTTCACTTACTTGTTTTATTTATATAATTTATACAGCTGCCCATCTCACGCAAGTGATTCTGGGTGGTTTGCAAGATTAAAACCAACAGCCTTACCAAACAATTGTTAACACCCAAAGAAACAATCGATCCCACTTAACCACCCATAGCACTGTTCCTTCCTGCTAGTTTTAAGATTGGCTGCCTTCAAACCTAGAGGGGGTAAATACCCATGAAGACTTAACAGGCATTGCAAGTCTGATTCTATAGGAATGTACCTAGTTCTCTTTTAACGTGGGTGGCCATTGACATATGTGAAGACATTAAATGCTATAGTTTTAACTATGGAGGACATTCAAATATATTAAACATCTTGAGACACTCTACTCTAAATTAACAAAACAGTTCCAAGATGTGATGTTTACTCTGTTTGAAAGGAACTTTTTTAAAAATGAAGATTTTATTGCTAGAATTGGGATTTTCATTGGTAAAATCTATATTTTTCTTGACTGTACACCGCCTTGAGTCCTACGGGAGAAAGGCGGTATAGAAATATAATAAATAAATAAATAAATAAATAAATAAATAAAACATGCTTTCTGAGTAAACAATGCAATAACAATATGCATTTCCTTTTCTGGATTTTCAGGACCATATTTAGAGTTTCGAGATGAAGTTGAAGAATTGCAGAAACACGCAAACAAACTTATTACATTGGGTGTCAACAAAATCATTGCACTTGGTCACTCTGGTTTTAAGGAGGACCGACGCATTGCTCAGAAAGTTAAAGGCATAGATGTTGTCATTGGGGGACATACAAACACATTTCTTTATACAGGTATGTTATTCCTTCACAAAAAATAAGGATTTTTATATAACTTTGCAATTAGAGTGCCAACTATTGTAATTCCTCACACTCTGATCCATCTAACGAAGTCAGCATGTATTCACATGATTTGTATAAATATTACTTGCTCGTATAAATAGAATAGTTTGGACAAGTGAACTTATTACTAAATCTTGTATGAATCTCTCCGTCCCATTGGTTTGAGTAGTATAAAAAGAAAAGTCATGTAATGGCATATTTTATAAATACAGCTTGATGTATAGTTTGCTTTTCAGTTTGTTAGGCATCAGAGCTTCAATATGGTCTCAGGAAATTCATTGATTTTGTTTGCTGAAGGATATATCAAAATGCTGAAACATGGTCTAATATCCTTTGCTTAAATGAACCATTTTTCTCTCTTCCCTTAATTTTTTTTTTTTGTATTTATGTCTGTTCTAGAATATATTTGTCAATTTTCTCTTGTTTTTTTCTGCCCGCCACAACTTTATACCCCTTAATAGTTATGCTCAGCGAGTGTAGCAAAGTTTCCTGCATCTGAAATGTTTAAGGGTTCTGAAGGAGAACGGCTTACAGGTAGTCCTTGACTTGTGACCATTTGTTTCATGACTGTTCAAAGTTATTATAATGGTGCTCAAAAATGTGATTTATGAACACTCCCCACACACCTGTTGCAGAATCACTGCAGCAACATGATTGAAGTCTGGGTGTTAGCAACCAGCATCAGTGGTGGGTTTCAACATTTTTTTACTATCGGTTCTGTGGGTGTGGCTTGGTGGGCGTGGCAGGAGAAGGATACTGTAAAATCTTCATTTCCTCCTGATCAACTGGGGCTCGGGAGGCAGAGAATAGATGGGGGTGGGGCCAGTCAGAATTTTTACTACTGTTTCTCTGAACTACTCACAATTTCTGCTACCGGTTCTCCAGAACTGGTCAGAACCTGCTGAAACTCACCTCTGACTAGCATGTATTGTTGTAGTGCCCTGGGGTCATGTGATTGCTGTTCGTGACCTTCCTAGGGGGCTTTTGACAAGTTGCTTAACAACTGCATGATCCCTTTAATGACCATGGCAAAAATAGGTATAAAGTTAGGCACAACTCACTTAATGATGGAAGTGAGGGAAGTTCCGGTCCCAATTGTGGTCATATGTAAAGGACTAACCTGTATTTTTAAAGTTGTCAGAACTCTCCACAGCTTGATTCATAATGATCTTTTAAGTATGATATTTCTCAGGAAGATGAAAGGGGAAAAATGTATTTTTCGACATGCTCCCTTGTAATGTCCAGAGTGGATAAAGTGGGTACACTCCTGGTCCCTTATCGCCATCTTGTGGGTTCTCAGAAGCAAGCTCTTTCCATTGCTGCCCCTGTCCTTTGGAACGACCTACCCCTTCTGCAGTCTGACAGGCCCCCTCCCTTTATTCTTCCCAGAATGCATTTTAAGACCCTGCTGTTCCATCAAGTGTGGAAGTTAGGGCAGGGTGAGTGTGGGATGAAAATGTGGACGGACGCCATTTTGTTCTATTTCTAGTTTTATTTTTACTGGTTTCATGCTGTTTTATGCTATTTTATTGGCTGCAAGCCTTCTGGAGTTGTTTTTAAGATGGGCAGCTATAATACACACATGAAGCCGCTAATGTCTTACTTTATGATATATATGCACGCGGCTGGTTTTGCAAATTTGGCCTGTCGAATAGTCCCTTCCTTGTGGTTTTTCTTGGCTCTCTCTCCATTGTTTAGCCTGGCCTCTGGTTTCTCTCAATTTGAAACACATTATTTATATACTCCGGAATGGCTGTGTTTTCTAGAAAACCCAGCTACACTAAAATGTCCACTTATTTTTTGTCACACAGAAACCGATGTCCATTAATGCAGGCAGCTTCATCTGAGTATACTCTAGAACCTATTTCAGTAATCTGAGTTGGATTTTCTTTTTTGAAAGACATGTGATAGCTAAGTAACTGCACCATTTACTCCTTGAGTTTTTTGGCTGCTATTCATAAATGCCTTTGGGAGCTGTTGAAGAGTGTAGTTTGGTGGCAAATAGGAATGTTTGTGCCAGGAGGCAGAAAGAAGCATTCACGACAGGAAGCGGTTGGCTGGCTGACTAGGAAGGGATTTTTTTTAAAAAAAAAATATGTAGTAAGAGGTTTTTCCAGGACACTCATCAATGTTTGGGTAACTCTTTCAGGTTAGATAAATATTTCAGGCTGAAATATTTGTTGATTTAATCTTCAGTCTGAAAATAACCTAGCACCTTTAGAAAATGCAATAAAACAGTTGGTGTCCAGTTAAATGCAGGTGTGGTGTAAGGTACGTTAAAGGCCAATGGCAGCTAAAGAACTGGCAGCTGTGATTTCTCATTTTTGTGTATATACATAATACTGGGCCCAGTTTGCATGTACAAGGTACATGTACACTTTGAGTTTCTGCACCTGAGACAAATTCCTCATGTGTCCTATCACACTTGGCTAAATGAAGAATTCTGTTCTGTTCTGTTCTGTTCTGTTCCCAGTGGTGGGATTCTGCCGGTTCTAGGCGGTTTGACCGAACCGTTCGTTAAATTGCTGGCTCGCCCCACCCCGCCCCTCCGCACCACTATTTATTGCCAATATATAGTGGTGGGCGAGGGGCAGGTGAGCCAGCAATTTAACAAACGGTTTGGTGTTTTTTTGTAATTTTATTGGCCTCGCAGCACACTGAACCGTTTGTTAAATTGCTGGCTCGCCCGCCCCGCCTCCCACCCGCACAGCGCCAGCCTACCCTAGTCAGGAGTAGGCAATTGTGGCTCTTTTACAACCTGTGGACTTCAACTTCCAGAATTCCTGAGACAGCTTGACTGTCTCAGGAATTCTGGGAGTTGAAGGCCACAGGTTGTAAAAGAGCCACAATTGCCCATCCCTTCCCTAGCCTGAGTTCCGCTGCCTGGGATCCACGTGGGCTGCCCCGTGGTTCCCCACCGGCGCCGGATGGGATCTGGTGGCTGCAGCAGCGACGGCGGCGATGGCATCCGGGCAGATCCAACAGGTGAGAGTGCAGGAGGCGCCGCACAGTGCAGGTGCGTCTTTGCAAAGTGGCCTCACGGCCGGCACCTCCTTTCCCCAGCCGGGGTTGCTGCACCTACGCCGCCAGGGAACCGGCGGAGGGAGTGGGGAGGGTGGGCGTGGGGGGGGTTCCTATCCAACTGGGCTTTTGCAAAACAGGCGCAAGTTGGGGATTCTGATGCTTGACGCGCATTTTGTGTGGCTCGGGGGAGAGGGAGGGTGGGCGGGAATCTGAGCCTGTGGATTGGCTTGTTTGGGGTGGGGGGCCAGGATCTCCGATGACTGGGACTTCCAGGGGATGCTCCTGGCTTTGCAGCGGAGTGGTCTTTAAACCTGCCTTATCTGCGTTCCTTTTCTTTGCAAAGAAGCCCCCCCTCCCAAAAAAAAGGATGGGTTGCCCAAACATTTGTGCTGCTGGCTTCCCTGCCTGTCTTGGCTCTGTCAGGGTTGGGTCTCTCTCACCTGGGGAGAGGGTCTCTTGGATATGTATGTGTGTGTTGTGTTAGGCTAGGCAGGGAGGTGTGATTCACATGGTTGTTAACTTAAGTGAATCTGGCTCCCCCCCACATTGACTTTGCTTGTTGGAAAGGCTGCCCCCCCACCTCCTATCGCCATCTCAGTCCCTCTGCCCTGCCTTAACCTTAAACCGAGCTGCGTTTCCTCCGAAATCCAGTCTGTTTCCTCGCTGGGCAAGACTTTCCTGCCGCTGCCACTCAATTTTCAGGAGTTGTTTGTTTAGAGACAGGAAACCTTCCAAGGTTTCTGGTGGGGGGAGGTTTGAGCTGTGGAATATCTCACTGCCACACATGTGTGTCTCCCCCCCTCGCCCTTTTTTGCCTTGAAAAGGCAGAAGCTTGAAGAGGTTGCAGAAAAAAAATGCTCTTAGAAGCTTCTGAGGATCAGGCAACTCAGCTTAGATCGTCAGAGGTTTTTAAAGGGATTTTTTGAAGAGGTTGTAGGAAAAAAAATCCCCTTAAAAGCTTCTGACAATCCCAGCAGATTTGAGTGATCGGCAGAAGCTTCTAAAAGCATGTTTTCCTGCAACCTCCTCAGCCGAGGAGGTTGTAGGAAAAAAAATCCCCTTAAAAGCTTCTGGCAATCCTAGCAGATTTGCCTGATTGTCAGAAGCTTCTAAAAGCATTGTTTTCTGCAATCTCTTAAGGTTATAGAAAAAAATGCTTTTAAAAGTAAAAGTTAAAAAAAAAGTTGGTCACGCCCACCCAGTCACATTACCCACAGAACCGGTAGTAAATGGACTACTCAGAGGGCTGAAAAAGTTATTTTTGACCAGTCTTCGCACTTTTGACCGGTCCTTGAATTTATGAGTGTCCTCACATTTTACGTTTTGCGCCCTATCTTGTCATCGTGATGAAGAGAAGTAGTGGTGAAATGACTGACACGGTTGTTAAGAATGCACAACGGGCATAAATGTGAGGATGGTCATAAGTGTGAGGACCGGTCAAAAATGTGAGGACCAGTCAGAAATGACTTTTTTCAGCCCTCTGAGTAGTCCCTATGTGCTTATGGAGTAGTCAGAAGGCTGAAAAAGTTATTTTTGACCGGTCCTCGCACTTTTGACCAGTACTTGAATTTATGACTATCCTCACATTTTACATTTTGCGCCCTATCTTGTCATCGTGATGAAGAGAAGTAGTGGTGAAATGACTGACACGGTTGTTAAGAATGCCGCAACGGGCATAAATGTGAGGATGGTCATAAGAGCGAGGACCGGTCAAAAGTGTGAGGACCAGTCAGAAATGACTTTTTTCAGCCCTCTGAGTAGTCCCTATGCACATAGCCACGCCCACCCAGTCACATGACCAGCTAGCCACGCCCACACGGGCACATGACCAGCTAGCCACACCCACCCAGTCACATAATCACTAAGCCACACCCCCAACTAAGCCACGCCCACAGAACCGGTTGTTAAAAAAATTGAATCCCACCACTGTCTGTTTTGTTCCCTTCCGTTCCCTCCCGTCCCATCCTGTCCCGTCCTGTCCCATTCCATCCCATTGTTTTTCTTTTGGAATATGTGTCACAAATCCAACATCTTTTTAAATATTTTATTTCCTCCATGTTCTAGTTTTCCAAAGTCAGAATCCAGAACCCAAGACTACATATTCTGTTTCTGCATCAAGGTTTTTCAGTCTTGATTTCCTCCACCTACTTTTTTATTTCCCAGAATCAGTGTAATGTGATATGATTCAGGAGGATTCATTTTGGTCTCACCTTTAAGCTTTCTAAAATAGCTTAAGAGCTTCAAAATACAGCTGGATAAAGCCTTGGGTGAGGCAGTAATCTGGATCTGAGAGGAAAAAAGAAGAGATGATCAAGAGCCTGTGTGGGCCCAGATCTGACGTGTGCCAATATGTTCTTAAATCATCAACTTCTTTCTTCTCAGATCTTGTTGCAGATATCGAGTTGCTGAAAGTATTTACTGGCAGGAACTCCTTAAGCACTGTTGCACACCCTAAACCATTTTTCTTCCTAATAAATAAATGATTCAGTCTTCATTCCAGTCAACCACTAGGATTACTAACAGAAATTATGTTTTTAGGTAAAGAGTTGGGAAGCAAAGGAGGAGTTTCAAGGCCAGGAGACTAAAGATGGATACACCAACACAGAAGGAAGAGGGACTAATTTAGTCACACTCACCCTTTAGAGCTCTGGGGGACAGGGCTTTAAAGCAAATGATTCTTTTGATCTGGTTCGATTCTTCCACATTCAATATAATCCAATTATATTGCACTGCAAAAATGATAAGGCTGCCTGGCAGTAGTAGTTTACGGCTTATGCCCTCAATAGATGAGTCTGGAATGCTAGCTCCAGCTGAGGAAGCTGAGTCAGTCCTTCTCAAAGTGATCTCTGTGGCTTTCCAGCTGTCATGATCAACTGGAAACATGAGGGAGGCTCAGCTCAGGTCTCCACCAGAGGTAGAAGATGGCTTTGAAAGGTTGGCTCTAAGCAGTCTTCCCTTTTCACTTTCTCTCAGTCCTCAGCATAGGCTTTCTCTTAAGCAGACAAATAACTGGTAAATTATATTATTTGTGTAATTTACACAAATAGTCCTTGACTTAACAATCATCGCTGGGTCCAGAATTTCCCTTGCTAAGCAAGAGGGTTGCTATATGAGTCACACCCATTTTTAGGACCATTTTGTCACGGCTGTTAAGCAAATCACTGCAGTTGTTAAGTGAATCATGTCATCATTAAGCAAATCCAGCTTCTCCCATTGACTTTGCTAGTTGGGAAGATCACAAATGGCAATTGCATGACCCCAGGATGCTGCAGTCATTATAAATACATGCCAGACCTCAGGATTTTGATTACATGATCATGGGGATGACTTATGTCTGGAGGCCTGGTCATAAATTACCTTTTTTTGTGCTGTCAAAACTTTGCTAAACGAATGATTGTAAATCGAGGACTAGCTGTATTAGCTAGTCATACTATGTCATTTGTTTTTTAAAAAAAAATATGAGCACCTACACCTGCCTGAATTCTCAAAATTGTTCTTTATTTCAGTTGAATCTTTAATATGAAACAACACTGCGGCAGAATTGAATCTGCCCATCCAGTCTCTCAAAGAGAGTTTATTGCCGGGGGGTGGGTGTTTCTTGTTGGACCTGATGACAGGCCTTCCTGGTGGAAGGCCCCCTTTCTAGGAACAATCTCCCTGCAGACAGATGGTCCTCCTGGCGTTTCCTAAATAAGCCAAAGCAGTGGTGTTTCAGCTTCGATTTCATTTAAGCCTGTGAGGCTTTCAACAATTTATTTAGGTTTTTTGATAGGTGGGTTGTAGGTTTGTGTGTGTGCGTTTCACCTAGCATCCTTCCTGATTAGGATGGGCTACAGATAGTATAAATAAATAAGCAAGCACTCCAACGGTGTGATTTTCTGAAATGGAGACGTTCCCTGCATGGGGGAGAAAAATACTCCAGTGAAACTCCTTCTGTGGCTGAGAATGCGGATGACAGGTGAAGCGGCTGGCTGAATCAATAATTCTGACATGATTCAAGGAAGTGAGGAAAAGCCACTTGAGAAATAAATGATCTGTGCTTTGTTCTGCTTTTTACTTCAGTTGCATTGTGAGTCTAGGGAGCAGAGGCAAAACATCTTGTTGCTCTGATCAGTAATGCCTTGGGGAGGCAGCTGAGGAAAGGTCCTTGGCTAGAGATTCATGAATGAACATTTTGTCCTTCCAATCTGGAAAGGTTGGAAACTTACAGCATTAGTCAACCGTTGATATTCTTTTTGGGATTGATTTTAATAACGGAAAACCAACTCCATATCATAAGTAAATAGGTCATCATTTTATTCATACGAAATCCCTGCCAATCAGCGTGTTCTGTATTCATAGTTTTGAAGACAATTTTTGCTTTGGTTCCGTTTTTTTTTTTTAGGAAGTCCACCTTCCAATGAAGTGGCAGCAGGTAATTACCCATTTATGGAGGTATCTGATGATGGACGTCAAGTGCCTGTTGTTCAGGCATATGCCTTTGGAAAATATCTCGGCTATTTGAATCTTGAATTTGATGATAAAGGAAATGTAATCAATGCATCTGGAAATCCCATTTTATTGAATAAAGATATTCCTGAAGGTATGGAATTGGGAAGGGGATGTGAAACGTCTTATAAGTATCAACTGAGTAAATATGATCTTTCAAAACTTAATACTATTATATATATATATGATTATGTCATTAGCCACATAGTTTGATTTTCTCCAGGAGAAGACTTCTAAAAACCATCTGCATAATATCATCAAGATAGTTATGAGTCTTTTTAAAAACATGAAGTATAGTACAGGGCAGCATATACATGGCATGTCCGAAAGGTGCTTTTTCAAGAGGCAACTGGACTTTCTGGTTTTAATTTGAAGATGTTTTGCTTATCCAAGAAGCTGTTGTGTCCCGTCAGCGTCCTGTACAGCTAGTAGCTAATTCCGACAGCGAGGTGGCTGGAGTGGTGCTACACCAGCAGCCTGTGCAGCTGGCACTTGAGTCAGACAATGAGGAGGCTGGAGAAGATGTGGTGCCAGAGGCGAGGATTCAGCCAGGGCCTTCAGAACCTCCAGAAGCTCCCTTAAGTGAAGAGGACGAAGAGGAGGAGCCTCTTCTCAATGCACGGGCGCGCAGTGCTGCCAAAAGGCAGGAGTGGCTCCTCATGAGGAGGTCTCCTCGAGAGTAAGGCTTGGGGCTAATTGGCCACTCCCTTAGCCTATTTAAGGAGGAATGCCAACTGAAGCAATTTGCAGGGAACAACTTCGTTCACATACCTTCGTGTCTTGTCTTGCTTATCTTCCTGCAAATTGCTTCTGGGCATTCTGCTAACCACAGTAAGCTTTCAGAATTATTCTTTGAATTCTTGGAGGCTGTTAATGCAGTTAATTAACAACTGTTGTTGTAAAAAAACTGGTTTATTTAGTAAACTAGGGTTTGAACGGACTTTGTGTGTGCTGCGTTCTTTGGGGTCCGTAGCTGGGGCAGAACAGAAGCCTCTGCAGCTCTGAAGAAGCTTCTTGGTTAGAAGTGAAATGTCTTTAAAGAAAAACCAGAAAGTCCAGTTGCCTCTTGAAAAAGCATCTTTGGGACAACCATGACCTGCATGACTGAGAATCTCGTGGCATGTTTTCAATGGATTTGTGGAAGAACAACAAAAGTTTTCCATTTTGTTTAACCTTGATTGCCCATTCTGCACCGACAGTATATACCTGCGATGGCGAACCTATGGCACGCGTGCCAGAGGTGGCACACAGAGCCCTCTCTGCTAGCACACGCACCATTGCCCCAGTCACATCTCTGTGGCGTTTCTTTCGTGAGCTTGTTTCCCTGCAAACGATGAAACTGAAGCTCACAAAAGAAAAAGATTTTACCTCTTGCTGCACTGCCAGTGTTGGGAAGCCCTGTCAGTCACCAGTCAGCTGGTCTTCGGGTCTCTCCCGCACATGTCCACACATGCGCACATTCGTGCATGTCCGTGAATGTGCAGGTTTGAATTTCTGCACATGCGCACATTCACACAGGTCTGTGCATGCGCATGTTTACACATGCACATGTGCCTTTCAGTTTGGGCATGCATGCGTGTGCAATTTTGGCACTCGGTGTCTAAAAGGTTCGCCATCACTGGTATATACATATAAATATAAACATACTGTTAGTTATCTGGATTTTATTATTACTCCCTTTCATAGAAATATATTAGTTTTGTAGATCTGGATCAGTTTCAAAGCATTAATGTAGATTTATCCACAGGCTTGGCCACATCCACAGGCTCGTTTCTATCTTTTTCCAGAATTGTGCTATTTTTTGTGCAATTTTGGAAAAAAAATCACAGTTGGATTAAGTACTGACAAAGGCTTTGTGTGCACACATGTGCATTCCAAATCATCTTTTTCTTTGAACCTGAAACAGCAATGTTTTTACCCTCTTCCTTGAATTTTCTCTATCATAACTACTTCGTAAGTACTCTTTGTCTTGAAAATAATCTTTTACCTGATATGAAGAGAAAGGAGATTGCTTTCGAAGAAAACTAAATCCAAGTTGTCCACAGCTTTGGCATCTAATTGTGAAATCCTTTCAAAACTAAATTTGAGATTACTTCTGAGTTTTCGTTTCTGCTGCATTCTTTTTGAAGTGGTTAAATATCAATCCTATTGTAATGTTATGTAGTGAAAAAATAAAGATTTCCCCCATATTTATATGTAGTTTAGAAAGCAATAAAGTGCTTTGGAGAATGAGGGGGATGCTCATATGGTTCTTGTCTGCAACGCCTTAATCCGGCTGGGTTTTCACATACTGTAGCAGTCAATCACCTAGCTCAAATCTTGTAACAATTGCAGATGGCCAGTCGCACAGTCTTGGTGAGGCATTGCAGAACCCCGGTCTCAACTCAGTTACTATTATAATCACGACTTTTGTTTTAGATCCAGCTGTGAAAGCAGAAATCAGCAAAATGAAGGTTCAGCTACAGAATTATTCTTCGCAAGAAATAGGGAAAACAATTGTTTACCTAAACGGTACGACGCATGCCTGCCGCTTTCACGAGTGCAACTTAGGAAATTTAATCTGTGACGCTGTGGTAAGAAACTAACAAATTAGAATGCAAATAACTGGTTCTGTACTTGACCTGAAATATAGTTAAAGGTACATTGCTTGTACATGGTTAAGGGAGGTACACACCCTTAACATTGAAATCCGGGAACTTCTATAGTGTCAGAAAGACTATTAAAGTGTAGAATTAATTCTGAAGTTTTATTTATGCACAGCTAAGGCTGGAATGTGTCTGAATAACCTTAGTAAACCTTAGTAAAGATTGAATCCAAAACTATTTTGCCCAACAGTTTCCAGTAGCTGCAGGATGATGATAGATTGGGGTACATAGGCGTTTACTTAGAAACCTCTAATAGCTTGGCAAAACTTCTACTCTGTCTGATTTTAGTTCCCTATCTTGCTTCCAAGCCCTGCCTCTTTCTTCTTGTCCTGCTTTATTTACATCATGGATGCCCCAGATTCTGATTCTTCCCCCCTCGCATCTTGTTTGGCTTGTCTTTCCTCCTCCTCCTTGCCAGCATCATTTCCAAAAGTCCCAACCAGTTGTCTGCCTTCTATGTTTCATTCCTACTGCTGCTGGTCCTGGTAGCAGCCCTAATTTCAGGTCCTCCTACTCCTGCTCTGTTGTCACAATCTCCATCCTGCCAGTGTATTACTAACTCCCACTAGCCCTGTCATGCTGTGGTGCTTTTTCTGCCAATCGCATCACTCTTGGTGCACAGGTCTTGACAGGAATAACTATTGGCATTAACAAATTAAAGACCTAGAAGTTGTATTGTGCTTTAAAAAAGGGTGCTCAGCTTGCAAACAAAATGGAGTCAGCTGGGAGGCCCAATATAACCCAGCAGCTTCTCCCTCAGAGCCAGTTTCTCTACAGCCATCACCCCACTTCTCACCTTGCCTTAAAATAGGAAATAATCTTTATCTCTGATGAGAAGCTGCTCAGGATAAAAGTTTTTTTCCTCAAAAAAAAAAAAATCTTCAGTAAGGAGATTTCAGAAGTATTGTTAAGGGCAATCTAAAAAGAAGCTACTATGGAAAGGGAACAAGTTAAGCCCTCTCTACTCAATTTTATGCCTTTCTCAAAAAAATAAAAAGTATTTCCATATAGATAGCAAAAGAGCTCCCATTGGCATCAGTGGAGACTCTTAGAAAGCCACATTGCCAGACCAGGGCGGGGGGGGGGCTTTTTGAGGAGGGGGTGCTGCAAGGAAGTAAGACTTGTAACAAAACTACTTTACTATGGGCTTTTTTGGTTTTAGTGGAAAATAGCTATGCTGCTAGATATCACCCCAGGTTTTGATACACCAATGTCTTCAAAGCCAGGTGAAAAGGATAGTGGAGGTTTAATTCACATTTTTTCTTCTTTGTGAATGTTTTTAGGTTTACAATAACCTGAGACATCCAGATGATAACGAGTGGAATCATGTTTCCATGTGCATCTTAAATGGTGGAGGAATACGGTCACCTATTGATGAACAAGCCAATAATGGTATGTGTAATTTCAAGAGCTTTTACACAATGCCACTTCAATTTCTTTTCATTTTATATCAATATTTAAATTTGGACTTGTATTCACTATTCAACTTACTGTCATGGTTTTCTAAAATTTGCCAGGCTGTGAAGCTTTAGCTCTTGACCTTATCCTGTTTGAACATCCCATATTTAGTTTGGGTGAACATGCTATCCAAAGCTACAGCGATTATTGCCTGATAATGAAAATTAGCAAAAATCCTTCTTTTGCAACTTCCTTGATAGAGAAAAAAGCCCCTTCATCCATTAATATTTAAAAACTACCAGATCAACCTTTACAGAGCATCTTATTTATGTTTCTATTATTTTGCTGTAAATAATTGTCCAAACCCTCTCTGGCACTACTAGTTTTTCTCTTGGAAAATCATCTAATCATTTTTATGCACATTGAAAAAACATTGCTTACATATTTTTTGATACTTTAAACTGCACATTATTATCTTTTTTTAAAATTTGTGTTTTACTTATTCTTTAAATGTAATTTAATTTTTATACTGCAGTGCACTGGAGACCTTGAGATGGCATGGGTAGAAACCACAGAAATAAAATTAACATCCCTACTCTTCATATGGATGAATGATGGCCTGCCACTTTTAACCTAAGATGCAAACTAGATGCAAATCTAAGATGCAAACTGGAGTGGAAGATAGTTTAGCCCTTTGGGGTCACCTAGACAAGAAGCACAATTGTAATATCTTTGTTGCAATGTTGCATTAACAGAACCTTTCAAATGGGAAAACATTTCTTCCCTCCTTTCCTTTTTCTTCCCGATAAACTAAGGAAGATCCCTTTTGAGATGTCCCCCACGTCCCGCTTTTCTTCTGAGGGCTGAGATACCTTCTGCATGATGGTTTTTCTAATCCTTGGATCTTGCTCCTGTCTCCCAAAGTGATTCCTACAACACCATTAAAGAGAAGGACTAGGCTAAGGTCTGACAGGCAGTCTCATTGTGGAATAAGATTTGAACTCAGCTCTCTTCCAGTTAACCAATACCGCGATGCCTTAAAAAGGAACAGAATTGTGCATAATATGACTGATCACTGAATAACAGTGTTGTGTTCTAATCAGGCATTATTACCTTGGAGGAACTGATAGCAGTATTGCCATTTGGAGGAACTTTCGACTTGCTGGAGATCAAAGGTTCTGCTCTAAGGCAAGCTTTTGAGCACAGTGTTCACCGACATGGGCAAGGAACGGGTGAATTGCTACAGGTCTCAGGTTAGCTACCTTCATCCGCTACCAGCACAAAGTGCTAAAATCTTTTTCATCGAGCATTAACAGTTCATCTTCTCTTGCTCAAAACCCTTCCCCCCCGGGGAGAATGATTTAATCTCCAGCATGGGCATCATTCCATAGGTGTATGTGTCACTAAGGAGCCAGGTAACAGGAAATAAGAATCTGACTCAGACTTCCAGCTTGAATAGCATTGGATGTAAACAAACACAACATACTGGAGGCAACATTACTCACCTTTCCCAATATTGTTGCCAAACTGTGAGGGAGAGAGAGGGGGGCGGGGAAAGGCACCCGAGCTTCGAACAAATAATGCCAAACATCTCAATCTTTGTTTGGGGTTTTCATGGGGATGTGCCTCAGAATAATCTGAAGTCCAGATCCCAGGGCAGGTCAGGTATAATTTAATTTAATCTAGGCTTGGTAGTAGAGATGACAATCAACCCAAGTCATGCAGTTGAGGTCTTCTGTAAACTCCTGCCCTAATTTCTTTCCCTGGAGCTACACTGTGCTATAAAAACAATGTTGCTGTAGCCACGTCATAAACAAAATGTTTCAGTATTTACATGCTGGGGATGAAGAGAAAGATGATTGTGAATGGCAGGTCAGTTCTTAGCATTAGGCTGTTTTTGAATCGGAGGTGAGCAGATGAGAAACATTTATTCATTCATGCCTTTATTTACTTAACAAAGGTCCACTTAACAATAGCGATTCATGGCAAAACGGCAATTGTTAACTATTACCCCTGCACTGATTTGTGGTAAATTCTTATAAAGAGGAATTAGTTGCTCCTAGTTTAAAAAGATTTTCAAAAATAAAAATTACACCGAAAAATTATTTTCCTATTTTTGTAGGGCACTTTTCCATTTTGTAATCCTGCAGAAATATATTGATTTTATTTCCCTGCCCCAATTTCCATAAGCAATACAGCTAGAAATGTACATGCATATTAGATTGTAGGCACTCCTAGCATGGTTTAAAAGAAAAGAAAAGAAAAGAAAAGAAAAGAAAAGAAAAGAAAGAGGGGATGGTTTAAGACTTTAAGGGAAGGATAAAGATAAAGTTGTTTTCAGAAGAATCAAATTTCCAATAGAAGTTCTTGCTGGAGGAAGAGAAAATTGTCAGAGGGGATTTTCCTGTAACCAGCACCATCTCCATCTTCTATACCAGGGGTGTCAAACTCACCACGTCACCGCGTGATGTATCGGGACTTCCCCCCCCTTTGCTAAACCCAGTGTGGGCGTGGCCAATGTGTGATGCATCTGACCCGTGGACCGAAAGTTTGACAGCCCAGTTCTATACCAATCTGGAACGGGTACAAAGTGCTACCATAGAATGAATTAAGAATAACTTCTCCCTTTCTGCTAATAGAAGTGTTTTGTAAGCAGACTTGCATCCATTAATCTGGTTTTACCATTTGTCTATCCTCCAAAAGCCATGAATAGCACAACTGTTTATTAATACGTTTAGAGATACAAATATGAGATTTGCGATAGATGGTATCTAAAACATTTGTGACTTGTCTTTCTTAATAGGCATTAAAGTGGTGTATGATCTCTCCCGAAAAACAGGGAGCAGGGTGATCAGCTTAAATGTTCTTTGCACAGAGTGCAGAGTACCAACTTATGTGCCGCTTGAGATGGAAAAGTCCTACAAAGTGCTTTTATCTTCTTTCCTTGCCACTGGTGGTGATGGATATTACATGCTAAAGGGAGACTCAAGTAACCACAGCAGTGGTAAGTATTAGCCTTTCTGGTGATTAGCAGATGGCAAGGTAATTAGAATGACTAATTATGGAAGTACTGGAATTCATATCCCTGAAATGAATCTGCATGATGTAACTAAGGACAGTATTGCTAACATCCCACAATTTCTATGTTCCCTTTTTCAAACTGCAACGAAAAAATATTGAATTGAGTTTGATTTGGGCCATTATGCAAATGAGGGAAAGTAGAAGTGCAAGGGACTTCACCATTTTCCTGTACAGCAAGATTTGATATAAAAATACAAAACTTGATTGAAGTGTCATCTTCGATCAAGAGCCGTGGTAGCACAGTATTGTAGTATTGCAGACTTAATTCTGCCGACTGCCAGTAGTTCGATCCTGATGGCTCACGGTTGACTCAGCCTTCTATCCTTCCGAAGTCGGTAAAACGAGGACCCAGATTGTTGGGGCAATATGCTGATTCTGTAAACTGCTTAGAGAGGGCTGTAAAGCACTGGGAAGCTGCTTGTAAGTCTAAATGCTATTGCTATCATTTTCGTCTTTTACTTCCAAATAGAATAATCAAGTAGCATTTGTATTCAAGGTATTAACACAGGTTTTCAAGGTATTAACACAGGTTTATTTATAAACTAGCTAGGAAAAATCTACTTGTGAATCAAAAATGCAGTTGGGAGAGTAGAAGATCTCAAGTTTCTCTCTAAAGAAAAGATTTTCACTGTTCTTTTATATCTGGTAGCATGGTTGGTGCTGCTTCCTTACTGTACACCACCAGCAGGAAACCTCTTAAGGCTCCAGATGCTGTGTGTGCAGTTTATAAAATCTAGGAATAGAAAGACAGAGAAATCTTAATATGCATAAGCAAGGACAGCGGCAACCATTCAAGAAAATGCACATTAGCATTCAAACGGCCATTCTGCTCAGTCATGAAAACACAACACTAGCAGAGTTGCCTTGAATGATATGGGCTGCTATATAAATTTGATAAACAAACTTTTGAGTGTTTTCCATTTCAAAGAGCAGTAAATGGATCCTGTGCAGGTTTTTTAAAAAGAGTACTAAAGTTAAAAGCCAGGGGTTTACAGTGCCCTAAAGTATTTGACTAACATTGGGGACTGCCCGGTTCAAATGCTTACTCAGCCTAATTTCACAGCAGAACACTGAGTCAGTCACTATTCTCAATCTAATCTACTAAAAACTGGGCTCCTGGGCGATATAAAATGAAGGTTACATGGGAACAGAACCACTGGATATACTTGGCTGCAGATTCCCTGGACAAAGTACAACTGTGATTACTTTTCAAAAATGAAATTACTCCCTTTGCACAATGTCTATTTGTTATAAGAATAATGTGATCTAGGTTTTGAAGACTCTCCTAAGAGTATAGTGTCATAGTAGAAGGCAAGGAGATGTAACATTATTGCATTGTATAAAGACAAGGAATTTAACAGTATCCAGAACACGTTTCATTGTTTGAAATCTATTTAACACAGATCATTTGTAGGCAGTTCATAATTGGCTAACGTGGAATAATTAAGTTATTTAAATAATTTGTTTTAAACAGGTGATCTTGATATTTCCATTGTCGGTGACTACATCAAAAGAATGGGAAAGGTTTTTCCAGCAGTAGAAGGTCGCCTTATGTTTTCGGCTGGGACTTTATTCCAAGAACATCTTTTTTTGACCTGGGGATTATGCATTTCACTTTTATATTTCATTCTTTAATTTCAAATTTATTTCAGACTCTTTGGTCAACAGTTCATGCACTCTCAGAAGCTAGAATGTAAATTTTTAATTACCCTTGGAGTGGTTGGAATCCTTTGAAGTTTACTACAATATGTATATGATTTATGTATATAATGTGTATATATGTAGCATCTTTGATTTTTTAAAAAAGCAATTTAAATGATCCCAAAAGGCAAATGATTATCATCTGGGGGACATTCACAAATGCAGAAATATAAATCGCAGATTTCCATTTGCATCTGAATAACAGCACAACGCATGGTTGGAGAATTCCAACCAAGTTACTGATGAAAAGTGGCCAGTGACAGTAAATGGTGTTATGCAACAATTTCTGTAAAATCTGTTTAATAAAAAGAGCATTCTTTCATTTTTGGTTCTGTACATGATCTTCAGTTAATGCAAAAGTCATCATGAATGAAGTCTGAATAATCTTTCAAAGTCATGTTCTGCATTTTTCCTCAGCGAAAATTATTCAGAAGAACAAATAATGGGATTTTCCTGAGATTCAATAAACAATAGGCTTTAATCAATCTTTTTTGAGTAAAAGTTTTTGTTTTCTGAAATAAAGGTTAATTATATGTACAAACAAATATACAAGACTAAACAAATAACCTAGTCATTAAATTAGCACACAGCAGTCTTCTATGAAACGGAGTTAATTCAGTATCTCGATGTATATGTGATCTTGATAAGATAAAGGAGCCATTCTTTTCAACCTGTGAAATATAATGGGGGAGGGAGGGGAGAGAAATTATGTCAGCCAATGAAAAGACCACCACTATTTAGTACAATAAATATAAGTAATACTAAAACAGTGGTTCCTTGGTATTCAACTGCTTTGAAACTTATCAAATTTAGTACTTAAATGTGTTTTGACATGAAAATTTTGTCCTGGTACTCATCATTTATTTGCTACTCAATGCACAAGCTAGATCTTGTAGGTGTTGCTGCCTTATGACTCACTACATTATTACTTATGGGAAAAATCTGTTTGGTACTCATCATTTTTGGTACTCATCAAGACTTCTGGTACCAATTAACAATGAATACTAAGCTATCTAAGTACTATCCTTTCAGAATAGCCTAATAAAAATGGCTGATCTTCCTTTATGCATTGATGAATTAAGGGCCACCGTCTAACTAAGATACTTCACAAAAGCTTAATGGAGGTAATGCAGTGAGGTTGAACTAGACAACCAGTAAAATTCTTCCAACTCATGCTTTAATTCCTTTAGTTCTTTTCTGAGGAAAAAACCCTAATAATTAGAGGAAGCAACTCTTATGTTCAAAGGATATTTTGCCTAGATTAGTATTTTACATCATCAATCAGATAAATTAGAACTGTTTGTGTTATGACATACCATTCAACTCTGGAAATAGTTCTTGAATCCCAATATCCAGTAAGACATATGTTAACTAAAAATAAAATGCAAAGAAAAGTTGCAATTTTGAACTTTTAAAATATTACCTTAACATGGAAAGGTCTGCATAAATTTAGCATATTAGATAAATTAGATAATCAGAATCTTCAAACATTAGCTAAAATTATTCTCAAATTTCAAAGAAAGCTTTTAACTAGTAGTCACAATAAATTACAAACCATCTTTAAGAATTTTCAAAGTAACCTAAGTCTACTTACCCACAAAAGGAAGTGTGTCAGAGGCCCAATGACAGCAGCATGAAGTTGAGAACTAGTAACCACTGGTGCCTATCATCCATATTTTGTGTCCATCCTGCTTTATGTCCACTCTTGCCTTCTAAGTCTTTATTTTCTGCCTTGAATCTCTAAGAGTTACCAGTTCTTTCCTGGGTATGTTTGGCCATCCATCCATCCACCCATCTCTAAAGTTCTCCATTCCTGATCTCTATTTTTTTGCTTTTTCTTCTGCATCCTTTTCCTCCTTTTCCATCTTTTCTCAGCAAATTATACTACCTAGATTCTTCCATTTACTCCTCCTCATGTCCCCAGGCTTTCCATTTCATAAATCCTCACCCCCCTTTTCACTCTGATACAAAGATTACCTTCATTTACAGATACAAATGTAAAACAGATTGGCTATGACTAACACAAACAGTATTCTGTGGACCACATCCAATCTCGAGTCTGGAAATGCCAAAAGATTTGGCCTAGTTTTACCTAACTTAGCCCATTAATGACATTTGTTATTCTGGATTGCTTAATTCTTTGATCAATGTTCCTGCTCTTTTAACTGCAGAAACACAATAATGCTATGCTTATTAATTGTGCTGCTCTCTCAGCCACACATCTGTCATACAGAAACAGTATTTGGAAATACATTCCTAAAACTTTGAATATTATTTCTTTACATGTTGTTTTGCATACTAGCTATTAATGTAAGACAGCTGTGCATGCACTTGTAATGATGCACACTATTTCAAAACTGTAAATTAAAACTGATAAAAATTCTACCCTTAAATGCAATAGGTGCTTTGTTTGTCCAACAGAACCCACCTGTTTGTTAAGTACTGGCTGCTGCAATCCATCAAATAGAAGTCTGATGCCTTCATATTTTGCATCTTCCCCAATACATTTACCTATCAGATCTGGAAAAAACATCACAACGTAAGTAAGTCAAGTCAAACAAAAGTAATTCAAACTTCAAGCCTGACCCTGAATGCTTTGTCAGCTCAAACGTCTATTCTACAAGAGGATAACTGTTGGTGGGAACTGAATGAACAGCTGATTTCTGTACAACATTTTAGCGGGACACTTTAAATGTACAATGGGCAGCCAGTATATTTCTTACCATATAAAATCTTCTGATTGCCTGCAATAACCAATTGTACCTTTTCCTTTGACGGGGAGGTCTTTCAGTCACTCATGACTTGGTTATTTCAAGATTGGATTATTATAATGCATTCTACATGGGGCTGCAGATCATACATGCAGGTCAAATTGAGTTTTGAACATTTATTCTTGACGCCTTTAAGAGGGAAGGAATGCAATAAACAAGCCCCGTTCAGTTTCCAGCTGGTGTATAGCTGAGACACATCACACAGGGGATGCAGAAACTGTTCCCTGCTTGCACTTCCATTCCTTTTAGCTAATTTCTCAGATCAATGAAGTTCAGCTCTTTGCTCCTGAGTCTTCATTAAGTGCTCTGCCTCGGACTAAGGACTGAAAGTCTGAGGAGACATCAATAAAGACGTCTCCTCAGAATAAGGAGACTAAGTGCGAATAAGGAATCTTGGGAATGTGCTGGATTTCCATCTTCCTCATCTGAGAATGTGTTCTCCAGCAGGGCCATTAGAGCCAAAAACTAAGTTAATGCAAAATTTGCATTTGCTAATTTGAAGCACGTAGATTAACATATCTAATCTGCTCCACTGGCTTCCAATTTGCTTTCAGGCACAGTTCTTAACAATCATCTAAATACCTTGAATTTTCCATCATGTAAAGAAATTAGACTGAGCAGGTAGGAATGTCATTTTTGAAGCAGCTCTCAACTGTAGAAATCTCAAATGAGAAAAATGGCCTGTGTAGCTCCATAGACATTTTAGCCTAGCTGTTTGGGCACTTTCTTAGTGATTACACTAATTAGAAGAAATTGTCCACATGGGACGGTTGCTATGCACCAATTCTTCTCTGCTGTCCAACTAATTCCCCACCAAGGTTATGTGTTAATTATTAATTAAATTTATATGGTGACCAACATTATTCTGCAAAGCAACTCTGGGTGATTTACAATTAAAAATTAGTTATTCCTCAGTCCCAAAGCATTTCCACTTCCCCAGATAATAGGTAAGCAAAATCTCATCCAAAACCCTCATTATAATACAGATATTTAAAACAAACCACAACAACTTGCCTTCAATAGCGTGTTTCTTTAATACAGATAGTCCTCGACTCACAACTGCTCATTTGTGGTCTTTGGGTGTTAAGTGAATTTCGTTGTATGGGTATATTGTGTATACACGTACTGTGTATACACATACAATGACAATAAAGTTGTTATTATTATTATTATTATTATTATATTTTATTCATTAAAAATGAAACTCAGTCAACTGGACATTTAAAAATGTGTCACAAATACCATTGACTAGTGCTAACCAGGGTTGCTGCCAGCGTCCTAGGTATCAACCAAGTACCTTTTTAAAATATATTATTATTATTATTTAATCTTTAGTGAGATTCACAGCCTTTGAGGCTGGTTAATAGCTCAGCAGCTCGAGTCCTAACCAAGGACCTAGGAACTGTTAAGGTATCATTGGAGGATGTAAGCTCTACAAGTAAAGTGGTTTTTTGTAGAGTCAAAATGTTCAAGTCCGGCAAATTTAGAATTTCTAAATAGCGGGGTAGCCCTTTGGGTATTGCTCCAAGGGCTCCAATTACAATCGGGACAACACACGATTTCTTTTTCCACAGTCGCTCAACTTCAATTTGCAAATCCCGGTACTTTGTGATTTTTTCTTGCTGCTTATCTTCAATCCGTGCATCACCAGGTATTGCAATGTCAATGAACCATACTTTTTTCTTTTCAACTATTGTTATGTCAGGTGTGTTGTGGACCAAGTGCCTGTCAGTCTGAATCCTAAAGTCCCACAAGATCTTGAGTTTCTCATTCTCTAAAACTTTCTCAACCTGATGTTCCCAGTGGTTTTTGCTGTACTCAAATCCAAACTTCTGGCACAATTTCCAGTGAATGATCTTAGCAACACGGTCATGGCGTTGTAGGTAGTCAGTTTGTGAAATTTTGCTGCACCCACTGATCAGGTGGTCGATTGTCTCATCTTTCTCATTGCAGAGGCGGCATTTGCTGTTGGTGGTAACATGTTGAATTTTTGCCTTCATACAGTTTGTGGCTAGGGCTTGTTCTTGAGCTGCCAAAATAAAGCTTTCTGTTTCTTTTTTCAGTACTCCTGATCTTAACCAGTTCCAAGTTAGTTTCTGGTCATCATCATCATCATCATTATTATTATTATTATTATTATTATTATTATTATTATTATTATTATTATTATTATTATTATTATTATTGACTGTTCAAAGTTACAAGGACACTGAAAAAAGTGACTTATAATCATTTTGCACACTTATGACCATTGCAGCATCCCCACGACCATGTGATAAAAATTCAGATGCTTGGTAACTAACTCACATTTATGACGGTTGCAGTATCCTGTGACCTGACAAGCAAAGTCAATGGGGAAACCAGATTCACTTAACAACCATGTTACTAACTTAACAACTGCAGTGATTTACATAACAATTGTGGCAAGAAAGGTCACAAAATGGGAACAATACTCACTTAACAAATGTCTCATTTAGCAATGGAAAATTTGGGCTCAATTATTGTCGTAAGTCGAGGACTATCTGTATTTAGTGAAATAGCTTAATTCAGTTACTTGATTAATTTTCATTTCCCAAGATCAGACTACTGATCTTTTATGGTCTTTTTTTTTTTTTTTAATTTGATTTATATGCCGCCCTTCTCCAGAGACTCAGGGCGGCTTACAATGCGTTAAGCAATAGCCTTCATACTTTTGTATATTTATACAAAGTCAGCTTATTGCCCCCACAATCTGGGTCCTCATTTCACCTACCTTAGAAAGGATGGAAGGCTGAGTCAACCTTGAGCCTTGGAGAGATTCGAACCAGCAAGTAATTGCAGGCAGCTGTGTTAATAACAGGGTGCTTAAATCACTGTACTATCAAGGCTCTTGACCTAGAGCTCTAAGATTAACCTAGGATTTGCTTAACCTTGGTTTCGTGTCCTTTCCTAGATGCATGATTGCCTCTTTCTGTCACTCAACACACATTTTTAGAGCCAGATTTTCTTTTTCATTTTCGTGGACCACTTGTCTTAACAGTTGAAAGAAATCCACTCCCAATAAAGCACCCAAACCAGGTGCATTTGGGACTTGGTTCTATAGTGCAGGGAGTATGTAAATCTCAATTTCCATTTTGGCATTTTGTCTTGGTTATGTCCTGGGCATGAGCTGCTGGTTTTGAGAAAGGGATTCAGAATATATTTGTGAAGATGCTAACAAAGTTCAGCCTCACCACCATCCATTCTCCAATTCTTAAAACCTTCAGGGTTTTTGTTCGTTTGCTTGCTGCCCCCTTTACTTCCATGTTCCATTTCTGTTACCCATCCTCTTTTGGATATTTAAGTACAAAACTGGTTTCCTGAACTCTTGTCATTTATCTAGGAGAAATAGTTCTAATGAAGAAGAGGTCATCTTTTGTTTCCGTTTAGCATAACATTTTTGATTATCATATTCTGGGTTCCATCTAATTTTGCCTTCATACAGAGTCAAGCTGGGAAATTTGCTCCATTCCTCAGTAGTGGGAACACTGGCTGACAGCTGTAATTCAAATCCATCTGGAAGATCTGCAGTAAAAAAATAGTTCTACCAATCTAAATCTAGTATGGAATCTATTGCCTACCAAACCTACAGGGGCAAGCAGTGGGTTAATTGGAAAGCAGTGTGCATAGCTCCAATCATACAGTTTATATATACTAGAAATTGCACTGCCTGCATGCAGGAGCCATGATGGCTCAGTGGTTAGAATGCAGTATTGCAGGCTAACTCTGCCCACAGCCAGGAGTTCGATCCTGAACGGCTCAAGGTTGACTCAGCCTTCCATCCTTCTGAGGTTGATAAAATGAAGACCTAGATTGTTGGGGGCAATATGCTGACATTCGTAAACTGCTCAAAGAGTGCTGTAAAGCACTATGGAGCGATATATAAATCTAAGCGCTACTGCATGTGGCTGACAATTAAAATCAGGGCATTTCTAATCTCTATATTTTCTTCCACTAAACACTATACAACAGTAATATCATAGCCCAGGTCATGCTCTCAACTCAAAGGGCATATCACTTCCTGAAGATGTTATGTCCAGTAAAAGCTTTGGTCACTGCCACTATTAGAATAAAGAGGAATAGCTTGTAAAGGGGACAGGGAAAGGCCAATACCTATAAAGCCTATTTGGGCTTCATGAGTTTTAGCAAGGTAATACATCTGAAGCTATTTCTAAATCCTATACCCCTTTCATACTAGAATGCTTTGATAAACATATAGTAGTAAGAATGTTTATATTAACAAGTGCCATTCAACCTGATGGACTTTGGTCATTTAGACTGCCTCTCTTCTTGATAAATCATGCCACATAAACACTGAACCTGGAATGTATTTCATCATTTCTTCAAAGGTCTGCTTTGCCCGTTTGTGCTTATCTTGGAGAGAGCGAGGTTGAGAATTCTCACAAAATACAGCATCTAAAAAACAACAACAAGAAGACATTTTTTTGGACAATGTAGAACTACCCATACAGGTTTGCTTTAATTACTGTATTTTTCCTAGTATAAGACACATTTCCCCCCACCCTCCTAAAAAAGGGCAAAAATTTGTGTGCATCTTATACACCGAATATAGCCCTGCCCACCAACCAGCCCCCACCCTTCGGCCTCCACGCGTCCTCTCAAACAGAGCTCAGAGAGCTTCTCAAACAGCTTCCAAAAGATCCGTTTGAGAGGCTGCCTTTGCAAAGAGAAGCTCCTTTGCAAACAGAGCTTTTGGAGCTTTGGAGGCTGCAAATGCAGCCTCCCAAACAGAGAGCCTCTCAAGCAGAATTTTTTTTTTCCTCGTAGTTTCCTCCCACAAAAATAAGGTGCGCCTTATACTCCGGAGCATCTTATACTCCGAGAAATAAGGTGGTTGGCCAATTTAAGTCACTTAAATAACAGAGACATGGCCCCAGAGTAACATGGGAAAATTAAACTTGCTTTATTTAGCTTTTGCTATAAGATAAATCTGCCTGTGGTAGACTGCCAACCCTTCTCCATGTACGCACAGAAGCAATACCTTTGATAACAACACTTTATTTGCAACTTTCTACTAACCTCTGAGGAGTGTTATCAGTGAGACCAGACGGTGTTCCTGAAAGAGCTGTTCTAGTTTGTACTGCAAGTAGTTGTCGATATATTTTTCTAAGGTATTTTTGAAGAGAATCCTTCCACCCATCAAGATGTGATGAAGCCAGTCAGGAATATGGAAAACAACTCTAGCTGTAACATAGAATACCTTTTATATTATTGTAGAACCCAAAGTTTAACATCAAAGCAACTGTTTCATCTTTGACTAAAAGTCTACTTTCTCAATTTACACTTTTAGATTTCATACTATTAAAAAAAGCTTATTTTCCAGCCAGTTATGGAAGATGGCACAATACTTCAGTTCTGACACTGAGAACAAGAGTACTTTAAATACCAGGAGAATCGTTGCCTTCATCTACCATCGATATCTTAGTAACGGCCTTGCTGGATTAGCCAGACTATGACCTGATCCAATGAAGGCACAAAATGAAAAAAACTGTTGAACACATCCAGCCGCAGCTGATTTCCATGTGACCTGCAGATCCTGGTTTTCATTAACTTGCAACATACAGGATTTGACAGATATTTGATTCCTGATTCTTGAAAACAAAGGAGTCTTCCCATCTCTAAAATACTGTAATTCTCATTAACTCATACTCGGTTGTTACAAAAACAGAAATATTCTTGTCTTACAGAATTTGGGGATGGGTTTGTTTCAGTAGGTGTTTGATTTTCCCAGGGCGGGAATGTTTTTTAGCATGTCTGGGAAAGTTCCATTCTCCCTGGAAGGGAAACATCCAGGGAACAACAAGGCTAAACTGGGAAGTTGAAAGAAAAAAAAAAAAACACCTCCTGGAGGAGAGCCATGGCAAACTACTTCCATATTCTAGCCAAGATAATTATCGTTTCTTAAAAAATATTACTCAGTGATAGCTAATCAGAAAAGTCTATTTAATTTCTCCTTGTCCCACCCCCTTCTATCCAGTCCCAATGGTTTTATCAAGGAAAATGAACACAAGGCAAAGGGATTTTCATCTGCAAGTCAACCTTTTCATATATATAAAATAGAAAATAGTCCTTCTTTGCCTTTCATGCATAATCAGAAGTATGATATTATACATTCTTCGAGTATGCTCTGGAATTTTAAACTCATCATATTTATCTTTAAATCATTCCTTAAACCCAAACAACATATTGTCTACTAAAATGAATTTCTGTCAGTCTGAATAGACGAAAATCAATTCAAAAGATCACAAAGTTAATTACAAAGTTAATTTAACAGAGTATTCATATTCTCAAATAACATATTCCTAAATCAAGGCTTACACTGTACAGTGAATAATTTAACAGATTTTTCCAAATCATACACAAATATAATATTTATTTAATTGTTTCTGTTTCGTGTTTGACATATATTTACAGTAATATTTTATTTATTTATTTATTTATCATCCAGAGTCCTTCTCTGAGGGAGATAGGTTAAGAAATATGAAATACTGTGTTTCTCAGAAAATAAAAGCGAGTCTTATTTTCTTTTTCTTTTTGATTTGATTTATATGCCGCCCTTCTCCGGAGACTCAGGGTGGCTTACGATGCGTTAAGCAATAAGCAATTTTAGACTTTTAGACTTGAAAATAAGCACTTGGGCTTATTTTTGAGGCAGTCTTACTTTTTTTGAGGTGCAGCAGGCCAGACTTGGTGAGCTGGACGTGCTGTGGATGCACCGTCGCCTCCATTCCAAATCTTCAGCGTTCGGAATGGAGGCTTTTTGGCGAACGGGAGGAAAATGGGGAGGGGGATTTTCCTGCCTGCCATCCTTCCCTCAGTCTGTGCTGAAGTTGAGGAATGGAGGACAGACAGGAAAATTCCCCTCCCCATTTTCCTCCCGTTCGCCAAAAAGCCTCCCGTTCGCCTCCCAAAAAGAGGGAAAAAGCAAAGCAGCTACCCGTGGAGCTGCCAGCTTTGGGAAAGTGGCCCAACAAGCAGAAGCGCTGCGCCCAGAAAGAGAAGGGCAAAAGCGGTATTTGCGCTACCCAAAGGGGCCAGCGGGCTGCAACTGCAGCACGACAGTCCCCCCCTGCGCCACCACTCTTGGTGGTCATGCCCATCCCCCGGGCTTATTTTTGGGTAGGGGTAATAATAGGCCCACTTCCCAAAAATTAGGGTTGGGCTTATTATTGTTGTGTTTTCGGAGAAACACGGTATAAACAAATAAATAAATTCATTAAATTTATATATGCCACCCATTTCACTATTAAGTGACTCCCAAGATAATTTGAAATATTACTTCTCTCTCAAATTGTAAAAATATTCATATGTTGAGAATTTTTGTCAATGCATATTTATCCGGGACAGAATTACTACCTATGCAGTATGTTGTAATAATTTTTCTTTCAGCTTGTAGAAGCCTGCCATTCTAAGGAATTTATGACTGTGAGAACCCTCATCTCTTATTTTTTCCTGGCTTTAAATTCCACTGGTAAAGCCCATGAAATCAGGAACATATATTGGCTTGCCTTCTCTTGGAATCCTCTTCTAAAAATACTTTGGTTTCATTTGCCGGTGATGAAACGATTTTCCTAGAGCTTTTCTGTGCTACAGTAATATTCTAATTTAAATAATTAAAATGCACAAACAGTGGTGGCATTGATTTCACAACCAGTCTACCAGATCTTGTATTACAAAAGAAGACGCAGAAAACGAAATCAAGATCACTTGCACTCATCCACTTCCGCTTTCATTCTCAGAAAACCCTACCAGCAATTTCTTACCAATATACATTAAGTAGTCATAAACTCCTTCAACCGTCATCATCTGCAAGAAGTAGTTCTCATTCTGTCTTCTTTCTAAATTCTCAGAACGGTTTGCATTGTTTTTATAGAGTTCGTTATACAGCTAAAACCAGAGAAAATCAGGTTTTTAAAAAAGCATGAATGTTGTGGAATTTGTCACCAAATAAAAAAGTAATAATTGATTATGGGTGTATTCAGTGGGAATTCCCTTTCACAATTTCAGTAGCCCCAAATAAAGCTGCCAAAATGTAATGACGTACAGCTATGTGAAGTTCTTTTTATATATATAAATTAAGTCAACTAAGTGTCTATGGAGATTCTTAGTTATTCAGGTCATGGTTGTCCCAAAGTGTTTTTTCAAGTGCCTTTTCATCTCGCTTCTCATCCAAGAAGCTTCTTCAGCTCTGAAGAGAGCTGAAGAAGCTTCTTTGATGAAAGTGAAAAGTCTTCAAGAAAAAAAATGAAGTCCAGTTGTCTTTTAAAAAACATTTTAGGTCAACTAAGTCAACTAAGCTTTTTCTGTGTATGCCCCTTAACTACCTTTAGTAAAAAAGGCCAAAGATTTCAAATCTGCCTAATCTATAATGTCATTTTATCACAGCGATTCTATCACCCTAGTCCTTGGAGGCCCAAAATCATAATTTTAAAAAGTGTTAATAAGGATTAGAATAGTTTATAACTGGTATTTCATTTCTACAATACTAGGTTTCATGCCCACCAAGAACCTTTATTTTTTAACAGATGTGCCAAATATTGTTTTCCATAATAAATGTGTAACAGTGAGGGATTTGCAAGAAAACAATAATTGCCCAAACAGAAATATGTTAATCATCATAATAAAGTGATTATTAACTAGTGTCATACTTCTATTTGAATATTTGTCTTTACTAGTCTATTTTTCTTCTGTGTTCCTGTACAGGACGTACTGTACCTTTTTGTTGTTTTCTGAAGTAGGACTGAGAATAGTGATTTCTGGTTTACTTGGCTTAGGCTTCGGAGACTCACAGGAGGTAATAAAATTGATAATGAATGGTTCCAAGTGCTGGCCTTTCTGAAATTAATGCCAAAAATAGTTAGAATGGACAGGTTTCCATACAAGCTATATGTGATAAATGGTGTTTATAAATAACAAGGAAACAAGGTATCTTACCTCTTTTATTAATTTCCCAGGAACAGATTTTATAATTTTACCTACATGCCAAAAGATAAAAAAAAAAGAGAAATAGTTTTTCTTTTCATTATCAACATTTTTTAAAATTCTCTTGCCACTTTTCTAACTTTGCTGCCTGTTTCTCTACTTCATATCTAAATTCGTGAAACAGATTCTTCTTACATCATAATGAGAAGTTAGCCAGTGTTTAGCGCTTTAACACCACCATGTGTTCAGATACGAAGCTAAGATTCAGAGTGTTAATAGACTCCTCGGATAAACTGTGTTTGCAGAACTCAAGACAGAATTTATCAGAGGTCAATGAAAATGATCTGTTCTTGTTTTATTTCTATCTAATGATCTGTGGATCCCAAACCAAATCATAACAATGTTTGTGCAGATATTTTAAAAGTTCTTTATTCGGCTTTCATTTATAGCCTAGTACTAAAGCGAAAAATTCTTATACTCTTATGAAAGCATCACTATTGTGTCAGGCAAATGTGCCAATAAATCATACTTTTGAGTAGCAGCTTGAATTGATTTAATATCCCTTGTATTTGAAGTTCAATTCTGAATCCATTTTTTTAAAAAAATAACAGCGCTTTTCTTACCTAAATTTACATCAGGCAGTATTTTATCAAGAAACTGTGTCTCTCCACCATTACGGGATAAGAAGTCAGCCAAAAGTTGGCTGTTGCTTAACTCTGGATGTTGTGAAAGTTTCTGTGAGGAAAACAAAGAGGTAGACTCTAGTGACCTTCTCTTCAGCAAAGACAATTTAAACTCTAATAAGTAAATTATGCTGAGAAAAGATAGATTACTGTGAAGCAGTCTATATGGGGCTGCCCTTGAAAACCACTTGGTCCAGAATACTGCAGTGCACACAGGAATGGAGGCCCTTAGTTATCCATGTAACACCTCTGTTATGTGAACTGCATTGTGCTGCCAGTTTCTTTCCAGGTCCAATTAAAGGTGCCGTACATTGCCTTTAAAGTCCTAAACGGCACGTAGCCAGGATATCGGCAAGGCTGCTTTTCCCTAAGGACATCCACCCATCCTATCAGGAAAGATAGGGTGGGCATCCTCCTTGTCGCTTCCCCCAAATATTGTGATCTGATGGGAGCTAGGAGTGTTCCATGGCAGCCTGTGCCTTATGGAACAATCAGCTCCTTGAAGTTCGGCAGGCTTCTACCCTCCTGGTCTTCCGAAAAGCTTTGAAGACCTGCCTTTGCCCCCAGGCATTGGGAGAACATTAGGTGATGGCACATTAGCACTGACTAGTGCCAGATTTTTGTTGTTTTTAATGTTTTATACTTTCGCCGGCTGAGTTTTATAGTTTTTAAAATGATTTTATATACTTTTTAATTTTTGATTGGGAGCTGCCCAGAGTTGGTGGAAAGGTGGGCAGCTATAGAAGTGTAATTTATAAATCAATCAATCAATCAAGTATATCAGACAAACATAATTGTCTATTAGGAAATATAGAGAGCCTGGATAGCTCTGCAGACAAAAGCACTGTAATGTAACACCAGCTGTCTGCAATTAAAGTAAGTTCGAATCTCGCCAAGGCTCAAGGTTGACTTAGCCTTCCATCCTTTCTAAGGTAGGTAAATTGAGGACCCAGTTTGTGGGGGCAATAAGCTGACTTTTTATAAAATATTCAAAAGTATGAAGGCTATTGCTTAACGCACTGTAAGCCACCATGCTTCTAGCCAGGTTTTACCTACGTAAGCTAAAAAGGCCCAGAAACTTGTGAATGAGATTTCACAGAACCAGGGCTGTAGAACAACTTAGCTTATGTAGGTAAAACCTGGCTAGAAAGAATATGCACATAAAAGCCTACGAAAAAGGAAAAAAAAAACATATATATGTGTGTGTGTGTGTGTGTGTGTGTGTGTGTGTATAGTTAATATTTCGGGTTTCTTCCCGTGTAATTGTGGATATATCCCTAAAAGGTAGAAGCGACGTTTCGACAGAATCCCATCTGCCATCATCAGGCTTATGTCAGTAGTCTTTTGCACTAACTTTATATATATATATATATTTATATATATATAAAATATGTCTTCTTAAGTTCTTTTTGCATATATATATACACACATATATAATTCCATGGATTTATTAACACAAAAACGTATTTTATCCTACCTGAAGGTATTCTTGAAATTCTTCTCTCTTTGATTTTAAGAATTCGTAATTCTTTGGTCCAATAATCCTCTTGGAGGGAAGCTGAGCATCAGGGAATGCACCTGGTCATACAATAAAATTTAAACATGTTGAAAGTTCATTTTCACTTATACAAGCTAAAGAATGTTACTGATACACAACAATATCCCCAGAAATAGGTGGTAGAGAAAGCATACCATGAAATTCTGTTAGTTTTGATTCAAGCACATAAAATTCAAGATATCTTCTATAGACCGACCAGTGCTCAGGTTTATGCCCAACTGAAAATAAAGAGACAAAATTATCATTTTTTATTTGTCCAGAATATAGGTAATCCCCAGGTTATGAGCGTTCTCTTAGTGAATGTTCAAATAAGCACCCTCTAGTTTATGAACAAATCCCAAACTTATGAATATTGCAGCACCATGGCAGTTGTTCGCTCTTACAAATGACTGTTGCAGAGGTTCTGCAATGTTCGCCCCACCAATTCCCCCTCCCCCCACCCCAATCGGGTCTTCACAGGCACTCTGCCTATGGAGACTCACTTACTTTGCAAAGATCTCCTCTCTGTCGCACTTTCATTGCTTGCTTCAGGCTTTCAGTGCATTTGCAGAGAACAGAACGTACCAAGAGGTCATGCAAGATCAGTAATGTGAGATCTCATGCTACTGATCTTGTGTGATCTTGCACTTTATGCCTCTATTCTCTTTAGGCCTCAATTCTGCGGATTGAGGCCTGGATGTTTGCAAATGGAGGGAAGGCTTCGGTCCTTTAGGCCTTGGCAGCCCTTTGTAAAAACCGTTTGTTGGCACCAGCGGAGCTTGGGAGGAGCAGGTGTGTCCCTCTGAAGCTCTGTTCCTACTGGCAAAGGCTTTTTGAAAAGGGCTGACAAAGCCTAAAGGGATGCAATCCTCAAGCACTTTGCCAATGAGAAAGGAGGCCCAGAAGCCCATACACATTTATTAGGGAAAGTCTTTGTCCGAGGGAGACCACTGTTCCTCAGATAGCCGGATGTGAGTCTCTTTGTGTGAAGTGGGGCCGTGGGGTGCAGATGGGTTTGCTGACTACGTACCTGGCTCCCTGCCATGTGGCAGCGACCCTGCCCGAGCTACTCGACGTCATTGCCGGGGTGGCGGTTGATACTCCCAGACTTATTGTCATGGGGCATTTCAACCTTCCATCCGCGGGTGAGGCGTCAGAGGTGGCTCGGGAGTTCATGGCTTCCATGACGGCCATGGACCTGACCCAGTTAGTTCAAGGCCCCACTCACATAGGGGGACACACTCTGGACTTGATTTTTGTCTCTGGTCAGTGGTTGAATGATCTTGGTAGAGGGGACCTAGATATTAAACCCTTGTCATGGACAGATCATTCGCTCCTCTAATTAGACTTTCCTACCGCCTTTCCCCGCTGCAGGGAGACGGAACCGACCAGATGGTTCCGTCCCAGGCGCCTGATGGACCCCGAAAGGTTCCTGACGGAGCTTGGGCTGTTTCCTGAGACTCTAACACACGACTCGACTGAAGAGCTGGTGGCCGCCTGGGAAAGGGTGGCCGCTGGAGCTTTGGACCGCGTCGTGCCTTTGCGGCATCTGACCTGATGCCGATCTCAATTGGCTCCTTGGTTCTCTGAGGAGCTGAGGGAGATGAAGCATCGGAAAAGACGCCTAGAGAGCATTTGGAGGACTAGTCAATCCGATTCCGACCGGACACAGGTGAGGTCTTATATCAAGACCTACCTAGTGGCGATAAAAGCGGCAAAATCTAACCATTTTTCCGCTCTTATCGCATCTGCAGAGAACCGCCCAGCCGTCCTGTTTAGGGTGACCCACTCCCTTCTTCGGGGGGGAGTGCGGGAAGATCCCTTGCAGGGTCGTGCTGAGGATTTTGTGCAATTCCTGCACGATAAAGTCGCTCGGATTCAGAATGGCTTGGACTCCGATTGGATGAGTCCACGGGAGGAGACGAGGGCAGGTCTTGAGAATGTTATCTGGGAGGAGTTTGATCCTGTGACTCCCGAGGATGTGGACAGGGTTCTGGGTAAAATTAGTGCCGCCACGTGTTTATTGGACCTGTGTCCCTCCTGGTTGGTACTGGCCTCCCGGGAGGTTACACGAGGCTGGCTCCAGGGGATTATAAGTGCTTCTCTGAGTGAGGGTGCCTTTCCCGCTGCCTTGAAAGAGGCGGTAGTGAGGCCCCTCCTCAAGAAGCCTTCCCTGGACCCGGCTGAATTAGCCAACTATCGTCCAGTCTCCAACCTTCGTTTTGTGGCGAAGGTTGTTGAGAGCGTGGTGGCACGACAACTTCCCCGGCACCTGGATGAAACTATCTATCTAGACCCGTACCAGTTGGGCTTCAGGCAGGGATACAGCACAGAAACGGCATTGGTCGCGTTGGTGGATGATCTCTGGAGGGCTCGGGACAGGGGTTGCTCCTCTGTCCTAGTCCTATTAGATCTCTCAGCGGCTTTTGATACCATCGACCATGGTATCATGCTGCAGCGGTTGAGGGGGTGAGGAATAGGGGGCACCGTTCTGTGGTGGTTCTCCTCCTTCCTCTCCGACCGCTCGCAGTTTGTGTTGGCAGGGGGACAGACATCGACCTCGAGGCGTCTCGCATGGGGAGTGCCGCAAGGGTCGGTCCTCTCGATCCTGTTCAACATTTATGTGAAGCCGCTGGGTGAGATCATCCGTGGTTTTGGGGTGAAGTGTCATCTGTACGCTGATGATACTCAGCTATACATCTCCACCCTAGACCATCCCAACGATGCCCTTGATGTGATGTCTCGCTGCCTGGAGGCCGTGCGGGTCTGGATGGGGAGGAACAGGCTCAGACTTAACCCCTCCAAGACCGAGTGGCTGTGGCTTCCGGTGCCCCGATATAGTCAACAGGTGCCATTGCTGACTATTGGGGGTGAATCTTCGCCCCCCCCACAGAGAGGGCTCGCAATCTGGGTGTCCTCCTGGACGCACGGCTGTCTTTAGAAGAGCATATGACGGCCGTGGCCAGGGGGGCCTTTTATCAGGTTCGCCTGATTCGCCAGTTGCAGCCCTTTCTGGACCGGGACGCCTTGCGCACGGGCACTCACGCCCTTGTTACCTCCCGGTTGGACTATTGTAATGCTCTCTACATGGGGTTCCCCTTGAAGAGCACTCGGAGGCTCCAACTGGTCCAGAATGCGGCCGCGCAGGTGGTTATGGGCGCAACTCGTTGTGCCCACGTGACACCCCTCCTGCGCGAGCTGCACTGGCTCCCAGTGGTCTTCCGGGTGCGATTCAAGGTGTTGGTTACCACCTTTAAAGCACTCCATGGCATAGGACCCGGGTACCTCTGAGACCATCTTCTGCCACCAATAGCCTCCCACCGGCCAGTCCGCTCCCACAGAGGGGGTCTCCTCAGGGTGCCATTGGCCAAGTTATGTCGGCTGGCGACACCCAGGGGGAGGGCCTTCTCTGTGGGAGCTCCAGCCCTGTGGAATGAACTGCCCCCAGAAATACGTAAGATCTCCGACCTCCGGGTGTTTCGCTGCGCACTGAAGACCCTGTTGTTCCGCCAGGCCGGGCTATCAACATAATAATTTTAAATTGGGGTATTTTAAATTTCTGGGGTTTTAAATTGAGCCAAATCTATTTAATTATTTTAAATTTTAATCGTTGTTTTGTCTTGTGTTTTTAAATAGGCTGTACACCGCCCTGAGTCCTTCGGGAGAAGGGCGGTATAGAAATAAAATTACTATTACTACTACTACTACTACTACTACTACTACTACTACTACTACTACTATTATTATTATTATTATTATTATTATTATTATTATTATTATTATTATTACACGGCCCTCCAGGCCTCCTTTTCATTGCCGGAGGCCTCGTCAAGGCCTTTGCTGATGAGAAAGGAGGAAGAGGCAAAGGAGCAGGCTGGAGAGGAGACAGATCTTCATAAGGTAAGTCACCTGGCGTGGCAGGATGGAAGGGAGGGGAAGCAATTGTGGGGACCCCAGGGGAGGGAGAATGAAGTATCTGTGGGTCAGGGGAGGCCTTGGGTGGTCTGAAGTAGGTGGCCTGTTCCATCACTAGGCCCACCCATGGACTTCCCCACCCCGAGATACCTCATGTGCATTATACAAGCCATGCATTCAATTATCAAATGCATGAGCAAAAGCAGAGGGTGATCTCATTCAAAGTACGAGATTCACTCCCATGAATTCTCGGGTTACAAATGGAATGGGCAGGCTCGATTACATTCGTAACTCGAGAACTACCTGTAAAAGAATTTTACATGGAAACGTACATCTAACAGAACTAAAAGCAGGTCTTCAACCATATTTTGGTTGAACTCACACTTTTCAAATTTATTAAAAGCTTTTATTAGCAATCATAATTGTCAATATTAAGGTAAACATTTTTATCAAGTTTCCCTCTGGGGATTTCAGAGTTCATCCATGTAGTTAAACTAGAAAGCAATATGGAAATGGTTTGCCCCTGCCTTTTTCTGAGGTGTTCTCCCCCCCCCCCCAACTTCCCAGTCTAGTCAATAACTCGGATTTCCTGGTAGTCTGTCAACCAAGAACTAACAAGTCTTATTTACTTTTTTGGGATCAAACTGTTCTGTCTCTGTGTTAGCATCTGATATGACATTTTAAAAGAAAATGTACTCTCCTAAGACCGCAGGAAACAAAACTGACTGCATTTTATCTGCAGATGTCTTTCTCTCGTCACAGATGATGAGAAAACAAGTTCTGAAACCACTCTTGTTAGGAAAAGGTACTGTAGAGGGAAATATATGAAGGTGTACACCAGAGAAGTTGTTCTGCTCTATGCCGGAGGACTTGGGAAATGTCCTTAGCAAGGACAAATGGATCACAAAAAATGGGGCCTAACAAGGGATCTGTTATCCCTCCATTAAGCTTCACTCTGAGGTGTTCACAAAAGAAACTCAATCTACCATGGATGCTATATTTTTACCATCATTCTCCATGTGGCAAAACATCCGTTCAGATGTTTTCGTTCTTCCCTTTTTCAGGGCTCAATGATTTTGGAAATGTTATCTGAGACAAGATGAGTATCAAACGGAGTATAAATGTGAAGAACATTGGAAGACATTGTGCATACATCCAATAGTGCTTACGTGCCAGTCTGTCGTTCCTTTCCACATCAATGCAAAATACAGGAATTCTCTCTCTCCTTTCTCTCTTTTCAAGTGACGGGTCTTCAAAGAAGTCAACATAAGGAATGGTAATTTTCCAAGCAGCCAGATTGCGAGGTGTATTAGGCATACTAAGTGCCTCCACAGGTGAATCATCTTCCATTACCATAATGCCTTCTTCAATCTACAGTAAAAATTTACCACATCAAAGTCCATTTCAGACTATTATGTGACTGCATTTATTGTACCATGTGCATAGTAGAGATCCTGTTCTCTAAGTATTAAATATTACAAACTATTTGAATGAAATGGAACGAAAACTGTACAGCGAAAAATACGATTGCACTTGTTAAATTAATGTAAAATTATCTTTTGCAAAAAAATACCACTGATTTGGGGTATGTTTTCCCCACTAACCATAATATGATGGGACCTTAATTTGATGAAAATCAAAATATGAACTCTATCATTAGCTTGCTTTAAGTTAAAAGCAAAATAGGTTATGATTAACATTGTACTAAATTGATTCAATGATTCTACCACAGAAGATACACACAATTTTTCAACAGTGACAACAGAATTTGAAAGTAAGCAACATAAACCCAAAGATTTTTTTTTTTTTTAAATTTGATTTATATGCCACCCTTCTCCGGAGACTCAGGGCGGCTTACAATGTGCTAAGCAATAGCCTTCATCTTTTTGTATATTTATACAAAGTCAGCTTATTGCCCCCACAACTGGGTCCTCAATTTACCTACCTTAGAAAGGATGGAAGGCTGAGTCAACCTTGAGCCTGGCGAGATTCGAACCTGCAGTAATTGCAGGTAGCTGGTCTTAATAACAGGGTGCTTTAAACCACTGTACTACCAAGGCTACCAAGATGTTTGATTATGAGGAATTTCTCCAATACTGCCATGCACTTACATTTTCCAGCTGTACAGGTAGTCCTCGTTTAGAAATCACTACTGAACCAAGACCTCTGTTATTAAGCAAAACAGTCACTAAGTGGGATTATGACTGTGCTTTCTTTTGCCCTGTTCCTTTGCCCTTTAGAATGCTTTCCCCAAAGTTGGGGTAGCACCTTAAAACAGACCAGACTAAATCAGTTTCACACTTTTGGCTTTTGTTTCCCTCCTAACTACTCCTCTGCTCTTGGAATGCTTACTCCACTGGAATAATTAGCAGGAAGGACATTGCTGTTTTCATTTACATTCATTGGAGAGGAAGTGATTGCAAGAGAATAACCAGGCACACAATCAAAAGCAACTGGCTGCCAGTGCCAGTTCAAACAATCCATTCCTCATCCACTCTACAAGAGGCGGGAAAAAAATAAACAGGTGAGCCCAAGGACAATGTGTACTAACATGTAAGAATGTGACTGAGGGAGACTCTGAAGATCATAAACTTGGACATTGATTATAAAGTTATTTTTTTAGCACCTTCGCACTTTGAATAGTTGCTGAATGAGGCAGTCACTAAACAAAGACTATCTGTACCCAAGTGTTTCTTAAAGTGTAAGCAAAAAGGGCAGCAAACAGAGAGAATTAAATAGGAAATTAATAATAATTGACCTGAAAAATTACTGCACCAGGCCGTCAAATCATATTTATTTTGTGCAATGGAGGCTGAATTGTATGCATATCTGCATGTGTGTTTTATAAACCAAACTAAACTAATTACACAGTTTAAAAGAGTACTTAGTAGACATAATCTGAATCACCTTCATTTATAGTTTTATTTTATGAAAGGGGAAAAGACGCTCTGGATTATAAAATGTACCTAGCTTTTGGGGAGGAAAATAAGAAAAAAATATCTGCCTCTACCTCCCAGCAATTTATCTCCTTGCAGCAAACAGCCGGATCAGCTTCAGCACAGCCTGATTTAGCATGAGCAGCTGATTGGCGGCTGTAATACCGACGATCAGCTGTTCCAGGCTGTGGGGATCGCCACTGCCTATCGCCGCCTCCATGCGCCCCATTTTTGGCCCATTCCAGGCGGTGGGAATCACCACCAATGCCTATTGTCGCTGTCTGGAACGGGCCAAAAATGAGGCGCGCGGAGGTGGCGATAGGCGGCAGCGATGACAATGTGCAGCGGTGATCCCCGCAGCCTGGAACAGCTGATTGGCAGTATTCCGTAAGGCCGATCCAATTCCCAATCAGCTGCTCGTGATAAATCAGGCTGTGCTGAAGCTGACCAGGCTGTTTGCTGCAAGGAGGCAAATTGCTGGGAGGCAGAGGCTGAAGGGTGGGGGTTGGCGGGTGGGCGCGGCTTCGGCAACATTTGCTCTATAAGACATTTCCACCCACTTTGGGGGGTGGGGGTTGCATCTTGTAGACCGAAAAATAAGATAAATATTCACAGATTCCTTTGCTAGCTACCAGGATACTTGTACATGCAATATGTGATATCTGTAGAAAATTTCACTTAATATGACACAGATATTGCTCTCATATGATTAGCTAATTTTATTGGGAAATGCTGAAATGATGAATTAAGAGTTCCACATTTAATTATGTATGAAAAGCCATATGCAAGCCCCATCACTTTGTAGGTGTGTGTGATATAATCCACACACAAAGGGATTGGGCTTTCAACATGCTACTGTGACATCCTTGTCCCCTTCACCTCTGCCTCCCCCTCTTTTGTCCACCTCTCTTCCCCACAGACACTGGCATCTCCAATTATGTGAATTTTAACTCCTGAAATTTCCCAGCTAGCTGACTGATAATGAAAATTCTAGGAACTGAAGTCCACACAAATGAAAGGTATCTGAGGAGGATTAATTCAGAAAAGTGTTGTATGATCCCAAATACAGATAGTCCACAACTTACAACAGTTCATTTAGTGACTGTTCAAAGTTACAATGGCATTGAAAAAGGCGATTTATGACCATTTTTCACACTAACGACCACTGCAGCATCCCCATGGTCACATGATCAAAATTCAGACGTTTGGCCACTGACCTATATTTATGACGTTTGCTGTCTCAGGGTCATGTGATCACCTTTTGTGACATTCTGAGAAGCCAAGTCAATAGGGAAGCCAGATTCACTTAACAACCGGGTTACTAACTTAACGACTGTGATGATACACTTAACAACTGTGGCAAGAAAGATCGTAAAATGGGTCCATATCCACTTAACAACTGTCTCACCTAACAACAGAAATTTTGGGCTCAATTGTGGCCGTAACTCAAGGACTAACTGTATAAATAAAAGTGCTTCATTACTGGAAATTCATGTTCATGGTGTAAGTTATGTTGACAGTCAACAAACATAAGGCAAAGTGAAAAGGGACTTGGAACGGATGAAAAGAACAATGCAGAAAGACTTGGCAGATATGCAATAAAATACACACAATCTATGTTGAACTCGGAATTGTTAGCTCAACTCACAAAATCATCCTCTCCTTCAGCAAGGAGATAGTCGGGCAGCATAGCCCCTTCCATTGTAGTGCTCTTGAATACTCCTTTGATTTTGCTGCTTATACTTCTGATTCCAGACGATTCACCTCTTCTATGCATGCTTCTGCATAAAACAAACAGCAAATGGCACATCCATAACAATTTCAAAATAAGAAAATACTTCAAGGGATATAGGTAGGTAGTCTTATTCGGCAAAGTGTATATAATTTAAGAGCTTACAGTAACACATTACTTTATATCCATTGTTCCAATCAAGCAAAAGGAAACTGAGGGGAAAAAATGGTTTTATTTCTGTGCAGCTGGGATGGAATGTAATCTGGATTCTCAGGTGGGAGAAACTGCATTCCAGAGTGCAAAGCAATAGCAAAACTTAGAACGTTTAGTCAGAAAGAAGTGGGTAAAAATGGCTCCTCCCTAGCAACTCTCAGAGCATATCTACAGCTATGCAAATAGTTTCTTTAGTTTGGTAAGACTCAATCAATCGATCGATCAATCAATCAATCAATCAAGTAGAGCTAGAAGGGACCTTGGAGGTTGACTGTTCAAGCATGAGACCCTATACCTGTTGTGGCTTGCTGGTGGCCAGTTGGACAGTGGGGAGGTTGGGGAGGAACTTGGGCCAGTCCTGGGGGCTGAGGAAAGTTTGGACAAGGGCTCTGCATCGGAGGCAGAGAGGGGACCAAGGCCATCTGATAGTAATGTGCTGCCTTTGGAGTCTCCGGAGTCTGACATCAGCGAGGCAGAAGAACAGCGGGAGCCTGTTCCCAGTGTGCGCATGCGCAGAGCTGCCAGAAGACAAGAACAATTAAGAAAACAGGATCAACTTGGCAGTAAGGCTTGGAGATGACTGGTCCCTTCCATAAGACATAAAAGAGGAGCGAACGGGACGTGAGCTTTTGCAGAAAGCAATTAGTTCATCTGGTCGGTTCAAGCTTCGAAAAGTTCTGTTTGACTCTGTGCCAAGTTTGGCCTTGCCCTGCATTTGGCAATTAGTTCTCTGGCAGCATTCCAAGGGAGATAAGGTGGATGTTTATAAACATTCCCCTAAAAGACTGTTTGTGAAGCTTTGCAGACTGTGAATGACAATAATTCACAGTCGTGTAAATAAAAGAGGTTTTGCCGGGAGTAAGATTGTGCTTTATACTTTCTAAGGAAGCCTAGGTCAGAACAATATCATTTCAGACAGGTGGCTCTCCAATCTTTTCTTAAAAAGCTCCAGTGATGAAGCACCTACAACTGAAGGCAACCTGTTCCACTGGTTAATTGTCCTCAATTTTAGGAAGTTTCTCCTTAATTCCAGGTTGCTTCTCTGCTTCTCCTAGTTTCCATCCATTGTTTCTTGTCTTGCCCTCTGGTGCTTTGGAAAATAAGTTGAGCTCCTCTTCTTTAGGGCGGCCCCTCAAATACTGGAATACTACTATCATGTCACCCCTAGTTCTTCTTTTCTCTAGACTGGCCATACCCAATTCCTGCAACCATTCTTCATGTTTTTGTCTTCAAATCACCTTAGCTGGTCTTTTTTGCACTTTTTCCAAAGTCTCAACGTTGCTTTTGTAATGTGGTGACCAAAACTGAATGCAGAATTCCAGGTGTGGTCTTACTAAGGATTTAAAAACTCTGTCCATAGGTGAAGAATATAAAAGGAAACTACTCAGAAATAACTCCACGTGTCTTTCTTGGTTCTTGGGAGGCTTGAGAGGAACCAACCATAAAAAAAAAAAAAAGAAGCAAGACAACAAAACTGCAATTTTTTAATGACAGCATTTTCTTTCATTGGTAAAACCAAGGAGATAATTCGTAATCACTGTGTCACAGCTATGCTTCACATTGGAACAACCATAAATGCAATTTGCTCAGGGTGTTTCTCCAAGCTGCTCACTGGTAGGACAGAAATTTGTCCTACTTCCGGGAACTGCTGGAGAGCAATATGAAGCAAACCATCCCTGAAGTTTTAATTCGTTTTTGGAAAAGTGTGTTGTTTCATGAAGTAATGTTGAACTAGCGTTCCATATAAAAGTTTGCTAAACATAGGCTATAGTGCTATGCCATATAGTAATTCCCATTTATTTTTTAATGAAAATAATTAAAAAAAATAGTTTAATAGGAGGGGAGCTAGTAGGCATCAAAAGCCATGTTTAACAAGCACATTGTTGTTGTTGGGCGCTACGCTGGCTAACAAACAAATAGGATGACTGCTGCCTCTTGTTAATATGGACACATTGTCACAATAGGGCCTTATCATCATTGACAATTACGGAAGAAAGAATACAGATAGTCCTCAGGTTATGTTCAGTCATTTAGCGACTGTTCAAAGTTACAATGGTGCTAAAAAAAAAATGTACTAACGACTACCCTGGCCTCTGTGATCACATCATCAAAATGTGGGTCCTGCAGACAGACCCACATATACAACTGCCTCCACTCCACCCCCAGCTGACCTTTGTCTTTTGCCTGCCTCCCCTCCACTGGACTCACTGGTCCCCTTCCCCTCCAGCTGACTTGCCATGCAGGAATTTGGTCAAGTAGCTACCCCTAGGGATACGACTGATCCCAGACCTCCGAACCTTTTGCCGGGCTCTGAAAACGTTTTTATTTCGGCAAGCCGGGCTGGCTTAGAATTTTTATTGGTGAATTTTATGGGTAATGGGTTTTAAATTGGGGAAAGCCATTGGATTTAATTTTGTTTTAAATGTATTTTAATGTTTGTATTGGATGTTTCTTAATCTTGGCTGTTTACCGCCCCGAGTCCTTCGGGAGAGGGGGCGGTATAAAAATTTAAAAAATAAATAAATAAATAAGAATCACTACCAGGCATCCTAGCTAAGCATGAGGGAGGCACCAGGGAAACTTCCCCATCATGCTGCCCAGCAGGAGGATTGCTCCACTGGCAGTAGCGCACAATACAGAGGACTCATGGCCCTGGTCCCTTCTTGGTGGGGCAGAATGGACACTCCCCACTTGTAGTTCTCATCCACCAGCCTGTTTGCCTGGGACACCTGCCTCTTATCACTTAATGCCCTGTGTGGTCCTGGGATTATGATGGCACCTGGGATTGCCATCTCTAGTTGATTCAGTTACGTGGAACCCCACTTTACGACTGCTTTACTGTGATTTCCATTAAGTAGCAATGGAAATTCTGGTCTCAAATGCTGTCACAACCAGAAGGCCACCTGTACTTAAAAGAATGACATACTGAATTACAGCCAAAGATAAACAGAATAAAATAGAGATAGGAGGGACCTTGGAGGTCTTCTAGTCCAGCCCCCTGCTCAAGCAGGAGAACCTATGCTGTTTCAGATAAGTGGCTGTCTAGTCTCTTCTTAAAAACCTTCAGTGATGGAGTGTCCACGATTTCTGAAGGCAAACTGTTCCCCTAGTTAACGGTCCTCACTGTTAGGAAGTTTCTCCTTAATTCCAGGTTGCTTCTCTCTTTGATTAGTTTCCAAACATTGTTTCTTGTCCTGCCCTCTGGTGCTTTGTGGCAGCCCCTCAAATACTGAAATACTGCAATCGTGTCACCCCTAATTCTTCTTTTCTTTAGACTAGCCAGACCCAAAACCTGTAGCCGTTCTTCATATGGTTTAGTCTCCAGGCCTTTGATCATCTTAGTTGATCTTTTATTTAATTTTATTTATTTTAATTTATTTATTTTATTTAATTAATTTTAATTAATGAGACATAATAATGAACACATCCAACAGATACCTTCTTTAAAACTTTTAACCCAGGCAGGTATATAATATAAGTAGTCCTCGCCTTATGACCATTTATTTATGACCATTTGGAGTTATGACAGCCTCAGAATGGGTACTTTATGGCACAATAAAGCACTTCTGACTATTGTAAAAAGTTGCCAACTCCTGTGGTCACATGACCACATTTTGGGCCTTGGCAACTGGCTCACCTTTATGACAGTTGAAGAGTCCCGTAATCATGCGACCATTATTTGTGACATATTTTGCCAGTTTCCAGCAAAAAAAGTCCATTCAGTCATTTGCTTAATGACTGTGTTGGTTTGCTTAATTTCCACTGCAAGAAATGTCAAAAAAAATGGGTCCAGTTACATGGGTCCTCAACTTACATAAGATTTCCAGTCCCAATTGTGGCCATAAGTTGAGGACTAACCTTAACGCTGTACTTACTTGTTTGACTTGGAATTGCGTGTTGGGGATTCAACTTCTTGAAAGAGGTGCTTGAAATACTAAATAAGGAAAAATAGTTGAAAATTGCCGATCACTCTTATTTTATTTTATTCTATTTGCTACATTTTCTTCAGAAATGATTTTACAAAGATACAGATTAGAAATAAAAATCACTATAGTTCATATATGTAACAGCATGGAAAGCAGGACGATACTGAAATCTATGAAGGACCTAAACAGTAGGTACCGGTAGCAATAACTAAAATGTTTGAACATATTTTCTGATATAGTTCTATAATTCTTAAAAATGTATAGTATGTACAGTATTTGTGACAGTAAAATAAATATTTGCCTGATATCAAGAAGACACTAGTGTCTATCCTGATGAACCTCTCTAAAATTAAGAAATTGTACTTTCACAAGCCTATGTATTAGAGAAGAGACACTTCTCTTAAATCTATACAGACATTAAAAGAGAAAACCAGTGCTCTGAATGGACCAAGAATTATTATAACTAGCAATAGTGGCACAGCATGATCATAATACTCAATTCGTGTCAGTATTCTTCATTATTATCTCTCCATTATTTTTAAGGAAACTCCACAATAATGTACTGCAATAATTTAAGCAGATCTTAGAACTAAAGCAGAGGGGTTAAGTCATTCCAAAATTCCAGAATACATTAAGACATTAGAGCTAATATAGAGGGTTATTTCATTCTAGAAATGTAACAAGTAGACTCCTTGAGCTCAAAAACTTCAAAAAGTAAAACTGAAAAACAGTTAAAATTACAAACTGAGGTGGCTCAAATATAAACAAACACTTGTTACCTCATACGTGTGGCAAAATCTAGGTATGAAGACATTTTCTAAGAGTGAGAAAACTTGTTCATAGGCTTCAAAGAAACACCGCATTTGTTGTAGCTTCACAACTTCCTCATAGGGGCCTTCAGCAACTACAGACGAAAATGTGAGTGTCAATAAGAAATATGAAAATACTTACCTATAGAAAAGTTTAACATTTCAGGATTATGATATCTGTCTCAGCAGCATTTGTCTGATTTTATTTGAGTTTAGAAATTAAGCAAAATGGGGCCTAGAACTTGAATGAGTCCATGTGTCTGGTGTGCTATGTTATTTGTTATTTTATATTTTTACAACTATAAAAGTTATCCAGAGACACCATTTGTAAGTTGGGTAACCTAATAAATAAATAAATACTTGAGTGGGAGATTTTTAAAGAATCCCAAATCTATAGTTTAGACTAGGAAACCAAAAGGACATCTCAAAAGAAACCATTGCAAATGACTTCTGTATTGCTGTCAAAAAGTTAAGTGTACATTTCCATGAAGTCATCAGAGGTCAATCTTGATTTTTACTAAGGCACGACACACAACTTCAAATACATTTTTCTTTTGATTTCACTTACTACTTTGTATCTCTTCCACAATGAAAGGATCAAATTTAATTTTGTCAACGCTTTCATCTAAGCAATATGTTTCATAGATTTTCTTGACTTCTTCATGGAGGGACATTTTCTCAGAATCTGACAATTCTGCCTGCAAAATTCTATTATTAAATTGCTCTGTTGATTGGGATAAAAAAAAAAATAAAGAAATGTATTGAGTTCAGAATACTGACAGTTTTCCTTTGTTAAAAATGTTCTTTATATATTCTGAGAGTTTTACCTACTAAATCCATAAGCATTGGATTATGATAATAACACAAATCCCAGCAATTAAAATAAATCTGCTTTGGGATCTCTGCCATATATTCATCCCTGTAAAATTTAGAAGAGGAGGCATCGCTGATGACTTTAATTTCTATCTTTGGCCAAACATAAAGTTAAAAGTTTAATCAAAGTTAAAATGTTGTTTCTCATAGTACTTTTTCCTAAACCTCTTCTGGCTATTAGCTAAGCCAGAAAAAAAAATCAAGACGTAAAATACAAAACTGCTATAATTTATTGACATGTAATCAGACATTTAAAAATAGACAAAGAGCCAAAATGTTTAAAATGCAAATAGATTAATCCTTTGCTTTAAAATATTCTCAATAATTATTCCATCAACTGCAATTTCAATAGTAACACTGTTGAACAAGCACCAATAAGTACTCTGTGCATTTGCTAGAAATTACTTGGCATTATCTCTCCTACTAAGAACCAGAGAAAAATTCATTTGCGAGGAAAGGAACATGAATCTAAATTCAGGATTGAATTTAGCAGCATGAAGATTCTGTGGCTCCCTGAGACAACATGAAATTCCATTCAACTTCATGTAAATGAATCTAGACCTTCCCAAAGTTTTATGAGGTTCTTCAGAAAACTATGGAAATGCATATCATCCACAGGAGTTTGGGAATATTACGTTAAGGGACACTTTGTTACCACTTGTTTTCCCACTTGAGATACAACTGAAGATTCTTTTAATCTGCTACAACTGCAACATCACAGAGTAGAAGTAAAAAAAACAACCCTAGATTTTATATTAGCCAAGTCAGAGATTGATTTAAGGCAATTCACAAGGCAAAAAAGTCAAGTGAAACCAAATTGTGTATGAGTGGTTAGAGAGAAGACAACTCTCAAAATGTTAATTCTCCCTTCAGGTTATAAAGATGCTTTTGAAGGAGAGCCTGCCCAAATTATTTATCTAATACTTTACAAGGGAGGGAAAGCTTCATATTTTTGGCAGGCCAGGAGATAATTATTTCACAAATGGCAGGATACAGATTTAAGCCCCCTTTTGTAGGAGCTTCCAAACTACATCCATCAGCTACTACAATATAAACAGAATGCCACATGGAAAGAGGGGCTTTCCATTTTAGCTCACTTAAAAACAAATCCAAATACCTTATTTTAAGAAATCTGATTTTGATACATAATCTTGGAAACTTCAGCAAAAAAAAAAGCTGTATTAGGCCAAACTTATACTTGTAAAGTAAATAAGTATCACTTTAAAAATTATCGGTAGTTTTTTCCCTTCTTTTCCGTCTTTTAAGATTTTATGTATTAGATAATAAACTTTAGTGTGGAAGCCACTTTATCCCCTCTGTCTGCTAACACAAGCTTAAGTGCATTGCAGAAGTAACTTTTTTAAAAAAAAAAAATTATAATGCATTTTTATTTAATGTAACTAAAAAAATAACATATTGAGGAGGGATTTCTTACCTAACTCCAGGTAAAATTGCAATACGTGTACTGTTCCTTCTTTCTTCAAAAAACTCATAAATAGAAAGAAAAGATCCTGCTTGCCTTCAAATTCTTTCAGTTCAAAGTGCAAGGCCTTAATAGAAGATTCAATATGGAATTTATTTCTAATTATCCATACCATCATTTTCTAATGCATATACACTTAACAAGCATTTTTTCACACTTACAGAAGGTTTTTTGTTTCTAGATTCTGCAAATTTCTGCAAGAAAGGAACCAAAGGTGAAGCAGGTTCAGTTGCTATTTCAGGCTGTAAGAAAAAAATCAGAAAAAAAAATCCAGCATCCAAGAACAAAACTGTATGATTTCACAATTACTATAATTCTTTTTTTCTTGTAGTACTCACTGGACTATCGTCAATGAAGATAAGTATCAAGTGATTCACAGTATCCTAAAAGAAAAGACAGGCATATTTAAGAGGTAGCAGAGGCAAAAGGCACCTCATGTTGTATTTTCTTTAGAAAAAATCCTTAAAGACTCTAAGCCCCACCATTAGAAGAATTCGGCACTTCTGCCCTACTTCCAACTTGTGTGAAAGACTAATTTGGAAATCAGCTGACATCTTTGTAAAACTGGGATGTAAACCACCACTTTAGGGCCCAGAACCACTTGAGATTCCACCTAACCACCTACTTCTTGTTCTACACACTCAACAAATGCAGTTAGGGTGAGGCTACCAGATTTGTAATGTAAATATCCAGATTATCTCTACATGGTAGCACAGAGAGTGCTATGTATTTATTTTATTTTTATTTTATTTTGAATTTGTATACCGCCCTTCTCCCTGAGGACTCAGGGCGGTGAACAGCCAAGTAAAAACATCAAGTACAAATATTAAAATACAGTTAAAATATATATATATAAATTTGGCCCCATTAATTAAAAACGATAAACAAAACAATTAAAAACACTTAAAAAAATTAGGCCAGCCCGGCTTGCTGGAAAAGGAAGGTTTTAAGGGCACGGCGGAAGGCACTGAGGTCTTGGATTCTCCTTATCTCTGGAGGCAATTGATTCCAGAGGATAGGTGCCCCCACAGAGAAGGCCCTCCCCCTGGGGGTCACCAGCCTGCACTGTTTGGCTGATGGCACCCCGAGGAGGCCCTCTCTGTGGGAGCGCATGGGTCGATGGGAGGTCGTTGGTGGCAGCAGGCGGTCTCGAAGATAGCTAGGCCCTATGCCATGGAGCGCTTTAAAGGTGATAACCAACACCTTGAAGCGCACCCGGAAGACCACTGGGAGCCAGTGCAGCTCGCGCAGGAGCGGTGTTACATGGGAGCGCCATGCTGCTCCCGTCACTACCCGCGCTGCTGTGTTCTGGACCAGTTGGAGCCTCCAGGTGCTCCTCAAGGGGAGCCCCATGTAGAGAGCGTTGCAGTAGTCAAGGCGAGAGGTGACAAGGGCATGAGTGACTGTGCACAGGGAATCCCGATCAAGAAAGGGCCGCAACTGACGGATCAGGCGAACCTGACAAAAGGTCCCCCTGGTTACAGCCGTCAGATGTTCCTCCAAGGACAGCTGCGTATCCAGGAGGACTCCCAGATTGCGAGCCCTCTCAGTGGGGGCCAACGACTCGCCCCCAATAGTCAGTGATGGAGTCAACTGACTATATCGGGATGCTGGGAGCCACAGCCACTCAGTCTTGGAAGGGTTGAGCCTGAGCCTGTTCCTCCCCATCCAGATCCGCACAGCCTCCAGGCATTGGGACATCACTTCAAGGGCATCGTTGGGGTGGCCTGGGGTGGAGATGTACAGCTGGGTGTCATCAGCGTACTGGTGGTATCTCACCCCAAAGCCACGGATGATCTCGCCCAGCGGCTTCACATAAATGTTGAACAGGAGGGGCGAGAGGACCTACCCCTGAGGCACTCCACATATAAGAGGCCTTGAGGTCAACCTCTGCCCCCCTGCCAACACGAACTGCGACCGGTCAGAGAGAAAGGAGGAGAACCACCGTAATACGGTGCCCCCCATCCCCAACTCTTCCAACCGGTGCAGCATACCATGGTCGATGGTATCAAAAGCCGCTGAGAGGTCTAACAGGACCAGAACAGAGAAGCAACCCCTGTCCCGAGCCCTCCAGAGATCATCAACCAACGCGACCAATGCTGTTTCCGTGCTGTGTCCAGGCCTGAAACCCGACTGGAACGGATCTAGATAGGATGTTTCCTCCAAGAATTGTGGAAACTGTCGCGCGACCACACTCTCAACAACCTTCGCCAGGAAGCGAAGGTTGGAGACAGGACGATAGTTGGCCAATATTGCCGGATCTAGGGACGGCTTCTTGAGGAGAGGCCTCACCACCGCTTCTTTCAAGGCGGCGGGGAGGTGACCCTCACTCAATGAAGCATTGATAACACCCTGGAGCCAGCCTCATGTAACCTCCCGGGAGGCCAGTACCAACCAGGAGGGACACGGGTCCAGTAAACATGTGGCCGCACTAAGTCTCCCCAAAATCCTGTCCACATCATCGGGAGTCACATCATCAAACTCCTCCCAGGTAACATTCTCAAGACTATTCCTCGTCACCCTGCCCTGATCTACCCAGTCAGAGTCCAAATCCCCCCGGATCTGAGCAATTTTGTCATACAGGTATTGTCCGAAATCCTCCGCCCTGCCTTCCAAGGGATCCTCCCGCGCTCCCGGATGGAGCAGGGAGCGGGTTACCCTGAACAGGGCGGCCGGACGATTCCCTGATGATGCAATAGAGGCGGAAAAGTAGTTAAACTTTGCCGTCTTTATCGCCACTAGGTAGGTCTTAATATGCGACCTTACCAGTGTTTGGTCAGATTCAGCGAGACTGGCCCTCCAACCGCTCTCTAGGCGTCTTTTCCGGCGTTTCATCTCCCTCAGCTCCTCGGTGAACCAAGGAGCCGCAAGAGATCGATACCGGGTCAGAGGCCGCAAAGGCACGACTCGATCCAAGGCCCCACCAGCCGCCCGATCCCAGGCAGCTACCAGGTCCTCGGCCGAGTCGTGTGCCAGATCTTCAGGAATTGGCCCAAGCTCCGTCTGGAACCTATCAGGATCCATCAGGCGCCTGGGGCGGATCCATCTAATTGGGTCTGCCTCCCTGCGGCGGGGTGTAGTGGTTCGAAGGTCCAGACGAAGGAGTGAGTGATCTGACCATGACAAGGGTTTCATGTCTATATCCCCTATAATAAGACCACTCAACCACTGGCCAGAGATAAAAATCAGGTCCAGCGTGTGTCCCCCCCCTGTGAGTGGGGCCATGAACTAACTGGGTCAGGTCCATGGCCGTCATGGAAGCCATGAACTCCTGAGCCATCTCCGACGTTTCACCAACGGACGGCAGATTGAAATCACCCATGACCATAAGCCTGGATGTATCAACTGCCACCGTGGCTATCACGTCAAGTAGCTCGGGCAGGGCTGTTGCCATGCGGCAGGGAGCCAGGTACATAAGCAGCAAGCCCATCTGAACCCCATGACCCCATCTCACAAAGAGGGACTCACATCCGGCAATCTGTGGCACAGTGGTCTCCCTCGGACCCTTTTTGTGTCTTTTTGTTCCTCTGCCCAATGATGAATGGAATGTTGGTAGTCCAAGCGCAGGGTTCTAGTAGAAAAGCAGTATAGGAGGAAGGGAGGAAGGAACAAGTGAGGGGGGGAAATGCCACAACTTGTACTAACTACCTCCACCTCTACTTCTGATCCTGTACTGTACACTGAAGCAGCAAGATGCTCTAGAAATAGAGCCCTCTATACACCAGCCATAGAAATTTAATAAGTGTAGGTTATCTACAGTTAGATTCACATCTAAAACTGGTGGAAACCAAGGACCTGAGAATTATTAAGAGAAAGTCTAAGAATTTAGGCAGTTCCAAGCAGAATAGTATTTTGTAAAATAGGATGTTCAGCTGTGATAAATTCAATGTTTCCAGATATCGAGGAAGTCCTTTAGATACATATAACTCCTAGAGTTCCAATCAGTTATTATTATCATATCATTAACTCAAACTCCAAAAAGTAACTTCTGCTGGGCTGGGCTTTGTCCCATGTTGTATTGATGTAATTCAATTTTCTTGCAGTTAAGGGGGAAAAAAACCAGGGAATTTATAATTTGGCGCACATATAGTTACATAACAGTTCCATTCTGCAAAGCCTTCTATAACCTGACTTCCATTGAATTCTTCTACCCATTGTACTACTTTGCATGCACATGTAATACAATTTTTATAGACCTTAGATATGGTTTATAAGAACATTTGGGTAAATCCAAATGTATATAAAATGATATGAATTTATTTAACTGTCTAATATAGTCAACTTAGAAGTTTGTCTACCAAAGTCCCTAACCAAACGTAACTGCCTCCCAACTCTTCTCTAATGTTTGCTCTTTTATGCTCAAATGGAAAAGACAAGGAGATAACATTAAGATAAAGAAAATTGATATTCCAGGGAAGCAATTCTCGATGTCACAAATCAGTTTCCTTTCCCAACACTTTCAGCTGAAGTAATGGAGTATGGGGATGCAAAATGGAAAACTGCACCGCAGATTTTAAAGATTTTTCAACAAAAACTCCCTTTTTATAACCCTGTAATCCCTTAATTTGGGGTACAGTTGGGGTGACTGTATGGATCTGAGCGTTTACTGGCCAGATGCCCTTCCTAACACCATGTGGAGTTCACAACAGGTATTTTTTATTTGTGCCCTGATAAGAGAAGTATCTGTCACTGTCTAGGATTGAACTCTTAATCTCCCGAGTGGTAGGCGAGCATCTTAACCTCCAGGCCATCAAGATTCTTTAACAAACACCTCCTAAATTGCACCTAGCTAAGATATCCGACCCTTGCAAGCTACAATTCAATTGGATATAAAATGAGACAACCCTGAGGTTAACATTTTTCATTAAAAATCTCTCATTGAACCCCTTGCTCCTTCATTGCACATTTCATAAGCCACCACACACCTGCCGTGGCCCACACAAATTACCTGGAGCTTCTCAGCACTTACCGGATCAGCTAAGTAATCCATAGAGGGAAGGAAAACAGAACCCGATAGGATTTCTCTTATGAGTAAGGTGAATGTCCTAGAGAGAATAAAAGCCAATTTTATGCAGTCATATACCTTCTTCATAAGCTTTCATGAAGTTAGCATTCAAATTAAATTGGTGTAAAGAATCATTTAATGCACTGTTAAATAAATACATACATACACAATTTATCTTACATTTTTTTCACAGAAAACTGATCTGCACACACACACACCTTTTTCCTTTTGGTAGTCTTTATATATCCACCCACTTAATCTGACTTTGGGGCATACAAAAGAATGACAAGAAGTTAAAACCAATAAATTAAAAAATCCCCAACACCTGTCGCTAAAATCAAGCAGGCAATTCATAGCAAATGCATCTGAAATATACTGTAACTCCTAAAAATGGAGACTTTACTCATTTAGCCTTTGGGAGCAGGTGATCCTGTAAATAATAGGGTTCTATGCCACACACAGGGCATTTATTATAACAACAGCCAACTATAACTAGGCCAAATTGAAGCCTCTGTGCACTTGATCCCTGCCACTGGGTTGAAGGAACCAGAAAAATACAGTGTTTTAATGATATCCTCCATTAAATAACATGGCAATCTGAAGAACAATTACCCAGCCTCAACTTTTCATGTAACAATATACAATAGGGAAGGAAAACAAACTATAGACTGATATTCTCATCTCTGTATAGAACTGAACAATTTCTTGCCTGTGTGCCATTGTTTCTTCTTGACACTTGTAAACCTTGGAAATAATTTAATGTGCTGTCCTGGCATACATAGAGAGAAGCCGGATACACTGAAAGATATAGCTTGGCACTACATATGTGGTACTAACAAAGAAAAAACAGTTCCCGATTTATAATTTTCTTTCTTTCATTTCTCATGCTGCACATATGACTATTTGTGTCTGGGCAGGACCTCCTCAGAACGTGTTATATAGCTAAGAAAAACTTGTGGTGGGATCTCTGCCTCAAAATAATGTACATCTAGATATCGTTGTAGTAATTTCCTGGTGTTTCTTTGACAATCAAGGCAAGCCACGGGACTGAAAGGATAATAGTTGGAGTGAGGGTAGGTAATGTGAATCCACATAAAATTCTCACTTTTGTTCAGGTGACTGCAAAGCCAAGAGGTCAACACTGCTTTGCAAAAAACATAATCTTGAATAGCTAATCTCTACCACTTCTGAAGCTAAAAGCATTGGGGCCAAGCTGTTACTCTGTTAGTTGTTCAGCAGAACATGCTTTAGTGCAACAGACAATACAAAGTGTATTTATTTATATCCTGCCTTTTATTATTTTTACAAATAACTCAAAGCGGTGAACATATCCAATATACCTTCTTCCTACTTTCCCCACAACAACCACCCTGTAAGGTGGGTTGGCCTGAAACAGAGTGACTGGCTCAAGGTCACCCAGCCTAAGGTGGGACTAGAACTCATGGTCTCCTGCTTTCTAGCCGAGTGCCTTAACCACTAGACCAAACTGACTCCCAAGTTTAAAAATAGTTCAAAGAAAGTGCTCTAAATCTTTCATGAGCACCCTATGGCAACAGTCCAACTTTTTTAATGCTACCGCTTGGAGAGAGAAAAAGGATGATGCTGCCACTTTTAAGGACAGCCATCTCCCCAGAAAATAAGATTTCCTTAGTTTTCTCTTGGAGATTTCTTGAAAGAGGACAGGATAAAATTACAGAACTTTCAGCAACCAGAAAGATTTCCCCCTTTATTTATCTGCCAGCTTTTTGAGGTGGACACTCATAGCTCTCGTGCAAACTTGTGAGGAAGCTACTTCTTAATTGATAACAGAACTGTCCAGCTAGTTAGAATGTGAATCTCTCTCTCTCTCTCTGCTTCTAAACATACTATCACGGGATCCACCCATCAAAGTTAATTCAATGATTAAAGCAGTGGCACTGGGTTTTTTTTTTCTTTCAGAAAAACTGGTATCTGTTCTAGACAGTATAACTGGTTCTACAACCACTTTAGAGAAGGGACAAGTAAACAAGGTATCTAGAGAGGAGAAGAAAGTGCATTTTGAAGTATTCTAGTATAGAGTATTTTTTGGTATATAAAAATATGCATATATAATGCTGTGGTAGTAGAAGTCCTGTTCATAAACTAATAGGCTAGGTCAGTGATGGCTAACCTTTTTGCCGTCGCATGCCAAAAGTGGGGGGAGCGCGGGGGTGGTGGTGTCGTGTGCATGCCCACACCTGTAATTCATTGTGCCCTGCCCCCCTACGCATGCGCACACAATCTCCCAACGCTCCCTCCGCTTTTGGCACGTAATGGCCTGGTGGGCCCGGTAGACCTGATTTTCGTCCTCCCCAAGTTCCAGAGGCTTACTTGGAGCTTAGGGAGAGCAAAAACGCCCCCCCCCCCCGGCCCTCCGGAGGCCAGAAATGGCCTGTTTGCCAACTTCTGGTGGGACCTAGAAAGGCTCTGGAGCCCGGGGACAACAAAAAACGGGCCTTCCAGTTCCACTGGAAGTTGGCAAATGGGACGTTTCCGGCCTTGGGAGGGCCTCCGGGGGGTGGGGAAGGCCTGTTTTTCGCTCTCCCCAGGCTTCTAGAAAGCTTCTGGAGCCTAGGGAGAGCGAAAAACAGGCCTTCCCCACTCCCCCGGAGGCCCTCCCAAGGCCCTAAACAGCCTGTTTCCTGACTTCCGGTGGGCTCAGAAGGCCTGAAAATCAGCTGGCTGGTGCACGCATGCACACCAGAGCTGAGCTAGGGCAATGCTCGCATGCCCACCGATATGGCTCCACGTGCCACCTGTGGCATGCGTGCCATAGGTTCGCCATCACAGGGCTAGGTGATCCTCAAACTGGACGGTGGCATAATTGCAGAGTTAAAAATATTTCATTCCTGGCAAGTTACATAATAGAACTTCTTCAGGATCTCTCTGAGCTTGTGGTATTAAAAAAAGATATTGCTACGGTAGTTATCCCAGAGTGGTACTAGGAGACTATTCCAAACTGGGACTTGTACATTCACTTCTGCTGCAGCCATTCACTTAGAAAGGAAAGTTCTTGATTCTACTCAACTCAAGAGGCAAAAGTATGAGTGGGCATGCCTTTGAAGAGCAATGGCTATTTTTATGCCGTTCTCTCCATACTCTCCATTTTAATCTGGACACGTTAATTTTATTGGTGGGTATCTCTAGAAGCCTTGGCCAAAAAGATGTGGACTTCCTTATCTAATTCACTCCCAAAGACAGAACTCCACTCTCTCTCTCTCTAAAACTCTAGAATATTGCAGAGAGGCAAGTTCTTATACATGCCATTCATATACAACATGATTAAATAGTAAATACATGAACAGAAAACTCATGCACCCATCCATTTACTTCCATATCTGGTTTTGCAAATTCTAGGAAAGAAATATTCAAACCAATTCCAAAGGCCAGATTTTTCTAACAAACTATAAGTATTCAAAGGATCTGAGGAGCTTTGAGCCAGGTAAAATGTATTCATGTAAACCACAGGTCTGCCACCTGTTATTTTATTCAAGGTTATTTTTTTTATTAAAAAATATTGCCCTACCCCTTTTTGCAATGTGGGCCCTCAGAAGCCGTTTCAATACTGGTGTGGCCTTTTGTGAAATGGAGGTGGCATACCTGATGGTTGAAGACAATAGAAGATTTTCCTCCACTGATTGAAATTTAGCACAATCAGGCATTGACAAGACCAAATTCCTACCCTACACCAGGGGTCAGCAACCTGTGGCTCTGGAGCCGCATGTGGCTCTTTCACCCCTCTGCTGCAGCTCCGTCACTCAAAATATGTGTCACAACCGCCAATGTGCAACACCCGTCGGCACCCGATTTATTGAGCTTTTCAAGCCCCGATAGGCCAACCATGGATAAATCCAAGAAAAGTTTTAGAAGAAAACAGAATGTTTAATTCAATTATATATGCTAGTTTTGTGGCCGCTCAAGAAATAGTCAGGCACGGGAAGGGTTTTGTGGCTCCCGGTGTTTTCTTTTCTGTAGGAAACGGGTCCAAATGGCTCTTTGAGTGTTTAAGGTTGCAGACCCCTGCCCTACACTGATGGCTTTTCATGAACACTGAAAGAATCAACTATTCCAAGTTCATTTAACTGTTACAAATTAAGACTGGTAGAGTAATCTGCCCATACCAAGATTTTCTGACATGGTAGCTTTTCTATTTTACAAAAATAGGAAATTTAAACACACTGAATGTTAGAGCTTCATAATATAACATGTAGTATAATATACCCGCAATCTGTTGCCTTTGGAAGCAGAATATAGGAAAAAAGAAGTTCAGTAAGTTTTCTTAAATAATTGAGTTCGTCTCTTCTACTTCTCAAAGCCACATGGAGTGATGGTCCATATTCTTCTAAAGCTGCTTGCTGTAAATATTCTGTATTTTTTACTGTAGGAAAAATTAAATTCAGTAAAGTTCATATGAAAATTCATTTCTGACAATACTTAAAAGAATAAAAATAAAAGCAAATATAAGAGCAGAAAGGTCAATTTATTTCTAAATAAAAGGCATGCAATGTTTAATATTACCTTTTTTTCTAGCTTTAGCTATTACTTCTATATGCTTCATTGCTGCCTTTAGCATTTTTTTTGTTACAACAGTTGGAATATTCACCTAAAGAACAAACAGAAAGAGAAATTATTTGCTCTATTGCAACTAAAAAGGTAACTGCAAAATATATTTCATTCATATTATTCCTTTGCTCTCATGCTCTCCCTACAGCTTATAACACACCATCAAGATCTTGGAAAATTAGGGAATTATTTTGGAGTTATTTTGCAAATTTCATAAAAACATTCAGAAGAGATGAACAATTATCCCTTCATAATTCATAAAAACTCATCACTAATTTTCACTACTCTACTAAACTAACTTTCCCCAATATTTTTTGAAGAACTTCACAAGAATTAGATTAATATAAAACAATTATATTTACAAATGAGACAATTTCTTAAGTAGTTTTACTATGTCTATGCCTCAAAGCCATTAATTAAATACAATATTGATCCCATCACTGTGTATCTCACCTTGTAAATTCTGCGAAGTAACACAGATGCAAAAAATCGTAATGTTACTCTTAATTCATCCACAGGTGAGTCATCATCAGTTATCTCCCTACAAAATTTCAAAACAAAAATATAGCTCCATCTTAGTTTGGCTGCACTTTCGTTGGTTTAATTTTATCAAACAAGAATATTAATTTTTATTTTAGGTTTATATTAGTTTATGAATTTTTTCTTCGTATACATTTTATAATCTTTATATTATTTCCTATGTATCTTATCTGTAAATCAACAAGCCTTTGGTATTCCGAGTCTTATTTTCTTTTGACCCCCCAAATAAGGGCTTGGCCTTATTATCGGGGGATCTTATTATTTTGGGGGTGCGGGAGGTGGTAAGCGTGGGTCTGGATGTCCCATTGCTGCCGTCGCCTCCCCTCCCCATTCTTCACATTGGCCCCTGCCCTGACGTCTTCCGCCACCGCTGCTTCCTCATGGAGCAGGACTCTGAAAGGCTTGTGCCATTGCATGCACGAACTGCAGCACCGCCACGAGCTTCATCATACTGGTACAGCTGGCATCCTGCCACTCACGGCTGTGCCAGTATGTCAAACCTCGCGGCTGTGCTGCAGTCCCTGCATGCAATGGCACAAGCCTTGCAGAGTCCTGCTCTACGAGGTGGCGGAGGCAGCGCAACGAGTCTCACTAGTTTCTGGCAGGTGGGGCAGGGGAGAAGTGAGACGCATGATGTGGCTCCCCTTGCCGTCTTTACTCCCCCCCCGTTGGGCATGACAGGGCTCCTGCCCCTCACTTAGCCACCCACCCCCTTTAGGGTGTAATTTGGGGGTGGCAGGTGGGGCGGGCGAGAATCATCTCACTTCTCCCCCGCCCACCTGCTACCCTTCTCAATAAAGAGACGGTGGGGAAGAGAAGCAGCTAGGCTGCTGTTGCCATTGGGGTGGGACGGGACGTGTTGGGCCGCAAGATGCACGTCTTACCTTTCTAGCACCATCACGTTCCTCGCTGTTCTGTCCAGGGAGACACGTTGTAGAAAAAACTTTCTCACGAGTTCAGCCAAACTCCTTAAACTCATGAGAAAGTTTTTTCTACGTGTCTCCCTGGACAGAATGGCGAGGAACGCGACAGTGCTGGAAAGGTAAGATGCGTGTCCCGCTTCTCGCCCGCCCCACCTGCCATCCCCAAATTGCACCCAAAAAGGGGGCGGGTGGCTAAGTGAGGGGCAGGAGCCCTTTCATGCCCGGCGGGGGGAGTGGGGCGCGTAGTTGGGGGGGGGCTTATTTTGCGGGGGTGGCTTATATTATCACACGTCTTGAAAAGTCTGATTTGCCTTATTTTCATGACATGTCTTATTTTCGGGGAAACAAGGTAATCTTCTCATCATTCCTATCACCTATCTCCTCCCACTTTTGACTGTATGACTGTAACTTGTTGCTGTATCCTTAAGATTTATATTTATTGTTTCCTACTATGATTCGATTACTTATTTGTACCCTATGACTATCATTAAGTGTTGTACCTTGTGATTCTTGATGAATATATGTTTTCTTTTTTATGTACACTGAGAACATATGCACCAAAGACAAATTCCTTGTGTGTCCAATCACACTTGGCCAATAAAACATTCTATTCTATTTTATTCTATTTCCTCCTGCATTTCTCATGCAAGCCACATCCCTATTCGCCTTTTGCTGAAGCAAATTAGAGATCAGAACAGTAGCCAGCACTTTTCCTGCAGTAACTTCCTAAAGAGCAGCACTTTAATATTGTCGTTAAGTGAAGAATTCTGAGAAAGCCTTTGAAATGGTCTTCTAGCAGTTTTCCCAGTAAATTTTAATTTAACTTCTATTTTTTTTTTGTTGCAAAGTTTAAACTTGAAAACTGGAACAAATCTTACCATTTGTTATCGCTCCCACCCGTCACCGCTGCAGCTGCCCATCGCTGCTGCCTCCTATCGCTGCCTCTGCGTGCCCCATTTTCGGTCTCCACATGTCCCATTTTTTGCCCATTCCAGGTAGCGGGGATCACTGCCGCCGCCATCTATCCCCAACGCTTGGAATGGGCCAAAAATGAGACGCGTGGGAGCAGCGATGGGCAGCAAGGCAGTGACGGGCAAGGGCGATCTCTGCAGCCTGGAACAGCTTATAGGTGGTATTCCGGGAGGCCGATCCAATCACCAATCAGCTGCTTGTGCAAAATCAGGCTGTGCTGAAGCTGACCAGGCTGTTTGCTGCAAGGAGGTAAATTGCAAAGAGGTGGGCGGGGCTTCAGCAACATTTGCTGTATAAGACGCACAGACATTTCCACCCACTTTTCTGGGGGAGGAAAGTGTGTCTTATACACCGAAAAATACGGTAAGTGTCCTTATTCTGTCATAAATCATATTGGATGTCCTGGATTTTATCCCCAGAGAACCTAAATAAACCTGAAAGTAAGATAACAACATTGTCTTAGGGAGATCAGATGGAATTTCAAAGGCAAATTATATAAAAACCTTACCTGTACCAAGGATAAATAAAATTTTCTAGTACTAGTTCAAACATCTGCAAACAAGTAAAATAATTAAGATGTGTATAATAGCCAACAATAAACATAATAAATAAACATGCAAAAACACTAATATTTTTCACTCTGCGCTTTGTAATTCAAGTTGCTTGCTCATAATAAATGAGATAACCAAAGACATGGTATGCAACTGAAGGACATATTCAATAACATACATATAACTACAAAGGCTACCTGAATCTATGTTCATATCGGTAGTTATAGGTTCAAGAGTACAACTAGGTAAATTCTTGCATGCATCCAGATTAGCACTTGGATTTTCTAATGCTATGATGTTATCAGCAGTCAGAAAGGATTAACTATCCTACCAGGGTAGCAACTTAAAAATAATGAAAACTGTTGTTCATCTTGGGATTTAGAAAATATGACAGAAATGTTTATGTTTAAGCATTTTAAGAAGAATAGCAATTGATACCGCTACAATTAAAAAAGCCTTCTGGTTTAAAAAATGAGTTACAGGAGTTATCTATAACTGATGATGATAAACAATTACCTCTGATAAGGAAGTATCAACTTTAGAAGGAACTTTCAGGCCCAGCCATGGCTGATAATCTTCTAATAGAGATGCAGGTCTATAGAAACAACAAAAAAAATATTCCATTCATCCCCATTAAGATATGAAAATATAATTACCGCTACCCCCCTGAAATATTTTAACTCACCCATGTCTATTACATTTGATATCTTCACATATAGCACAACTGCCATTCTGGGAAGATTGTTCTTGCAATTTTAATTGCTAAAATGAAAACAGAAAAGAATTCATTCTTCAGAATATTAGTAAAATTACTATCCATTTCAAGGGGTTTTTTTTGGTAACAAAACTGATCAAGCTTTGTCAGTTGTGGAAGTGAGGGAATGCAATTACCGGTAGTCCTCGACTTACGACAGTTCGCTTAGTGACTGTTGGAAGTTACAATGGCACTGAAAAAAGCTTATGATCATTTTTCACACTTATGACCGTTGCAGCATCCTCATAGTCACGTGATTTACATTTGGATGTAATGTAGTGACCTTCTGAGAAGTAAAGTCAATGGGGAAACCAGGTTCACTTAACAACCGTGTTACTAATTTAAGAAGTGCAGGGATTAACTTAACAAATGTGACGAGAAAAGTTGTAAAATTAGGCAAAACTCACTTGACAAATTTCTCACTTAACAACAAACTTTTGGGCTCTATTGTGGTCGTAAGTTGAGGACTACCTGTACAGTATGGAAAAAATAGAAATTATTCCCCTGACATAAATACATCAGGTAGAAAGTTCAGTTAATTCACACATGGAAGCAATTCTCAAATGTATAGTTTGGATCCCACTTTCAAAACATTTCTCTTCTGCCTTTCCTTTCTCCCCACTAATCCTTATTAGCTATTACTGAAAGACTAACTTTCCCATCAAGCCAACCAAATCAGGGAAATAGGAATAGACTACCTAGTCTTACCTTGGATAATGCTGCAAGTGAAAACTTTGCAAGTTCCCTTCTTTTTAACACTAGAATCAGTTCTGGGTTTATTTATTTAAAGCAGCAGGAGTATCAAACCTTAGCTGAAAATACAGGTAGCCCTCAACTTACAACCATTCGTTTAGTGACAGTTTGAAGTTACAATGGCACTGAAAAAAGTGATGTATTTTTCACACTTATGCCTGTCGCAGCATCCCCATGATCACGTGTTTAAAATTCAGGTGCTTGGCAACTACTAGCATGTTATTTATGACAATTGCCGTGTCGCAGGAGCACGTGAGCACCTCTTGCGACCTTCTGAAAAGCAAAGTCAATGGGGAAGCCAGATTCCGTATTAACTTTACTGCAATTAATAACAATTAACAATTGTGGCAAGAAAGGTTTTCAAATAGGAAAAGACCCCCCCCCCTTAACAACTGTCTCGCTTAGCAACATAAATTTTGGGGTTCACCCAAAATTAGTCGTAAGTCAGGGATATCTATAAGTAGAAAAATACAAATTGCCTTAGAATCTCCCTCTTTCATTACAACTTCAAGTCACTTCTCCAGTATCATAAGCTTGCCAGCACTACTCTCATAACACCTACTTCTGAAGACTCTGGGCTTTTTTTTAATATGCATGTTTCATAGCATTTTTGTATGATCTACAGAAAGCAAAATAAGGATGAACAATGTCTTCCTAACCACGATTCTGAAATATTAGTTCAATACTAGGTAATATATTCAGTATTTATGCAGTGAACTCAACAAAATAATTCTTTTTATGTTATGAATACATCCTACCCAGTAAGTCAATAAAAATCTATCAAGTAATTTAATTGATTAAAGAACAGTCTTACAATCGATTTTCTGAGAATGGTAAAAGAATGAAAACTTTTTTTAAAATGCCATTAAACTTATGGGTGAAATGAAACTAACTTTATTAATCCACAATGGCAAAATGAATTTCCTGTTCCCAGTATAAATCTCTACATAAAGAATCCAAATTTGTCAACAACTAGGAAATGTTTCAAAACATAAGGGTGCAAAAGAAAAGTAGAATAATAAGTTTATTTAACACAAGCTTAACACAATAACAAGTTTATTGCTACAACTTTATTCTTCCTTTTAGATCAAGGATATATTTAATTTGCTTCACAGCAACTAAAAGTAATTAGCAATGAATAGATCTAAAATGCCAGCTTCTCGTGTAACATTTAAAAATGCTGAAGCCTGCAGGTAACACAAGCAATATTTCACTATTGTCCATAAAAAAATATAAAAAGTACACTGACAAAATTATACATTACCTTGGATTTTTGTTTTATTGTAAACAGAATATTTGGTAAGAGGGTATCTGGTCCTAAGTAACAATAGAATGTTACAAATCCCGCCACAAAAGACCAGAAGATCATTAAGATGTGACGATACCTCAAAAGTAAAGGGAAAAATTACAATCCAACAGCGCAAAATAACATAGCCCTGCTTCCAACTCTGGAATATTATATTCAATACCTACATGCCCGATGTATAATTACATACCTATCAAAACAGTCATCCTGCATGATATTTACTTCAGAAATAGCATACTCAGGCCCAATAGGCCAATTTACAGAATATTTTATTAATATTTTAAAAAAAAATGTTACTTTGTTGACCAGAGTCGCTCTGGATAGTGAGATGGGTGGCTTATAAATTTCGTAAGTGAATAAAAAATAGTGTAGTTAGGAATATGTAAATAACATATATCAAGAAAGGGAGGGAGGGAGGGAGGGAGGAAGATACCAACCAAAGCCCAACTTTATTTTTTAAAAAATATCTCCTCAGTGTAAGAGTTCCAAAATGGATATAAATACTTTATTAAATATGAATTTGTCTTGGGTTCAAAAAAAGCTGGCAATTTGATGCTTTAGTTTCATTTCAGCAATTTAAGGGGAAATCTCTTTACAATAACTAAAGAGCAACTATTGGGATCATCCTGCAGATGGAATCAGTTAAGTCCTTTGCACCTAGCCCTTACTCTTGATCCTTTCCCTTACTATTTCAGAATGGAAAAAATTCCAGATATACAAACCAACAATAAACCCTGGTTATACATCCCTATTTCTATAATTCCAAAGCAGTTGTTGCTCTAGCTTCAGAAAACAAAGCAATTTAAGACAAGGGAAAATGACAGGAAGCGCTCATTTGTTAACCAAGCTTTTTTGTGTGTGTGTGCTAATTCTGTAAACACAACTGCACTGTTTCACCTTGCCTTGGAGGCTATTATGTCTTGACAATTAAAATCAGAACAGCAGTTTACTTTAAAAAAAAAATTTTTTTAGCTATGCTTCCAAGAATCACAAATCTGATAGTATTCCTTAACCGGTCCTTTCCAGATTCTGACAATGTATTTGTTATCTGAATTTTGCTTTGCATACAGTATGACCATAGCTTATAAAATCTCCTCAGCCTGGCATTAACAGATGTGATAAACTATAACTCCTATTAAGTCTTCTAAAACATCTATACTGTAAATAAATATTAAAATTCACTAGTGGTGAAGGAGTTGATATCCATTGTTCTAACCAACTTCCTCAGATCTCTGAACAATTCACACCGTCCTTTCTTTCCTAAAGGGAAGTTTTGAAGGTGATCTCAAACCAGTCTTGTTTATATTGGAACAATTATAAATTCCTCCTTCACAACAAAATGTTCTTGTTTACAAGTGGATTATGTAGAGACACAAAAAGTGAAATTAGCTAGTCTCCTTTAGAAAGTTGGTAAGAAAAACAACCATACACGTTCATTTATGTTTATGCCTTCTACCTGCCTGAATCATGCTTAAAAGGAAGGGCATAAACATATGGTAAGAAATTAGCAAAGTTGGATAATTGACTGGGGTTGGTGAAACCAATGTGTGCTATGCTTGAGTTACACCTATAGTACTGTGAACTGAATGGCTGGGGGAAGGAAAAACAATCCATCAACTTCCCTATCTGTGTATCTGATCATATCAGCATCCAATCCTTACTTGGCCAGGAGTTCTAGATGGGTGAGCCAGAGCCCCGTGGGAATCACATTTAAAAAGAACAAAAAATAAGCAACCACACTTGCAACACTAAAGTAGGGCATTACCAAAACTGGTTCTGAGCTTTATCCATTTGCCAGAGCAAGTCCTACAGCTTACAGTTCCACAACATTCGATAACTCGGTGGTGGTGGTGGGAATAAAGCTTATAAAAGTAACACACATCTTTCTTTCTTCTCCAACCCAATGAAATTATTTCCTTGGAGGGGGAGCGGGGGCTGTGACACAAATCCACTTTTAGGAGATCGCAGCGCTACATACTTTGAGAACCTGATATGGTTACCGAGGAATCCCAATCATATCAAAAGGCTTTGCCTCTGTTTTTAGAAAGCATCACATCTTTCCCCTTCTTCATATCCTATCAAAAAGTGTCATTTCCCTTCTGGAGTTATATCCTCCTCCATCGCCCCGTAGGGAGAAGCTGCGCCAGCAGGCACATGTAACCAAGTCCAAAGCCATCTCGCTCATAGCGGCCAGCACCAGACCCGGACCCAGGCGGGCTTCTCTCCTTACCGGCTGAGTAGGAGCGTTGCCACACTGAACCCCAAAAGGATACAGCAAAACAAAGGGTACTGGCGGCAGGTCTCGCGCAGAACGTCCACCCGGCGCGCGCGCTGGCACAGCCTCTCCACGGCCGCGCGCGCCCACCTCATCCTGGAGGATGGGGGGAGACTGCGCCCCCGGCTTCAGCTTGACCCGAGGATCCCCAGGCGCTCCGTAGCACACTTGAAGGGACCGAAAGCCCCTGCCTTCCGGTTTCCAACACTCGAGCCCTTTGCATCACGTGGCGGAGGGCTAGACCAATAGCGTCGCTCCTCCAAGGCGGAAGATAATCCTCGCCGGCCCCTGAAGCCGTTCTTGCTTACTTTCCCACCCGGGTTCCCTTAGTTAGCCCCAATACACCGCTGCTTGAAAGGAGCGGAGTTCTTTCTTTTCTTTCGATTTCTTCTCGCGATCTCTCGAGTCGCAAAAGCTATCGACCAAACAAGAAGGGGCAGGATGAGGAGGCACTTCCGCCCTTACCGTGACTCTTTTGGTTGCCCTTTAGCCTGGAGGAAATAAAGCCCATTAAAATGGCGGCGTTGATCGTTGCCCAGATGCCCGGAACGCCGAATAACTCGCGTTCTATTGGATGGAAGCCTTGAAACTATATAAACGCGAAAGCACTGCCCCCCCCCCCCCCCAAATCACTTTTCTTCCCTCGAGATGCCTGGGCTTGATTGCAGCGTATCCTGCCCACAAATTCATAGCGGTAAAAGATGACAGAAAAGATGGTTTTTCAGCGGTGGCTGTAAACTTGGGGACCAGACGTCGTTGAATATAAATTCCAACATTCGTTTGCAGCTGGCAAATATTGAGGGACGCTGGGAATTATACCACTTCAGCAATCCCAAGAGTACAGTTCCCGTTCATCACTTCCGATGCAAAACCAGTTGGACACCAGATAAATTGTATGCACCTGCTCCCCTAATGCGATATACTCCTGTGTGGCTCCGCGAGGACGCTGAGCAAGCTTGGTTATTAATTAACGCTTGTTGATAAAGTGCTTATGTTTTTGCTGACCAATTCACATTGCTTGATTTTACTGAGTCGCTGTTCTAGATCAATTTAAAGCTAGCTACAAGCCTGTTTATTGGATGAACTCTGCTAAAAACGAGTCTGTTAAACCTTGCAAGCCCCTTATTCTTTCCTGGCTATACTGGGAGGAGACAGCTGCTGTATTTTAAGGCAATTTTATCATACACATCCCAGGGCTCTTCCCCCCAATGATATATATTATATTCTATAAACCTCTCAGCTGACCTAAGTAGAAATAATATAATCGGACTTTCAAAAGTATTTCCAAGTCCATATCTATATTTTTAAAACCATGAACAATTTGGGTTTGAAATATTTAAAGGAATATTTAAAATATTTTCTTGGCCCTAGTGGAAATTTTTGGACATTTCTGTCATGCCCCTTATCCAATGAAATTAGATTCATGAGAACAGGAAACCCAGCCTTCTCTATGGGGAACTCCATTTATGGAAAGTCTTTAGTTATTAATGCTAAAAGTGTAACACTCCTCCTTTGAGGTATTAAAACGTATTTGAAACTTTTTGTATTTTAAAGTTTTAAGTAACTGCTTATATTGAAAGATGGTTTTATGTCACATACTTATGCTGGGATGTTTTCTTTTAATAATGTTGTCATCCATAATAGTAACTATTATTCTGCAAATCAAAATTCATATAAAATTTACTCACAGGAAAAATAGCTTCTTTGATAAACCTAATTTGGCTTGCTATGTATGCAGTGTGACCTAGATAATTAAGTATAAGTTTTAAAAAATCTTTTTAAGCTTTTGCTTTATAGCATGAACAAAAAGCATAGTACTCACTATCACGCCATATTCCCAATCTAACCCATGATGTGGGAAGTTTAAAACCAAAACTAATTTAAAGTACTGTAGTTTCTTTATCTTTAGACATTTTTCTTTCAGAAAATTCATTAGGTTATTTTAACAAAGCATATACATTTTGTACTTTAGCTTACAATGAAATGGTCAATATCCAACAAAAATTAAAAGTAGTTTCAGAATTAAACTACTAAATATACTGCTCAAAAAAATAAAGGGAACACAAGCAGAAGACATCCGAGATCTGAATGAATGAAATAGCCTTATTAAATACTTTGTTCTTTACATATAGTAGTTTATACACTGCTCAAACAACTAAAGGGAACACAAAACTAATGTATGTAGCGAACAAAGTATTTAATAAGGCTATTTCATTCAGATCTTGGATGTCTTCTGCTTGTGTTCTTTATTTTTTTGAGCAGTGTATAAATGCAAACTATACAAAATGGGCACCCCCAAATAGCAAATATGAGTTTCATTTGAATAGTCTTAAAAACTAATGCAAGTCTGGTTATTCTTAACACAACCATCCAAATGTCTGTACATGTACTTTTCTCATATACCGTGTCCCAGCCAGTAGTCCCACTACAAATAAGTGCTTTGGTACTGGCATAGAATTCATGATTCTGTTTGGTGTACAGTGGATTATTAAAGCAGTTACATTCTGCGTTCAAGATAGAGTCTCGTATATTAATATTCTGTGAATGGTTTTTCTATTCCTAGGCTAACCTATATAGATCACATTTAGAAACCGCCAATCTCCCTTATAGAACATTTCTGGGTGGTGTAAATGTAGGCATAAAAACACAAAAGCTATATATAATTAGCATGTTTTATGTCTCCACAATTATGTGCTCCTCTGTTGGCAGCACAGCCAGGCCTACAGACCTTTCCAAAAGGCCAGGAAAGGGAGCTCACCTTGCTTCTGGGGGGAGAACATTTCAAAGGGCAACTTGCATCATTTTCCCCCAATCTCTGTATCTGTGAATTCATGAACATTTGCAAATTGAATGTGAGTTAGTGTGCTAGGCAGAATACTGTCAAATTTTCCTTCTTCCAGTCTTTTGTATGCAGATGGGATAAAATGGAATTCCTTCCATTTAAGAATTTTATCTCACCTGTTTTAACTCACATATACTGAAATGTTATTACCTACTTACCTGCATTGTTTGTGCACTTCTTCAGAATAGCAGACAATCATACTAACATATCCCTATTCTAGAAGGATGTGTGAATATTAGAATTAAATATGTATGACATTGTTTAACTTTATGTTTCTAAGTGTTTCCACGCATGTACTATTCCTAGAATTCCAAGTCTTTTTTTGGGGGAAGCAGTATACACTTCATACAACATCTTGAAATTTTGTTCTAAAAAGTATTAAGGTGTAATTTTTTTTCACTGGAATACTGTGGCATAACACAACTATAGTACATACAATGTCATAGGTTTGTTTCTTTTGCAGCAATTAAATCCAACCAAATTCATTGCTTGATTAAATGTAGCCTCCAGTTAGTCATTCATATTTAACTTATAAGCAAATACTGATTCTAATCTCAAAAGTACAATCTTAAGCAATTTACAACTATTTCATTTTTAAGGAATATCCTTTTTTGGAATCATCATTTGAGTTTAATTTCCAATGTGTGATTTTTTTTCACCTTTTACTGTAATAAAGTATGCTTAACATCACCCCTCCTATTTACTTCATAGAATGTAATTTTCTACCAAGGACTACAAAAATATATGCATACTTTTTTACAGTTTTCTTTAAAAGTCATCTTGTATACCAAAGGGCAGAGAATTTCAGCATACCTTTACGTAGCTGACATTTCTCAGTTAATGATTTCTTGTCAGAATATTCTATAAGGACTGTCTTAAATTGTGTTTAATTTTTGATGATCATGCCAATACATAGCAAACTATTCAAATAGTTGCAATTGCCTTCTTTCAGGATTTTTTAAGCTCCCACATCTAGTTTATAAACCCTGGGATTTCCAGATTTTTTTTTCTATTTCAGCCAAGCTCAGTTATATACTATCTGTGATATAAGAGTATTTGTTAGAGTATAAACAATCAGTTAGTTTACTCACCACTTCTTATATTCACTAATGTTTGCAAACATAGTTGCTTATTAAGTTCACTTTAGTTCAGCTATATGCTGTGTAATATAGACTGTAAAGTCTAGAATAATTGCTTTAAACATGGCTTCCAAGAAATACTATTTTTCATTAAAATAGACTAGTTCCAATCCTTGGGCTTCTATAAGCTGCAAAAGTAACTTGTATAAGCTACTCAATTCTGGAACACAAATACCTTCATTAATTTATAAACTAACACAGAATTATATACCTCCAGCATTCTTGTTGTAATACAATAGTAAATCTGTCTTAATATGACATCAGGATGTGTGATATTTCATAAGCATCATATCCTGATAACTTCAATAAATGTTGATGTGATCTACAACATTGACATCCGTCATGATCAATTCAGTGTTATCTAAAATCATATATCTATATATCCATTAGTGAAATCTCATTTCCTTTACATATTCAACTTTAAAATTTTCAAAATTAACATTTTCTCTTAAAAGATCAATTTTTCCACAATACAAGTTTCCACATGCATTTACGGTAGCTTTATCATTATACTGTTAAAAAAACTGCACCAATGTCAGAACAGTGCAAATAATGTTTAATTGTAAAAGTCAGAATGGCTTGAATTCATAATTATTCGAGAACACTGTCAAGATTCTGTTACTTATTACTCACCATTGCTTACAAACTCTACAGATAAGTCAATTTCAGTCCATTTTGACATGTATCCTATAGCCCACCTTCTCTTGCGGACATGTGATTAAAATTTCAGCTTCCATATTATTATAAATTTTCATTTTTCATCTGCATCAATATTTGTTCTGAATAAATAATCATTTATCCCTCCCCAGTCAAAATCAGTTACACTTGAAAACTTTTAAGAAGTTTGTTTTTCAGCAATGGGAGGGATTGGGAAGATCCAAGTTAAGATGGTATTCCCACTTTCTAAAATTCCTATAAAGAATCAGGTCAGATTTGGCATGAACACCTTGACAGTGCTCTTCATTAAACCATGACAGTAAAGATGCCAGTTGGCACTACAACCTCATTGAAGGGAGCATTTCAACCTCCTTGGCACTGGGATTGCCAATACCAAGGATTACAATGAAATCAAAATTTAAGGCTACATTTAGCAAACCTAAATTCCATAAACCTCATCCTATCAAGTTTAAGATTTTAGAAGCTGATGCAACACTCATATTTCTTATTCAAATATGGAAAGTAGAACTTTACCATGGGCAGCATATGAAATTGTGGCAATAGGTGTTTCATTAAGCAATGACTTTTTATCATCAGCCACTTAGCTTTTCTCTTAACTAGCAAGGCACATTTACATATTCCCATGAATACTTGACAAATTTTAAATTACACTTTATGTCCCAGCTATCCCAGTAATTGACATACAATATACTAAAATGGTTTATTAATATAACAAAAATTCAATTAATGTGAGAGACAGACTACTGGAAATGACTATTCTAAAAAATGTAAATACAAGTAAACATACTGAAATGTGTGCGCACGA